>NC_083339.1:77630275-78983099 GCF_019175385.1 Lycium barbarum | reverse complement strand
TAAGGATATGCTATACTTGTCTAGTTTGAAGAAATGCAAAACTAGGAGTAGGCCACTACTTGTGAATGTACCTAAATCATGTGTATTCTCTTTTAAAATCAACCTGCTTCTTTCTGCAATAGGATAAGATCAGGAAAAAAGTTTGAAAAGGATTTCAAACTCTGAACATTTAAATGTTGAATCTTCTGTATATCCATGGGACTTTTGGCCCTTCTGTTTGCTTAAGGTGTGTGTGAAAATGTAGTTGTTGTACCTAAGGTTGTATATTCTACATATGATCATTAGGATTTGAAAGTGTCTTGCCATTTTTTCTACAATTGATCTTGGCTTGGATTCCATTCTTGCTTGTGTCTTAATCTCTAACTGGATTCTGCTGAGAGTAATACAGCACCACACTTGTGTTTGTCAAGGTTAATGAAGGCATAGCTCTTATGGCACTCCCTTGGCCTAGTTGGACCTACTTATGCTCTTGTTCCTGTTGGTATCATAAATAATTAAGGGGATCAATTGCTTCCCTTGTGTGCTACATACTAGTAAATGGTTGTTTCAATAAAAGAAATTCTGATCTCATCTATTTGAGCCTTCTCATATCATGTCTGTTAGAATTACAGTTTGGTTTCTCCTGTTTATTTCCTGCATTCTGTGTAAGTATCACATAGGCTTTAAAATATGATCCCCAAAAGAATGTCAAGAACCTTTACTTTGGCTATGCATAGGACATTTAAGCTCATTTGAAGATTTTGTCTAAATAATTCTACATGTACTCTGTGAATGCCAGATCTGTTGCCCTTCTCTGTTGTATTGTGCCATGTATTGAAGTTAGTTTATCATATGTTTATGTGGCTTTACACTTTACCATATCCGCTTGATTCAATACTATTTGGAATTGTGCTACTTCTATATGATTGCTTGTGTTGTGATTACTTGGTTTAGTTCAGTTTTGGCCACATTATCCCTATGCAGATTACTTTCTTTTCCATGTTTAAGTCATACTTGGTGCCTTGGCCTTGGTTCATAGGAGTAACCTGCCTGCTGAGTTTATCCATCTCTTCTCTCCTTGTTCTCATATGTTCTTGTTGACTTATAATTGTTCTATAACCATGCATATTCGACCTATCCTGTTTGTTCCAAGCCATGTATGTGGGTATGTGGATCTGTGTCTTCCATGGCTATCGTGGTTGAGAGAGGCAGTTTAGGTGGAAAGGGACTTAGTTTGAACCGTCCCCTAGTGACCAGCCATGCCGGAGATTCATGAAACCTCTTGGAACTTGTGCGGCATCCGGAACAAGAGAGGTGATGACTTGGCCTTCCCACTACCTAGGTTTGGGATTTGAGTTTAAAGACATGGAAATACATATGCACATTATATGAGCTTGTGAGTAAATGGGATATTAAGCTTGTATGTGTGTATATTTGTGTATAGAATAGGATTTGTAAATGAATAGGACACTGTGTGTATGTGTGTATACTTATACATATGATAAGGACAGTAAAATATAAGCTAATCAGGGTCTTTGTTTCTTTTCCCCTCTGTTGCATGGCCACTTGGGCCAAGGTCTAGCCACCCTATTGGGTCAAAAGTCCAATAGGGAAATTCTTTCAAGTTCGTTTAGTCTAAGAAGAGAAAAAAGGGAAGCTAATATATTTGAAGGCCCAATCATGGGTGAAAATGACACGAAGGACGAACCATGGGTGAAAATGGTTACTAGGGGTTTGGTACACCCCTAGTTTACTATCCTTATATATTTATGTCATCTTTGCATGCTGAAAGTATTTTTCTGTATTGTATTCATACTTCTAAAAACCCACAAATATTATTGGAATCGTTTATGTTCCGAATTAGGCATCTTAGGCAAACCGGTGCATATGCCATTTAGATTGACTCTAGCTCCTTAAAAATAATTCTTTCTTTGAAAAAATCCGGAAAAAAAAACATGTACTAGTTTTGAATATGTATAAAATAAGAAGCAAACCGCGTATTGTTCTAATAACAAAACTAAAGTGGTTTTTTTCGAAAGAATAAAATAGTATAACGTATTGTGCAAAAAACTAAGAGGGTGAGTAAGTTAGACGAAAAACTCCTTTTCAACTATTGAAACATGATTTTTCTAGGTTTTGAGTTGGAAAAAATGTGATACAGAGCCCACCTGAGTCCTTTCTTAAAGAAAGTATTTTCGGGCCAGAGCCCATTCAGTTTGCTGTTTTGAAAAACAAAACGGCATAAGTTATTATTTGAGCTTAGAATCCACTTGACTCTTTTGGTATAAATCTATAGCAAAGAAAACATGGCTAAGGCCCACGTTTTAATAACTAAAATAAGGTATTTTTGGGCAAGAATCCCTGCTGTTTTGTCTTTAAAAATCCCAATAACATGATCCATTGTTTTTGGTCAAAACCCACTTGATTTTTCTAAAAATAAATCCATGGTTAAAATTTTTGGGCCAAGGTCCACATTTTTTGTTTTGTTTTTGTTTTTAAAGCTGAAAAGATGTTTTGGGCCAAAAAAACAAAAATGGACTTCAAGTCAAACTTTGCCCTAAATAAATCTGAGATTTTGTTCAATAAAGAAATAGTGAGCATATTTTTAAAAGGGATATATATGTAAGTCATTTGGCCATAAGTTCAATTCATTTCTTAACTGATAAAACGTGTAAAATTATAAAGAATCTCTATTCCTTGTAAAATAAAAAATGGTCTAATTTATGCCCATAATTATAAAAAGTTTAGGTAAGGATGTTCTACAAATGTATTAAACAGATTAACCCGGTCCACGTGTGAGTCAAGCATGAATAAAACCTATTCGCCCAGACTGTAAAATAAATAAACTTCCTATCCTTTTTTTATATTAAAACTACTATCCTTATATATAAAAGGAACTAATTATACCCGTTGATTATAAATCCGAACCTAAATACCCTATATGTAAAGGGAATATATTCAATTCTTTTAAAAAATGATATGAAACATGACAGGCTTTCTTTCGAGAAATAAACACTAAGTAAACAGTTCATGCAAATACTCACACATTGGAATTCGAAGGTCAACCGTATAGTACGGATCCTTAATACTAGGGTTCCTAACACCTTTCTTAGGGTATTACCAGAACCCTTACCTAAAACTTTGGATTAAGAAGGATTTTTCACGGCGTATGAATAAACCCTTCAAAACTGGTTTTCCTAATTTCCTAAAAATTAGGTGGCGATTCTTTTAAAACAAAGTCCGAAAGAGCACCAACGATTTAGAAGTAGTTTTTTCCGAGCGCTAACCCCGCCTGCGAAAATGCGAACCGTTACATTCAGTATTTCCCCATTTATGATATCTTAGTTAGGGTTTTAGTAGATCAGCATGTTGTGTATTTATATTCTGCTTCCAGTTATACCATATGTTGATCCAGCCAGCTAGTTGGTTCGCTCGGTCACATACAGTCATGCACCGAGCGTCGGGTTAAGCCCAGGACATGGTTCGGGGCGTGACAAAGCTTGGTATCAGAGCACTAGGTTCAAGTATCCTAGGGAGTCTATGAAGCCGTGTCTAGTAGGGCCACTTTTATGTGTGTTTGCGTGCCACACATGTCAACAGTTGATCACCAAGACATTCAGGATTGTCTCAGTTCTTTCATACTCTAGATCGTGCAGTTGAAGCAGTACTTTCAAGAATTCTTCTAACTCGTGCGAATTAAGTATTTCAGAAAATGTCTTCTAAGAGAATGGAAGATACAAGCCCAAGGGCCGCTACCGATGCTACCCCAAGGGAGTACTCTCAAACTCAAGAAGTTCGCATCAGGGCCCAGGGACTTGCACCTTTACCCCCGACTATAGAGAGGCCTGCAGAGGTTCATACTACTGTCACTCTACCGCTTAGTTCCACTGATATGGATGTTAGGGCAGCTATCCAGTTCCTCACCCAATTTGTTGCCATGCAAGCTCAGCGTCAGGGAATAACTCCAACATTGATGCTCATGAGAGGTGTGTCAGTTCCAGGGTTGGAGAGTTCAGCAAAAGACCTAACTCTGTAAGTAACGTTCTCCCTGAAGGATCTTAAGAAGGTGGAGGTGAATAATTCTTTAATAGGAGGTCATCAGGGCCTGCTCCATTTACCGCCAGTGCACCAGCTCAGAAGTTCAAGTATGATCAAAAGGGTCAGTCCGCCTAAAATAGAATTGCAGGGCACCAAGTTCCAAGTCACATGTTAGTATGGGAAAAACGGCTTTTCAGAATCCTATCTGCACAAGTGTAGTAGGAGACACCAAGGGGTGTGCTGCTCAGTCATAGATGGGCGTTTTGGGTGTCGCTAGTAGGGTCACTATCTGAGGGACTGCCCATCAGCGAGACAACGCTCCAGAGGTGATATGGCTCAGTCCATAAATTCACTAGTTCTTCATAATTCTCAATCCCAAGTAGGGCGCAGTGCAGCTAAGGCTGGTGGTCCAGACAGAGGTTAGAACCACTTGTCTGCTTTAGCAGGTCATCAGGACTCAGAATCATTCTCTAATGTATAATGATGATAACTCTAATGTCAGACCCTATAGGGCAATATATTATGATCTTAGCCACATCGGGCATAAATTGATTACCATGGTTCTTAATGGAGCCTAAGGGCAGAATGCATAGGAGTCTGAAATGTTTTACAAAGATATGTTTTTCATACAAATCATGCACATGACCAAGAAGATATGGTGTACGAAACGGGAACCTAGAGCAGCCGATATTGAATAAGTTTAATTTGTTCAAGTTTATTCAGATTAGAACCAGAAAGTACTACGTTAGTAAGTTACTACAAGAAGCAGATATTATTGTGAGATAAAATATATGACAGTCTCCTCTTAGGTTATGTGATTAAGTGTTTAAGTCTGATATGATTTTGAAGTGTATAGAAAGTTTGGGGTTAGTTGTTCCAATTTCTCATTTAAGACATATGAACTTTCCTTAAGTCTGATCCATGTCTATAGTTCAGAAAAGATAGGGTAGAAGGTAGAATAGCATCGGATGATGAAGGAATTAGAAATAACCTTATACTTCACTTTAGTTATTCAGAGTAGAGTAAGAGGACATGATGCTAGCAGATGGTTAGTAGAAGAATAATGAGTAAGTTTTGAGTAGATACAGTGAATTAGTGATTACATCAGGACTAGTAGAGTACGATTTGATTTCCTTAGTCAAGTTAATGCTAGTGAGTGGGTAATAGTTTGAATACACCGAATGAGTAGTCAAGTTAACATTAGTGAGTGGGTAACAGTTTGAATACACCGAATGTGTGTTAGACCCCAAGTGTTTAAGTTAAATTCGAAGGATAGTGATTAATGGAAGAAGAAATCAGCTAAGCTGTAAGAAAGCAAACTACAGATGAATAGGCTTTAAGAGTTATCGAAAAGGGATTTCCTCAAGATTGACAGTGTGAGCAGAGTTAAATCATTAAGATTGTGTATGATAGTTGCGAATACATTAACTTTCCATTTATGTAAGTAATTTGGTTTACCTAGTGAGAAAGATTGCTCAGAAGTGAGTCAGAAGATGAGTCGTCAATGACGTACAATGTAAAGAATTGCAGAAGATAAGGAAAGTTGTTTGGATCCCAACAAAAGAGAAGGATCCGCAAGTACAAGACCTTAACCTTTGGTCTAAGGGAGAGATGTGAGAATCGTCAGTAAGTCCAGTTGGAGATTTGAAACCTGAATAGTTAGCATGGAATATAAACACGAAGTAAGTAGAATGATTGTCAAGCTTAGTTATTGTTGATTAAGCGATCACAGAAAAGCTATGAGGTCATGCCTAGTTATGTGCCACAAGGGCAGTGTTATTGCACGAGACTCTAATATTCAGGGTGCCGGTCAAAGATTTAGCACACAACAGTACTATGAATATTTCAGGAAGTATCTCAAAAAGAAATCAAGTATGGTAGTTTAGCTCATGTCAAGGCAGTTAAGAGAACTATGGTGAAAGAAGTCCATCGCTTAGCAAATCTTAGAGTTTGGCTTTTAGACTCCAAGGATGGTGGAGTTGTTGTTCAAAACAGGACAATTTAGTGATCTCTACTGTTGCAGCTGAAAGAGGGGATTCACAAGCATAAGACGACGACTTTTGAACAAGGGGGGATGATGGTACTTTGAGGTACCAAGGCAGATTATGTATTTCAGATGTAGATGGCCTCAGAGAGCGAATTATGACAGAAGCTCACAATTCTAGGTACTCTATTCATCCAGGTTTCACGAAGATGTATCATGACCTCAAGGAGTTTATTGGTGGAACAACATGAAAAAGAACGTCGCAGAATTGTGGCCAAGTGTCCGAATTGTCAGCAAGTGAAAGCCAAGCACCAGAGGCCTGATGGGTTGGCTCAGAATATAGATACTCATATTTGGAAATGGGAGATGATTATTATGGATTTCATAACAGGTTTGCCTCGTTTTTTTTAGAAGAACGATTCAATTTGGGTGATTGTAGAACGACTTCCCAAGTCAGCTCACTTCTTGCCAATGAAGACTACAAATTTAGTAAAGGATTATGCCAAGTTGTATATTCTGGAGGTCGTCGATTGCATGGGACTCCTTTGTCCATCATTTCAGACCGTGTTGCCCATTTCATAACGGGTCCTTTGAAATGCTTTTAGAAAGGGCTAGCCATAAGGGTAAACCTTATAACAGCTTTCATCCTCAGATGGATGGCTAGGAAAAATGCACTATTCAGACTCCTCAGGACATGTTGAGGGCATATGTCCTAGATTTTAAAGGTAATTGGGATGATCACTTACCTCTCATTGAGTTTTCTTATAATAAGAGCTCCCGCTCTAGTATCAAGATGGCACTGTACGAAGCTCTGTATAGGCGAAGATGTAGATCGCCAATTGGTTGGTTCGAATTTGGCGAAGCAGAGTTGTGGGGACCAGATTTGGTCTATGAGGCCATGGAGAAATTAAAGTTGATTCAGGAGCATTTGAAGACGACTCAGAGTCGCCAAACGTCCTATTCAGACGTTCAGCGTAGAGACCTAGAGTTTTAAGTTGATGATTGGGTGGTTCTGAAAGTTTCGCCTATGAAAGGCGTTATGAGATTCGGGAAGAAGGGGAGGCTTAGTCCCCGCCATATTGGGTCATATAGAATCCTGCGAAGGATCGACTTGCGAAGGATCGAGCAAGTGGCTTATGAGTTACAATTGCCACAAGAATTAACTATTGTACACTCAGTGTTTCATGCGTGTATGTTGAAGAAATTCATGGAAGACCCGTCTCTTGTAGTTCCTACTGAGATTACAGGGGTTAAAGATAGCCTGACTTACTAAGAAATTCAAGTGGCTATTCTTGATCGTCAAGTTAGCAAGTTGAGAACTAAGGAGATTGCTCCAGTAAAAGGGCTATGGAGAAATCAGAAAGTTAAAGAGGCTACGTGAGAAGCCGAAGAGGACATGAAGTCCAGATATCCCCATCTCTTTGAAAAGCAAGCAGAAAACATGAAAGGTAATTAACCTTTTTCATTCAGACCTTCGATTAAAAATTTCCATGTCTTTCAGTATTTAGTCAGTCTAATTTTCAGTCAGCTTAGTATTCAGTCAGTTCAGTAGTCATTCGGTTTAGTATCACAGCAGTTCATTAACCATGTATTCATTCAGTTCAGTAAGCATGTGTTCATGACAATTCAATGACCACGTGTCTCAGCTAGTCCGCTTCAGGTATCTTAGTCATAGAGTAAACTCTGTCAAATTTTCCATAGAGTCCCAGATTTAGTCACGATATAACCAAGACCATCATTCGAGGATGAATGAACCCAAGGGGGAGATAATTTTACACCCCGTATCCTAGAACTAAGGTTAGACTCATATCGTTAGAGTTTTAACAGAAATGTTGAAGGTTTGATCGTTTTGCAAAAATGGTTAACAGGTCTATTTTGGGATCCCTTAACCCCTTGATTAGTGAAGAATTTGGATAAGGTCCCTTAACAACAGTTGTAGTACATAGAAATACCTTTCCATCCATATAAAGATCAGGCCAAACAGAGATTGGAGCAAGAAATTATGAACGTCGGAAAATCGCTCAGAGAACCTAGATATCTGCGTTGGCCACGTGATGCAGGAAGGGCACTTCTATGTTTGCCATGCGTCACGGACCCATAGCAAAAAGTCTTCTCTCGGACCGAGGTTTGCTTGACGACTTCGTGCTAGGCATGCGTCGCGCGCCCCACGCGCGTGGGTCAGATTTTTGGGTTTTCGCGTTTTAAGTGTATTTAAGCTTGGGGTTCACTCCCTAACACCCTTATTCATGAAAAATTATCCTAAGGCAAGAAAGAACAAGTCTCAAGATTCAAGAACCCTTCAAGGTAAGTTCTATGATGATTTCTAAATAATTCCAACTCTCCAACATTGTATTAACACTATTAAACCCTTCTAATCCATAGAACCTTGAATTGAGACGTTATTGTTGGACGTGGGAAACCCTAGCATTCGAATTCTAGAGGATGGAAATTCAAAAAGGTAATGTTTCTACTCTCTAATCATTTATAGTTATGAATTTATGAATTCTTGGGAGTGTCACAACCCAAACTTACGGGTCGTGCGGGCACCTACCACATTACTAACTAGTAGGCGACCCCTTACCCACCAACCCTAAATTCAGCCAGCTTGTAGATAACAATTTCAAAATAATGACCATGTTTAAGAGTAAAAGTTTTATAGAGACGCTGTTTTAAATACAAGAAACTGACAACTTCCCGGAATCTAGTCTAGACAGGTACAAGAGCTCCTACTACACAAGGAAAATAAAAAAAATAATATGACCCAGCCTCTGCGTGGAGTAAGAAGTGTGAGGCTGTAGGAGAATGCCTGGTAATCTATACGAAGAAACTTCAACATAACTTGCAACATACCTACACCCAAAAAGGATGTAGCAAGCGTAGTATCAGTACACCACATGTACTGGTAAGCATCATAGGTGTCACGACCCAGCTAGGGGTCGTGACGGGTACCCGGGGCTAGCCACTGAGCACCACTCGTTCTACTACTCATCTTACTCATTTAATGCTCTTTTATCGGCTTTATACTCAAATTGTAGGAAAATCATATTTTATATGGGAACATAAATATTTTATATACATTTGCCTCTCGGCCATCAAAATAATATATACATATAATAGTATCTCGTGAGACCATCTAACCCACACTGCGCATCTACGAGCCTCTACTGGAGTGCTAAACATAAGGACGGGACAAGACCCCGTCATGCCCAAAAATACATATACATGACTATATACACAAAAGAATAATCAAGCACCTCCGGGACAAAGGAGTGCTTTCAAGCAGCTGACAGCTACTACGGATCTGGATCGAGCTCTCCTCCCTGTCTACCTGTGGGCATGAACACAGCGTCCAAAGAAAATGGACGTCAGTACGAACATTGTACTGAGTATGGGAGGCATAAGCGATGAAATAAGGCAATGATATAAAAGAAGTATCAATATGGAATAACTGTATCAGACTGTCAAGTGTAAAAGAAATAGTGCATGCTGGCTTACTCATAATCATCATCATGTCATGTATGCATAAATATATAAGTTGCCCGCCCATATAGGTACAGTGTAATAATGTATAAGCTGCCCGTCCATATTGGATCAGTGTGATAATCATAGCATTAGCCTGCGTCCAGGCCTCCCGCGTTCGAGGTACCATCTCATGCCGCCCACTAGTGGTGCTGCCCGGCCTTATAGGCGCGGTGTAATGTCATCAACATGCACTCGTCATAATATGCTTATCGTAACATACTTATCATAATACGTGCATAAGGCTTACGAACAACTTTACTTTATCGAGGTGACGTAAGGTCGTGATTCCCAGATTTCATTATGGAGCAATTATTGACATCCTGCCTCACCTTGAAGGAACTAACATATAAGGTGAGTGTGAGAAATAAATAACATCATATCATATCTCTTATCTTATATAGCCAATTATGAGTATAGGCTTTTAGCTTTCCGGAATATAGGAACTCATGAAGAGGAAGGAAAATCATGCTATGAGATTCATGCCATTTTGAAGAAGGGACTAGCCTCACACACCTTTGACATACCTTTTATGTTTACCTAAGATATCGTTCACTTGTGCTCCCTCGATATCACGTCTTTACCTTCAAGAGAGAATTCGCACCAACGTTAATTAATCAACTATAAGAACGCACTACTATTTCAAGAGACAATTGGGCAGCATTTCCTTTGTTTATACTACTTTTCCCATATTTCATATCAACTTCCAACACCCACAACAACGATTACAGTATAGCAATCAACAATAATCATTCATGTACAATGACCATAATCCACCATTTCTCTTCATTTTTCCCACAATTATGGTTGTGGGTTCGCTATCGTATTTTCTCATGTATCACACTTATCTCATGTCCTACATGTAATTTGTAACGTATTCATACTCACAACATACTGACATTCATGATTCAATTCAACTACCATTCACTCATGGCACTATTCACTCATTTATGACCCATTTGCTATGCTTTTCTACCATTCGGGTATCTTAACCTTCCAATAAATACCTTAAACAACATGAAATGGTCATGAAATTCACCTTAGATGATGGTTGAACAAGCTTTGAATGGATTTACTCCTCTAGCACCAAAACCCTACTTCACTCCTTTTGGGTTTTCTTGAGAAAGATGAACTTTAGTGTGATTCTTACACTTGATTTCGTTGGTTCCATGTAGTTGATCACTAATTCCCTTTGAATTCTTGTTTTTGAAGAGTTGAGAGTATTCTAGAGGTTTCTAGAGAAAAATATCGTGAATATGAAATGATTAGAATGAGTGTGGGTCTCTTTTTAATGACTTAAAACCTATTCCGGAATGAACAGTGACTGAAGTGCCTAGTGGTCGTAAACCCACTTTACGGGCCGTATACTGGTTTACGGTCCGTCCTTCACGACCGTATTTAAGCATATAAGAAACAGAAAGGCATGCTGGAGATCATGGCATTTTACGACTCAGTTTACGGGCCGTATTTGGATTTACGGTCCATATTCCAAGTCGTATTTAACCATTTAAAGAATTTGACAGAAAGTTGAAATTTTGCAAGTTGAAATACGACATGCCAGTATACGGGCCGTATACCACTTTACGGTCCGTATTTCATTTTACGTCCAACTGGCCAAAAATGAAATTCTGCAACTTTTCACTATACGTTCACGGGGAAATTTTCGAGGTGTAACACTCTTCCCCCCTTTTTTGAACATTCGTCCTCGAATGTTAAACACTCGGGATTCTACGAAAATTTCGCCAGAGTTTCCCCTGTAATCTGGCACTACCAACCTATCACAGCAACCCACAATATCATCGCCTCATAGGGGTACGTCACAATATCAACAAATCTATGGCCACGCACGACCAAAAGCATAAAAATAAATCATACATACCTTATGTCGTTGATGTTTCATCTTGAATCTCTTCCGGGGTTTGGAATAAGTGCGGGTACTTGGACTTCATCTTTTCTTCTGCTTCCCAAGTCATTTCTTCCGGATTATTATTTCGCCATAAGACTTTGACTGAAGCTACCTCTTTATTTCGAAGCCTTCGCACTTGCCTGTCTAGGATAGCAGTAGACACTTCTTCATAGGTTAGCTTTTGGTTGCACCAGGGTGTATAGAATACCGAGAACAATGTGCTTCTTCTAGAATTTTTCGGTGCAATTCTGCTACATTCGGCACACATAGTCTGCCTCGGTATCTAAGAATTCCATCTATAGAAACTTCAAATGAAGACTTCCCTTTCCCATGGGACGTGTCTCTATAATGACACAATTGAGGATCTTCATATTGCCGTTCCTTCACTTCCATATACAAAGACAAAATTGTGGATCATTGATACTAATCCCCACATTACCTGAATCGATTACGCGTACCCCAAGATTGGATAATTGGCGGAGTTCACGAGTCATCTCCTTCTTTTCCGGAGGAACTTCACATAGACTACCCATGGATCGGCGGCTAAGAGCATCGGCTACCACGTTTGCCTTGCCGGGGTGATACAAAATATTCACATCATAATCTTTCAATAATTCCAACCACCGCCTCTGCCGCAGATTTAGCTCCTTCTGCTTGAAAATATATTGAAGACTTTTATGATCCGTGTAGATATCCACATGCACACCATACAAGTAATGTCTCCATATTTTTAATGCGTGAATAACCGCAGCCAATTCGAGATCATGAGTTGGATAATTCTTTTCATGTTTCTATAATTTTCTCGAAGCATCTGCAATAACCTTACCATGTTGCATCAATACGCATCCTAATCCGACACCGGAAGCGTCACAATACACAACATAGCCATCTGACCCTTCTGGGAGTGTTAAAACTAGAGCCGAAGTCAGTCTGTTTTTCAATTCTTGGAAACTGCACTCACAAGCGTCATTCCACTGGAATTTGGCTAACTTCTGGGTTAGCTTCGTCAATGGGGCTGAAATGGATGAAAAGCCCTCTACGAATCTTCTATAATAACCTGCCAAACCCAAAAAACTATGAACTTCTGTAGGCGTCGTAGGCCTAAGCCAAGTCTTCACCGCATCAATTTTCTGAGTGTCGACTCGAATGCCATCATCTGAAATAACATGGCCCAGAAAGTTGCAGAATTTAGCCAAAACTCGCACTTTGAAAATTTTGCATACAATTCTCGGGCTCGAAGAATGCCAAGAACAATCCCCAAATGATCTGCATGTTCTGATTCCGTGCGAGAATACACCAGAATATCATCTATAAATACTATCATAAATAAGTCCAAGAGAGGCTTGAATACATTGTTCATCAAATTCATAAACACAGTCAGAGCATTAGTCATCCCAAACGACATCACTCGGAATTCATAGTGGCCATATCTCGTTCTGAAGGCTGTTTTGGGAATATCCGCTTCTCTAACCCTCACTTGATGATAACCCGACCTTAAGTCTATTTTAGAAAACCACTTGGCACCTTGCAATTGACCGAATAAGTCATCAATCCTTGGGAAAGGATATTTGTTCTTTATCGTTACTTTTTTTCAATTGCCTGTAGTCGATACACATTCGTAGAGATCCGTCTTTCTTCCTTTCAGCTCATCACTTCATATGCTTTACTTGCTCTAACTTGGTATAGGATATTCATAGGAGATACATTTTCCTTTAACCGTAACACGACTACTTCTCAAGTGCGCGTACTTTGCAGCGCATTTCCTTCTCCTCCTATTCCTATCCTTATTCCTTTACATTCCTTTCCTCCTCAATTTATCTTGTTTTCTCCCGTTTATGGTCAATCCTTTACTCTTCCTAATCAGTTCTATTACATTTACCATGTAAGTCGTTTTATCAACGTGTTCTCATTCATTATAACCCTTTGTATTCGTACCTCTTTCTCCGGGTACTATTACTTTATTCGCTAGTAAACTTATCGCGTCTTTCTCGTGCTTATCCCTCCAATCAATACCTCGGTATCGCACTCTATTGGAGTTACCTCTTATCTTCAACGTTGTGCTTCAGCACTACCAGTCTTCCTAATTACCCTAGTATTTCTCTTTACCATATCATTGTTGATCTTATAATTACCGTTACTAATCTCTTGTAGATGTCCATGATACTCCTAACTTAACCTCGTCCTGCCATTACCCTGTTGCACATCATCATTTCTCGTCAGGACATGTCACAAGCTTATAACTTATCTCTCTTAGATTGTAGGAAAATTTGGCAGAGTTTCTTTCGTAAGCATAACGATCCCAAACCTGCACATAGCCCAGAAAACACGTCCGATGTCTCAATAGGACATATATCGGAACACACCTAATACACACTACACAACACAAGGTCACTTACCATTAAAGAATATAAATAGTAGAGTTTGTCCCATAAGTTGTGCCTGCACACTCGGTCTAGAATTCCCATATCTATATACACACACATATTATTTATATTTACTCTCTGTCAATCAATTTACTCGTAAATCGTGATTCTGGGTATCACTAGGTTACTAACAAATATAGTCATCTCAAATTGTCAGATTGGCTCATATTTCTCACCTCAACACAATCGTCACAACTGGGGTGATTAATGATGGCATAAGATCAGAATCAATCGATGTACACATATCGTAAAAGGACACTGACACTATACCTGGGACAATATCATGGATATGACACTGGAATCCACTTGGACCGGGCGTTCCTATTTGGTCTCTATCATCACCTACTAACACCTGAGGCCTTGGCCTTGGAGGGCATATCGATGACGAAGAGCCAGCTACTAAACCCATAGGTCGAGCCTTATCTCTACCACGCCTCCATGGGCAGTCGCGCATGATATGGCCTGGCCGAGCACAGGTATAACAAACATCCAAGCCCGAGCGGCACGGTCCCCAATGTAACTTGCGACACTAAGTACATCGTGGTACCGGGGATCTCGTCTGACTAGAACCACTCCGAGTCCGAAAACAAGAAACTCTGAGACTCTGGGGTGACCTAGAATAAGTAGATCCATCAAATCTGGGTCTAGGAAACTGCGGAGGAGCACCACTTGTTGCACGAACCGAGTGACTAGAAGATTGTTGCCTCGGAGCACCGCTACACGCATGATCAAACCCTGAAGAACTAACCCTCTTTCTCCAATCCCTGTTATCGTGGCCCACATCTTGCTGCTGAGCTTGAGCGGCTACCAATTGAATCAGTAGAAGAATAGCCTGTTCATCTCTTGGCCCGAGGCGACCGGAGGAGGAACGGGGGGTGCTGGAGCTAAAGTTGAAGCTCCCCTCTGATCTTCAAAAGTGGCCGAAGTATGGAAAAACCGAGGTGGGGCCTTATTCTGGGGTTCGCCCTCCTCTACATCTATAGACGACTCTCAATCAAGCCCTTCTTCAACCACCATCTTGCCCTTCTGGGCTACCGTAGCCTTTCTTTTCATCAGCTTTGCTGAAATTATAACGCACAATTAGGGAGGGGATAATCTTATTATACAGCTCTATCGCACGATCTCTTAAGATGAAAAATGGTCATTTTTTCTAAATGCCCTGTAGCCTCTTGTTTATTGATGTGGTACGCAACACACCATAAACAAGACTCTACTAGACACGGCTCGTAGACACTTCCTAGGACGAACTGCTCTGATACCACTTTTGTCACGACCCAGCTAGGGGCCGTGACGGGTACCCGGGGCTAGCCACCGAGCACCACTCGTTCTACTACTCATCTTACTCATTTAATGCTCTTTTATCGACTTTATACTCAAATTGTAGGAAAATCATATTTTATATGGGAACATAAATATTTTATATACATTTGCCTCTCGGCCAAAAATACATATACATGACTATATACACAAAAGAATAATCAAGCACCTCCGGGACAAAGGCGTGCTTTCAAGCAGCTGACAGCTACTACGGATCTGGATCGAGCTCTCCTCCCTGTCTACCTGTGGGCATGAACACAGCGTCCAAAGAAAATGGACGTCAGTACGAACATTGTACTGAGTATGGGAGGCATAAACGATGAAATAAGGCAATGATATAAAAGAAGTATCAATATGGAATAACTGTATCAGACTGTCAAGTGTAAAAGAAATAGTGCATGCTGGCTTACTCATAATCATCATCATGTCATGTATGCATAAATATATAAGCTTCCCGCCCATATAGGTACGGTGTAATAATGTATAAGCTGCCCGTCCATATTGGATCGGTGTGATAATCATAGCATTAGCCTGCGTCCAGGCCTCCCGCGTCCGGGGTACCATCTCATGCCGCCCACTAGTGGTGCTGCCCGGCCTTATAGGCGCGGTGTAATGTCAGCAACATGTACTCGTCATAATATGCTTATCGTAACATACTTATCATAATACGTGCATCAGGCTTACGAACAACTTTACTTTATCGAGGTGACGTAAGGTCGTGATTCCCCGATTTCATTATGGAGCAATTATTGACATCCTGCCTCACCTTGAAGGAACTAACATATAAGGTGAGTGTGAGAAATAAATAACATCATATCATATCTCTTATCTTATATAGCCAATTATGAGTATAGGCTTTTAGCTTTCCGGAATATAGGAACTCATGAAGAGGAAGGAAAATCATGCTATGAGATTCATGCCATTTTGAAGAAGGGACAAGCCTCACATACCTTTGACGTTTAACTAAGCTGTCGTTCACTTGTGCTCCCTCGATATCACGTCTCTACCTTCAAGAGAGAATTCGCACCAATGTTAGTTAATCAACTATAAGAATGCACTACTATTTCTAGAGACAATTGGGCAGCACTTCCTTTGTTTATACTACTTTCCCCATATTTCATATAAACTTCCAACACCCACGACAACGATTACAGTATAGCAATCAACAATAATCATTCATGTACAATGACCATAATCCACCATTTCTCTTCATTTTTGCCACAATTATGGTTGTGGGTTCGCTATCGTATTTCCTCATGTATCACACTTATCTCATGGCCTACATGTCATTTATAACGTATTCATACTCACAACATTCCGACATTTATGATTCAATTCAACTACCATTCACTCATGGCACTATTCACTCATTTATGACCCATTTGCTATGCTTTTCTACCATTCGGGTATCTTAACCTTCCAATAAATATCTTAAACAACATGAAATGGTCATGAGACTCACCTTAGATGATGGTTGAACAAGCTTTGAATGGATTTACTCCTCTAGCACCAAAACCCTACTTCACTCCTTTTGGGTTTTCTTGAGAAAGATGAACTTTAGTGTGATTCTTACACTTGATTCGTTGGTTCCATGTAGTTGATCACTAATTCCCTTTGAATTCTTGTAGTTGAAGAGTTGAGAGTATTCTAGTGGTTTCTAGAGAGAAATATCGTGAATATGAAATGATTAGAATGAGCTTAGGTCTCTTTTTAATGACTTAAAATCTATTCCGGATTGAACAGTGACTGAAGTGCCTAGTGGTCGTAAACCCACTTTACGGGCCGTATATAGGTTTGCGGTCCGTCCTTCACGATCGTATTTAAGCATATCAGAAACAGCAACGTATGCTGGAGATCATGGCAGTTTACGACTCAGTTTACGGGTCGTATTTCGATTTACGGTCCGTATTCCAAGTCGTATTTAACCATTTAAAGCATTTGACAGAAAGTTGAAATTTTGCAAGTTGAAATACGACATGCCAGTATACGGGCCGTATACCACTTTACGGTCCGTATTTCATTTTACGTCCAACTGGCCAAAATGAAATTCTGCAACTTTTCACTATACGTTCATGGGGTAATTTCCGAGGTGTAACACTCTTCCCCCTTTTTTGGAACATTCATCCTCGAATGTTAAACACTCGGGATTCTATGAAAATTTCGCTAGAGTTTACCCTGTAATCTGGCACTACCAACCTGTCACAGCAACCCACAATATCATCGCCACACAGGGCTACGTCACAATATCAACATATCTATGGCCACACACGACCAAAAGCATAAAAATAAATCATACATACCTTATGTCGTTGACGTTTCATCTTGAATCTCTCCCGGGGTTTGGAATAAGTGCGGGTACTTAGACTTCATCTTTTCTTCTGCTTCCCAAGTCATTTCTTCCCGATTATTGTTTCGCCATAAGACTGTGACTGAAGGTACCTCTTTATTTCGAAGCCTTCGCACTTGCCTGTCTAGGATAGCAGTAGGCACTTCTTCATAGGTTAGCTTTTTTGTCACTTGAACATCATCTATCGGAACAATTTTGTGGTACCTCCAATACACTTGCGGAGCATCGAAACATGGAAAACTGGATGGACTGATTCAAGCTCCGAAGGCAAATCCAATTCATAGGCTACTTGGCCCACCTTGCGGATGGTTTCATAGGGCCCAATGTATCTAGGACTTAACTTCCCTCTCTTGCCGAGTCTCATCACCTCTTTCATTGGTGATATTTTCGGGAATACCCAATCACCAACTCGAAATTCCAAGTCTCGTCGGATAGGACTTTTGGCGACTTTGGGTTGTTAATAATCAATATCGGATCACTTTAACTTTTTCCACCGCCTGCTGAATCAATTCGGGGCCTACTAGTGGAATGATAGCTGTTGTTATATTCAAATTCAATTAGCAGCAAATGATCGTCCCAACTTCCACCAAAATTCAGCACACACGCTCGTAGCATACCTTCCAAGGTCTGGATAGTACGCTCGGCTTGTCCATCGGTCTGCGGATGAAATGTCGTGCTAAGCTTCACTTCGGTGCCTAGACCTTCTTGAAAGGACTTCCAAAACTTGGCTGTAAATTGGGCTCCCCTATCTGTAAAAATAGATAATGGAATGCCATGAAGTCGCACAATTTCCTTGAGCTATAACCTCGCATAGTCTTCTACTGAGTATGTAGTCCTAACTGGGAGAAAATGGGTTGCCTTCGTCAATCTGTCCACGATCACCTATATGGAATCATACTCGCCACGGGAACGAGGTAATCCCACTATAAAATCCATGTTTATCACTTCCCACTTCCAAGTAGGGATTTCTATTGCCTGTAACAAGCCCCCTGGCTTCTGATGTTAAGGTTTTACTTGTTGGCAATTTGGACACTGTGCCACAAACTCGGATATGTCTGTCTTCATGCCATCCCACCAATACATCGCCTTGAGATCACGATACATTTTGGTTGCACCAGGGTGTATAGAATACCGAGAAAAATGTGCTTCTTCTTGAATTTGTTGGCGCAATTCTGCTACATTCGGCACACACAGTCTGCCTCGGTATCTAAGAATTCCATCTATAGAAACTTCAAATGAAGACTTCTCTTTCCCATGGGACGTGTCTCTATAATGACACAATTGAGGATCTTCATATTGCCGTTCCTTCACTTCCATATACAAAGACGAAATTGTGGGATCATTGATACTAATCCCCACATTACCTGAATCGATTACGCGTACCCCAAGATTGGATAATTGGCGGAGTTCACGAGTCATCTCCTTCTTTTCCGGAGGAACTTCACATAGACTACCCATGGATCGGCGGCTAAGAGCATCGGCTACCACGTTTGCCTTTCCGGGGTGATACAAAATATTCACATCATAATCTTTCAATAATTCCAACCATCGCCTCTGCCACAGATTTAGCTCTTTCTGCTTGAAAATATATTGAAGACTTTTATGATTCGTATAGATATCCACATGCACACCATACAAGTAATGTCCCCATATTTTTAATGCGTGAATAACCGCAGCCAATTCGAGATCATGAGTTGGATAATTCTTTTCATGTTTCCATAATTTTCTCGAAGCATCTGCAATAACCTTACCATGTTGCATCAATACGCATCCTAGTCCGACATCGGAAGCGTCACAATACACAACATAGCCATCTGACCCTTCTGGGAGTGTTAAAACTGGAGCCGAAGTCAGTCTGTTTTTCAACTCTTGGAAACTGCACTCACAAGCGACATTCCACTGGAATTTGGCTGACTTCTGGGTTAGCTTCGTCAATGGGGCTGAAATGGATGAAAAGCCCTCTACGAATCTTCTATAATAACCAGCCAAACCCAGAAAACTATGAACTTCTGTAGGCGTCGTAGGCCTTGGCCAGGTCTTCACCGCATCAATTTTCTGAGTGTCGACTCGAATGCCATCATCTGAAATAACATGGCCCAGAAACGTTACAGAATTTAGCCAAAACTCGCACTTTGAAACTTTTGCATACAATTCTCGGGCTCGAAGAATGCCAAGAACAATCCCCAAATGATCTGCATGTTCTGATTCCGTGCGAGAATACACCAGAATATCATCAATAAATACTTTCATAAATAAGTCCAAGAGAGGCCTGAATACATTGTTCATCAAATTCATAAACACGGCCGGAGCATTAGTCAGCCCAAACGACATCACTCGGAATTCGTAGTGGCCATATCTCATTCTGAAGGCTGTTTTGGGAATATCCGTTTCTCTAACCCTCACTTGATGATAACCCGACCTCAAGTCTATTTTAGAAAACCACTTCGCACCTTGCAATTGACCGAATAAGTCATCAATCCTTGGAAGAGGATATTTGTTCTTTATCGTTACATTTTTTCAATTGCCCATAGTCGATATACATTCGTAGAGATCCGTCTTTCTTCCTTTCAGCTCTTCACTTCATATGCTTTACTTGCCCTAACTTGGTATAGGATATTCATAGGAGATACATTTTCCTTTAACCGTAACACGACTACTTCTCAAGTGCGCGTACTTTGCAGCGCATTTCCTTCTCTTCCTATTCCTATTCTTTTTCCTTTACATTCCTTTCCTCCTCAATTTATCTTGTTTTCTCCCGTTTATGGTCAATCCTTTACTCTTCCTAATCAGTTCTATTACATTTACCAAGTAAGTCGTTTTATCAAGGTGTTCTCATTCATTATAACCCTTTGTATTCGTACCTCTTTCTCCGGGTACTATTACTTTATTCGCTAGTAAACTTATCGCGTCTTTCTCGTGCTTATCCCTCCAATCAATACCTCGGTATCGCACTCTATTGGAGTTACCTCTTATCTTCTACGTTGTGCTTCAGCACTACCAGTCTTCCTAATTACCCTAGTATTTCTCTTTACCATATCATTGTCGATCTTATAATTACCCTTACTAATCTCTTATAGATGTCCATGATACTCCTAACTTAACCTCGTCCTACCATTACCCTGTTGCACATCATCATTTCTCATCAGGACATGTCACAAGCTTATACCTTATCTCCCTTAGATTGTAGGAAAATTTGGCAGAGTTTCTATATACACACACATATTATTTATATTTACTCGCTATCAATCAACTTACTCGTAAATCATGATTCTGGCTATCACTAGGTTACTAACAAATATAGTCATCTCAAATTGTCGGATTGGCTCATATTTCTCACCTCAAAACAATCATCACAACGGGGGTGATTCATGACGACATAAGATCCGAATCAATCGATGTACTCATATCGTAAAAGGACACTGACACTGTACCTGGGACAATATCAAGGGAAGACTCAAGATCCTGTCGCTCAGCTAACGGATGGATATGATACTGGGATCCACTTGGACCGGGCGTTCCTCTTTGGTCTCTATCACCACCTACTAACACCTGTGGCCTTGGCCTTGGAGGGCGTACCGATGACGAAGAGCCAGCTACTAACCCCATAGGTCGAGCCTTATCTCTACCACGCCTCCATGGGCAGTCGCGCATGATATGGCCTGGCCGAGCACAGGTATAACAAACATCCGAGCTCGAGCGGCACGGTCCCCAATGTAACTTGCGACACTGAGTACATCGTGGTACCGGGGATCTCGTCTGACTAGAACCACTCCAAGTCCGAAAACTAGAAACTCTGAGCCTCTGGGGTGACCTAGAATAAGTAGATCCATCAAATCTGGGTCTAGGAAACTGCGGAGGAGCACCACTTGCCGACATCCTGCCGCTGAGCTTGAGCGGCTACCAATTGAGTCAGTAGAAGAATAGCCTGTTCATCTCTTGGCCCGAGGCGTCCGGAGGAGGAACGGGAGGTGCTGGAGCTAAAGTTGAAGCTCCCCTCTGATCTTCAAAAGTGGGCGAAGTGTGGGAAAACCGAGGTGGGGCCTTATTCTGGGGTTCGCCCTCCTCTACATCTATAGACGGCTCTCAATCAAGCCCTTCTTCAACCACCATCTTTCCCTTTTGGGCTGCCGTAGCCTTTCTTTTCATCAGCTTTGCTGAAATTATAACGCACAATTAGGGAGGCGATAATCTTATAATACAGCTCTATCGCACGATCTCTTAAGATGAAAAATGGTCATTTTTCCTAAATGCCCTGTAGCCTCTTGTTTATTGATGTGGCGCGCAACACACCATAAACAAGACTCTACTAGACACGGCTCGTAGACACTTCCTAGGACGAACTGCTCTGATACCACTTTTGTCACGACCCAGCTAGGGGCCGTGACGGGTACCCGGGGCTAGCCACCGAGCACCACTCGTTCTACTACTCATCTCACTCATTTAATGCTCTTTTATCGACTTTATACTCAAATTGTAGGAAAATCATATTTTATATGGGAACATAAATACTTTATATACATTTGCCTCTCGGCCATAAAAATAATATATACATTTAATAGCGTCTCGTGAGACCATCTAACCCACACTGCGCATCTACGAGCCTCTACTGGAGTGATAAACATAAGGACGGGACAAGACCCCGTCATGCCAAAAAATACATATACATGACTACATACACAAAAGTGTAATCAAGCACCTCCGGGACAAAGGAGTGCTTTCAAGCAGCTGACAGCTACTACGGATCTGGATCGAGCTCTCCTCCATGTCTACCTGTGGGCATGAACACAGCGTCCTAAGAAATTGGACGCCAGTACAAACATTGTACTGAGTATGAGAGGCATAAACGATGAAATAAGGCAATGATATAAAAGAAGTATCAATAAGGAATAACTGTATTTGACTGTCAAGTGTAAAAGAAATAGTGTGTGCTGGCTTACTCATAATCATCATCATGTCATTTATGCATAAATATATAAGCTGCCCGCCCATATAGGTACGGTGTAATAATGTATAAGCTACCCGTCCATATTGGATCGGTGTGATAATCATAGCATTAGCCTGCGTCCAGGCCTCCCGCGTCCGGGGTATCATCTCATGCCGCTCACTAGTGGTGCTGCCCGGCCTTATAGGCGCGGTGTAATGTCATCAACATGTACTCGTCATAATATGCTTATCGTAACATACTTATCATAATACGTGCATAAGGCTTACGAACAACTTTACTTTATCGAGGTGACGTAAGGTCGTGATTCCCCGATTTCATTATGGAGCAATTATTGACATCCTGGCTCACCTTGAAGGAACTAACATATAAGGTGAGTGTGAGCAATAAATAACATCATATCATATCTCTTATCTTATATAGCCAATTATGAGTATAGGCTTTTAGCTTTCCGGAATATAGGAACTCATGAAGAGGAAGGAAAATCATGCTATGAGATTCATGCCATTTTGAAGAAGGGACTAGCCTCACTTACCTTTGACGTTTAACTAAGCTGTCATTCACTTGTGCTCCCTCGATATCACGTCTCTACCTTCAAGAGAGAATTCGCACCAACGTTAGGTAATCAACTATAAGAACGCACTACTATTTCTAGAGACAATTGGGCAGCACTTCCTTTGTTTATACTACTTTCCCCATATTTCATATCAACTTCCAACACCCACGACAACGATTACAGTATAGCAATCAACAATAATCATTCATGTACAATGACCATAATCCACCATTTCTCTTCATTTTTTCCACAATTATGGTTGTGGTTTCGCTATTGTATTTTCTCATGTATCACACTTATCTCATGGCCTACATGTAATTTATAACGTATTCATACTCACAACATACCGACATTCATGATTCAATTCAACTACCATTCAGTCATGGCACTATTCACTCATTTATGACCCATTTGCTATGCTTTTCTACCATTCGGGTATCTTAACCTTCCAATAAATACCTTAAACAACATTAAATGGTCATGAAACTCACCTTAGATGATGGTTGAACAAGCTTTGAATGGATTTATTCCTCTAGCACCAAAACCCTAGTTCACTCCATTTGGGTTTTCTTGAGAAAGATGAACTTTAGTGTGATTCTTACACTTGATTTCGTTGGTTCCATGTAGTTGATCACTAATTCCCTTTGAATTCTTGTAGTTGAAGAGTTGAGAGTATTCTAGAGGTTTCTAGAGAGAAATATCGTGAATATGAAATGATTAGAATGAGCTTGGGTCTCTTTTTAATGACTTAAAACCTGTTCCGGAATGAACAGTGACTGAAGTCCCTAGTGGTCGTAAACCCACTTTACGGGCCGTATACTGGTTTACGGTTCGTCCTTCACGACCGTATTTAAGCATATAAGAAACAGAAAGGCATGCTGGAGATCATGGCATTTTACGACTCAGTTTACGGGCCGTATTTGGATTTACGGTCCGTATTCCAAGTCGTATTTAACCATTTAAAGCATTTGACAGAAAGGTGAAATTTTACAAGTTGAAATACGACATGCCAGTATACGGGCCGTATACCACTTTACGGTCCATATTTCATTTTACGTCCAACTGGCCAAAATGAAATTCTGCAACTTTTCACTATACGTTCACGGGGAAATTTCTGAGGTGTAACACTCTTCCCCCCTTTTTGGAACATTCGTCCTCGATTGTTAAACACTCGGGATTCTATGGAAATTTCGCCAGAGTTTCCCCTGTAATCTGGCACTACCAACCTATCACAGCAACCCACAATATCATCGCCTGACAGAACTACGTCACAATATCAACATATCTATGGCCACGCACGACCAAAAGTATAAAAATAAATCATACATACCTTATGTCGTTGACGTTTCATCTTGAATCTCTCCCGGGGTTTGGAATAAGTGCAGGTACTTGGACTTCATCTTTTCTTCTGCTTCCTAAGTCATTTCTTCCCGATTATTGTTTCGCCATAAGACTTTGGCTGAAGCTACCTCTTTATTTCGAAGCCTTCGCACTTGCCTGTCTAGGATAGCAGTAGGAACTTCTTCATAGGTTAGCTTTTCTGTCACTTGAACATCATCTATCGAAACAATTTTTGTGGGATCTCCAATACACTTGCGGAGCATGGAACGTGAAAAACTGGATGGACTGATTCAATCTCCGAAGGCAAAACCAATTCATAGGCTACTTGGCCCACCTTGCGGATGGTTTCATAGGGCCCAATGTACCTAGGACTTAACTTCCCTCTCTTTCCGAATCTCATCACCCCTTTCATTGGCGATATTTTCGGGAATACCCAATCACCTACTCGAAATTCCAAGTCTCGTCGGCGATTGTCCGCATAGGACTTTTGGCGACTTTGGGCTGTTAATAATCGAGCTCGGATCACTTTAACTTTTTCTGCCGCCTGCTGAATCAATTCGGGGCCTACTAGCTGTACTTCTCCTATTTCGAACCATCCAATTGGAGATCTACATTTCCATCCGTATAAAGCTTCATATGGAGCCATTTGAATACTGAAATGATAGCTGTTGTTATATGAAAATTCAATTAGCGGCAAATGATCGTCCCAACGTCCACCAAAATTCAACACACACGCTCGTAGCATACCTTCCAAGGTATGGATAGTACGCTCGGCTTGTCCATCGATCTGCGGATGAAATGCCGTGCTAAGCTTCATTTCTTGAAAGGACTTCCAAAACTTGGCTGTAAATTGGGCTTCTCTATCTGTAATAATAGATAATGGAATACCATGAAGTCGCACAATTTCCTTGAGATATAACCTCGCATAGTCTTCTGCTGAGTATGTAGTCCTAACTAGGAGAAAATGGGCTGCCTTCGTCAATCTTTCCACGATCACCTATATGGAATCATACTCGCCACGGGAACGAGGTAATCCCACTATAAAATCCATGTTTATCACGTCCCACTTCCAAGTAGGTATTTCTATTGCCTGTAACAAGCCCCCTGGCTTCTGGTGTTCAGCTTTTACTTGTTGGCAATTTGGACACTGTGCCATAAACTCGGCTATGTCTCTCTTCATGCCATCCCACCAATAAATCGCCTTGAGATCACGATACATTTTGGTTGCACCAGGGTGTATAGAATACCGAGAAAAATGTGCTTCATCTAGAATTTATCGGCGCAATTCTGCTACATTCGGCACACATAATCTGCCTCGGTATCTAAGAATTACATCTATAGAAACTTCAAATGAAGACTTCTCTTTCCCATAGGACGTGTCTCTATAAGGACACAATTGAGGATCTTCATATTGCCGTTCCTTCACTTCCATATCCAAAGACGAAATTGTGGGATCATTGATACTAATCCCCATGTTATGTATGCATAAATATATAAGCTGCCCGCCCATATAGGTACGGTGTAATAATGTATAAGTTGCCCGTCCATATCAGATCCGTGTGATAATCATTGCATTAGCCTGCGTCCAGGCCTCCCGCGACCGGGGTACCATCTCATGCCGCACACTAGTAGTGCTGCCCGGCCTTATAGGCGCGGTGTAATGTCATCAACATGTACTCGTCATAATATTCTTATCGTAACATACTTATCATAATACGTGCATAAGGCTTACGAACAACTTTACTTTATCGAGGTGACGTAAGGTCGTGATTCCCCGATTTCATTATGGAGCAATTATTGACATCCTGCCTCACCTTGAAGGAACTAACATATAAGGTGAGTGTGAGAAATAAATAACATCATTCATATCTCTTATCTTATATAGCCAATTATGAGTATAGGCTTTTAGCTTTCCGGAATATAGGAACTCATGAAGAGGAAGGAAAATCATGCTATGAGATTCATGCCATTTTGAAGAAGGGACTAGCCTCACATACCTTTGACGTTTAACTAAGTTGTCATTCACTTGTGCTCCCTCGATATCACGTCTCTACCTTCAAGAGAGAATTCGCACCAACGTTAGTTAATCAACTATAAGAACGCACTACTATTTCTAGAGACAATTGGGCAGCACTTCCTTTGTTTATACTACTTTTCCCATCTTTCATATCAACTTCCAACACCCACAACAACGATTACAGTATAGCAATCAACAATAATCATTCATGTACAATGACCATAATCCACCATTTCTCTTCATTTTTCCCACAATTATGGTTGTGGGTTCGCTATCGTATTTTCTCATGTATCACACTTATCTCATGGCCTACATGTAATTTGTAACGTATTCATACTCACAACATACTGACATTCATGATTCAATTCAACTACCATTCACTCATGGCACTATTCACTCATTTATGACCCATTTGCTATGCTTTTCTACCATTCGGGTATCTTAACCTTCCAATAAATACCTTAAACAACATGAAATGGTCATGAAATTCACCTTAGATGATGGTTGAACAAGCTTTGAATGGATTTACTCCTCTAGCACCAAAACCCTACTTCACTCCTTTTGGGTTTTCTTGAGAAAGATGAACTTTAGTGTGATTCTTACACTTGATTTCGTTGGTTCCATGTAGTTGATCACTAATTCCCTTTGAATTCTTGTTTTTGAAGAGTTGAGAGTATTCTAGAGGTTTCTAGTTAAAAATATCGTGAATATGAAATGATTAGAATGAGTGTGGGTCTCTTTTTAATGACTTAAAACCTATTCCGGAATGAACAGTGACTGAAGTGCCTAGTGGTCGTAAACCCACTTTACGGGCCGTATACTGGTTTACGGTCCGTCCTTCACGACCGTATTTAAGCATATAAGAAACAGAAAGGCATGCTGGAGATCATGGCATTTTACGACTCAGTTTACGGGCCGTATTTGGATTTACGGTCCATATTCCAAGTCGTATTTAACCATTTAAAGAATTTGACAGAAAGTTGAAATTTTGCAAGTTGAAATACGACATGCCAGTATACGGGCCGTATACCACTTTACGGTCCGTATTTCATTTTACGTCCAACTGGCCAAAAATGAAATTCTGCAACTTTTCACTATACGTTCACGGGGAAATTTTCGAGGTGTAACAATAGGTCGACTAAGATTAGTTCACGCAATACAATACAAAGTCAATAATATAAGCAGATAAGTCAACGACCCTCAGAACTCTCAACATAGATTACTATACCGTCACAAACTTACCTTCCTACTCCCAGCTATTCACCCCACTTATCCTCATAAAATTACTGGCCATCTTACTAGTCAATGAAATCCCATTATACCTTCCCTTAAGCCAATTAATTAAGTCTCATCTCCAATACACTTACTAAGATATGATGCACTAATGGGACGACTCACCATTCAGAATTCGTTCTTACGCTTACCTTCATAATACTCACCACCTCACACAACCTCAATCGAATCATAAAAGATACACAATGCAATATAACAGACTGACAGTACACGAATATAAGGACATAGTAGTATGAAATGTAATGCAATACAGATGCGATGCAAAGGCCCAATCATGCTGTACACACATGATAACTGATGTCATTGCTCAGTAGTCATGACCTGCAGGGGACCCATAGCGTCCATGTACCACTTGTTCCGGATACTCATCGGACCCGAGCCATAAAACCTCCGCTTCGGAAAGAACCTCGGACGCAGATCGACATCATATAAATATACTCACTGTTACCTTACTAGTAATGATTGGCTGACAGATAGTACCTCATATTTAACCCAACTCGGCCATATGACCGGATAACACAACTGACACGTACTCAGGCTTTCTGCTCCATGTATTACCTCATAACCTCATGCTATGTATGCAATGATGCTAATGAATGAAAATAATATCATAAATAAAGCCTTTGATGGGCGTAGCACTACTATACCTTCCTTCAATCCTCTTGGTTAACGAGAATGACAATCATATGAATATTTCAATGAACTTGGAAATAAATACAGAAATCAAACTACATAGGTATACATATGCTGAGATAAACAATACCCCCTTTTTAACCATGACCAAAAATCACTTCCTACTCCATAACGCATAAACCTCAACGATAGTAGCACTCAACACTCAGTTAAATACTCGTTATTTCCCTAGTTACTAATTTCACAAACTTTCGTTAAATTGCACATATATCATCCAAACTCCGTGTCCGAAGGCCTAATCATAAAATCTCCCCTCAACTCTAAATGTATATACGATTCACCAATCAAATTCTAACTCAAGTAAACCATAACCTACATCGATGACGAGTAGCTATTTGAATTTCCATGAATTACTCGCCTTCCTAGCCCTTATCCGAATCCATGAGGGAAGATAGTTGTGGGGAAAAATGTAGAGAATGTTGGGAAAATCCTCTTCTCTTGGTCTCAAGGGTTTTTCTTCTTGTGAAAACCTAATAGCAGCCTTGGAGAGGATTTTGTTACAAAGAAGGGTGAAATTTAAAATGAGTAACCAAAACAATGCGTCACTTCCCCACCTCGTCCGTTGCGACGGATGAGGTCGAGTTATAGCGGGACCGCTGCGGCGGTCCCTTGGCCGCTATAGCTGTCAAATTTCTGCCATAGGCCCACGACTTCTAACTCTTTTCGAAACTAATTTTTCTCACTTCTAAACCTTAAAACAGCCCATGCGGGTTACTATTTACGATTGTAGACCCAGA
Organism: Lycium barbarum; assembly: GCF_019175385.1. Lineage (NCBI taxonomy): Eukaryota > Viridiplantae > Streptophyta > Magnoliopsida > Solanales > Solanaceae > Lycium > Lycium barbarum. The sequence continues at coordinate 78,954,007 of NC_083339.1, read as the reverse complement.
TTGGGCATGGTTTCTCTGGATATTAAATAACGACCAGACGGGTCATTACATCAGATATCAATTAAACTACCGTTCGTTTCCGAACGGCGTTGGGTGAGGTAATGATCACACTCCTGGACCTTACACCATATGAGGCAAGATTTCGAGTTATCATTACGAAAAAGGAAAAATTTCATCGAGGTTGGAAAACGCAGCTCGCTACAGCGGTAAAACCACCGCCGCAGCAGTCATCGACTAGATTAAAATATAAATGGGGTGAATTCAGTTCACCCCTCCCACTTCCCATTCATCCCTCATAATTGAAAAATCCCCTCCCCTCCCACAAATTTCTTTCCCCCTATTCCACTACCTAATCCTCTCATCTCCCTTCCCACTCCCTTTTTTAACCTCTCTACCCCCCTCTATTCCCTTAAACACTACTCATATTCAAAAGAAAAAAGGAAAAACAATTCTCTGCACCCAAGGTTCACTTTTCTTGCAAAGCTTGTAAATCTCTCATTATTTCAAGGTATGAACTCTCTTCCACTGTCCTACAACCTGTTTATGGCCTTCCATTTCGAAATATCCATGCTTAACCTGCTAGATTAGAGAAATTTTGGTTTCCATGAATAAGGGTTTTGATTTCTTGGGCTGGGAAGTTTCTTGGACCATGGAGGGTTATTTCATCGTTCATATTGCTCTAATAACACTTTATACTCAAGATCTGGTTAAAATGGGGTAGTTCCTATTGGGGTAGGGGTGTTTTGTAGTGGTGAAATTTTTCGGTACTCTTGCTCAAAAGTTTGGTACCCATTGTAGTTGGAATAGGGGTGTAATAGGTTGTAAAAGTCATGAATGCTATCATAATACTTAATTCTTGACAAAAATAGGGAAACTATGGTGAAAATTTGGGTTTTCTAATAGTTGGGTTTAGAGGGTTTTCGTTCTGGGAAGACGATCCCGCTGCAACAGTGGTTGGTCACTGGGAGCGGACCTGTTTGGTTGGGAGGTACCCGTTGTAGTGGGCCCATGCTCGCTATAGCGAGCCCGCTACAGCGACCAGGCAACGCCATGGCGGAGCCTTGTCCGTTGTAGCGACCCTTTGGTCGCTATAGCGGCTTCGCCGCAGTGAAGTTGCCTGAGGCAGAATCCAAAATTTTGGGTTTTCAACTACTTCATGCATGCTCTATCATTGTTAAATCTTAGTACCACAATACTCTAACTCAGTTCTCCCTTTTCAGGCTAACACTTTCACTCTACTATGGCGGATCCACAACAACAACAAGGACAACAACAACCAGAACAACAACAACAAGGACAACAACCAAAACAACAATAACCACCAACTTCCCTCGCATATGTTAGGTTTGCCTCCCCATGCTTGTCGGAGGCGTTACATAGAACAGCAGTCTATGGGCCTACTCTATGAGCGGGCCTTTATCATGGACCGGGTGGAAAAGCTGGCCCCGGAGTTCTACCAATGTTTACAACACATACTTTAAGGTTCGCTAGTCGAGGAGCTGGGGGACATTAACTTCAACTAGGTTAGGGAATTTTATGCTATGCTCCCTACTATTTATTGGACTGCCCCAGAGCCGGAGATTACTATCGGGGGGGGGGGGGGTAATCATAAAGGTGGGTGCTGAGGCTATTAATGTTATTCATGGGTTTCCCAACCCTTCACAGGCTGAGCTTAGGGCTAAAGACCACGAAGGGAATGGACCGTGGCTAGTGAGAATGCTGGTGAAGGAGTCCATGAGGAGAAAAACTACATGGGGTGTTGCCCGGTCTGCCATTAAGAGCCGGTATTTTACTCCGATACTCAGAAGTGGCTGAACCTCGTTGCCCGATGGGTTCGCCCTTAGAGAAATACTACTGATGTCGCTTATCCTCGGGCATTTATGGATGCTTGCATCTTGGATGGCGTGCCCGTGAATGTGGGGATACAGGTAATTGAGGAGTGGCGGAGTTTTATGGCCAAGGCTAGTCCGAGTTTGATGTTTCCCTCCTTGATTACCCACCTATGCTGCAATGTTGGGGTGCCCATGGAGCCTTGCGACCGCTATGTGGAGTGTGATGTCCCTTTTGACCCGCTGAAGGTTAAGGGAGCATAGGGCAGGTACAAAAAAAAAATAGGATTGGTTCGGATGACGATGATGACAGCGATGGCCCACAGGGCGGGAGTGGTCATTCATAGACTCCGGGTACCCTGGAATGCATGGAGGCAGATATGGCTGCGGTGAAGGCAGCCATAATGGGGTTTGCACGGCCTTCCATGGAGGTCGGGTCGTCTAGTGGTGCTGCCGGTACTGGCTACTTCACTATTGATCAGATGAAGGGCTATATGGATGTCCAGACCAGGATGGGGGATGCGGTGGATGCCTTGCAGGGTGCTTACGGATCTTTGGCCCAGGCCTATGTTGATCTCCGGGAGAACTTGGACTGGGAGAAGAAGAAAAGCTGGTCTAGGGACAAGCTCTTTGTGAGGATGTGGAAAGGCGTCAAAATCCTTTAGAAGGCCCTAGTCCCGATGGCGAAGCCTCCCAAGGTGACCATCTGAGATGTCCCCAGTTTTCCTTTCTTAGCGTGTCCAGACTCGGCAGCGAGGACTCTAGTGACTCGGAGGATGGTGGTGATGAGGCGACTAGTTGAGGAGTGGCTTAGAGATCCCCCCACCCCTTTTTATATCAGTTTTGGTTATCACTTGCCCTTGCAGGGCTTGATGTTCAGACAATTTCTTGGTTTTGGTCTGTTTTGGATGTTTGGATAATTTTCTCTTTGTTGCTTTTGGTGTGGGTGCCCCGATTTAAGGGCACTCGTAAGATAATTTCCCTAGTTGGGCTAATGTTTTTATGCAGGTATTTTGCTTTGGAAATGGCTTTTTCTTGACTTTGTTGATAAATTGCACGGGTTGGGAAAACAGGGAGCTGAAAGAGGAGCTACTGGTTCATGGTACCGCTACAGCGGTCACTTGATCACAGTGGTGGTACACGCTATGGCGATGACAGTCTCACTATAGCGACACTGTGCAGAAGCTTGGATCCACTATAGCAGACATATGCTCGCTATGTAGCTGTGCCCATACCGTTGCAGTGGTGCTACAGTGCCAGTAGGCAGAAAATATTCCCACCAATTCAGTTCGCGTAGGGGCTCAATCATTTGCTTAGCGCGTAACAACATGGTTTTCCCTAACGAGTACGTATGCCCTATTAACTTGCTAATCTTCCTAAAATAAGCACACAATCTGTAACACTTACACTATCATGAAAATTTCTTTTGTTCACACAATTAACACGCACCTACTAATAGAAGGTCTTATTTGAGGCTAAATAGAGCGACACCAATTGGAATCAACAGATATCAATTAGCCCGTCAAGATACCAATTGGATTCAAGTAGGAGACGACGTATTGGGGCAGCACGATAGAATGAATGAAAGGAAACTTCTAGATATCCTATAGCCTATTGCGTATGGGTACGGATGTCATCGTACCATTCCACAAGACTCTACTGGACATTTGCTCTTGTACTTGTGAGACTGGTAACCTAGGCTCTGATACCAACTGTCACGACCCAAACTTACGGGCCGTGCGGGCACTTACCACATTACTAACTAGTGGGCGAACCCTTACCAACCAACCCAAAATTCATCCAGTTTGTAAGTAACAATTTCAAAATAATCACCATGTTTAAGAGTAAAAGTTTCATACAGACTCTGTTTTAAATACAAGAAACAGACAACTTCCCGGAATCTAGTCTGGAAAGGTACAAGAGCTCCTACAACACAAGGAAAACAAAAAAAACAACATGATCCAGCCTCTGCTTTGAGTTAGAAGTGCGAGGCTATAGGAGAATGCCTGGTAATCCACACGAAGAAACTTCAACTTAACCTGCAACATACCTACACCCAAAAAAGATGTAGCAAGACTAGTATCAGTACACCACATGTACTGGTAGGCATCATAGGTCCACCAAGATTAGTTCATGCAGTACAATATAAAGTCAATAAGATAAGCAGATAAGTCGACCCTCAAGACTATCAATATAGATTATTATATCGTCACGAACTTACCTTCTTACTCCCAGTTATTCACTCATCTTACCCCCATAAAATTACCGGCTATCTAACTAGTCATTGAAATCCCATTCCACCTTCCCTTAAGCCAATTAATTAAGTCTCATCTCCCTATTTATACTGCCATCTAAATTCCTAGCTTTTAGCCGTAGAGCTTTTCTATCCAATTCACTTACTAAGATACGATGCACTTATGGGACGACTCACCACTCAGAATTCGTTCTTACGCTTACATTCATAATACGCACCACCTCACACAACCTCAATCGAATCACAAAAGATGCACAATGCAATATAACAGACTGACAGTACACGAATATAAGGACATAGCAGTATGAAATGTAATGCAATGTAGATGCGATGCAAAGGCCCAATCATGCTATACACACATGCTAACTTATGTCATTGCTCAGTAGTTATTACCTGCTGGGGACCCATGGTGTCCATGTACCACTCGTTCCGGATACTCATCACACCCGATCCATAAATCCTCCACTCCGGAAAGAACCTCAGACGCAGATCCACATCATATAAATATACTCACCATTACCTTACTGCCAATGATTGGCTGACAGATAGTACCTTTTATTCAACCCAACTCGGCCATATGATCGGATAACACAACTGACATGTACTCAGGCTTTCTGCTCTATGTATTACCTCATCACCACATGTCATGTATGCAATGATGCTAATGAATGAAAATAGTGTCATAAATCAAGTCTTGATGGGCGTAGCACTACTATACCTTCCTTCAATCCTCTTAGTTAACAAGAACGACAATCATATGAATATTTCAATAAACTTGAAAATTGTTGCTCCCAAACGCAAGTATACGTGGTCATACAAGTAATATAGGATTTTTAAAGTCGAGATATCGTACCCACAAAGACATATGATTAACTATTTACTAAATTAAATGATACTAATTATCTACACAAAAAGTAAAATCTCAAGATATAATTATTAACTAATTAAAAAGTAAAACAAATAATAAACTTCAACCAAGAAAGAGCAGATTTTTATCGAAGAAGAGATAGATCAAGGGCTATGACCACTAACAATCCAGTTAAGTCTTCAACTCGGTCTACCTACGGGTTACTAATTGACGGGATAATTATAACTTTATGAGTATTTTCCGAGTTGCTCACAAGCCTGTAGATGCTACTATAACGCTTATATTCCTATGGTCGCCAGAGGTAACAAGAGTGCATTTACTTCTCTGTATTCAACTAAGCAAGGCTAAAAGGTATATTCCTATCCTCATTAGCGAAACGATTAATCGAACAAGCTCTATTTATTCTTATTACGCATGCAAATTCCCTATGCCTAGTTCAATTCACACGCCACAGATAGTGTCTAATTAGTGATCAAGTAATTAAACAATTAAGACCAAGACTAAATAAATAACCCAAAGATGGAAAATCAATCGATAGAAACGATAATCAAACGTCAACTTTCATGTTTGTGTCAAAGCCCTAGATCTAAAGAGTTAGCTCCACATAGACATGGAGGAAAAACAACAAATCATCCGAATAAAAAATGTAAAAATGAGTAATACGGAGAAGAGAAGGTAAACCGCTGTAACTCCGGCTGCCACGGCAGCTCTAAGCTCTCTCTAGGTCAAAAGTTATGAACTAATGGTTTTAAGTTTTTCCAAAGTTATGGAAAAACCCTGTAGAATATGTATTTATAGGGTACCAAAAGGCCTGGGCTTTTAAAAGACCAAATCCAACTTGGACCGAGAAATTCTAAAGTCTTCCTTTCTCGGCCACTTTGCTGCAAAGTACGTTTTCTATTATGCTCTCCTTTACCATGTAGAATTCTAACTTTCCACGTCCAGCAGCCCTTTTTTCTTATACTTACCATAAATAAATGCCACTTTATATGTTAAGTAATTCACTCCCCAAATAATACTGGAATCAAGATTTCACTTTTCCTTTTTGAGGTCCTGACAATATTTTAATAATTGTGCTCACTTGAACTTTCCTCCAGAAATTTGCATGGGCAGTCGCACCTTCACGTATTTGTTTGCACAAACTTTTTGTCTTCTTGTTTTCTTAATTTCAACACAGTACTTCAATATTCTCCCAAATTTTCTCATTCTGGCACTGCTTTATTCCTACACAATAAAATTATAATATTAAGCGCACATTAATATAATAATACTCAAAAGACGATTAAAATTATTAAAATGTGAGGCAACAATGAGTAAATATATGTATTTTTGGCCGAACATCACCACCCCACACTTAAACTCTTGCTCGTCCTCGAGTAAGCATTAAAATCACTATCAATAAATCAAGCGTAGGAACATCGCCACTTTGGTTGATACCAACAATTAGGCCCTATAGCAACTCAAACCATCTAATATACAGTTCCTGATCATCATGCAAGATATACAAGTCAACAAACAAACAATAAACTTCTAACTTCCTAACCTCATAGACGGACTCTAACTCATCAAATTTAAGCTCGCTCACCTACTTTGTCAAAGAAATCTAATAGCATCACCTATCTATCATGAAACAAGTGCCCTCACAAGAAAAAACAATAGTCCACACACCTAATTCAAGGGATGAATGTAATTTAAGAACTTAGCATCAAGGCACAACTCTCGCAGTCACAAAGAAATTCACATGTATGCACAAAGAACTATAGGCGTGCCCATTATGTACATCTCCACTAATTAAGCGTGCTCGAATAGAATCAAATAGGACTTTAACGGGTTGCAATGTTGGCTAGGGGACGGGTAGGAAAACTATATAATAGTGACTTACACTTCCCTACGCACTTTGCACTTTTAGACTTCATCACCCATTATTTTCATTTCTTAACTTTATTTTTCAACCCTCTCTTCATCAATTATTTCACTAGAAATTCTCATCATATCAAGAACGATTCATTTTTTTTTTTCAAGCATTTTTTTTTCACATTCTTTCTAAGACGGCCTTTTCTTCACTTTGGAGCTATCATTGGTCACCATTTTTTTCACTTGACTTTCCCTTTCTTCAAATTTATCAATTATTCACAGTCTAAGCTACAGTGCTCAAGGAAGCAAGGTGCAAAAATCAAGGATTCAACAAAAAGGGTCAAGGCAAAAATACGGCTAACAAATGAAAGGCTACAGGCTCAAAGGGCTAACTAGTGATACAATTTCTGAAAAGGCTAAAATTTACAAGCCATATCAAAGAAAGTCTATTATCATCTTCTAAACAAAACAACACTTTTTATTTCGCTTCAATAACATGCAGGGCAAGTTCTAGACTAAGATGAAAAACATGGAATATATGCAAGAAACCCTCACCACACATGGCACAAGTCTTAATCAAGATAGATCAATTCTATTCTAGGACAGATAGGATCATGACGATCTACAAAATAAGAATAAGTTATACAGAGAGTCATAACCTTGAGCTAGATGTCAAAAAGTCTACTATATTTTTCCTTATCAAACACTCACAGGAAAGTACTACTCAAGCTCAGGCCCAAATATGCTAGCATCAAACAAGTCACAAGGTCTTTCTTCTCTCTACTTTACTACTCCTAAAAAATAAAAAAGTTAATCCTAAAAATAAAAAATTACCCGGTTCAAAGCCCCCCCCCCCCCCCCCCCCCAAGGAAAGAATTGAGGTCATAAGAAAATCCAAGGGGGTGGATGATGAATGCCACTAATGAGGGGATTAAGAATTTACTAAAGAAAATCAAAGAAAAAAAAACTTTTTTGAATTTTTCAATCAATTTTTTTTCATTTTTTTTCCTCGACACTGAGACTCAAAACTAATAAAACAAAATCCTAAGGCATATTAAATCATCATCCTCAACCTTACCAGGGACGTATTTCCCACCCCACACTTAAAATCATACAATGCCCTCAGTGCATATAGATGGAAAAAATAAAAACTAGTAAAGCAAGAAATACTCCCTGGGATCCTCTAGGGCCTAGCTAGCAACATGCTCTCATCATCAAGGGATGAATGACCCCACACTTAAAACTCTGGCATGCTCCTCAACTTTCAACTTCGGGTACTCAGACTTCCCCTAATCTGCAAAATAAAAAACACAACAAAAACAAAACAAAACGTGACACTATAAAAAATTTTAAAAAAATACAAGCTGGGTTGTCTCCCAACAAGCGCTTGATTTAATGGCGTGGCACGACGTGAATCAACTTTTTCCTCCACCTTGAACTTATGAATTGTACCCCTAACAGGGCATCCAGTCTGCGGCTATGCTCCTTTGGTGGAGGTACAAAGATAATTAGGCCAAGTAATAAATTTTTCACTTTGCATTGTTCGGCCTTTAGATGAGGAATGTAATTCTCACTTTTTGGCACAACAAATTCAAGAATATAGGCACTCTTATCCTCACCCTTTGGCTCCCCTATAGACTCAGATGGATCGATTACCATCTTACTATCTAAGCACAATGTGGAAAAATGATTGGAATGAGGTCTTATGCGCCCTAACTCATGAATTGTACCACTATCTCCATCCCCATATATACACAAGCTAGAGTCATCAAAAATAATATTATCTACTTTCTCACAAGACTCTAGTGCACTTGTCTCAACATTGGCATCATCAAGAAAAATATGGTATAATGATTTACTCTCGAATTTTGACTCCTCAATTTGGTCTAGAAGATCCTTTTCAGCTTCACGCAACTCATCACTAAGTTGTTGTTCGTTAAAAGAATCAACTTTTGCACTCAAATCCTTATTCAAGTAGTGAACAGGGACACAAAATTCTTCAACCTCATGGTAGAACTCAATTTTTTCTTTAAATTTTTGAATAATACCATTCGAGAGTCTATCACTTAGAACGACATATATTTTAAAGTTGTACGCCAAAGATGCCAAGTAATGACAAGGTGAAAACTCCATGTAAAGAAAAATACACAAAACAAAGCAAAAATAAAATAGAATAAAAACTTGTAAAGATAAAAGAAAAGTCTAATCTAGAAAAACAGTTAATTTCTAAGTCCCTGGCAACAGCGCCAAAGACTTGTTGTTCCCAAACGCACACGCAAGTATATATGGTCAAACAAGTAATATAGGATTTTTAAAGTCCAGATATCGTACCCACAAAGACTTAGGATTAACTATTTACTAAATTAAACGATACTAATTATCTACACAAGAAGTAAAATCTCAAGATATAATTATTCACTAACTAAAAAGTAAAACAAATAATAACCTTCAACCAAGAAAGAGCATATTTTTATCGGAGAAGAGATAGATCTAGGGCTATGACCACAAACAATCCAGTTAAGTCTTAAAATCATTCTACCTACGGGTTACTAGTTGACGGGTTATTTATAACTTTATGAGTATTTTCCGAGTTGCTCAGAAGCCTGTAGATGCTACTATAACGCTTATATTCCTATGGTCGCCAGAGGTAACAAGAACGCATTTACTTCTCTGTATTCAACTAAGCAAGGCTAAAAGGTATATTCCTATCCTCATTAGCGAAACGATTAATCGAACAAGCTCTATTTATTCTTATTACGCATGCAAATTCCCTATACCTAGTTTAATTCACACGCCACAGATAGTGTCTAATTAGTGATCAAGTAATTAAAAAATTAAGACCAAGACTAAATAAATAACCCAAAGATGGAAAATCAATCGATAGAAACAATAATCAAACGTCAACTTTCATGTTTGTGTCAAAGCCCTAGATCTAAAGAGTTAGCTCCACATAGACATGGAGGAAAAACAACAAATCATCCGAATAAAAAATGTAAAAATGAGTAATACGGAGAAGAGAAGGTAAAACGCTGTAACTCCAGCTGCCACGGCAGCTCTAAGCTCTCTCTAGGTATGAACTAATGGTTTTATGTTTTTCCAAAGTTATGGAAAAACCCTATTGAATATGTATTTATAGGGTACCAAAAGGCCTGGGCTTTTAAAAGACCAAATCCAACTTGGACCGAGAAATTCTAAAGTCTTCCTTTCTCAGCCACTTTGCTGCCAAGTACGTTTTCTATTATGCTCTCCTTTACCATGTAGAATTATACCTTTCCACGTCCAGCAGCCCTTTTTTTCTCATACTTACCATAAATAAATGCCACTTTATATGGTAAGTAATTCACTCCCTAAATAATACTGGAATCAAGATTTCACTTTTCGTTTTTGAGGTCCTGACAATATTTTAATAACTGTGCTCACTTGAACTTTCCTCCAAAAATTTTCATGGGCAATCGCACCTTAACGTATTTGTTTGTACAACCTATTTGTCTTCTTTTTTTCTTAATTTCAACACAGTACTTCAATTTTCTCATTCTGGCACTGCTTTATTCCTACATAATAAAATTATAATATTAAGCGCACAGTAATATAATAATACTCAAAAGATGATTAAAAGTATTAAAATGTTAGGCAACAATGAGTAAATAAATTTATTTTAGGCCAAACATCAGAAATAAATACAGAAATCACATCTACCTAGGTATACATATGCTAAACAACACAATACCCCCTTTTTAACCATGACCAAAAATCACTTCCTACTCCATAACCCATAAACCTCAACGATAGTAGCACTCAACACTCAGTTAAATACTCGTTGTTGCCCTAGTTACTAATTACACAAAACATTCGTTAAATTGCAAATATATCATCCAAACTCCGTGTCCGAAGACCTAATCATCCAATCTCCCATCAACTCTAAATGTATACACGATTCACTAATCAAAGTATAACTTAAGTAAATCATAACCTACCTCAATAACGAGCAGCTATTTGAATTTTCACGAATTTCTCCCCTTCCTAGCCCTTATCCGAATCCATGAGAGATGATAGATGTGGGGGAATATGTGGAGAATGGTGGGAAAAGCCTTTTCTCTTAGTGTCAAGGGTTTTTCTTCTTGTGAAAACCTAATTGCAGCCTTGGAGAGCATTTTGTTATAAAGGAGGGTGAAATTTAAGCTGAGTAACCAAAAAAATGTGTCACTACCCTGCAGCGGACGAGGTCTCGCTATAGCGGCACCGCGGCGGTGGTCCCTTGGGCGCTATAGCGGCCCAATTTCTGCCCTGGGCCCACAACTTCTAACTCTTTCCCATGCAGCTTACAATTTACAATCGTAGACCTAGATTGGGCATTGTTTCTCGGAATATTAAATAACGACCGGATGGGTCGTTACATCAGATACCAATTAACAATCGTTTGTCCTCGAACAGTGTGGGGTAAGTTAATGATCACACTCCTGGACCTTACACCATAGGAGGCAAGATTTCGAGTTATCATTACGAAAAAGGAAAATTTTCAACGAGGTTGGAATAACGCAGCCCGGTACAGCGGTAAAATCACCGCTGAAGCGATCATTGACTAGATTCAAAAATAAATGGGGTGAATTCAGTTTACCCCTCCCACTTCCCATTCATCCCTCATAACTTAAAAATCCCCTCCCCTCCCTCGAAATTCTCTTCCCTTATTCCACTACCTAGTCCTCTCATCTCCTTCCCCACTCCCCTTTTTAATCACTCTACCCCCCTTTATTCCCTTAAACACTACTCATATTCTAAAGAAAAGAGAACAAAAATTCTCTGCACCCAAGGTTCACTTTTCTTGCAATGCTTGCAGATCTCTTATTATTTCAAGGTATGTACTCTCTTTCACTGTCCTACAACTTGTTTATGGCCTTCTATTTCGAAATATCCATGCATAACTTGCTAGATTAGAGAAAAAAATTGTTTTCTTGAACAAGGGTTTTGATTTCTTGGGGTGGGAAGTTTCTTGGATTATCGAGGTTTATTTTGTCATTCATATTGCTCTAGCAACACTTTATACTCAAGATCGGCTTAAAATGGATTAGTTCCTATTGGGGTGGGGATGTTTTGTAGTGGTGAAATTTTTCGGTGCTCTTGCTCAAAATTTTGGTACCCATTGCAGTTGGAATAGGGTGTTATAGGTTGTAAAAGTTATGCATGCTCTCATAATACTTGATCCTTGACAAAAATAGGGAAACTATTGTGAAATTTTGGGTTTTCTAATAGTTGGGTTTGGAGGGTTTTCGCTCTGGGGAAAACGGGTCCGCTGCGGCGGACTTTCCATCGCTACAGCTGTCCCGCTGCGGTGATGGTTGGTCGCTGGGAGCAGACCTATTTGGTTGGGAGTCTCCCGCTGTAGCAGGCCCGTTCTCGCTATAGCGAGCCTGCTACAGCTACGAGGCAATGCCATGGCGGATCCTTGTCCGTTGTAGCGGCCCTTTGGTAACTACAGCGAAGCTGCCTGAGGCAGAATATAAAATTTTGGGTTTTCAACTACTTCATGCATGCACTAGCACTGTTAAATCTTAGTACCACAATACCCTAACTCGGTTCTCCCCTTTTCAAGCTAACTCTCTCACTCTACTATGGTGGATCCACAATAACAACAAGGACAACAACAACTGGAACAAGAACAACAAGGACAACAAATACCAGCTCCTCTCGCATATGTTAGGTTTGCCTCCCATGCTTACCGGAGGCATTACATGGAACAGCAGTCTAAGGGCCTACTCCATGAGTGGGCCTTTATCATGGACTGAGTGAAGGAGCTGACCCCGTAGCTCTACCAACAGTTATAACACATGCTTTAGGGTCCGCTAGTCGAGGAGCCTGGGAACATTAACTGCAACTGGGTTAGGGAATTTTATGCTATGCTTTCTACCATTGATTGGACTACCCCAGAGTCGGAGATTACTATCAGAGTGGTCAATATAAATGTGGGTGTTGAGGCCATTAATGATGTTCATGGGTTGCCCAACCCTTCACAGGCTGAGCTTAGGGCCAAGGATCACAAGGAGAATGGACCGTGGTTGGTGAGGATGCTGGTGAAGGAGTCCAAGAGGAGGAAGACTACATGGGATGTTACCCGATCTGCAATTAAGAGTCGGTACTTTACTCCCGATGCTCAGAGTTGGATGAACCTCATTTCCCGATGGGTTCGCCCTTCGAGTAATACTACTGATGTCACTTATCCCCGGGCCTTTGTGGTTGCTTGCATCTTAGAATGCGTGCCCGTGAATATGGGGATGCAGCTGATTGAGGAGTAACAGAGTTTTATGGCCAAGGCTAGCCTGAATTTGATATTTCTCTCCCTAATTACCCACTAATGCCGCAATGCTGGGGTGACCTTGGAGCTCGGCGACCGCTATATGGAGTATGATGTCCCTTTTGACCTATTGAAGGTCAAGGGAGCACAGGGCAAGGGCTAGAGAAAGAGGATTGGCTCGGATGATGATGATGACAGCGATGGCCCACAGGGCAGGAGTGGTCATTCATAGACTCCAAGTACCTTGGAGCGCATGGAGGCAAATATGGCTACTGTGAAGGCGGCTATGATGGGGTTTGCACAGCCTTCCATGAAGGTCGAGTCATCTAGTGGTGCTGCTGGTACTGACTATTTCACTCCTGATCATATGAAGGGCTATTGGATGTTCAAACCAGGATGGGGGATGCTGTGAATGCCTTGCAGGGAGCTTATGGATCTTTGGCCCAGACACATGTTGATCTCCCGGAGGACTTGGACCGGGAGAAGAAGAAAAGTCGGGCTAGGAACAAGCTGTTCGTGAAGATGTGGAAAGGCGTCAAAATCCTTTTGAAGGCCCTAGTCCCGAAGGCAAAGCGTCCCAAGGTGACCATCAAAGATTGTTACACCTCGAAAAAATTTCATGTCGTCATAAGATAGATAGAACAATGCAGGGTGGGACGAATATGATGTTTCTATAAGCAAGAAAGGTTATTTAACGATCCTAATTAAGATTTCAAAAATGTTGGAAGTAAGAGGAGAAAGTTCCTTAAGAAGGGCAAAGTATATGTGGTGTTTGGAAAAGCTCCATAAAGTACCGAGCTAATGTTGACTTAATGATTTCTTAGAGAAGAGTTGTAACTCTCTTGAGATTGGTAATGAAGTGTTAAACAAGTGTGAAGAAGGTGCCATAAGGATTAGAGATCGAACGAAACGACGGAAACCATTTCAGGGAAGTGGAGTTATACAACCACTTATATGGTCCGTATAAGGGGTCCGTATAACCCCCAGCAGGGAGATGTTTTTCATGGTGGTGAACCACGGCCACTTATACGGACCGTACAATGTTATACAGACCGTATAAGTGTCCGTATAGTATCCGTCGAGCAGATTTTAAGTTTTTGTATAAATAGTTGCCCTTGGTTCTTTTATTTCATTTTTCATCTTCTATAAGTATTGAGAGCTCAAAACCCATCTCTAAATTTATTCCACCCCAACCCAAGATAAAACAAAGATCATGAGGCAATAACCAAAGTGTTCATACGTTGGAAGGTTTCTTAGGATTTGTAGACTACAAGAAAACTTGGGCATTGTAGCTTGGGTTTTCCACGAAGTTGGTAGCTGCTCCAAATCTTGTTTCTATGGGATGAAAGGTTAGTTTACATGCTTATTTCATGTTGTTGAGAATGTTTGGTTGTAGCAAAACTTGGGTAGAAGAACAAAGTAGAAAATGAAGTCTAAATGTAGCTTTTATGATGTTTATGAGTAGTAATTTATATGGAGTCATGATTCTTAGTATGATATGGATATTACCATGTTATGGAAGGAAATAATGGTGATGAAGAAGACTTATATGAAAATGTGCTAAAATGGGTATGAAGTTGCTAGTATGAGTTGAACATGGGGGTGAATATTGAAGGCTTAGTGTAATGTGATTACTTGAATTGGATATTATGAGTGTATTATGGATGTTATTGTGGTTGTTGGGAGTTGTTTCGTGATATGGTGAAAGTTGACGAAACAGGGGAAATGCTGCCCAATTTTCATTAGACTATAATTAATTCTAGTTTGAATTTAAAAGTATCATTAAGGCTTAACCATGGCATGAATCCTTCTAAATGTAGATTATTCAAGCTTCACGGTGAACGCTAGATAGTTGAGAAGACAAAGAGGTATGTTAGCCTAATCCTTCTTTCATTAAGGCATGGTTCCTTGGCTATATATATATATATATATATATATATATATATATATATATATATATATATATATATATATATATATATATATATATATATATCCTTTCATGAGTTCTATAATGTCCTCCAAATGATTCTATCTCTAAAGCTACTAAAGCTCATGACCCTCGATACTTTCCCGATTCCATTGCATCCTCTATATGTTAGTTGATCCTCCAAGGATAGACGTAACAAAAACGATAATGGTAATGATGTTGATGATATTTATGGACTCTTAAGTATACGTGTCTAAGTATGTATGACTATTATGTAACACCGAGCTTATATGGCCGGGTATGATATCTATTGCGCGCACACCACTGCAGTTGGGCACGGATACCACTGAGCCTTGGTAGGGCCAGGTATGTATAATCTCCGAGCATTGTCATAGTCGGGTATGTGAAACTACCGAACCTTCATGGTCGGGTATGCTATGGATATGAATATGTATATGAATACGGATAGAATATGGATACAGATATAGATATATGTATATGTTTGTATGTATGTACACCAGCACGCATTAGAAATGGAAGGTCCCTATGAAAGACAAGTAAGTAAGTAATGATGATGATGGCTTTATTATCTCCGAATTCTCCCATCATATGTTGTTTCTTATGCTGTATCTTATGTTCCAATTATGATGTTGATTATGATTTACATACTCAGTACAATATTCGTACTGACATCCTTTTGTTTGTGGATGCTGCGTCATGCCCGCAGGTGGCCAGGGAGACAGGCTTGATACCTTTTCTTATTCAGGGACTACTTAGGGGAGCTCCATTTCATTCGGAGCTACAGCTTTTGGTATTATTCTTTTGTGTACATACATGGGCACGGCGGGGTCCTGTCCCGCCTATATGATGTTACTTACTCTTCTTAGAGGCTCGTAGATAGTTGTATATGGTTAGATGTCTTGAAGCCTTGTCGGCTTATATTTTGTATGTCATTTTAATGGCCTCGTCCGTTTATGTATATTGATGTGGGCATAGTTGTTAATGATGGTATAAATGTGTTGTTTCCCAATGAATTTAGCATTATTGATGTATAGCATTCATGAGTAAACTTTGTGGTCCACTTAGATGTGAATACGAATGTACGATAAGAGGTACCCGAGTGGGTTAGCACCGGGTGCCCATCATGGCCCTCGGGTCGCGTCGTGACAGAGATGTCCTCCAGTTCTCTTTCCTTAGAGCGTCTGGACTCGGCAGTGAGGACTTTAGTGACTCGGAGGATGGTGGTGACGAGGCGACTAGCCGAGGAGTGGCTTAGAGATCCCTGCCCCCCTTTATTTCAGCTTTAGTTATCACTTGCCCTTGCAGGTCTTGATTTTCAGACAATTTCTTGCTTTTGGTTTTTTTTGGATGTTTGGATAATTTTCTCTTTGTTGCTTTTGGTGTGGGTGCCCCGGTTTAAGGGCACTGCTAAGACAATTGCCCTAGTTGGGTTGATGTTTTTATGCAGGTTTTTGCTTTGGAAATGGTTTTTTCTTGACTTTGTTGATAAATTGCACAGTTTGGGAAAACAGGGAGCTGAAAGAGGATCTACTGGTTCATGGTACCGCTACAGCGGTCACTTGATTGTTGCGGCGGTACCGCTGTGGCGATGACAGTCTCGCTATAGCGGGATTGTGCGGATGCTTGGATCCGCTATAGCGGACCTATGTTCGCTATAGCGAGCTGGCTGTAGCAGTGCCCATACTGCTGCAGCGGTGCTACAGTTCTAGTGGGCGAAAAATTTGCCCACTAATTCAGTTCGCGTAGGGGCTTGCTCATTTGCTTAGAGTGTAACGACATTGTTTTCCCTAACGAGTACGAATGCGCTATTAACTTGCTAATCTTCCTAAAATAAGCACACATTCTGTAACACTTACACTATCTCGGAAATTCCTTTTGTTCACACAATTAACACGCACCTATTTATAGAAGGTTTTCCTTGAGCCAAAATAGAGAGACACTAATTGGAATCAACAAATACCAATAAACCCGTCAAGATACCAAGTGGAATCACCCAGATACCAATTGGATTCAATGCGGAGACAGCGTATTAGGGTAGCAAGACAGAATAAGTGAAGGGAAACTTCTAGATGTCCTATAGCCTCTTGCGGATGGGTATGGATGTCATCATACCATTCCACAAGAATCTACTGGACATTTGCTCTTATACTTGTGCGACCGATATCCTAGGCTCTGATACCAACAGTCACGACCCAAACTTACAGGTCGTGCGAGGACCTACCTCATTACTAACTAGTTGGCGAACCCTTACCAACCAACCTCAAATTCAGCCAGTTTGTAAATAACAATTTCAAAATAATAACCATGTTTAAGAGTAAAAGTTTCATACAGACTCTGTTTTAAATACAAGAAACTAAAAAATTCCCGGAATCTAGTCTAGACAGGTACAAGAGCTCCTACTACACAAGGAAAACAAAAAAATAACATGACCCAGCCTCTGCGTGGACTGAGATGTACGAGGCTGTAGGAGAATGCCTGGTAATCCACACGAAAAAACTTCAACTTGACCTACAACATACCAACACCCAAAAAGGATGTAGCAAGAGTAATATTAGTACACCACACGTACTGGTAAGGATCATAGGTCGACTAAGATTAGTTCACGCAACACAATATAAAGTCAGTAAGATAAGCAGATATGTCAATGACCCTCAGGACACTCAACATAGATTATTATACCGTCACGAACTTACTTTCATACTCCCAGTTATTCACTCCTCTTATCCCCATAAAATTACTGGCCATCTAACTAGTCATTGAAATCCCATTCCACCTTCCCTTAAGCAAATTAATTAAGTCTCATCTCCTCATTTACGCTAATATCTAAATTCTTAGATTTTAGCCGTAGAGATTTTCTATCCAATTCACTTACTAAGATATGATGCACTCATGGGACGCCTCATCATTAAGAATTCGTTCTTACACTTACCTTCATAATACTCACCACCTCACACAACCTCAACCGAATCATAAAACATGCACAAGCTAATATAACAGACTGACAGTACACGAATATAAGGACATAGCAGTATGAACTGTAATGCAATACAAATTAGACGTAAAAGCCCAATCACGTTGTGTACACATGCTAACTGATGTCATTGCTCAGTAGTCATGACCTGCAGGGGATCCATGGTGTCCATGTACCGCTCGTTCCGGATACTCATCAAACCCGAGCAATAAATCCTCTGCTCCGAAAAGAACCTCGAATGCAGATCCACATCATATAAATATACTCACCATTACCTTACTACCAATAGCTGACAGATAGTACCTCATATTTAACCCAACTCGGCCATATGACCGGATAACACAACTGACACGTACTCAGGCTTTCTGCTCCATGTATTACCTCATAACCTCATGCTATGTATGCAATGATGCTAATGAATGAAAATAATATCATAAATAAAGCCTTTGATGGGCGTAGCACTACTATACCTTCCTTCAATCCTCTTGGTTAACGAGAATGACAATCATATGAATATTTCAATGAACTTGGAAATAAATACAGAAATCAAACTACATAGGTATACATATGCTGAGATAAACAATACCCCCTTTTTAACCATGACCAAAAATCACTTCCTACTCCATAACGCATAAACCTCAACGATAGTAGCACTCAACACTCAGTTAAATACTCGTTATTTCCCTAGTTACTAATTTCACAAACTTTCGTTAAATTGCACATATATCATCCAAACTCCGTGTCCGAAGGCCTAATCATAAAATCTCCCCTCAACTCTAAATGTATATACGATTCACCAATCAAATTCTAACTCAAGTAAACCATAACCTACATCGATGACGAGTAGCTATTTGAATTTCCATGAATTGCACGCCTTCCTAACCCTTATCTGAACCCATGAGAGATGATTGTTGTGGGGAAAAACGTGGAGAATGTTGGCAAAAGCCTCTTTTCTTAGTGTCAGGGGATTTTCTTCTTGTGAAAACTTATTAGCAGCCTTGGAGAGCATTTTGTTACAAAGGAGGGTGAAATTTAAACTGAGAAACTAAAAAAACACGTCACTGCGGACGAGGTCTCGCTATAGGGGAATCTCTACGGTGGTCCCTTGGCCCACAACTTCTAACTCTTTTCAAAACTGATTTTTCTCACTACTGAACCTTAAAATAGCCCATGGGGCTTACTATTTACGATCGTAGACCTAGATTGGGCATAGTTTCATGAAATATTAAATAACGACCGGACGGGTCGTTACAGGGAGAATAGTAAATGGGTTTGATAAAGAGGATTACACGAACAATAGTAAGGTTTAGACTGTTGACTAGAGATTGTTGTAATTATTTGGATGATGAAATATGGTGTTAGTATATCTGTTTGGGATTGTAGAATCACCTAGAAGCAAGAGAATGGGAATTTGGTGAAGAAAACACCATTAAATAAGGACTATGAAGCTTTACGCCCATAAGGTGTTTGATAAAATGCTTAGATGACCAAAGCATAGGTATTATTGCTAATATGGAATCCCTTTGACTAGTATTGCTATAGATTAAAGTTAAAAGAGTTGACGAACGTTATACTACGCTTAAAGGTGGAATTAAGGTATGTGAGGCTAACTCTTTACATTTGGAAATGTTAATGATTCTCCCTACGCCACGTTCTTTACAGCGTTACGAATTGCCTCAGAAATATAGTTAAGCTTAGTTCCTTGAATAGTTACAGAATTTCATTTCTCTAGTTACTTAATTCTTTCATGACTTTCATTCCGAACGCTGTCAGCTCAGTATGTAATCAATATAGACTTGTGTTTGATACCTATGAGTCTCAATCTAGAATACTCAGCACGTTTATAAATAGTAAAGCTTCAGGTCTCATAATTAATTCATGAATGCATGTCTCAGTGTAGTAATATGCAGTATTCCATAGTTATGCATTACAGCATGATCCTCAGTTCCTTAATACAAATTTTTGAATGTTGAATACCTGTAAATAGGCACAAGGCCACAGATTTTGCATGCTTATACTTAGGCACAAGGCCATAGATTTTGCATACTTATACTTGGGCACAAGGTATGTATGCACATATATATTGGGCCTAAGGCCACAGACTATGATTTTCAGTTACACAGGTGATTATCTATTCATAATAGGAAGTATTCATATATTTACTTCTTTTGTTCATTTCAGTTATCAGTTTCAGTTTCAGCACTTATTACATGTTTATTGAGTTGGGCTGCCCTTTCCTCGAGCTCCCCACTTATAGTTCTTTCTATAAGTTACTTTACATACCAGTGTAATTCAAATTTACTGACGTCCCTTTCGCCCGGGGCTTGCATCTCGCGATGTAGGTAATGATTTATAGGTTGGCGATTCTTCTTGCTAGGACATCTCGTATCTGCTATTAGTGAGCCCTAGTCTTTCGGGGCATTATCCCACTTTTTAATCTTTATAGTATTTCAGTTAGTAAGGTATGCCAGGGTCCTTGGCCCTGTAAACAGTTAGTATTTCAGTATTCTTTAGAGGCTTCATAGACCATAGTTATAGTCAGTCAGATGTTTAGCAGTCTTTTATGTTAGCCTTGTCGGCTACTTATTTAGACTTTCAGACTTATTCAGTATTTCCGCAATTAGGATATCTTAGTAAGGCTTTTAGTAGATCAGCACGTTGTGTATTTATATTCTGCTTACAGTTATACCACATGAATCAATCAGCCAGTTGGTTTGCTCGGTCACATGCAGTCAGGCACCGAGTGCCATGTTACACCCAGGCCATGGTCTGAGGCGTGACATTTTCTCCTCCACAACTCATAGCCACGCGAACCCACACAAAAATCAAAGGATTTCAAACACTAAGAATAATTTTTAGACTAATAAGGGTTTTGGGCGAACCAAAACCTTAAGTGTACTCACAAACTCATTATAAAACCTAGAAATGGGTTTTTGCTGAAAGTTCCAAGTATTTATTTTTGTGTGTGTATAATGTGGAATTATGGGTTCTTTATATAGAACCCAAATTTTTGGGTTTTCATGCTCAGTGACGATGTGGAATAAGTGGAATTGGGGGGGGGGGGGGGGGAATTCATCTTGAATTCCCTCCAATTGTGTGACAATCCAATGTAACGACCCGCTAGGTCGCTATGGGGGTGACTTAGTAAACTAGACTTTCATTGGGAATTATGAGGTCGCGAGTGAGTCTGTAGCGTGTTTTGATGTATATGTGTATCGTGTTGGATTGATGTTGGGATTTTTGGGTCAAAAACTAGTAGAAAAATCCGAGCTACTGGTCAAAATGGGCCGTTGCAGCGGTTGTAAGACCGTTGTAGCAAGTAGGGGACTACCACTGTGGGGCGGGAAAAATCAATAAGGTCCGCCATAGAGGGACATTTCTCGCTATAGAGGGTCGCCGCAGCGGGAAGTCGACTACTGCAGCGGTCGACGGGAGGCAGAATCAGCGTTTTATATTCTTTATTTCGAACGCATTCCCCACATAACTCCAAAATAGTTCCCAAGAACACTTGTGGCAATTTTCTAAGGCTAGGGCTAAAATACTCTTGAAAGGTAAGTCTCAACCCTTTACTTTGTTCATTCCATCATCATATTAAGTTCCATGATTAGTTAAGGGTTCTCTAATGGTAAATCAAAGGACTAAAGCCCTAGAACTTAAGAAACCCTTAGATAATGAATGGGTTAGTGATTTTATTGTTGTTTATTCATCTAAGCCTATAGATTATCATTTCCTATGGTGGGAATTCAAGTTCTAATGAATGAGAATGATGTATTGAGACTTAGGGTTCCATAAAGATGGTAGCTTTGGCATAAAAACTGCTTGTAAAAGGGTTAAATTGATTAGAAACCCATGAATTAGAATGGTATGATCATTGGGAGAGGGGTAATGATGAGGTCACCATAAGTGATAGTTCAACCCGTTGGAAATAGTAGAAATAAGTGGGTTCCCTTTTCAAATTGTTGTATTGTTTGAGTAGATGATTCGAATACTCATGTAGCGCTATATTTCTAGACTTTGAATGTTCTGAGAAGTTGCGAAAAGGAAAGGCTCACGAGGAATAGCTTACATTGTTCCAGTTCTGCGTTGAGGTAGGTTACGGTCTACTTGATTTAGACTTTGATTAGTTGATTGTATATGTTATGAAATTGATAGGTAGGTTACGGTCTAGTTGAGTTAGAATTTGATTAGTTGATTGTATATGGTATATAATTGATAGGAGAAGCATGATTAGGGCTTCAGAAATAACGTATGGTTGGAAATTCCTAAGTTTGACATTGACTGATTAATTATGTGATGAATTGTTATGACATGATATAGAAGAAGTTAATGAATACTCTTCTTGTTGACTTAGAGTAATCCCTTATTCGTGCTATTGATGAATTGATTTTTTTAGTCTTGATATGACTTGTGGCATGGTGACTTCTGTTCCTTGATATTGATTTATTGGATGTTCACATTCCCTATTGATTGTTGGAACAGAAATATATTGAAATGAGAAAGAACATAAAAATATGAAAAGGTACATTTGACGGGGGGTGAGGATGTGGCCTAGTTATGGGCTCGTGATCCGAGGTCATTTTCGGAGCGAGTGGTACCGGTACCATGTGTGTACGGATATATGATAGAGTGGAGACAATTTGTGAGTCACGATTGTTTGGTGATGATATGGGCTGAATTACTTTTGTTGATTTTTGTTATGTGGGCTTATCTTAATTCAGTGTTGGATGATTTTGTTGATA
The DNA here is from genome assembly GCF_019175385.1 of Lycium barbarum. Lineage (NCBI taxonomy): Eukaryota > Viridiplantae > Streptophyta > Magnoliopsida > Solanales > Solanaceae > Lycium > Lycium barbarum. The sequence continues at coordinate 78,931,255 of NC_083339.1, read as the reverse complement.
ATTTCATATGGTTATGTGCTATTGTGCCTACCTATCTATTCTGTTGGTTTTGTGAATTTATGTACGATACTAATCTTAGTCGACCTATGATATTTATCGGTACATAGTGTTTGTACTGATACTACCTTACCGCATTCTTTTGAGTGATGATTGTGATCCAGCGACATCTACCAAACCTAATATTTAGCGTGAGGCGAGTTTCCATCAATTTGAGGGTAAGCTCTTATCCATGCCAGGCCGCCTGAAAATCCTCTCTTATTGATGTCTATTTCCATTCCAGGCATTACTTATGTTATTTCAGGCAGTTGTTATTTCCTTAGACAGTTTATATTTTAGAGTCCTTGTATGATGACTTTCGGATTTTGGGATTGTAATAGTTAGACTTCACATTTGTTATTTATTTATGGCATGACTAGACGATTGGGTGATTATTAATTTCGTTATATCCTTGATTTATCTAAAAGTGGTTAATCATTTAGTAATCATTTGGATGGTTAGTGAAGTAGATGGTTCGCCCAGTAGAGGATTTATGTGGGTACCACTCACGACTGCTTGGGTCGTGACAAAGTTGGTATCAGAGCCCTAGGTTCATCGATCTCGTTGTAAAAGGACATGTCTAGTAGAGTCTGGCGGATCCGTACGAAGACATCTGTACTTATCTTCCAGAGGCTATGGGATACTAGGAAAATTCAAATTCTTCCTTTCTATCGCGCTACTTGAGTCCAATTGGTATCTGGATGATTCAAATTGGTATCTAACTTTTTTTTTCTATTCTCTCACAAATGGTGAGGACTCGTGCGGCAGTAGCAGCTAATGAGGTACCTGTGCAGGCCGCTAGGGCTGCAGTTCATGCCTGGCCTGGCTGTAACAGAGGCAGGGGAGCAGCAGCAGCAGCTGGCGACGGGGCTCATGCGGCTGGTCAGGACCCCGCTGAGTCTCCTGAGCCTCAGGTAATTCCAGATGAGGCAGCAGAGTTTGCAGCAGCACCAGCTCAGCCTGATATTATAGCTCCGCCAGTGTTGTCAGACATTATGGTTCGAGTATTGAACCTGCTGAATGGGTTGACAGAGGCAGGTGTGTTACCAGTTGTTCAGGTGCTCAGGGTGCAGAGTGGGTGATCTAGCTCCAATCTGAGTTCGTGCTCAGGGGTTACAGCATGCTGCAGTTGTGGCTTCTCGTTTGGATGAGGCTCCAAGACTGGAGGTATTTTCTAGACCAGTGGGAGGTCCGGTGTTGACTGGGGATGAGCATGATTTGTTCTGGAAGTTCACTAGGATGAAGCCTCCAGAGTTCTTTGGCATTGAGGTTGCGGACACTTATGAGTTCATTATGGACTGTCATGAGAGGCTCCATAAGATGGGTGTAGTGGAGAAGTATGGTGTTGAATTTGTGACCTTCCAGCTCTTGGGTAATGCCAAGATATAATGGAGGGCTTTTGTGGAGTGCAGGCCAGCGGGGTCCCCCCCATTGACATGGACTCAGATTTACCAGATGTTTTTAGACAAGAAAGTTTCTCGTACTTTGAGGGACTGTAGGCGTGATGAGTTCAAAAATATTGAGCAGGGTAATCTGTCTATGGAAGCTTATGAGGCTCGGTTATATTTGTTGTCTCACTATGCCCTCTAGCTTGTGCCTACTGAGGAGGAGAAGGTTAGGAGATTCGTGAAAAGGTTGAACACTGCTCTTCAGTTGTCAGCTCTTCGGCTTGCAGCAACAAGTTCTTCCTTTCAGGAAGTGGTGGATTGTGTTAGGACCGTCGAGGGTGTTAGGCGGGATGGTTATAACAAGTACGCGAATAAGAAGGCCCGGAATGGTGGTAGTTTTAGTGGCTCTTTCTCTAAGGGCTAGAGTTCTCAGGTCTATTCGGGACGCCTCATTCAGTCAGCCATACAGGCTTCAGTTGGAGGCCCATCAGGGCCAGTCAGCACTATTCCGGTCAGCCAGGGGGTTCGAAGGCCAGAGCTCCAGATTATGGTGGTTATTCGGCTTCATCAGCTTCTGTGCAGCATCCGATGCTAGACCACAGATGCTTTGCGTGTGGTGAGACGGAGCATTTCAAGAGAAATTGTTCCAGACTTAGGCAAGGTGGCTAGGGTAGTCGGTTTCAGGCTCCCAGAGCTCCAGCATCAGGTAGGGTAGGATCTTATGGTGGTAACCGTGCTCAGTCTAGACGTGGCGGTCACACGGCTGGTAGAGGTGGCACCCAGCCTAACAAAGGCGGGTTTCAGTCTGGTAGAGGTGGACATCAGCCCGACAGGGGCGAAGCTCAGACAGGGAAGGTTGATCGCAATGGTTCTCAGGCTACTGGCAGATGGGTTCATTGTTATGCCTTTCCTTGCAGGACAGAGGGTGAGGGCTCAGATGCAGTCATTACAAGTAACATCTCAGGCTATCACCGAATGGCTTCTGTATTGTTTAACCCGAGTTCTACATTTTCTTATGTGTCTACATATTTCTCTATAGGTCTTGACATGATATGTGATTTGCTTGATGCCCTTATACATGTATCTACTCCAGTTGGAGACTCTGTGGTTGTAGATAGAGTTTTTCGATCTTGTACTGTCACACTTATGGGGTACAGCACCTGGGTTGATTTAGTGATTCTAGACATGATAGATTTTGATGTCATCTTGGGTATGAGCTGACTAGCTCCTTATCATGCAATTCAGGACTGTCATGCCAAGACAGTCACCTTATCTATGCTCGGGATGCCTAGACTTGAGTTGAAGGGTAACCTGAGTCCTTCTTCAAAGAAAATTATTTCCTTTATTCGGGCAAAGAAGCTAGTGGATGAGGGGTTGCTTGGCTTATTTGGCACATATTCACATATTCGTGATACCGGTGTTGATGGCCCATCTCTTGAGTCAGTTCATGTGGTGCGTGAGTTTACGAAGGTGTTTCCCGCAAACTTGTCGGGCATGCCACCTGTCACAACCCGACTAGGGACCATGACGGTTACCCGAGGCTAACCACCGAGCACCACTCATTCTGTTACTCATCATACTCATTATACACTTCTTTACTATTCATGTGCTCATAATCATAGGACAACTATTTTTCATTTGGAATTATAAATACCTTAATATACATAAGCCCTTCGACTCTCAAAATAATATATATACAATAGGGACATCGTGAGACCATACTACCCACACATGCGTATCTACGAGCCTCTACTAGAGTACTAGACATATGGACGGGACAAGACCCCGTCGTGCCCAAAATACATACATATATATATACATATATATATATATACACACAAGAGAATAATCCAAATAACGCCTCCAGAGTAATGGAGTGCTCCTATAAATCTGCTAATAACTTCTACGAGTCTGGATCACCTCCCTGTCTACCTGTGGACATGAACACAACGACCAAATAAAACGGACGCCAGTACGAACATTGTACTAAGTATGTAAGGCATCAATGAAATGAACATGATAGAGAAATCATAAGTCATAAGGTGAAGATACAACCTGCGTAACTTTTAAGGGTGGATACATTTCATACATATATCATATATATATATATATATATATATATATATATATATATATATATATATATATAATCATAGTACATGTAACATCATAGCGCATACATCATCGTATCATATAAATCATCATCATTAACCCGCGTCCGGGTAACCATCATATGCCGCCCACTAGTGGTGATTATGCCTGGCCCTCTAGGCTCGGTGTAAACATACCAGCCCGCCTTAGCAGTGACATGCCCGGCCAACTAGGCACGGTGGAATCGTATCATCATATAATCAATCATAAACTCATCATCATTACACATCTCATAGGCATATCATAATCTTATCATAACTTAACATCATCATACATTCATCATTAATCCTATATTAGAACTTGGAGGTAACCATGGCTATGTCGAGGTGACATAAGGTCGTGAACCCCCGACTACGTTATGGAGTGATCATAATCGTCATGTCTCACCATGGAGGGACTAGTATTTTAAGGTGAGTGTACACAAGGAAAATCATCAATGAAACTATACTTAGGATCATTAGCTTCAAGGACATCTTATATTAATCTAGGATTCTTCATACTTATATTCATCATCATCATCATTATCATGCTCGTATCGTATCTCCTTTCTTTATCATGTGCGTAGGTGGATTTTTATAATCATGGACTCATAATTTCCGTTATTTAGGAAGATTGTGGAAAATTAGTAAGATTCATGCCTCAGAAGGAAAGGATTAGCCTTACATACCTCTTTCGTTTAGCTATTCTATCGTTTGAATGTTCTGCTTCGTTGCTCGCGTTTCTACCTTCAAGAAAGTTCATACTCATATTAGATAATCGATAACATAAGCGCGTTTGAACTAAGCTAGAGAAATTTAAGCAGCATCTACTTTGTTTCTACTACTTTCTCCATATCATATATCAACTCCAAAACGTCAATAATAACATTCTTAATATAATCATCAATAACTTTTGTCAAATTCTTCATTATCCAATCCCCACAATTTCCCCTCAAGGTCCTACATAATCATGATCACAATACAACTTTACATTCATTCTCATCTAATGTTTCTATCATGCTCTTAACATCATTCATAACGTAATTACACTCACAACATATCAATATTCATGATTCACCCCAAACTACTACTCAAAAATGGCACTATTCCCACATTCATGACCCATTTTCTATCTCCTTCTACAATCCAAGTGTTTCAACTTTTCAATACCTTAAATAACTTAGAAATACCATAAAACTTACCTTAGATGATGTGGGAATGAACTTTAAGTGGAAATACTTCACTTGTGAAAAACCCTAGTTCCACTTCCCATGAAATTTCTTGCCTTAGATGAACCCTAGTGAGTTTCTTGCACTTGTTTCTCTTGATTTGATGAAGTTGATCATTGATTTCACTTGGATTTCTGTATATGAGGGGTTTGGAAAGTTCTAGATAGCTCTTGAGTCATGGAGAGAGAAAATGAAATGAGTTAAATGAACTTGGGATATTCTTTTATAAATTAAAAATCTGTCCCGACATCATTATACGGACACTTATACGGTCCGTATAAACTTATACAATTTGTATAAGTGACCATGAAATCGCTTTAGCAACCATCCCTTTCTGTGTCAATTATACGGTCCGTATAATTTTATACGGTCCGTATAAGTGACCGTGAAATCACCCCATCAACAACTCATTCTGTGACCATTATACGGCACATTATACGGTCCGTATAATTTTATACCGTCCGTATAAGTGACTGTATAATCCCACCAGTGAGGGACCTTCACTCTGACGATTCTGCGGACTATTATACGGACCGTATAATCGGTCGTATAAGCTACCTTTTCTCCGATTTTGTTCTCGTCACTTCGTTTGACCTCAAATCCTTATGGAACCTTCTAGATACTTGTTTCACACCTCGTTAACCATCTAAGGGACATTATAACTTTTCTCTAAAACATCATTAAGCTATCATTAATTCGATACTCGTAAATCGACATACAACATGTACCTTGTTTTCCTTAACAACTTTTGTCTCCTACCTCCCATGTCTTTGAAATCTCATTTAGAACCATCAATTGTTATTTCTTACTTATCGAAACATCATATACGTTGTGCCCTTTGTTAGTCTACTCACTGTACGTTAACGAAAAAATTTCCGGGGTGTAACATTCTTCCCCCCTTTTGGAACATTCGTCCTTGAACGTTAAGTACTCGGGAATTCTACAAAAATTTCGCCATAGTTTCCGCTGTAATATGGCACTTCCATCCTATCACAACAGCCCACAATAACATTACATCACAGGGCTACAACACAGTAGCAATATAAGTGGGCCACACACGACCCATGTGCACAAAAGAAAGCATACATACCTCATAATCTTGATGTTTCATCGTGGATCTCTTATCGGAGCTGAAATAAATGCGGGTATTTAGATTTCATAATCTCTTGTGCTTCCCAAGTCATTTCTTCTCGGTTGTTATTTTTCCATAAAACTTTAACTGAGGTCACTTCCTTATTTCGAAGTCTCAGTACTTGCCTGTCTAATATGGCAATGGGCACTTCTTCATAGACTAGTTTTCGGTCACTTGAACATCATCTATTGGAACAATCCTCGTAGGATCTCCAACGCACTTGTGGAGCATTGAGACATGGAAAACTAGATGGACTGATTCAAGTTCTGGAGGCAAGTCCAATTCATAAGCTACTTGACCCACCTTGCGGATAATCTTATAGGGTCCAATGTATCGAGGACTTAACTTTCCTTTCTTACCAAATCTCATCACCCCTTTCATTGGTGACACCTTTAAGAACACCCAATCATCAACTTGAAATTCTAAGTCTCGCCGGCGGTTGTCCGCATAAGAATTTTGGCGACTTTGGGCTGTCAATAATCGGTCTCGGATCACCTTGACCTTTTCTACTCCTTGCTGAATCAACTTAGGGCCTATTAGTTGTACTTCTCCTGTTTCAAACCATCCAATTGGAGACCTGCATTTCCTTCCATATAGAGTTTCATACGGAGCCTTTTCGATACTGGAATGGTAGCTGTTATTATATGCAAACTCAATAAGAGGTAAGTGGTCATCTCAACTACCACCGAAATCCAGTACACATGCTCGCAGCATATCCTCCAAGGTCTGAATGGTACGTTCGGCTTGCCCATCATTTTGCGGATGAAATGTCGTGCTAAGCTTTACTTGAGTACCTAGACCTTCATAGAATGATTTCCAGAACTTGGCTGTAAATTGCGCTCCTCTATCTGTGATAATGGATATCGGAATACCATGGAGTCGTATAATCTCCTTGAGATACAACCTTGCATAATCTTCTGCTAAGTATGTGGTTTTGACTGGAAGAAAATGAGTTGCTTTCGTCAATCTATCCACAATTACCCATATAGAATCGTACTTGCCTCGGGAACGAGGTAACCCTACAATAAAATCCATGTTGATCACTTCCCATTTCCAAGTAGGGATTTCCATTGCTTGCAATAATCCTCCTGGCTTTTGATGTTCGATTTGAGATCATGATACATCTTTGTTGCACCTGGGTGAATAGAATACCGAGAATAATGAGTTTCTTCTAAAATTCGACGGCGCAATTCTGCAACATTCAGAACGCATAGCCTGCCTCGGTATCTAAGAATTCCATCCATAGAAGTTTCAAAGGGAGACTTCTCTTTTTCATGAAATGTGTCTCTGTAATGGCTCAAATAAGGATCTTCATATTGATGCTCTTTTACTTCCATATTCAGGGATGGAACTGTGGAATCATTAATACCAATCCCTGCACTACCCGAATCAATTACATGTACTCCAAGATTAGCTAGTTGGTGGAGCTCATGGATCAATTCTTTCTTTTCCGGAGGAACTTCACGTAAGCTACCCATTGATCGGTGGCTAAGCGCATCAGCTACTACATTTGCCTTTCCAGGGTGGTATAAAATGCTCACATCATAATCTTTCAATAATTCTAACCACCGCCGCTGCCGCAGATTCAACTCCTTCTGTTTGAAAATGTACTGAAGACTCTTGTGATCTGTATAGATATAAACATGCACACCATACAAGTAATGTCTTCACATTTTTAACGCGTGAATAACTGCAGCCAATTCAAGATCATGAGTTGGGTAGTTCTTTTCATGTTTCTGCAGCTGTCTCAAAGCATAAGCGATAACTTTACCGTGCTGCATTAACACACATCCTAACCCAACACCGGAAGCATCAAAATATACAACATAACCATCTGGCCCTTCTGGGAGTGTCAAGACGGGGTCTGACGTTAATCTATCCTTCAACTCTTGGAAGCTACGTTCACAAGCATCATTCCACTGAAACTTAGCTGACTTTTGGGTTAGCTTCGTCAATGGGGCTGAAATAGAGGAAAATCCTTCTACGAACCTTCTATAGTACCCTGCCAATCCCAGAAAACTACGGACTTCTATGGGCGTCATAGGCCTTGGCCAAGTCACAGCTTCAATTTTCTGAGTATCAACTCTAATGCCATCATCTGAAATAACATGACCCAAAAATATCACAGAATTCGGCCAAAACTCGCACTTCAAAAATTTTGCATACAATTCTCGAGTTCGAAGAATTCCAAGAATAATACGTAAATGGTCAGCATGTTCTGATTCTGTGCGAGAGTATACCAGAATGTCGTCAATTAACTTTATTACGAATAAATCCAAGAGAGGCCTGAATACATTACTCATCAAATTCTTGAACACTGCCGGAGCATTAGTTAACCCAAACGACATCACCCGGAATTCATAATGGTCGTACCTCGTTCTGAAAGTTTTCTGGGAATATCTTCTTCTTTAACTCTCACTTGGTGATAACCTGACCTCAAGTCTATTTTTGAAAACCACTTGGCACCCTGTAGTTGATCAAACAAATCATCAATCCTGGGGAAAGGATATTTGTTCTTTATCGCCACCTTATTCAACTGCCTATAATCGATGCACATGCGTAGGGAAACATCTTTCTTCCTCACGAATAGGACTGGTGCTCCCCACGGTGATGAACTGGGCCTAATAAATCCCTTCTCAAGAAAATCTTTCAACTGTGCATTTAATTCTTTCAATTCTGCCAGAGCCATTCGGTAAGGAGGAATAGAAATAGGCTTGGTGTCCGGCAACACATCAATGGAAAAATCAACCTCTCTTTCCGGTGGAAGACCCGGAAGTTCATCTGGAAATACGTTCAGGAATTCATTCACTACCGGAACGGATTGGAAAGTTGGCGACTTTGCTTCGGTATCATGAACTCGGACTAAGTGATAAATATATCCCTTAGCTATCATCTTTCTTGCCTTAAGGTAGGAAATAAACCCACCTCTTGGAGATGCTGTATTACCCTTCCATTCAAGCACGGGCTCTCCCGGAAATTGAAATCGAACCACTTTCATTCGGCAATCAACATTAGCATAACATGAGGCCAACCAATCCATACCCATAATCACATCGAAATCTAACATTTCCAGCTCAACTAAATCAGTTTTAGTCTGGCGGTCGCATATCACAATTACACAATTTTTATACACTTGTCTAGCTATCACGGGATCACCAACCGGAGTAGATACCTCAAAAGGTTTAATTGGCTCAGGTTTCACCCCAATACGACCAGCAACATACGGTTTAATATAAGATAGGGTAGAACCCGGATCTATGAATGCATACACATCATGGGAAAATACGGATAATGTACCTGTAACCACATCCGGGGAGGACTCAAGATCCCGTCGTCCGGCTAAAGCATACATACGGGGCTGAGTGGCACTTGAAGTAGATGCTCCCCCACTGCCTCTACGTCGACCTGCTGAAATCTGGGGAGTCTATCCTACCGGGCGCACCAAAGAAGAACCGGCTGCTGATCCTGTAGGCTGACCCCCACCTCTACCATACCTCGAGGAACAATCTCGCATCAAGTGCCCAGTCTGTCCACAAACATAGCAAGCATCTGTGCCCTGGCGACATGCCCCTGAATGTAATTTACCGCACTGACTACATCGCTGCACGGGTGGTCTCCTCTGACTATGATCACCCCCAAACTGAGAACCTGAAGCTCTCGAACTCTGACTCTGCCCTGAAGGAAAGGAGCGATCAAATCTCCTACCCGCAAACCGTGGAGGTGCACTAGTCGCCGATTGGCCCGAATGTCTAGAATATACCTGCATTGATCCCCCTCTATAATCACTTCCTGCCCCCATAGATCTGGCCCTCTTGCTTTGCCTTCTATCAGTATCACGGTCACCCCTTTGCGGAAGTTGTTGTCCTTCTAAATTTTGGGCATAGGCTTGAATGCGAGAAATATCCATCCCATCTTGCAACGAAGCTGTCAAGCAATCCTTAAATAAATGTGGCCCTAAGCCACTCACAAACCTGTGCACCCTATCTCCCATGTCGGCCACCATAGTCGGGGCATATCTAGCCAAAGAATTAAACTGAAGGCTATACTCCCGGGCACCCATATTTCCTTGTTTCAAATTTAAGAATTTATCCGCTCTAGATCGGCGGACCTCAGGTGGCAAATAATGGCGGATGAAGGCATCTATAAATTCTGCCATACGGGAGGAGGCGCATTCTATTTTCTTGACGATATCCAATTATTATACCATAATACCGCCACATCTAGGAGTATATAAGTCGCCAACTCCACTGATTCAGTTTCGGAGGCATTAATAATCTTCAACGTCCTCAACATTTCATCAATAAAACTTTGCGGGTCTTCATTCAGCTTTGACCCGAAAAACTCCGGAGGATTCAAACTCATGAAATCACGGGCTCTGGTACTAGCTGCCCGATCACTTGGACCCGCATTCTGCCGTTGTGCCTGGGCGACAACTAACTACGTCAATAGATGAATAGCCTCGGTAATTTGTTGACCCGAAGTAGCCGGTGGAGGAACCGGAGGCATAGGAGCTGGGACTAAACCCCCTTCTTGTTCTTCTACATTGGGCGGGGCGGAGGAAGTATTAGATGGGGCCTCATTATGTGATTCGCCCTCTTCTACATTCATTGGCGGCTCTCTTTCTACCCGCCTCTTCATCATAGTCTTGCCCTTCTGGGCGGCTGTAGCTTTTCCCTTTGGCGGCATTTCTGAAATCATAGCACACTATTAAGGAGGAGATAATCTTATAACACAACTCTATTGCACGATCTCTCAAGATGAAAGATGGTCATTTTTCCTAAATGCCTTGTAGCCTCCTGTTTATTAGTGTGGTGCGCAAAACACCATAAACAAGACTCTAGTAGACACAGCTCGTAGACACTTCCTAGGACTGAACTGGTCTGATACCACTTTTATCACGACCCGACTAGGGGCCATGACGGGTACCCGGGGCTAACCACCGAGCACCACTCATTCTGTTACTCATCATACTCATTATACACTTCTTTACTATTCATGTTCTCATAATCATAGGACAACCATTTTTCATTTGGAATTATAAATACCTTAATATACATAAGCCCTTCAGCTATCAAAATAATATATATACAATAGGGACATCGTGAGACCATACTACCTACACATGCGTATCTATGAGCCTCTACTAGAGTACTAGACATATGGATGAGAGAAGAACCCATTGTGCCAAAAATGCATATATACATATATATGTACACAAGAGAATAATCCAAATAGCACCTCCGGAGTAATGGAGTGCTCCTGTAAATCTGCTGATAACTTCTACGAATCTTGATCACCTCCCTGTCTACTTGTGGGCATGAACACAGCGTCCAAGGAAAACGGACGTCAGTAGGAACATTGTACTGAGTATGTATGGCATGAATGAAATGAACATGATAGAGACATCATAAGTCATAAGGTGAAGATAGAACCTGCGTAACTTTTAAGGGTGGATACATTTCATACATATATCATATATATATATATATAATCATAGTACATGTAACATCATAGCGCATACATCATCGTATCATATAAATCATCATCGTTAACCCGCGTCCGGGTAACCATCATATGCCGCCCACTAGTGGTAATCATGCCTGGCCCTCTAAGCTCGGTGTAAACATAGCAGCCCGCCTTAGCGGTGACATGCCCGTCCATTTAGGCACGGTGGAATTCTATGCAGCCCGCCTTCGCGGTGACATACCCGGCCAACTAGGCACGGTAGAATCGTATCGTCATATAATCAATCATAAACTCATCATCATTACACATCGCATAGGCATATCATAATATTATCATAACTTAAACTCATCATACATTCATCATTAATCCTACATTAGAACTTGGAGGTAACCATGGCTATGTCGAGGTGACATAAGGTCGTGAACCCCCGACTACGTTATGGAGTGATCATAATCGTCATGTCTCACCTTGGAGGACTAGCATTTTAAGGTGAGTGTACACAAGGAAAATCATCAATGAAACTATACTTAGGATCATTAGCTTCATGGACATCTTATATTACTCTAGGATTCTTCATACTTATATTCATCATCATTATCATGCGCGTATCGTATCTCCTTTCTTTATCATGTGCGTAGGTGGTTTTTTATAATCATGGACTCATAATTTCCGTTATTTAGGAAGATTGTGGAAAATTAGGAAGATTCATGCCTTAGAAGGAAATGATTAGCCTTACATACCTCTTTCGTTTAGCTATTCTATCGTTTGATCGTTCTTCTTCGTTGCTCGCGTTTCTACCTTCAAGAAAGTTCAAAATCATATTAGAAAATCGATAACATAAGCGCGTTTGAACTAAGCTAGAGATATTTGAGCAGCATCTCCTTTGTTTCTACTACTTTCTCCATATCATATATCAACTCCAAAACGTCAATAATAACATTCTTAATATCATCATCAATAACGTTTGTCAAATTCATCATTATCCAATCCCCACAATTTCCCCTCAAGGTCCTCCATAATCATGATCACAATACAACTTTACATTCGTTCTCATCTAATTTTTCTATCATGCTCTTAACATCATTCATAACGTAATTACACTCACAACATATCAATATTCATGATTCACCCCAAACTACTACTCAAAAATGGCACTATTCCCACATTCATGACCCATTTTCTATCTCCTTCTACAATCCAAGTGTTTCAACTTTTCAATACCTTAAATAACATAGAAATACCATAAAACTTACCTTAGATGGTGTGAGAATTAACTTTAAGTGAAAATACTTCACTTGAGCAAATCCCTAGTTCCACTTCCCATGAAATTTCTTGCCTTAGATGAACCCTAGTGAGTTTCTTGCACTTGTTTCTCTTGATTTGATGAAGTTGATCATTGATTTCACTTGGATTTCTGTATATGAGGGGTTTGGAAAGTTCGAGAGAGCTCTTGAGTCATGGAGAGAGAAAATGAAATGAGTTAAATGAACTTGGGATATTCTTTTATAAATTAAAAATCTGTCCCGGCATCATTATACGGACACTTATACGGTCTGTATAAACTTATACGGTCCGTATAAGTGACCGTGAAATCGCTTCAGCAACCACCTCTTTCTGTGTCAATTATACGGCACATTATACGGTCTGTATAAATTTATACGGTCCGTATAATTTTATACGGTCCGTATAAGTGACCGTGAAATCACCTCATCAACAACTCATTCTGTGATCATTATACGGCACATTATACGGTCCGTATAATTTTATGCAGTCCGTATAACTGACCGTATAATCCCATCAGTGAGGGACCTTCACTCTGACGATTCTGCGAACTATTATACGGACCGTATAATCGGTCGTATAATCTACCTTTTCTCCGATTTTGTTCTCGTCACTTCGTTTGACCTCAAATCCTTATGGAACCTTCTAGACACTTGTTTCACACCTCGTTAACCATCTAAGGGACATTATAACTTTTCTCTAAAACATCATTAAGCTATCATTAATTCAATACTCGTAAATCGACATACAACATGTACCTTGTTTTCCTTAGCAACTTTTGTCTCCTACCTCCCATGTATTTGAAATCTCATTTAGAACCATCAATTGTTATTTTTTCCTTATAGAAACATCGTATACGTTGTGCCATTCGTTAGTCTACTCACTGTATGTTAACGAAAAAAATTTCAGGGTGTAACACCACCGGACTGTGACATTGATTTCTGCATTGACTTAGAGGTAGGGACCCGCCCTATTTCTATTCCTCCATATGGATGGTACCAGTAGAGTTGAGGGAATTGAAAGAACAACTTCAGGATCTTCTTAGTAAGGGTTTCATTCGTTCAAGTGTCTCCCCGTGAGGCGCTCCTGTGCTATTTGTGAAAACGACAGATGGGACTATGCGGATGTGCATTGATTACCGCCAGTTGAATAAAGTCACCATCTGAAAATAAGTACCACATCCCTCGTATTGATGATTTGTTTGATCAGCTTCAGGGGGCTTCGGTGTTTTCGAAAATTGACTTGAGATCGGGTTATCGTCAGTTGAAACTTCGGGCAGAGAATATTCCTAAGACAGCTTTCCGAACAAAATATGGGCATTATGAATTTCTTGTTATGTCATTCGGGCTTACTAATGCCCCAGCATCTTTTATGGATTTGATGAATGGCATTTTTAAGCCATACTTAGACTCCTTTTTTATAGTGTTTATTGATGACATCCTGGTTTATTAGAAGAGTAAAGAAGATCATGAAAAACACTTGAGAGTTGTTCTTGGGTTTCTGAGAGATAAGGAGTTGTATGCCAAGTTCTCTAAGTGTGAGTTTTTGCTTGCGTCCATGTCCTTCTTAGGACATGTTGTTTCGAAGGAAAGGATTATAGTTGATTCTAAAAAGATCGAAGTAGTGAGAGATTGGGCTAGGCCTACATCAATGACAGAAATTTACAGCATTGTGGGGTTGGCCAGTTACTACCGTCGGTTCATGAAGGGGTTTGCTTCTTTTGCTTCGCATTTGACCCGTTTTACTCAAAAAGAAGTACCTTTTCAGTGGTCCGACAAGTGTGAGGTGAGCTTACAAAAGCTTAAGACTCTACTAACTACAACTCCAATTTTATCTTTGCCTGTGGAGGGCAAGGACTTTGTGGTTTGTTTTGACGCTTCTCGTTCTGGTTTGGGTGCTGTTTTGATGCAGGAAAACAAGGTGATTTCTTATGCTTCCAGACAGCTAAATATTCATGAGAAGAACTATCCTACTCATGACTTGGAGTTGGCAGCTGTGGTTTTTACGTTGAAGATTTGGAGGCACTATCTCTATAGTACCCATTGCAAGGTATTTACTGATCATCGCAGTCTTCAGCATGTGTTTACTCAGAGGGATCTTAATGCTAGGCAGCAGAGATGGATGGAGTTGCTTAAGGATTATGATATTACTATCTTGTATCATCCTGGCAAGGCAAATGTAGTGGCAGATGCCTTGAGCAAGAATCAGCTAGCATGGGTAGTTTGGCCCGTTTGATTGCGTCAGAGCGTCCTTTAGCCATGGAGGTTCAGACTCTGGCTAACAGTTTCATTAGGCTTGATGTGTCTGATTCGGGCAGAGTATTGGCTTGTGTTGAGGGGAGATCATTGTTTCTGCAATAGATTAAGGCCAGACAGTTCGAGGATGCAAGGTTGAGTAAGATTCGCGATAAAGCCTTGTGTGGTGAGGCCAAGGAGGCCGTGATTGATGATGAGGGTGTCTTTAGAATCAAGGGGCGCGTTTGTGTTCCCTACGTTGGTGATTTAATTAACACAATTTTAGCGCAAGGTCACAGTTCTAGATATTTCATTCATCCTAGTGCTACTAAGATGTACCGTGACTTGAGGCAGCACTACTGGTGGGCTAGGTCGAACCGTGATATTGTTGAGTTCAATGCACAGTGTTTGAATTGCCAGCAGGTGAAGTACGAGCACCAGAGACCTAGGGGTACGCTTCAGAAAATGCCCATTCCAAAATGGAAGTGGGAGAGGATAGCGATGGACTTTATGGTTGGTCTTTCAAAGACTTTGGGTAAGTTTGATTCAATTTGGGTCATTGTTGATAGATTGACCAAGTCTGCCATTTTATGTCGATTCAGATTACCCATAGCGCCCAGAAGTTGGCCCAGAATTATATCCGTGAAATTGTTCGTCTGCATGGGGTTCCTATTTCCATCATATCCGATAGAGGCACGACCTTTACATCCCGGTTTTGAAAGACTTTGCATTTCGAATTGGGCACTAGATGGCCAGTCTCAGTGGACTATTCAGTTCCTAGAAGATATGCTCCAAGCTTGTGGGATTGACTTCGGTGGTCGTTGGGATCAGTTCTTACCATTGGCAGAATTTGCATATAACAATAGTTACCACTCGAGCATTGACATGGCAACGTTTGAGGCTCTTTATGGGAGAAGATGTAGGTCGCCTATCAGGTGATTTGATGTATTTAAGGTAAGGCCATGGGTATAGATCTTTTGAGGGAGTCACTAGATAAGGTTAAGGTGATTCAGGAAAAGCTCTCGGTGGCTCAGAGTAGACAGAAGGAGTATGCGGATCGGAAGGTCTGATATCTTGAGTTCATGGTTGGAGAACAAGTCTTGTTGAAGGTATCACCCATGAAGGGTGTGATGAGGTTTGGGAAGAAGGGTAAGCTTAGTCCCAGAGTCATTAGTCCATTTGAGATTCTTAATCGTGTGGGGGATATAGCCTATGAGTTGGCTTTGTCCCCAGGGTTATCGGGTGTGCATCCAGTGTTCTATGTCTCTATGTTGAAGAGATATCATGGTGATGGTTCGTTTATCATTCGTTGGGATTCTATCTTGTTGGATGAGAATCTGTCCTATGAGGAAGAGCCTATTACAATTCTAGATAGAGAGGTTCGTAAGCTGAGGTCGAAAGAAATAGCGTTAGTGAAAGTTCAGTGGAAAAATCGCCCCGTTGAGGAAGCTACTTGGGAGACCGAATCCGATATACACAATAACTATCCCCAGCTTTTCACTAAGTCAGGTACCTTTTCCCTTGTTTTCTCTTCCTTGGCCATTTGGGGACGAACAGTTGTTTAATTAGTATTTGATATAACGACCTGCTAAGTCGTTATAGGGGTGACTTAGTAAACTAGACCTTCATTAGGAATTCTGAGGCCGCGGCTGAGTCTGTAGCGTGTTTTTATGTATATGTGCATGTTTGGTTTGCATCTGTAGGGCCTCGAATTGGTGTTGGGATTTTCAGGTGAAAAACCGGTGGAAAAACCCGAGCTACTGGTCAAAATGGGTCGCTGCAGCGGTTGTAGGACCGCTGTAGCGAGTTCGTCATAGTGGGTAGGGGACCGCCACCGCGCCGGGGGGGGGGGATTAATGAGGTCCGCCATAGCGGGACATTTCCAGCTATAGCGAGACCGCCGCAGCGAGAAGTCAATCGCTGGGAGGCAGAATCAGCGTTTTATATTCTTTATTCCGAACCCATTCCCCACATAACGCCAAAACAGTTCTCAAGAACACTTGTGGCGATTTTATAAGGTTAGGGCTAAAATACTCTTGAAAGGTAAGTCTCAACCCTTTACTTTGTTCATTCCATCATCATATTAAGTTTCGTGATTAGTTAAGGTTTCTCTAATGGTGAATGAAAGGACTAAAGCCCTAGAACTTAAGAAACCCTTAGATAATGAATGGGTTAGTGATTTTATTGTTGTTTATTCATCTAAGCCTATAGATTATCATTTCCTATGGTGGGAATTCAAGTTCTAATTAATGAGAATGATGTATTGAGACTTAGGGTTCCATAAAGATGGTAGCTTTGGCATAAAAACTGCTTGTAAAAGGGTTAAATTGATTAGAAACCCATGAATTAGAATGGTATGATCATTGGGAGAGGGGTAATGATGAGGTCACCATAAGTGATAGTTCAACCCATTGGAAATAGTAGAAATAAGTGGGTTCCCTTTTCAAATTGTTGTATTGTTTAAGTAGATGATTCGAATACTCATGTAGCGCTATATTTCTAGACTTTGAACATTCTGAGGCGTTGCAGAAAGGAAAGGCTCACGTGGAATAGCTTGCATTATTCCAGTTCTGCGTTGAGGTAGGTTACGGTCTACTTGAGTTAGACTTTGATTAGTTGATTGTATATGTTATGAAATTGATAGGAGAAGCATGATTAGGGCTTCGAACGTAAAGTGTGGTTGGAAATTCCTAAGTTTGACATTGCCTGATTAATTATGTGATGAATTGTTATGATATGATAAAGATGAAGTTAATGAATACTCTTCTTGTTGACTTGGAGTAATCCCTTATTCATGCTATTATTGAATTGATTTTTGAGTCTTGATATGACTTGTGGAATGGTGACGTATGTTCCTTGATATTGATTTATTGACTTTTCACATTCCTATTGATTGTTGGAACGGAAATACATTGAAATGAGAATGAACATATAAATATGAAAAGACACATTTGACAGAGGGTGAGGATGTTGCCTAGTTATGGGCTCATGATCCGAGGTCAGTTCCGGAGCGAGTGGTACATGGACACCATGGGTCCCTTGCAGGGCATGGCTATTTAGGCAAACAATACCATTTAGCATGTGTGTACGGATAAGTGATAGAGTGGAGACAATTCGTGAGTTACGGTTGTTTGGTGATGATACGGGTTGAGTTACTTTTGTTGATTTTTGTTGTGTAGGCTTATCTTAATTTGGTGTTGGATGATTTTGTTGATAATTTCATATGGTTATGTACTGTTGTGCCTACCTATCTATTCTATTGGTGTTGTGAATTTAAGCATGATACTAATCTTAGTCGGCCTATGATGTCTACCGGTACATAGAGTTTTTACTGATACTACCTTGCTGCATTCTTTTGAGTGTAGATTGTGATCCAGCGACATTTACCAAATCTCATAGTTAGTGTGAGGCCAGTTTCCAACAGATTTGAGGATGAGCTCTTATCCATGCTAGGCCGCCTGAATATATTCTCTTATTGATGTTTATTTCCATTCCAGACATTACTTATGTTATTTCCCTAGACAGTTCATGTTTTAGAGTCCTTGTACGATGACTTTCGGATTTTGGGGTTGTAATCATTAGACTTCCGCATTCATTGTTTATTTATGGCATGACTAGACGTTTGGGTGATTATTAATTTCGTTATATCCTTGATTTATCTAAAAGTGGTTAAGTAATTGGTAATTGTTTTGATGGTTGGGTAAGTAGATGGTTCGCCCACTAGGGGATTTATGTGGGTGCCACTCACAGATGCTTGGGTCATGACATCCAATTAGATTCGAGCATTTGAAATCGTAACAAGGAAATATCAATTAAGAAAATTGCAGAAAAAGCAAAAAGAGGGCTAAACTCACCTTTTTGAAGCGTTCTACAGCTGATATGGAGGAGAGAGGGCAAGAGCCTTAATTGCTCTTGCCCAAAATGATCGAACAGCATAGAGAAATGCACAAGTACACTGCACCGTTGCCATTTTTGGTAAAAACAAAGAGAGAGAGAGAGAGAGAGAGAGAGAGCAATGTGTAGAGGCGGTGTTAAGGTTTTGACCTTTTTCAACATAACAAACATGCTTTGTGTTTGTATGTTTAGGGGTCGTTTGGCTTAAGCTCGTAGACATGAGGAAGGGGCCAGGTCTGGTCCACTATTGGACTGTGCCTAGTCATTTTTTAAAAAAAGAACATGTCCCAAATGTATATATGTGTGTACATGTATACACATATATATACATATATAAAAGAGGAAATTTTGTGCTATTAATTTAACTAATAGCCAATTTTAACAGTGTGGCAACTAATTAACTATTTCAATTATAACCAGGTTAAAAGTAGAAGCTAATTAGCCTTTTTCAAATATGACCAATGCATAAGATAAATTGTTCATTTCAATTATATCCCTAATTAAAACATAACAAACAATTAGCTATTTCAATTATGGCCACAATAACTCATGCAATAAACAAACAATTCAATTTTGATCAATTTTTTAAAATAATTTCAAACATGGACATATAACTTATAAAATTGAGAGGTAATTGATTATCCATTCAATTAATCAAATTTCTTGATTAAACGGGATAAAATATTTATCAATTGAGTATTAATAGTTCTAAACAATTACTTATATAATTGTTTTAACTATTTCTAAATTAAAATTCTGACAAATATACTTGAAAATTATAGAAAATATACAAAAATACATAGGATAATATGCAATAATATATTTGAAGATATTTTGCCAAATGAAATGGCAAAATGTCACCGAAATAATTTTGCAAAAAACATTTTTGACTTGTAAAATGTACATTTCACTTCGTTTGTAACTCAAGAACTTTGAATGATTAAATAAAATAATTGGAAGGCAAAAATTAGATGTCAACAGTAACAGGTATGGTAGAAGATGTGGCACTGATAGCCCCCAGTAATCCCAGTAATCCTGAATGGACAATTGATACTGGGACCACCAATCACATGACTTCTAATTCTAAGTTATTGAATAAGGATACCATTAACAAAACAATAGTTCCTAAAAGAGTACACTTGCCTAATGGTGACATGCTCAAATTACACATACAGGAACTAGTCCAATATCTAAGTCTAACACTATATCTAATGTGTTTTTGGTTCCTCGGTTCAAATATAACTTGCTATCAGTCTCAAAAATTACTAGAGAATCATAATGTTCTGCAATTTTTTTTCCTGACTTTTTGTGTTTTCCAAGATCTCTTCACCGGGTGGGTGAAGGAGATTGGTAAAGAGATAGATGTACTCTACTTATTGTTGAATCATCATGCTTATGATGGAAGGAATATCAGCTCAGCAGTTCCGAAGTCAAATAATGTAGTACTTAGTCATGACATTAGTCTGTGGCACATAAGATTTGGCCACACCTTATATAATGTTTTGAATAAAGTGTTTCCTTATATTTCTTAAGATATTAAAAAGAATATAGATGATTGTATTTTTTGTCCTTGTGCAAAACAGTCCAGGGTACCTTTTCAACTTGGCAGTATCAAAAGTAGTAACAGACTTGACATAATACATGTAGATTTGTAGGGAGCTTATAAAATTCCTACTTTTGAGTGAAAAAAGTTTTTCTTGACCATTGTAGATGACTTTTCAAGATTAACTTGGGTATTTCTACTTAAACATAAGTCTGATGTATGTGTATGCTTACAACGGTTTCTCAACCCGATTAAAAACCAGTTCAATAAGACTACATAAATTATCAAAACTAATAATGGCACGGAATTTATAAAATTTGTGTGTTCCAACATGTTTAATGAATTAGGCATAATCCATCAAAGAACTTGTGTATATACACCTCAACAAAATGGAGTTGTTGAGAGAAAACATAGACACATATTAGAAGTTACAAGAGCTATAAGATTTCAAGCTCATATACCTAATGCATTTTGGGGACACTGCATTTTAGCAGCACTGTATCTGATTAACAGGCTCCAACTACTGCGTTGAACAATTTGTCTGCTTATGAAAAATACTACAATTGCGTACCTTCTCTAAATCATTTAAGTATACTAGGCTGCTTGTGCTTTGCAAAAGATTTAACTCAACATGATAGAATGCAATCCAGAGCTAAAATTGCAATACACATGGGCTATTCTGATACACAAAAAGGATATGTGATATATGACTTAGCTAATAATGTGTTTTTTGTAAACAGAGATGTAGTGTTCAACGAAGACATATTACCATTCAAAATAAAATATGCTACATCAAAATCTGTATTTTTCGGCACATCTCAAAATGACACTGAATCTTGACCCAATTATATTCAGTTCAACTCAAGAAATCCTTAATCATCTTATGAAACTCAAGAAGGTGATCACATATATCAAGATCAGATATTTCAAGAAACTGCAGATGTCATAAAATCTGCAGAATCACAAGTTCATGTTCAACAACCAGTGGTACCAGTAGAAGAAACACTATAAGTTCCGCCTATGCATGATTAAAGGATATCAACTAGAGGAAAGAAACCTCCAGCATGGATGAAGGACTTTGTAAGTCTAAACATTCATGAGGATGCACCTTATGGTCTGAATAAGTATATCAACTATGACAACCCAAGTCCAAAGTACCAGGCATATATTGCTGTTTTTTCATCTGTCGCATAACATAGTAACTATTCAGAAGTTGTTCAAGACCCATGATGGGTTTAAGCAATGAAGGAAGAGATTACAACTTTAGAAAATAATAACACTTGGGAAATTGTACAACTTCCTCAAGGTAAATAACCACTAGGGTGCAAATATATTTATAAAATCAAGTGCAAGGCCAATGGGGACATTGAGAGGTTCAAAGCTAGACTAGTGGCTAAAGGATATAGTCAAAAAGAAGGTATTGACTACCAAGAAACCTTTTCACTTATTGTGAAAATGGTCCCAGTAAGGACAGTACTGTCAATTGCTGCAGCTAAGAAATGGCACATCCATGAAATAAATGTTTACAATGCCTTTCTTCAAGGTTATTTATATGATGAAATTTATATGGAGCTACCAAAGGGATTTTCCAGTCATAGGGAGAAATCAGTGTGCAGACTGATCAAATCCCTTTATGGTTTGAAACAGGCACCAACGCAATGGAATGCCAAGTTACCAAAGGCACTTATCAAGTTTAACTTCAAGCAAAGCCAGTATGATCACTCATTGTTTATCAAATGGTCCAAGGCACTGTGATCACTCATTGTTTATCAAATAGTCCAGTATGATCACTCATAGTTTAGCATTGATTGACGAAACAAAGGCATCTTTACAACATACTTTCAAGATGAAAGATCTTTCATCTTGAAGAATTGGTGTATTTCTTAGGCATTGAATTTGCTAGATCAAATCAAGGCATCACAATGCACCAAAAGAAGTATGCTTGGGAGCTTATCTCAGAAGTTGGATTAGCAGGTGCTAAAAAAAAACCAATTATCACTCCTATTGACACAAATGTTAAGCTTACTTCAAAAGATAACGATAAGATAGTGCAACTAAATGGAAAAATAGGAGAAGATTTTGGAACTGATCAGGCTGCTTACCAAAGACTTGTAGGAAAGTTACTGTACTTGACAGTAACAAGACCTGATATCTCATTTGTTGTACAAAGTCTAAGTCAGTTTTTGCAACAACCAAAGACTTCACATATGGAGGTTGCTCTAAGGACCGTTAGGTATGTCAAAAATCAACCAGGACAAGGCTTGCTACTCTCTAGTAACTACAACAACAAAGTGACTGCTTATTGTGATGCAGACTGGGCTGCATGTCCTATAACTAGAAGGTCAGTTACAGGATTTATGATCAAACTAGATGATTCACTAGTATCCAGGAAATCAAAGAAACAAACAGTGATTTCCATAAGTTCTGCAGAAGCAGAATATAGAAGTTTGGCAACAACTACTGCAGAACTAACTTGGTAACAAGGTTTACTCAAGGAATTAGATTAAGAAATTGCTTAACTATTACTGTATACACTGATAGTAAAGCAACTACGCAAATTGTTGAAAATCCAGTGTTCCATAAAAGGACAAAGTATATTGAAATTGATTGTCATTTTATAAGAGAGAAAATTCAGCAAGGGTTGGTTACTACTCAGTACATAAACACAAAAGAACAACCAGCAGACATATTTCATTAAGGGGCTCACTAAAGTACAACATAAGTATTTGAAGATCAAGCTAGGGGTTCTTGATATTTTTACACCACCTAACCTGAGGGGGAGTGTTAAACGATATTAGTACTCAGGTGCAGTTTAGTCTTATTAGACTGTCCAAGTTAGTTGAAGTAGTTAGGTAGTTCATTTCATGAGGTTAGTTATAACTAACTTCTTAGCTAGTATAGATTATAAATACCACACTTTGTATATTGTAAAGTTTAATACAATCAATGAGAATAACTTCCTTTCTTCTTAAATCTCTCTATCTTTCTACTCGGCTGATTCAAGTCTTCTTCATCCTCATACCCTTTCTTTAACCTATTGTCATTTTTCATTTGTGTTCATCAATGAGATTAGTATTATCTCATATTATAACAAATCTGGGAGGAGATGCTATTTTGTATCTGATCGCAAGAGATTCCTAAGATGTTCCAATGAATCAGTTTTTTGTGTTCGACCTCAACCACTTCACGGCTTGCAATGTTTGTACTTAACCTTATGACTAAGCATGAAAAGTTGATTGACGCTACATGTTTTTCTAAAACATATTCCTATTACAAAAGGTTAAAGGCAAGCAAGATTAAGCTAACAATGATCAATGAGAATGAATTTTCCGCAGCCTGAATTGTTTCTATGTTAAGGAATGGTGCTTGTTATTGTTTTAGTGGTATATGGTAGTGCCTGCATCTAGGGGTGTTCATGGGTCGGTTTTTGATTAAAGTCAAAATCAAACCAATTTAGTCGGTATTTAAATTCTTAAAATTAAACTAAATCAAATATAATATATATCCACCGGAGTGGTTGTTGTTGGTTTAGTTCGGTTTGGTTCGATTTTTTTGGTTTTTAAGAAACCTAATGGTATTTCTCTCTTTCATTTTTTATCCTACTAGGAAAGACTTCTCCATCATTTTCCAACTTATAATTCGTTATTACCCTTTTATTGTGAGAGCTATAATTTTCTTGGATTATAGAGAAAAGGTCATAAGATCTTATAAGCTCTAATGAAGTTTATAAAAGATACAACTTTTTTAGGTAAATCTCCTAGCCGTTTATTTGAATAAATGAGTTTGGATTCATGGATTTCTTTTAAGAAATGAGCTTAAGGTGTAAAGTCATTTGCCTATAGATATAAAGAGAATTTTGATGAAAAAGTAAGCAAAATATTTAAAATTATTTATAAAAATTAATATATTTTATATATATAATTATAAAAATTGTATATATTATTTTTTCGGTTTGGTTTTTTTTTTCGGTTTTCTAATAGAACCAAAACCAAACCAAATATTGTCTGTTTTTAAAATTTAAAACCAAGCCAAACCAAATCCAAACAAGGTTTTTTTTAATCGATTTGGTTTGGTTTGATTTGGTTTGCGGTTTGAATCGGTTTTTAACCAAACCGTGAACACTCATACTTGCTTCAATGGTTTGTTAATACCAGTAAAACTGGAAGTATTGAAAACAAAGAAGAGCTGGTGGAATAGTTGGAAATTTTGGTAAACAATGTCATAGTTCTAAACAAATTTTGGTAGAATTTTCTTATTTAAAAAATCAAATATTAAAAAAGTAAAAATATTTGAAATTTACTAGTTATAGTAGGCTTTAAAGTTACTTGATTGTACAAAAAAAAAAAATTACATAGAATTCTTTGTTACATACTCCATGTCCAATGAAAATTCATAGAGAGGAAAATGGTGGAAGTATGATTTTAAATGGAAAAAACTTTAAAAAAGCTCAATGTGTTATAAATAAAATAGATAATATAGATGTCCACTAGTTTTGTCCATGATGTATAGTTAATCCTCCACCACTTCATAACCATTATATGGTTATTACTCCCACACCTTCATGATTTCCCTCATAACTTTCTCATGATGTCAATTGGTTAATGTCACCTTTAAGACATCCTTTTTGTAACTCTACCTCTATGTAATAGTATAAATAGAGGTATAGGATGTGATATGGATACACACTTGATACTTGGAAGAAATAAGAGATGCTCTCCTCTCTTATCTCTATTTATCTCTTTATTGTTGTTGTTGTTTTTATCTTTAATTTAATATATTATATCAACTCTTTTAGGTTGATTTTATAACACGTTATTAGCACGAGACTCACAAATTAAACTAGGCATCAACGACATGGTTTGCAGTCATTGAATTTGGCTTGCAAAAGAACCGAAGGTTATATGTATTGGTTGACCATTCTCTGCCCCCAAAACCCCTGGGAGAAGGTATATAATTTTCTTTGTCTGCTTATTTGAGTTTGATCTCCACATTAGCTACAAGAAAAAATACTAAAGAACAAAGATCCTTATGGTATGAGTGGAAATATGGTAAGCCACGTCTCTATTTATTCCCAACTCATAAGTAAAAATATACCTCGAGCCTTCTTGATATTAGTATTATGGTTTATGCAATATTTACTATAGATTTGTTTTCCCCACTTTTTATTATGGAATTTGCTTATTGACAGTGATGTTATAGCCATCAGATGAGATACGGAAAGACTTTTTGCATGTCAAATAGTCTTGTGTATATTAAAACTTATAAATAGAAAACTGGTTGTAATTAATAATTAAATAATTGATAAACTTGAGAAGTTAGTTGTTTTGCCAACATGACTTTTCTCATGAAAGTATTCTTTCCTGAGGCGGAAAAATTTTGTACACAAAATTTTAGGGAAAACAACACAAAATACCTATAAACAAAACTATTTAGGCCAAACCCATCGGAGCCCCTTATGGTCGTCAAGATCTTTCACTTAAACACCTCAACTAAGCATTATTTCATTTAGACACCTACGATAGGGTTCGATTGTGCCATATTTTAGGGGTATTTGGTGTTGTTTTCCCAAAAACTAATTACACATACCCATTCGGCAAATAATTGTTATCTGATCTACCCATATGTGTTATGAGAGACAAGATCGGTGGTCTTTGTATAATTAAGGGCAATTTGCACGATTGCCCTTATTCGTGGTCGTTAATTTTTTCCCCTCAAATTGCTGATCTTTAATTTTTGTCCTTCGCTTAAAAACCCATAGATTTCAGGTTCGAACCCCCGCTTAGTCAAAATTTAAAAAAAAAAAATTGCAAGGCAGAGTTTGGATTTCGCAGGGCAGAAATTGACTGCAAAAACTATTCCTTAAGGCAGAGTTTGCTACCTTATGACTGCCTTCAGGCATAAGACTCTGCCTTCATTATAGAGTTTGAATCCAAAAAATTCAAAACTCTGCTTTGCGAATTTTCTTTTAATTTTTGACTGAGCGGAGATTCGAACCTGTCACACCCAAGCCCGGAGGGGCATGGCCGTCACCCGATGCCATCCTCGGCCCGAACGAACCATACTGAGCTTGAATCTCTAGAGCGGTAACACTCAAGTTAGACCGACAAGGTCTACCTGTAACAGAAGATACCAATAGGGCCGACAAGGCCACACAAGAACAATCCACAACACTTAGTCATCAAGACTACACGAGATATAAGCCAAAACATATATGTACAACTGTTATGCCAACCGACGAGGTCGTCATCCGTCAGTACCAAAATGAGTACATAAAGGGCCGGCAAGGCCAAGACTCCACTACTATGCAGGACACGTCTACAAGCCTCTTCTGAGTACGCAACTGTAACATAGTCGGGACAGGGCCCCGACCTACCCATCATATATGCATAGCAAAAGAAGACTTCGAGTAGACCTGACAACTCCAGAAACAATGGAGCTCACCAATCAGTTGATCTCTCGTCTCGTCTACTGAGGGGGTCTATCTGGCTGTCTATCAGAATCTACAGGCATGAATACAGCGCGCCCCGGCAAAAGGGACGTCAGTACGAATAATGTACTGAATATGTAAGGCAGATAACAACTGAAATAAAATAACAAGTTGTACTCTAGTTATATCAAGAAAGGATCTGGAGGTTCTCTACCTGGGTTGTTCTCATATGAGGCAAGATAACATAACTCTATAGATATAACTCTGTGACCTGAGGGTTAGGCATAGATAACTCCATGACTCATAGGCCAGGTATAACCAACTCTGTGACCTGTAGGTCAGGTATGCGCAACTCCGTGACCCGTCGGTCCGGCAACAGCTCCATGACCCATAGGCCAGGCGTATACATACATAAAATGATAACTCAAAGGCAACATAATAGCCTATAAGCAACATATACACTAGTTATACTGTTACACCTCGCACTTTCAGAGCATAATCATGCTACATACTTCACCGTATTAATGGAGTATCGGAGACGTCCCATGAAATTTTGGAAGGTACAAGCCATGGGAAGTACGTGACAATGAAGTAAAGGATGAATTACGATCTCGTAAGTTGTAACTGGGAAGGACAACCTTGAAACCAAAGAACATGACCATTATCAAGTATGATTAATGATAAATATCATGTATGAAGAGTTTCAAAAGATTCCGGGACCAAGAAAATCGAAGAAAATAAGTTTGTCGAAGAAATTGAAAAACATTGGCATAATTCTGGACAGAATTTTGGGTCAACTTTAGATGGGTATATCTCCGGGTATATCAGGAGTTTTAAGGTGTTTCAAGAGCCTAAAATGAAGTTCATCAAGTCTAGTTTCCAACGCAACAAACCGTTCGTCAATACGACATCGGAGTAGGGAGTTATGGGCGACAAATCCGGAAAGTTCACTTAAAAGCCCACTTATGTTTTGACCCGGCCCAATCCGAGTTTGGCACCTATAAAAGGGCCTCTACACTTCATTTTATTCATTTTTCTTCAACTCCACAACCCTCTAGAAATCTCCTAACATCTCCACACCTCTTTAGAATCTCCCACACCTCTCTAGAATCTCCCACACTTCTCTCTCCATTATAAGAGTGTTCTTGAAGGTTCTCCGCCATTCCAAAACATTCTATACCATCACAAAAGAGGATGAAACTCCAAAACCCCAAGCTAATTCATGGAGATGGATTGTTCTTGTCTCTACTTAATGTTGTGATGAATTTGGTCTTGGAAGGAGTTGAGTTGGGTGAAGTTCTTCTAGTGTAAGGTATGTTCTCCATCTTGTTTCTCATGATTAAGTTGATTTGAAGGTTTAGCAAGTCCTATAAAAGAAGAGAATCATAGTAGAGAAGTTGCAAAGTATTAAAGTGAAGATGATGACTATGGAATGAATTTGAAAGGAGATTTTGGATTAATTTGAGATTAAATAGAATATAATTCTTTGATTATGGTATTGTGGATATTATTATGGTTGGTTGGGAAATTGGGGAAAAACATCGTGTGGGATGTTTTATGAAGTATGTTGGTGTTGATGATGATGTTGTTGATATTAGTATTGCTATTGTTGTTATTTTGTTGGTATTGTGATTTTGGGCTAGGGATATAAACAGGGGAGATGCTGCCCGAATTTCGACAGATTTTAAAAGGAATTAATTTAAAGACTTAAGATAAGCATATGACGATAAGCCTAACAGTGGTATGGATCCTCTTGAATGTAGATTTACGAGCTTGGAAGGCTAAGCGTTAAGTAGTAGGAGACTAAAAAGGTATGTTAAGGCTAGTCCTTTTCTTTATAAAGGCATGATTCTCTTCTTATGCAACCCGTACATGTTTTGCATAACATCCTTATTCTCAAAAGCTAGAAGTTCATGGTTCTCAAAGTTCTTATGATACTAAAGATAGATGTTTTCTAAGATAATGATAATGATGATGATGATCCCATTCGAGAGATTCCAAAGCCAATTGATTTGATGCTATTATGAGATTATTGAGATTGTTTCATGATTTCCTTGATTCTATTCATTGTTGTTGATCTCATCTTATAATAATTGTTCCTTCAAGGTGAGATATAGCGATAATGATTGTTCCATAACATAAATCGGAGGTTTCTAACCTTACGTCACTCCGATAAAGTTGTAGCTTTATTTGGGCTCTCATACATGCTTTACGTATATGTATATGTATGACTACACCGAGCCTAGTTGGCCGGGCAGACACCACTACGGTGAGCGTAGTGGGCGGCTTATGGATAATGATAATAACACCATGCATATATAACACTGGCAGACACCATTAGTGGGCGGCGTGAGATGATTACCCTGAACGCGGGAGGCCCGGATGCGGGCTAATGATAATAAAATCGTGCCTATATGACACGGGTAGACACCACTAGTGGGCAGCGTGAGATGAGTACCCCGGACGCGGGAGGCCCGGACGCGGCCTAATGATGATAACACTGTGCCTATATGGCCGGACAGCATAACATCGTACCTATATGGTCGAGCATTATATATATATATATATATATATATATAATGTTGTTTTAAAAAGTTAAAGTTAGCATGCATGGTATCCGCCTTATGAGGCAATCAGATGTACAGGTTATCTTTATCTTATGTTATGTTTCATATTTCTTGTTATGTTGTTATTCATGCCTTACATACTCAATACATTATTCATATTGACGTCCCTTCTTGTGGACGTTGCGTTCATGCCTGCAGGTAGGCAGGGAGATGGATCAGATCCGTAGGTGCTTTATCAGCAGATTCTCAGGAGCACTCCACTTACTTCGGAGCCGCAGTCTATTGGTATTGGTCTTCATGGTCACTTGTATTCTATGTAGAGGCTCGTAGACATGTGTGTACAGTTAGACGTTTCATAACCCTACCGGTTCATATCATTGTATAACATTTTAGTATCCTTGTCGGTTGGTTATGATGGATATAATTGTTGAACATTATATAGAGATGTGCCGTTATGTTGTGATATATGTCCTTACAGATTATGATATCCATGAGATATCTTTATGGTCCACCCAGGAATGATTATGAGATGTATGTTTAGAGGTGCTCGGTGTGTTAGCTCCGGGTGCCCGTCATGGCTGTTTGGTTGGGTCGTGGCATATACCTTCTATCATTCTATAATCTTATATAGCTCGACTATTCTTATACTCATTCTTAACTAGAGAGGAGTATTATAATAAGGCCATGGTAAACCAAGTACAATCTGCGTGAATAGCACATCCTTGTGCGAATAGTCAAAGGTGGCTTAATAGTAGGAATCATGCCAATGAAAAGAAGCAATAGCCTTAACATACCTTTTCCAACTCTTTCAACAATGATGACGAACTCAATATTCTCCATATGTTAATCTACATCAAGCGATAATAGCACTAGTGTTAAGCTAAGGAAAGCTACTACAACGATACATCGAGCGGCAAGTTCACTATACAAATAAATCTATGGTATTTCTCTCGCCTTTCTTCCTTCCAAACTCCATAATAACAACAACAACGCATATAAATAATTATAACAACAACCCCATAACCTCAACATATCAGGACAACCCAACAATAGTCTATAACAACTTTAAACAATTGAACTCGCGGCTTCCGAACGCCATCCCATGAGTTCATAACAAAAACATACCTCAAATATTCACACGATATCGTAGAAGGTCGTTGACGAAGAATCTATCGTACCTTTATTCCCCCTTTCAAACATTCTGTCGCTTTTCTTCATTACGAAGAAATCTCCGATCCGATCAAAATAGAAAATAACGTTCTTGTTCCAATATAAAGTGTGTTGGCATAAAAATATTTAAAAGAGAGAATTGTTCCTTGCTTCATATTCTAATAAGAAATGGTTGTTGTACGTCTACAGTTCATGAACATTTCCAATTCTTGAACTTAAGAAAATAATTGTCTCCTCCGTATGATTTTGGATCCCCCCACAAACGTGATTACTATGCAAAGTGAAGTTAAGATCAAAATTGGCATGCTTGATCACTTTACACGCGTCATCTTGACAGATCAATTGTTGTGACTCTTCATTTCCCATTTAATGCTAGCTTTCATTTATCTACTGCCACATGGCAGCTTGTAGATGGAAAGCATGACTTTATTATATACGAGCAAAAAATGTTGCATATGTAATATTTATCCAACAATATTAATTAATTTCTTGATCTCAATTCACTTAAATAATAATCACTTCCAACACACTTCATATACTCATTATCATGGTTCATGTCATATAACACTAGTCCATAGTCTCTTTTGTCCTGCACAAATTATGTTACACCTCGGAAAATTTTTCATTCATGCACAGTGAATAAACTGACGAAGGGTATGATGTATGCGATGTTTTGATAAGTAAGGAATGACATTTGATGATTCTAAATGAGGGTTCAAAGACATTCGAAGTAAGAGAAGAAAGTTTGCCAAGAGGAGGCAAGACATACGTTATGTATCGGAGAGGATTTACGAGTAACGATGTATGATGATTTAATGATGCTTTGGAGAAGAGTTATAACGTCCCTTATATTGTTAATGAAGTGATAAACATGTGTTAAGAAGGTTGTATAAGGATTGGAGATCAAACGAAACGACGAGAACAACTTCAGAAAAAAACTGTGAGTTCCACGACCAGGATTCACGAACCGTGAAACCTTCCACGGACCGTATACTAGTCCGTGGAATACCCAGAAGAGATAATGTCTGGTTAGTGGTGAACCACGACCACTTCCACGAGCCGTACAATGTTCCACGGACCATGAAAGTGTCCGTGGAAGTCCCGACGAGTTGAATAAGTTCTGATTCTATAAATGTGATCCCACTTCATTTATTTCATTTCCCACACACTTCTTCATCTCTCAAAACCTCTAGAAGGTTCCACAAACATCATATACAAGAAATCAAATGAAATCCATGATCAATTACATCAAACCAAGTGAATCAAATGTAAGAAACTCATTAAAGTTCATCCAAGACAAGGAATCCAAGTGAAGGTGAAACTAGGGTTTTGCTCAAGTGAAGTGTTTGCACTCAAGGTTCATTCCTACACCATCTAAGGTACGTTTTATGGTATTTACATGTTGTTTAAGGTATTTGAAAGTTGAAACACTTGGATTGTAAAAGGATATAGAAAATGGGTCATGAAAGGGTGAATAGTGTCATTTTGAGTGATAACTTGAATTGAGTTATGATTATTGATGTGTTGTGATATAGTTATGTTATAAATGATATTAAGGACATGGGATAAGCATTATATGTGAGAAAATGTACTAGTACACTATGACCATAATTATGGATGAATTGAGGTGGAATTGTGAAACGAGGGTAATGTAGATGAATGAAGATTGTTGGTCAAGATATTGCGAATGTTATTATAAATGTTTGGGAGTTGATATACAATATGGGAAAAGTTTTATAAACAAAGGAAATGCTGCCCAATTTTCTCTAGCTTTAGTAAGCACGTTCATGTAATCGATTAGCTAATGTGAAGGCGAATTCTCTTGAAGGTAGAAACGTGAGCATTGAAGGAGGACAACCAAGCGATGGAAATTGTTAAACGAAAGAGGTATGTAAGGCTAGTCCTTTCTTTCCAAGGCATGAATCTTATGGTACGAATCTTCCTATCTCTCCATGATTTTCCTACGTATTGGGAACTATGAATCTACGAGTATAAAGAACTTCATATGGGATAAGATAAGAGGTATGCTACGAATGCGATGATGATGATGATGAGTCTAAGTTGAAATATTCTAAGGCCTATAGTATTATGATTCTACAAGGCTAATGATCCATATTACGATCCATTAATGTTGTTCATTGACTACACTCACCTTATATGCTAATTCCTTCAAGGTGAGGCATAATGCTTATGAATGCTCCATAATGGAAGCGGGGGTTCTCGACCTTATGTCACCCCGACATTGTTATAGATTGTCTATAGGCTCTATTATATGTCCTATGACCAATATTCCGAAAAGTTACGAGTCCATGTTCATAGAGGATTTCATATGAGATAAAGGTAAGAGATATGCTATAGATGCGACGATGGTAACGATGAGCCTAAGTTAGAGATTATAAAGGCTATTGTGCAATATTACTACGAAGTTCGTGCTACGAATACGATGTGATTCTCATAGATTGTCTTTAAATCCAAATGTATGCTCCATGAAAGGTTATGATAAGTTTATGAGACATATGTGATGATAATGATGACGATATTGGTAATGATGATGATAATGATGACGATGTTGATACTGATAATGATGACGATGTTGATAGTGATGATGATAATGATGACGATGATAATAGTGATGACGATAAAGATATTTATGGGCTTTTATGTATATATATATGTGTGTGTGTGCTTATGTATGACTATTATGAAACCCCGAGCTTATAAGGCCGGGTAGAATATGTATATATTTACATAACCCTGAAGCCCTGGTAGGGCCAGGTAGGCATAACCCTAAAGCCCTGGTAGGGCCAGGTAGACATAACCCTGAAGCCTTGGTAGGGCTAGGTAGATATAACCCTAAAGCCTTGGTTGGCCAGGTATGTATATGATATATGGATATGTATACGATATGGATATGTATATGATATAGATAGGTATATGAAATATGTAGGAAAGGCCCGGAAAATGTGTATGTGATATTGTCAAGCCACAACGTGGCCGAATGCGGATAACGTTAATGTGTATGAGCAGATACGGTATTATAATACATGTATGATACGATGATGTATGCGCTATGATGACACATGAACCGTGATAATATATGATATAGGAATGAAAGGTATCCTCCTTTAAGAGTTACGCAGGTTATGTGTTCATCTCATATCTTATGATTTTCTATTATGTTCATCTCATTCATGCCTTACATACTCAGTACAATATTCGTACTAACGTTTGTTTTCTTTGGACGCTGTGTTCATGCCCACAGGAAAACAGGGAGGAGACAGCGGGTTCAAAAGATCAACTGTATGGAGTTTTTACTGTCTATTACCATAGACCCAGATTTGTAGAAGTCGATAAGCAAAGTGTTGTGTATGTGTGTATTATTTTGATAGCCGAAGGGCTTATGTATATAAAGGTAATTATGTTTCCAAATGAAAAATGATTTTTCTACGATTTTAGTATGGATTTGATGAATGAATGCTTAACGAGTATGATAAGTAGCAGAATGAGCGGTGCTCAGTGGTTAGCCTCGGGTACCCGTCACGGCCCCTAGTTGGGTCGTGACAAATTACTATTTCCAATCACCGTCATTCCACTTTTGAGTCTTAAATAATTTTGGGACTTCATCCTTTTATACACCGAGCTCTTGATTTGCATGTTTGAATATGACTTAATCCTCTGGGCTTGGGTAATTTACTCATGTTGGACGGTTCAATTTCCTAGTCCAAAATACGGGGTATTATAGCTTGGGTTGTATTTCATTCAAATAAATGTCGAACCTCGACGAAACTTATACTATTCAATTTGTTGAATCTCTAACCTTCACGACACTTACTTATCACTTGTTAAGCATCGCATAAATACTTATAACCTCAAAAATTAACCTTGTCCTTGAACTTATGTCAGTTAACTTACGACAAATCCAACGTACAAAAGTACGGGATGTAACAGTCTTCCCCCCTTTAAAAACATTCGTCCTCGAATGTTAAATCTTAGAGACTTGCAAAAATTTTGCCAGAGGCTCTACTATAAACTTAACTAAAATCCAACCTGTACGCAGCCAGAAAACACACTATATATGTCACACGCCAATATCCATAAATAGCAACACTTTTTTTCACTTGATCGCAATAAGAGCTCACGTCAAGATCTACTGGCTTGTGCCAAATTTCTAAACTCGAGTATCATCTAGTCATAAGACAGGGTATATTACTGAACTACAATCCTACGATATCCTTATATTAGCGATCCCATTGGGATACGATTGCATACTGACGAAAACTTGATTCACTAGGCTTGAAATCGTTTGAAGATCCAACTATATAAGAACGGAAGGCTTCATTTCATATTCCTTTATCTTAGTGTAGCTCACATCATGGTAAATGATGCAATCCCCACTCTGGCTCTTATAATTCTCGTTTTACATTTTTGAAGCTTAGTCATTGATCTTTGGCTTCAGTTCTTGTAACATTCTTAGTTAACCTCCTGTCGCGCCTCGTATAAAGATATACATATATTTCTGCTTCGTATAAGGAGCGAATGAGTTAGGATGGGTTTCAACTCTTCGATCTCATATTCTATGTCACTCTCGTGAAAATTTGAGCTTAACTTGCCATCTTAGCCCATACTTCTGTGATAATTCGCCTATTTTGACTTAGCATAGCTTGTCCTAACAGACGCTTTTGAATAGGACAGAGGCGATATGGATATTCATTCGTCTATGTTATATTCGATGTCCCTCTATCATCTCCAGACTATTTATTACATGATGTCACTCGTCTTAGATCATCTCTTATATTTACTGCAGTACTCTAGATTACAACTCAGCTGTCATCTGTGCTTCTTAATAGAATGGTAAGAATGATGCTCTCTCACCATTGTGTTATTTCAAAGTCCCCCAATAGTGGGGACACATAGTTAGCCTCGACATCCCCACTCTGTCTTTTGTTATCTCCAAGGATGACACCCTTCTAACTTGGATTTTGTCTTAGAGTTGTTATAAGATAAGGTTGTTGTACTGTCTTTCTGTACTTCTGCTATTGAGGTTGATTACTGTAATCAACTGGGTCTAATTATCGGACTTCTAATTTTCTTAACTAGTGTAACTCCCGAGCTTTCTCTTCCTTCCAGCTTTTAAGTAAGCCTAAGTTGCCTTTCAATCTGGGGCTCATAGCATTAGCAACCTTAAAGATTTCTGGTTCGTTCTATCACTTGCAGCCTGGATACTTGACTTATCTTAGTGCCCACACACCCCGGGGACGTCTTGTAACTCTTATGATCTCGAATATCACCCTTAATTCTGCTTCTCCGTTCATTAGCCACAATAGGTGCCACTCCCTTGTGGAATACATACAATATTCTAATGAGACTTTCGTTAAACATCACATTTTCTATAACATTGGGTTCAAGTCTCTATACTTAATCGCAGCCTTCTCTCTTACTTCCTCGGCTAGTCTTTCATTGTACTACTTAGGAGAGACCCTCTGACTTTTGGAAAACTGCAGCCCATTATGCCGTATACCAGACAAAATTATCGATGATTCTACTCGCCTTTAAGTATCCTTAGTTTCATACATTTGCGCTCTTGTGCTCATAGGGTTACTTTTGAACTCAAATTCTAATTACCTGCCTATTCTATAGGCCCAGTGGAATTCCCTTCTACTTATATACACTCATTTAATACAATTCCTATCTGAGCACTTCCCGGGGAATATGATCTTATTTGCGAGATTGAATTTCATATGCTGGGGTTCAGTATGCTATTCCGCCTAATCTGATGATTGACCTATGGCCTCTTATTTGGCCATAACTAGGCTCCTCATAAATCGACTACGAACCTTTTTTCGGTCCGCTCTCGTATCTATGCTTCAGGTAACCTCCCATGAATTCTACTTTTATCTTAATTTGCCTCTCATACTAGGTCATTATGTATCAAGTATCCGCTTGAACTTACTATCAATTGGCACCCCTTTTTGCTAGGAACCCTTATTGCCTCTTTTTTGATGTCATACTTTAATAACATTCTGGGATCCTGACATATTATCTTTAGGGTATGTCTAAATATAACATCTTTTGTTTCGCCTTTTGTTACATTCTTCCTTCACCATTCTATATTTAGATGGACACTTAATCTAGACTTAATACCATATCGCACCCTCCCCCCCCCCCCCCCCCCTCAGGGGAATACTAACATTTAATGCTCTGGAGTTCTACTTGTAGATGTTTTATCTCTTAATCTTCAGCATCTTGTCACATTTTCAATGACCTTTAAAGGTTACTCTTCTGTCGCCCATTCTATTATTTCTGGAATGCGGTCTCTGTAATTCTCTCGACACCAACTATTATTGAAATCCTCTGGGTCCTTAATCCCTGTTCAGTTATCTTGCTTATTACCCATACTGATAGATGTTACCTTGGGAATCTAGCTTAGCCTTCCGATGATCTTGCTGGAGTCACCAATTCGTTTTGCCAAATATTGGTATAACCTTATGGTTTATACTCTCTTATGACCTCAAGATTCGTCTTATCTTGTCTCCTCTCGTTCTTGGCCACGAACTCGACATTCTGCCATATCCTGACTTACCATTATCACATTTTACTCGTAACGCTTCACTTATCCTCCTATTATCCTCTTACTAATGTTCTTGTCTCTTATTTTATTCAAAAAAAAACTTCAACAAGGCACTCTATCACTTTTAGCTCTCCTTGCTTCATCCCACTATGTTCTTCTGGTCACCCAATATTTTCCTTTATTGGGAATGGGAACCATACTAAGATTAGTATTTATCCCTTCTAGGATTCAACACTTAGCTTCTGAACTTTCTAAACGATTTGGTAATCATATCTGACTGTACTGTTCTACAGTACACCACCCTGGTGCCTTATACGAGGGACTTTTACCACATTCACAATATCAATAACAAATTTCACCAGCACTAACAATCTGTCCATAGTTTCGGGTTACTCTAACCCCAGCTAGATCCTAAAAATCCGTCCTTCTCTTAAGCTATATCTGTTAGTTCTCGTAAAGCATATCTGAAATGGGTGCAGCTAATTGTACGTACCTCTATTACGGTTAGAAGGGGACTCACAATGCTTATATTTCCCTGCCTAAATTGTAAACACTTATAATCTTCACTAACTAGGTACCTCGTACCCTTTTCACCTTGCCTCTTTTGCCTGCTAGAACTTATACTTTTACCTCCTGATACTCTCATAGCCTTCTATCCGGGGGGTGTGGTAGATGTCCCCATCTTAGTTTCTTAATCATGAAATTGGCTCATTCGGTATACGCAGCCTGATAGGGCCTCAAACTTGCCACATCATCTAGAACTCTCTCTTATAGTGCTCTTACCTGCTGTTGTATTAGCCCTTTGGCTAGCTGTAATCTCTCAAATTGCAAGCATCTTTGTGTATCCATAGCAAACATAAATCCTGACTCAAACTCTTATAACTCAGCTCTATAGCATGATTTGGATTTGAACGAAGGGTAATAGACTCCTAAATGCCCTGTAGCTTCCTGTTTATATAATGTAGTGCACAACACATTTATAAACAGGACCCTACTAGACACGGCTTGTAGACTCCCCAGGACAGACCTTCTCTGATACCAAGTTTGTCACACCCCCGGAGAGGCATGGCCGGCACCCGGTGCCATACTCGGCCATAGCAAACCATACTAAGCTTGAATCTCTAGAAGGGTAACCCTCAAGTTAAACCGACAAGGTCTACCTGTAACAGAAGGTACCAATAGGGGCAACAAGGATGCACCAGAGCTATCCACAACACTTAGTCATCAAGACTACACGAGATATAAGCCAAAACACATATATACATCTGCTATGCCGATCGACGGGGTCGTCATCCGTCCGACAATACCAAAATGAGTACATAAAGGGCTCGCAAGGCCAAAATTCTACTACTATGCAGGACACGTCTATAAGCCTCTACTGAGTACACAACTGTAACATAGTCAGGAGAGGGCCCCGACCTACCCATTATATATACATAGCAAAAGAAGACTCCGAGTAGACTTGGCAACTCCAGAAAGAATGGAGCTCACCAATCAGCTGATCTCTCATCTCGTCTACTGAGGAGGTCTATCTGGTTGTCTACTAGAACCTGTAGGCATGAATACAACGCCCCCGACACAAGGGACGTCAGTACGAATAATGTACTGAATATGTAAGGCAGATAACAACTGAAATGAAATAACAAGTTGTACTCTGGATATATCAAGAAAGGATCTAGAGGTTCTCTACCTGGGTTGTTCTCATTTGCGGCAAGATAACATAACTCTATAGATATAACTCCGTGACCCGAGGGTCAGGCATAGAAAACTCCATGAGTCATAGGCCAGGTATAACCAAATCCATGACCCGTAGGTTAGGTATGTGCAACTCCGTGACCCGTCAGTCCGGCAACAATCTATGACCCACAGGCCAGGCATATACATACATATAATGATAATTCGAAGGCAACATATACACTAGTTATACCTTTCTCATTCTATCATCTTATATAGCTCGACTATTCTTATACTCGTTCTTAACTAGAGAGGAATATTACAATAAGATCATGGTAATCCAAGTACAATCTTCGTGAATAGCACATCCTTGTGCGAATAGTCAAAGGTGGCTCAATAGTAGGAATCATACCAATAAAAAGAAAGAATAGCCTTAGCATACCTTTTATGCCAACTCTATCGACAATGATGATGAACTCAATCTTCTCCATATGTTAATCTACATCAAACGATAATAGCACTAGTGTTAAGCTAAGGAAAGCTGCTACAACAATACATCGAGCGGCAAGTTCGCTATACAAATAAATCGATGGTGTTTCTCTCGCCTTTCTTCCCTTCAAACTCCATAACAACAACAACCACACATATAAATAATTATAACAACAACCCCATAACCTCAACGTATCAAGGACAGCCCAAGAATAGTCTATAACAACTTTAAACAATTGAACTCGCGGCTTCCGAATGCCATCGCGTGAGTTCATAACAAAAACATACCTCAAATATTCACTCGATCTCGTAGAAGGTCGTTGACGAAGAATCTATCGTACCTTTATTCCCCTTTCGAACATTCCGTCGCTTTTTTTCATTACGAAGAAATCTCTGATCTAATCAAAATAGAAAATAACGTTCTTGTTCCAATATAAAGTGTGTTGGCATAATTTTCTTTTTTAAGAGAGATTGTTCCGAATTGGTTCATATTCTGATAAGAAATGGTTGTTGTACGTATACAGTTCATGAACATTTCCAATTCTTGAACTTAAGAAAATAATTGTCTCCTCCATATGATTTTGGATTCCCCGCCCCCCTCCCTCCCCCCACCCCCCAAACGTGATTAATATGCAAAGTGAAGTTAAGATCAAAATTGGCATGCTTGATCACTTTACACGTGTCATCTTGACTCATCAATTGTTGTGACTTTTCATTTCCCATTTAATGCTAGCTTTCATTTATCTACTGCCACATGACAGATTGTAGATGGAAAGCATGACTTTATTATCTACGAGCAAAAAATGTTGCTCATGTAATATTTATCCAACAATTTTAATTAATTTCTTAATCTCAATTCACTTAATAATAATCACTTTCAACACACTTCATATACTCATTATCATGGTCATATCATATAACACTAGACCATAGTCTCTTTTGTCATGAGTCCGTAACTTTTTTAATTCAAAAAGTGTCTAAAGTTACCAAAATAACCCGTTAAAAAAAACAAATTACCTGTGCGCAATTGGGGTTACTAAAATTTCCCTTCGTCGTCCCCACCCGACACAATCCCCACCATTAACTTTAAAAAAAACGATGGGAACCTCACTTTCAGTGGCCCCCATGATTAAAAAAAAAATCATTTTTGTGTTATTTTTAACACAAAATTCAATATTCTTGGTATATTCAAGGCAAGGAACAAGTTTCAAAGCTTTGATCTCGGAATAAGGCGGCGTAAAACTCG
The DNA here is from genome assembly GCF_019175385.1 of Lycium barbarum. Taxonomy (NCBI): domain Eukaryota; kingdom Viridiplantae; phylum Streptophyta; class Magnoliopsida; order Solanales; family Solanaceae; genus Lycium; species Lycium barbarum. Next base: position 78,890,782 of record NC_083339.1, on the reverse strand, counting down.
ATTTCAAAAACTAAAAACCACCTTCATTCTAGGTATTTCACTACGAATTATGTATTATATTGTTCAATATATTACTATCCTACGCATGATTGTTGTGTAATAGTTGTGGATTACGAAGAAAAAAAATATTGCCCACTTTTTTGTGCACAATGGGCAGTTTTCGTTTTCAAAAAAATAAAAAAATTATTAATTATTTGTTAGGTAATTGTTTATTAGTTGATTATTTATTTCGTAACCCCTAATTGTCGGATTAACTAATTGTTTATTTGTTAATTATTTGCTAGCTAATTGTTATGTTTTTATTTGTTAATTATCTGCTAGCTAATTGTTAATTGTATTTAATCTTTAGGTTAGGTTTGAACATCCCTAGTTTAAGAGTAAAATTAGCATTAATATAATATTAGTTAGTTAATTGTAGTTAGTATAATAATTAATTAACAATTATTAATTCGCAAATTTAGATAGTTAATATAATTTCCCGTTAAAGTCTTAGTTAGTTAGTATAATTGAATATCCTTAGTTTATTTGTTAGTTTATTGTATTTAATCCTTAGGTTAGGTTTGAACATCCCTAGTTTAAGAGTTAAAAATAACATTAATATAATATTAGTTAGTTAATTGTAGTTAGTATAATAATTAATTAAAAATTATTAATTCGCAAATTTAGATAGTTAATATAATTTCCCGTTAAAGTCTTAGTTAGTTAGTATAATTGAACATCCTTAGTTTAGGTCTGAACATCTTTAGCTTAGGATTGAACATCCTTAGTATAATTTTTTGATAAAAGATTACATAATTACTAGTACATGTTAATGATTAATTAAAAATGCGTAAAACAGATACGACACCTCCATGGATCCCGCCCCCTTCATCCGGGGACTTTCGAGCCAGAGGTGTTTCACCTACAGCAACAGCATAGGTCCCAGCTAGTATGGGATTCGGATGTAGATCCCACCCGCTTGGTCCGTCCCAGGGTTGTGGAGCAGGCATGGGATATTTTAGAAGCTCGGCCCCCACATCCTCATGTCTTAGAGATACTATATTGGGGCAGTATCTACCGTTGCGTCGCTGCTGGTCACGTACAGTATGACAGGGCTCTTGTGATGGCCATGATTGAGCGATAGCGACCGGAGACCCATACATTTCATCTCTGCACTGGTGAGGCCACCATCACCCTTCAAGACGTGGAGGTCCTTTACGGTATCTAGGTCAATGGACGCGCTTTGTATATTGAGGAGCCCCAGCAGATGCCGTCGTATCGACAGGGAGTTGACCGGGCTCACTGGTTTCGCGCCTCAGGAGGGTCATAAATGGGGACAGAGTTGGCTGTTGATGTCTGCCCTCTTCGAGCAGTTGTGCCTCATAGACATGCAACATCCGATTACAGAGCACACATATTAGGCTGATGTTGACCGACGTGCTCGTCTATACCTTCTCATCATATTCGAGGGCATCCTGTTCCCGAACACATCGGGTTCGCATGTGAGCTTGAGGTATTTGCCCTTTTTGGAGCATCTAGACGAGTTGGGATGTTACAGTTGGAGCGCGGCTGTTTTGGCATTCATGTATCGCGGATTTTGTCGAGCGTCTATTGGCGTGAGGACCGATATCGCTGCATTTTTCCCGCTCCTCCAGGTACTATATTTAAGTCTGTGTAATTGTATTCTAAATATAGCTTTTTGAAACGACGACTTATAAAATATTTTTTTAATAACCCTTTCAAATATGGGTATTGACTATGATGAGACCTTTTCAGCCCATAGTTGTTGCCCCTCCGCTCGATTATATTGTTGAGGCGATGTCATATGCGTGGAGATGGACGAGAGGAGGCGTTATTCAAGATGCGGATACGCACCATAGTCTTCTCCCGTTCAAGGATCAGCTGGATAGTATTCTCCCGTTCAAGGATCGGCTGGATCGTATGACGTCGGACACGGTAAGTTTTTTTGATTTAACATTAGTATGTTATTTTATTTTATTTTTATATTTTAGTCTTTTATTGTTAACTAATTCAATTATTTTTACAGGCTTTTATATGGACGCCGTATGATCAGAATTTAGATCAGTTGCTGGCATTTTGTAGGGCAGGTGAGCCCTCGTGGAGGTCACGGTGTCTGTTGATACATATGGACATCGTTGAGGAGCATGCGCCCGACCGTGTCTTACGACAGTTTGGCCATGTACAGAATTTACCTGAGCAGCCAACTTGGGAGCACGACCATTACACACGGGACGAGCGTACGGTCGTCACTGATGCATGGCGGACCTTTATGCAGCTCTAGGTCCACCGTTGGGATCAGAGGGTGGGGACGCTAGCGGTAGTCGGACATTCGACTCCGGTCCAGACGTACATGCAGTGGTACGCTCGGATCACTCGCAGCTTGATTGGAAACCCCGCGAGGCCTCGTGCAGATGGCCGAGGATATGCAGCTCTCTCAGGAGAGTATGAGGCGTTGGTAAGTTTTATTAGTCTTAAACTTCAATAATCATTTTATGTATTAAGTTACAAATTTATTCAATCATTAATATTTGCAAACAAATGCAGCTATGGATCGTACAGAGGATGTGCTGAGAGAGCATGGACCATATGGATGCCCCTGAGACAGTGGGATATGCAGCGCGGATGGTTCAGCTAGCTGAGGGTGGTATGCAGCAGGTGTAGGAACTCGAACGTGTCGACGAGCCTATTCCTGAGGTCCCGCATCAGGCAGCGGGTGGTCGTGGTCGTGCCAGAGGGGCTAGTGGCTGAGGTGGTAGGGCCAGAGAGGCTGGCCACAAAGGAGGTGGGGCCAGAGGGGGTCGTGGTCTGGTAAATAAGCCTAACAACCATATACCAGGCCCAGCAACCTCCATTGACTTCTTGCCAGCCGTCGACTTCAGACATCCCGTCGACTTCAGAGCGTCCGTCGACACCTGTGTATACACAAGATTTGTTTTTAGGTCACATGTTCTGGCCATCGTCTGCACAGCCGCCAGTTCGTCATCCATAAGGCGAGCGGACATCTCGTGATCTACAGGGTGGCACAGAGCTGGACTACAATTTCTTATTCGAGGATTTCGACATGTCTACGGCTCTGGGGCTCGCTTAGGCGACCATTGAGGAGCCATCTCAGGAGCCGTCTAGCCAGCCATCTCAGGAGCCCGTCGACACACAGGTTTGAATTTTTACAATTAAATAATGTATTGAGTTAATTGTTTATATGTTATTTTATGTTTAGTTTAGCATAAAACTAAAATATATTGTTTATATGCTATCTCAGTTTCATTCTTCTGCACCTGTGAACCCGACTCCTGCTCTGGCACCATCTACATCTCCGGCTCCGGGGCCCACTATCACGACCCAATCCCGTAGGCCGTGACTAAGTACCCGAAATGGGTACTCATATACACTCCCGTTAGCTACATGTTCAGTCCACAATAAACACCATATGGAATCCATAACGACCAAACCATGGTCTCAGATTTGTCGCATAATTATACATATAAAAGCAAGCCTACAAGGCTGCCATCACATATCAATATCATATGCAAGCCAACAAGGCTGCCATTATAGACGAACATCATACCACAACACATCGTATAGACACAGCTGAACAGAACCCATACACAACCCACACATATGTCCACAGACCTCTAAGAGTTTCAACAGTGAAATATGACGGGACAGGGCCCCGTCGTACCCTTAAACAACATATGCATATATTTAGATCAAAAGGGATCTATACCAAATTTTGGGCTCCGGAACAACGGAACTCTCCAAGATATCAGAAGGGAAGTCTTAAGCTGGCGGTTCACCAAAACGCGTTTCTGTACCTGCGAGCATGAAACGCAGCCCCCCGAAGAAAGGGGGTCAGTACGGAATATGTACTGAGCATGTAAAGCGTGAAATACAGTAAAAGGATCATAACTGAAATATGGAGTACAGTAAATGTGTACAATATTTAGAATACCAAAACACTTGCCTTTGTAACATAATCATACTTAACAATATCATATATCGTATGCATGTATATATATCGTACCCGGCCCTTTAATGAGGGACTCGGTGAATAAGATCATCATATGCCCTCCTGGCCGCCATGACATGTCATCATATCATCATATCATCACATCATCATATCATCATATATATATACCGTACCTGACCCTTTAATGAGGGACTCGGTGAATAATGCAGTGAAACTGTGCACGATAACATACCCGGCCCGGGACTCGGTGAAAGACATATTGAGGTATGCACGAGCAGAGTAATGAGGAACTATATGCAATTCAAAACGTTTTTAAGAACTCAATAGAATAGTCAACACGAACCATCGTTCGCAAATTCAAATAATAGTCATATCATTACCTTTCGGATGTCCCTGTGGATTATATCAAAATGGAACTTTGAAATCATATGTACATATCAATATATATATATATATATAATGTAAGTTATGAGAATCAAGATCATTAGCCATCCTAGTGGCTCTAGGAATAGGAATTCCTTTGGAATCATATATATATCGTATATTCATTTCACAACGATCATGCCAAAAAGAAATAAGGGTTAGCTTCACATACCTTTAACGCTTATTTGTCACACAATATGTATACGCTGCCCAATAATACTTCAACCTATATTAAGATGCCAACAACTACGGTTAAGCTACGGGGAGATTCAAAACGTATTCTAACGTTAGTAACTCCTTTCTAGATGTTTAGACGATCTTTTCTCTTGTAGCCAAACCAACAACATACAACCAATCTCACATCAATAATTATACGTTCAATACCAATCCGGACAGCCCTCACAACATCCCAAATAGTCCGCATTCACAACATTCAATAGCGATTCACATACGGCTACTACATTCTCAAGTTATTCGTAATAGTTTGTAGCCTTAACGTTTGCATGTAACAACTTTATAACAGCCCATTCAACCTACCACACAATGCATAATATTAATTATCATTAATATTCCAAGCTCAAGAACAACAACAACGTGTCAAAACAGTCTGTATGCGATTTCAAATCAATCCATACCTTACAACATTCGATAATAGTTTACATGCGGTTATGACACCTTTATTTTATTCTCATTAGTCTATAGTCGTAATACTTCATCAAAATGATTCTATAACAGCCCAATTACCATGACAACATGATGTATACTCTTAATTATAATTAGTTTTTTTCCAACTTAACAAAAACAACAACACGTCCAAAACAATCCTTAACCAACAACATAAAGATGCTCGGAATTCTTGCAAACATTTACGAACATATTAAGCGAACCACATACGATTCTTACACCTTATTTCATGTCTTCTTTTCATATAATTTCAGTGAATTACGACCAGCAACCACACGACATGTACATCATCACTTCATACGCAACTAAGCTACATTGTCATCACTATAATCCTTACAACAACCCACAAACGATTTTGGTTCTAACTCCAACCATTAAACACCTTCATTTCCATCATAAAATTCATGACAACAACAATCAAAATATCAAGTAAAATCAGCTCATTATCTTCGACAAAAAACAGTCCCTACACGGTTTCAACATGCTTCAACATCACACACAAAATTCCATGGATTCAATTTATATTCATACTAACACAACTTCACCTTTAACCTTCCAATTCTTTTCATTCTTTTTATCATGAAATCTATGATAGCATCATCCATAATTACTAAAGAAAATCAGTCCACCATGGCCACTAAAACAGTCCCTACGGCCAAATTAACATTCCAACACCAACATTCATGATCTTATGCATGCAATTCATGTTCATCAAGTTACAACCATACTTCAACATCAACATATATAATTTCATGTCTACTATCATGCTCCAACATCAACACACATCATTTCATGCATGAAACTTATATTCACACATCCACATCACCCTTAACACATGTAAAAGAAAGTTAGATCTTACCTTGACAATTCGACTTCTCAACTTGGCTAGAGTTTGTGAATTGAAATGATAATAGTTCTTGTTGCTCCAATGACTATCTTCACGTTTATAGGGACCTTCTAAAGGGTTGAAACACCTTGGAAAATAATTTTTGGATCAACAATTTTAGAGCTCAATTTCAGCCTTCTTGGCCGAGAGCTTCTCCTCTTGTCTCTAAGTTTTTTTATTTTTGTGTTGTGAAGTTGAAATGAAAAGATGATCTCTCTTAGTCATCTATTTGATTAAAATAAGATGCCTACAAGTTGGACACAACACATGCTCCACTCATGACATTGAGCACTCAATTAACTTTGAACTAAAATTCAATTCTTTCCCTACTACTTTCGGCTAGGTGTTGGCCGAATGCCCCTTCCTTTTTCCTTCCCTTTTAATTGTTTACAAGACAATTGCATGTGTACTGAATGAATCATACACTAACCTTTGTCCATTGCAATCATACAAGGATGAATGGTTAATATTTAAATGTGCAATGACTCATCCAACTTGTATGCCTTCATAAAATAATGGATGCCTTCAATATTCAAATGCATGCCTCAACTTTTTCTCCCCTAATTTCAGCCACCTTGGCCGAACCTCACCTCTTATTTTCTTTCAATTTGGTTGTCCACAATATAATGAAAGTATAGTGGATGAATCAACATTTAAATGCATATTTGTATGTCTTCCATAATAGTCTTATTTTAGATGACTTTGAGTCATCTTTTGGACATGGCACGTTATTGTGTATTTTGGCTCATTGTTGCCACTAATATTTACTTAACAGCACAATTAAGTAGTTCCTAATCTCCAATAACATTCTTATACTAAGTAAATTTTATAACCGATTAGTTCTAGTTTAGATAAAAAAATCTGAGGTTTCTATCTCACGCCGATTCCTTCGCGAATAACTCGACGTATAAAATACGGGGTCTAACATTCTCCCCCCCCCCCCCCCCTTTAGAACATTCGTCCTCGAATGTTGATTTGGTCCCGTAAGGTCCTATAAGAACTTTTTTGGAAAAGTTTCCCTTATCGTCATAACATAGAGTCTTATCGGACAATCAATATAATCAAGGGAAGAGATGACTTGGGAAGCCACGTCCTTAGTTCGTAATATCCTAACCTGCCGATCAAGTATGGCTATAGGCTGCTCCTCGTAGGATAATTCCTCTGTCACCTGGACATCATCTACGGGAAATACTCTGGAAGGATCGCCTATACATTTGCGAAGCATTGACACGTGAAAGACTGGATGCACTGCTTCCAAATCAGCCGGTAGGTCTAACTCGTAGGCAACCTGGCCTACTCTACGGACAATCTAATAAGGTCCAACATATCTCGGACTTAACTTCCCTTTACTGCAAAATCTCATAACACCTTTCATGGGTGACACCTTCAGGAACACCCAGTCACCAACCTGAGATTCTAAGTGTCGACGTCGATTATCTGCATATGATTTCTGCCGACTCTGGGCTGCCAGTAATCTCTCCTGGATAAGCTTCACTTTATCAACAGCCTGCTGAATCATATATGGGCCTATCAACTTGGTCTCACCAATATCAAACCAGCCAACAGGTGATCTGCACTTCCTCCCATACAAGGCCTCATACGGTGCCATCTGAATACTCGAATGGTAGCTGTTATTATAAGCGAACTCAATTAGTGGCAAATGATCATCCCAGCTACCCCGGAAATCCATAACACAAGCCCGTAACATATCTTGTAATGTCTGAATGGTACGTTCGCCCTGGCCGTCAGTCTGAGGGTGAAACGCCGTACTGAGACTCACTTGTGTCCCCAATCCCTCCTGGAAGGATCTCCAGAAGTTAGCTGTGAACTGGGCTCCTCTATCCGAGATAATAGCTGTGGGAACCCCGTGAAGTCTCACTATTTCCTTAAGGTACAACTTGGCATAATCCTCAGCTGAATATGTAGTCCTGACTGGAAGAAAATGGGCTGATTTTGTCAACCTATCAACGATGACCCAAACAGAGTCATATTTTCGCGGAGTGCGAGGTAAACCTGTGACGAAGTCCATATTGATCACCTCCCACTTCCAGGTCAGAGTCTCCATCTCCTGTAATAGTCCCCTAGGCTTCTGGTGCTCGACCTTAACCTGCTGACAATTCGGACACTGAGCAACAAATTCTGCTATATCCCTCTTCATGCCGTCCCACCAATACAAGCATCTAAGGTCATGATACATCTTCGTCGACCCTGGATGAATTGAATAACGGGCACAGTGTGCCTCTCCCATCACTTGTTGTCGTAACCCTGCAACCTCAGGTACACATAATCTACCTTTGTATTGTAGCACTCCGTCAGGTGCAACCTCAAATGGGGTCTCTTCCTTTTGAAGAGCTGCATCCCTATGATGTACAAGGATAGGGTCCTCGTACTGGTGTCTCTTTATCTCTTCTATGATAGAGGACTCAGCAACTCCCCGAACAGAAACCCTGCCATTTTCGGAATCAGCCAAACGGACTCCCAAATTAGCTAACTGGCGAATCTCACGGACTATCTCCTTCTGCTCTGGTTGCACGTCTGCCAAACTACCCATAGATCTACGGATGAGTGCATCTGCTACAACATTTGCTTTCCCTGGGTGGTATAAAATGTCAACATCATAGTCCTTCAGCAACTCTAGCCACCACCTCTGCCGCAGATTCAGTTCCTTCTGCTTAAAGATGTACTGGAGACTCTTATGATCTGTATAAATGTCAACATGCACGCCATATAAATAATGTCTCCATATTTTTAAAGCATGAATCACCGCTGCTAACTCCGGATCATGGGTGGGATAATTTCTTTCGTGCTTTCTGAGCTGTCGGGAGGCATAGGCTATGACCTTGCCATGCTGCATCAACACACAACCTACCCCAACACCGGAAGCATCACAATAAATGACATAGCCATCCGGTCCCTCAGGAAGAGTTAGGATTGGGGTCGTAGTCAATTTATCTTTCAGTAACTGGAAACTCCGCTCACAAGCGTCGGTCCACTGGAACTTAGCTGCCTTCTGGGTTAGTGTTACACCCCGGAAAACTTTTGCGTTACCAAAAACTGTAGACGGCTTACTATGGGCCAAAGGGGCCAATACAGCGCAAACGCGCTGAACGAAAATTCGAGAATCAAGTTTGGAATGAAGTTTGTGTTGTAAGAAGGTAATAATATCATATATATGACATTTGGAGACCATATGGTGTAAATTAGTTCATATGTTAATTGACGAAAAGCCCTCGTGGCTGCAAGCTAAGTGGGGCCCACATGTCGGAGTTTTAAAAAAGGACATATGAAGATACATACGCGTAGCATATGGAAAGTTGAGCAAGTCATAAGAAGGACCCATAAGCCAAAAATGGGCATAAGCCCTCTAAAAGGACAATTTAAGGAAACATTTTCGGATGATTTGACTTCTAGGGGAAACAACGGCATTATAAGTTTGGAATTTGGGAAAATCCCCAGAAATAAGAGTTGTAGATAATTGAATTATCTTTCCAACCATAGGTCGTGAGCCCTCATACCATATCGGGATTAAGAGTTATGACCGTTTTACTGAACGAAGGTCCAGGCAGAAAAAGTCCAGCGCGAACGCGCCAGAAGGCAGCGCGAACGCGCTGAACACTTTACAGTCAGGAAATTTAAATCTGCGCGAACGCACCAAAAGTGGGCACGATCGCGCAGAAGCATTTTATGTCGGTTCTGGGCAGAATCCAGAAGCTTATAAAATGGGGGTTATCCCCCATTTTTCAGATCAGCACACACGAAAAAAACACCCAAAATACTCTCCAAAAATCTGGAGAGTTCTCCCCAACTCCCCAACCAAAATTTTTCCCAAACCAGGTATAATTTCCCAATTTCAATCCGGATAGCGTATAGTTTTTGCTGCAGAATCATATAGCGGGCGTGTGGTGGCAAAAAATTAGCATGGAAAAATGGAGATTAAGCAATATTAAAGGGAGAAAGGTATGAATCTCTTCCTATTTGTGTTAATATCAGTTTATTTATGAAGAAGACGCGATTAAATAATTGTATAGTGAGTTAATTAGTTATGAAAGTTGGAAAACAGCACGTGGGCTGTTTTATGAGATATTTTGGGACTGAAAATATTATAATTGTTGTTGTTGTTGTTGGTTGCTGAATTAAGAATTCGGGCTAGGCATATAAACAGGGGAGGTGCTGCCCGATTTTCAGCAGAAAATAAAAATATTATAATTTGAAATATGGTATGAATGTGCGATGAAGAGGCTAATGTTTGTGTAAATCCTCTTAAATGTAGACTTGCAAGCTTGGGCAAATAAGCGTAGCCTAGAAAGCGGGGAAGGTATGTAAGGCTTCACTTTTCCTTCTTTTGGCATGTCCTAGATATACTAGGTTGAGATTTGAGCCTCGGGGACAATTCTGTTCATAGGAATTCGAGTTTGATTTTTGGTACTATTCATTCAATGCAATTGAACTACAAAAGGTACGTTTTGTTGGAAAAATGATTAAGCATCCGTAACTTTCACAAATGTAGTCTGATCACTCTGAAACTTTCATGGATGACCCCGTAGGGTCTAATGTACGTGATTTGTGTACGCCACCTCTGTCGACTCGAGGTGGGTCTGCTACCCCCGAATTCTCTCCTATTGTTCCATTTGACTTATTCCCGCACTATAACTAAAGGAAACTTTTGGTTATCATCCCGACTACTAAACAACAGTTATTTTAACTAATCCATTGACTCATTTCCATACAATAATTAAGGAAAACGTTTGGCTACTATCCCAAGTTGCTGTGATTCGCATACACCCTCTGAAACAAGTATCTAGAAACTCTGATACGAATATTCTGAGTTGAATCTCCGGATACAGATAATCCGTTGGGAGTATCCTTTGTACCCTTCGATGTCTCGTTTTCCAGGTAATAGTATGTTCGACCATTTCATCGAACCTTGTAAACGTTTCATGATTAAGTAATGACACCGGTATTCCGGTACAAGTAATTTGATACAAGTATGTCTGACATGGTCGAGCCTATGATATGATTAAGTAACGAGATAAGTAAGAGAATTATGTTTCTAAAAGAATTCGGTAAGTCTTAATGTCCCTAACCTTCATGGAAAATGTTCTAAAAGGAGTCTGTAAGTATGATAGCACGTTTGAAGATATGATATGATATGATATGATAATATATGATATGAGATGATATGACGGTATATGTATGATATGTATGGATCAGGCTGCACGTTCCGCAGCAATATGTTATATTATTTATGGATCAACCAGAATTCACATTTAGAGAACTTAGCATACAATTTCTGGTGCTGAAGCACCCTAAGTACCGTTCTCAAATGATCTGCATGCTCCTCTTCTGATCGTGAGTAGACCAGAATATCATCAATGAATACAATCACGAACAGGTCAAGATATGGCTTGAACACTCTGTTCATCAGATCCATAAATACTGCTGGAGCATTGGTCAACCCAAAGGACATCACTCTAAACTCGTAATGTCCGTATCGGGTCCTGAATGCAGTCTTCGGAATGTCTGCCTCCTTTACCCGCACCTGGTGATATCCTGATCGCAAGTCTATCTTTGAGAAACATTTAGCACCCTGCAACTGATCAAATAAATCATCGATCCTGGGGAGGGGATACATGTTCTTTATTGTTACTTTATTCAGCTGCCTATAATCAATACACATTCGCAGCGACCCATCCTTCTTCTTTACAAATAATACCGGTGCTCCCCAAGGTGATGTACTGGGCCTTATGAAGCCCTTTTCTAATAAATCTTTCAGTTGCTCCTTCAGTTCCGCAGGTGCCATTCTATAAGGAGGAATAGATATGGGTTGAGTGTCTGGTAATACGTCTATAGCGAACTCTATCTCACGCTCAGGAGGAAGGCCTGGGAGTTCATCTGGGAATACATCGGGAAACTCGCTAACTACCGGCACTGACTGAAAAGTCGGCGCCTCTCCCTTCAGGTCGTATACCCGTACCAGATGGTAAATATAACCCTTCCTGACCATCTTCTTCGCCTTGAGGTATGAAATAAACTTACCCCTCGGCGATGCTGTATTCCCCATCCACTCTATAATTGGCTCTCCTGGGAACTGAAATCGGACCATCTTGCCTCTACAATCAACGTTAGCATAACAAGAAGCTAACCAATCCATATCCATAATAACATCAAACTCAGTCATATCTAGCTCTATCAAATCTGCCTTAGTGCAACGACTATATATGATCACCGAATAGTCTCTATATACTTGTCTTGCTATAACAGAATCTCCTACGGGTGTAGCTACCTCAAATGGTTCTATCGATTCAGGTTTTATCCCAATTCTACTAGCAACAAGTGGGGAAATATACGATAATGTGGAGCCTGGGTCTATCAATGCATACACATCTCGAGAGAAAATTGATAGCATACCTGTAACAACATTAGGTGACGCCTCCTGATCCTGTCTAGTAGCTAAAGCATATATGCGGTTCGAAGGACCGCTAGAACTAGAAGCTCCGCCATGACCTCTACCACGGCCTGTTGTTACCTGGAAACCCTGCCCCATAGGGCGCATAGCCACAGAAGAAGATGAACCAGCAACTGACCCAGTAGGCTGAGCTGTACCCCCTGGATTACCTCCATAGGGACATTCCCTCATAATATGGCCTTGACGGCCACAAGAAAAACAAGCACCAGTAGCGAGATGGCACTCCCCAGAATGGGGCCTACCACACCGAGAACACCGAGGCAAAGGTGGCCTCGACTAACTCAGAACCCTAGGCATCTGCCAATCTGAAGCCTTGGAGCTCTGACCAGCTCCTGAATACCCGGTACTATCAAATCTCCTACCCGAGAATTTCGGAGGTGCACTCCGTGCTGGTTGAGAAGGATATTTACTATGCTGCTGCCTGCCTCGAAATTCACCCGGATAGCCAGCCGATCTAGCTCTCTTATGCTGGCCTCTGTCATAATCTCTATCAGGCTGACACCCCCTGTGTCGATCCTCCATCCCTTGTGCATACGCCTGTAACCGAGCAATATCCATCCCTGGCTGGGAGGCCATTACCATACAGCATCAACCAAATAACGATCCAACCCTATCACATATCGATGCATCCTATCGGTCATATCAGCTACAATAATAGGCGCATATCTGGCCAGCGAATCGAACTCGAGACTATAATCTCGAAAGCTCCTGCCATTCTGCCTCAGACGCAAGAATCTATCAACTCTAGCTCGCCGCATCTCTGGAGACAGAAAATGGCCAAGGAAGGCCTACACAAACTCGTCCCACACTGCTGGAGGAGCATCTGCCCCCCTAGACAACTCCCACGACTCATACCAGTTGACAGCTACATCCCGCAGTCGATATGACGCTAACTCGACCGACTCAGTGTCACAAGCCTTAATTAACCTCAGCGTACGCTGCATCTGTCGAACGAACTCCTGCGGGTCATCCTCGGGCTTTGACCCGAAAGATTCTGGAGGATTGCAGCATAGAAAGTCACGGGCTCTCAGACTGTCATGTCTATCTATCTGATCAACCCCTAGTCCTTGCCTGCGAGTCTGTCTGTTATATCCCGTATTTTATACGTTCGGATATCTCAAGGTAGTCGCGACGAAGTTAAGGGAATGAGCATTTTCAAAATTTATTCTAATGTATAAGTTGTTGTGAATATTATTTACGAACATTGGTAGTATGGAAATAGTGAGAAAGACTAAGGGCAAAAAGGAAATTTCGCAAAATGGCTTATGGAAATATTGAGGAAAGTCGAAGGGCAAAACGGGAATTTCACAAAAATTTCATGAAAGTTCTTGAAAGGGGGCCATTTGGCCGTGTGTCACATATGGGTGGCATAAGTCCACATTTTTATTAATAGGGGCTAAAGTTGCAAAGAAGAAATTTAGTCTTCTTAATTTCAAGAAATCTCTAGAAATTTGGAGAAGAAGAAAGGAGGCATGTGATCACCATGTGATTAAAGGACCAATTAAACATATATAGATAAGTGAGGGGGTAAGATAAGACACAAACCATCACTTGCACTCTAGAAAATTCAAGAAAGAGAGAGAGGGAGAAAACATGGAGGGGTTCGGCCAAGGAGGGGCTGGCCGAAACTTGCCCCTCAAATTTGATCAAGAAAATATGTTTCTTCAAGTTTCTATACTAATTAGAAGGCCCTCGTCAACATGGAGTAGTTGTTGGAGCAAGAGAGGCATCCGTTTTCACAATTACAAGTTAGCCATGGGAGAAGTTAGTTGGAAGAGGTAAGACTTAATCTTGATTTTCATATGTGATGTGTGACTTGTGGATGTTGTGGAATGTGGAAGTGAATGAAGTTCGTGAAAATATGGTGTTATGTGTGTTTGACCGTGCATGTGTGTGTTTAGTAATGTGTATGTAAAGTTGTGTTGGAGTGACGAATCAATGGTATTCAACATGTTTGTGTGTTGTGGTAATGTGTAGAAAATGAATGGAATTCATAGAATGATGAATAATGAGGAATGGCCGTGTAGGGGCTGCTTGGTATGCAAGAAATGAATCAATGTTTCTTATTATTTTAGTCTTCGTTGCTAAGAATTATGTGATGAAAATGGAAATTATGAAATCATCCATGTTGAAGTTGTAGTTGTATATACATGGTGTTGGCCGTATGTGTGAGTTGTGTTATATGGAAAGTGGAGGATTGAATTTCATGTGGCATGTTGTTGTTGTTGTAATGTGTAGAGATGGATGAAATTGTATGAAAAATGTGTAAGAAGTCATTGCGGTCGAGAATGGTGTTGTTTGGTAAGTTAAGGTAAATTGATGTAATTTGATATTCTAGTTGTCGCCGTTACGAATTATGTGATATTGAATGAAGGGTGTTGTTGAAGTAAATGTATACTAATAATAAGTAAATGTATGGTTGAGGTTGAAGTTGAAGGTCTCGGAAGAAATAGTATGTTGATTAAGTTGTTGGAACATTGTGTGAATTGAATTGAATGTTGGAATGTTGCTAGGATGAATTGTTAGCATTGTTGTTGGTTTGGCCGGGTTAAATTCCCGGATGGCTGTTGTTGATTTGGGGTCGAGCCGTATTCTCGGGGTTGGTACATTTACAGGGGAGATGCTGCCGAAATTTCGGCAGAATATAAATGAATGTATTGAAAGGTTGAGGCAAGTATTTGACGAAGGATCTAACGAATGTGTGAACTTCCTTAAATGTAGATTAACAAGTTGGACGAATAAGCGTAACCAGTTGGTCGCGGCACAGGTATGTAAGGCTAAGCCCTTTCTTTCTATGGCATGAATCCTATGATGTAGTCTTATAAATGTTCCCCATAACGTCCTTGCTTTCAAAAGCTAGAAGTTATGAATTCAAAACATGATTTCCTTTCCAAAAGTTATAAATGTTTTCCAAAATATACATTTTTCTCCAAAATCCAAGTTTTACGATTTTGAAAGTTTTTATAACTAAAACAACGACTACGGAGTTATGATGGCAATAATTAAGCCAGACATGAGAAAGTGTCTATGACGAATATGCCAAGGATATGTTCTTACCATGAATACGACGATATGAAATGTTAAGCTACTTTTGGATAATGACTCTTTTGAAGGTTTTAAAGTATATGAAGTAATATGTTATGATCCTGTTTTATGTTTTCCCGAGATAATGTTCTTCATTAATAGTCTCGCCTTATAATTGTTCCTTCGAGGCGTGACATGACGACCATGATGATTCCATAATACAATCGGAGGTTACCGACCTTACGTCACTCCGATAGACACATGACTTTCCTTGGGCTCTCATGCATGCTATATATGTATATGGGAGGGGGGAAGGGATACATGTATATGGGGATATGGGGAAGGGACACATGTTTCATTGCCACCTGGTCAGCTGGCATTATCATCTCGGACGCGGGATATGTGGGCGAGCCGACATATTTCGGCGCAATGTGGGTGAGCCGACTTGTTCGGTGCTATGATATGATTTGACCAGATAAGCATGCATGGTTTCCGCCCTAAGTGGCATTCATATGTACAGGTATTTCAATCAGCCTATGATACGCTATACGACTCCCTATGATATGATATGATATGACATGATATGATATGATACGACAGGATATGATATGATATGATATGATATGACATGATATGATATGATACGACAGGATACGGTATGACATGATATGACATGACACGATATGATATGACATGATATGTTCCCTACGAGATGTCATATAATTCCCTTGTGATTATCTCCACTGGTACCTCTCCTTGTATTGTCGTTCATGCCTTACATACTCGGTACACTATTCGTACTGACGTCCCTTCTTGTGGACGCTGCGTTTCATGCCGCGCAGGTACACCCAGATGAGCCGAAGCCGTTATAGAAGATGTTCCAGCGAAGTTGGCCCTGGAGTGTAGCCGAATCAGCGTGCTATACTATGATGTTTTGTTCTATGTTAGAGACTTTGCAGACAGAGTCGTGGGTATAGAGTGTCAGCTTTGTAGACGGCTTCGCCGTCGATATGGTATTATGTTTCACGTCACGGGTCCTATATGATGATAGACTTTACTTATAAAAAGAAAAAAAAATATTGAGAGCTTACTATGTATTTTATTCTGAATTGATTCCAGAGTTTATATATGTAATAAGAGTCAGCGGGTTCGTTCGGCTCTAAGTATGGGGTCGGGTGCCCATCACACCCTAGTAAGGTCGGGGTGTGACACTGTCCTGCCGCCAGTCTGGTGAGTAACCGCACTGCATCCCTCATAGCTCTATCCTCCGCCCCTGGCTGAGGAGCTGGAGGCTCAGGTGTTGGGTCCTCGGTAATTGGCGGTGGAGCCGCCCCCTGACCCGGAGCTGTCGCTGTCCTAGGTTCCCCTGTAAATGGCGGTGTAGCAGAACTCGCGGACTGGAGCACAACCTCAGGCATAATCTTGGCACGAGCTCTAGTAACTCTCCTATTCTGGCTAGTATCCCCTGCTACCGATTTGCCCTTTTGAGCAGCTATCGCTTTCTTCTGAGGCATAGCTGTAAACGTAATAGTCTGTTAGAAAAGATCATCCTAATAATATAGTTCTATCGCACGATCTAAGATAAGAAGGAAAGATGACATCCTAAATGTCCTGTAGCTTCCTGTTTATAGATGTGGTGCACAACACACCGATAAACAAGACTCTACTACACACGGTCTGTAGACATTTCCGAGGATAAACCGCTCTGATACCACTTTTGTCACGACCCAACCCCGTAGGCCGTGACTAGGTACCCGAAATGGGTACTCATATACACTCTCGTTAGCTACATGTTCAGTCCACAATAAACACCATATGGAATCCATAACGACCAAACCATGGTCTCAGATTTGTCGCATAATTATACATATAAAAGCAAGTCGACAAGGCTACCATCACATATAAATATCATATGCAAGCCAACAAGGCTGCCATTATAGACGAACATCATACCACAGCACATCGTATAGATACAGCTGAACAGAACCCATACACAACCCACACATATGTCCACAGACCTCTAAGAGTTTCAACAGTGAAATATGACGGGACAGGGCCCCGTCGTACCCTTAAACAACATATGCATATATTTAGATCAAAAGGGATCTATACCAAAGTCTGGGCTCCGGAACAACGGAACTCTCCAAGATATCAGAAGGGAAGTCTTAAGCTGGCGGTTCACCAAAACGCGTATCTGTACCTGCGGGCATGAAACGCAGCCCCCCGAAGAAAGGGGGTCAGTACGGAATATGTACTGAGCATGTAAAACGTGAAATACAGTAAAAGGATCATAACTGACATATGGAGTACAGTAAATGTGTACAATATTCAGAATACCAAAACACTTGCCTTTGTAACATAATCATACTTGACAATATCATATATCGTATGCATGTATATATATCGTACCCGGCCCTTTAATGAGGGACTCGGTGAATAAGATCATCATATGTCCTCCTGGCCGCCATGACATGTCATCATATCATCATATCATCATATCAACATATATATATACCGTACCCGACCCTTTAATGAGGGACTCGGTGAACAATGCAGTGAAACTGTGCACGATAACATACCCGGCCCGGGACTCGGTGAAAGACAAAATTCCATGGATTCAATTTATATTCATACTAACACAACTTCACATTTAACCTTCCAATTCTTTTCATTCTTTTTACCATGCAATCTATGATAGCATCATCCATAATTACTAAGGAAAATCAGTCCACCGTGGCCACTAAAACAGTCCCTACGGCCACATTAACATTCCAACACCAACATTCATGATAAGCATGCAATTCATGTTCATCAAGTTACAACCATACTTCAACATCAACATATATAATTTTATGTCTACTATCATGTTCCAACATCAACACACATCATTTCATGCATGAAACTTATATTCACACATCTACATCACCCTTAACACATGTAAAAGAAAGTCAAATCTTACCTTGACAATTCGACTTCTCAATTTGGCTAGAGTTTGTGAATTGAAATGATAATGGTTCTTGTTGCTCCAATGACTATCTTCACGTTTCTAGGGACCTTCTAAAGGGTTGAAACACCTTGGAAAATAATTTTTGGATCAACAATTTTGGAGCTCAATTTCAGCCCTCTTGGCCGAGAGCTTCTCCTCCTGTCTCTAAGTTTTTCTATTTTTGTGTTGTGAAGTTGAAATGAAAAGATGAGCTCTCTTAGTCATCCATTTGATTAAACTAAGATGCCTACAAGTTGGACACAACACATGCTCCACTCATGACATTGAGCACTCAATTAACTTTGAACTAAAATTCAGTTCTTTCCCTACTACTTTCGGCTAGGTGTTGGCCGAATGCCCCTTCCTTTTTCCTTCCCTTTTAATTGTTTACAAGACAATTGCATGTGTAGTGAATGAATAATACACTAACCTTTATCCATTGCAATCATACAAGGATGAATGGTTAATATTTAAATGTGCAATGACTCATCCAACTTGTATGCCTTCATAAAATAATGCATGCCTTCATAAAATAATGCATGCCTTCAATATTCAAATGCATGCCTCAACTTTTTCTCCCCCAATTTCAGCCACCTTGGCCGAACCTCACCTCTTATTTTCTTTCAATTTGGTTGTCCACAATATAATGAAAGTATAGTGGATGAATCAACATTTAAATACATATTTGTATGTCTTCCATAATAGTCTTATTTTAGATAACTTTGAGTCATCTTTTGGACATGGCACATTATTGTGTATTTTGGCTCATTGTTGCCACTAATTTTTACTTAACACCACAATTAAGTAGTTCCTAATCTCCAATAACATTCTTATACTAAGTAAAATTTATAACCGATTAGTTCTAGTTTAGAGGGAAAAAAATCCGAGGTTTCTATCTCACGTCGATTCCTTCGCGAATAACTCGACGTATAAAATACGGGGTCTAACACCCACTCAGGAGACAGTTGAGGAGCCAGCTCATGAGCCCTCTACCCAGCCATCTCAGTAGCCCGTCGACACACAGGTTTGATTTTTTATAATAAAATAATGTATTAAATTAATTGTTTATATGTTATTTTATGTTTAGTTTAGCATAAAAATAAAATAAATTGATTATATGTTATTTCAGGTACATTCTTTTGCGCCTGTGGATCCCTCTCCTACTCCGATAGAGTCATCTCCTCAAGATTACATTTCGGCCACCATCGTCTCCCATAGGAAGCATGGTTTGAGCAAGCCCCCTAGGAAGGGAATGCAGGATGATCACACCATAGAGCGTGCACAGATTAAGAGGAAGAGGGGGGGGGGGGGGGGGTGGAGATGATGGTGAGAGTGGTGGGGCTGGTGGGGTTCGCCTTAGGCCAAAGGTTATTCTAAAGTCTCCCACATGTGGGACCTAGGGGGATGGAGATTGTATATTTGTAAATAAAATGTACATTTTATGTTAATATTATATTATTATTTTTTTGGTATTATTTTCTTAATGATAATTAGTTATCTTAGTTTTTATTGTGCGACGTCCTAAATTAATCAAAACCCTATAAAATAAAACACTTAAACCTAAGGATAACAAGTTTCCAAACAAACAAAACTTACTTCGGGGCACTTTACAACCCCTAAAACGACGATCCAAACATATAGATATATTTGATGCGTTGAGCCTACATTATTGTTCGCAGAAAAAGATATCAGGTTCTATATATAATATTGATATTCCGGCGTTTTTAAACATGACTAATCTTTTGTCAAAGTACGGAAAAAACGTGAATTTCAAAACTATTCAAAAGAATAAAGGCACTAATTTTGTGCGCAATAGGGCCAAAGTGTAAATTTACACTTTGGTCCTATTGCACACTAATTTTGTGCGCAGAAGGTAGTTTGGTTCTTTTTTTTTAGCGGGGTATTTTGGTAACTTTAGACACTTTTTGAATTAAAAAAAGTTGCGGACTCCTTTTGTCATGCACAAATTACTATTTCCAATCACCGTCATTCCACTTTCGAGTCTTAAATAATTTCGGGACTTCATCCTTTTATACATCGAGCTCTTGATTTGCATGTTTGAATATGATCGAATCCTCTAGGCTCAGGTAATTTACTCATATTGGACGGTTCAATTTCCTAGTCCAAAATACGAGGTATTATAGCTTGGACTGTATTTCATTCAAATAAATGTCAAACCTTGACGAAACTTATACTATTTGATTTGCTTAACCTCTAACCATCACGACACTTAATTATCACTTATTAAGCATCGCATAAATACTTGTAACCTCAAAAATTAATCTTGTCCTTGAATTTATGTCGATTAACTTACGACAAATCCAACGTACAAAAGTACGAAATGTAATAGAACCCGAAACCCATGAATTTTTTGGCGAAGAATAAAAATTAAAGACCAACAATTTGAGGGACAAAAATTAAAGACCCGCGGCTTTGAAGGGTAATCCGCTCAAAAAAAAAAAAAAGATTACATTTTCCAAATGGATTCACTATTATACAAAGCAAAATGCAGCCCACGTGTACTGATAAGCCACAAGCCATCTGTCCCATTCTTTGCCCCTAAGCCACTACTTTCCCTGGCCCAGCCACATACACATCTCTCAAAAATTGGAATTACTGTTTTTTCCTCTCCTATTTTTAGACTATTTCCTTCTCCTTAGCTAGCTATTTTTAGATTACTAAAACTTTAAGAAATTAAATAATTAAATTACAGCAAGAAATAATTTAAAAAAATACGAAAGTCACAAGTTTATTTATTAAAATCGAAATTAATAGAAAACTTGATGTTCGGCGTAAAGTGCTTGCATTTAGCCGATAGTTATCTTACATTTTAGTACTTTTGCTATCGTTTGAATATTAATTTTTCCACTTTATTCCTACACAATAAAATATAATATTAAACACAACACATTATAATTAATACTCAAAAGACGATTAAAAGTATTAAAATGTGAACCAACAATGGCTAAATATATGCATTTTTTGTCGAACATCACCACCCCACACTTAAACTCTTGCTCGTCCTCGAGCAAGCATTAAAACCACTCTCAATAATTCAAGCTTAGGAATACCACCACTTTGGTTGATACCAACAATTAGGCCCTATAGCAACTCAAACCATTAAATATACACTTCCTAATCATCATGCAAGATATACAAGTCAACTCAATCAGACAACAAACTTCTAACCTCCTAACCTCAAAGACGGACTCTAACTCATCAAATTTAAGCTCCCTCACCTACTCTATCAAAGAAGTTAATAATATCACCTATCTATCATTAAACAAGTGCTCTCACAAGAATAAATAGTCCATACACTCAAATCAAAGAATGAATATAATTTAAGGACTTAGCATCAAAAAACAACTCGTACTCACAAACGAATTCTCATGTATGCACAAAGAACCATAGGCCTTTGCATTATGTACACCTCCACTAATTAAGTGTGCTTGAATAGAATCAAATAGGGCTTTAACGGGTTGTAATGTTGGCTAGGGGACGGGCAGGAAAACTATATATTAGTAACTTACACTTCCCTAAACACTTTGCACTTTTAGACTTCATCTCCCATTATTTTCACCTCTTAACTTGATTTTTCAGCCCTCTCTTTATCAATTATTTTCACTAGTAATTCTCATCATATCAAGAACATTCAATCATTTTTCTTTTTCAAGCAATTTTTTTTTTCACAATTTTTTTTTAATATCGCATTCTTTCTAAGAGGGCCTTTTCATCACTTTGCAGCCAGCTATCCTTGATCACCTTTTACACTTGACCATCCCATTTCTTTAGAATTCACAATTATAACACAGTCTAAGCTACAGTGCTCAAGAAAACAGGCTGCAAAAACTAGGGATTCAAACAAAAGGATCAAGGCTAAAATACGGCTCACAAACAAAAGGCTACAGGCTCAAAGGGCTAACTAGTGGTACAATATCTGAAAGGGCTAAAATTCACAAGACATATAAAAAAAAAAGCCTATTATAATCTCTAAATAGAGCATCACTTTTTACTTCGCTTCAATAACATGCAGGGCAAGTTCTAGACTAACATGCAAATCATGGAACAAATGCAGAAAATCCTCACCACACACGATACAAGTATCAATCAAGATGGATCAATTCTACTCTAAGACAGGCAGGGTCATATCGAACAACAAAATAAGAATAAGCTATATTCAGAGCCACAACCAATGAGCCTAGGTGTCAGAAAGCCTACTATTTTTTCATTACTCAAGCGCTCACAGGAAAGTACTACTCAAGCTCAGGCCTAAATATGCTAGTATCAAACAAGTCACAGGGTCTTACTTCTCCCTCTTTACTACTCCTAAAAAATTAATCTTGAAAATTTTAAAAAATTACCCCGTTCAAAGCCCCCCCCCCCCCCCCCCCCCCCCTCGGGAAAGAACCTAGGACATAAGAAAACCCCGGGGGTGGATGATTTATGCCGCTAATGAGATAAAAACTATAAACGAAAAATAAAAGAAAGACCAAAAGAAAATCTTTTTGAAATTTTCATGATTTTCTATTTTTTTAAATATATAAGGCTAAGAAATTTAAAAAACAATCCTGGCTAAGAAACTTAAAAAAAAAAAAAAATCCTATGGTATAATCATCCTTGACCTAAAAGTATCGCAAGTAATCCACCCCACACTTAAAAATATGCGTTGTCCTCAATGCATGTATAGCAGAGAAAAAATTAAAACAAGGGTGAGAAATACTCCCTGAGACCCTTCAGGGCCTAGCTAGCAGCATAATCCTTAACATGTAGGGTCGGCACGACCCTACACGTAATTCCAAACATGCTTCTAAATTTCAATTTCGAGTACTCAGACCTCCCCTAATCTGCAGAACAAAAACAAAATAAAACGTGACACTATAAAAATAAAAATAAAAGACAAGCTGGGTTGCCTCCAAACAAGCGCTTGATTTAACGTCGCGGCATGATGCCATCACTTTTACAACTTTTTTTTCCACTTTGAGGATATAAATTGCGCCCCTAATTTTGCATCAAATTTTCTATCACGCTTTTGGGCTGATGGTATGAAAATAAAGTAACCAAGCAATAGGTGTCGCATCTTGCACTTCTTGGCCCTTAAGTGAGGAATGTCGTTTTGTCTTTTTGGTGTGGCTAATTTTAGGATATAAGGCACTTGTTCCTCATCTTTACACCTCTTCACAAAAACGTGTGTGCTGCCCTGTGCGTCGCCCTATGCGGCGCGCACAGCCATTTCTCACCTAGGACGAGTTTTTGCCTCAATTTCAACCCCATTTAAGTACTTGCCTTCCTTTTCCCTTCGAATTGCTGCTCCAAATTCCTGCAACATGAACAAATGTGAACTATATACATAAAAAAAAATGGGTTTCTTCCCAACAAGCATTGTAGTTAAGGTCGTGGCACGACATCTTTTTGTATTTTTCTACTTTTTCCTTTTTTTATTTTATATTTGATTTTTGCTACTCTACTATTACAAACTTGGGTTGCCTCCCAAGAAGCACTTGATTTAAAGTCGCGGCACGACACAGGCCTTTTCAAGCCTCTTCCAATTCGATAGAGGTCCTCTCGCAATCAATGACCTCTCAAAAGTAATGCTTCACTAGCTGCTCATTCACCAAGAAAGACTTGTCTGAATCCAGCGGCTTCAACTCAACCGCTCCATGTGTAGTCACACGCACTATCTCAAATGGCCCAAACCACTTACTCTTCAATTTCCCGCCAAAAACCTTCAGTCAGGAATTATACAACAAAGCTAACTGCCCTGACTCAAACTCACGAGGATGGATTTGCTTATCGCGTATTCTCTTTGTTCGCTCCTTGTACATTTTTGCATTCTCATGTGCATAATAGCGAAATTCATCCAACTCGTGCAGCTGCAACAATCGCTTGTCACCAGTTTGTACCAAGTCTAAGTTCAGTTTCTTTATCGCCCAATAAGCTCTGTGCTCAAGTTCAACCGATAGATGACACACCTTACCGAAAACTAGCTTGTATGGAGATGTGCCAATGGGCGTCTTGTAGCTTCTTCTGTAGGCCCACAAAGCATCATCAAGTTTCAGAGACAAGTCTTTCCTACTAACGCTCACAGTCTTCTCTAAGATTCTCTTGATCTCTCGATTCGACACCTCTACTTGACCACTCGTCAGAGGATGGTAAGAAGTCGCTACCTTATACTTCTGTCATGACCCAAAATCGCTTAGTCATGCGGGCTCCTACCATTTCCCACCTTGGTAGGCGAACCATTTTCCCAAATCATTAATTCAACAACAATGAAGTAACTAGGACAATAGAAATATATAAGTCTCAACGTAAATATAAATAAGTGCGGAATACAATACTAATACAATCCTAAGGAATATGGTCTAAAGGCAGTACAAGAGCCACTACTACATCACTATAAGTCTGGAATAAATACAAGTCTCAAAATATGAAATACTGTCTCAGAATAACAAGATAATACAAGTAGTAACGAAAAGTCTCCGAGTTGCGGATCCATCAATGTGCTCACCCTAGATACTCGACAGCAAAGGCCTCGGGAATCAGTCGCGAGGAGTAGATGTGGAACCTGTCTCGTGCTCTGCACTCATAAAAAAATGCAGCAAGGTAGTATCAGTATAACACTATGTACTGGTAGGTATCATAGGCCGAAAACAGTTAGCTAACGTATATAAAGTAAGAGAATGAAGATTAGATATGCTCACATTCAAATATAAACACAACACGGCCCAAGAATAACTCAAGTACTGAATTAGCAAATAGCCGAATCATATCCTATAGCATCTAAACACAAGTCTGCCAAGTTTTCCAATAATTAGCCTATGGTGAAGCATCTAAACACAAGTCTTCCAAGTTTTCTAATAATTCCTCAGAATAACCACAAACACAAGTACAATCAACAAATCTGATCAATAGATGCAAAAAGAGATGATAATGAATGCATATGCAATGGCCAATGTAATCTCCATACGCACATGCTCCTGGCTGAATACCTCCACGCCTCGGCAGTCATGATCCATGGTGTATCATCCCCTTTTGGAGGATGCCACTTACGAAACAAAAGCTAATTTATGTCAAAAGATATTCACAATAATTTAGTGGCAGAAATAGGCCCATGCAAAAAAAGTTTTGAAGTGTGACATTTTCTTTCTTAACAAAACACTTCGTAGCCTCCCGCGAAGAAATACAATATCAGAGTATCAATTTAATATGGTAGCACCCTTCTTGAATAATCAAAATGTTGAAGCAACTTCCCAATGAAATTATATTTTCCATTCGGCACCATTGCAGGTTCATATTATACACGAATTTCGAACGTGTGAATACTAAAAGAAAACTAGTCTCCTTCTTGGTACATAATTACAAGACAAACTGTAAATTTAGTACATGCCGTGACTTGGGTTGAAAGCACACCCTAAAATAGCAAAACAAGTCACCAAGTTCAAGTTAAGAGCATATGGTCTTGTGTCCAACAAGCCTCCAAAATTACATACATAAGTGAGACATATGGATCATGTACAAGTCCCCAAAATTTTACACGTCTTAGATGCATATACAAATGTGATCTTCACTAAAGCTCCCAAAAGTCTACTTCAAATGGCCATCTTTAAACCACTTCCCGTACATTACCTATGATAGAAAATAACTATTGCTAAGCATAAGGCTTAGTGGCGTATAAACATTGGGCTTGGAGCCATTAGATTCTCCAATTCCCTTATCCGTCGTAGGTAGCTCAATAGGATAATAATAAATCAAGTAAACACGTATATCAAAGTATCAAATATCAACCTTTGAAGAGTTGTCAAATGTCAAAATCAATATTCGAAGGTTCAAGTGTCATGAAAGCTTATAAATCAATTCAAGAGAGTTTGTCAAATAACTAATTTCGTCCAATATGTACGTCATGCTATCACACCAAGCATAATCAATATCAAGATGGACCAAAGCGCCAAATCAAGTAGGGTCGTCAACCAATAATCAAGAGAATCAAGAGTCAAGTTGAAAGTGGCTTTCCACTAATACTCGAAAATGGACAAAAGTCCATCATCAAGACGAAATGTAAACCCAAAGTCAAGATGGGCAAGATCCGAATCAACAGGCATGCCGATATCGGTGACAAAGTCATAGCAAAAAGAAGGACAAAGTCCCAACAAGAATGCAAAATGATCAAGAAATTCGTAGAAGTGGGCGATTTAACGAATATTTTGCAATACTTGATATAATAACCACACAATGATATAAGATGAAGAGAAAGGAAACAACACATCAAGATACTTCAAAAATTACAGAAAATATAGATATTCCAAGCTCAAGTTTATACACAAAACTTGGTGTTTTACCACACAACAAGTTCTACCACAACTTGAGGAGTTCAAATCATCTACGCCATAGACCAACCAAAGTCCACTTCGTCAAACAATTCCTCTTAGCTTGTACAAGAGCATATATACCTTAAATACACAATCAAATATCTAATTAAGTTTAATGTTTTCATCACGTCGAAACTAAATATGTAATCAGTGAAAATCACCCTAAATTATCAAAATAGGAATTCTGGACAATACTACTGTCTTGTATTGTGGCTCA
Organism: Lycium barbarum; assembly: GCF_019175385.1. Classification (NCBI taxonomy): domain Eukaryota; kingdom Viridiplantae; phylum Streptophyta; class Magnoliopsida; order Solanales; family Solanaceae; genus Lycium; species Lycium barbarum. The sequence continues at coordinate 78,863,766 of NC_083339.1, read as the reverse complement.
CTTTCAAAGGGGTGAACTACAAAAATAGACTTTGTGGCCTTAATGAAAGTTGTAAATATATGTCTTGGGGTTTCAAAGAAATTTAAATCACTCCTATAGCAGTTTTGTACTACAAGATATGCTCAAAATACTAACAGTAGTACATGTAGGGTTTGCAAAACAAAAATCTAGGCAGCACCTGCCCTATACTTCATCACCCTTTTTTTTCAGTAAATAAAAGCAAAACTGGGTTTTGGAGCCTGAACGAAAGTTGTAGGCTATGAAATACCTTTCTAGAACATCTTGGATTACTTAAAACTAAACTTTATACAAGGAATTATGTTGAAAACACTAACAGCTATCCAGTTCAAAAATGGGTTTTGTAACTTACCTCAATAGTGTGGAGTAGTTTGTGGCTCAACCAAAACAAGTCTTGATGATTGATTTAGAGAATGAATATTATGAGAGGAGAGAAGCTTTGGGGTTTTATTTTGGTGGAGGAAACGAAATATGAAGAGGAGGTGGAGAGGATATGAGCTAAAGGTAATATATTTACCTTTGGATAACTACAAGCTTTTTTTTTTTTTTGGATAACTACAAAAAGGGGCTGCCCTAAATACATAAATATCTAATCCATTTAATAATTTACGAAGATAATAATAGGAGTATCTTACATAACTACACCATAACACTTCAAACAAGTTTCAAATATCGTCAAGTTCACTTTCAGGAAGTGCGAAGTAAAATATACCCTTACTATCAAGGTATGGTCAATCGAAAATTCAAGAGTTAGTTTTAAAAAAAAAAATCAGGATGTTACAACTCTCCCACCCTTAAGAAATTTCGTCCCGAAATTTACCTTATACTAGCCTTAAAACAAATATGGATATTGAATTCGCATATCCTCCTCTCGCTGCTAGGTAGCTTTTTTGCCAGAATGATTCCTCCAAAGGACTTTTACTGATGGAATTTTCTTGTTTCTAAGCTTTTTTTTATCTCACGTGCCAAGATTTGAATAGGTTCCTCTTGATATGTTAAGTCAGGAGTGACCTTAATGGATTCAACAGGAAGAATATGAGATGGAATTGAGCAATATCTTCTAAGCATGGAAACATGGAAGACATTGTAGATCTTATCTAACTCCGGTGGAAGAGCTAGTTTATATGCAACTGGACCAACTCTCTCAAGTACTTCATATGGTCTAATAAATCGAGGACTAAGTTTTCCTTTTTGGCCAAATCTCATAATCTTCTTCGATGGAGAAACCTTTAAAAATACCTTATCTCCCACTTGATGTTCAATTTCACGCCTCTTAAGATCAGCATAAGACTTTTGTCTATCTGAGGTAATTTTTAGACGACCCTTGATAATTTTTATCTTATCTTCAGTTTGTTGCACAATCTCAGGACCAACAATTTTTCTTTCACCAACTTCACTCCAACAAAGAGAAGTTCTACATTTTCTCCCATATAATGCTTCATAGGGAGGCATGCCAATACTTGATTGGTAGCTATTATTTTAAGCAAATTCTATCAAGGCTAGGTGTCTATCCAAACTACCCTCAAATTCAATAATGCAAGCTCGAAGCATATCTTCCAAGATTTGAAATACCCTCTCGAACTGGCCGTTTGTCTGAGGATAGAAAGAAGTACTAAAGTTCAACCTAGTGTCCAAAGCTTCTTGCAAGCTAGTCCACAATCTGGATGTAAACCTTGGGTCTCGGTCAGATACAATAGAAACAGGAACTCTATGTAGCCTCACAATCTCATTAACGTACAATTCTGCAAAACATTCAAGTGGGTAGTCCACTCTAATGGCCAAGAAATGAGCATTCTTGGTTAGCCTACAACTATACCCCAAATTGCATCATAATTCCTTTGAGTGTGTGGAAGCCCAGAAACAAAGTCCATAGTTATTCTTTCCTATTTCCACTCAGGTATCGATAAGGGTTGTAACAAACCAGTTGGGACTTTATGCTCGGCCTTTATTTGTTGACAAACTAAGCATTTAGAAATAAATTCCGCAATGTCCTTCTTCATACCATTCCACCAGTAGTGTTCTTTGATGGTTCGGTACATTTTAGTACCTTCAGGATGCATTGCATATGGTGAAGTATGTGTTTCATTCAAACTTTCTTTCCTCAAGTTGTCATCTTACGAACACATAACCTATTTCGATAAAATAGAACACCATCCTCCCTTATTTTAAAATCAAGCTTTCCTCCAATTTGAACTTCTTTGAACAATTTCACAAGCTTCTCATCTAACTTCTGTGCTTTTTTCGCCTGTTCAAGTAGAACTGGCTTGACTTGCAAACTAGCAACAATATAGCCATCACAATTAAATGCAAGACAAGCATTCATGGCTCTTAATTCAAGAAACAAAGGCAAAGGGCTTAGAGATAAACTGACAAAGGATTTGCGACTTAGAGCATCTGCAACCACATTGGCTTTACCTGGATGATAGTCAATGATACAGTCATAATCTGCAATGAGTTCAAGCCATCTACGTTGTCTCAAATTCAACTCTTTCTATGTACCTAAGTACTTCAAACTCTTGTGATCAGTAAATATGTGACACTTTTCGCCATATAAGTAATGCCTCCAAATTTTCAAAGTGAGCTCAAGGTCATGAGTAGGATAATTCAACTCATGTGGTTTCAATTTTTGAAAGGCATACGCAACCACTTTCCCTTCCTGCATCAGGACACAAGCCAAACCATGATGAGAAGCATCACTATATATTGCATACTCTTTCCCTTCAGTTAGTAGAGTAAGGATAGAAGCTTATGTTAATAAGGATTTGAGCTTTTGAAAGCTCTCTTGGCATTTGTCATCCCATATGAACTTGACATCCTTCCTCAAGATTTTAGTCAAAGGAGAGGCTACAATGGAGAAGCCTTTGACAAACCTTCTATAGTATCCCACTATGCCCAAGAAACTTCTTACTTCAGTTGGACTTTTAGGCGGTTTCCATTCAACAATAGCTTGAATCTTAATAGGATCCACCTTCACACCTTCAGCCGACACAACATGTCCCATAAAAGCCACTTCACCAAGCCAAAATTCAAACTTGGAAAGCTTAGCATAGAGCTATTTCTCTTCCAAAATTTGCAAAACAATCCGGAGATGTTTTTCATGATCTTCACTATTCTTGTTATATATGAAAATATCATCTATAAAGACCACCACAAATTGGTCAAGATAAGGCTTGAACACGCGATTCATCAAATTTGTGAATGCCGCAGGAGCATTCGTCAACCTGAATGGAATTACCAAAAATTCATAATGACCATATCCAGTCCTAAAGGCAGTTTTAGAAACATCTTGTTCACTTACTCGCAATTGGTAATACCCAGACCTCAAGTCAATTTTTGAGAACAACCTAGAACCCTTTAGCTGGTCAAATAAATCATCGATCCTAGGCAGTGGATAGCTATTCTTAATTGTTACCTTGTTCAACTGTCAGTAATCAATACAAAGCCTAAGAGTGCCATCTTTCTTTTTCACAAATAAAACAGGAGCTCCCCAGGGAGAAACACTTGGGCGAATAAAACCTTTCTCAAGAAGTTCTTGCAGTTGAATTTTCAACTCCTTCAATTCTGCTGGAGCTATTCGGTAAGGAGTTATAGAAATAGGAGTAGTTCCAAGAATAACCTCTATAGGAAATTCAACTTCCCTTTCCGGGGGTAACCCAGGAAGATTTTCAGGGAAAACATCATGAAATTCACATACAACTGGTATATCTTTAAGGCTTGGACTATCCAAGTGTGTATTAAATATATGAGCAAGATAAGCTTCACAACCCTGACTAGCCATCTTTCTTGCCACAACCGCGGAGATAATATTAGATGTCAATGATCTTTCACCTTGAACAATGATGTGTGAAAATAAAGGAGCTCTAAAGGTCACATGCTTCGACCTACAATCAACTACCACACGGTATCTATGAAGCCAATCCATACCGACGATGACATCATAGTCTTGGAAAGGCATTTCAATCAAATCAGTAGGGAACACTAGATTTTGAATCACAAAGGGACAACCTCGATAGATTTGATTACAAACAACCTGTTGACCCAAAGGACTTTGGACAAGCACACCACAATCAAGTCTCACAGATTTCACATTTTTAGGAAATCCCAAAGATGAGCTAACACAGGAATGTGTAGAACCAGGATCAAATAATGTAACAACACATAAGCCAAATAAGTGAAATTTACCAACAAACATGTCCGCCCCATCTTGGTCATCCCTCTGTCTCATAGCATAAACTCGTGCTGTAGCTCTTGACCCACACTACAAGAGACCATGGAATTATCTACGGCATTTGTTGGTAATCTCTAGCTAATCCGTCGCTAAATAGCTCCTCGCTAATTAGATTTTCTTATAATCCGTCGCTAATCCGTAGCTAAATGATATTAGCATGGAATTTTGCTGTTTAGCTATGAAATTTTGTCCGTCGCTAATTCCATGTTTTCTTGTAATGCCACTAGCTTGATTAGCTCCACCTGCACTTGTTACTTGCATGTTTCTAGATCTTGCACCTCTATTCCCTTGAGAAGGAATGGCAATAGGTTTCTGAACTGAGCCTTCCGTATGCAGAGAAGAAATAGGGTTAGGATTAGGACAATCCTTCACTTTATGATCGAAGCTTCCATAATTGAAACAAGAACCAGAAACTCTCCTACAAGTACCAGAGTGATTCTTTCCACATTGTGCATAAGTGGGTATACGAGTCTTGCCTTGGCCATAGCTTAGAGTGCTAGCAGCAGAGAAATTTGATCTATTTTGCTTATGCCGAGTTGACTTGTGAACACTACCAGCTTTGGAATTGTCAAACCTTCCCCTTTTAGATGGACCTCCTAAATCTGCATCAGCTTTTCTGAACTTGTTTTCATTTCTACTAGCTTGTTCCTTGTCGATCCTTTCCCAAGTAAGAGCAGCTGAAACTAATTTACAAAAGTTCTCATGTTGTAGGACCGCCACAGATTTTCTGATGGAATTATTCAAACCGTCTTCGAATCGCCTGCACTTATCTTTTTCATTATTAATAATACCACCATCATAACGAGAAAGCCTGAGAAACTTCTGTTGATATTCAGCAATAGACATACCCCGTTGTTCTAAATTCCGAAACTCCTTTTTCTTTGCATCATGATAAACAGGTGGAACATATTTCATATGAAATTCTTTCACAAAATCATTCCAAGTAATAATATAAGGTTTTTCCTTGGCATTTGGTACACTTACCCACCAGTCATAGGCATCTTTTTGTAACAGTGAGACATCATACTTAAATTTGGTAGTATCTGAACACTCTAATTGCTCAAATACTCTTTCCATGCGCTCCAACCACTGCTCGGCATCCGTAGGATCAACAGCGCCTTCAAACTCAACTCCACCCATTATTCTCATTTTCTCAAAGTTCATTTCATTAGGGTCGGGCATTCTTCTAGCCATGTGACGAAAGAAATCAGCCATTTGTTGAAAAGAAGGATCAACAGCAGGAGTACTATGACTCATTTGAGGATGTGGCCCAACTCTTGCACCCTGATAATTTCCCACTTTCGATCCACTAGTACGAGGAAAATTAGAATCAGAAAAATGTTCTCCAACCCCTTCTTGTAAGTGAGGTTGGGCATTAGAGTTATTTAAACCCTTACGAGCGGCTTCTATGGGTCTATTAGAGGAAGAAGAGGCCATAACTTAATTCCTACATAAGGGAAGATCATATTGCATTAGGGACATGTACATGATGCATATGTACAATACACGCAACAAAACATGTTAAAAAGAAACAAGTATACCAACAAGTCACAACAAAAGTCCTAGAATCACAAACCTAGGCTCTGATACCAAAACTTGCAGCATCCCCTTTGAGAGGATGCCACTTACGAAGCAAAAGCTAATTTATGTCAAAAGATATTCATAATAATTTAGTGGCAGAAAGAGGCCCATGCGAAAAAAGTTTAAAAGTGCGACATATTCTTTCTTAACAAAATACTTCGTAGCATCCCTTGAAGAAATACAATATCAGAGTATCAATTTAATATGGTAGCACTCTTCTTGAATAATCAAGATGTTGAAGCAACTTCCCAATGAAATTATATTTTCCATTCGGCACCATTGCAGGTTCTCTAAGATTCTCTTGATCTCTCGATTCGACACCTCTACTTGACCACTCGTCAGAGGATGGTAAGAAGTCGCTACCTTATACTTCTGTCATGACCCAAAATCGCTTAGTCATGCGGGCACCTACCATTTCCCACCTTGGTAGGCGAACCATTTTCCCAAATCATTAATTCAACAACAATGAAGTAACTAGGACAATAGAAATATATAAGTCTCAACGTAAATATAAATAAGTGCGGAATACAATACTAATACAATCCTAAGGAATATGGTCTAAAGGCAGTACAAGAGCCACTACTACATCACTATAAGTCTGGAATAAATACAAGTCTCAAAATATGAAATACTGTCTCAGAATAACAAGATAATACAAGTAGTAACGAAAAGTCTCCGAGTTGCGGATCCATCAATGTGCTCACCCTAGATACTCGACAGCAAAGGCCTCGGGAATCAGTCGCGAGGAGTAGATGTGGAACCTGTCTCGTGATCTGCACTCATAAAAAAATGCAGCAAGGTAGTATCAGTATAACACTATGTACTGGTTGGTATCATAGGCCGAAAACAGTTAGCTAACGTATATAAAGTAAGAGAATGAAGATTAGATATGCTCACATTCAAATATAAACACAACACGGCCCAAGAATAACTCAAGTACTGAATTAGCAAATAGCCGAATCATATCCTATAGCATCTAAACACAAGTCTGCCAAGTTTTCCAACAATTAGCCTATGGTGAAGCATCTAAACACAAGTCTTCCAAGTTTTCTAATAATTCCTCAGAATAACCACAAACACAAGTACAATCAACAAATCTGATCAATAGATGTAAAAAGAGATGATAATGAATGCATATGCAATGGCCAATGTAATCTCCATACGCACATGCTCCTGGCGGAATACCTCCACGCCTCGGCAGTCATGATCCATGGTGTATCATCCCCTTTTGGAGGATGCCACTTACGATATAAAAGCTAATTTATGTGAAAAGATATTCACAATAATTTAGTGGCAGAAATAGGCCCATGCAAAAAACGTTTTAAAGTGTGACATTTTCTTTCTTAACAAAACACTTCGTAGCCTCCCGCGAAGAAATACAATATCAGAGTATCAATTTAATATGGTAGCACCCTTCTTGAATAATCAAAATGTTGAAGCAACTTCCCAATGAAATTATATTTTCCATTCGGCACCATTGCAGGTTCATATTATACACGAATTTCAAACGTGTGAATACTAAAAGAAAACTAGTCTCCTTCTTGGTACATAATTACAAGACAAACTGTAAATTTAGTACATGCCGTGACTTGGGTTGAAAGCACACCCTAAAATAGCAAAACAAGTCACCAAGTTCAAGTTAAGAGCATATGGTCTTGTGTCCAACAAGCCTCCAAAATTACATACATAAGTGAGACATATGGATCATGTACAAGTCCCCAAAATTTTACACGACTTAGATGCATATACAAATGTGATCTTCACTAAAGCTCCCAAAAGTATACTTCAAATGGCCATCTTTAAACCACTTCCCGTACATTACCTATGATAGAAAATAACTATTGCTAAGCATAAGGCTTAGTGGCGTATAAACATTGGGCTTGGAGCCATTAGATTCTCCAATTCCCTTATCTGTCGTAGGTAGCTCAATAGGATAATAATAAATCAAGTAAACACGTATATCAAAGTATCAAATATCAACCTTTGAAGAGTTGTCAAATGTCAAAATCAATATTCGAAGGTTCAAGTGTCATGAAAGCTTATAAATCAATTCAAGAGAGTTTGTCAAATAACTAATTTCGTCCAATATGTACGTCATGCTATCACACCAAGCATAATCAATATCAAGATGGACCGAAGCGCCAAATCAAGTAGGGTCGTCACCCAATAATCAAGAGAATCAAGAGTCAAGTTGAAAGTGGCTTTCCACTAATACTCGAAAATGGACAAAAGTCCATCATCAAGACGAAATGTAAACCCAAAGTCAAGATGGGCAAGATCCGAATCAACAGGCATGCCGATATCGGTGACAAAGTCATAGCAAAAAGAAGGACAAAGTCCCAACAAGAATGCAAAATGATCAAGAAATTTGTAGAAGTGGGCGATTTAACGAATATTTTGCAATACTTGATATAATAACCACACAATGATATAAGATGAAGAGAAAGGAAACAACACATCAAGATACTTCAAAAATTACACAAAATATAGATATTCCAAGCTCAAGTTTATACACAAAACTTGGTGTTTTACCACACAACAAGTTCTACCACAACTTGAGGAGTTCAAATCATCTACGCCATAGACCAACCAAAGTCCACTTCGTCAAACAATTCCTCTTAGCTTGTACAAGAGCATATATACCTTAAATACACAATCAAATATCTAATTAAGTTTAATGTTTTCATCACGTCGAAACTAAATATGTAATCAGTGAAAATCACCCTAAATTATCAAAATAGGAATTCTGGACAATACTACTGTCTTGTATTGTGGCTCACTTTCAAAGGGGTGAACTACAAAAATAGACTTTGTGGCCTTAATGAAAGTTGTAAATATATGTCTTGGGGTTTCAAAGAAATTTAAATCACTCCTATAGCAGTTTTGTACTACAAGATATGCTCAAAATACTAACAGTAGTACATGTAGGGTTTGCAAAACAAAAATCTAGGCAGCACCTGCCCTATACTTCATCACCCTTTTTTTCAGTAAATAAAAGCAAAACTGGGTTTTGGAGCCTGAACGAAAGTTGTAGGCTATGAAATACCTTTCTAGAACATCTTGGATTACTTAAAACTAAACTTTATACAAGGAATTATGTTGAAAACACTAACAGCTATCCAGTTCAAAAATGGGTTTTGTAACTTACCTCAATAGTGTGGAGTAGTTTGTGGCTCAACCAAAACAAGTCTTGATGATTGATTTAGAGAATGAATATTATGAGAGGAGAGAAGCTTTGGGGTTTTATTTTGGTGGAGGAAACGAAATATGAAGAGGAGGTGGAGAGGATATGAACTAAAGGTAATATATTTACCTTTCGATAACTACAAACTTTTTTTTTTTTTTGGATAACTACAAAAAGGGGCTGCCCTAAATACATAAATATCTAATCCATTTAATAATTTACAAAGATAATAATAGGAGTATCTTACATAACTAGACCATAACACTTCAAACAAGTTTCAAATATCGTCAAGTTCACGTTCAGGAAGTGCGAAGTAAAAATATACCCTTACTATCAAGGTATGGTCAATCAAAAATTCAAGAGTTAGTTTAAAAAAAAATCGGGGTGATACACATGGGGGACCCACAAAGTCCATGTGCCACTCTCGTGATCCCGGAAAAGACCTTGGGCATCGTACACTCTCTCAATCTAGATACAGACCTCGGACATCGGCCTCTCATCTCTCTCAGCATCATTATTACCAAGTCTCAGCTCAACTCAGTGTATCATGAAAGATGAGAATGACTGTTGTGCATAATATCTATAATCAATGATAATATGTCAAAATCAATCGTGCCACACACGGACACATATCTCAATATCAATAATAAATCAAGTTCTTTCCTCTATCCAAGATAATACTTAATGAGTGAAAGATAGTAATTTCACAATTACGATCAGGCAACTAAGTATCATGTCTGGTATCAAACACGTGGCTACAAGCCAATAGATCACAACAAGGCAACAAGCCCACAATCAAACAATAGTACCAACCTACGTAATCCATCCAACTTCATACCCGAAGGCGTAAGATGCTTTCTCCGACAATTAATAACTCTACATATGCTTCGCTAACTGAAGTCTAACCATAAGGTAAACCGTAACCTACCTGGCAGCCGAACATGAGCCACGAACAATCAAACCCTCGCCTTTCCTTTCCGGATCCAAGTACTCAAAGTCTATCCACTATCGAATTCTAAGTTAGAAATAAGAACCATCGATACCCATATTGCTATACTATCTTTCGAATCAAAATCAACTACGGGAAAGGGGGGAAAACGGGCCCATAAGGGTAAAACAGGTATTTCAAAGGTGAAATTGGTAACCCAACATTTTAGAAGTTCAATTCTACTCTTCCATTGCTAGATTAACTCGATAATAGGCCAATTTCATCATTCAAGTCAAAAACCCCCGATTTTGGTCTAAACCCTAACTTTCAATCTTTCAATTCATCAACATAAATGGAAGATTCAAGCCTATTAGTCACTAATTCATCAATTTCCATGCTAAGATTAGTAAATTCCACCAATAAATATCATTTAGAAAGACTAAAACTCAAATAATGAAGTAAACGTCAAAACCCATCCTCCTTCTTAAGTTCTATGGAATTTCTAGCATGGATTCAAGCTTAAGAAAGGTAAAGGAATGAAGTCTAGGTTAGAGAACTTACCCACAAGGGAAACCAGCCAAGAACCTCCTCAAATCGCCCCAAAGATGATTAGGAATAATAAATGAAAGGATAGGAAATGAAGGGTTTTAACTAGGCAATTAAATAGGATTCTAGTCCTGTCGTTCGCTGTAGCGGTTGGCCGTCTGCTACAGCGGGCCCGCCATAGCGGCCTTCCCTTTGCTATAACGAGTCTGTCACAGCGGATCCCTGTCCGCAGTGGAGACTCGCCACAATCCTCACTCCCTCGCCATAGCAGCCAGGTCTTGCTAGGGCTGAAATGGTGCCGCTACGGAGGAAACCAGACACCAGAATAATCCTGGTTTTTCACTAACTCAATCCCAAAATCGGACAATCACCCGAGACCTTCCAGATACAAACCAGACATTCAATCATACATAAAAATACGCTACGGACTCACTCGTGGTATCGAAATTCCCAACGGAGGTCTCCTTGACTGGGTCGACACCAAATGGCCAAAGACTAACTTTCCAACCAATAATAAAAAATGCTCCCGAGTGCCTCGCGAATCGAGATGAATATCCCACTAAGTCATAATCGACCATCCGGGCCTCTCGAAATGGATGAATTGTCTATTTACCCAAAAGTCAACTATCGATCAAATGTTTTTCACTTTAAGGCTCTATAACGACCAAACGGACCGTTGTAGCTTCACTCCATACTTGAGCAATAATTTATCGAAGAGCCGATTACAAAAATGTGTACCTTGATCACTGATGATGGCCCTTGGGTTCGCAAACCTCGTGAAAATATTTTTCTTGAGAAATCTCGCTACCACATTAGCAACATTGGTAGGGAACCGAATAGCTTCCACCCACTTTGATACATAATCGACCACAACAAGAATGTACTTGTTCCCTTTTGATGGTACCACATTAGCATCATTGGTACGGAGCGGAATAGCTTCCACCCACTTTGATATATAATCGACTGCAACAAGAATGTACTTGTTCCCCTTTGATGGTATGAAGGGCCCCATGAAGCCGATCCCCTAACAATCAAATACTTCGATCTCTAAGAGGTCATTCAATGGCACTTCATGCCGCTTCGAGATGTTCCCTATTCTTTGACAGCTATCATATGCCCTCACGAAAGCATGAGCATCTTTGAAAAACGTCGGTCAATAGAACCTAGACTGAAGTACCTTTGCGGTTGTTCTGTCACTGGTGTGATGTCCTCTATAAGTTGATGAGTGGAAACTCTCAAGAATTGCATTGACTTCTTCTACTGGGACACATCTCCAAATCATCTAATCCGAGCCAACTCTGTAGAGATACGGCTCATCCCAAATGTAGAATCTGCTATCGTGTAAGATTTGTTTTTTTTCTCATGATTAGCATCGGGGGGATACACCTCACTCACTAGAAAGTTAACCATGTCTGCATACTAAGGTAGCTCAGCCGACTGTAGAGCAAAATGTTGCTCATCTGGGAAAGTTTCCTTAATCACCACATCTTCATCAACATGCTCACGATCCTCAAGTCTCGATAAGTGATCTGCTACCTAGTTTTCTGTACCCTTTCGATCAAGAATCTCAATGTCGAACTCTTGCAACAGCAACACCCACTGAATTAGCCTGGGTTTAGCATCCTTCTTCGTAAATAAATAGTGAACAACAATGTGATCAGTATAAACTATCATCTTCGTCCTCACCAAATAAGATCGAAATTTGTCAAAGGCATAAACCACCGCCAATAACTCCTTTTCTGTAACTGTATATAGTTCATCTGGGCTGCACCAAGTGTCTTACTGGTATAATAAATGGGATGAAAGATCTTGCCCCTTTTCTGACTGAGAACAGCTCCCACAACAAAGTCATTTGCATCACACATCAACTCAAACGGCAGAGTCCAATAGGGTACAATAATAATAGGTGAACTCACTAACCTCACTTTCAGCTCGTCAAAAGCCTTCAGACAAGCCTCATTGAATATGAACTTCACATCTTTCTCTAGTAACTTGTAAATCGGATTCGCGCTCTTAGAAAAATCCTTGATGAACCACCAATAAAAACCTATATGCCTAAGAAAACTGCGCAATACCCGAATAGATACGGGTGGTGGTAATTTTTTTATTGCCTCGATTTTGGCCCTGTCAACTTCATTGCCCTTGCTTGATACCTTATGTCCAAGAACAATGCCTTCTCAAACCATGAAATGGCATTTTCCCAGTTAAGCACCAAGTTTGTTTCTTCATATCGAGCTAACACAGCATTAAGATGGCTTAAACAATTATCAAAAGAATCCCTGAAGACCGAGAAATCATCCATGAATACCTCCACATGATTTTCCACCATATCGGTGAAAATAGCCATTATACATCTCTGGAACGTACTGAGGGCATTACATAAACTGAAAGGCATCCTCCGGAATGCGAAAGTGCCATATGGACAGGTGAAAGTAGTCTTCTCTTGATCTTCTAGAGCAATCATGATTTGGTTGTAGCCTAAATAACCATCCAGAAATCAATAATAATCCTGCTTAGCCAATCGATCTAATATCTGGTCCATGAAGGGCAAAGGAAAGTTATCCTTTCTGGTGGCAGTGTTCAATTTTCGATAATCAATGCAAATCCTCGAACCAGTGGAAGTTCTCTGAGGTGCCAGCTCATCCTTCTCGTTTCTCACCATAGTCATGCTCCCTTTATTTAGGACACATTGAACGGGACTCACCCATTTGCTATCTGAGATGGAGGAAATAATGCAGCTAACAAGCCACTTGATCACTTCTTTCTTCACCACCACGTTGAGCTTGCTATATTCCTCCAATAATAGCTTATGCATACAAAATGAGCTACTAATGCCTTGAATGTCAGCTATGGTCCAGCCAACGGCTCAGATTCTGTGTCTTAGCACTCGCAACACACGTTCAACCTCACATCAGACAAATAAGCAGAAAGGATTACGGGCAATGTATTACCACTGCCTAAGAAAGCATAGCGTAAATGAGATGGTAATGGCTTCAGCTCAAGAATAAGAGCCTCCTCAATAGACGGTTTCAGTTTCTTTCATGATTTAGGTCTATCCAACTCCTCAAATGGTGTATTGGCTCGAAAATATACACAAGAAATGTCAAGAATCTGAAGACACTCCTCGACTTTCTCATCTTCTACCAAGTCCCCACTATATACCAATGCAATCTCCAAAGGATCTTGAGAAGCTAGAAAGTGATCTAGCTCCGCATTTGTTAGCTCGGGCTCCACAACTGTGATCATCTTCAAGTACTCATAATGGGGTGGAAGCTTAGTAGCTTTGAACATGTCAATATTAGCTTCCTTCCCATCAACCTTCATTGGCATCTTCCCATCTCTGACTCAGATAACTGCATAAACTGTCTCTAAGAATCTCCTTCCTATGATGAGAGGGACATTCTTATCTGCCTCATAATCAAGGATGATGAAATCAACTGGCAGAATAAACGGACCCACCTTCACAAGAACATCTTCAATTATGCAATCGAGATATGCAAGAGATCTATCAGCTAATTGCAAAGTGACTATTATTGGCCTTGGCTCACCCAACGCCAACGTTCGAAACACAGGGGTAGGCATCAGATTAATACTAGCACCTAAATCACACAATGCTAGCCCAACCTCATTATTACCAATAGTGATAGAAATAGTGAAACTACCCGGATCTTTCAGCTTTAGTGGAATCTTGCTCCTCGCTATGGAACTACACTCCTCAGTAAGTGCCACAGTCTCAAATTCTGTCCAGTGCCTCTTATTTGCAACAACATCCTTTATGTACTTAGCATATTTCGAAACTTCTTGCAACAGCTCTACCAAAGGAATGTTGATGTGTACATGCTTCAATATGTCAAGAAATTTCTTACAGGCTGCATCTACTTTCTGTTTCTGAAGGCACTGTGGAAACGGTAGAGGTGGTCTAGTCACTACACTTTCAGACTGTTGCATGACTTTCTCGAGACTCTTTTCAGCTTTAGTTCTTTGAGCAGGAATGAGTTTAGCATCTACCTTCTTTGTTCTTTGGTGGCACTTCTTCAAGTTCTCTGCCATTCCTCAAGGTGATTGTTTTACATTTTTTAGGATTCTTTTCAGTATCACTCGGAAGAGCACCCTGTGGTCTGACATTCTGAGCAATCGCCATCTGTCTAACTTGACGTTCGAGCTCATAAATAGATTTCTTCATCTCGCTTTGCACTTTCTAATTTTTCTGCTGAACTCCTTACTGTTGAGCTAAAAATTGCTTCATCATGTGTTCCACCGAATGTTCAGCTAGTTGAGCTTTGGGCTTCTGATAATTATTTTACTTGTATAAGTCCTGCTTCCCGTAGTGAGGATTGTAATTGTTTCCGAAGTAATTTCTATCATTTCCACCACCACGACTGTGTTGCGCCACATAATAGACTGATCCTGGATTCATAGGGAAATTAGAATAATCATGAGGCTCACCATAACTCTCGCATGCTGCTTGCTGAATATGTTGAACTGGTTGGACCTGTTGAACATAAGAAAAAGCCCTCGTAATAACATTACAAAGTATCCCAATATCAGCCTGAATAGCTGCAACATCATCTACTTGAAAAATCCCAACGGCTTTCTCTGGCATCCCTGAGCTCAATTCTTTATACTCTTTATCACCTTCAGACATTAGCTCAAGGAGAGCTTTCATCTCTTCATATGTTTTGGGGCAAGATCTGTCCCTGAGATGAAGCATTCAACAAGGATCTCGATTCATGCCTTAGCCCTTCTATGAAATAGTTCCCAATGATCACCTTCGACTGCATGTGATATGGCCAATCTCGCAAATAGCCTTTGTACCTATCCCATGCTTGTGGTAGAGATTCAGAGTCTTTCTGAGTGAAGTTTGCAATTTTTCCTCTCAGCTCTTTTGTTTTCTTGGGTGAGAAGAATTTATCAATGAATTTGCTCGATAATATCTGCCATGAAATAATAGATCCAGCAGGAAGATTCGTCATCCAATCTCTTGCTTCACCAATCAATGAGAATGGAAACAAGGCGAGCTTCACATAATCGTCAGAGACATCTCTATATTGAAAATTTTCGCTCAACTCCACGAATGTCATCAAGTGCCTATGCGATTCTTCATAAAGCTTACCCATATACTGGCATGTATTCTGCACTAGCCGCACTGTTCCTTCTTTCAGTCAAAATTTCCAGTTATATCAGGCTTGACGATAGCCTTAGCAGTATTTGCCAGACTAGGTCTAGCATAACTAGACAAAAGAACTCGTTATTCTTGTGCCATCTCAGCAACTCTTTGAAGTCCCCTGTTCCCGACTTCGGTGTTATCAACCAAATCGAGAGCACGCTAGTTTTCTGCTAGCTTTTTCTGCTTGTGTAAAGTTCTTTCAATTTTCGGGTCAAAGACAGCTAAATCTTTTCCTTGACTTCGAGTGTCTGGCATAAATGAGAGAATTCACCTGAGGGGCACAAGTCAACCAATAAACCAGAGTAATAATTTGAATAGAAATTAAAAATCCAAACTAGAAAAACAGTAATTTTTCTAAGTCCCCGGCAACGGCGCCAAAAACTTGTTGCTCCCAAACGCACACGCAAATATACGTGATCGTACAAGTTATATAGGATTTAAAATCCATATATCGTACTCCCAGAGGCTTAGATTTTATACCGTTCAACTAATTCAAATTCCGTTGTAACTATTCAAGAAGGTGAAAATCAAGATGTTTATTGTAACTAAACTATGACTAAAAGTAAACAAATAAATATAAGTATTTTGTGACTGAGACAATTGCGATGAAGACTGTAAGATTTATCAGATGAGAAAGAGTTCTAGGGTCATAGCTTTCTACCAGTTAGTCTTCAGATAATTCTACCTATCTTATTTCCTAGACTACTAGTTGACGGGTTGATGTTAACTTTATGATATTCTTTCGAACTACTCACAAGCCTATAGATGCTACTCTTAACGTCTATATTTCTATGATCGCAAGAAGTAACAAGAACGCAATTATATCTTCGTAACCAACTAAGTAGGACTAAAGGGCATATTTCTATCCTTAGTAGCGAAACGATTAAATCGAACAAACTCTATTTATTCTTATTACGTACGTGAATTCCCTCTTTCAAGTCTAACTTAAGCACCGCAGATAGTGTCTAACTAGTAATTAAGTAATTAAACAATTAAGCACAAGAATAAATAAGCAACCCAAAAGATGGAAATTCAATAGAAAATAATTGTCGTCAAACCAACTATCATGTCTTTGCACAACCCTAGAATAAAGAAGTTTATCTGCTCATGATTCAAGATGAAGAACAAGAATTCATGAATAATCTAGGGTTGAAAGAAGAAAATAAAATAAAACCTAAGAGAGAATAAGAACAATGGCTTACAAGTCTTAAGAAAATATCCCAGCACGTCGTTTCTAACCTAAAAATGTCTATTTATAGTCTAGGATAAAGTTTGAAATAATTAAAATCAAATCTCGATCGAAACGGGAAAACATCACGTAACTTGTCAACAATCAAGACTTGAGCAAAATATCGCATACCACAAATCGAAGGTCAATTCAAAAACTCACAAACAACATTTTCAAAACAACTTAGCTTCGAAGACCAGCTCAAAGACACTAATTTAAGCAAACTTGGCTATGTTACCTACCAAAGTCATTCAACTTTTCACCTATCTTCCGTTAATCATGCGCCCTCAATGCATAAAAGAATAAAACAAGGGGGTTAAGGAATAAAACAAGGGGGTTAAGGGACTCCCTAGAGGCACTAAGCCTCATCGGACTCGGCACCATAAGCAGCGATGCCATAGAACTCGCCATTCTCATCCACAGAGTTCACGTCTTCATCCAGTGGGATCTCAGGGGGTTCAGCAAGGCCAAGAAAAGTCCTCGTGGTCAAATCTAGTGGGCCCATCTACTACAACTCATCCATGTTTACCTCCCCTCTCTCAACTCTCAGCTTTATATCTATAAACAGCATCCTTACTGACTGCTTCAGACAGCTGGTCCGCTGCTCGGATGTGAGGGAGGAAGAACTCCTTTTTTTCCGGATTGATGGCCATGATATCAAACAACTTTTCTGGATGGGGTATCTCAAAATCAACTCTCGAATTAGTAGGCACATCAAACATCCATCGCAACATGTTGGTCACCATGCTGGGGTAGAGAAGTCTCCCCATTCCTTGATTCTGCACTTTTTCCGTTTCTACCAACAAAATCTTGCCCATGTTGAGGTTCATATTGTTCAAAAGAGCATAGACCAAACAACATCTCATTTTTGATACATCAGTGTCATTTGTCGTGGGCATATTCCGTGTTACACCCTAGAAAATTTCGCGTTACTAAGGCTGCAGATGGCTTAATGTGAGCTCAACGAGGAGAAAATATTACAAGTATAAAGGATGAAATTCTAATGTATTAGCATGAGGATATCATGAGTATGATATTTGGAATTCGTACAATATGATTTGAATGATACGTTAAAAGATATATAGACCTCGTAACTGTAAGCTGAGGTGGGGCCCACATGTCGGGATTTTATAAAGGGCATATAACAAGTTATATGAATAGTACATGGGAATTTTAGCAAGTCTTAAGAAGGACACTTAAGCCAAATATGAGCATAAGCACTCCAAAAGGATGATTTAAGGATACGTTTTCGGGTGATCTATCTTTACGAGGCCAATACGCTATTATAAGTTTAGAATTTGGAAAAACGCAATAAATGAAAGTTGTAGATAATTTAAATACCTTTCCAACCATAGGTTGTGGGCCTTCATGCGATATAGGGATAAAACGTTATGGACGTTTTAAGGAGGAAAGGTCAAACTGGGCAGTGGGCTCGGCCCAACCCGACTCTAACTCGGGTCAGGCCCACTTCCCTTGCTATTTAAGGAAGGTTTTAACCCTTATCTTCCTCATTTCATACCAAAAGGTCCATAACATGGTATAGATAGAGTGAGGGGAGTTTATAAAGATAAAGCAAGGGTTCGATCAAGTTCGAGGCCCCGAATCCCGAGGCTCATGAAGGATAAAGTGTAGTACGAGTTGTCATCGTCGTTTTAAGCTAAAAGTTGAACTTGGGGGATGTTGGTTTCATGGTGGCTGCTCATATAAGGTATCTTTAATATGTTAATGATGTTCTTACTATGATTATTGATAGATTTGACGGGTTAGAATAGAGAAAATGACGTTGAAGGTTCAGTTATAATTTTTGGATATCAAATGACTTGGGGGCTGTTTTGGTATGATTAAATGGATAGAATTAGTTGGATATTGATATAAAATGATTTTTATGTTGTTGATACGTTGCAGTTCTTGAATTTGGGAGAATAAAGTGTATGAAGATATCGTATACAAAGCGTATACTGGGTTGTTTTGGTGTATATCTTTGGGAGTTGATGTTTTGAGTTTAAAGAGGCTTATATGATATGGTCATTGTTGTTTTTGACTGCTGATTGTGTTGTTAAATTGAATTGGAATTAGAGGGAAGCGAAGATTACAAGGAAAATGCTGCCCAAATTTACGGAAGTTAATTACGAGCTTAGAGAAGTATATGAACCTTTTTCAAGTTGTCTACGGTTTCCTTTACCTTGATTATGGATTGGCCAGTGTTTGGAAGCATAAGTTAAACTAATCACATAAGCGACAAGGTATGTACGTCAAACATTTCTTCTTCTGGCATGATTCTTGTTGTTATTCATTCTATATGTACTCCATATGACTCCATTCTTAGACAAGCAAGGTCTATATGTTCCTCGTGATGGTTTATTGATATTGTACTCCTATTCTGTTCCAAAGGGAACACCCATAAGGTGCCAAGTTGAGTTGTGTATATGGTTTTACTAATTATTTCAAGTAAATGAGTTTTATACTAAAAGAAACATAAAGTTTGATTTTTTTCAAAACCACTCCAAAGGGGGTGAGAGATTTTACTACTTCATTTCATTTACGATTTATGTTTACATTCCATAGTATCATCTCTTTGTATTGATATGATCATTTATTCTTTGGGTAGGGCAATAAGATGACATTGAGCAGAATATAAGTAGTAAGAATTTCATAACAAATCTACCCTCAAAGCTGGAAGTATGTCCTCCTAAGTCTAGTGAGATACAAATTTGATAACTTCTTATGAAAGACTAAGGCTAATAACTGGATTGTGATGAATTGATTAGTGACTTATGATATGAATTGAAATTGATATTTGTGGATTGAGTTTGTTTTGACATGATTGTGATATTAAGCCAGAAACGGCTACCCGAATGGGTCATCATTATCATGCCGGAAGCGGCCGTCCAAAGGGACTATTGTGATACTAGCCGGAAGTGGCTGTCCGAAGGGACCATTCTGTTAACATGTCGGAAGCGGCATGTGTGTTGGATTGCATTATTTACATAAAGATTGTTTTGAGACTTCGTGTGCACATTTATATTTCTTCCAGCGAAGGCTGCAGGTATTGAGTTAGATTGTGATTTCTCTGCTCCTGAGTCAAATTATGATTATGATTTGTTACCACCTTACATACTCAGTACATTTCCCGTACTGACGTCTTTTTGCCTGGAGACGTTGTGTTCATGCCCGCAGCCCCGGATTGTTTGGCAATGTTACACCTCGGAAATTTTTCCGTACTTGTATGATGAGTGGAATGATGAAGAGCTTGAGGGTATGATGTTTTGTTAAGTCGGGAATGGCTAATTATGAATTTTTGAAAATAAGAAAGTCGCGGAAACATTTTCAGTCCAGTGGTCGTATATGACACTATACGGCCCGTAAAGTGATTTACGGACCGTACAGTGCAATCGTCCTCCAGCTTGTCAAAAATCTCAACTTTCTGTAAATTGTGAAAATGGTTAAATACGACTTGGAGGACGGCCCGTAAACCTCAGTCGTAAATTGCCATAATCCTCAGCCAAACTTTCTATTTCTGGGATGATTAAAAACGACCATGGAGGACGGACCGTAAACCACAATACGGTCCGTAAACTGCAATTTACGACCACTGTTCATCTCGACAAGAATTCATTAAAGACCAGATTTTGAATTATTAAAAGGGAACTTAAGCCTCAATTCACGTCATTTTCTTCCACACAACTCAAGAAACTTCTAGACCTCTCCACATACTTCATCTATATAAATCCCAAAGAATCAAAAGAACATCAAGACCAACAACACTAAATTCATGAAATCAAGTGTAAGAACACAACAAAGGATCATCTAAGTCAAGAAATCCCACAAAGGGTGGAACTAGGGTTTTGGTTAATTGAAGTATTTCAACTTAAGGATTGTTCAACCATCATCCAAGGTAAGTTTCATGATTATTCCATGTTGTTTGAAGTATTGAAAAGCTTGGACACTTGAAATGTAGAAGAACATAGAAATGGGTCATTATTGAGTGAATAGTGACATAAATGAATTATAGTGGAATTGAATTACGAATGTTGAAGTGTTGTGAGTACAAATACGTTATAAATTATGTTTATATCATGAAACAAGCATTAAATGCATGAAAACGCAAAGATGAGCTAGAAGTAGAAATAAAGGAAAATTTGAGGAAAATGGTGGATTTTGCCAAATGTACGTAAACGACGATTGTCAATTGTGGTATTCTAAGTAATATTATGAATTTTGGGAGTTAATATAAAACATGAGAAAATTGGTATGAGTAAAGGAAGCGTTGTCCGACTTCTCTTAGAATTAGTGACGCGGTCTTATAGTTAGTTTACTAATGCTGATACGAATTCTCTTATGAAGGTAACGACGTGATATCGACGGAGAACAAGTGAGCGATATCCTAACTAAAGGACCAAGGTATGTGAGGCTAGTCCTTCTTTCTAATGGCATGAATCTTTTAGCTTGAATCCCTGTTCCTTTCATGAGTTCTTACATTCTAAGAAGTTAAAAGCTTATACCTATGAATGTCTATATGAGATAAGTTATGCGATATGATGACACTAGAATGATGATGATGTTATTCCTTGCCTACACTCACCTTATGTACTAGTCCTTTCAAGGTGAGGCAGAATGTCCATAATGGTTCCATAATGTAACTGTGGGATCACAACCTTACGTCACCCCGATGGAGTAAAGTTGATCATGAGCCTTATACACGCATTATGATAAGATAAGTATTTTATGATAAGCATATTACTATAAGTATTTACATTAAGCATGTCATGAGCATTTCACACCGGGCCTAGTTGGCCGGGCAGACACCGCTTCGGCGGGCGGCGATACGGATACACCACGACCTTCGGGCGTGGGCAGACACCACTAGTGGGCGGCATGAGATGGTACCCCGAACGCGGGAGGCCTAGACGCGGGCTAATATTATTGATTATCACACCGTTCCGACATGGACGGGCAGCTTGCATATGATGCATACATGTTATGATGATGATTATGAGTAAGCCAGCATGCATTACTTCATTTATGATTATCAGTCAGATCCAGATGTCTCATGTTGATGTTATCCCCATATTATTGATGTCTCCTTTCATTATGTATGCCTCTCATACTAGGTACAATATTCGTACTGACGTCCGTTCTTCGGACGCTGTGTTCATGCCCACAGGTAGACAGGGAGGAGAGCTTGGCCCAGGTCCTCAGTAACTGTCAGCTGATAGATAGCACTCCATTGTTTGGAGGTGCTTATGGCTATTATTTTGATGTACATTCATATATGCATATTTTGGGCATGACGGAGTCCTGTTCTGTCTATGTATTATTCATTATGTTAGTAAAGGCTCGTAGATACGCAGTGTGGGTTAGATGGTCTCACAAGATGTTTTCATATGTATGTATATTATTTTGATGGCCGAGAGGCAAATGTATATAAAGTATTTATGTTTTGATTAAATATGATTTTCCTACAATTGGTATGTAAAATTGATAAAAGAGTATTAAATGAGCAAGACAAGTAGTAGAGTGAGCGGTGCTCGGTAACTAGCTCCGGGTACCCGTCGCGGCCCCTAGTCGGGTCGTGACAGAAGTGGTATCAGAGCAGTTCGTCCTAGGAAGTGTCTACGAGCCGTGTCTAGTAGAGTCTTGTTTATGGTGTGTTGCGCGCCACGCTAATAAACAAGGGGCTACAGGGCATTTAGGAAAATGACCATCTTTCTTCTCATGAGATCGTGCGATAGAGCCATGCCGAGGATTATGTTCTTCCTAAAAGTGTGTTATGGTTTCAGAAAAATGCCACCGAAAGGAAAAGCTACAGTTGCCCAGAAAGGCAAAACTACGACGAAGAAGCGGGCAGAAAGGGAGCCTCCAGCGGAGGTAGAGGAAAGTGAATCGCAACGTGAGGCCGCGCCCAATGTAGAAGAGCAGGGAGGAGCCTCAGCTCCGATTCCTCTACCGGGTGCTTCGGGTCAACAAGTGTCCGAGGCCATACATTTATTGACACAGTTAGTTTCCGCTCAGGCACAACGACAGAATGCGGGCCCAAGTGATCGTTCGGCTAGTACAAGAGCCCGTGATTTCCTTACTCTAAACCCTCCAGAATTTTTCGGGTCGAAGCCGGATGAGGACCAACAAGGTTTTATCGATGAGATGTTGCGGACGCTGAAACTTATGCATGCTTCTGAGACCGAATTCGTGGAGTTGGCCTCATATAGACTTCGCGACGTGGCGGTACTATGGTATAAGAATTGGGTGATAACAAGAGGAGAGAATGCACCACCTCCCGTGTGGCAAGAGTTTGTAGATGTCTTTATTCGTCACTACTTGCCACCTGAAGTCCGTCGAGCTAGAGCGGACAGGTTCTTGAATTTGAAGCAGGGAAGCATGAGTGCCCGAGAGTATAGTATGCAATTCAACTCATTGGCCCGGTATGCTCCGACTATGGTGGCTGACATGGGAGACCGAGTCTATAGATTTGTGAGTGGTTTAGGACCACACTTGTTCAGAGATTATCTGACAGCCTCTTTGCAAGACGGGATGGATATTTCCCGAATACAGGCCCATGCTCAGAATCTCGAGGAACGACAACGACAGTAGAGAAGTGATCGTGAGGGTGACAGAAGACAAGGTAGGAGGGCTAGGTCTATGGGGGAGAGTAGTGAGTACCGAGAGGGACCAAGACAGACGCATTCTAGGCACTCAGGTCAGTCAGCGACCAGCGCACCTCCCATATTCTCGGATAGGAGATTTGACCGTTCTTTTTAGTCAGGCCAGGGACAGAGTTCGAGGGCCTCAGATTCGTAGTCTAGGGGAGACTTTAGTCAGAGGAGACCTCCAGTACCGCGGTGCAGCCAGTGCGGTAAATTGCATTCCGGACAGTGTCGTCAGGGTTCGGATGCTTGTTATGCTTGCGGGCAGGTTGGTCATATGATGAGAGATTACCCTTCAGTGAGAGATAGAGCGGGGACTCAGCCCACAGGTTCAGCAGCGGGGTCTTCTTCAGCGCGCCCGACAGCACAGACTCCTCAGACTACAGCAGGTAGAGGCAGAGGTAGAGGGGGAGCATCCACTCCAGGTGTTGTTCAGCCCCGTGTATAGGCCTTAGCTGGGCGACAAGATCTTGAGTCTTCCCCAGATGTTGTCACAGGTACCTTGACTATATTTTCCCGTGACGTATATGCTCTGATTGATCCGGGTTCTACCTTCTCATATATTACTCCGTATATCGCTGATTGTGTTGGGTTGAGACCTAAGCCGATTCAACCTTTCGAGGTATTCACTCCGGTTGGTGATCCTGTAATAGCGAGACAAGTATATAAGAACTGTGTAGTCATTATATGTGATCGTCAGACAAGGGCTGATTTGATTGAACTTGAGATGATAGATTTTGACGTAATTATGGGTATGGACTGGTTGGCATCATGCTATGCTAATGTTTGTTGCCAGACAAAGGTAGTTCGATTCCAATTTCCGGGAGAGCCCATACTTGAGTGGAAGGGTAATACATCTTCCCCAAAGGGTAGGTTTATTTCTTACCTTAAGGCGAGAAAGATGATAGCCAAAGGTTATATTTGTCATCTAGTTCGGGTTCATGACACGGAAGCGGAAGTGCCAACTTTCCAGTCTGTCCCGGTAGTGAATGAATTCCCAGATGTGTTTCCCGACGAGTTACTAGGCCTTCCTCCAGAAAGGGAAATCGACTTTGCTATTGATGTATTACCAAACACCGAGCCTATTTCTATTCCTCCATATCGAATGGCTCCAGCAGAACTGAAAGAGCTAAAAGCACAGCTAAAGGATTTACTTGAGAAGGGGTTTATAAGGCCTAGTTCCTCGCCATGGGGAGCACCGGTCTTGTTCGTAAGGAAGAAAGACGGTTCGTTACGA
Organism: Lycium barbarum; assembly: GCF_019175385.1. Taxonomy (NCBI): domain Eukaryota; kingdom Viridiplantae; phylum Streptophyta; class Magnoliopsida; order Solanales; family Solanaceae; genus Lycium; species Lycium barbarum. Next base: position 78,839,008 of record NC_083339.1, on the reverse strand, counting down.
ATGTGTATTGATTACAGGCAGTTGAACAAGGTGACAATAAAGAATAAATACCCCCTTCCCAGAATCGACGATTTGTTTGATCAATTGCAGGGCGCTAAATGGTTCTCCAAGATAGATCTGAGATCGGGTTATCATCAGGTGAGAATTAGGGAAGCAGATATTCCCAAGACTGCCTTCAGGACAAGATATGGTCATTACGAGTTTCGAGTAATGTCGTTCGGGTTGACGAATGCCCCGGCAGTGTTCATGAATTTAATGAATAATGTGTTTAGGCCATTCTTGGATCTCTTTGTGATAGTGTTTATCAACGATATCCTGGTATATTCTCGCACATAATCAGAACATGCAGATCATCTAAGGATTGTTCTTGGCGTTCTTCGAGATCGAGAATTGTATGCAAAGTTTTCAAAGTGCGAGTTTTGGCTTAATTCTGTAGCATTCCTGGGTCATGTTATTTCAGATGATGGTGTTCGAGTTGACACTCAGAAAGTAGAAGTTGTGAAGACTTGGCCAAGGCCTACGACGCCCACGAAAGTTCGTAGTTTCCTTGGGTTAGCAGGATATTATAAAAGATTTGTAGAGGCCTTCTCATCTATTTCAGCCCCATTGACAAAGTTAACCCAGAAGTCGGCTAAATTCCAGTGGAGTGATGCCTCTGAGCGTAGCTTCCAAGAGTTGAAAAATAGGTTGACCTCAGCGCCAGTGCTAACACTCCCAGAAGGATCAGATGGCTACGTAGTATATTGCGACGCCTCCGGTGTGGGATTAGGATGTGTGTTGATGCAGAATGGGAAATTTATTGCATATGCTTCGAGACAGTTGCGAAAACATGAACAGAATTATCCCACTCATGATCTTGAGCTAGCTGCGATCATTCATGCATTGAAAACGTGGAGACACTACTTATATGGTGTGCACGTGGACATATATACGGATCACAAAATCCTTCAATATATTTTCAAACAGAAGGAGTTGAACTTGCGGCAAAGGCGATGGTTAGAATTACTGAAGGATTACGATGTGAACATTCTATATCATCCAGGGAAGGCGAATGTAGTAGCAGATGCACTTAGCCGCCGATCGATGGGTAGTTTATGTGGAGTTCCTTCGGAAAAGCGAGAATTGGTTCGTGAGGTCCATCGGTTAGCAAGTCTTGGCGTACGGCCAATTGATTCAGGAGATGCAAGTATTAGCATCAATGACCCCACAGTTTCATCATTGAATCTAGAAGTGAAGGAACGACAATATGAAGATCCTCAATTAAGCCACTATCGAGATCTATCTCATGAAAAGGAAAAGTCTCCATTCGAAGTTTCCATAGAAGGGGTTCTTAGATATCGAAACAGGTTATGTGTACCGAATGTAGCAAACTTGCGCCAACGGATTTTAGAGGAAGCACATTATTCTCGGTATTCCGTTCATCCAGGTGCAACTAAGATGTACCATGATCTTAAATCGATATATTGGTGGGATGGCATGAAGCGAGACATAGCAGAATTTGTAGCCCAATGTCTGAATTGGCAGCAAGTGAAAGCCGAGCATCAAAAGCCAGGAGGGTTATTGCAAGCAATGGAAATTCCTATGTGGAAATGGGAAGAAATTAACATGGATTTTGTGGTAGGATTACCCCGTTCGCGAGGGAAGTATGATTCTATATGGGTGATCGTGGATAGACTCACAAAAGCAGCTCATTTTCTCCCCGTTAGAACCACATATTCAGCGGAAGATTATGCTAAATTGCATCTCAAGGAGATTGTACGACTTCACGGTATTCCTTTGGCCATTATCACAGACAGAGGGGCACAGTTCACAGCCAAGTTCTGGAAGTCCTTCCAAGAAGGTCTAGGTACCCAAGTTAAGCTCAGCACGGCGTTCCATCCGCAGACCGACGGACAAGCCGAGCGTACTATTCAGACCTTGGAAGATATGACGAGCGTGTGTGCTGGACTTTGGTGGTAGTTGGGATGAGCATTTTCCTCTTATTGAATTTTCCTATAATAACAGCTATTATTCCAGTATTCAAATGGCTCCATACGAGGCCTTATATGAAAGAAAATGCAGATCTCCAATTGGATGGTTTGAAATCGGAGAAGTACATTTGATAGGCCCCGACTTGATCCGACAAGCATTTGAAAAGGTTAAAGTGATTTGAGACCGACTGTTAACGGCTCAAAGTCGCCAAAAGTCTTATGCAGATAATCGCCGACGAGACTTGGAATTTCAAGTGGGCGATTGGGTGTTCCTGAAGGTATCCCCGATGAAGGGAGTGATGAGATTTGGCAAGAAGGGAAAGCTAAGTCACAGATATATCGGACCCTACCAAATCATTCGCAAGGTGAGTCAAGTAGCCTATAAATTGGACTTGCCTTCAGAGCTCGAATCTGTGCATCCAGTATTTCATGTTTCGATGCTCCGCAAGTGTATTGGAGACCCAACAAGAATAGTTCTGGTTGATGATGTGCAAGTAACAGAGAAGTTAACATACGAGGAAATGCCCATTGCCATTTTAGATAGACAAGTACGAAGGCTTCGGAATAAAGAGGTTGCTTCAATCAAAGTTCTATGGCGGAACAATAATCGGCAAGAAATGACTTGGGAAGCGGGGGAGAAGATGAAATCTATGTACCCCCATTTGTTCCAATCCCCAGAAGAGATTCAAGATGAGACGTCGATGATGTAAGGTATGTATGTTTTAATTTTATGTTTTCGGTCGTGTGTGGCCATAAATATGTTGATATTGTGATATAGCCCGGTGAGGCGAAGATATTGTGGGTTGTTGTAATGGGAAGGTAGTGTCCAAATTACAAAGGAAACTCTGGCAAATTTTTTCTAGAATTCCCAAGTGTCGAACATTCGAGGACGAATGTTCCAAAAGGGGGGAAGAATGTTACACCTCGGAAATTTCTCCGTACTTGTATGATGAGTGGAATGATGAAGAGTTTGAGGGTATGATGTTTTGTTAAGTCGGGAATGGCTAATTATGAATTTTTGGAAATAAGAAAGTCGCGGAAAAATTTTCAGTCCAGTGGTCGTATATGGCACTATACGGCCCGTAAAGTGATTTACGGACCGTATAGTGCAATCTTCCTCCAGCTTGTCAAAAATCTCAACTTTCTGTAAATTGTGAAAATGGTTAAATACGACTTAGAGGACGGACCGTAAACCGGTTTACGGACCGTAAACCTCAGTCATAAATTGCCATAATCCTCAGCCAAACTTTCTATTTCTGTGATGATTAAAAACGACCATGGAGGACGGACCGTAAACCACAATACGGTCCGTAAACTACAATTTACGACCACTGTTCATCCCGATAAGAATTCATTAAAGACCAGATTTTGAATTATTAAAAGGGAACTTAAGCCTCAATTCACGTCATTTACTTCCACACAACTCAAGAAACTTCTAGACCTCTCCACATATTTCATCTATAGAAATCCCAAACAATCAAAAGAACATCAAGACCAACAACACCAAATTCATGAAATCAAGTGTAAGAACACAACAAAGGATCATCTAAGTCAAGAAATCCCACAAAGGGTGGAACTAGGGTTTTGGTTAATTGAAGTATTTCAACTTAAGGATTTTTCAACCATCATCCAAGGTAAGTTTCATGATTATTCCATGTTTTTTGAAGTATTGGAAAGCTTGGACACTTGAAATGTAGAAGAACATAGAAATGGGTCATTATTGAGTGAATAGTGACATAAATGAATTATAGTGGAATTGAATTACGAATGTTGAAGTGTTGTGAGTACAAATACGTTATAAATGATGTTTATATCATGAAACAAGCATTAAATGCATGAAAACGCAAGGATGAGCTAGAAGTAGAAATAAGGGAAAATTTGAGGAAAATGGTGGATTTTTCCAAATGTACGTAAACGACGATTGTCAATTGTGGTATTCTAATTAATATTATGAATGTTGGGAGTTAATATAAAACATGAGAAAAGTGGTATGAGCGAAGGAAGCGTTGTCCGACTTCTCCTAGAATTAGTGACGCGTTCTTATAGTTAGTTTACTAATGCTGATACGAATTCTCTTATGAAGGTAACGACGTGATATTGACAGAGAACAAGTGAGAGATATCCTAACTAAACGACCAAGGTATGTGAGGCTAGTCCTTCTTTCTAATGGCATGAATCTTTTAGCTTGAATCCCTGTTCCTTTCATGAGTTCTTACATTCTAAGAAGTTAAAAGCTTATACCTATGAATGTCTATATGAGATAAGTTATGCGATATGATGACACTAGAATGATGATGATGTTATTCCTTGCCTACACTCACCTTATGTACTAGTCCTTTCAAGGTGAGGCAGAATGTCCATAATGGTTCCATAATGTAACCGGGGGATCACGACCTTACGTCACCCCGATGGAGTAAAGTTGATCATGAGCCTTATACACGCATTATGATAAGATAAGTATTTTATGATAAGCATATTACTATGAGTATTTACATTAAGCATGTCATGAGCATTTCACACCGGGCCTAGTTGGCCGGGCAGACACCGCTTCGGCGGGCGGCGATACGGATACACCACGACCTTCGGGCGTGGGCAGACACCACTAGTGGGCGGCATGAGATGGTACCCCGGACGCGGGAGGCCTGGACGCGGGCTAATATTATTGATTATCACACCGTTCCGACATGGACGGGCAGCTTGCATATGATGCATACATGTTATGATGATGATTATGAGTAAGACAGCATGCATTACTTCATTTATGATTATCAGTCAGATCTAGATGTCTCATGTTGATGTTATCCCCAGATTATTGATGTCTCCTTTCATTATGTATGCCTCTCATACTCGGTACAATATTCGTACTGACGTCCTTTCTTCGTACGCTGTGTCCATGCCCACAGGTAGACAGGGAGGAGAGCTTGGCCCAGGTCCTCAGTAGCTATCAGCTGATAGATAGCACTCCATTGTTCGGAGGTGCTTATGGCTATTCTTTTGATGTACATTCATATATGCATATTTTGGGCATGACGGAGTCCTGTTCCGTCTATGTATTCATTATGTTAGTAAAGGCTCGTAGATACGCAGTGTGGGTTAGATGGTCTCACAAGATGTTTTCATATGTATGTATATTATTTTGATGGCCGAGAGGCAAATGTATATAAAGTATTTATGTTTTGATTAAATATGATTTTCCTACAATTGGTATGTAAAATTGATAAAAGAGTATTAAATGAGCAAGACAAGTAGTAGAGTGAGCGGTGCTCGGTAACTAGCTCCGGGTACCCGTCGCGGCCCCTAGTCGGGTCGTGACAGGCAGGTTAAGTGTATTGCTAGGATGCGTGGACGTCAGCTGAGATTGGCAAGTTCCACCTCATTCTGGAGCTGTGCTGAGTCATGTATAGATATGTATGATCATGGGTATATCAGGGGCCCTGTCCTGACTCATAATGTTCAGTTTACTTCTTAGAGGCTTCTGCAGATAGTGTTCTGTGGTATGTTTGTCGAGATGTCGACAAAGTGATGTCAGTTGAGTCATTTGTGGATTTTAATAGAGTATGTATTTTAGATGATTTCCGTTGGTTTAAAGTACTTATTTGATTGAAAGTTTTCAGAATGGTTATACAGATAATGGTTTCTATTTGGAAAAGTTTTATATTCTTAAAAGTTTTTGAAATGACAGGTTTTGATAGAGCGAATGTTTAAGGGTTCGCTCGACTCTGATGAGAGTCAGGTGCCCGTCATGCCCTACCATTGTTAGGGTGTGACATTCCGGCAGTTAACGAACCGTAGCATCATTTTCGCCTCAAGCACAAACTTATTTCTCTTCAAAGACTTGTGTCGCCTGTCTATATCCCTATCCCATAAAGCTCTAGAGTCCGGCCCGCACAACGTTTTTCGAAGTTCTGTGTAATCATGCCTAAGCACTGTAACGGTACGCATTTTCACGGGCGGGGTTACCGCTCGGAAAAGCTACTTCGAAATCATTGGTGCTCTTTCAGACTTTGTTTTAAAAGAGTCGCCACCTAATTTTTAGGAAATTAGGAAAACTAGTCTTGAAGGGTTTATTCATACGCCGTGAAAAATCCTTCTTAATCCAAAGTTCTAGGTAAGGGTTCTGGTGATCCCTTACGGAAGGTGTTAGGCATCCTAGTATTAAGGATCCGTACTATACGGTTTACCTTCGAATTCCAATGTATGAGTATTTGCATGAACTTTTTATTTAGTGTTTATTTCCCGCAAAAGGCTTTCATGTTGCATATCATTTTTTGAAAAAAGAATTGAATATATTCCCTTTATATATAGGGTATTTAGGTTCGGATTTATGATATCCGGGTATAATTAGTTCATTTTATTTATAAGGACAGTAGTTTTTTTATAGATAAAAGATAGAAAGTTTATTTATTTTTTATGATTTGGATGAATAAGATTTATTCATGCTTTTACTCACACGTGGATTGGATCAATCCATTTAGTATATTTTCATAACATCCTTACCTAATAATTTTTTAATTAGGCATAAAATTGGATCGTTTTGATTTTCAAGAAGGGATTTCTTTATATTTTTTTGAACATTTTGTCTTTTAGGAAAAATGAGTGATGTTTATGATCTAATAACTTGTCCATATGTTACCTTTAAAAATGTACTCGGTATATATATATATATATATATATATATATATATATATATATATATATATATATATATATATATATCTACTTTTTATAAAGCGTCAGATTTATTTCAAAAAGGTAAGATTTTGACTTTAAAATCCATTTTTTTTGGGCCAGAAAATACTTTACTTCATCTGTTAAAATGTGGGCCTTAGCCCAGAAACATTAACCATGGGTTTATTTATTTAGAGAAAAATCAAGTGGGTTTTGACCAAAATAAATCGTTTTGTGTTTTAAAGGACGAAACTTGCGTGGGCTCTGGCCCAAATATGCCTTTTTCTAGACATTTAAAATATGGGCCTCAATCACGTTTTCTTTAATCACAGATTTATATAAAAACCAAATGGAATTTTTTAGCCCAAATAGTGGCTTATGTAAATTTTGTTTTCAAAAAACCAAACTAAATGGGCTCTGGCCCAAAGAATATTTCAATGAACATTTGGTTTCTTTAAAAAAAGACTTAGGTGGGCTCATGCCCAGAAATATCATATTTTTTTCGACTCAAAACCCAAAAAAAGGAATATGTATCAATAGTTTGAAAAAGGAGTTTTTCGCCTAAGTCACTCATCCTCTTAATTTCATACAATATGTTATACCATTTTTGCTTTTTCTAAAACCTCTTTAGTTTGTTGCTTATCATGACCTTGCTTATCATGACCAAAAGCAGTTGTTTTTCTATTTTAAATCTTCAAAAATCATTACACGTTTTTTCCAGATTTTTAAAAAAGAATTTCTTGGGAGCTAGAGTCAATCTAAACGGCATATGCACCGTTTTGCCTAAGATGCCTAATACGCAATATAAATGGTTCCAATAATGTTTGTAGGTTTTTTACAAATACGAATACAATACAAGAAGCACTTAAACCTAATAGAAAAAGCATAAATATAATAAGGAAAGTAACTAGGGTGTACCAAAACCCAACCATTTTTACCTATGGTTGGGCCTTCACGTCATTTTTACCCATGACTGGACCTTCAATATATTAGCTTCCCTTTCTTTTCTTTTAGACTCAATGAACTTGAAAGAATTTCCCTATTGGGTCAAAATACCCAATAGGGCGGCTGGACCTTGGCCCAAGTGGCCATGCAGTAGAGAGGGGAAAGAAACAAAAAACCCCGGTTAGTTTATATTTTACTGTTCCTATCATATGATGTACACACATATATACACAGTGCACTATTCATTTACAAGCCCTATTCTATGCATAAATATACACATGTACAGGCAATATATCCTATTTATTCATAAGTTCATATGATGTGCATATGTGTTTTCCATGTCCTTAAACTCAAACCCCAAACCTAGGTGGTGGGAAGGCCAAGTCATCACCCCCCCCCCCCCCCTATTCCTGATGTCGCACAAATTCCAAGAGGTTTCATGAACCTCCAGCATGGCTGGTCACCAGGGGAAGGCTCAAACTAGACCCCTCCCCCCCCCCCCCCCCCCTTCACCTAAACTGTCTCTCAACCAACAATAACCATGGAAGACAAGGATCCACATACACACACACACATGGCTTAGAACAGATAGGATAGGCCCAATATACATGTAGATGGAACAATTATAAGTCAAACGAGAACATATGAGAATAAGGAGGGAAGGGATGAATTGACTTAGCCGGAAAATTAATCTCATGAACCAAGGCCAAGACATTAAGCATGACTTAAACATGAAACAAAAATGAAAGCAATCTGCATAGGCACAGTATGGCTAGGACTGGACTTAAACCAAGTAATCACAACACTGGCAATCGTATAGGAATAATACAATCCTTAACAGTATTGAATCAAGTAGATATGGAAAAGTATGAAGGCACACAAGGATAGGGTGAACCAGCTTCTAGACATGGTACAATCACAATAGATTTGGCATTCATGGAGTACATGTGGAATTGTTTAGACAAAATCCTCAAATGAGCCTAGATGTCTTATGCACAGTCCAAGTAAGGTTCTTGCCATTTTTTAGGAATTATGTTCTACAAGTCTAGGTGATCCTCACAGAAAATACAAGAAATAAACAAGAAAAAAACAAACTGTAGTTCTGACAGATATGATATGACAAATCCAAATAGGTGAAAATCAAAGTTCTTTTTAGTGAAACAACCAATTACTAGTCTGGTGCTGTATTGCTTCTCAACAGAATCCAGTTTAAGACTTAAGCAAAATGAGGTCCGAGCCAGGATCAATTGTGATAAAATACCAAAGAACTTTCTAGTCATGATTGTTCTATGTAGAGGACATAACCTTAGGTATAGCAACAACATTTTTTACACGCAACTTAAGCAGGTAGAAGGGCCAAAAGTCCCATGGATGCACATAAGATTCACAATTTTAGTCCAGAGTTTGAGATTCTTTTAGATCTTTTCTCCTTACCCTATTCTATTGCAGAAAGGTCCAAGTTGATTTTATAGGGATGCACATAACTTAGACATATTCACAAACAATGGCCTATTTCTAGTTTTCATTCTTCCAACATTTATAACATATCCTTAACTGATTTCTGGAGCTGCATAAAGAAGAAAACACATCTATCCATCATGACTAAGTTCAATTTTATCTTCTGCTTAGACTTTTAGACTAATGAACTCAAAATACATCTCAAAATAGGAAACATGACATACTATCCAAAGTATCACAAAGAAGGGGTCAAATATACCCCTCAGACTGTAATGCCACCTTAAATGGATGCAAACCACTAGTTTCCTTATTTTTTAAGGTATTATTATGACTTAGAAAACAAGGAGAGAACAGGCTATCTTTCAGATACAAGTTGGAACCGCATTGAATGCACACATAATTTACATGAAGATCTAAATCATGATCCTAACTTAACCAAATGTTAAAAATCTGTTACATATTATTATGTTATCTTCATAGAACTTTTCTTACCTCATTTTAAAAACAAACGGTATTACCTTTTTGAAAAGCCTTTTCTTCTTTCCAGTTTTACTACAAACTTCCAAATCAACATACATCATCTAACTTAGTCAAACCACCTCCCTTAAGACACATCAAAACAAACACAACAAGACTAGGCTATTAATCCTAGTGAACAATTAATAAATGCACAAGAAATTTCATTTTTTAGGATCCAATTATCTTAACAAAATGGCAAGGAAACACCAAATGTGCAAAGGTAAGAGGTTATAACCCATAGGCTTATGAAGAATGCCATGACAATCTCTTATTTGGGAAGAAAGATACTCTGGGTCAAGTAATACTTGACCCTTCCTCAATCCTCTCCTAAGATGTCTTTAAAAGACCTTCCCATTTAGCCAAGTGGTTTTCAACCGCCACACCTACACTTATGGTCCCTTTTATTACCCTTTTGCATATATCAAAAAAGGACTAGATAGTTCACAGGTCAAAGACAAATATTTCCTTAAGGCTTCAACCATAACTTCCCTCTTCTTCTATCCCTTTATCTTCTTCTTTTACTTAGACTAGAATTATAAGGTCTTTCCTATTTGTTTCCACCTTTTAAGCCTAGAGAAATTAAAGACCATGAGTTATTATCACTATATCCTTCACTTATGCACATAGAAAAGCAAAACAGAATTCATGTCTCAAAGAAAAGCCTCAGTCTCCAAACTGTTCAAGACTGGACAAATCAAAACCAAATTGCTTTATTTCACCCTCCTTTTAATACTTGAAACTTGTTGAATTTTAACACTTAGGATCATCTATCAAATTAAGACCTATACATGAATGAAATGCAATATAGATGCGAGAGTATAGCATATCAGCCCACTTTCATAACAAGTTTACCTCACTAGTTAGATAAAATAACTAATGAGGATAGGACTAACAACAGGAGATCAAAGATAGCAGAACATACTCCCTCCTAGACAACTACTTCCTTCCATTATCATACCTTTCAAGTCCAACATGATTATTAACCAAGTTACAGACTGACAGCCATTTTTTTAGTTAGTTACTAATAAGATTAACTCTAATTAATAATCAAATAGGGACTTAGTCCTACATTTCCTAAAGTTAATCTTTTCTTTTCATTTTATCTCTGAACATTTTGGAATAGATATTTCAAATGTAGGACTTGTGACATAGACCACACAACAACAAGCTATGAACATTATATTTTAAGCAACAGGTTCAGAAAAGAAACTAAAGCCTTGATCAATCCAAGGGAAGAACATATTCCACACTCAAGCACCTCAATCATGTTAGTTCTAGGATTTGCTGCAAATCGTAGACAATTAGCTCACAATCTGGCCTACACTAAATGAGAACATGATCATAGATATTGTCATTAACAGTTAACTACCCCACAACCTCAAGCTGAACTTAATTCCATTTTTGTCTGAATATTAATTGATAAACAGGCCAACTATTAACTAATCCTAGCTTTATTCTATTTCATATGAGTAAGATCATTTAAGAATGAGGGAAAGGGAAAAAGGAATTATTTACTGTTATATCTTCCAAAAAATCAGCAAACGGGTTCAATTTATACTTAAGTATTTATTTGTATTAAAGAAGAGAACACACCAGAAATTGCATCTAAACCAACTTTTTAAGCTAAAACATTTGTAGTTAAGAAGATCTTGATAAGAGACTTTGCTTCACAAGGGAGGGTGATTCATGACTGATTAGCAAAAGGATGTGATTTCTAATTAGAAGCACAAGCACACACTACAAGTAGTCTATTCATGTTTATCTAAATCAATACATAAACTGCCTCATTTCCTTCAAATAACACCTAAGATTGAACTTTACTACATTGGTTCTACATAAGCTTACAGTTCACAAACTAACATGACTTTAAGAGGGAAGGAAAAGAAAAGGGATTTTTTCTTGAAAGTACTTCAATCACACCCCTTCACAGTCAACATGGAACATTAGCACCACATAAACAAACAAGCCAATAGAAGGTTCAAGCAGGCTACTTCCTAAATGAGTATCAACACAACCTTCACATTAATTCTACTGTTTTTACCTTAGGTAAACCACAAGTTAAGCACAGAACTAAATAAGGCAACCCTTAGCAGTACGAACCACCATTAACAAATATCAATCACAAGCTAACTTAACTAATATAAATACACTTAGGCTAGGCAAAACTCTAAATAACAAAATAAAATGAATAAGGAGTTACCTTTTGTTTGCGCAGCCAAGAAAAGAATGAATTTGGGAACTTTTGTGCATCCAAACCTCAACAACTCAGCCACGAGAAAAATAAAAATGAAGTAAGAAAATGTTTTAACTGAGAAAACCCTAACTATTTTCAGTCAAGGTATTTAAAATTTTTACTAAGAAGCTTTTGAAAATAGCAATTTTTCAACTTCTTCCACTTTCAAATTTCTCTGTATTTTTTCTATCTCACTATTTTTCCCTTGTTTTTCCGACCTACGTTTTTGTGAGAGTGGGGTTCTATTTACAAAACCCCAAACGTTTAACCAAAACTAACAACAAGCGATGTGGGATAAACACTCTTCCAAAATCAAATATTCAGTAAACAACATCAACGACCCAGATCTAAAGGCGTAGCCAAACTTGCAGTTAGATCTGACCCTTCTTGGGTCGATCTGACCCAACAACCATGAACCAATAGGAAAATGCTAGAAATAATAAACAAAATAACTTAAAAACAAAATAGAAATCACGATTTTAACGACAAATCTGAAAAAATGAGTAAAGCCAAGATCTATTACCATATTCGGGTAGGAAAAAAAACACGAAATCAGGTGTAAAAATTAATTCTTTCACCACAATAAGTATGCAATGGCTGCATATGTCAGTCGTGCTATGTAAACATGCCATTTTGGCTGAGAGAGGCAATGGAAAGCTAAGGCGGCGCTAGTGTTTACACGGAAATGGGAGAGAGAGAAAGCGGGGAAAGGGGAGGGTTTATTTGCAAAACGAGAAAATGAAAAATAAGGGGGGCATACCCCCTCTTATCCACTTAACCGAACTGGGCCAGGTCTCATCCTGGCTTTGGGCTGGACCTGGCCCAAAAGCTGAATATATAAAAAGGGCCCTATTCATTTTATGTATACACCAAGTGTATACACTTGGTGTATACATATGTATATCTAGTACATAAAAAAAACAAATAATTAGAAGAATATTAAAATTGATGAAGTTTTAATTATAGGAAAAATTAGGCCATAATTATTTTATTAAAATAATTTAAAAGTAGGCCAAATTGTTAATGGGCCTAGAATTACAAACATGGCCTTAATTAATTCTAACCTAGCATGGTTATTTCAATTATGGACTTTTTGGCCTAATTAGAAAATTTTGAAATTAAACTAAACTGGTTATTTCAAATAAAAACATTAACAGGCTGATTTTGCAAAAACAACTCTAATTTCCTTAAATCATGAACTGACTAATTTAATTATGGCCAAGGCAAAATACATTTATATAAAAAGGATCAATTTTGCAATAATTATCACTTAATTAATTAATTTTCCTAATTAAAAAATTAATGGGAAATTATGCTTATTTTTTGACAAATCATGCAAATTATATAAAAATCAGAAGTTTAAAGGGTTAAATGGTTAACTACTTAAATTATTTAAATTACTCAAACTTCATGGATTAAAAGGAAATAAAGTATGTGCAAAATTTTGATTTCTTGACAATTTTAAATAATTAAATAAATGAAACCCTCTTTCTATCTTTCTCCTTTTTTTATTATTTAAATTTAACAAACCTTTCATAAAAATGTCATAAAAGTACTGATTAATTTCCAAATTAATTTATGATGCATGGAAATCCCTTTTATTAATTTAAGGGAATGAAATTTTGACTTGGACAATTTATAAAAATCATTTAATTCTTTCAAGATGCCCAGCTCATTTTATTTATTATCTGGGGACTCTGAGTGATTATGATAAATTACGGGAGGTCAAAAATTAGGTGTCAACAAGCACGAACCTCTCAAATCGTACATGGGATTTCTCGGGGAAATGCATCGATGAGTTGATAGTGCGGTATGAGAACGACACTCGTTTTCCCCAAATTGGGACGACATATTCCATTTCCTTCTCATAGTCAATTCCTGGCTCCCAATTGGTATAAAATTCTTTCACCATATCAATATTCGTCGGACCAACTGCAGTGGCCAAACTACCAAATCCCATGGAGAAGATATTTGTATGGATGCTCGGAGACTTCTTGCACAACTTAATTGCATCAATGGCGACTTCTGGAGCTGAAGGGACTGCTGGCTCAAAAGTTCGGAACCAGTAATGATCATGCGGTTCTATTGCCCCAAACTGCGGTGCATTGCTAGTGTCATCCTCGTCTATAGGGGCAGGCCTCTTGTTCCCAGTCCGGCTACTTGAGGCAGCCGGAGCTTTTCCTGTGTTTGTTCATTTAGACCTTTGAGACATTATTCCTGTAATCAAACAACCCAATTAGCCAAACGTCTAGTCAAAAGGGGCCACCCCACACTTAAGACATTGGTATACTCATGGTGACAACAATATTTTTTCTTAACAAAGGGATTCAGACTAACCTATGTATCCAAATAGTGGGGATGGTAGTCAAATGACACTCAGGGCCATCACTTTAATGACAACAATTTTAGCACAACATTACACCCAACACTTATTTTTCACAACATAATCACCAATGGGCATGTGGAAACATTCATTCCCTTCAAAAACACCTTTTTCTTTCTCTTTGGCAGTTTGATAATCACCTAGCATGCATAAAGATACTTATCTTTCAATCACTTAGCAAGCTAGGGGTTTTTTGACAATTCAATCCAACCCACATATCAACACCACCCAACACTTAATTTTCAGCACTAACACAACATAATCCACGAAATTTCACACATTACATGCTAGATTTTCATGAAAAACGAAATTAATGAGGAAGTTGGGGAAGTGGGTTCACCATGGATGAAGCTTCTACCTTTCATTGAGACTAACAGGGAGAGAGATAAAGATACACCTTGATTTCTTGAGGAGGATGGATGAAGCTTGAAGATTTTAGGTCGGGATTGTAGTGATTTATGGAGGGTTTTGGAGAGGAAGAAAAACTAAGGGGGAAGAAAGAATAGGGAAAAGAAGAGAGGTGTGCATTTTTCTTGTTTCTATTTTTCAAAAAATTTATTTTATTTTTATTTTTTTAAAATAAAAAAATCCTGAAAATCGAAAAATTAACCCAGGTGCGTCGTTGCCCGCGACGCGCCAGGTTGATTTTCCAGAACCTGCATTTTTTTTTCTCGTTCTCATTTGTTCTCGTCACACAAACATGCGTGCTGCCCTGTGGGTCGCCCTATGCGGCCCGCACAACTATTTCTCACCTGGGACGAGTTTTTGCCTCAATTACAACCCCATTTAAGTGCTTGCCTTCCTTTTTCTTTCGAATTGTTGCTCCAAATTCCTGCAACAGGAACAAATGTGAACTATATACATAAAAAGTTGGGTTTCCTCCTAACAAGCAAAGTAGTTAAGGTCGTGGCACAATATCTTTTTGTATTTTTCTATTTTGTTCTTTTTTATTTTTGCTACTCTACTATTACAAACTCGGGTTGCCTCTAGAGAAGCTCTTGATTTAACGTCGTGGCACGGCGCAAGGCCTTTCAAGCCTCTTCCAATTCGATAAAGGTCCTCTCGCGATCAATGACCTCTTCAAAGCAATGCTTCACTCGCTGCCCATTCACCAAGAATGACTTATCTGAATCCAGTGGCTTCAACTCAACCGCTCTATGTGTTGTCACACGCACTATCTCAAATGGCCCAGACCACTAACTCTTCAATTTCTCGCACTCTCAAATGGCCCGGACCACTTACCCTTCAGTCGCGAGAGGACCTCTATCGAATTGGAAGAGGCTTCAACTTAACCGCACCATGTGCTGTCACACTGTAACACCTTGTACCTTTAAACTAGGTTACGTTCGTGATTTGAGACTTAGAAGACCAAATGAGAAGTGTGGGAAATAAATTCGTCTCAGTTCAGAAAAATCCCATTTACACGACCAGTTATACGGACTGTATAATATTATATGGCCCGTATTTTCAGTTCATGTTACGCAAGTGGAGAAATTTTAGTTTCTGCCAAAGTTCTAAAACATTATACGGACCGTACTCGTTTCCGTATAATATTATACGGACCGCATATTCAGTCCGTGAAACTCATTTGGGAAATTCCAGTTTCTGGGATTTTAATTATTGTGAAGTACGGCCAAGTTATACGGACCGTATAACTTTATACGGACCGTATAATTTTCCAACGCAGTTAAGTATAAATATGCCGTGTTCAGTTATTTTTCCACTTTTCACATTCCCCAAGCCCTAGAACGAAGGTGTTCTTCTCCCAACAATCCAAAACATCAAGGTAAGTTAATCCAAGCCCTTCCAAATCAATTGTAAAATGTGTTCTCATAATCTAACAATAGAATCACTGTTCTTAACATAGGGTTTTCTAGAAAACCCATTTAAAGGACCCAAAACTTAAACCTTGGAATTCTTCTTCCAAAATCATATTGCTATTACACGTTTGGAGCATTACCAGGTATGTAGGGTTGCTATCTACATGTGGGAACATCATTGTTCTTCCCCACGCTTCTTATTCCACGATTTTACGCAAGTTCTCCAAGAACTATGATTTTAGCCATGTTCATGATAACCCTAGGTCCATGTACTATATTATATTAAGCTTTGTGATATAATCTCATTGTTGTGTTCTTGATATTTCATTTTGATTATTGAGAATCTGTCCGTAATCCAAGAACACCTATATATCGTATTCCATGGGTTTTTGCATGCATGTTTTTAAATAAAAATGTTTATTTCATGAAAATCCTACATGTCTACAAGTTTTCATGCAATTGTATTATATAATTACCTTCCTGCCATGATTCAAGATATATGCTAAATACAAGTTATTTCATGAAATCATGTTTACAAGTTATTTTTGTGAAATCATGATTACAAGTCATTTACAAGTTAATTCACGAAAATCGTGGGCTTCTTAGCCAACTATATCATGTTCATGTTTTTGGGAGTTGCATAAATTACCGATAAGGCTCAGATAGCCTGAAACTATGTAGCCACCGTAGGACAAAGATCGCTACGCCCTGTTAGGACGATTCCTTAATTTTACACTGAATGGATCCATCAGGCACGTTACACCTTATACCCTGGCAAGGTATGGGGGCTCTGCTGGTCCAGCGAGGTACCAGACTCCACGTACCCACGTGGTGATATCATGTTGTCGGTTTATGAAATGATCTCTCTACTTACCATGTTTTTACCCATGTGTATTCATGCTCATGTTCATGTCCAGGCTTTTAGTTTCACTTCTTATCATGTTATTTCATGTCCCATGTTATTTCTTTCAGTTGCTTTATATACCAGTACATTCAATGTGCTGACGTCCCCTTTTATTGCCCGGGGGCCTGCATTTCACGATGTAGGTACTGATTTACAGGACGAAGCATCTGCTTAGTAGGACTTCGCACTTACCAGCTTTTGGGTGAGCCCCATCTCTTTCGGGGTTTAGACATTTATTATTTATTTATTTTCATGATAAGAGGTGCATTTAAAGGTATGCTGGGGGCCTTGTCCCAGCGGGTATGTTTTCATGTTCAGACTTATGTTAGAGGTTTCATACTCTAGACAAGTCAGTTATGCTATGTCAGATTTTCGGAGTCGTATCACCATTTTTGGCTCATTCATGCTATTTCCGCACTCATGTTTAAACAAGTATTTTTATTAAGTATCATGACTTGTTACGTTTCATAAAGGCTCATCATGCATTCACGTTATATTCCGCTCGTGTTATGCCTCATGATGATTCAGCAAGCCATGTGGTTCGCTCGGTCACATGCAGTAAGGCACCGAGTGCCCTGTTTCGCCCAGGCCGTGGTTCGGGGCATGACACACACACCCTATCACAAGCATGATATATGTCTCAATTGTATCAATAGAATATAGACCACTTACTATCACAAATGTAAGACATATATCATTCTTATTTATCTTTTGCAAATGAAAACAAAACTTATACTCCTTCTGTCTCAATTTATGTGACACACTCTCATTTTTAGTTTGTCCCAAAAAGAATGGTATATGTCTATATTTAGAAATAATTTAACTTAAAACTTTTCTTTTTACCCTTAATGAAATGATTACAGCCATACAAATACTCATGACTTGTTTTAGACTACAAGTTTCAAAAGTCTTGTTTTCTTTTTTAAACCCCGCGTCTGGTCAGACTATATCACATATATTAAAATGCAGGGAGTATTTAAATTATGATTCTATTTTTTGTAAATGAGTCACTAGTCAAACAATTGTTGTTTTTTAGTTTTTAAGAAATGAATGGTGTTTTTCTTGAAGGAATAAACTAGTTCTCTGTGACACTCTATCACTACATGATATATGTCATGTGAATATCATAAAGGACTGAAAAGTATTTTATTGTAAAGGTCATTTATGATACCGAGTAAGTATATGATATATATCATGCGGGGTATCATAGAGTACTAAAAAGTGTTTTATTTTAAAGGTCATTTATGTTTTATTTTGCATATGTGAAATCTCAATGTAACGGTTAAACATTGGCCGACATGCTCCTTTTCATGGTAAGTTTTAATTATTCTCTATAAGTATTTTTGTTTGATGAAATATATTTTGTTGTAGGAAAGGAATGATGAAAACAAATTTAGAGCACAAACTGAGGGAAATAACAGATTTGTCCCTTAATGTCTATTCCAACGAGAGGAAAATTAATTTAATAATGTGACCTTTAAAAAAATGTTTATATTTCAAGTCATGTTTTGATTTAATGTATTTATGTCTAAGACAAGAAATGATGATTTTTCCAAAGGCTCGAGACGCGAGTCTATCACGACCCAACCGGAGGGCCATGACGGGTACTCGAAGCTAACCCACCGGGCACCTCTCATCGTATATTCACATTCGTATCTAGGTGGGCCACATGGCTTATCAATAAACTTTATGCCTCAATAATATCATTTCCAATGGCTAAAACACTTTTATATCAACATTAATAACTACGCCCATATACATATACACAAGCCGACGAGGCTTAACAAAATGATATACCAAAAGTATGAGTCAACAAGGCAGAAGATATCTAATATACATGACTGTCTACGAGCCTCTAAGAAGAGTATGAAACATCATCATAAGGACGGGACAGGGCCTCGCCATGCCCATATATACACAAAAGAATAGTACCCACAGCTACAGCTCCGGATCAAATGGAGCTCCTCTAAGCAATCTCTGGATAAGCAGCCTAAGGATCAAGTCTATCTCCCTGTCCACCTGCGGGCATGATACAGCGTCCACAAACAAAAGGACATCAGTATGAATAATGTACTGAGTATGTAAAGCATAATCAATAGCATAAGAAATAACATAAAATAGAAGGGTCATAGGATGATAGAGCCATTTATACCTCTAGCGTCGTTCATTGTATTTACTTACCCTCTTTCTAATGGGAACCTTCCATTTCATACATTTATACTTATAGTAGTATCATACCTGACCATAGTGGTTCGGTGTCTTACATACCCGACTATAACAAGGTTCGGTGTTATACATACCTGGCCCTACCAAGGCTCAGTGTTATCCGTACCCAACTGTAGTGGTGTGCGCGCAATAGGTATCATACCCGGCCATATAAGCTCGGTGTTCTTAATATTCATACTCGATATACACATATATCTGTATAGGTACATATGTATCCTCAACATCATCATCGTTATCATTACTTCATTATATTCTTCCTTAGAGGATCAACTATTATAGGATGAGACAATTATCAAGAATCATGAACCTTAGTGATTCTAAAAATGAAGTCATCTTGGAAGACAATATGGAATTCACATGAAGGTATACAATGATGGGATCATACCTTAGGAAAGAAAGGTTAGCCTTACATACCTCTTTGTCTTCTTAACTACTTAACGTTCACCGCCCAAGCTTGAGAAATCTACATTTAAAAGGATTCATACCATGGTTTAGTCTTAGAGACATTCTTAAATTCAAACTAGAACAACTCATGAGCTAACACAAAATTGGACAACATTTCCCCTATATCATCGACTTCCACCATATCGCAAAACAGCTCCCAAACAACCATAATAACATCCACAACATCATAATCAAGTAGTCGTATTCAATTAAGTCTCAAAATTCATTCTCACATTCAACTTACATCAACAACTTCACATTAACCCTTTGCACATTTTCATACAACGCTTCCTCATCATCAGTATTACCTTCCATAACAATATTATATCTACATCATACTAAGAATCATGACTCAAGTTAGCTTACTACTCAAAAACATCATGAAAACTACATTTAGACCTCATCTTCTACTTTCTCCTTCTACCCAGGTTGTTCAACAACTAAGCATTCTTGATAACATGAAATAAGCATGAAAACTAACCTTTTATTTCACAAGAATGAACTTTGGAGCAACCTATCAACTTATACGGAAACCCTAGCTTCAATACCCAAGTTATCCTTGAAGTCTATTAACCCTAGTGAGTCTTCCAACACATGAATATCTTGATTCTTGCCTCTTGATCTTTGTTTTCTCTTGAGTTTGAGTGGAAAATGCTTGGAGAAGGGTTTTTGAGCTTTCAAGACTTGGAGAAATGTGGGAAATGAGAAAATATAGCAATGGTCACTTATATATATAAAGAGAAAAAGTTGGCCGACGGGATTTATACGGACACTTATATGGTCTGTATAATTTTATACGGTCCGTATAAGTGACCGTATAATATCACCAGTGATGACCCTTCACTGTAACTGTTATACGGACTCTTATATGGACCGTATAAAGTTATACGGACTGTCTAAGTGCTCGTATAACCCATCTTTTCCAAAATTGCTTTCGTTGATTCGTTTGACCTCCAATCCTGGTGGAACCTTCTTGGCACTTACATAACACTTCATTAACCATACAATAGGCCCTATAGCAATCCCTCAAGATATTACTAAATAAATATTAGCTCAATTATAGCGAAAACCTTTCCGAACACGACTTACATCTCACTTCATCCAACGAACTTAGTTCTCATATTCATATGACTTCAAAATCCTATGGCACACACACACTTTAAGCTATTTAATACTTTCCTTAATCTCGTAAGGACATCCTATTCACCTTAAGCTCGCATAGTCTATTCCCAATGCAGTAATCCAAAATCTCTGAGATGTAATAGAGTCATAGTACACTTTGGCCTATTATGCCTTTGATTGAGGGTAAGGCGATGGAATCAAGTCTCATCTTACTAAGAGGATAAGACATCCGGGTAGAAGTCCCTGTGCACCATGATGATAGATGTTGGGTTCAAGTCCCATCACATTATGACCTAATACGCCTTTATATGGATAAGACCTTGGGTCTAAGTCTCAACGCACTGTATTGATGATATAATGATGACTAAGGCAAACTAACGTGCTTTTGATGAAAAATCATGAAGCTCATCTTACTTGATATGCTCCGTTCCTTGAAATGAATGGGGTAGCAGTGCATAATAAGTCTTAACGATGACAAGTGGTTGAATATATGAATATGGACATGGAAGGAAAAAATAATAACAGTCATCATTGTATAAAAGGGAAGAACATTATGGGTTCTCAAATTGATCCTCCAAAATGTGAAGGTAACTTTTATCATCAATATGGTATGAAAGGTATTGGGCATGCGGATGTCATGCAACCTAATCTAAATAAATTTTATAAATCCTTCATCAAAAGAAAGAAATACAAAGTTATATTGAGGTGGGTAGTATAAATATGAGAAATGCCAAGGCATGGCAATGGCAATGAGCTTATAAGAAAATTTTATGAAGCATGTACAAGTGGTTACAGTCAATTCCTTCAAGAGAATGTGACTTGTGACACACATCGTGAATGCTCGCCCATTCTTAAAAGTTAATGTGTCAAGATGTGATAAAATTATGAATAAGGACATGCTCATGTATAGTTGGATAAATATCAGAACTCACCTCTACCGGAGGCTTGAGAGAAATAATAAAATTTTATTTGGCATAAACGGTCATGTGGTCACATACTTTTAGTGCGTCAAAGATATTGTGGTATGTCTTATCATGAATTACCAAAGGGTAAAAGTAAAAAATAAGTCTTACTTATAAAATTTTGGACATAACCATAATGACAATAATTTTCTCTCTAAAAGGAGTTATTCACCATACGGATGGTGTCATGGAATATTTGGTAGACAAATTTAATTGAGAGCTCCGGAAGTGCAATTTTGTTACTACTTGGAGGAATGAAACTGTTCATAATATTGGTGTTGTAGTAAGTTTCAAAAGAAACTTATTAAGTTTTAAAGGCATTGATGAAAAATGAATTATGGTGAGACTGTAAATTATGGGAAAATTTAATATCTTTATATTTCTACAAAGGAAGCAGGTTATGAATATTTATGTGAAAGGTTACCCGTCTTTTCCTCCTGTTTAAACTATACAAATATAAGCATGATGATGGAATCACATGTGATAGTAAACTAGAGGTTTACTGAAATAAATATCAGTTAGCTTGGCCGGTTGGTCATCTCGGTCCAAATGTGATGCGAAAATAATTGAGAATTCATGTGGTTAAATATTAAAGAAATAGAAAATTCTTCACGAATTCTCTTGTGCTGTTTGTCTCATAACAAATTAATTATTGTACCAGTTAAGGTTAGGATTGTATCCCTTGATTTTTGCAACATAAAAAAGGTGAATATGGGTCTGTTCACCTGCCATGTGAACTGTCTACTATTATATGGTTTTAATAGATGCATCTATGTTCTAGTCACATGTGCATTTGGTATCACCTGCAATTTTGTTTTGCAAGGTTGTTTGCTCAAATTGTTAAATTAAGAGCACAGTTCCAAATTATGAAATTATGTTGATAATGATTGTTTATATCCAAGTTGGTTTAGCAAAAATTGTATGCCTCCAATTATAGCTAAACAATTGGTTACGAGACAAATCTCCCAAAAAGAAATTTGGTATGAGATGTGTTGTTTATTATGTAGCAGCACGTGTATGCATCAAGCCAACAAGTTATAATAACTTCCCCTATCATAATTGGTTCAGGGTCAGGAACCAAATAATTCCCCATTTAAAATTTGAATGTGCGGCATATGATTTAATTGCTCCACCACAACGCAGAAAGATGGATCCCCAAATAAAGTTGGGAGGTAAATGTTAGATTTCCTAACATTGGGGGGAGGGATGATAAGCGGTTGGAAAATAAGGTATATGTAATGAATTATCACTGGTATGATTCTCGTTGAAAAGATAATTCAAGTTTACTGCCAGACGCATTTACTGAACCAAAAGTGACTATTATATTTCAGTTGCAAATGATCTAATTAGAATTAAGGACAGAATCTATGGAGATAGACTGATCGGTTCCAAAGATAAAACCCCTTGAAGAAGGAGAGGAGCAAATGATCGAGATGGTCATTATAATGAGGCAAGTGCTTTAAAAGAGCACCATGAAATAATACTTCATAAAATCTTGGGAAAGGTTCAAGTACCTAAAAATAATGAAAAATGAAGAGATCTCGATAAGTTTTGTTGCATTGCAACCAATATCAAATGACCGTTGATAGTATCTTTGATATAATGTAGCGCTCAGTATTATAAATGGTGATGATGATCTTGAATTTAAATATGTCAAAGAGTGAACAGATAAATGATTGGGCAAATAAAATAAGCAACTCAAGTATATTTATTTCACTTGGAAGAGTGATGTTTTGAACCTATAGTCCAAGGACCTCAAGGTATAACACCAGTGGGGTACAAATAGGTTATTGTGCGAAAAGCAAAATGAAAAAACAAAGTCGTAAGATATGAAGTACGACTTGTGCCTTGTAGCATAAAGGTCTTTTGCAAAAATCCTGGCATTATTGTGCGCAGATGTATTCTCATGTGGTGGATGCAATGAAGTTGTTTTGTAGTCTTGCATTACATGAAAAATAAAATTGAATGCGTATAATGAATTGTTGTCATGTCTAGTTAGACACTGAAGTTTATATAAAAGTCCTTGAAGGATTTAAAAGGTTTTAAAGAGATTCTATTGAGTACCCCTAATGGTTGTGAGATCGCTTAACATTAAGAAAGATCAGTTTCGATCTCATGAAAATAGTCAAAAAGTACCATGTATTTGTGCAATTAGTGTACTTATGTATCTTGCTCTTACAATTCATGAGATATTTTTTTTTTTTATGTTCTGACAAGTTATAATTTTACTTTTACGTGGAGATACTTGAGTGAAATCAAATATTGGTATGAATTTATTCTTTCTAACCATATTGTCACGGGATTGTTGGTTATGCAAATACAGAGGAAGATTATCTATATAACATTCGAGACAAACAAGTTATTTCTTTACATATGGGTGCTACCATATTTATATTGTTCTACTAAGCAGTCAAATATTTGCTAGTTACCAAAATCACGCAAAGAAAACAATGATCGTGAAGCAAGCAAATGATATATCAGATGAGCTAAAGGATGCAACATCTTTATGGATGTGATTTGGTCACAAAGACACGACCAATATCAACATTTGGAAACCTGGTATATAAGATCATTGGAAGACATCATCTACATGAATGATACGTTGAAGGTAAAATAGAAAAAACCACATTTCGCAGAAAGTTATTTTTCACACATGATCTTCAAAGAAATGGCGAAAAGATATTCAAGTGACAATTTAACAGATTTGTTAACTACGACATTGTCAGTCTCAACATTTGAGAAGCTGATATACAAGATCTGAATGTGTCGTCTTCGAAATATCAAATGATGTTTTTTATCAGGGGGGATAAAATACGCTCTGCACTCTTTTTCCCTTAGCCGAGATTTTGTCCGACTGGATTTTCCTATCAAGGTTTTTAATGAGGCGGCAGATAATGGGTATTACACGATATGTGTACTTTTTTCCTTCATTAGGATTTTTTCCAACAAGGTTTTTTTTAGTAAGGTTTAACGAGACACATTATCACTTATTGAACATCCAAGGGAGAGTGTTGTAAATACAATAGATAATATGGATGTCCACTAGTCTTCTCCATAATGTACAGTTAATCCCCCACTACTTTCTCACCATTATATGGTCACACCTCCATGATCTCCCTCATAACTTTCTCAAGATGTCAATTGATTAATGTCATCTTTAAGACATCATTTTTGTAACTGGACCTCTATGTAATAGTATAAATAGAGGTATATGATGTGATACAGATACACACTTGATACTTGGAAGAAATAAAAAATGATCTCCTCTCTTATTTCTCTTTATTGTTATTGTTGCTTTTCATCTTTTGATATATTATATCAACTCTTTTAGGTTGATTTTACACCACAATACATAAATAAGCGGTAGCGATTAATTAGATAGTGATTTTGGTCCCTGTGTTATAAGTTTATTTCAATTTTGGTCCTTATGTAATTCGACTGAGCATAATTAACCTTTAATTAATATAAACGTGCGATTTTGATCCTTCAAACTAACGGAAGTTAAACTTAACAGAATCATTAGTTTTGAAAATACAATAAATTAAAAAATTTAACAGAATCTTCACTCTCTTCTTCTTCACCATAACACTCCTCATCTTCATCATTTTTTTCTCCACCTCCAATAACTCTCCCTCAATTGTCACAACTAAGATTCTTGCTTCTCGTCTTCACTCAGCCTCATTTTCTTCCGCCATTGATTCTTCCTATACCCATTTCATACCAGAGTCTGATACACGTAGAATTAATAGTACAGTTTCAACACCCACAATCTTCTAAGAAAATCTTATCTTGCACTTATGCTGCCACAGAAGAGGACACTTCTTGTGATATTCTTTATAGCGAATGGGTAGAGGACAATGATCTTCAGCAGCTCCATAATTCGGGTTCTTGTCCATTTATTGATAATTCTTTTAATTGTTTCAAGAATAGACGTCATGATATAGATTATCTCGGGCTTAGATGGAAGCCACATGGTTGTGAGATCCCAAAGTTCAATACTTAATTCAAATCCCCTGTTTCTAAATATTTTCTCACATCTTCTGTTGAATTTATCTTCTTTTTTTTATTTGGGGAAATAATAAATTTGATGGGTTGAAAATGTAGAAGATGTTAAGGAAGAAAGACTCATTTTTGTGGGAATTCTTTGAACAGGAACATGACAAGATAATTTTTTTGCCAATTTGATATGATTTGCATTGGAGGGGATGTTGATGAGGTAAACCACCTCATCATCGTGCGGTCAACTGAGGCTAGCCTTCGGAACAAACTAACCTTCACTTTTGATTTTTTTTTAAATATTTTTTATTATTAAAATTAATGATTCCATTAAGTTTTTAACTTTCGTTTGTTTGAAGGATCAAAGCTCAATCGAATTACACAAGAACCAAAATTGGAATAAACCTATAACACTAGAGATTGCCAATTATTTAAAAATTAAAAGTTTGAAGTTTACAATCACAAAAGAAAAGGAAAGTAAGAGAATATATTCCTTATTCCTGCTGTATAATCTACTTTGAATATATATAGGAGAAAGAAAATGTCAACGGTAGTTTGAGGTGACATGCTACATGATGTACACCTCACAAAAATATCAATTCATATAAAATTAGGGATTCATTTTGAATAACCTTAACGGAGGAGGGACATATTTAAGTCACTCAAAAGTTTTTAACTTAAAAAAGTGGTGTATATTTGTCGTTACACAAATAGTGCAAATATCCCTTTTCACTGACGTGATTTTAAGAAAAAAATTATTTAGCTTATTTTTTAATTAAAAAAATATCTCCATGAGTTTAAAAAATAAATCTACCCATTTTTAAACGAATCAGACCCGGCCCACCAGAATTTTTTTTGACCACGTGACTTTAAAAAAATTCTACAAGAAAAAAGGTAAGACTTGTTTTCTTAAAGACACGTGACATTTTTTAATTAAAAAACAACTTAAATGATTATTATTTTTAAATTTCATCAACGAAAATGGTTTATTTGCGTAATTTGTGTAATGATATTAATATATGCACCATTTTTTAACGAGAGATATATCTGCTCTAAATTTCAAAGTTAAAAGAAGTATATTTGTACCATTTCCCTAATATGAATAACCTTAACGGAGGAGGAATATATTTGATTCATCCTAATTAAATGAAGGGTGGTAATGGTCTAATGGAGGTTAAGAAAAATGAATCCTTTTCCCACAGTGAAAAGTGGAAGAATTAGCTATAGGTGACCTTTTAGTTGTGAAATTAGTATAGGTGACTCATGGGGACCACTTGAAAACAAAACCCAATTAAATTTGGGATTAAGAAAATTGGGGTCCAAAATGTATTTTTTCAAACTTCAAATCTTTTACAATATATAAAAAGACCCCAACTTAATCCAAAAAACCCACCAATCCCCTTCTCCTCCTCCCACCCCTTCCCCGCCCCACACCCCCCTCTCCCAATTTTTTTTTTTAAGTTATGAACTTTTTATTTGCTTTTTCACAAGCCACCCCTCTCCTCCTCCGACCCCTCTCCCGCCCCCCTCCCAACAAAAAAAATGAATTTTATTTTTATTTTGTTTTTTCACCAGCCGCCCCCTTCTCCTCCTCCCACCCCTCCCCTCCCCCCCCCCCCAATTGTTTTTTAAAATTTTTTGATTTTCTTTATTTGTTTTTTCATCCCCCTCTTCCTCCTCCCAACCCTCCCCCTCCCCCTCCCCCCGCACCAAATAAAATATTTTTAAAAAATTTTGATTTTTTTTACCAGCCCCCACTCCTCGTCCTCCTCCCACCCTTTCCCCCCCTAATTTTTTTTAAAAATTTTGATTTTCTTTATTTGTTTTTTCACCCCACTTCCTCCTCCTCCCAACCCTCCCCTGCCTCCCCCCCAATTTATTTTTTATAATTTTGATCTTTTTTATCAGCCCCCACTCCTCTTCTTCCCTCACATTTTTTTTAAATAAATTTTTTATTTTCTTTTAAAAAAATTGATTTTTTTACTAACCCCCACTCCTCTTCCTCGCCCCCTTTTTTTAAAAAAAAATTGATTTTTTTTTTCAGCCCCCTCCCCCTCCCCCAATTTTTTTTAATTTTGAAATTTTTTTTCTTTTTGTTTTTTTGCACCCCCCATCCTTCCGGAAAAAAAATTTGAATTTTTTTATTTTATTGCACCACCCCCTCCCCCCCCCCCCCCCCCCAAATGATTTTTCTTGAAAAGAAGTTTTGAATTTTACATCCCCCACGCACCCAAAAAAATTAATTTTGTTTTAAAAAAAAGTTATGAAAAGTTTTTAATTTTGGTTTTTTGCAACCTCCCCCCCCCCCACTCCAAAAAAAAATCTTGAAAGGAAGTTTTGATTTTTTTTTTTTTTTGGGCTTAGAAAAAGTTTGGATAAAATCCAGGTTGTTGTTGTTATGTGTTTGTAGTGAAATAGATGGTTTTCTGTTGTTGTCTTCGTATGGTTCAGGGTTTAGGAAAATATATCCAACAGATAGTTTTTTTGTTCTTGTCCTGGTATTTATCTGGTTCTATTTGTAGAAGATAACCAACAGATTTGTAGTTGTTGCAACAAATTTTATACTTTTTGCAGCAAGTAGACAATCTGTTGCAACGACTTACTAATCTGTTGGATATAGCTTCAGTTATTTGCTTCTGTTTGTAGAAGATACCCAATAGATTTTTAGTTGTTGCAACAAGTTCTAAACTCGTTGTAACAAATAGACAATCTGTTGCAATAACTACAAATCGGTTGGACATAGCTTCAGTTATTTGTTTCTGTTTGTAGAAGATATCCAACAACTTTTAGTTGTTGCAACAAGTTCTACACTTGTTGTAACAAGTAGACAATCTGTTGCAACAACTACAAATCTGTTGAACATAACTTCAGTTATTTGGTTCTGTTTGTAGAAGATATCCAATAAATTTTTAGTTGTTGTAACAAGTAGACAATCTGTTGCAACAACTACAAATCTGTTGGACATAGCTTCAGTTATTTGATTCTATTTGTAGAGGATATCCTACAGATTTGTAATTGTTGCAACAAGTTCTACACTTGTTGCAATAAGTAGACAATTTATTTATGAATCAGCAAATGTTGAGGAAAGATATAGTCAAATTGGCAGCCAAACTGACAATCAATCCTCAAAAAGAGATGAAGACAGAGCCAAGAAGCAGTATATACAAATGAAGAAAGTGAAGAAGAACTAGAAGATGAAGAAACTGATGATGGAAATGAAGGAGATGAAGTAGATCTAGGAAATCTGCTACACCCCAGAAGGTAGTTGCTGAACAAATTATTACTTAAGTTGTGGTAGTTGGAGGCTGTTGAACAATTTCTTTTCTTTTTTTTGTCCTTTATGTTATTTGTGAATGATATTTATGAACTTATTTATTTTGATTAGTTGTGGTATTTGGAGCCAAGGTGGTTGTTGAACAATTTCTATTTATGAACTTATTTATTTTGCTTACTAATTGTTGCAATAGATGCATACAGTAGAATTGCTTAGTTGCTTAGTTGTTGCAATAAATTACTCACCTTGTTGGAAAAAATCAAACAATTGCTTAAATTATTGTAAAACCAAAAAAAATATGTGGTAACAGATGAGTTAATTGTTGCAACAGATCATACACTTGTTGAAGAAGTTGCAACAAGTTATTAATCTGTTTCAACAGATCGATTAGTTTAAACAAGTCACTAATTTGTTTAGACAAGTTGCCTAAATGATTGCAATAGATCATACAGTTGTTGAAGAAGTTGCAACAAGTTACTAATCTGTTCTAACAAGTAACTAATCTGTTTAAACAAGTTACTAATCCGTTTAGACAAGTTGCCTAAATGATTGCAACAAATCATACAGTTGTTGAAGAAGTTGTAACAAGTTACTAATCCGTTTCAACACGTAACTAATCTATTTAAAGAAGTTACTAATCTGTTTAGACAAGTTGCCTAAATGATTGCAACAGATCATACAGTTGTTGAAGAAGTTGCAACAAATTACTAATATGTTTCAACAAGTTACTAATCTGTTCCAATAAGTAACTAATCTGTTTAAACAAGTTACTAATCTATTGCAACAGATAGTACAGTTGTGGAAAAAGTTACAACAAATTACTAATCTGTTTCAACAAGTTACTAATCCATTCCAACAAATAACTAATCTGTTTAAACAATTTACTAATCTGTTGCAACAGATCATACAATTGTGGAAGAAGTTGCAATAAATTACTAATGATTTTAGCAGATATATATATTGATCACTAAATATGATTGATTTTCACTGTTTATCACTAAATATGGGTGAATCAAGTAGTTCACACCAATTCACTCAAATGATCACTCCATTTAGTGCGTATTGAACTTAGTTGATCATCTATCCTGACCCAAAACACCATCAAATTGCTTAAGTATATATATTGATCACTAAAATGGTTGATTTCCATTGTTTATCACTAAATATGGGTGAATTAAGTAGTTCACATCAATTCACTTCAATGATCACTCCATTTAGTGCGTATTGGACTTAGTTGATCATCTATCCTGACCCAAAACACCATCAAATTGCTTAAGTATATATATATATATATATATATATATATATATACTAAATACGGGTGAATCAAGTAGTTCATATCAATTCACTCCAGTGATCACTCCGTTTAGTGCATATTGGACTTAGTTGATCATCTATCCTGACCCAAAACACCATCAAATTGCTTAAGTATATATATATTGATCAATAAATATGGTTGATTTCCATTGTTTATCACTAAAGATGGGTGAATCAAGTGGTTCACATCAATTCACTCCAATGATCATTCTGTTTAGTGCATATTGGACTTAGTTGATCATCTATCCTGACCCAAAACACCATCAAATTGCTTAAGTATATATGTTGATCAATAAATATGGTTGATTTCCATTGTCTATCACTAAATATGGTTGATTTCCATTGTTTATCACTAAATATGGCTGATTTCCATTGTTTATCACTAAATATGGTTGATTCCCTTTATTGATCACTAAATATGGGTGAACTAAGTAGTATTTGTTGCAGCAAGTGTAGTATCTGTTGGAACAACTGTAGTATCCTTTGAAACAACTGTAGTATCTGTTGTAGCAAGTGTAGTACCTGTTGCAACAATTGTAGTATCTGTTGCAGCAACTGTAGTATCTGTTCTAAGAATACACTTAGAATTGCCCATCTAATCCATTAAGGATGTTAGTAGATATATATATGTCACGACCCAGCTAGGGGCCGCGACGGGTACCCGGGGCTAACCACCGAGCACCTCTCGCTCTGTCGCTCATTTTACTCATTTAATGCTCTTTTTATCATCTTTATACTCATAGCGGAGGAAAATCATATTTCGTATGAAAACATAAAATACTTTCATGTACATGTGCCCTTAGGCTATCAAAATAATATAGATATGTGTACAGTAGTGATCTCGTGAGACCATCTAACCCGCACTGCGTATCTACGAGCCTCTACTGGAGTGCTGAACATCGGGACGGGACAAGACCCCGTCGTGCCCAAAAAAAAAAATACATATACATGGCTATATATACACAAAAGAATAATCATAAGCACCTCCGGGATAATGGAGGGCTTCCAATCAGCTGACAGCTACTACGGATCTAGATCGAGCTCTCCTCCCTGTCTACCTGTGGGCATGAACACAGCGTCCAAAGAAAATGGACGTCAGTACGAATATTGTACTGAGTATGAGAGGCATAAACAATGAAGTAAGACAATGATAAAAAAAAAAAAAAAAAAAAAAAAAAAGATACTCATATGGAACATCAGAATCTAACTGCCAAGTATAAAAAAAACAAATCATGTTGTCTTACTCATGCTCATCATCATATCATATCATATATGCATCATGTATAAACTGCCCGTCCATATCGGATCGGTGTGATAATCATAACATGAGCCTGCATCCAGGCCTCCCGCGTCCGGGGTAACATCTCATGCTGCCCACTAGTAGTGTCTGCCCATGCCATTTGGCCATGGTGTATCATATAGCTGCCCGCCTTGGCGGTGACTGCCCGGCCAAATAGGCGCGGTGTAATAGTAATATCATCATATGCTCATCACAATATGCTTAGCTTATCATAATACATACATAAGGCTCAAGATCAACCATACTCTATCGGGATGACGTAAGGTCGTGATCCCCCGATTGCATTATGGAACAATCATGGACATTATGCCTCACTTTGAAGGAATTAGCATAGAAGGTGAGTGTAAGCGATAAATAACATCATTAGACTTTTTATACTTTAACTCATTACCTTGTG
Organism: Lycium barbarum; assembly: GCF_019175385.1. Classification (NCBI taxonomy): domain Eukaryota; kingdom Viridiplantae; phylum Streptophyta; class Magnoliopsida; order Solanales; family Solanaceae; genus Lycium; species Lycium barbarum. The sequence goes on along the minus strand of NC_083339.1, from coordinate 78,807,070 downwards.
TAGCTAATTATAGACATAGGCTCATGGATAAGAAATAAATTACGCTATAGGACTCATGCCATTAGAAAGAAGGGACCAGACTCACATACCTTTCTCGTTTAAGCAATCTAGCGTTCGTTTATTCTCCTTCAATGTCACGCCTCTACCTTCAAAAGAGGATTCGTACTAATGTTAGTTAATCAACTATAAGAACGCACTACTATTTCTAGAGACAATTGGGGAGCACTTCCTTTGTTTATGCTACTTTTCCCATATTTCATATCAACTCCCAACACTCACAACAACAATTACAATATCGCAATCAACAATCATCATTCATATACAATGGCCATGATCCACCATTTCTCTTCATTTTTCCCACATTTATGGTTTTGGGTTCGCTATCCTATTTCTCATGTATCACACTTATCTCATGGTCTACATGTCATTTATAACGTATTCATATTCACAACACACTAACATTCATGATTCAATTCAACTACCCTTCACTCATGGCACTATTCACTCATTTATGACCCATTTGCAATGCTTTTCTACAATTCGAGTATCTTAACCTTCCAATACCTTAAACAACATGAAATGGTCATGAAACTTACCTTAGATGATGGTTGAACAAGCTTTGAATGGATTTACTCCTCTAGCACCAAAACCCTACTTCACTCCTTTGGGGTTTTCTTGAGAAGGATGAACTTTAGTGTGATTTTCACACTTGATTTCGTGGGTCTCATGTAATTGATCACCAATCTCCCTTGAGTTCTTGTAATTGAAGAGTAGATAGTATTCTAGGAGTTTCTAGAGAGAAATATCGTGAAGATGAAATGATTTGAATGAGCTTGGGTCTCTTTTTAATGACTTAAAATCTATTCCGGAATGAATAGTGACCGAGGTGTACAGTGGTCGTAAACCCACTTTACGGGCCGTATTCTGGTTTACGGTCCGTCCTTCGCGACCGTATTTAAGCATATCAAAACCAGAAAGGCATGCTGGAGATCATGGCAATTTACGACTCAGTTTACGGGCCGTATTTCGATTTACGCTCCGTATTCCAAGTCGTTTTTAACCATTTGACAGAAAGTTGAATTTTTTTGAAAGGTTGGAGGACGATAGCGGTTTACGGTTCGTAAATCACTTTACGGGCCGTATTCCACTTTACGACCAACTGGGTCAAAGTGCAAACCTGCAACTTTTCATTGTACGTTCGCGGGGAAATTTCCGAGGTATAATATATATATATATATATATATATATATATATATATATATATATATATATATATTCATCACTAAATATCGTTGATTTCATGTGTTTAACACTAAATATGGGTGAATCGAGTAGTTCACATCAATTCACACTAATAATCACTCGATTTAGTGCATACTGACTTAGTAGATCATCTTTCCTGACTCAAAATACTATCAAATTGATTAAGTATTATATATTGATCACTAAATATCGTTGATTCATTTTTTTTATCACTAAATATGGGTGAATCAAGTAGTTCACATCAATTCACTCTAATGATCACTCGATTTAGTGCATACTAACTTAGTAGATCATCTTTCCTGACTCAAAATACATCAAATTGACTAAGTATTATACATTGATCACTAAATATAGTTGATTTCCTTTGTTTATCACTAAATATGAGTGAATCAAGAATTTTACATCAATTAACTATAATAATCACTCCATTTAGTGCATACTGACTTAGTAGATCATCTTTCCTGACTCAAAATACTATCAAATTGATTAAGTAATATATATTTGTCACGACCCGTCTAGGAGGCCGCGACGAGCGCCCGGTGCTAGCCCACCCGAGCACCCCTTGGCTTACTCTTATGCTTACATCTAGGTGATCCACATAATTAGACGCGTAATTCTATTCATTCATCATACTAGTCCCATTGGACAACAATGCCCTTACATTATCATTGGCATCTATGCCACACCAATGTACATGAGCCGACAAGGCTATCAAAAAGATATACAAAATATAGGCCGAACAGGCCAGACATATCTAACTATATACACGTGTCTACGAGCCTCTAAGGAGAGTATAGCATATCACGTGAGCGGGACAGGATCCCGCTATGCCCATAATTATGTACACAAAAGAATAAGTACCCAAAAGCTATGGACCCGAATGAAATGGAGATCTGCTATGTAGTCCCTGAGAGTGTAGCTATGGGTCAATCCTGTCTCCCTGTGCACCTGCGGGTATGACGCAGCGTCCACAAACAAAAGGAAGTCAGTATGAAGAATGTACTGAGTATGTAAAGCATGCTCAGTATCAATATAGAAGCATAATAAACCACATAAGAAATAGCATAAGATGGGAGATAGTAATATCATCGTCACGAGCACTTACTTGCCTTTCATGGGGACTTTCCATTTCTATCACCTAATTATGTACATACATCCGTATCCGTATCTGTACTCATATTCGTACTCCATTACATTTCGTATCCACAATCGTGCCCATATACATATTCTTATTCATATTCGTATCATACTCGTTTTCATACTCATATCCATATCATATACATAATCATATCATACACATATCATTTACATAACATACCCGACCTCGAAGGTTCGGTGTTTCACGTACCCGACCATAGCTAAGATCGGTGATCATACATACCCGGCCAACCAAGGCTCAGTGTTATACATTGGCCCTACCAAGGCTCAGTGTCGTCCATACCCAGCTGCAGTGGTGTGCGCGCTTTACATAAACATACATACATACATATACATCTACATATATTCTACCCAACCATACAGGCTCGGGGTTTTCATAATAGCCATACATAGGCACACATACATATAAGCTCGTAAGCATCCTTACTATTATCATCACTATCATCATCGTTATCGTTATCATCATCGCTATTACCTTTTTAGTCGTCATCAATATCATTATCGCTATTATCGTTATTCGTCACATCTATCTTTATAGGCTTACTCGTCATACGAGGAACTTAGTACAATCGTAGCATATCAAGAATCGTGAGCTTAATAGCTCGAAAGATCGAAGCATTTGTGAGACATCATAGACTTATGGAAGATTTAGGTAATTGGCCAAAGGACCATGCCTTATGAAAGAAGGGTTAGCCTTACATACCTTTTCCGTTCAACTAGTCTACACTTGCGCGTTCTCCTCCAATGCTAGCGTTTCTACCTTCATTAATGTCATACTATCATTAGAATCGATAGCTAGCATATATGACTAAAGCTAGAGAAAATCGGACAGCATCTCCTTTATTTATACGACATTCCTCCATAGCGTATATCAACTTCCAAACGTTAATAGTACATTCACAATACCATCACAATGATCATTATTCACCCACATTTCTCAAAATGGCACTATTCCACATTCATGACCCATTTTTCCATACCTTTCTACAATCCAAGTATTTCCTCTCTTAAATACCTTAAACAACATAGAAATATCATAAATCTTACCTTAGATGTCGTAGGAACAAGCCTTGGTTGATGATACTCCACTTGAGCAAAAACCCTAGTTTATCTCCATTGCGATTGCTTGACTTGAATGACTTTTAATGGGTTTTCTTATACTTGATTCACTTAGTTTATGTTGTTGATCATTAATAATCCTTGAATTCTTGTGGAATAAATGTAGAGAGATGTTTTAGAGAGAAGGGGTGAAGTGTGGAAATGAAATAATGAACTTGGTACCCTTTTTAATAACCCAAAATCTGATCTGAAATGAACAGTCGTCGAAAGTGCACAGTGGTTGTAAACCCAGTTGACGGGTCGTATTCCAGTTTACGGTCCGTATTCTGTGGGCGTATTTAAGCATAACAGAACCAGAAAGTCAGGCTGAGACATGGTGATTTACGAACACAGTTTACGGGCAGTATTTCAGTTTACGGTCTGTATTTCAAGTCGTCTTTAACCATTCAAGCATTTGACAGAAAGTTGAAGTTTTTGAAGTTGAAATACGACCTGGCAGTTTACGGGTCGTATACCACTTTACGGTCCGTATTTCATTTTACGTTCAACTGGCCAAAGTGCAAATCTGCACTTTCCACATTCTCAGAACCTATAGTTAATCATTATGGGACCTATCTCTTATTGCAATTGCCTTTGGAATCTTACTTAGGGTCGTCAAACGTCGTCCTCCTCTTATTAAAACATCGTATACGCTATGCCCTTTGTTAGCCTATCCACTGTACGTTCGCGGGGAAATTTTTCAAGTTATAACATTCTTCTCCCCTTTTGGAACATTCGTCCTCGAATGTTAAACACTCGGGGTCCTGCGAAAATTTCGCCAGAGTTTCCCCTGTAATTTGGCACTACCAACCTGTCACAACAGCCTATAATATCATCGCCTCACAGGGCTACGTCACAATATTAACATATCTATGGCCACACACGACCAAAAGCATGAAAAGGAAATCATACATACCTTATGATCTTGATATCTCATCTTGGATCTCTTCCAAGGGCTGAAATAAATTCGGGTATCTGGATCGCATACTTTCTTTCGCTTCCTATGTCATTTCCTCTCGTTTACTGCTTCTCCTTAGAACCTTAACTGAGGCCACCTCTTTGTTTCTAAGCCTCCGTACTTGCCTATCTAGAATGGCAATGGGCACTTCTTCATAAGTCAACTTTTTTGTCACTTGCACATCGCTTAACGGCACGATCTTAGTAGGATCTCCAACACATTTTCGAAGCATCGAAACATGAAAAACTGGATGGACGGACTCCAAATCCGGAGGTAAATCTAATTCGTAGGCCATTTTTCCCACTTTGCGCACAATCTCATAAGGCCCAACGTATCGGGGACTAAGCTTCCCCTTTTTGCCAAATCTCATTACACCCTTCATTGGTGACACTTTCAAGAATACCCAATCTTTCACTTGGAACTCTAAGTCTCTTCGACGATTATCCGCATAGGACTTTTGACGACTTTGGGCTGCTAATAACCGATCTTGTATGAGCTTGACTTTCTCTATGGCTTGCTGGACCAAGTCTGGCCCTATCAGTCTAGCTTCTCCTGTTTCAAACCACCCAATTGGGGATCTACACTTTCGCCCATATAAAGCTTCATACGGTGTCATTTGAATGCTAGAATGATAACTGTTATTGTAAGCAAATTCAATGAGTGGCAAATAGTCATCCCAATTTCCCCAAAATCTATCATACATGCCCGCAACATATCTTCAAGAGTCTGAATGGTACGCTCAGCTTGTCCATCAGTCTGCGGGTGAAATGTTGTACTAAGGCTCACTTGGGTCCCTAGACCCTCTTGGAAAGACTTCCAAAAGTTGGCTGTAAACTGAGTTCCTCTGTCTGAGATGATAGATACTGGAACACCATGGAGTTTCACTATCTCGTTAAGATAAAGCTTTGCATAATCTTCTGCCACATACGTCATTCTGACTGGTAAGAAATGAGCTGACTTGGTGAGTCTATCCACAATCACCCATATGGAATCATACTTACGTCGAGAACGGGGTAAACCTGTAATGAAATCCATGTTGATCACTTCCCACTTCCAAGTTGGGATTTCTATAGCTTGCAACATTCCACCCAACTTTTGGTGCTCGATTTTCACTTGTTCACAATTGGGACATTGAGCTACGAATTCTGCTATATCTTTCTTCATTCCATTCCACCAATATATAGACTTAAGGTCACGATACATTTTCGTCGCTCCGGGGTGAACAGAATAACGGGAACAATGAGCTTCTCTCAATATCTGGTGGCGTAAACCTGCCACATCGGGAACGCATAATCTGCCTCAACATCGGAGAACTCCGCCTCCTGAAAGCTCAAACGATGACTCCTCTTTCTGAGGGAGTGTATCTCTGTAATGCCTTAGCATGGAATCTTCGTATTGTCGCTCCTTTACTTCCGCTACGAGCGACGAGACTGCTGAATTGTGAATAGTAGTTCCCTTGCTACCCGAGTCCACTACTCAAACTCCTAGACTAGCTAGTTGCTGGAGCTCACGAACCATTTCTCTCCTCTCTGGTCGTACACCACAGAAACTTCCCATGGATCTGCGGCTAAGAGCATCAGCCACAACATTCGTCTTTCCGGGGTGATATAAGATATCAACATCATAACATTTTAGCAATTCCAACCACCGTCGCTGCCGCAAATTCAACTCTTTCTGCTTGAAGATATACTGAAGACTCTTATGATCTGTATAAATATCCACATGGACACCATATAAATAATGTCTCCATATCTTTAATGCATGAACCACTGCAGCTAATTCTAGATCATGGGTCGGGTAATTTTGCTCATGTTTCCATAATTGCCTTGAAGCATACGCAATCACTTTACCGTGTTGCATCAATACACAGCCTAGACCAACACCTGAAGCATCGCAATAAACAACATATCCTTCTAATCCCTCTGGAAGTGTCAAGACTGAGGCGGAAGTCAATCTGCCTTTTAACTCTTGGAAGTTACGTTCACAAGCATCTGTCCATTGAAGCTTTGCTAATTTCTGGGTCAACTTTGTGAGTGGTGCAGAAATAGAAGAAAAGCTCTCAACGAATCTCCTGTAATAACCTGCTAAGCCCAGAAAGCTACGAACCTCGGTAGGAGTTGTGGGCCGTGGCCAAGTCTTCATGGCCTCAATCTTTTGACTGTCTACTCGAATACCATCGGCTGCAACAATATGCCCCAGAAATGCCACTGAGTTCAACCAAAACTCGCATTTGGAAAACTTTGCAAACAACTCTCGAGTTCGAAGAACTCCGAGGACAGTACGCAAATGATCCGTATGTTCTGCCTCAGATCTAGAATACACCAAGATGTCGTCGAGGAATACAATCACGAATGAATCCAGAAAGGACCTGAACACATTGTTCATCAAATCCATAAACACTGCCGGTGCATTAGTTAGCCCAAATGACATTACCTGGAACTCAAAATGACCATATCTTGTTCTGAAGGCTGTCTTAGGGATATATTTCTCCCTAACTCTCACTTGGTGATATCCGGATCTCAAATCTATCTTCGAAAACCATTTGGCACCTTGCAATTGATCAAATACGTCATCAATCCTCGGGAGAGGATATTTATTCTTAATCGTCACCCTATTCAATTGTCGATAATCAATGCACATTCTCAAGGAGCCATCTTTCTTTCGGACAAACAATATGGGTGCTCCCCACGGGGATGAACTAGGCCTAATAAAGCATTTTTTAAGCAAGTCCTTCAATTGCTCCTTCAACTCTTTCAATTCTGCGGGAGCCATTCTATAAGGAGGAATAGATATAGGCTTAGTGCCTGGCAACACATCAATGGCAAAATCAATCTCTCGCTCAGGAGGGAGGCCTGGAAGCTCTTCCGGGAACACATCCAGAAATTCATTTACTACAGGAACTGACTGAAGAGTCGGCGAATCAGCTTCTACATCTTGAACCCGAACTAGGTGGTAGATACACCCTTTCGTGATCATTTTCCTTGCTTTTAGATAGGAAATAAACCTACCTTTTGGTGACGCCGTATTCCCTTTCCATTCTAGAACTGGTTCTCCCGGAAATTGGAAACGAACCATTTTCATCCTACAATCGACATTGGCGTAGCAAGAAGCTAACCAATCCATGCCCATAATAACATCAAAATCCACCATTTTTAACTCATGCAAGTCGATCATGGTACGACGATCACAAATCACAATTACATAATTTCTATATACTCGGCTAGCTATTACTGATTCACCCACGGGTGTAGACACCTCAAAAGGTTTAATCGACTCGGCTTGACTCTAAATCGACCCGCAACATACGGAGTAACATATGACAATGTGGAGCCCGGATCAATCAAAGCATAAACATCATGAGAAAATACCGATAATATACTTGTAACCACGTCAGGAGAGGACTCAAGATCTTGGCGTCCGACCAAAGCATAAACACGGTGCTGAGGACCGCTAGAACTAGGGACTCTCCCTCTGCCTCTACCATGGCCAACTGGCGCATGTGAACCTGGCCCCATAGGGCGCATAGGAGATGAAGATCCGGCTACTGACCCTGAAGGTTGGGCCCTACCTCTGCCATGAATCGAAGGGCAATCACGCATAATATGGCCTGGTCGGCCACATGAATAGCAACCCTCTGAACCCAATCGGCATTGACCCCAATACAACTTCCCACACTAGGAACATCGTGGTACGGGTGGCCTTGCCTGACTCGAATCGCCTCTGAACTGAGACCCTGAAAAACTCTGACTCGGCCCGGAACGAGTAGATCTATCGAATCTCTAGCCTGAAAACCGTGGAGGTGCGCTGGTCATAGAATAGCCTGAATGCCTGGAAAACTGCTGTCTGTGCCCACCTCTGAACTCGCCCATCGGACCCGAAGATCTGGCTCTCTTGCCATGTACCCTATCATGCTCGCGCTCACTTCTCTACTATTGCAGGCTTTCTTCTAAGTTCTGAGCATGAGCCTGAATGCGTGCAATATCCACCTTGGCTTACTCTTATGCTTACATCTAGGTGAGCCACATAATAAGACGCGTAGTTCTATTCATTCATCATACTAGTCCCATTGGACAACAATGCCCTTACATTATCATTGGCATCTATGCCACACTAATGTACATGAGCCGACAAGGCTATCAAAATGATATACAAAATATAGGCCGACAAGGTCAGACATATCTAACCATATACACGTGTCTACGAGCCTCTAAGGAGAGTATAGCATATCACATGAGCGGGACAGGACCCCGCTATGCCCATAATTATGTACACAAAAGAATAAGTACCTAAAAGCTATGGCCCCGAATGAAATGGAGCTCTGCTATGTAGTCCCTGAGAGTGTAGCTATGGGTCAATCCTGTCTCCCTGTGCACCTGCGGGCATGACGCAGCGTCCACAAATAAAAGGACGTCAGTACGAAGAATGTACTGAGTATGTAAAGCATGCTCAGTATCAATATAGAAGCATAATAAGCCACATAAGAAATAACATAAGATGGGAGATAGTAATATCATCGTCATGGGCACTTACTTGCCTTTCATGGGGACTTTCCATTTCTAGCACCTAATTGTGTACATACATCCGTAACCGTATCTGTACTCATATTCGTACTCCTTTACATTTCGTATCCACAATCGTGCCCATATACATATTCTTATTCATATTCGTATCATACTCGTATTCATACTTATATCCATATCATATACATAATCATATCATACACACATCGATTACATAACATACTCGACCTCGAAGGTTCGGTGTTTCACGTACCCGACCATAGCTAAGATCGGTGATCATACATACCCGGCCAACCAAGGCTCAGTGTTATACATTGGCCCTACCAAGGCTCAATGTCGTCCATACCCAGCTGCAGTGGTGTGCGCGCTTTACATAAACATACATACATATACATCTACATATATTCTACCAGGCCATACAGGCTCGGGGTTTTCATAGCCATACATAGGCACACATACATATAAACTCGTAAGCATCCTTACTATTATCATCACTATCATCATCGTTATCGTTATCATCATCGCTATTACCTTTTTAGTCGTCATCAATATCATTATCGCTATTGTCGTTATTCGTCACATCTATCTTTATAGGCTTACTCGTCATACTAGGAACTTAGTACAATCGTAGCATATCAAGAATCGTGAGCTTAATAGCTCGAAAGATCGAAGCATTTGTGAGACATCATAGACTTATGGATGATTTAGGTAATTGGCCAAAGGACCATGCCTTATGAAAGAAGGGTTAGCCTTACATACCTTTTCCGTTCAACTAGTCTACACTTGCGCGTTCTCCTCCAATGCTAGCGTTTCTACCTTCATTAATGTCATACTATCATTAGAATAGATAGCTAGCATATATGACTAAAGTTAGAGAAAATCGGAAAGCATCTCCTTTATTTATACGACATTCCTCCATAGCGTATATCAACTCCCAAACGTTAATAGTACATTCACAATACCATCACAATGGTCATTATTCACCCACATTTCTCAAAATGGCACTATTCCACATTCATGACCCATTTTTCCATACCTTTCTACAATCCAAGTATTTCCACTCTTAAATACCTTAAACAACATAGAAATATCATAAATCTTACCTTAGATGTCGTAGGAACAAGCCTTGGTTGATGATACTCCACTTGAGCAAAAACCCTAGTTTATCTCCATTGCGATTTCTTGACTTGAATGACTTTTAATGGGTTTTCTTATACTTGATTCACTTAGTTTATGTTGTTGATCATTAATAATCCTTGAATTCTTGTGGAATAAATGTAGAGAGATGTTTTAGAGAGAAGGGGTGAAGTGTGGAAATGAAATAATGAACTTGGTACCCTTTTTAATAACCCAAAATCTGATCTGAAATGAACAGTCGTCGAAAGTGCACAGTGGTCGTAAACCCAGTTTACAGGCCGTATTCCAGTTTACGGTCCGTATTCTGTGGGCGTATTTAAGCATAACAGAACCAGAAAGTCAGGCTGAGCATGGTGATTTACGAACACAGTTTACGGGCCGTATTTCAGTTTACGGTCCGTATTTTAAGTCGTCTTTAACCATTCAAGCATTTGACAGAAAGTTGAAGTTTTGGAAGTTAAAATACGACCTGGCAGTTTACGAGCCGTATACCACTTTACGGCCCGTATTTCATTTTACGTTCAACTAGTCAAAGTACAAATCTGCAACTTTCCATATTCTCAGAACCTATAGTTAATCATTATGGAGCATAACCTATCTCTTATTGCAATTGCCTTTGGAATCTTACTTAGGGTCGTCAAACGTCGTCCCCTTCTTATTAAAACATCGTATACGCTATGCCCTTTGTTAGCCTATCCACTGTACGTTCGCGGGGAATTTTTTCAAGGTATAACAATATTGATCACTAAATATCGTTGATTTCATTTGCTTATCACTAAATATGGGTGAATCAAGTAGTTCACATCAATTCACTCTAATGATCATTCGATTTAGTGCATATTCCTGACTCAAATTACCATCAAATTGATTAAGTATTATATATTGATCACTACTTATTATTGATTTCCTTTGTTTATCACTAAATATCATTGATTCTCTTTGTTGATCACTAAATATCGGTGAATCAAGTAGCATCCGTTGCAACAACTGTAATATCTGTTGCAACAAGTTTAGTATCTGTTGCAACAATTGTAGTATCTGTTGTAGCAAATGACATAGTTGTTGAACAAGTCCTTTACTCTTGTTGGATAAAACACAACAAGTTACCCACTTTCTGCAACAAGTCACTCCACTTGTTGGAAAAATCCCAACATGTAACTTAGTTGCTGCAACAAGGCCTGTCAGTTGTTGCAACAAATTGCTTATTTGCTGGAAATCTTTTAGCAGTTGGATAAAACACAAGTTACTAGTTGTTGCAACAAGTCCTGCTACTTGTTGGATAAAACCCAACAAGTTACAGAGCTGTTGCTACAAATTCATTACTTGTTGAAAACTGTTCAGCAATTTATTAACAACAATACACACATTTGTGATTTGAACAAGATCAACATATCATATAAACCAAGTTCACAAGCACCAAGAATAGAAATTACCATTCTAAAAAAGAATAACATTAAAATGTCATAAAGTTCCAACAAATAACTATTATTACAACACAGTGCAATTACCAACTATGGAGCATTTCGGCTTGGACAACAACTGCAAATCTGTTGGATATTTTCTACAAACAGAACCAAATAACTGAAGCTTGTCCAACGGATTTGTAGTTGTTGGAACAGATTGCCTACTTGTTGCCACAAGTGTAAAACTTGTTGCAACAACTATAAATCCGTTGGATATCTTCTATAAACAGAACCAGATAAATACCAAGACAAGAACAAAAAAACCATCTATTGGATATCTTTTCCTAAACCCTGAACCATACCAGGACAACAACAGAAAAACCATCTATTTCACTACAAACACACTATGACAACAACCTGAATTTTATCCAAACTTTTTTTCCTAAACCCCAAAAAAATCAAAACTTCTTTTCAATATTCTTTTTGAGTGGGGGAGGGGGGTGGTGCGAAAAAAAAAACTTTTCAAAACTTTTTTTTTAAACAAACATTTTTTTTGAAGGATGGGGGGTGGTGGGTGCAAAAAAACAAAAAGAAAAACTTTTCAAAACTTTTTTTAAAAAAACAATTTTTGGGGGTGAGGTTGGGGGGGGGGGGGGGAGTGAGGGGGGCTGGTGAAAAAATTAAAAAAAATATCAATTTTTTTAATTTTTTTTTGAGGGGTAGAAGGGAGGGATGGGAAGAGGAGTGGAGGCTGGTAAGAAAAAATCAAAACGCTTTTTAATTGTTTTGGGGGCAGGGGGGTTTGTGAGGGGTGGGGGGAGGGTTGTGAGCAGGAGGAGGATGAGGGGGTGTGAAAAAATAAATAAAAAAAATCAAAATTTTTAATCTTTTTTTGGGGGTGGGAGGAGGAGCGGGGGCCGGTGAAAAAATAAAAAAAAAAAATCAAAACTTTTTAATTTTTTTTTGGTTGGGGCAGGGGGGAGGAGTGGAGACTGGTAAGAGAAAATCAAAACTTTTTTTAATTTTTCTTTTGGGGGTGGTAGGGGAAGGTTCCGGGGGGGATAATGGGTGGGGGGGGGGGGTGAAAAAACAAATAAAGAAAATCAAATTTTTTTTTGGAGGGTGGGGGTGGGGGGAGGGTTGCGAGGAGGAGGAGGAGGGGTGAAAAAAATAAAATAAAAATTAATTATTTTAGGGGGGGGGGGTGGTTGGGAGGAGAAGGGGATGAAAAAAATAAAGAAAATAAAAAATATTGACGGGGGGTGGGGTGGGGGCGTGGGGGCATGGGGTCGAGGGCGGGGTCTGGGCGGGGATGGGTCAAAGTATTAAAAATAAAACTTGAGTGCAAAATGTTAAAAATAAAGTTGAGGGTCAAAGTGTCAAAATAAAAATTTTTGAGCAACTTTAAAACCCTTAATCACTAGTAGAAAATTATCACCTCCACCTAATAATTAAAACTTGAGTCAACTTTTCTAATTAAATGTCTGTGAAAGGTTTCTGCAAATTTGACCCTTTTCTCCTTTTTATATTTGCCTATAAAAGGAGGAAAAAAAAAAAGAAAAACAAATTTGGAGGGTGGTTTGGGCCAAATATTTTGAAGGAAGAAAGATGTCGTCAAAGTCGAGTGGGCGAAGGGAAAGAACCCGCTACCGGTCCTCCGATTATGATTCCGACCAAAAACGAAGTAAGAGGGAGGTCACGGATGAAGCAATTAACGACTACTTGTCCAAGAAAGCTCACAGAAAGGTATTATCCTCTAATTTGCCTTTTTTCTTTTCTCTTCTTGTTGTTTCTCTTGATTAATAATATATATCCATATCATTTTAGGCAAGTAAAGTGGCAAAAAAGTTGAAGTCTGAAACAGTTTCTGGATATTCCAATGATTCTAATCCTTTCGGTGATTCTACTCTCAATGAAAAGTAAGCTTTCTTTTCTGTATACACTAGTTGTTGTCTCTGAGATGTTATTGAGCTAGTTATGCAGTTAGGGATCATTTTGGTAGCTTTTTTTGGAGGTGAATTATGCAAGTATTAATTCCTGCATAAGTTATACCACGTTTGGTAGCTGGTTAGGAGATAAATTATTCATGTATAAAAATTATATGCGGTGTTTGGTTTGCAATTTAGAAACCTGCATGATAAGTTACGAGGGAATCTATGTATTATTTTATGTAGGATAGAATGTGGAATAACTAACACATGAATAACTAGACCTTGCATAAAATAATACATAGAAACCCGCGTAACTAATCGTTGTATTACTAATACTTGCATAACTCTAACCAGATACGAAGCGACCCCTTAGTTAGCTACTGTCGTGCAAGCAAGTGAGATTCTTTTGTGTAAATGTAACTCCTGCATGATAACTATAAGCTTCTTTCTTCTTTTTCTCTCTGCATATTTCTTTCAACAAGGCTAGTTCTCGGATTGTCCCTGAATATGCCTTCATCTTCCTCGAGATGATGCTCCTGGATTAATCATTTCATTCTTCTTGTTGCATCATGCTCTTTCAAGAAATTATTCAGATAACACGTCCAGTGATTGACACTTGGTGCTGTATCCTCAAAAAATTACTTCCATTTTGTAGAAAGTTGCTAGTATATGGTCGCATCTTGATCCTCCATTTGAAATTTCGTTCTTGCTTTGGTTCAGAAGGGGATTTGTTTTTTATAAGGTGGGTTCATAAGGGAATGTTTGAGCTAAAAGGTTTATTGGTAGTTGATATTGAAGGACTGCAGTACCATAACATGAGCTATGTTCACCACGAATAAAAGTTACACTCCATCGCAAAGAAAAGACGTTATTGTATACCTATTTTGGAAGTTCATCATGCAACACATTCAATTAGATTGAAAAAATTTAGGGTACTTCTGGTAACTGAAAATCTTGACTAGAAAAAGCTACACAATATATTGGGGATTACATATTTACTTGCATGAGTTATGCCTAATCATCGAATAGTACATGAAGCATTGAAAACATTACACTTTTTCTTGAAAGCGTCGCATTTTTTTTTAACGAACCATTTATGATGTCACTTAAAATCATATTTGTACGTGTCCTATGATCTTTTTACTGTCCTAGAAAAACGCATCCAATAAATAAGAACTCCAGTGTGGTTTATTCTGTTTTGGGTAACTTCAGTTTAGTATTTGATAGCTTTTGAGATGATTTACATTTCGGCTTATTTTTAATAGATTTACTGTTTGACATGCAGGTTTGTGTGGCGAAAGAAGATTGAACGTGATGTTTCCCATGGTGCGTCTCTTGAAACATTTTCAATCAAATCGGAGAAGAAGAGGCAAAGAGAAAGAATGGTATTTGGCGGTCATAAATTTTTCTTATATTTCAATACCACATTTTTTTATGAATTTCTCAAGTATATTTTCTTAATCCTGGGATACTCATGCTTGAATGATACTGTTATATTCCATCTTATGGTGAGTAATTGTGCTTTATCAATCACGATGAATTGCAATGTTCATTTCATTGAAGAACTTATAGTTATCCACAAAGAATGCAAGTAATTGTGCTTTATCAATCACGACGAACTGCAATATTCATTTTGTTGAATAACCTATAGTTATCCACAATATTCATTAATAGTTGAAGAATTTATAGCGTAATTGACCTTGAAAGCTCGTACAATGGGCAATCATGTGCTATATATACCCCTCCATCCCAATTTATAAGACACTCTTTCCTTTTTAGTCAGTCCCACAAAGAATGACACCTTTCTATATTTAATAACAATTCAACTTTATTTTTACCTTTTCACCCTTAATGAAATGATTTCTAGCCATACAATTTTCTATGGTATGTTTTAGACCACAAGTTTCAAAATTCTTTCTTTATCTCTTAAGCTTCGTGCCCAGTCAAACACCCTCATATAAAATGGGACGGAGCGAGTATAACTTTTGGATAATTATTCAAAAAGACTTGTATCTAGACAAGTCAGATCTTCGATGTTTCTCCCTTATCTCTTAGAAGCAGTAGTCGTACACCAATAATGAGGTAGAAAGTTTTTTACCATGGTATTTCATACTATGTTAATCTTGGATTTAGAATTTGGTGTTACACTTGTGGATTTTTTAAATTCTAGTGCAATTCTCCTTTTTTGGTGATTGGTTATCCCATATGCCTTTTCTCTTCACAGATAGAGCTAAGAGTTCTAAAACAAAGAACCTCCTTCGCTTTTCTTATTCATTTTGGTGGTGGATTCTTTGAGCAGGATGTTGAAAAATAGCTACAGAAAAACATTGGATTTGGGGCTTTAGTGTAGGAGCAAGTAGCTCAAGTTCTGCTGCTTAGAACTCTTTACTGGAACTATATTCTGACTTTTGTGAAGTATAAGAGAAGGAATTAACAGTGCTGAAGTTAGTCTTGCTTGCATTTGAAGCAGTTTCTAGGCTGCAACTTATTTGGCAAAAAGTTCTTTGTTTCCTCTGAATGAGGTTAACAACATCACTATTTTGGCTGGAATACTTGGTTGTGGAGTCAGGTCTTCCCCATCAACTTACTTGGGCCTTCGATGGGACAAGATTTAAGTGAAACCAAGTAGCAAGCGGTTGCAGGGAAGGTCCAGAGAAAATTTGTAACTTGGAAGAAGCTATATTTATCCTTGAGTGGCAGGTTGACCCTTATCAACAGTGTGTAGGACATTTTACAAACATATGTAATGTCGTTGTTTCCTTTGCCTGTAAAAGCAGATAAGAAGTGGGGCAATAGTAGCAGGAACCTTCTATGGGATGATTAATATGGGACGAAGGGCTTGGAACGTGGTTCCGCTTGCGTTGATGTGGGTAGTTTGGAGAGAGAAATAGGAGAGCTTTTGAAGATCTAGAGTCGAGTTTCTCTCAGTTGAGGAGTAGTCTACGCTCCCTTATTTTCTTTTGGTGTAAACAGAAAGTTCCTAGTTGTATAGATGATTGGCTGGAGTTTGTAGAGAATTAAATTCTGTAGATTCTTTACCTTTCAGTATACACTTTGTATACGGCTAGTTGGCCATGTTTATGAATGAAAAACTTTTACTTGATTAAAAAAAATGGGATGACTAAAGTGAAAAATGAAATTCCACCTAATAAAGTGGGAACTGTTCTACAATGAAGGTGTTGATAATCTTATATGGTCGCTTTAATATATTGGTCATTCTTGTCTCCGTATTACAAGTTTGCACTAATAAAATCTCATGCATTTTTCATAAAACTATCTACTTATTAGAGAAAGCTTGTTATGTATTCAGGCTGAGATCGAGAAAGTGAAAAAGAGGAGGGAGGAAAGAGCTATTGAAAAGGCACATCATGAGGAGGAAATGGTAGGTTTTCTCTTCCATTTTGATGTATAAGGTTTGCCGTTTATTACAAGTGTATTTTTTTTTAAAGTTTTTATTAGATGTTTATTTCTAATCACGTAAACAGAAACATATGTTCCTTTACTTTATTGATCTTCTCCTCCTTCTATAGGCATTGTTAGCAAGAGAGCGTGCCCGGGCCGAGTTCCAAGACTGGGAGAAAAAGGAAGAAGAGGTATATTGCTATGTGCATTTTGTTACTCTATTAACTGTGTGTATTCTTATTCTGCTGTATTTGGCTATCTGCCTCTATTCTGATATTTGCTATTTGGTTTACAGTTTCATTTTGATCAAAGCAAAGTAAGGTCAGAGATTCGCTTGCGTGAAGGGCGGATGAAGCCAATTGATGTTCTCACTAAGCATCTTGACCCTTCAGACGATTATGATGTCGAAATTAATGAACCATACATGGTATTCAAGGTACATACATTCCTTCCCTTATGTTTGGAATTCCTACAGTGATGTAATGTTCAGCAAGCATCTTATCCACCCCCATTCCAAAGAGTACGCCATCATAATTTATGTGGCACCACAACTGCAATTGCAACTCATGTGATTACTAATTAGTATCTGATGTGTGAATGCAGTGCAACAACTTGATCGATATAGTAGCAATAGCATGATGCCGTTTCTGTTTGGAATGTAAATATTTTATTATACGACATCTGCTTAGTCCTAAGTGTAAACACCAAACCAGTCACCCTTTTTAATTTATAAGGTATCCTGTCTATCTTGGTATCTCTTTTAAGTAAACAACAATAACAACAACAACAACCCAGTGAAATCCCACATCGTGGGGTCTGGGGAGGGTAGAGTGTACGCAGACCTGACTCCTACCAAGGTAGGACGGCTGTTTCCGAAAGACCCTCGGCTCAATAAAAGCATAAAAAGAAGTCAGATAAGGTTAAGAGATTCGGATAAGAGATTTAAAGCGATATGGAAATGAAATAATGCAAGCGACACAGATAACACAGGATAATCAGAGCACAGGAAATAACAGATAATAGCAGAAATCGGAGCAGATGACACAGGATAACCAAAGCACAGGAAATAACAGATAATAGCAGAAATCGGAGCACAAGAAATTATATTGCAATAATGCGACTACTAATAAGAACGGATAACGAGACTATCTACTAGCCTTCTACCCTAATTTGGGTCCTCCAAACCCTCCTATCTAAGGTCATGTCCTCGGTAAGCTGTAATTGCGCCATGTCGTGTCTAATTACCTCTCCCCAATACTTCTTCGGCCTACCCCTACCTCGTCTGAAACCATCCATGGCCAACCTCTCACACCTCCGCACTGGGGCATCTGTGTCTCTTCTCTTCACATGCCCAAACCATCTCAATCTCGCTTCTCACATCTTGTCTTCCACCGAGGCCACCCCCACCTTATCCCGAATATCCTCATTCCTAATCCTGTCACTCCTGGTGTGGCCACACATCCATCTCAACATTCTCATCTCGGCAACTTTCATCTTTTGAACGTGAGAGATATTAACTGGCCAACACTCCGCCCCATACAGCATAGTCGGTCTAACCACCACTTTGTAGAACTTGCCCTTAAGTTTTGGTGGCACCTTCTTGTCACATAGCACTCCGGAAGCAAGCCTCCATTTCATCCACCCTGCCCCAATACGATGTGTGACATCATCGCCAATCTCCCCGCTGCCTTGCACAATAGACCCAAGGTACTTGAAACTACTTTTCTTCTGGATGGCCTGGGTACCAAGCCTTACTTCCAAGTCAGCCTCCTGAGGTGCTTCACTGAACTTACACTCCAAGTACTCTGTCTTGGTCCTACTCAGCGTAAACCCTTTAGACTCCAGAGTATGTCTCCAACACTCCAGCTTAGCGTTAACTCCGCTACGAGTCTCGTCAATCAGGACTATGTCGTCCGCGAAAAGCATACACCATGGCACCTCACCTTGAATTTGTCGTGTCAATCCATCCATCACCAAGGCAAATAAAAACGGACTAAGAGCTGATCCTTGATGCAACCCCATCACAACTGGAAAGTGCTCTGAGTCTCCTCCTACTGTCCTCACCCTGGTTTTGGCTCCCTCATACATGTCCTTGATCACCCTAATGTACGCCACAGGTACACTTTTAGCCTCCAAGCATTTCCATAGGATCTGTCTTGGAACTTTGTCATAAGCCTTTTCTAGGTCGATGAATACCATGTGTAAATCCCTCTTCCTCTCCCTATACTGCTCCACCAACCTTCTCATAAGATGGATGGCTTCTGTAATTGAACGTCCCGGCATGAATCCGAACTGGTTTTCTGAAATAGACACACCTCTCCTCACCCTCATCTCCACCACCCTTTCTCACACTTTAATAGTATGGCTTAGCAGCTTGATACCTCTATAGTTGTTGCAACTCTGGATATTTCCCTTATTCTTGTATAGAGGGATCATTACACTCGCCCTCCATTCTTCGGGCATCAATGCCGTCTGAAAGATGACATTAAACAACCTAGTCAGCCACTCCAAACCTGCCGGGCCCGCGCTCTTCTAGAATTCCCCCGGAATCTCATCAGGTCCGGTCGCTCTTCCCCTGCGCATCCTACGAACAACACCCTTAACCTCGTCAACCTTAATACTCCTGCAATAGCCAAAGTCGCGACGCCTTCCTGTATGTTCTAAATCACCTAACACAATGTCTTTGTCCCCTTCTTCATTCAAGAGTTTGGAGAAGTATGACTGCCATCTCCGTCTAATGACAGTCTCCTCTAGCAATACTTTGCCATGCTCGTCCTTGATGCATTTTACTTGATCCACATCACGTGCCTTTCTCTCCCTCGCCTTGGCTTAGCCTGAACAATTTCTGGTCCCCTCCTTTCTCTTCTAGTTCAGCATACATGCGTTCAAAAGCTGCCGTTTTTGCCGTCGAAACCGCCAACTTCGCCTCCTTCCTTGCCATCTTATAAAGTTCTGTATTCGTCCACTTCTCCACCTCATCCTTGCTTTCTATCAACTTCGCATACGCCACCTTCTTTGCTTCCACCTTCCCTTGAACTTCTCCATTCCACCACCAGTCCCCTCGATGCTGACCACGACTACCTGTCGAGACCCCCAACACTTCCCTTGCTACCACCCTAATGCAACTAGCCGTCTTATCCCACATACTGGTCGCATCCCCACTACTATCCCAGGCCCCCATATCCTTCAATTTCTCTCCCATCTCCAGGGCACTAATAGTGGTCAAACTCCCCCATCTGATCCTAGGTCGGTCCTCCACGACCCTCTTCTTCCTCGTCATCTTGATCGCTAAATCCATCACCAAGAGCTTATGTCGGGTTGTAAGATATTCGCTCGGAATGACCTTACAATCCTTGCACAGACCTTTATCATCCTTCCTAAGGAGTAAAAAGTCTATTTGAGTCTTAGCCACCGAACTACGGAAGGTTACCAAGTGTTCCTCCTTCTTTGGGAAACTCGAATTGGCTATCACCAACCCAAAAGCTCTTGCAAAATCCAAAAGTGAGACTCCTCCTCCATTCCTGTCCCCGAAGCCAAAGCCTCCATGCACATCATCATAACCTCCCGAAATAGGTCCGATGTGTCCATTGAAATCACCTCCCACGAATAGCTTCTCAGTAGGCGGTATGCCTCCCACTAATTCGTCCAAATCCTCCCAAAAGCGCCTCTTCTCCTCGTCGCCTAAGCCCGCTTGCGGCGCATATACACTAATAATGTTCAAAGTGAGTCCTTCAACGACCACCTTAATCGACATCATCCTATCAGTGACTCTCCTAACCTCTACCACCTGATCCCTTAATTCACTATCTACTAAAATGCCCACCCCTTTTCTATACTTCGACCTATCAGAGAACCACAGCTTATACCCGTCTACCTCCTTAGCTTTAGGACCTACCCATTTGGTCTCTTGGATACAAGCTATATTAATCTTCCTCTTCTGAAGAATCTTAACTAGCTCTATGGACTTCCCCGTTAACGTTCCAATGTTCCAAGATCCTACTCTCAACCTAGGCGCTCCTTTAACCCACTTACCCCTCCTAACCCTCGCCTCCGTCCCTGAACGAGAACATGACCCTAGTCTAACATCACTAAGCAAAGCCACGAAAATGAGTATGAGCTAATAAACTATTCAAAAGCCTAAAGTTAGCAAAAAATGAAACTACAAGTGTATGGACAAATAATGAATATGGCAACCGGAGGTACCAACTCCAGTTGAAATGAACCTGATCGCCGCAGGAAAATATTGTTCAACGTCCGAGTACTGTTCACTGTTCACTACCGGAGTTACTGTTCACTGCCGGAGTTACTGTTCACGGTTCACTGCCGGAATTATTTTCACAGAGACCTGAACAGGAGCAGAGAAGAGGGGGAACAAGAAAAGAAAAAGAAAAAAGAAAAAAGGAGAGAAAGAGAGGGCTGGCCGGAAAAAGTCTCCGGCGATGACGCAGCTGTGTTCTGGCAGCGCCAGGAGCGGATAAAAAAGGGGAAAAGGAGAAGAGAAGAAGAAGAAAAGGAAAGAGAGAAAAAAAGTAGATCTGGCCAGAAAAGTGACCGGCGTTACCTGATCGCCGGAGTTACCTGGTAGCCGGACGCGGTCTGTTCGCCGGATGTGGTGGCAGGTGGGGTGGGGGGGGGGGGGGGGAGATGTTACCGCAACAAATGAATTGAAAAATCCACATAAACTTTTTGTAACAAGAATGCCTTGGCCCGTAGAGCATAAATATTATGTGGAGCTTCGTCACCAACCAAGTGGCCCAGTATGATACTGGACTAATATGGCTAGCCAAACACCAAATTTATACACAGGCTGATCCCCCCCTTTTTATTTTTTGATCAAGAGTATACAGGGTATGTTGTTGTAGTATACAGGGTGATTTACTAAGACTATTATGGTGCCTTATACAGTAATACATTTCTATGTTAATCCTCTTGATATGTGGGTGGGGTTGTGCCAATTTATGGTCCATTTGCTATGTCGGATTGAGGACAGGGAATTTGTCATTCATCCAATTCCATGCCTATTGTTATTCTCTCTTAAATTGTTTTAATTGTCAGAAGATTTTATTTTGTTAAGTTATGACCCTGAACATAATGATCTTTTGGAAGTAATTCCTGTCACGGGCCTGTAGCTATCTCAACCTGTTTCAGAGGTAGTATTTACATACTAATACAATCATTTCATCTGCTTTACACCAATAGACATATATGCATGTAAATCTAGCATCGTGTTTTGTTTGTTACTTTCTATAACATTCTTCAGCCGTTAATGAGTTGTTACATGTAGGGTTTGTCTGTAAAAGAGATGGAGGAACTTCATGAGGACATAAGAATGCACCTCGACTTGGATAGAGCAACACCAACACATATAAACTATTGGGAGGTATGTCTTCTCCTTTGTACTATGCCTGTTCCAAGAGGAGAGTGGCTAGGAATTGTACTTATTTACTTATCCTCAGGGAAGTATCTGTCAATCCTCTCTTGTTTCTTCCTAACCAAACAAGGGAAATACACCTTCTCCAACCTCTTTTACTCCTATCCACCCACTCCTCTGTTTTTCATCCTATCAAACTTTTTGTAAGCCTAGTTACAGAAGTTTCTGTATTCTTTTTCTTATTTTCTGGTGTTTTTGTCTGTTAGATCAAGATTAGCCTAAGCTTGCCTTAAAAATTGGTGATGTCAGCTGTTACTGAAAATCTGCCAGTAGAAATGAATAAGAAAGTGCGCAAGTGGAATCTTAATATTGCTTTAGAACATTATGAAGGGCAGAAAGGAGAAGTAGGATTAGTTTTTGAAGCAGTGGATGTTGATGGAAAGTGCTGAGAGGCCAATTTCTGACGTGGTTGTACGAAAAGAAGTTTTTCGTTGGATATATAGCACTCCAAGGTTGTGCTTGTTTCAAAATTTGTTTTACATCAATAACCTATTGGTAAAGTAGGGTTATGTTAACTGACTAAGCATTTGTTGGCATTACTGTTTAAAATAAAGTATTGCAAGGGCATTTTATAAAGTATATTTTCAGAGAGTTTAAACATAAACTAGTGACAATGGCAACTTTAACAAGTAATACAACAACAATAACAACCACGCCTCAGTCCCAAATATGTTGGGATCGGCTATACGAGTCCTCGCTTTTCTATTTAAGGAGGTCAACTTGTGTCATCATCATACTAAATAAAATAGGAGTAATAAGTAAGTATATATAAATAATAGTAATAATAATAATAATATTAAACCCTCAGGGGTTGGCCTGGTGGTAATTGGCTTGAGCCTTGGGGTGCTCCCTTTCAAGGTCTCAAGTTCGAAACCCACTGGGTGCAAACAATTTCTGAGGGCCATCGGACTGGGGTAAAACCCTGAATTACCCGTGGTGCACTTGCGGGAAACTCCTTGCCGAGGGCCTGTGCACCCCCGGGATTAGTTGGGGCTCAAAGAGACCCGGACACCCGGTGCTTAATCAAAAAAAAAAATAATAATATTAGAAGTTCTCTAACAAGACTAAAACCCATTCTTAACTAGTGGATATCACCTATATAAATCTTTTTCTTCCATTGTTCTTGTCTTTTGCCAAGTCTGCATTGATTCCAAGAATTTGTGGGTCTTTCAAGACAACTTCCTTCCATGTGGTATTAGGTCTACCCCGTCCCTGTTTAACACCTTCACTCACCATAATTCCACACCTACGTACCGATGCATCTGTATGTCGACGCAAGACATGACCACATCATCTCATGCGACCTCTCATTTTATCCTCGACGTGTGCTACTTGTACCTTTTGGTGGATATGGTCATTTTTAATCTTGTCTGATCTTATATGATTGCACATCCATCATAGCATCCGCATCCCTGCAACAGTTTGTGGATATGTAGGACTTTAGTTGCCCAACATTCACTATCATAGATCATTGTCGGTCTTATAGTTCTTCTGTCGGCCTTATCTGACTTCTCTTTATGCTTTTATTGAGCCGGGAGTCTTTCGGAAACAGCCGTCCTACCTTGGTAGGAGTCAGGTCTGCGTACACTCTACCCTCCCCAGACCCTACGATGTGGGATTTCACTGGGTTGTTGTTGTTGTTGTTACCTTTTACTTTGGTAGGTATCCTTCCATCAAAGTAATAATGCTAAAATTTCCTTCACTCCCATGCTTAACTAGCTTTTCATTTGGCAGTTAGTCATTGATTAGGAAAGATCTGCCAGCCAATGCACCAAAAATCATGGCCCTTTTGCTTTCTGTTTTGATCAGGCACTTTTGGTAGTTTCTGGATGGGAGCTCGCTGAAGCACGAAAGAAGGACGCATTGGATAGAGCTAGAGTGCGTGGAGAACAGCTACCCCCTGAATTAGCTGCTGAAGAGAGGGGTTTGCACTCAAGCATTGAAGCAGATGTGAAGTCTCTCCTAGAAGGAAAAACTTATGGGGAACTGGAAGCCCTTCAATCTCAGATTGAGTCACAGATGCGCTCAGGCACTGCTAAAGTAGTTGAATATTGGGAAGCTGTTGTAAAACGTCTGCACATTTACAAGGCAAAGGTGAATACTTGTCTGACAGGTGATGTCATTATTCCTTTGGCTCAAGAATTGGCTTCCAACAATAAATATATGGTAATTGCAGGCTTGTCTAAAGGAAATACATGCCAAGATGCTACACAAGCACTTGGAGCACCTTGAAAAACCAATAGAGGTTGTGGATATTGAGAAAGCATGGAGTTCAAGGCCCGACGATGAAGACGATGATCAAGATGAAAAAGGTAAAACTTTATCCAGTATTCTATTTGGCCTTCAAGTAATTGCATTTAGTTCACTTAATCGTAATCATCAATGTTTAGATGCTGAAAGTCTAGTTCAAGCTCAAGAGCTCTCTCCAGAGCTCATTGAGGCGCTGGAAGAAGAATATGCGGAGGCTGGAGAGTACTCGCCCTTGCTTGTGCATGGCGATGAAAATGAACAAGCACTTGACCCTGAAGAAGATATTGCCATTCTGGTAATTTGGCATGATTTTGGTTAATCTGTTCCTTGCATGTAACCAGGTTATGTTTGTTTAGCAACCATATGTATCAACCATATGATGTTATAAATAATAGGAAAGGAACCGTTTGGCAATTTTGGAAGAACGGCGGCTTCAGGAATTGGCTTCAAGATCAACTCCCTCTGAAGACAACTTTGAGAAGAAGGCCTTAAGATCCATGGGAGCCATTGAAGAAGGTGAAGCAGTTTTTGGCTCTAATGATGAAATTAACCTGGACTCGCAGGTAACCTTTCTCGTCACGGGTTGGCTAATACCTTGAAATTAGTCCTTTTCTTACACGCCGTGAAAGCAGGTTTACTGGTGGCATGACAAATACCGCCCTAGGAAGCCAAAGTATTTCAATCGGGTTCATACTGGCTATGAGTGGAATAAGTACAACCAAACTCACTATGACCATGACAATCCACCCCCAAAAACGGTGCAAGGATACAAGTTCAATATCTTCTATCCTGATCTTGTTGACAAATCGAAGGCTCCATCTTACACAATAGAGAAAGATGAAGATAGTTCTGAAACTTGCATTATAAGGTTTCATGCTGGGCCCCCTTATGAGGATATAGTAAGTTCCAATTTCTTTTTCTTCTAAAATAAATACTACTTTTTTCACTTTTCTGGAGCTGCAAATGGAAAATCACTTATGACTCTTCTTAAGATTCTTGCCAAAAATTCTCTATTTTCAGGCATTCCGTGTTGTTAACAAAGAATGGGAATATTCACACAAGAAGGGTTTCAAGTGCACATTTGAGCGAGGAATTTTGCATGTGTATTTCAACATCAAACGCCATCGTTATCGTCGTTGATGCATTTGGAGGGAGAACTTGCTCTGTTACTCACGTGTACATTTTTTTGTACATGATCATGGGTAGGGTCGTGTCTGTGTTCGTTCTTGCATGCATGTTCTGCATCATTGATGGGCAGATGCTTCTTAGCCGCTCTGGACATTGTCAATGAACGAGTGTGAGAACATGAAAAAATTTGACTCAAAGGAGTTGGAAAAGTGTGTATGGGTTGGCTGAATGATGTGTCAGCGGTTACACTGTGTTGTATCTTGATTTACATATTTCTGTTATGTAATTGCTGTGGACAATGGATGTGTGTATGAGGCATTTTTTTTTTTTTTAGTTTGGTTCAATGACTATTTAGCCCCTTACAGACGATAGCGTATTATAACAATCTAGATAAAGCTGCTCCTTCTGAATATGGACATGTCAGCAGTCAGCGTTGGGTGGTTTTGTCCACAATTTACATGGTGCCACCAGTAGAGTTCTGAAATGCAGATCAGCCACCCTTGATATAGTAGTACATGAATAGTTTATCCATATTTGCATATGCTATCTACTGCTCAAAGGTCCTGCCTTCTCTCCGACATCCAAGGCAATGCCGTAATACTTCCATGGTTTCCCTTATCAGGCATCTCCTTATCCGCTACTCTATGCTTGCCTGCCTTTCCCTCTCTTCAATCCTAAAATCCCATAATTATCTCCCCTTGAACCCTATTCCTGGTACTCTTGTCAAACTTCACTGGAAGGGTCGTTAATTTGCTTTGCCGAGCAATGATTTCATATACTACATGGATAACACCTTTTGCAATTTTGTTCTTGGGCACCCATATCTCAACTCAAAATACATTATTTCGGTGTGTATGGCCTGCTTCTGGTTATTGCCCCCAAATGATGGATTTTCTCATTTTAGATATATATTCTGATCTTCGTACTTCTCGTGGAGTATGTTGTCATGTTTATGGTTAACTAGTATACGTACCCGCGTGATGCGCGGATCGTTTCAAAGAAAAAGAAGCAGATAGAGATAATAGAAACATATATATATAATTACTTGGTTGGCAAATTCAAATGATTTTCACGCAAATTGGCATTTGTTTTGCTTCATGTTGTTAACTGATTTGTTATGGCTTTGCTTATTTGAATCTGAATTTCTCGTGTTTATTCTTCCACACCCCCCTCTTTCTATCTCCAACCCCTCCACCCACCCCCTCCCACAGTCCCTCTCATTATGGACACTTCTATTATGTTTAATAAAAATCAAGGAGAATTTGCGAAAGTTAATATTTTGAATTTTTTTAATAACCATCGTATTGTCCTTGAGTTTTTCCTTTTAGGTGAATGTTTCCAGGAGAATCAATGTGAAACAAAATACATAGAGATATTTTGCTAAGCTTCTTCTGCTTTAAAAAAGTGTTTGTAGTACTTATTAGGGTATTCGAGAATTATTGATTGTCTGATTTTGTCATTGGTCATTGTTCCCATGTTTTAGCTGAAGAAAGAGGAGAGTGTTGAAGTTGTTTCAAAAATATTAAGAAGCTTGAAAACATTAAAACATATAATTCATATTAATATTTATTAGAGAATAAAAACAAACAGTTAGGAATTGAAAAAAGAAAATTTTGAAAAAAATCCTTATACTGAATTCATCTTAGCACATGAAATATCTTATTACTTCCAGCTTTTGATAGCATGATTTAAATGTGTTACATCAAATAAAATGGAAACCAATGAGTAGAAGTCTAAGAAATTTCATGTGTCAACTTTGACAAAATAGCATTTATTTGAATAAAGTCTCTTCTCTGTTATTACACGAATAGAGCTACTCAACTGGCGTTTACAGAAAGAAAATACATTTAAGTAAAAATATTTTCTAAGTTTATTAGGACAAATTTCTTAATCATAACAAAATTGGCGCAGAGAAACATGTACAATTACAATCAAATAACCACGTACAATTGAAGAGCTTTATCCAATTTTATTTGAGTTTTCAACTCCTCGAATAACATAATCAGTTGCCGGTATTGATTTCCAAATGCATATCCATCTATACATATTGGTTTAGACTAATCTGATAGAAAAGATGGAAAAACCCTATAATATCTTATGTCTACATGAACTAAATAAAGAAAACCTCAAGGAAAACAGATTTGAAACAATCAAATCTTACACCTGCATATGCGCGTACACGATTCCAAAACACCTGCAACATATAAAATTAACCAAATCATTCTGTTAAAGAACACATTTCAATATTGAGAGCAGAATATATATAATATTCAGATCGCTTCATGTTACAACATCCTGGTACATTCCACGAAGAAACAGAGCAGTATCCATATCAGCCAACAGCATAACTGCAATACTTACGTAACTAATGGGGATAGAAAATAAGGGCATACATTAACTTGTTTAATATATAATATATCTGAATATTACTTCATATTAACCCAAAAAAGTACATTAATAGCAGTCTTCAATCGAAAAATAAGGGATCGGAAAAGAAGTGAATTAACACTGAAATCAAAACTTTCGCACAAAGTGAAAAGCTAAATAAGTACATTGATAGCACAACAATATGCCAGCAACACTGAAAGCAAAACACTCCAATTATTGGATATTCACAATTTTGAGAAGAGCAGTGAACCAACACTGAAATCAAAACTTTTACATACTCTATGAGAACATATTCTGAAAGTTAATGTATTAAGCTTATTCTGTTACATATAAATGAGTAGCAGTCATAGTTAAAATATCATACAATGGTTTAAGCTAGCCAGGATTTTTTTTTTTAATTTAAATAAGTCCTATCAAGTTTAAAAGAGGGATACATTTTTTTTATTTGTACAACAAATTCAGCATTCTCTAAGTGCTGATAACTGAATAATACTTATTACCTTCGCAAAAAATATCTAAGAAGGTATTAACTTGCTGTTGGAGTTCAAGAGCTTTTGCTTGCATACCTCGCAAAATAAATTTAGAAATAAGTCTTATAGGAGAGAAACGTCTCCCGAAAACAATTAACCTAGTAGGAAAACTGGACGGTAAAAAAAAAAAAAAAAAAAGGGATCTTGAAGTTTGAGAATCACCTGTACCTATCACAATAAACAAAGGGTAAACAAACTTCTTCAAAAACTAATAATCACATTGATAGCAAAAACACATTGCTATCCAAGCAACACCAAAATCAAAACTCTCCAATTATTTGATATTTGCTAATTACTAACGGAGAGCACAATATATTATTAGCTAAGGGATTGATTGTTTAAAAAGCCAGCCATTTTCATTGAACACCAAGTTTGCAAGGTCAGTTTTTGGACTAAATAAATGTCATCTAAGTACTTTACCTCGACTTGGCGCTGGAGGAATTGCACTGTTATCAAGCATCACAATGCAAAAACACTAAATTAGTTAATGAGAGAATACAATGTGAAAGAGTCTTGGGTAAAATTTCCAAAGGAAATGAGCTTAACTTTCTTGTCAACTTTAGTATTTACTTTAAAGAAAACTTCCTAAAAATTGTCAAAGACAAAGAAACTACAATCCTAGTTCGTGAAAATAGAACATGAATATCTGCAGAAGAAGATTATAATTTCATGAACAGTAAATGCAAGAAACCATCGAGAAAACAAACCATCTGTTGCTTTCTTGCTCCTCCGTTTGTTGTTGCTACCAAAAGCACCATCTACTTTTCAAAAGAGTATTATTAACTCATTTCTAACACAACACTGTCCGTATTTGTTTTTATTACTACCCATATGAATATGCCCTACAATTTGTTGCCATCATGTTATAGCCTTTGGGGCTCGTTACCCATTGCTTCCGAATGTCTGCTTCCTCGAGATCATATAGCAGTACAGTGCCCCAATATTTTCTGGAATTTGGCTAAAAAGTAAGAGCTTAAGAGTGCTCTCTAATCCAAGAAACAGAGGTATTAAGAATAGCAAATCTGATAAAATGCAATTGATAATCCAAAGATCGCACCAGATAGCATAAATAACAAAGGGCCAATCTCAATAGGTCAAAAACAGATAAACAATATTTAAGCTAATCAAAGATCTGCTAGCAATTTGAACATGAGAACGTAGCTCGCATAATTGAAATTATGTATACTTCCTGAGCTGAAATTTCCTCATGTCCTAAATTACTTGTCCTCTTTGGCCTATAGTACTTACTACTTACCTAAGAAGTATAGAGAGAAACTAAAATAGTCTATTCTCCTAAATGTGATATCAAATATGACTCGTATACTACTGGTTCTCATGTCCTATCTTTTGGTTTTCTAACTTACACGGAAAAAAGCTATATAAAGCTGCTATCCAACATCTCTTTTTAAAGCACGTGATGATTACAACTGAGCAAAAAATCGCAGCAGATTACAGAATTCATGTGCATAAGTACTTCTTATCCTATTATATCGGTAATTCCAGCAAAATTTAGTAGAAAATCATAATCAAGTTTACCAAAATTTCATGCATTGATCAAATAAAGAAAAAGTAGAAGAAAAGTCTAAAATAAACTGCAGCAGTAGCACTCCCTCGAAAAAAATTGTAGCAGTAGCAGAAAATGGATTTTTAGGAATTGATTGAAAATAGATCAAAATTGGAACTTTCAAGGATTTGAGAGTATTTCGAGAAACAATGGTAACTCCTCCGTTTCCTAAGATATTCAAGTGCTATGACTCTCCATTTGTTATTGTCTCTGCCTCAAATTCGTCTGCCCTAAAACTACCACTATCACAAATATGGAAGAAACTGTTAATCTGCAGCAGTTACATTCC
Organism: Lycium barbarum; assembly: GCF_019175385.1. Lineage (NCBI taxonomy): Eukaryota > Viridiplantae > Streptophyta > Magnoliopsida > Solanales > Solanaceae > Lycium > Lycium barbarum. Next base: position 78,776,620 of record NC_083339.1, on the reverse strand, counting down.
TGTGATTTCTCACCCCTTCCGAAGAAACATATAAAACCGTAGTATCAATATATGCTTATGATAAAGCCGGTTAGCATATTGATTTTGATATATAGATACGAAATGTGATTTCAAAATTTAGAAAAAAATGTTGAAAAACGAAAAGTTCTGAAAAAATAAAATTAAAAACAGTTGCAACAGGTACAAAGTGAAACAAACCATATGCTTATAATAATCGAATAAAATATATAGAGATTATGAAAGCATAAAACCTTGAAGCTTGAAAGAAACTTCAAAAGAAAATGTTGTTTTTGACGCCTGAATCTATATATAAATGTGTCAAGTGCAATTAAAAGAATTGGGGAAGTGGGAGTACTGTTGGTAGTTTCTAAATTCCTATGTTGCAATAATGCAACTACAACTGCTGCTCCAAACGTGTAAAGATAGTGAGCATGGTTTCTGTTTTTTTTTTTAATTTCTTTTTTAATATCTCAATTCAAATTTAAGTAGGTTAAAAAAAAATACTGGATAAACTCAAATTCAAAATTAAGATGAAACTATAACTACTCTATTAGATAGAACGTGCATGACCCATTACAATTAGGTTTCTCTACAGTTATGTTTCAATTTACTGGTTTTAAAATTGTTTCTTGTTTCTGAAAATAAGGAGGCAAAAACGTGTTTTATTGGATTTTAAATATTTTAAAAGTTGGGTAACTATACAGGAGAGAAAATGGTGCAACAATCCTCTTTTTAATTATATATACAAGAAGATTATAATTTCATGAACAGTAAATGCAAGAAACCATCGAGAAAACAAACCATCTGTTGCTTTCTTGCTCCTCCGTTTGTTGTTGCTACCAAAAGCACCATCTACTTTTCAAAAGAGTATTATTAACTCATTTCTAACACAACACTGTCCCTATTTGTTTTTATTACTATCCATATGAATATGCCCTACAATTTGTTGCCATCATGTTATAGCCTTTGGGGCTCGTCACCTATTGCTTCCGAACGTCTGCTTCCTCAAGATCATATAGCAGTACAGTGCCCCAATATTTTCTGGAATTTGGCTAAAAAGTAAGAGCTTAAGAGTGCTCTCTAATCCAAGAAACAGAGGTATTAAGAATAGCAAATCTGATAAAATGCAATTGATAATCCAAAGATCGCACCAGATAGCATAAATAACAAAGGGCCAATCTCAATAGATCAAAAACAGATAAACAATATTTAAGCTAATCAAAGATCTGCTAGCAACTTGAACATGAGAACGTAGCTCGCATAATTGAAATTATGTATACTTCCTGAGCTGAAATTTCCTCATGTCCTAAATTACTTGTCCTCTTTGGCCTATAGTACTTACTACTTACCTAAGAAGTATAGAGAAAACTAAAATAGTCTATTCTCCTAAATGTGATATCAAATATGACTCGTATACTACTGGTTCTCATGTCCTATCTTTTGGTTTTCTAACTTACACGGAAAAAAGCTATATAAAGCTGCTATCCAACATCTCTTTTTAAAGCACGTGATGATTACAACTGAGCAAAAAATCGCAGCAGATTACAAAATTCATGTGCATAAGTACTTCTTATCCTATTATATCGGTAATTCCAGCAAAATTTAGTAGAAAATCATAATCAAGTTTACCAAAATTTCATGCATTGATCAAATAAAGAAAAAGTAGAAGAAAAGTCTAAAATAAACTGCAGCAGTAGCACTCCCTCGAAAAAAATTGTAGCAGTAGCAGAAAATGGATTTTTAGGAATTGATTGAAAATAGATCAAAATTGGAACTTTCAAGGATTTGAGAGTATTTCGAGAAACAATGGTAACTCCTCCGTTTCCTAAGATATTCAAGTGCTATGACTCTCCATTTGTTGTTGTCTCTGCCTCAAATTTGTCTGCCCTAAAACTACCACTTTCACAAATATGGAAGAAACTGTTAATCTGCAGCAGTTACATTCCTGTGATTTCTCACCCCTTCCGAAGAAATATATAAAACCGTAGTATCCATATATGCTTATGATAAAGCCGGTTAGCATATTGATTTTGATATATAGATACGAAATGTGATTTCAAAGTTTAGAAAAAAATGTTGAAAAACGAAATGTTCTGAAAAAATAAAATTAAAAACAGTTGCAACAGGTAGAAAGTGAAACAAACCATATGCTTATAATAATCGAATAAAATATATAGAGATTATGAAAGCATAAAACCTTGAAGCTTGAAAGAAACTTCAAAAGAAAATGTTGTTTATGACGCCTGAATCTATATATAAATGTGTCAAGTGCAATTAAGAGAATTGGGGAAGTGGGAGTACTGTTGGTAGTTTCTAAATTCCTATGTTGGAATAATGCAACTACAACTGCTGCTCCAAACGTGTAAAGATAGTGAACATGGTTTCTGTTTTTTTTTTGAATTTCTTTTTTAATATCTCAATTCAAATTTAAGTAGGTTAAAAAAAAATACTGGATAAAATCAAATTCAAAATTAAGATGAAACTATAACTACTCTATTAGATAGAACGTGCATGATCCATTACCAATAGGTTTCTCTACAGTTATGTTTCAATTTACTGGTTTTAAAATTGTTTCTTGTTTCTGAAAATAAGGAGGCAAAAACGTGTTTTATTGGATTTTAAATATTTTAAAAGTTGGGTAACTATACAGGAGAGAAAATGGTGCAACTATCCTCTTTTTAATTATATATAGAAGAAGATTATAGTTTCATGAACAGTAAATGCAAGAAACCATCGAGAAAACAAACCATCTGTTGCTTTCTTGCTCCTCTGTTTGTTGTTGCTACCAAAAGCACCATCTACTTTTCAAAAGAGTATTATTAACTCATTTCTAACACAACACTGTCCGTATTTGTTTTTATTACTTTCCATATGAATATGCCCTACAATTTGTTGCCATCATGTTATAGCCTTTGGGGCTCGTCACCCATTGCTTCCGAATGTCTGCTTCCTCGAGATCATATAGCAGTACAGTGCCCCAATATTTTCTGGATTTTGGCTAAAAAGTAAGAGCTTAAGAGTGCTCTCTAATCCAAGAAACAGAGGTATTAAGAATAGCAAATCTGATAAAATGCAATTGATAATCCAAAGATCGCACCAGATAGCATAAATAACAAAGGGCCAATCTCAATAGGTCAAAAACAGATAAACAATATTTAAGCTAATCAAAGATCTGCTAGCAATTTGAACATGAGAACGTAGCTCGCATAATTGAAATTATGTATACTTCCTGAGCTGAAATTTCCTCATGTCCTAAATTACTTGTCCTCTTTGGCCTATAGTACTTACTACTTACCTAAGAAGTATAGAGAGAAACTAAAATAGTCTATTCTCCTAAATGTGATATCAAATATGACTCGTATACTACTGGTTCTCATGTCCTATCTTTTGGTTTTCTAACTTACACGGAAAAAAGCTATATAAAGCTGCTATCCAACATCTCTTTTTAAAGCACGTGATGATTACAACTGAGCAAAAAATCGCAGCAGATTACAGAATTCATGTGCATAAGTACTTCTTATCCTATTATATCGGTAATTCCAGCAAAATTTAGTAGAAAATCATAATCAAGTTTACCAAAATTTCATGCATTGATCAAATCAAGAAAAAGTAGAAGAAAAGTCTAAAATAAACTGCAGCAGTAGCACTCCCTCGAAAAAAATTGTAGCAGTAGCAGAAAATGGATTTTTAGGAATTGATTGAAAATAGATCAAAATTGGAACTTTCAAGGATTTGAGAGTGTTTCGAGAAACAATGGTAACTCCTCAGTTTCCTAAGATATTCAAGTGGTATGACTCTCCATTTGTTGTTGTCTCTGCCTCAAATTCGTCTGCCCTAAAACTACCACTATCACAAATATGGAAGAAACTGTTAATCTGCAGCAGTTACATTCCTGTGATTTCTCACCCCTTCCGAAGAAATATATAAAACCGTAGTATCCATATATGCTTATGATAAAGCCGATTAGCATATTGATTTTGATATATAGATACGAAATGTGACTTCAAAGTTTAGAAAAAAATGTTGAAAAACGAAAAGTTCTGAAAAAATAAAATTAAAAACAGTTGCAACAGGTACAAAGTGAAACAAACCATATGCTTATAATAATCGAATAAAATATATAGAGATTATGAAAGCATAAAACCTTGAAGCTTGAAAGAAACTTCAAAAGAAAATGTTGTTTTTGACGCCTGAATCTATATATAAATGTGTCAAGTGCAATTAAGAGAATTGGGGAAGTGGGAGTACTGTTGGTAGTTTCTAAATTCCTATGTTGCAATAATGCAACTACAACTGCTGCTCCAAACATGTAAAGATAGTGAACATGGTTTCTGTTTTTTTATTTTTTATTTCTTTTTTAATATCTCAATTCAAATTTAAGTAGGTTAAAAAAAATACTGGATAAACTCAAATTCAAAATTAAGATGAAACTATAACTACTCTATTAGATAGAACGTGCATGACCCATTACCAATAGGTTTCTCTACAGTTATGTTTCAATTTACTGGTTTTAAAATTGTTTCTGGTTTCTGAAAATAAGGAGGCAAAAACGTGTTTTATTGGATTTTAAATATTTTAAAAGTTGGGTAACTATACAGGAGAGAAAATGGTGCAACTATCCTCTTTTTAATTATATATAGAAGAAGATTATAATTTCATGAACAGTAAATGCAAGAAACCATCGAGAAAACATACCATCTGTTGCTTTCTTGCTCCTCCGTTTGTTGTTGCTACCAAAAGCACCATCTACTTTTCAAAAGAGTATTATTAACTCATTTCTAACACAACACTGTCCGTATTTGTTTTTATTACTATCCATATGAATATGCCCTACAATTTGTTGCCATCATGTTATAGCCTTTGGGGCTCGTTACCCATTGCTTCCGAATGTCTGCTTCCTCGAGATCATATAGCAGTACAGTGCCCCAATATTTTCTGGAATTTGGCTAAAAAGTAAGAGCTTAAGAGTGCTCTCTAATCCAAGAAACAGAGGTATTAAGAATAGCAAATCTGATAAAATGCAATTGATAATACAAAGATCGCACCAGATAGCATAAATAACAAAGGGCCAATCTCAATAGGTCAAAAACAGATAAACAATATTTAAGCTAATCAAAGATCTACTAGCAATTTGAACATGAGAACGTAGCTCGCATAATTGAAATTATGTATACTTCCTGAGCTGAAATTTCCTCATGTCCTAAATTACTTGTCCTCTTTGGCCTATAGTACTTACTACTTACCTAAGAAGTATAGAGAGAAACTAAAATAGTCTATTCTCCTAAATGTGATATCAAATATGACTCGTATACTACTGGTTCTCATGTCCTATCTTTTGGTTTTCTAACTTACACGGAAAAAAGCTATATAAAACTGCTATCCAACATCTCTTTTTAAAGCACGTGATGATTACGACTGAGCAAAAAATCGCAGCAGATTACAGAATTCATGTGCATAAGTACTTCTTATCCTATTATATCGGTAATTCCAGCAAAATTTAGTAGAAAATCATAATCAAGTTTACCAAAATTTCATGCATTGATCAAATCAAGAAAAAGTAGAAGAAAAGTCTAAAATAAACTGCAGCAGTAGCACTCCCTCGAAAAAAATTGTAGCAGTAGCAGAAAATGGATTTTTAGGAATTGATTGAAAATAGATCAAAATTGGAACTTTCAAGGATTTGAGAGTATTTCGAGAAACAATGGTAACTCCTCCGTTTCCTAAGATATTCAAGTGCTATGACTCTCCATTTGTTGTTGTCTCTGCCTCAAATTCGTCTGCCCTAAAACTACCACTACCACAAATATGGAAGAAACTGTTAATCTGCAGCAGTTACATTCCTGTGATTTCTCACCCCTTCCGAAGAAATATATAAAACCGTAGTATCCATATATGCTTATGATAAAGCCGGTTAGCATATTGATTTTGATATATAGATACGAAATGTGACTTCAAAGTTTAGAAAAAAATGTTGAAAAACGAAAAGTTCTGAAAAAATAAAATTAAAAACAGTTGCAACAGGTACAAAGTGAAACAAACCATATGCTTATAATAATCGAATAAAATATATAGAGATTATGAAAGCATAAAACCTTGAAGCTTGAAAGAAACTTCAAAAGAAAATGTTGTTTTTGACGCCTGAATCTATATATAAATGTGTCAAGTGCAATTAAGAGAATTGGGGAAGTGGGAGTACTGTTGGTAGTTTCTAAATTCCTATGTTGCAATAATGCAACTACAACTGCTGCTCCAAACGTGTAAAGATAGTGAACATGGTTTCTGTTTTTTTTTTTAATTTCTTTTTTAATATCTCAATTCAAATTTAAGTAGGTTAAAAAAAAATACTGGATAAACTCAAATTCAAAATTAAGATGAAACTATAACTACTCTATTAGATAGAACGTGCATGACCCATTACCAATAGGTTTCTCTACAGTTATGTTTCAATTTACTGGTTTTAAAATTGTTTCTTGTTTCTGAAAATAAGGAGGCAAAAACGTGTTTTATTGGATTTTAAATATTTTAAAAGTTGGGTAACTATACAGGAGAGAAAATGGTGCAACTATCCTCTTTTTAATTATATATAGAAGAAGATTATAATTTCATGAACAGTAAATGCAAGAAACCATCGAGAAAACAAACCATCTGTTGCTTTCTTGCTCCTCCGTTTGTTGTTGCTACCAAAAGCACCATCTACTTTTCAAAAGAGTATTATTAACTCATTTCTAACACAACACTGTCCGTATTTGTTTTTATTACTATCCATATGAATATGCCCTACAATTTGTTGCCATCATGTTATAGCCTTTGGGGCTCGTTACCCATTGCTTCCGAATGTCTGCTTCCTCGAGATCATATAGCAGTACAGTGCCCCAATATTTTCTGGAATTTGGCTAAAAAGTAAGAGCTTAAGAGTGCTCTCTAATCCAAGAAACAGAGGTATTAAGAATAGCAAATCTGATAAAATGCAATTGATAATATTTTAAAAGTTGGGTAACTATACATGAAAGAAAATGGTGCAAACATTTCGGACCACTCACAGCCCAATTTATAGATGTACGTATGTGTTTCCTTAATTTTTTTTAGATTTTTTTTTTTTTAGATTCAAATTCAAAAACAATAACTAATTATTAACTAATTAACTATTTTTTTTATCCTAAAACTACCATGTGTCATTATCTTATGATGCCATTTGTCAAAATCCTAAGGCAAACTATTCTCTTTTTAATTATATATAGATTTTGTCCTAAAACTTCCATGTGTCATTATCTTATGATGCCACTTGTCAAAATCCTAAGGCAAACTATCCTCTTTTTAATTATATATAGATTCTGTTAATTAGCCATTTCTTTCATTAGCTGAGTTAGTCCTTTTATTATTTGAAGGTAACTTTTGGGTATGTCAATTTAGTACATTAATTTTAATTGTTATTTTTAGTTTAATCCATAAATTTGTTAGGAAAGTGGAATAGGTGTCTTAGTCTGATAGCCTCAAGTTGACAATGCTAGTATATGTTACCCCCTTGTACAGGATCACATATGAAATGAAAATTTTGTTTCCTTTCTAATTTCTTTCTACTCTCCTTACTCTCTTCTACCCTAATTATGTATTTATAACAAGAGCTTCCTCTTGTTACAATGGTATCAGAGCATCTTCCTCGACCTACTCTCGAAACATGTCTCAATCAAAGTTATTAGGCTTGCAAGATGAAATGAAAGCCATGCGAGCGCAGCTCCCTACGTTTATTGAGGACATCAGAAAGCGATTCAAATACTTAGAATCGAATCAAACTTAGCATCACGCCCAGTTGGATGAAGTGAAAGAGACGAATAAGAGGTTGGATTTTATTATCTCCAATTTGGGGTTAACTCGAACTCCAAGTATGCATCCTTCACCATCACAAACCAACCCTAATGTCACTCCAAAACCTTTACCTATTATTGGCTGGTCCTATCAACCAGTGATTTTAGATGGAGTTCTGTAACGACCCGTTTGGTCGTTATAGTCTTTTCAGTACTTTTGACCCTTTCTCGAGCTTTTTTAGCTCACATTTGACCCGAGGGGACCGTTGACACACTTCGCGAGGTATTTGGATATGATTTGGGTGACTTTTTGGGAAATTCGGGCTTAAAGTGAAAAAGAGTTGACTCAAAGTTGACTTTTTTGGGTAAACGGACCTTGTTCGGGAATCCGTCGATTTCGAGAGGTCCGGATGGTCTTTTAGAACTTGTGTGTATATTCAGTTCGGTTCCCAATGCACTCGGGTGCATTTTGGGACTTGGGTTGATAAGTTGGTTTTGAGGCATCGGGGGTTGACTCAGTCATGAGATTTCCGTTGAGAATTTCGAGGCCACGAGTGCGTTCGTAGCGTGTTTTTATGTGTGTATGCGTATATGGTATGTGAGCAGATTGTCACAACCCGACTAGGGGGCCATGACGGGTACCGGAGCTGACTACCGAGCACCACTCATTATGCTAATCATCATACCTCACCTGAACACATATACTCTTCAAGCAATGCATAAATATACATGGGCCCTCACGGCTGCAAAAATGATATACAAGAACGTACAATGTAGTCATTATGGGACATCTACTACCCACACATACGTATCTATGAGCCTCTACTAGAGTACTAGACATAAGGCCGGGACAGGACCCCGTCGTGCCCAAATATATACACAAAATAATATCTCAAAAATGGCACCTCCGGAATAATGGGGTGCTTATGTAAATCTGCTGAGTAGCTCCTAGGAATCTGGGCCACCTCTCTGTCTACCTGTGGGCATGAACACAGCGTCCAAAAAGAAAAGGGCGTCAGTACGAACATTGTACTGAGTATGTAAGGCATGCACAATAATAACATATCGAAGACATAAGGAGACATCAAGTGAGGAAACGACCTGTAACCGGATGTCACGCAAGATTGAATAATGCATGCTAGCTTACATTATAAACAACATCATATCAAGTATGTATATATAAGCTGCCCGACCATATAGGTTCGGTGTGATCATCATTAGCCCGCGTCCGGGGTAGCTATCTCATGCCGCCCACTAGTGGTGTCTGCCCATGCCATCTAGACATGGTGTATATATGCCGCCCGCCTTAGCGGTGTCTACCCGAACATATAGACACGGTGTATTCTCATCATCATATACTTATCATAAAGCATGCATTAGAACTCGAATACAAACTATAACTCTATCGGGGTGACGTAAGGTAAAGAACCCCCGACTCCATTATGGAGTAGTCATAATCATCATGCCTCACCTTGAAGGAACTAGCATTATAAGGTGAATGTAGCAACAATGAGCAATATCAAAGAATCGTATAAGGATCATTAGCTTTGTAGAAGTATCACATCATGGGATTTAGAATCTTTAGACTTAGACTCATCATCGTCATCATTATCAGGATCGCAACATATCTCTTATCTTTATCTTATGAGAAGCTCTTTATAAACATAGACTCATAGCTTCCGGAATGTAAGAAGGTCATGGAAGGACAAAGGAAGTCATGTCATGGGAATCATGCCTTAGAAAAGAAGGGACTAGCCTCACATACCTTTTCGCCTTTCGAACTTGCCGACTAAACGCTTCTTTCCATGTTCGCGATTATACATTCTAGAGAATTCGTGCTAGAATTAGATAATCGGAAGTATACTTAAGCTTGAGCTAAAGCTAATGAAATTGAGAAGCATATCCTTTGTTTCTACAATTTCTTCATATAATATAACAACTCCCAAACATCAGTAACAACATTCATAATATCATAATCAATAACTTCAACAAGTTCGACATTATTCAATTCTCCAAATTTCCTCTCAAGGTCATCCATAACCATGGCCATAATACAACACCACATTCATTCCCATATAATGCTTCTCCAACATTCTTGATATTATTCATAACAAGATTATACCCAAAACAAGTCAAGAACTACGATTCAAGTCAAGTTACCTTTCAAGAATATCGCAATTTCCATATTTCAACTCCATGTTCTACTTTCTTCCTCAATCCAAGTTATTCAACCATTAAATATTCTTAATGACATGAAATGATCATAAAACACACCTTTGATTATGTAGGAACGGGCTTTGGATGGAAATGCCTCACTTGGAGAAAACCCTAACTTCAATTCCCAAGAGTTTTCTTGCTTCCATCAACCCTGGCTAGCATTCTTGCACTTGATTCTACTACTTTTTGGTATTGATATTTTATTTTCCCTTGGATATGTGTAAGTGAAGTGTGGAGAAAGTTCTATAGGTTTTGAGAGTGTTGGAGAGAAGTGGGAAATGAAAAGAATGAATTTGGGGCCTCTTTATATAAAATTAAAAATCTGCCAGTCGGGAGTTATACGGACCGTTATACGGTCCGTATAATTTTATACGGTTCGTATAAGTGACCGTATAACTCCATTAGTGATGGACCTTCACTGTAACGGTTATACGGACCATTATATGGACAATATAATATTATATGGACCGTATAAATGGTTGTATAATCCATTATCTCAAAGAACTTGTTCTCGTCGTTTCGTTTGATCTCCAATCCTTATGAAATCTTCTTAGAACTTGTTTAACACTTCATTAACAATATAAGGGGTGTCATAACTCTTCTTTAAGACATCATTAAGTTAACATTAGTTCGGTACTTTGCAAAACCCTTCCAAAGCATGACTTATATCTTACTTTCTTCAACGAACTTTGTTCTCTTGCCTCAAATGTCTTTGGAATATTAATTAGAATCTTTAAGTACTACTTCTTACTTGTGGAACCATCATATACTGATCACCCTGCGTTAGTCTATCTACCACACAATGATATGAAATTTTTCGAGGTGTAACACTCTTCCCCCCTTTAAAAACATTTGTTCTCGAATGTTAAGTTCTCGGGAATCCTACAGAAATTTTGCCAGAGTTTCCCCTGTAATATGGCGCTACCATCCTGTCACAACAACCCACAATAACATCGCCCTAGAGGGCTACAACACAGTAGCAAGAAATTAATGCCACACACGACCAAAAGCATTAAAAAGAAAAGCATTACATACCTCATAATACTGATCTCTCACCTTGAATCTCTTCTGGGGTGGAAACAATTGCGGGTACTTGGACTTCATGTTTTCTTCCACTTTCCAAGTCATTTCTTTTCGGTTATTGTTTCTCCATAGGACCTTGACTGAAGCTACTTCTCTGTTTCTAAGTCTCCGCACTTGCCTATCTAGTATGGCAATGGGTACCTCCTCATAAGTCAAATTTTCCGTAACTTGAACATCATCTACCGGGGCATGATTTTAGTCGGATCCCCAACACATTTACGGAGCATTGACACATGAAAAACTGGATGGACTGATTCACGTTTTGGAGGTAAGTCCAGTTCATAAGCTACTTGGCATATTTTGCGGACAATCTTATAAGGTCCGATGTATCGAGGACTTAATTTTACCTTCTTACCAAATCTCATCACGCCTTTCATCGGTGATACCTTCAGGAATACCCAATCATCAACTTGGAATTCTAAGTCTTGCCGATGGTTGTCCGCATAAGATTTTTGGCGACTTTGGGCTGTCAATAATCGATCTCGGATAACCTTGATATTTTCCACCGCTTGTTGAATCAACTCCGGGCCTATTAGTTGCATCTCCCCTACTTCAAACCATCCAATTGGGGATCTACACTTTCTTCCATATAGAGCCTCATATGGGGCCATCTGAATACTGGAATGATAGCTGTTGTTGTATGCGAACTCAATAAGAGGGAAGTGATTATCCCAGCTACTTTCAAAATCTAGCACACGTGCCCACAACATATCTTTCAAGGTCTGACTAGTACGTTCGGCTTGCCCATCAGTTTGTGGATGAAACGCTATGCTAAGCCTTACCTGAGTACCCAAACCTTCTTGGAAAGACTTCCAGAATTTAGCTGTAAATTGTGCTCCCCTATCTGTGATAATAGATATCGGGATACCATGAAGTCACACTATCTCCTTGAGATATAACCTTGCAAAATCTTCTGCTGAATATATGGTTCTGACTGGAAGAAAATGAGTCGATTTCGTGAGTCTGTCCACGATCACCCATATGGAGTCATACTTGCGTCGGGAACGAGGAAAACCTATAATGAAATCCATGTTAATCACTTCCCATTTCCAAGTTGGAATTTCCATCGCTTGCAATAATCCTCCTGGCTTTTGATGCTCAATTTTCACTTGTTGGCAATTTGGACATTGAGCCACAAATTCTGCTATGTCTTTCTTCATTCCATCCCACCAATACATTAACTTGAGATCGTGATACATCTTTGTTGCTCCTGGATGAATAGAATACCGAGAGTAATGAGCTTCTTTTAGAATCCGACGACGTAGTTCGGCAACATTTGGAACACATATCCTCTGTCGGTACCTAAGAACCCCATCTGTAGAAACTTCAAATGACGACTTTTCTTTCTCGAGAAATGTATCTCTATAATGACTCAACTGAGGGTCTTCATATTGGTGCTCTCTCACCTCCATATCTAAGGACGAAATAGCTAGGTTATGAATATCAATTCCTGCGTCGCCTGAATCAATTAGGCAAACTCTGAGACTGGCTAGCTGGTAAAGCTCACGGGTTAATTCTTTCTTCTCCGAAGGGACCTCACATAGACTTCCCATTGATTTGCGGCTAAGCGCATCAGCTACTACATTCGCCTTTCCGGGGTGGTATAAAATACTTACATCATAATCCTTCAACAATTCTAACCACCGCCTCTGTCGTAAATTTAACTCCTTCTGCTTGAAAATATACTGGAGACTCTTATGATCTATATAAATATCAACTTGAATGCCATACAAATAGTGCCTCCACATCTTCAGTGCATGAATAACCGCGACCAATTCAAGATCATGGGTTGGATAGTTCTTTTCATATTTTCGCAATTGTCGAGAAGCATAGGCAATGACCTTACCATGTTGCATCAACACACAGCGTAACCCAACACCAGAGGCATCACAATACACAACATAACCATCTGGTCCTACTGGAAGTGTCAAGACTGGGGCTGAAGTTAATCTATCGTTCAATTCCTGGAAACTGCGTTCACAAGCATCGGTCCACTGTAATTTTGCCAATTTCTGAGTGAGCTTTATTAATGGTGCTGAAATAGAGGAAAACCCTTCCACAAATCTTCTATAGTAACCTGCCAATCCCAGAAAGCTACAGACTTTTGTAGGCGTTGTAGGCCTTGGTCAAGTCTTCACAGCCACAATCTTTCGAACATCTACTCGAATGCTATCAGCTGAGATAATATGGCCCAGAAAAGTCACAATATTTTGCCAGAACTTGCATTTTGAAAATTTTGCATATAACTCTTGAATCCGAAGAATTCCATGGACAATACGTAAATGGTATGCATGCTTCGTTTCTAACAGAGAATATACTAAGATGTCATCGATGAACACGATCACAAATAGATCTAAAAGAGGCCTGAATACATTATTCATCAGATTCACAAACACCGCCGGAGCATTGGTCAACCCAAATGACATCACTCGAAATTCACAGTGTCCATATCTTGTTCTGAAAGCCGTTTTGGGAATATATTCTTCTCTAACTCTCACTTGATGATACCCCAATCTCAGATCAATTTTGGAAAACTATTTGGTACCTCTTAATTGGTCAAACAAATCATCAATTCTTGGAAGCGGATATTTATTATTTATTGTCACCTTGTTCAGCTACCTATAATCAATACACATCCATAGGGAACCATCTTATTTTCTCACAAACAGGACGGGTGCTCCCCACGGTGATGAACTGGGCCTAATGAATCCCTTCTCAAGCAAATCCTTCAGTTGTGCCTTTAGCTCTTTCAATTCTGCAGGAGCCATTCGATAAGGAGGAATAGATATAGGCTTGGTGTCCGGCAACACATCAATAGCAAAATCAATCTCTCTTTTTAGAGGAAGGACTGGAAGTTCATCTGGAAATACATCCGAAAATTCATTCACTACCGGGACGGATTGAAAAGTCGGTGGCTTTGCTTCGGTGTCATGAACTCTGACTAGGTGATAAATATTGCCTTTAGCTATCATCTTCCTAGCCTTAAGGTAAGAAATAAACCTACCTCTGGGAGACGCTGTATTACCTTTCCATTCAAGTACGGGTTCACCCGGGAATTGGAACCGAACTATCTTCATTCTGCAATTGACATAAGCATAACAAGAAGCCAACCAATCCATGCTCATGATAACATCAAAATCTAACATTTCTAGCTCTACCAAATCAACTTTATTCTGACGATCATATACCACAATCACACAATTCTTGTATAAGCTATTATGAGATCACCAACCAGAGTAGATACCTTAAAAGGTTTAATTGGTTCGGGTTTCACCCCAATGCGGCCAGCAATAGAAGGAGTAATATAAGACAGCGTAGAACCCGAGTCAATCAATGCATAAACGCCATGAGAGAATATGAATAGTATACCTGTAACCACATCTGGGGAGGACTCAAGATCCTGTCGTCCGGCTAAAGCATAAATACGGGGCTGGATACCACCTGAACTGGATGCTCCCCCTCTGCCCCTACCACGACCTGCTGGAACAGGGGGAGCCTGCCCTATCGGGCGCACAGACAAGGAAGAACCAGCTTCTGATCCTGGAGGCTGAACTCCAACTCAACCACCCATCGAGGGAAAATCACGCATCATATGCCCCCAACCTGACCACAGGAATAGCAAGCATCTGAACCCCGGCGACACTGCCCCGAATGCAATCTACCACACTGGCTACATCACAGAACCGGTGGTCTCCGCTGGCTAGGATCACCTCCAAGCTGAGGACCTAAGACTCTAGAACTCTGACCCGGACCAGAATGAACAGGGAGATCAAATCTTCTGCCCGCAAACTGAGGAGGTGCACTCATCGCGGACTGGCCCGAATATCTAGAATACTGTTGCCGCTGACCCCCTCTATACTCACTACCAACACCGACAGATCTGGCCCTCTTGCTCTGTCCTCTATCAATATCACGCTCACCCCTCTGCGGCTGTTGCTGCTCCTCTAAATTCTGGGCGTGAGCCTGAATACGGGAGATGTTCATCCCTTCCTGGAGTGAAGCTGTCAAACAATCTTTGAACAAATGTGGCCCTAAGCCACTTACAAATCTGTGCACTCTATCTCCCATGTCAGCCACCATAGTCGGAGCATATCTATCCAATGAGTTAAAATGAAGGATATACTCCCAAGAACTCATATTCCCTTGCTTTAGATTTAGAAACCTGTCAGATCGGGCCCTTCGAACCTCGGGTGGCAAATAGTGGCGGATGAAAGCATCTACGAATTCTTGCCAAACCGGGAGAGGTGCATTTTACTTTCTTAAAGATATCCAGTTATTATACCAAAGAACCACCACATCCTAGAGTCTATAAGATTCCAACTCCACAGATTCAGTATAGGAGGCATGGATGATTCTCAACGTTCTCAGCATCTCATAAAAAAAACCCTCGGGTCTTCATCCGGCTTTGACCCGAAATTTTTTGGGGGATTTAAACTCATGAAATTGTCACGACCCAACCCCGTGGGCCGCGACTGGTACCCTAACTGGGTACCCATACGTACCTACCCGACCGAATTTCGAATCTTACGGATTTTTTTTTTTTTAAAACAGAAGTACAGAAGAAGGCCGATACAATTACGGCACGCGCGTAACTTACATATATATATACATATACCTGAACATACAGACATTTACAGATAAGCCGAAAAGGCTAACATACAGACGAAACCCGTAACCCACATATCCATCTACAGGCCCCTACAGACATACAAAATCATATGGCGGGACAGGGCCCCGCCGTACCCAGAACATACACACATACGGAGTACACAGAAGACAGAAAATATATACCAAAAGATATGCTCCGGGTCAAAGGAGCTCTTCAAAAAGCAGAGTCGGGAACCTACGCGGGCGGCGTATCACCTGGTGCGTCTGTACCTGCGGGCATGTAGCGCAGCCCCCGAAGAACGGGGGTCAGTACGGAAAATGTACCGAGTATGTAAAGCAGAAACGTAACAGATATAAACATAGTCCGAACTAGAGTCACAGAAATATAACGGGCAAAATCATAAGTCAAACTAACGGACAGAGTTATGATCCAGACAGACATACAGAATCGTGTTACACACAAATGAACAGAATTATAGTTCGGACAGACAGACGGAATCATAATACGGACAGACGAGTAGAATCTGAATCCATACGGACATACAGAAGCAGAAGCCATACGGACATACAGAAATAGTTGTAACACAGACGGACAGACAGTAGTATGACGGACAGAATTATGCATGCAGAGTAGCACAGAGTCATACAAAATCATACAAAGGCGTGTGCTTTATAAATACAGATGGCACACGCATATATTCATACAGATCCCGGCCCTGTCTGGGGGCGCGGTAACAGAACCCGACCCTCTTAGTACGGGACGCGGTGGACAGACAGAATCAAATCAGATCATATGCCATCCTGGCCGCCATCCCCATACACAGATCATACAGACATACAGATCCCGGCCCGTACGCCGAGGGACGCGGTGAACAATGCAGAGAATTATGCACGATAACAGAACCTGGCCCGGGTCGCAGTGAAAGAATGCATTGAGACAGACACGAATCGATAAATGAGAAACCACCTACCTACAGACTCAACATACAGACTCGATCAATCAGAAGGGTGCCAAACGGCGAGCCAAAATCAGAATATCCAGATGGTATGCATAGCACACGCTCATATCCTAGTTAGGAAGGCACGACAGATTATCAGAATGGGATGCTCGGATGTTCAGAAATAATATTGTATAAATTACACAAAAATATCCATAATATTCACAAAATAATAGTTCAGAAGTTTTTGGAGAAGATCGGACCAAAACAGATGTATTTTAAAATCGTACCGGGAGTATCGGGCCTTGTGGGCCCACCTCGGACCAACCCAAGGCTACATACGTAAATTACTGATGATTGACCTTATGAGGTCACCCATACTCATTCGGAAGTGTTCCGACTCCGTTTGGGGAAGTTTTGTGCAAAATCTCACTTTAAGGACAATTTGTAAGAAAATAGGTTCAATTGAATTGAAGGAATTGGAGCGGTTTTCCGTCTCGAATTCCGGGGAACGGAGTCGGATTTAAGGCTCGCGGCCGAGCCTACCACATCCAGAACATGCCTAGGAGCGTATAGAAGTGCTTCACATACCTCGATGGCGCCTTAAGCTCGCTCGGCGTCAATCCAAATTTTGTCCAAAATCTGGAAATGGTCAAGTTTACCATTTGGTTAGTTTCATTCTTTCAATACTCTATCTTTACACATAATTGCCTACCGAAATTTCGGCAGCATTTCCTCTGTATATACGACATCCCCGAGACTTAGCTCGGCTCAATTCCTCAACACAACGGCCCAGAGAAAACATCCAAACAACAACAAACATCAATAAACACTAATTCATACACTATGGCATTATTAGCCATCTTTCGACACAACGAGTTATTTTTCGTTTTAAACTTGCATTTCCAACCAAACTTATTATTTTCATATCCATTATCCATCAAAATCATTACGACACACATCGGAGGCATCCATACCATATTCACATAACATTCATAAGTTACTCAAACATTCAACTTCCTATCAAATCACTACCTTTCCAATCTTTCCTAACTTCCAACATACAAGTTCATAAACACATTTTCATATTCCAAGTTCGTTATCGTCAATCACAATTTCAAGACATTAGGCTAACGCAACATACTTTCCGACAACGACTTAACAAACAATTCTTCGTTTTGGCTTAACCATTATCCTTCAATCTACTTCACAAAGCCATAACACAATTAACATACAACCAAAATCAAATTCACATCCCATATTACACATAGTACCATACGGCCAACATACTATATTTTCCAACTCTCACCAATTCATCCCACTTTCCTTTCTAATACAATTTCCACCATACTACAACTAACTTACACAAGAATTCAAACCATTACAATCATGCAATACATATATATGCATTCGGCCACCACCCAAAAATTCCAACACACCAAATTTCCATATTTTTCATTCATTCACACATACTACAACATACATACATCATTTTTTTAACACAACAAAAGCATGAAATCCTTACCTTTCTTCAAGTTCTTCATTTGGGGTTGAAGTTGTTTTCTTGCAAAAATCTTTATATCAATTTGTAGATAATCTTGTGCTTAGCAATAATCTCTCAAGAGAGGAACTTTTTAAACCCAAGAATTAGCTCCAAAATTTTTTTTCTTTCTTTTCCTTTTCTTTCTCCTCTCACCCGAACCCTTTTTTTTTTTTTTTCTTGTTTTGATCTTGTTTCTTGAATGATCTTGTGATAAGGATGCATATATTTATCACATGGTAATTATATAACAACCATGGGCTTGGGCTATGCCTTGTGGCCGGTTGGGCCATTCCCAATTGGGCCTCTTCTCTTATTATTATATTTTTTTTTTGAGCCCACTTGGCTAATTTTTGTAATTCATGGAACAAGTTTCCAAAATTCCAATTTTTGCCCTTGGCCTCCTTTCGTAATTCCACACCAAGGTATTCCTAACTTACACATTCATGCCAAGTAAGGTCCAATTGTGGCCTTATTCATCACAAGTCAATTTATCCTGAATTTTCCGAATGAACAAAAATGTCGGATGTAACGTTCTCCCCCCCTTTAGAACATTCGTCCTCGAATGTTAAATTGACCTTATGGGGCGCCATACTACCCCGGGAGGGTTCTCTTTATAGTCGTCCTTTGCTGACTTTCCGACATGGCTTCTTTACCAACATTATGAGGTAATTTTCCACATCACAGATTCAGATGCCTTCATAATATATCTTCTCGTACCCCACGCAATCGTCGAACCATAAGCTATATTCTTGTAACCGACGAACACTTCCTAAACATCATAGAGCACCTCATTTCTTATTACACTCCTGAATTCCCTACCACATTATCGACATCCCACTTCATACCAGACACTCCTTACCAACAGATTCAGAATTAGGGCCGGACGCGTAGAAGCATATCGGATGGATTCGTAATCAAAAGCAGACATGCCAAACTATGGCGGATAGATTCATAATCAAAAGAAGAGATACGGAAGTATGTCAGACAGATCTAAGATCAGAGTCAGATGTATAGAAAGGTATCGGACGGATTTCGAAATCGGAATCAGGCTTACAGAAATGTATCATACAGAGTCACACTTAGAATTAGACATGCGGGGATGTATCAGACAGACATGCGATCGAAATTAGACGTACAGAGGCACACCAGACGGATTTATATCTAGAGTCAGACATACAGAGGTGTGTCAGACAGAGTCGTAATCGGAGTTAATTGTACAGAGATATGTCAGACAGGAACGTATTCAGAATCAATCATACAAATCGTCTTGGGTGTCGCTTATTGACTTTTTCAAAGATTCTTCTTATTTGCCCTTTTTATCTCTCTTCTTCCCTACTATCCATACACTCTTTCCTTTTACAACCATCGCCATACCAGACTAACTTATGATGTAATTGGGCGTTTTCTATCCCCTGATAACATTCGGGTCGTTGCTGACTGTTATCCAGATTCGTTCGATTTTCCGAGCGGTATCGCACCTTTTCTTTTTGCCCATTTAATCCGCGTCGGTCTGTGTGGTGTCTGTAAAGGCGCTAATTACTCCATACATTCTCTTTTCCTTTAGATTACCCCAAATTTTCATTTATATCAGTCATACCTACACTTGTGCAAAACTCTGCATTCCTTCCCAGGGGGTCCCCCATCCCAGAATTGCTCTGGCCTGAGCACGCTTAACTCCGAAACATTCATGCATTTCGACACGTTAGGGCTAATATAATTTCGTCGATTGCCCCTCACGACCTTTGTCACGAAATTTTAGAGTAAATCGGGGTCTTCGCAGATTTTATGAAAAATTTTGGTAGCGGGTCCCACCCCCGGCTAAGTCATACCATTACCATATTGCTTTTCTGAATCTCGGTATCCACCAAATTAACATTTATCTTACTATTTCCAATACCCAGAAGTATAAGATCACGTAATTCAGCAAAATACAAACTTATCCATACATACATTTCTCAAAAAGGATTGGCTGGCGTACCTGGGCGTGCACTCGAAGACGCTCCTGGATCCTGCCGGCCGGTTAAAGCAAACACGCGGTTCGAAGGACCGCTGTAACCAGAAGCTGCACCTCGTCCTCTGCCACGACCCGCTGGCGCTGGTGCTGGTGCTGGTGCTCCTCGCCCCGCAGGGCGCATGGCTGCTGAAGGAGAAGATGAGCCTGCAACGGACCCAGCAGGCCGGGCTGAACCCGAACTGCCCTTAAGTGGGCACTCTCTGACTCGATGGTCTGGGCTCCCACAAAAATAACAAGCGCCCGTAGCGCGGTAACACTCCCCCGGGTGGGGTCTCCCACAGTAAGAACACGGGGGTATGGGTGGCCTCGACTGTCCGGGACCTCTGGAGCTCTGTCCTGCGAACTGTGGGGGCGTACTGTAGGCTGGCTGGGACGAATACCTATTTCTCTGCCGCTGGGAAGGCTCGCTCTGAAATCCCTCTGAATACCCAGCCGATCTGGCTCTCTTAGGCTGGCCCCTGTCGTAACCCCTATCAGGCCGACGTTCCCTACGTCGGTCCTCCATGCCCTGGGCGTGTGCCTGTACCCGGGCTACATGCATCCCTGGCTGAGCAGCCACAGCCAAACAACCATCAATAAGATAAGAGTCCAGTCCCATCACATACCTGTGCACCCTGTCGGCCATCTCAGCTACTATGGTGGGTGCATACCTAGCCAATGAATCGAACTCTAGGCTGTACTCGCGAACACTCCTACCATTCTGTCTCAAGTTCAAGAACCGATCGACCCTAGCTCTTCGTAGCTCTGGTGGTAGAAAATGGTCAAGAAAGGCCTTAGTAAATTCGGCCCATACCGCTGGGGGAGCATCGTCACCCCTGGAGAGCTGCCAAGACTCATACCAATTTGCTGCCACCTCATATAATCGATACGAAGCCAACTCCACAGACTCAGTCGGCGAAGCCTTAATCAGTCGTAGTGTGCTCTCCATCTTTCTAATGAACTCCTGGGGATCCTCCTCAGGTTTTGCCCCGGAGAATTCTGGAGGATTACATGTCAGAAACTCACGAGCCCTGGAGCTCTCGTACCTATCCGCACGACCACCCCCAAATCCATGCCTGCGAACCTGCTCCACCATCAATGTGGTCAATAATTGAACCGCATCTCGCATGGCCCTACCCTCCGCCCCTGCCTGTGGAGCTGGAGGCTCGGGCACTGGAACCTCAGGGGCTTGCGGTGGAGCCGTCTCCCGATTAGCAGCTCCTGCTGCTCTGATATCCTCCGGCAAGGGGGGTGTAACAGATCCAGACGACGGGGGCACATCCTCAAGTGCAGGGTGCACACTGGCCCTGGTAACCCTCGGGGCCTGGCTGGTCTCTCCTGCCTCAATCCTGGCCTTGCCCTTCTGGGCAGCTGTTGCCTTCTTCGGAGGCATCACTGAAACATAGCAGATCGTTAGGAGAGGTTCATCCTACTAATACAGTTCTATCGCACGTTCTAGAGATCCAAAGAAGGGTAACATCCTAAATGCCCTGTAGCTTCCTGTTTATAGATGTGGTGCACAACACATCGATAAACAAGACTCTACTAGACACGGCCTGTAGACATTCTGAGGACTAACCGCTCTGATACCACTTTTGTCACGACCCAACCCCGTGGGCCGCGACTGGTACCCTAACTGGGTACCCATACGTACCTACCCGACCGAATTTCAAATCTTACGGATTTTTTTTTTAAAACAGAAGTACAGAAGAAGGCCGATACAATTACGGCACGCGCGTAACTTACATATATATATACATATACCTGAACATACAGACATTTACAGATAAGCCGAAAAGGCTAACATACAGACGAAACCCGTAACCCACATATCCATCTACAGGCCCCTACAGACATACAAAATCATATGGCGGGACAGGGCCCCGCCGTACCCAGAACATACACATATACGGAGTACACAGAAGACAGAAAATATATACCAAAAGATATGCTCCGGGTCAAAGGAGCTCTTCAAAAAGCAGAGTCGGGAACCTACGCGGGCGGCGTATCACCTGGTGCGTCTGTACCTGCGGGCATGTAGCGCAGCCCCCGAAGAACGGGGGTCAGTACGGAAAATGTACCGAGTATGTAAAGCAGAAACGTAACAGATATAAACATAGTCCGAACTAGAGTCACAGAAATATAACGGGCAAAATCATAAGTCAAACTAACAGACAGAGTTATGATCCAGACAGACATACAGAATCGTGTTACACACAAATGAACAGAATTATAGTTCGGACAGACAGACGGAATCATAATACGGACAGACGAGTAGAATCTGAATCCATACGGACATACAGAAGCAGAAGCCATACGGACATACAGAAATAGTTGTAACACAGACGGACAGACAGTAGTATGACGGACAGAATTATGCATGCAGAGTAGCACAGAGTCATACAAAATCATACAAAGGCGTGTGCTTTATAAATACAGATGGCACACGCATATATTCATACAGATCCCGGCCCTGTCTGGGGGCGCGGTAACAGAACCCGACCCTCTTAGTACGGGACGCGGTGGACAGACAGAATCAAATCAGATCATATGCCATCCTGGCCGCCATCCCCATACACAGATCATACAGACATACAGATCCCGGCCCGTACGCCGAGGGACGCGGTGAACAATGCAGAGAATTATGCACGATAACAGAACCTGGCCCGGGTCGCAGTGAAAGAATGCATTGAGACAGACACGAATCGATAAATGAGAAACCACCTACCTACAGACTCAACATACAGACTCGATCAATCAGAAGGGTGCCAAACGGCGAGCCAAAATCAGAATATCCAGATGGTATGCATAGCACGCGCTCATATCCTAGTTAGGAAGGCACGACAGATTATCAGAATGGGATGCTCGGATGTTCAGAAATAATATTGTATAAATTACACAAAAATATCCATAATATTCACAAAATAATAGTTCAGAAGTTTTTGGAGAAGATCGGACCAAAACAGATGTATTTTAAAATCGTACCGGGAGTATCGGGCCTTGTGGGCCCACCTCGGACCAACCCAAGGCTACATACGTAAATTACTGATGATTGACCTTATGAGGTCACCCATACTCATTCGGAAGTGTTCCGACTCCGTTTGGGGAAGTTTTGTGCAAAATCTCACTTTAAGGACAATTTGTAAGAAAATAGGTTCAATTGAATTGAAGGAATTGGAGCGGTTTTCCGTCTCGAATTCCGGGGAACGGAGTCGGATTTAAGGCTCGCGGCCGAGCCTACCACATCCAGAACATGCCTAGGAGCGTATAGAAGTGCTTCACATACCTCGATGGCGCCTTAAGCTCGCTCGGCGTCAATCCACATTTCGTCCAAAATCTGGAAATGGTCAAGTTTACCATTTGGTTAGTTTCATTCTTTCAATACTCTATCTTTACACATAATTGCCTACCGAAATTTCGGCAGCATTTCCTCTGTATATACGACATCCCCGAGACTTAGCTCGGCTCAATTCCTCAACACAACGGCCCAGAGAAAACATCCAAACAACAACAAACATCAATAAACACTAATTCATACACTATGGCATTATTAGCCATCTTTCGACACAATGAGTTATTTTTCGTTTTAAACTTGCATTTCCAACCAAACCTATTATTTTCATATCCATTATCCATCAAAATCATTACGACACACATCGGAGGCATCCATACCATATTCACATAACATTCATAAGTTACTCAAACATTCAACTTCCTATCAAATCACTACCTTTCCAATCTTTCCTAACTTCCAACATACAAGTTCATAAACACATTTTCATATTCCAAGTTCGTTATCGTCAATCACAATTTCAAGACATTAGGCTAACGCAACATACTTTCCGACAACGACTTAACAAACAATTCTTCGTTTTGGCTTAACCATTATCCTTCAATCTACTTCACAAAGCCATAACACAATTAACATACAACCAAAATCAAATTCACATCCCATATTACACATAGTACCATACGGCCAACATACTATATTTTCCAACTCTCACCAATTCATCCCACTTTCCTTTCTAATACAATTTCCACCATACTACAACTAACTTACATAAGAATTCAAACCATTACAATCATGCAATACATATATATGCATTCGGCCACCACCCAAAAATTCCAACACACCAAATTTTCATATTTTTCATTCATTCACACATACTACAACATACATACATCATTTTTTTAACACAACAAAAGCATGAAATCCTTACCTTTCTTCAAGTTCTTCACTTGGGGTTGAAGTTGTTTTCTTGCCAAAATCTTTATATCAATTTGTAGATAATCTTGTGCTTAGCAATAATCTCTCAAGAGAGGAACTTTTTAAACCCAAGAATTAGCTCCAAAATTTTTTTTCTTTCTTTTCCTTTTCTTTCTCCTCTCACCCGAACCCTCTCTCTTTTTTTTTTTTCTTGTTTTGATCTTGTTTCTTGAATGATCTTGTGATAAGGATGCATATATTTATCACATGGTAATTATATAACAACCATGGGCTTGGGCTATGCCTTGTGGCCGGTTGGGCCATTCCCAATTGGGCCTCTTCTCTTATTATTATATTTTTTTTTTGAGCCCACTTGGCTAATTTTTGTAATTCATGGAACAAGTTTCCAAAATTCCAATTTTTGCCCTTGGCCTCCTTTCGTAATTCCACACCAAGGTATTCCTAACTTACACATTCATGCCAAGTAAGGTCCAATTGTGGCCTTATTCATCACAAGTCAATTTATCCTGAATTTTCCGAATGAACAAAAATGTCGGATGTAACAGAAATAACGGGCTCTAGCACTAGTCGCCCTGTCACCTGGACCTGTACTCTGCCGCTGTGCCTGAGCGGCAACTAGTTGTGTCAATAGCTAGATAGCTTCGGTCATTTGTTGACCCGAAGCACCTGTGGAGGAACTGGAGGCATAGGAGCCGGAGCTGAAGCCCCATCTTGTTCTTCTAGAATAGGCGGAGTGTGAGAGGTATTGGATGGAGCCTCCCGCGTCCGGGGTAACCATCTCATACCGCCAACTAGTGGTGTCTGCCCATGCCATCTAGACATGGTGTATATACGCTGCCCGCCTTAGCGGTGTTTGCCCGGCCATATAGGCACGGTGTAATGTCATCATCATATACTTATCATAAAGCATGCATTAGAACTAGAATACCAACTATAACTCTATCGGGGTGACGTAAGGTCGAGAACCCCCGACTCCATTATGGAGTAGTCATTACATCATTCCTCACCTTGAAGGAACTAGCATTATAAGGTGAGTGTAACAACAATGAGCAACATTAAAGAATCATATAAGGATCATTAGCTTTGTAGAAGTATCACATCATGGGCTTTAGAATATTTAGACTTAGACTCATCATCATCATTATCATGATCGTAACATATCTCTTATCTTTATCTCATGAGAAGCTCTTTATAAACGTAGACTCATAGCTTCCGGAATGTAAGAAGGTCATGGAAAGACAAAGGAAGTCATGTCATGGGAATCATGCCTTAGAAAAGAAGGGACTAGCCTCACATACCTTTTCACCTTTTGAACTTGCCGACGAAACGCTTCTTTCCATGTTCGCGATTCTACATTCAAGAGAATTCGTGCTAGAATTAGATAATCGGAAGTATACTTAAGCTTGAGCTAAAGCTAATGAAAATTGAGCAGCATCTCCTTTGTTTCTACAATTTATTTATATAATATAACAACTCCCAAACATCATTAACAACATTCATAATATCATAATCAATAACTTCGACAAGTTCGACATTATTCAATTCTCCAAATTTCCTCTCAAGGTCATCCATAACCATGGCCATAATACAACACCACATTCATTCCCATATAATTATTCTCCAACATTCTTGATATTAGTCATAACAATATTATACCCATAACATGTCAAGAACTACGATTCAAGTCAAGTTACCATTCAAGAATTTCACAATTTCCATAGTTGAACTCCATGTTCTACTTTCTTCCTCAATCCAATTTATTCAACCATTAAATATGCTTAATAACATGAAATGATCATAAAACTCACATTTGATTATGTAAGAACGGGCTTTGGATTGAAATGCCTCACTTGGAGAAAACCCCAGCTTCAATTCCCAAGAGTTTTCTTGCTTCCATCAACCCTGGCTAGCGTTCTTGCACTTGATTCTACTAATTTTTGGTATTGATCTTTGATTTTCCCTTGGATATGTGTAAGTGAAGTGTGGAGAAAGTTCCAGAGGTTTTGAGAGTGTTGGAGAGAAGTGGGAAATGAAAATAATGAATTTGGGGCCTCCTTATATAAAATTACAAATCTGCCCGTTAGGAGTTATACGGACCCTTTTACGATCCGTATAATTTTATACGGTTCGTATAAGTGACCGTATAACTCCATCAGTGATGGACCTTCACTGTAACGATTATACTGACCATTATACAGACCGTATAATCCACTTTCTCTCCGAACTTGTTCTCGTCGTTTCGTTTGATCTCCAACCCTTATGGAACCTTCCTAGCACTTGTTTAACACTTCATTAACAATATAAGGGGCGTCACAAATATTCTTTAAGAAAACATTAAGTTAACAGTAGTTCGGTACTTTGCAAAACCCTTCCAAAGCACGACTTATACCTTACTTTCTTCAACGAACTTTCTTCTCTTGCCTCAAATAACTTTGGAATCTTAATTAAACCGTTAAGTACTACTTCTTACTTGTTGAACCATCTTATACTGCTCACCCTGTGTTAGTCTATCTACCACACAATGACATAAATATTTTCGAGGTGTAACACAGATGGCTTCGGGTGATAGTCGGGATTTCGGGTTGAGATTGTGAAACTTGGGAGTTTTCTGGCGTCTAGTGCCCCACTATAGCGGCACCAATACCGCAATAGCGGCATCACAATAGTGGTAGCCATGCTACAAAAGCGGCCTAGTGCATTCACTAGTTGACCGCCGCAGCGGTCTGAGGGAGTGCTAAAGCGGGACCGCCGCAGCGGTCCTGTTGTCGTAAAAGCGGGTATCAGGCAGATAGATTCATTTAATAAGTGTTAAAAGCCCTAAGTTCCTCATTCATTACTATTCCAACTTTAGAGCTATTAGGAGCATTTCAAGGCATTTCTTGGGAGGAAAATCTTTGTGGTAAGTCCTTTCACTTTCCTTTCCATTCCATGATTACTTTATCACCTTAGGAATCCATTATCATAGTAGATTCATTAAGAGCTTGAGGATTAAAAGTGGGTTCAATGGGTTCTTCACTTTAGGCTATTAAATCTAGATTTATTGATTGAGTTAGCTTCATTTAGTATGAAATTGATGATTAGAATCTATTATTGCATGATTCCTTCCTAGTTAATAGCTAAATTATGGAATTGAAAGTTAGGATGCATACCCAAATTTGGGATTTTGCCTAGAATCTGTTAAGTAATTTGTTGGTTCTTCTAGCTTATAATTGATGGGAATTGATCACCTAGAATATTAATTTCATGTTGGGACCTATAGATTCCTTATTCCATTTTTATAGTTCATAAACCCATTCCATAGGTTTGGATTTGGGTCTAAAATAGAAGTAAGGGTTGAATGATGTTCTTCTTGATTCTAATTTCATGATTCAGATATGTTTAGACTTCCATTATCTCAAGGCTCAAAGGAAGGGAAATACTAAGGTTTGATTATTGGAGACTCCAGGTAGGTTATGGTTTACCTTATGGTGAGACTTCGACTAGCGAAGCGTATGTTTAGATGATATTGTCGGAGAATGGATGTAAGCCTTCAGGTATGAAGTTGGGTTGGATATTGTCTTAGGTTGGACCTTGTTGTATGATTTAGGGGATAGCCACCCTGTTGTGTTGTTGACTTATCTTGATCTATTTGCTTATTGTCACGTTGCTACGTTGAGACATTAGGTATCTGTGACTAGTGATATATCATGGCTATGGCATTGCGTACTTTGCTTGATTGATACTGAGATGAGAATGGTGATTCCATTATGGCTTATTGTGTAGCCTTACTATTGATATTACTTGTGTGCCATGTGTGGTACTATTTCGGATTGAATTGGTTGTTGATATTACATTGCATCGTATTCATACACATTGCCATGATACATTGATATATGCATGGTTATGGTACTGATGATAATAGTGAGAGAGTGTAGCCTCCGAGGTCTTTGCCGGAGGGCAAAACAGAGATGAGTGTACATTGCCCGAGGTTTCTTACCGGGAACGATTAAGTGTCTGATGCCCGAGGTCTTTACCGGGATCGTGAGAGTGGTACATGGCCTTTTCGGGTCCCCCATGGGTCATGATCGCCGAGACGTGGAGATATTTCGTCCGGGACATGTTGTACAAAGGTGCATATGCATTGCATTCATCATACATACATTATTGCATTGCATTGCATTGTGCCTTTTGACTTCTGATGATTTATTGTGAGATGATTGTGATGTACTGGTTCAAATTGATTATACTCATACTTGGCACAGTTGGGCTTAGATGCTATAACATAGGTGATGACTTGTAGTCACATGATTGTGATGTACTGGTTCGGATTGATTATACTGAGACTTGGCACAGTTGGGTTTAGATGCTATAACATAGGTGATGAGTTGTACTGCGGATATGGATTCGTGTTGACCTGTACTTGTTGGTTTATTTGTTTATCTTGCTTTGTTGTCTTTATATATGTTAGCTAGTCTTAGTCGGCCTATGATATCTACCAGTACTTATTGTTTGTACTGACCTGCACTTGCTGCTTTCTTTTATGAATGCAGAGTACCAGGTGGAATCGACTTCTACTCCTCGTGGTTGATATTCGAGGATTGCAAATTTGAGTCTTTCAGGGTGAGCATGAGGATGTCGCTGCTCGTAGACTCTTCCTTCTATGATATCTTTATTTCCCGTTCTAAGACATGATTTTGATACTATTGATGTATTATTATTATTCAGACTTGTAGTATTTAGTTAGATGCTCTTGTATGACCAGACCAGATACTGGGGTGTATTTCTTTACTTCCACATTTTCTTATATTATTATCGTGAGTCTTATGTTATTCTATCTTCTTTCGCTTTATTTAT
Source organism: Lycium barbarum (assembly GCF_019175385.1). Classification (NCBI taxonomy): domain Eukaryota; kingdom Viridiplantae; phylum Streptophyta; class Magnoliopsida; order Solanales; family Solanaceae; genus Lycium; species Lycium barbarum. Next base: position 78,747,375 of record NC_083339.1, on the reverse strand, counting down.
GTTTTTATGATTGTTGGGATAAGGGTTCGATTACCGAGGTGGAAAAGGTTGGTACCCGCATGACTTAGTGAAAATGGGTCATGACAAGTTGGTATTAAAGCCCTAGGTTACCCGGTCTATAATACAAGAGCGTGTCTAATATAGTCTCGTAGATAGGTACGATGAGCTCCGTACTTATCTGCGAGAGGCTATAAGACCTTTAGGAAACTTCACTTTTTTTCCTTCTTTCGTGCTACTTTATTCAAATTGGTATCTGGAACAATTAAATTTGTATCTGATTTTTATCGCTTCTCTCACAGATGGTGAGGACTCGAGCCACGATAGCCCGAGGTTAGGTGCCAAAGCTCGCAGCTGCGGCTGACACCAAGGGACGGGCGACAGTTAGAGCATGCGGTCGAGCTAGAGGCCACGGGGCTACACCAGCCAGGGGCAGGGCTCCTGCGATAGAGCAGCGGCGTGAGAGATCTACATCTCCAGAGCCTAAGGTTTAGCAAGTTCGAGACCAGGCCATCGAGGATGATGACGCTCCAGCACGGGTACCTCCCGAGGTCACTTCAGAGCAGACTATGCAGGATAATATGCCTCGTGTTCTACTTCATTTGGATGCCCAGCAGGCAGCCGCTGGTGTTACTACTCGGGGCGGAGGATCGCAGACTAGAGGTAGGGTGCAGACCCCCTAGTAGAGGCAGACCCGTACAACGCATCCTGCTCCGGCTGTAGCTCCACGGATGGATGCAGTGCCAGCCCCAGGAGATGATCTTAGACCCTTGGTAGACCCTGTTATGACCTTGACTGATCAAGAGATGGTAGGGACATTCAGGAAGATAGAGCCACCGAGATTCGCTGGTACTTCTGGAAAGGATGCATATGAGTTTATATTGGACATACACAAGTTACAACATAGAATGGGGATTGTTGAGACCCACGGGGTCAATTATGTATCATAACATTTTTGCGGAGAAGCGAAGACCTGGTGGAGGTGCTTCGTTTCTTGCAGACCAGAGGGTTCTCCTCCACTTACTTGGATACAGTTCCGTCAGGCCTTCTTTGAGAAGTATATGCCCCGGGCTTTGAGAGAGGCATGTAGAGATTAGTTCCTCTATCTGCAGCAGAGAGGATTGTTTGTTGATGCTTACGTGACTCACTATTTGTATTTGGCCCGTTATTCAGCACTCTCGATTCCTACTGAGCTCGAGAGGATTCGATGATTTGTTGGTGGGCTTGCTACTACTCAGATTCCATGCCTTCAGCTTGAGGCCATGGGTTCTTCCTTCCAGTCCATTGTTGAGCATGCGTCTTTAGTTGAGGCTGCCAAGGCCCGCACATTTGGAGGGGTTGGTAAGAAGAGGCAGAGACAGTTTGGGGGTTATAATGGTTCCAACTCGAGGGATGCCGGACAGTCTTCTAGGCAGTATCAACCCTATTCCGACAGCCCTGTGCATTCAGCTTTGCAGGCTTCCTCTAGTGGACCATCCAGGCAGAGAGCTTCTGAGAGCTCATTCTCTTGACCAGCAGACAGAGTTGTTCCAGCTGGGTCTCAAGTTCGATCTATCAGTCTCCGCCTTCTAAGTTTTGTTATACATATGGAGCACTTGGTCATATCGCTCGAGAGTATCCACGAGCCAGGAAGGGTTATCATCCCCAGAGGACTCCGGCATCTTCAGGTAGCTGAGGTGGTGCTTCTTCGAGAGGCGGCGCTTAGTCAGGCCGCGGTGGTCTTCAAATTTCTAGGGGTAGGTCGTAGGATGGTAGAGGTAGGTCCCATAGTTCTAGAGGTGGATAACAGTCTGGTCATGGTGGGAACCAGTCTTATTCGTTCCTAGGTAGACCCGAGGCAGAGCCCTTAGATGCTGTCATTTCAGTTACCTTTTCTGTTCGACATAGAGCAACATCTGTATTATTTGATCTTGGATCCACTTATTCATATGCGTCTGCATATCATGCTGTTAGTTGGGGTTGGTTGGGACTTGACTTGTGATAGCATAGCGTTACCTATTCATGTGTCTACTCTGGTCGGAGATTCTGTTGCGGTTGATCAAGTCTATCGGTCGTGCTTGGTTACTTTTATGGGTTATGACACGTGGGTAGACTTGATGATACTTGATATAGTGGATTTTGATATTATTTTGGGTATGACCTGGCTTTCTCCTTATCATGCGATCTTGGACTATCATGCCAAAATAGTCACCTTAGCCATGCCGGGCATTCCTAGACTTGAGTGGAGGGGTACTCCTAGTCCAGCTCCGAAGAAGATTATTTCCTTTCTTCAGGCAAAGAAATTAGTCAACAAGGGGTGTTTAGCTTATCTGGCTCATGTGTGTGACAGTACTATTACATCTCCACTCCATGAGTCCATTCCTATTGTGAGCGAGTTCGCGGAGGTATTCCCGTCAGATCTGCCGGGTGTACCACCCGATCACGATATTGAATTTGTATTGACTTAGATCCAGGCACTCGCCTTTTTTCTATTCTGCTATATCGGATGGTACCCGCCGAGTTGAGAGAGCTTAAAGAGCAGTTGCAGGATTTATTGGGCAAGGGGTTCATTAGACCAAATGTCTCCCCTTGGGGTGCTCTTGTGTTGTTTGTGAAGAAGAAAGATGGATCTACGAGGATGTGCATCGATTATCGCCAACTGAACAAGGTTACTATTCGAAAAAAGTCTCCTATGCCTCGTATTGATGATTTATTTGACCAGCTTCAGGGGGATTTAATGATCTTGAAGATTGACTTGCGTTCAGGCTACCATCAGCTAAAGATCAAGGCTGAAAATATTCCGAAGACAGTTTTTCGGATGAGATATGAGCATTATGAGTTTCTGGTGATGTCATTTGGGCTTACCAATGCCCCGGTTGTATTCATGGCTTTGATGAATGGCATCTTTAGGCCATTCCTTGACTCTTTTGTGATCGTGTTTATTAATGATACCTTGGTGTATTCCAAGAGTAGAGAGGAGCATGAGAGCCATCTTCGCACTGTACTTGGATTGTTGAAGAAGAATAGTTTGTTTGCTTTGTTTTCAAAGTGCGAGTTTTGATTGGAGTCTGTGGCATTCTTGGGCCACGTTGTCTCTAAGGAAAGGATCATGGTTGATCCTCAGAAGATTGATGCTGTTAGATATTAGGCGAGGCCCACTACTGTGACCGAGATCCGTAGTTTCATGGGGTTGGCCAGTTACTACCGCCGATTTGTAAATGATTTTGCTTCTATTGCTTCGTTGTTGACCAGATTGACTCAGAAGGATGTTCCCTTCTAGTGGTTCGATTATTGTGGGGAGAGCTTTCAAAAGCTCAAGACTCTTTTAACTTCAGCCCTGATTCTACCATTACCCGTGGAAGGTAAGGATTTCTCAGTCTATTGTGATGCATCCCGTGTGGGTTTGGGTATGGTATTGTTACAGGAGGGTAGAGTCATAGCCTATGCTTCCCGTCAGTTGAAGATCCATGATAAGAATTATCCGACCCATGATTTGGAGTTGTTAGCTGGGTCTTTGCTTTGAAGATCTGGAGGCATTACTTGTATGGTGTCAATTGTGAGGTTTTTACCGATCACCGTAGCCTTCAGCACGTGTTTACCCAAGGAGATCTTAATTCCAGGCAGTACCGATGGATGGAGCTCCTAAAGGACTATGACGTCTCTATTCTTTATCATCCAGGGAAAGCCAACGTTGTTGTTGATGCCTTGAGTCATAAGACCATGAGTATGGGGAGTTTAGCCTGTTTGATCTTTTCTGAGCATCCGTTGCCATGGAGGTTCAGACTCTAGCCAACAGTTTCGTTTGTCTTGATATTTTAGCCCCAGGCAGAGCTTTAGCTTGTGTAGAGGCGAGATCGTTCTTGCTAGATCAGATCAGGACTCATCAGTTTGAGGATGCTCAGTTGAGCCAAATTCAAGATAGGGTTTTGACGGGTGAGGCCAAGGAGGCCATAATTGATTCTGAGTGTACTTTGAGGATTAAGGGGCGCGTGTGCGTTCCTCGTGTTGGTGACTTGATTCAGTTGATTTTGACTGAGGCTCATAGCTCTCGATATTCCATTCATCCAGGGGCGAGTAAGATGTATCGTGACTTGAGGCAGCATTACTGGTGGCATCGTATGAAGTGGGATATAGCCGATTTTGTGGCTAAGTGTGGTAATTGTCAGCAAGTTATGTATGACCACTAGCGACCCGGTGGTGTACTTTAGACGATACCCATTCCTGAGTGGAAGTGGGAGAGGATTGCCATGGATTTCGTTGTGGGTCTTCCGAAGACCATGTGTAAGTTTGATTCGATTTGGGTGATAGTTGATCGGTTTATTAAGTCCGCTCATTTCATTCTGGTTCAGGTTTCTTATTCTCCGGAGAAGTTAGCCAAGTTGTATATTCGTGATATTATAAGACTGCATGGGTTCCCATTTCCATCATATCTGATCGGGGTACTATCTTCACCTCCAATTTCTGGAGAGCTTTACATGATGAATCGGGTACCCGAGTGGATCTTAGTACAGCTTTCCACCCCCAGACCGATAGGCAGTCTGAGCGGACCATTCAGGGGCTCGAGGATATGTTGAGGGCTTGCATTATAGACTTTACTGGTCATTAGGATCAATTCTTGCCATTGGCAGAGTTTGTGTATATTAACAATTCTCACTCGAGTATCGATATGGCGGCTTTGTATGGTAGGAGATATAGATCTCCGGTTGGTTTGATACATTTGAGGTTCGACCTTGGGGTACGGATCTGTTGAGGGAGTCTCTTGAGAAGGTGAGGGTCATTCAGGCCAAGCTTTTGGCAGCTCAGAGTCGATAGAAGATGTATGGGGAGCGGAAGGTTCAAGATTTAGAGTTCGTCGTTGGTGATCAGGTTCTATTGAAGATTTCACCCACGAAGGGTGTTATGAGATTTGGGAAGAGAGGTAACTTGAGTCCGAGGTATATTGGGCCATTTGAGATCCTTAATCATGTGGGCGATGTTGCTTATGAGTTGGCCTTGCCACTTGGCTTGGCAGACGTTCATCCAGTTTTTCATGTGTCTATGCTGAAGAAATATCATGCCGATGGTAATTATATTGTTCGTTGGGACACGGTGTTGCTTGATGAGAATCTAACTCATAAGGAGGAGCCTATTGAGATTTTGGATAGGCAGGTTCAAAAGTTGATGTCTAAGGAGATAGCTTCTGTGAAGGTGTAATGGAAGCATCATCCTGTTGAGTAAGCCACTTAGGAGACAGAGTCCGACATGCGTAGCCGATATCCTCAGTTGGTTGGCGATTCAAGTACCTTTCTGTTCTTTTCCCTTCGTCGCTTGAGGATGAGCGATGGTTTAATTGTTATCTGATGTAAGGACCCGTTTGGTCATTATAGCCTTTTCAGTACTTTTGATCCTTTCCTGAGCTTGTTTAGCTCACATTTGTCCCGAGGGGACCGTTGACGCGCTTCCTGCAGTATTTGGATAAGATTTGGGTGACTTGTTGAGAAATTCGGGCTTAACGCGAAAAAAGAGTTGACTCAAAGTTGACTTTTGGGTAAACGGACCTTGTTTAGGAATCCATCTATTCCGAGAGGTCCGGATGGTCTTTTAGAACTTGTGTGTTTATTTAGTTCGGTTCCCAATGCATTCGGGTGCATTTTGGGACTTCGGTTGGGAAGTTGGTTTTGAGGTATCGGGAGTTGACTCGGTCAACGAGATCTCTGTTGGGAATTCCGAGTCCATGAGTGCATTCATAGCGTGTTTTTATGTGTGTCTGCTTATATGGTATGTGAGCAGATGGATTCGGGTGATAGTCGGGATTTCAGGTTGAGATTGTGAAACATGGGAGTTTTCTAGTGTCTGGTGCCCCGCTATAGCGGCACCAGTACCGCAATAGTGGTGGCCATGCTGCAAAAGTGGCCTAGTGCATTTACTAGTTGACTGTCGCAGCGGTCTAAGAGAGCGCTAAAGCGGGACCGCCACAACAGTCTCGTTGTCGCAAAAGCGGGTATCGGGCAGATAGGTTCATTTAATAAGTGTTAAAAGCCCTAAGTTCCTCATTCATTACTATTCCGACTTTAGAGATATTGGGAGCAGTTTATGGCATTTCTTGGGGAAAATCTTTGTGGTAAGTCCCTTCACTTTCCTTTCCATTCCAAGATTACTTTATCACCTTAGAAGTCCATTATCATGCTAGTTTCATTAAGAGATTGAGGATTAAAAGAGGGTTCAATGGGTTCTTCACTTTAGGCTATTAAATCTTGATTTATTGATTGGGTTAGCTTCATTAACCATGGAATTGATGATTAGAATCTATTATTGCATGATTCCTTCCTAATTAGTAGCTAAATTATTGAATTGGAAATTAGTGTTCATACCTAAATTTGGGGGTTTTGCCTAGAATCGGAATTTAAGCGATTTGTTGGTTCTTCTTCCTTATAATTGATGGGAATTGATCACTTAGACCATTAATTTCATGTTGGGACCTATAGATTCCTTATTCTATCTTTCTAGTTCATAAACCCTATTCCATAGGTTGGGATTTGGGTCTAAAATAGAAGTAAGATTTGAATGATGTTCTTCTTGATTCTAATTTCATGATTCGGATATGTTTAGACTTCCATTATCTCAAGACTCAAAGCAAAGAAAAGATTAAGGTTTGATTGTTGGAGACTCCAGGTAGGTTATGGTTTACCTTATGGTGAGACTTCAACTAGCGAAGCGTATGTTTAGATGATTTTGTCGGAGAATGCATGTAATCCTTCGGGCATGAATTTGGGTTGGATATTGTCTTAGGTTGGGCCTTGTTGTATGATTTAAGGGCTAGCCACCCTGTTATGTTGTTGACTTATCTTGATCTATTTACTTATTGGCTCGTCGCCACGTTGAGACATTGGGTATTTGTGACTAGTGATATATCATGGCTATGACATTGTGGTACTTTGCTTGATTGATACTGAGATGAGAATGGTGATTCCATTGTGGCTTATTGTGTAGCCTTACTATTGATATTACTTGTGTGCCATGTGTGGTAATGTTTCAGATTGAATTGGTTGTTGATATTACATTGCATCGTAGTCATACACATTTCCATGATACATTGATATATGCATGGTTGTGGTACTGATGATGATAGTGAGAGAGTGTAGCCTCCGAGGTCTTTGCCGGAGGGGAAAACAGAGATGAGTGTACGTTGCCCGAGGTCTTTGCCGGGATCGTGAGAGTGGTACATGGCCTTTGCGGGTCCCCCATGGGTCATGATCGTCAAGACGTGGAGATATTTTGTCCGGGACATGTTTTACAAAGGTGCATATGCATTGCGTTCGTCATACATACATTATTGCATTGCATTGCATTGTGCCTTTTGATTTCTGATGATTTGTTGTGAGATGATTGTGATGCACTGGTTCAAATTGATTATACTGATACTTGGCACAGTAGGGCTTAGATGCTATAACATAGGTGATGACTTGTTGTGACATGATTGTGATGTACTGGTTCGGATTGATTATACTGAGACTTGGCACAGTTGGGTTTAGATGCTATAACATAGGTGATGAGTTGTACTACGGATATGGATTCGGGTTGACCTGTACTTGTTGGTTTATGTGTTTATCTTGCTTTGTTGTCTTTATATATGTTAGCTAGTCTTAGTCGGCCTATGATATCTACCAGTACTTATTGTTTGTACTGACCTGCACTTGCTGCATTCTTTTATGAATGCAGAGTACCAGGTGGGATCGACTTCTACTCCTCGTGGTTGATATTCGAGGATCACAAATTCGAGTCTTTCAGGGTGAGCATGAGGATGTCGCTGCCCGTAGACTCTTCCTTCTATTATATCTTTATTTCCCGTTCTAAGACATGATTTTGATACTATTGATGTATTATTATTATTATTCAGACTTGTAGTATTTAGTTAGATGCTCTTGTATGACCAGACCAGATACTGAAGTGTATTTCTTTACTTCCACATTTTCTTATATTATTATCGTGAGGCTTATGTTATTCTATCTTTTTCCGCTTTATTTATGTTTTTATGATTGTTGGGATAAGGCTTCGATTTCCGAGGTGGAAAAGGTAGGTGCCCGCACGACTCAGTGAAAATGGGTCGTGACAAGTTCATTACACAACGTGTAAATCTGAACAAACTTTAGATACCAAATCTCCTATTTCAACTACTCGGCTATTACATTTTTTGCTTATCCTGTTGTACCTTTTCTCCACTACCCTTGTTTTCTAGCTCCCCAATTTTTCAAAATCCATCTTATTCTAGTGCACCTCTTTTTCCCACACCCATATGATGTAACCCAAGTCTCATCAAGACTGTTCACACGGAGCCAAGCCCGAGACCTCCAAGCTTTACAAGGATCATTCATGAAGATGGAGGTACTTGAACTCACTTTGGCCCCTTCCAAGGGATGCCACGTCATAGAGATCACCGTCGGAGAGGATTCTAGAGAAATCAACAGAAACGAAGAGGCTAACAAGATTTACGGACTGTATAACTCATTTACGGTCCGTAAAAGCTATCATGATTCAAGTATCGATTTGACAGGTTCAGGACAGGACTTGCGACCCAATTTACAGGTCATAGAAATGATTGACGGCCCATATTTCCCACTGTAAAATTGGTACGGGTTATTTTTGCAATTTCCGAAATGCCACTTTTGGCATCTTTGTAATCGTTATCCTAAAACTATAAATAGCTGGGAATTTCCCTTTAGTCCTTAGTTTATGCTGAATATTGATAGTATTCTCCTTGTGAGAGTTGAGAGTTTGGTGAAGCTTTTGCTGACACTTGTTTTGGAAAGATTGTTTACAATTCCCTTGAGGTATTCCACATAGATTAGGTGCTTGTGTTGGTTAATCAATTGAGGTCATTAGCTTTAATATATCTTTGGGTTGCTTTTGATTCCAACTCTTGTGTCTATCTTTTATCTTTCTTGTTTGTTTCCTTTCTTGCCTTTCAATATTGCATCAATTGGTATCATAGCCTAATATAGATTTGTTCCAACAAATCTACCCTTGGGATTTGATTACTAAAAAAAACAAAAAAACAAAACCAAAACCCTTTTGATTTCTTGTTGTTTTGTTGTTTCTAACACTAGATTTGAGTTCCCTAGTGTTATTTTGAGTCAATCACCATTGAAGGAGCTTGAAGCTTGACGAAGAAGAAGTGAGAATTGAAGCTTAAAACCTATTGGACTTTGTTCTCCAAGTATTAATGGTTAAGAATTCGAAGTTTAAAGAAATTTAAAGTTGATTTGAAGATGTGATTTTTTTTTAATATTCAAAGTGTTCTTGAAATCTTCAAAGATTCTTGAGGAAGAAGATTCAAAAGGTTCAGTTTGATCTTAAAACCCTAGCTCAAGTTGGTGAAAGCTGTTATTTGGCCCAAAATATGAAAAATTAGCTGAAAAGATGGGCCCAAACAGATCCCAAGGTTCAGCATCCATTGCACAAAAATTTGAGATGTAAAGCCCAGAAAATTACTCTTCAGCAATTCCTGTTTTACGGACTGTCAAACCAAAGAACGGACCGTAAAACTTTGACGGGTCGTAAAATCTGTGCATCAGAAGTGGTACTCTCTGAATCTTTTAACGGCGTCATCAGAACGGACCATAAAACCAGGCGTAAAACTCATTGCCGGACCGTAATTCTTGCATTCTGAAAGGGTACCCAAAAGTTAAACTCTCTGACTCTTTTTACGGTGCACTCAGAACGGACCGTAAAACATTTCTATGGTTTGTAAAAGTCCAAACCCTCCACCATAAGTCGACAACTTGTTTCCGATCCTTTTTTTCCATTCTTAATTCATTTTCTTAGGTCTTCTAAGCTAATTAATCCAAGTAATTGTTTCAACTTAAGGTTGATTACTTCTTGAGTCCTTACTTCTTTTCGTACCAATTCCTTTTCAAGTTTTTCCATTTTATGTCGTTGTTAATTTCTTGAATCAAGTCTGTTAGTTTGAATTGAGTTATCCGTTCTTCGATTGAACAAGGATTCACTTCAATCTAAAGTAGCAATTGTACACTTTGTGAAACACCGAACTAATCAAGGATCAACATCGGCCGATCCAATTTTGAGGCAATCAAAGGTGTGTACACAAAAGTGTTTGTGAGGTTATTTTCACTAACTTAATGTTGTTTGCTTGTTTTTGTTGTGTGTTCTTAAACATGTATCATGACGACGAAAGATGGGACACAAGTTCCCACTGGGGAAGCAACCCTTGTTGATGTGATGAAAGTGTTGGCATCTATAACTTTCCGGATGGAAAGCATGGAAAGTAGGATGGGAGCAACTGAAGGAAGTAGTAGGGAGGTATCGTTCTCACTGCAAGTTCACCATCAAGGAAACACAATTGGCTTGTCTCGAGACACTTCACCTACCTTGTCAACCGGAACCCTCCATCAATTGTATAACCGCACCCCACAAAATAGCACCCTAACTGAATACACCACCTCCACGATATAAAAGCCCAACCGAACCACCGCCAAATGTCCCTTTGCCACACCAAAGCCGTCCAAATCCCCGTCAACCAATTCGAAATGAACCACAAAAGGGTTATGACTATCAAGAAGAGGTAGATGATGAGGCTGATCGTTCTACTAATCAAGCTAGCAGACAACAAGGGAAAATGCAGGATCCACATCGAGGAAGATGCAGAAGAAATGGCCACCAAGCCCTAGGGTATGATTATGATGAAGATCAATATGGGAATCGTGGGAATAATGGAGGTCGAGACACGAGGCTCAACTCCATCAAGGTCACTTTCAAAGGAGATAGTGACCCCGAAGTGTTCCTCAATTGGGTGATGTAATGTGACCAGATCTTTCTAACCATTGAGACGGTCGAGGTAAAAAAAGCCTCTTATTCCATTGCCCAATTTGAAGGCTTTTCCTCAACGTGGTGGGAAACTCAAGTGAAGTTTAGGAGAGCTCATGGATTTGATCCTACTCCTAATTAGGACAATTTGAAAGCAATCATTAAAAGAAAGTATGTCACCGACCGATATAAGTAAGAACAACTAAAAAAGGTATGCACCTTGAAGTAAGATCATAATAGTGTCGAAGAGTACTGTGATGAGCTCCAACTTGCGAAGATGAGAGTTGATTTCAAAGAGAATGAGATAAATGCCATGACTCGATTTCGAGTCGAGCTGAGTAAATAAATTGCTTCTCAAATGAGAATCCACAACTATTGAGATATAGCCGAAACCGTTGATGCGGCTATTGAGATTGAGAGAGGGCTCAAGGAATACAAGTCGTTTAAGACAAAGGGGTTCTCAACCCTATGGAACAAAAATAAGGAAGTGGGAACTTTTTCTCCCACATGGCTAAATAAAAAAGGGTAAAAGTAAGAATTCAAGAAGCTCTTTGAGAAGAACAATCCAAATGTGAAGGCTACTCCAAAGGTTGTGCCAAAATAAGGAGTGAAGAAACCTATCCAATGTTACAAATGTCAAGGGTATGGTCATAGGATGAGCGAAAGTCCAAACCCGAGGGCATTTGTGGTGAGAATTGATGTTCCTTGTCCCGATAATGATGATGAAAAATAATATGAGGAGAATCACGAAGATGATACTCAAGAGGATGATGATGGGTATGAGCAAAATGCTAGGGCACATGAAGGGGTTATTACCGTGCCAAATTGCATAGTGAGAAAGGTGTTGATGAGTAAGGCCATGCCTCAAGAAGGGGAGCTTACCTTAACAAACTATGTAGTGAGGAGAGATATGATAAGCAAGGTTATGGTTGACCCAAGTCAAAGGGAAAACCTCTTCCACTCTAAGTGTCTAATCAAGGGTAATGTATGTGCTTTGATCATTGATAGTGAAAGTTATGCAAATGTGCCAAGTACTACCTTGGTGGAATTTTTGAAACTTCAACCGCCAAACACGCTACACCTTACAAACTCCAATAGCTAAGTGAATGTGGGGAGTTGACGGGTGCAAAAACAAGTCTTGATCAAGTTCAAAATTGGGAATTACCAAGAAGAGATCTTGTGTGATGTGGTACCCATGCGAGCTTGTCATGTACTTCTTGGGAGACTCTAGTAATGTGATAGAGCAACAAGGCATGATGGGAGGTCTAATAGATACTCACTTGTATAAAATGGGTACAAATACATCCTTTACCCTATGTCCCTTTTGCAAGTTAATGAGGTATATCAAAAGATGAGGGAGCAAAAGGAGAATCACAAGGATGAGGGAGAAAGTGGTGTTAAAGTGAGTACCAAAGAAGGGAGTGGGAAAAGGAAGGATCCCAAGGGAAAGGAGAAGGTGACTCTCTTGGAGAGTTTTAAGGAGATTAAGGAGGAGATACAGGAACAATACTCGGTGGTCCTTAGCATGCATAGGGACTACTCTTACACACTAAGGATTTAACATCTTCTTTGCCTAGTTCTATTTCTTATCTTTTGCAGGATTATGAAAATGTATTTCTCAAGGATCTCCCAAAGGGTTTACCACCCCTTAGGGGAATTGAACACCAAATTGACTTTGCTCCAGGATCCCAATTCCCAGACAAGCCGGCTTGTAGAAGAAACCCGAAGGATACTAAGAAACTACAAAGGCAAGTAGAGGAACTACTTGAAAATGGGGTTTTGAGAGAAAGCATGAGCCCATGCGTGGTTCCGATCATTTTGGTTCCAAAGAAGGATGGATGATGGCAAATGTGTGTTGATTATCGTACCATCAACAAGATTACGTTAAAGTGTAGCCACCCCATTGTTACACCTCGGGGAATTTTATGTCATTGCACAGTAAATAGACTAACGCGGGGTAAGAAGTATATAATGTTCCTACGAGTAAGAAGTAGTACTTAACGGTTCTAATTAAGATTCCAAAGAAGTTTGAGGCAAGAGCAGAGAATTCATTGAAAAATGTCAAGCTTAAGTTGTGTCTTGGAAAAGGGTTTGCAAAGTACCGAGTTAATGTTGATTTAATAATGTCTTGGGGAGAAGTTATAACTCCCCTTATATTGCTAATGAAGTGTTAAAAAAGTGTTAAGAAGGTTCTGTAAGGGTTGGAGATCAAACGAAGCGACAAGAACAAGCTCGGAGAGAAAGTGGATTATACGACCATTTATACGGTCCGTATAATGGTCCGTATAAACATTACAGTGAATATCCATCACCGATGGAGTTATACGATCAATTATACGCACCGTATAAGATTATACGGACCGTACAATGGTCCGTATAACTCCCGACGGACAGTTTTAATTTTTATAAAAAGAGGACTCCAAGTCTCATTTCTCATTTCTTATTTCCACCACTTCTCTCTAAACATCTAGAACATTCCACACACTTCATTTACATTAATCCAAGGAAAAGCAAAGATCAAATACCAAAAACAAGTAGAATCAAGTGCAAGAATGCTAGCTAGGGTTGATGGTAGCAAGAAATCTCTTTGGAATTGAAGTTAGGGTTTCATCCAAGTGAGGCCTTTCCATACAAAACCCATTTCTACACAATCAAAGGTAAGTTTTATGATCATTTCATATTATTTAGAATATTGAATGGTTGGGATACTCGGATTATGGAAGAAAGTAGAATATGGAGCTCATATGTGAAACAATGGTGTTCTTGAATAGTAGTGTGACATGAACCCACATTCCTGAGATAGTATGAGTATAATTTTGTTATAAATGCTATTAAGAATATTGGAGAAACATTATATGAGGAAGAATGTGGTATTATATTATGGCCATGGCTATGGATGACCTTGAAAGGAAAATTTGAGAATTGAATAATGTCGAACTTGTCGACGCTATTGACTATGGTATCATGAATGTTGTATTTGATGTTTTGGAGTTGTTATATTATTTGGAGGAAGTCGTATAAACTAAGGAGATGCTGCCCAATTTTTATTAGCTCTAGCCTAAGCTTGAGTATATTATCGATTATCTAATCTTAGCATGAATTTTCTTGAATGTAGAATCGTCGGCATCGAAAGGAACAATTTAGTCGATAGAGTTAAAGAGACGAAAAGGTATGTAAGGCTAACCCTTATTTCTAAAGGCATGTTTTTCCTCATTTTGCGTCTATACGAGATATTCACGCTATTCCTATTCTTATAAAGGTTATAAGCTCATGACCCTCGAGATTTTCTTGATATTGTTGACAATGTTTCTTGTGATGATAATGATAACGATTATGATGATGAATTCAATTTTAGAGATGCCATCCAAGATATCCAAAACGTCCAAATCTTAGGGACGCTAGAAGCTCATAACTTACAATATTCTTGAGATACTTTGGCAAAAGCTCCTAATAGTGATAATGATAATGATGACGATGATAATAGTGATGATGATGATGCTAATAGTGGTGATGATAATGATAATAGTGATGACGATAAAGATGATGGGATTCAATAATAGAAATCGGGAGTTTATAGACTTTGTGTCACCCCGATAGTGTTGAAATGTTTCTCTCGGATACATATGTATGTTATAAATGTATGAATGCTATGTTGTGACACCGAGCCTATATGGCCGGGTATGATATCTATTGCGCGCACACCACTGCAGTCGGGTACGTATAACACTGAGCCTTGGTAGGGCCAGGTACGGATAACACTGAGCCTTGGTAGGGCTAGGTATGGATAACACTGAGCCTTGGTAGGGCCAGGTACGTCTAACACCAAGCTTTATTATGGCTGGGTACGTAAGACACTGAACCTCTATGGTCAGGTATGATACTACTATGTGTTCAAATGTATGAAATGGAAGTTTCCCAGTAGAAAGAGGATAAGTAAGTTTAACGAGCATTGCTAGAGGTATACCTAGATCTTTCATTTCATAACTCGTCCATACTATGTTATTTCATATGCTTAAATTATGCTATTGATTATGCTTTACATACTCAGTATATTACCCGTACTGACGTCCCTTTGCCTGGGGGCGCTGTGTTTCATGCCACACAGCCAAAAAACATTGTATAATTTTTATTTCTTCAGAAAATGCCATTTTGGAGTTTTATCAACAATTTGGGGGGCCGCGACGGGTAACCGGGGCTAACCACCGAGCACCGCTCGTTCTATTACTCATTATACTCATTTAATGCTCTTTTATCAATTTTATGCTCAACTCATAAGAGAATCATCTCTCATTTCAAAACATAACACTTTTATATACATAAGCCTTTAGGCTATCAAAATAATATATATGCATGGTAGCAATCTCGTGGGACCATCTAACCCACACTGCGTATCTACGAGCCTCTACTAGAGTGCTAGACATAGAGACGGGACAAGACCCCGTCATGCCCAAGATACATATACAAATGTACACAAAAGAATAATCAAGCACCTCCGGAACAAAGGAGTGCTTTCAATCAGCTAGCAGCTACTACGGATCTAGGTCAAGCTCTCCTCCCTGTCTACATGTGGGCATGAACACAACGCCCAAAGAAAACGGACGTCAGTACGAACATTGTACTGAGTATGAGAGGCATAAACAATGAAATAAGACAATGATATAATGGAAATATCAATAAGAAACATTTGTATCTGACTGTCAAATATAAAAGAAATAATGCATGCTGTCTTACTCATACTCATCGTCATATCATATATGCATAAATGGATAAGCTGCCCGTCCATATCGGATCGGTGTGATAATCATAACACTAGCCTGCGTCCAGGCCTCCCGCGACCGGGGTATCATCTCATGCCGCCCACTAGTGGTGTCTGCCCATGCCATTTGGCCATGGTGTATACGCTGCCCAGCCATGTAGGCGTGGTGTATATCATCATTATAATATGCTTGTCAGGGTATGCTCATCATAATATGCTTGTCATAGTACTTGTATAAGGCTCAAGAACAACTATACTTTATCGGGGTGACGTGAGGTCGTGATCCCCCGATTTCATTATGGAGCATTCATTGACATTCTGCCTCACATTGAAGGAACTAGCACATAAGGTGAGTGTGAGCAATAAATACATCATTATCATTATAGGATCATCATATCATACATTTTATAATCTTTATACTTTAACTCATCACCATCATTATAGGGCTCATAACATGTCTCTTACGTATATAGCTATTCATAGACATAGGCTTTTAGCTTTCTGGAATATAGGAACTCGTGAAGAGGAAAGAGAGTCATGCTATAGGATTCATGCCATTAGAAAGAAAGGACTAGCCTCACATACAGTTTTCGTTTAATTAGTCTTTCGTTCGCTTGTTCTCCTTCAATGTCACGTTTCTACCTTCAAGAGAGAATTCGTATCGACATTAGCTAATAATTATAATAACGGCTTACTAACGCTAGAGAAATTGGACAACATTTATTTATTTTATACAACTCTTCCCATATTCTATATCAACTCTCAAACGTTCATAACAACATTCTCAATATGATAGACAACACTCCTCATTCGTTTACAATATCCGTATTTCATAATTTGTCTTCAATTTTTCCATAATGATGGCCATGGTTCATTGTTGCATTTTTATCACATAGGATACTTATTCCATGTTCTAAATGTCATTCATAACATTTTTATAATCACAATTTATCAATGGTCATGGCTCAATCCAAACCTTTACTCAACAATGCTATTATTCACATTTTCATGACCCATTTCTTACATCCTTCTATAATCCAAGTGTTTCAACTCTTCCATACCCTAAATAACATGTAAAAGCCATAAAACTTACCTTAGATGTTGTAGGAACAAGCCTTGAGTGGTATTACTCTTCTTGCACCAAAACCTTAGTTTACTTCTCTTGAAATTTCTTAACTTGGATGAACTTTGATGAGTTTCCCACACTTGGTTCACTTGGATTCTTGATATTGATCTTTGATTTCCTTTGTATTCTTGTAGATGAAGAGTGGAGAATATTATAGAGGTTTCCAGAGAGAAGTAACGTGGAAATGAAATGAATTAATGAACTTGGGTCTCCTTTTTAATGACTTAAAATCTGATCCGAAATGAACAGTAGTTGAAGGGCACAGTGGTCGTAAACCCAGTTTATGGTCCGTATACTAAAATACGGGCCGTATGTCATGGACGTATTTAAGCATAACAGAACCAGAAAGTCAGGCTGAGGACATAGTGATTTACAAACTCAGTTTACGGTGGTTCGTATTCCAGTTTACGGTCCGTATTTCAAGTCGTCTTTAACCATTCGAGCATTTGACAGAAAGTCGAAGTTTTGGAAGTTGAAATACGACATGGCAGTTTACGGCCCGTAAACTACTTTATGGTCCGTATTTCATTTTACGATCGACTGGGCCGAAGTGCAAATCTGCAACTTTCACATCTTTAGAACCTATAATTAGTCATTGTGGAGCGTAACCTATCTCTTATTGCAATTGCCTTTGAAATATTACTTAGGGTCGTCAAACGTCATTCCCTTCTGATTAAAACATCGTATACTCGTATTCTTCATTAGTCTATTCACTGTACGAGATTGGAAATTTCCGAGGTGTAACAGGAGTGATACCGCGTTGGAGTATGTCCTTATGAGCTGAGTCATGCACATTATGGGTATGTTGGGGTCCTGTCCCAACTTAGGTTTTGATATCATATCTTATGTTAGAGACTTCTGCAGACAGAGTCATGTATACCATACATTAGCCTTGTAAGCAGCTATACAAGCCGATGTAGCATTATGCATTACTTTACGGATTCATATTGTTACAGATTTTTACTTGTGTTAAGAAAGACGAAAAGAATGTTTTGAAAAGATTTCATTATGCATATCATTTCATGATTAAGAGTCCAGTAAGATTATGAGTATAATGAGAACCAGCGGGTTCGCTCGGCTCTAAATAAGGGTCGGGTGCCCATCATGCCCTATCAGAATTGGGGCGTGACACCCATACCCCGTGTTGATGACATTCTTGATGAATTGAATGGTTTATGCATATTTTCTAAAGTTGATCTTAGGAGTGGATACCATCAAACCCGAATGAATCCCAGAGATGAGTGGAAAACGGTTCCTTTTGTGTTGATGAAGTTGTTTTCTTGGGATTTGATGTTAGTGATATTTGGCACAAATATCTAGATTTAATGTCATTTGCACTTCACTTCTTAGCACTTTAATCGCAGTTTTTAATGCAAATTCTTGGATATGATCTTATGTTGGTATGCTTGTATGAATAGGTACAACAGGGACCAATTGAGGGTATTCCGAGCAGTTTTTGATTGAATCTGAGGCTGTGCATGTTGGTTGAACATGGGAAGGAAGTTCCAGCACTTAAAGGCAGAATCCGACCACTGAAGGGTCTCATGCGCTGGCTATGCGTCGCACAGCCAGCGCACAAAATCCCCATCTCTGAATCTCAGATAGGCCATGCATTGGCCATGCGCCGCACAAGCAACACACAGAGGAGATCATGCGCTGGCCATGCGACGCATAGCCAGTGCACAAGTGGCGTCAGTTGTCCTACTTGGATCGGGATTGGGCCAACTTATCTTATATTTACCCTAGCGTATAAATAGTCATTTTTAACATTAGAAAGGCGGCTTGGATGAATTTTGAGACTTGTGAAACTCTTTCTAGGTTTTATTCCTCTTCTATTATTTTTCTTTACATTGAAACCCTATGTTAATCATGAATTCTTGTTTCCATTCTCAAATCATGTGTAACTAAACACTGTAATTCTGGGGTTGTGGCGTAGCCATGAATATTGACGTTTGACAAGTATTTCAATCTTAGTAGCTTGTTCGTATGCAATTGCCTTTTTACTTCTGTGCTTAATTGCTTGATTGTCTGCGCAACAGTTGAGTTCTAATTACTAATTGATACTCGTGCTTGGGAAAGACGTTGTCAATATGGAGAAGAAGTAATGAGATTATGATCTGAGTATCCCTATAGTTGGCTCAGGATTTGTGACTAGGATAGGAATATACTTAGTTACCGCAATCAATTTCATGCCGTGCTCTTATTGCATTCTTGATAGGTCAATACCATAGGAATATAGGAGGCGAGTTATCTTGAATTGGCGAGTAGTGGTTCGGGAGAACACTACGAGATTAATAATCCGGTTAATTGACAATTGTGAACAAAGATGCTAAGGTGGGATACTTGAATGACTCAATAGGATTGGTGAACAGACCACGACCCTGGAATACTTATGAAATCTTGATAAAAGCAGTATTCAAATACGTTCTTAGCATAAATTCTGGTTACATTGTTAGTTATTTTTATTACAACATTAGTTTACAAAACAACCAAAACTTTTATTCTTTACTTGCATAGGTAGTAGCAATAGTTTATTTTCGTGAAAGTATTCGTCATAAGTCTCTGTGGGTTCGACATCCGATTTTATATAATCACTATATTACTTGTACGACCACGTATACTTGCGTGTGCATTTGGACGCAACAAGTTTTTGGCGCCACTGCCGGGGACTTAGAAGTCAATTATTTTTTGCCATAATAAATTGTATTGCTATACTTATCCAGGTATTAACGTCTTGATCTTAGCTGCTACTTGATTGCAGGTACTTTACTCGAATACGAAGGACTGCGAGTCAAAACAATCTTGCGGAATTCGATCCTGAGCCTAAACGTACTTTCAATCGGTGCAGGAGAGATTTGAATTTATTGCAGAACCCGCAGGCTGTAGCAGAGTTACCTGTGGTCATGGCTAATAATCAACCAGCGAAAGTGAGAGAGGTTGCAGTGCCTCGTGTGGCGGATGTCACTTCAAGCATTTTCAAGCCCACCATCGAAGGGCACTTTGACCTGAAGCATCCTATGATTCACGGGAATGTCACACGAGGATCCTCAGCGTCACATCCATACTTTTCTGCAGATTATCAATACTTTTGCCACTGGAAGGGTCACTAAAGAATATGTGCGGCCGACACTGTTCCCCTTCTCTCTATTGGGGAATGCAAGTAACTGGTTATTAGCAGAGCTCGCCAATTCTATCACTACGTGGGATGATTTGGCGACGAAATTCTTGACAAGGTTATTTCCACTAGCAAAGACAGCTCGCCTCCGAAGGGAGATCATGTCATTTAGGCAAAAAAATGGAGAAAATTTGTATCAAGCCCGGGAGAGGTTTAAGGTCTTCTCAGAGATTGTCCTCACCACCATCAGACGAAAGAAGTTCTGGCACACACATTTATTGAGAGTCTGGATGCCAAACATAAGTCATCACTAGACACTGCTGCAGGAGGGCAGACTCTTGATCTAAACTATGAAGAACTATTCACACTATTGAATAGGTTTACTCAGAGCACTCTAGACTGGCAGGATGATGCAGCTAGCAGTTCAGTTAGGAAGGCACCGGGTGTCTTTGAAGTAGATAATTTTACAACACTATCAGCACAGATTGATGCCATGCGCACTGAAATCAAGAAGTTAATTGCTGCGCAAGCTCCACCACAGGTGCATGCAGTCGAGTGGAAGCTGAAAAAGAGAAGATTACCGAGGAGATGATTGAAGAAGAGAGGGTAGTCAAGACACCAGTGGAAAAGCAGCCACAATCCGTGGTTGCAAAGCCACCACCTCCATTCCCTCAACGTCTGGAAAGACAGAAAGAAGCGGCTACTTACAAGAAGTTTCTTGATTTTCTGAAGCAGGTACACGTGAATGTCTCATTGGTTGATATGCTGCAGGGTATTCCAATGTATGCTAAGTACATCAAAGATATTGCTGTAAACAAAAGCCGATTCGCAGAGTATGCCACCGTTGCACTTACTGAGGAGTGCACTTCGCGGATTCAAAACAGGTTGCCACTAAATTGAAAGATCCCGGAAGTTTCACGATTGAGATTTCTATTGGGAAGCAGGTTGTTGTTCGAGCACTATGTGATCTTGGTGCAAGTATAAATCTGATGCCTTCATCTATCTTCAGAAAGCTAGGTTTGGAAGTGCCCAGACCAATCACTATAGTTCTTCAGCTGGCGGACAAATCGTTAGCAAGACCAGAAGGCATTATTGAAGATGTACTAGTGCAAGTGGGGTCGTTGATAATTCCTGCAGACTTCGTGATTTTGGACTTCGAGCCAGACCCAGAAGTCCCATTTATTTTGGGGCGTCCATTCTTAGCCACAGGGAGAGCACTTATTGATGTAGTTGCCGGGCAGCTCACCATGAGAATACATGATAAAGTTGAGGTCTTCAATGTATACCAAGCTCTGAATATGCCTGCAATCTATGAGGAGCTGTCCGCCATTACTGTTCTAAATGATGATACACGAAGGCCACTCATCACTTCTCATGATCCATTAGAGAGAGCCTTGGTGGGGGATGATATTTTTGGTGACACGGCGGCATTTGAGATGGTGCAAATTCTGGATATGGCAAGTATTTATATTCGGGAAGGCGAGTTTGAGCACTTAGACAGGACAATGGGAGTAACTCCGAAGTTATCAATTGAAGAGCCTCCGAAGTTGGAATTGAAGCCCTTGCCCACCCATCTTAAATATGCATTCTTAGGCGAGGGTGATACCTTTCCAGTGATATTAGCAACAGAGTTGACCACCGAAGAGGTTAGTATTTGTTTGGAAGTATTGAAGTCTCACAAAAGGGCATTGGGGTAGCAGATATCTGATATTCAGGGAATTCGCCCCACGCTATGAATGCACAAGATACTCATGGAGGATGATCATAAGCCTAGCGCACAGCATCAACGGAGACTGAATCCAGTGATGAAGGAGGTTGTCAAGAAAGAGGTAATCAAGTGGTTAGATTCAGGCATTATTTTTCCCATTTCGGACAGCAAATGGGTGAGCCCGGTGCAATGCGTCTCGAAGAAAGGAGGGATGACAATTGTGACAGATGACAAAAACGAGCTCATTCCTACTAGGACAATCACTGGATGGAGAATTTGCATGGATTATCGCAAGTTGAACGAGGCAACCAGAAAGGATCACTATCCCATTCCCTTCATAGATCAAATGCTAGACAGGTTAGCCGAGCAAGAGTTTTATTGTTTTCTAGATGGCTATTCTAGCTACAATCAGATAGCTATTGCTCCAGAGGATCAGGAGAAGACCACGTTTACATGCCCATATGGTATATATGCTTTCAAACGCATGCCATTTGGGTTGTGCAATGCACCGGTGACTTTCCAAAGGTGTATGATGGCTATTTTTTCAGAGATGGTTGAGGACTTCGTAGAACTGTTCATGGATGATTTTTTGGTATTTGGGAACTCTTTTGAGGTTTTCCTGAAGAATCTAGACCGAGTACTTGCGAGATGTGAAGAGACTAACCTAGTCTTAAATTGGTAAAAATGTCACTTTATGGTCCGAGAAGGCATCGTCCTTGGGCACAAGGTTTCAAAGAGAGGGCTGGAGGTGGATCGTGCTAAAATGGAGGTCATTGAGAAGCTGACACCCCCTGTATCAGTCAAGGGTGTGCACAGTTTCCTCGGGCATGCAGGATTATACAGACGCTTCATAAAGGATTTTTCGAAGATCTCGAGTCCGATGTGCAGGTTACTTGAAAAGGAGGTGAAATTCCTATTCGATGATGCTTATATTAAGGCCTTTGAAGGTCTAAAGAAGAGGTTGGTAACTGCACCAATAATCATTGCACCTGACTGGAGCTTGCCATTCAAGTTGATGTGTGATGCAAGTGACAATGTTGTAGGGGCTGTGCTAGGACAACGACGAGAGAAAGTTTTTCATTCTATCTACTATGCCAGTAAGATGTTAGATGCCGCCTAAATAAATTACACTGTAATAGAGAAGGAGATACTAGCCGTGGTTTATGCGTTTGATAAGTTTTGATCCTATCTTGTTGGTACACATGTTATTGTCTATACAGACCACGCAGCCATTTGCTACTTGTTCAGCAAGAAAGATGCTAAACCCAGGTTGGTTCAGTGGATTCTCCTTTTGCAGGAATTTGATATTGAGATTAAGGATCGTAAGGGAGCTAAGAACCAAGTCGTAGACCACTTTTCTAGATTGGAAAACCATAATGATTTTGTGGAGGACGTCCAAATTCGAGAGTCGTTCCCTGATAAGCAGCTACTTGCTATTCCCGCTGCCGAAGTCCTATGGTATGCTGATATTGTGAACTTGATAGTAAGTGGGGTGTACCCCCAGAAGCCACCTCACAGCAGAGAAAGAAGCTGTATCATGACTCTCGGTTTTATATATGGGATGAGCCGTATTTATTCAAGCAAGGGACTGATCAGTTAATGCGGAGATGCATTCCATAGACCGAGGTGAGTCAAGTGTTGGAGAGTTGTCATTCTTCCCCATATGGAGGGCACTTTCAGGGTGATCGTACTGCTGCTAAGGTTTTACAATCTGGCTTCTATTGGCCCGCTCTTTTCAAAGATGCTCATGCATTTGCTAGAAGTTGCGACAGATGTCAATGAACGGGAAACATCTCTAAGAGGCACGAGATGCCTTTGACAAACATATTGGAGGTAGAGATATTTGACGTCTGGGGCATCGATTTTATGGGTCCCTTCCCACCATCCTTCGGTAACAAGTACATTCTGCTTGTTGTCGACTATGTTTCAAAATGGGTAGAGGCAGTTCCTCTTCCAACCAATGATGTGAAGGTGGTGGTAAATTTTGTGTGAAAGAACATATTCGTAAGGTTTGGAACCCCGCGGGTAATGATTAGTGATGTTGGTGCTCACTTATGCGACAGCTTGTTGAAGAACCTTCTAGCAAAGTATGGGGTGAAACATAAAGTCTCTACAGCTTACCACCCACATACATGCAGACAGGTAGAGGTCTCGAACAGAGAAGTGAAGCAAATCCTAAAGAAGACCGTGAATGCTCAGAGAAAGGACTAGACAATAAAGTTGGATGACGCCTTGTGGGCATATCGCACAGCATATAAAACCCCCATCGGAGTGTCTCCTTACAGGTTAGTTTATGGGAAAGCGTGTCATCTACCGGTTGAATTAGAGCATAAAGCATATTGGGCAATCAAAAATCTCAATCTTGATATGAATCTAGCGGGAGAGAAGAGATTGCTCAAATTACATGAGCTTGATGAATTCAGACTAGGGGCGTATGAGAATGCAAAGCTATACAAGGAGAAGACTAAGAGATGGCACGACAAGCATATCCAACATCGCGAGTTCGTCCCAGGGAAGCAGGTACTACTCTTTAACTCGAGACTGAGATTGTTTCAGGGCAAGCTTAAGTCCCGTTGGTCTGGACCATTTGTAGTGACTAGAATCACCCCCCCCCCCCCCCATGGTGTAGTCGAGATACAAACCATGGATCGGGTGCAAGTTCTTGGTGAATGGGCAGCGTCTCAGGCGATATTGGGGCGGTGATTTTGATAAAGTGAAGGAGCAAGTGCTCCTTAATGATGAGTAGAAAATAATCTACATCATGCCGCGACGTTAACTAAGGCGCTTCTCGGGTGGCAACCCGAGTTTGTAATGTAACAATTCAAAATAAAAGAAAAGTACAAAAAGTGTCGTGCCACAACCTTAACTAAGGCGCTGGTTGGGAGGCAACCCAACTTTTGTAGCATATATGTCATGTTTGTTCATGTTGCAGGGCGAAGGGAGGCACGGGAACTCGAAACGAATGCAAAACAATAAGAATCGAGATCCAGGTTTGTGTGTGTTTTGCCTATGCGTCGCATGGGCATCGCACACGAGGTAAGCAGGCCAAAAATTTTGCTAAGTAATAATTTAGAAAGGGGGGTGTTGTGCGCTGGTCATGCGTCGCATGGCCAGCGCAGGGTCTGCACTCAGAGCCAAAAATTTGGCTAAGTAAAAATTCAGAAGGGGGTGCTCTGTGCGTTGGTCATGCGTCGCATGGCCAGCGCATGGTCTGCACTCAGAGCCAAAAATGTTCTAAGTATAAAGTTCAGAAAGGGGGGGGGGGGGGGTGTTGTGCACTGGTCATGCGATGCATGGCCAACGCACAGGTTGACCGGTTCGAATTCTTTTAAAAGAATAAGATACAGATGACCCCCCCAATAACCCTCACTTCTCACAAACTTTCAGCCTCTCTCTACAAAACACCCCCACTCGAACCCAAATCCTAAAACCCTTCTCCCAATTCCTTTCAACTCTAAGGAAGGTGGTGTCAATCATCTCACATTACAACACAAGGTAAGATTTCGTGTGCTTTCACTCATGGAAACCCCTTTCCTTTTTTCCCCTTTGTGTTGGTATGGAAGATTGATAAACCATGGTTTATGGGGTTGGGCGAATTGGGGTGAGGGTTTGGTATTTTTGTGTTGGTAATGGGTGTTGGATGCAAGAACAATGATTCCTAAAAAATAAGGGACTCCATTGTTGCAAAACTCCAATGGATAGTCCTATGCCCACAAGTTGTTTGATAAAATTCCTCAATCAAGTTTCTTGTGATTTTTGTGAAGTCTTGAGTAGCAAATAAACTTGAAACAACATTCAAAACCACGGGGCATTGCCGTGAACAACCATAGGTCCTCCAACATGATTTTCCTTGTTTTGTAGAATAGTTTTTTTTTTTGAATCTTTGGTTTCATTAATTTTGTTCGCTTTAGTCTCTAGATTAGTTAACTTCTTTGTTTCATATTTTTTGCACCATAGTTTGTAGTAAGTGTGGGGTGTTTCACGACCCCACACTTGGGCTTAACTGGTAGACGATTAAGTGAAGCGTTAGTGTGCAATAAGTGTGGGGTCGTTTCACAACCCCACTTGGGCTAAATTTGCTAATAACATTGGATGGTTGTGTTGTGTATCTCTACAGGTACGATGGTGACAAAGGGAAAAGGTAAAGTGGACGAGTTAGGCCCCTCACAAGGTTCCAAGAGGAGTAGAGGGGCAAGCACACCGCTACTAAGAATGGGGCAACAACTCGTAGTGGCAAGCAACCAGTGGTCCCTATCCCTCGGGCTTCTTCCCAGAGGTCGTGGCCCACCTTCCACGGGACTGGTTTGGTGGAAGAATGGTACAAAGAGTTCCCTCTAGCTGATGGATATGTGCATGAACTGGTTGTCAATAAGGTACCATTGAAGAAACATTTCAGGGGAATTTACAACGAAATAATCAGTGTGGGGTGTTTCACGACCCCACACTTGGGCTTAACTGGTAGACGATTAAGTGAAGCGTTAGTGTGCAATAAGTGTGGGGTCGTTTCACAACCCCACTTGGGCTAAATTTGCTAATAACGTTGGATGGTTGTGTATCTCTACAGGTATGATGGTGACCAAGGGAAAAGGTAAAGTGGACGAGTCGGGCCCCTTACAAGGTTCCAAGAGGATTAGAGGGGGCAAGCACACCGCTACTAAGAATGGGTAACAACTCGTAGTGGCAAGCAACCAGTGGTCCCTATCCCTCGGGATTCTTCCCAGAGGCCGTGGCCCACCTTCCACGGGACTGGTTTGGCGGAAGAATGGTACAAAGAGTTCCCTCTGGCTGATGGATATGTGCATGAACTGGTTGTCAATATGGTAGCATTGAAGAAACATTTCAGGGGAATTTTCAACGAAATAATCGGAATGGGCTGGAACTCGGTATTTGATAACCCACGGCCCGTAAACATTGACATGGTTCTGGAGCTTTACTCCAACATCATTTTGACAAGAATAGAGAGTGGCGAGCCTCATCATTCGGTGAAATTGAGAGATGAATGGGTGTCGTTGACAGCCTCCACTTTGTGTGCACAATTGGGAGTTCCCGACCATCCTGTGGAGCCATTTCTTGAGTTTATCAAAAGGCCTGACTATAAGGCCATTCGAAAACCCCTGTGTGGGCCTGATTCCAAGGCCAAGTGGGCACGATACAAAGAGGACCCTAGGAAGCACAAGACTATGCTAATGGGTGATTTCATGAAGGAGGCATGGGTGTGGCTAAAACTGCTCAACTACCGCATTATGCCACTTGACCACTTCACTACCGTGTTGAAAGAGTGAGTGGCCATCGTGTACTTCTTCTTGACGCGGCAACCTGTCAACCTTGGATACTGGATGCTTCAGGATATGATCCGCATCAGAGAGGGAAAATCCCTTAAGCTTAGCTTGGGTAACACAATTACAACATACCTGAGGAGGTTGGTCCCACATTTAGAGAGTAAGTATGATAGGGTGATTGAGTGCCCGGATAATATGATTGACATCTCTAATGTCAAGTCCTCTGATCAAAGCACTAAGCTTAACTTGACTCCAGCCCCAAAAAGATCGGCTCAGTCTACTGTATTGGCGTAGATCTACAAGATTGCGATGATAGCAAGTGAGCAATTTGAGTTAGACCTCTCCAGTGTGTTTGCGGAGTGTCCTCACACTACCCACTCACGGATTCTAGTTGGAGAGGAGGGCAAGTTGCCCACTGATGAGGACTTGTGCTCCGCAGACCTCATAGCAGCCGAGATGGATGAAGGTAGTGAAGAATAATCTCAAGCACAAGATGCGGATGACGAAGAAGAGGAAGATGCCGAACCGTCTGATGGCGAAGCTGAGTCTGAGGAGGATGACGACTAGGCCTTAGGGGGCCACAGGGAGTATTTCTTGCCTTTGGTTTTAAATTTTTCATTCTATATGCTTCGAGGGCAAAGCATGATTAAAGTGTGGGGTGGGAAATACGTCCCTTGTAACAACATTTTGAGGTTAAGGATGGTGATCAAGTGCCATAGGTTTCTTTTTGGTAGTTTTTTTTATTTGTGTTTGGCTTAGAGTCAAAAAAAAAAAATTGAGTCGTTTTAGTTTTTCTATGTAGCTTCTTGAGTCCCTTATTAGTGGTACACACCATCCACCCTCTTTGTTTTTCTTATGACCTCGGTTATTTCCTAAGGGGGGGCCTTTGAACCGGGTTAGATTTTTTTAGTTTTTGTAAAAAGGTGTCGTTGGAGTCAAGCATGTTAGACCACTTGAATGCTAGGTGTTCAGGTTAGGTGGAATGCGAAAGCCATGAGTTGTTCTTGATGATTTTTAAAAAGCATGCATGAAAAGAAGCAACCTCTCTCGAAACACTTTTGTAGTGAATTGCATTGACTCATGTATGACCCACTTGGCATAATTTGTGATAGTTGCTTGATTAGAGGGTTGTATGAATCTGTTTTATATTGATTATGTGTTGTGTGTGATGTGAGGAAACTCTTGTATGATCCATGCTTGATAGTGATGACTAGAACTTGCCCGGTGTGTTCGTGAAGTGAAATTGAGTGAGAAGTTTAGGAAGTGATCTAGGCATTTCTTTGTTATCCAAATTTCGAAACGTCGCTTGCCTACCCTTTGTGTATATATATCCCTAGTCAACCCTGTTGAGCCTTTAGCTTTTCTTTTGACAACAGCCAATTAGCCTACCCCGTTGTTTTTATTGACCAATTTTTTGATCCTTGTTTACTCCTTAGGCACTTTTAATAGCGAATTGTGGAATTGGAGTTGGGATGCGAAACTAAGGGAGGGGTCGTTGAATGAAGTTGAAAGGAAGGCTATTGGTGCACTTGAGTGTTTTGAAAGCTAGTAGTGGGAAGTATGAGTGCAAACAAAAAAACAAAAAAAAACAGAACTGAAAAACAGAACATAGAAACTGTCTAGTTAGTAATTTGCTTTCTTAATATGGTTTCCCACTAGCTAGTCGAAAATAGGATGGCGCTTAAAATTGAGAAAATAAATGATTGTTGACGGGATAGAATGGGTAGATTGTGGTTGAAATTCACGGTTGATGAAGGAGAGTGCTAAATAAACTATGTTGTGGGGTATTAAAAGTGCTTAGGGAGGTTAGTCACCATTTCCAAAAATATATCCTACCCGTCCCTTAGCCTGCATTACAACCATACAAGTCCTAAGTGATCCTAAATTTATCTCACTCTAATTTGTGGAACGGTTGCACTACGGGAAAGCCTATGGTTCGTTATGTTTGAGCCCTGGATATTCTTTGTGAGAGTGAGCGATCTTGTGTGCAACTTATGTCCATTGACATATGTCGTTAACTTTGTGTGAAATATGTGCAACGCTCTTTTGGGTGAGGACACATAATTGATAGGAGATGGGTGAAGTACTCCCACTCGGTCAAGTAGCAGACTCTTTGTGTTTTGAGTGGTGTCTGGAGTCATATGCATGTTTTTGAATGTGTCGTTTCTTGAGAGGTTTGGTTGCTAATATTTGGAAGCGTAAGAAAATGTTTGTTTTGAAGCAGTTGGCATGACTTTTGAGAGAATTGGCTCAATGTGTATGTTTTAATGTGTTTTCGAAACTTTCATATCCGCTGAATCTTGATGTAGACCTGGTTGAGTGGTATGGCTGTGAGAAGTACTAGGGAATGTTGGATAAATGGCTGCTCGAGGGAGAGCAAAGTTTAAGTGGGGGGGGGGGGGGGGGTGATATTTGGCACAAATATCTAGATTTAGTGGCATTTGCACTTCACTTCTTAGCACTTTAATCGCAGTTTTTAATGCAAATTGTTGTATATGATCTTATGTTGGTATGCTTGCATGAATAGGTACAACAAGGACCAATGGAAGGTATTCCGAGCAGTTTTTGATTGAATCCGAGGCTGTGCATGTTGGTTGAACATGGGAAGGAAGTTCCAGCACTTGAAGGCAGAATCCGACCACTGAACGGTCTCATGCGCTGGCTATGCATCGCACAGCCAGCGCACAAAAACCCCATCTCTGAATCTCAGATAGGCCATGCATTGGCCATGCACCGCACAAGCAACACACAGAGGAGATCATGCGCTGGCCATGTGACACATAGCTAGCGCACAAGCGGCATAGTTGTCCTACTTGGATCTGGATTGGGCCAACGTATCTTATAGTTACCCTAGCGTATAAATAGTCATTTTTAACATTAGAAAGGCGGCTTGGACGAATTTTGAGACTTGTGAAACTCTTTCTAGGTTTTATTCCTCTTCTATTATTCTTCTTTACATTGAAACCCTATGTTAATCATGAATTCTTGTTTCCATTCTCGAATCATGTGTAACTAAACACCGTAATTCTGGGGTTGTGGCGTAGCCATGAATATTGACGTTTGACAAGTATTGCAATTTGTTCGTATGCAATTGCCTCTTTACTTCTGTGCTTAATTGCTTGATTGTCTGCGCAACAATTGAGTTCTAATTACTAATTGATACCTGTGCTTGGGAAAGACGTTGTCAATATGGAGAAGAAGTAATGAGATTGTGATCTGAATATCCCTATATTTGGGCCAGGATTTGTGACTAGGATAGGAATATACTTAGTTACCACAATCAATTTCATGTCGTGCTCTTATTGCATTCTTGATAGGTCAATACCATAGGAATATAGGAGGCGAGTTATCTTGAATCGCCGAGTAGTGGTTCGGGAGAACACTACGAGATTAATAATCCGGTTAATTGGCAATTGTGAACAAAGTTGCTAAGGTGGGATACTTGAATGACTCAATAGGATTGGTGAACAGACCACGACCCTGGAATACTTCTAAAATCTTGATAAAAGCAGTATTCAAATACGTTCTTAGCATAAATTCCGGTTACATTGTTAGTTATTTTTATTACAGCATTAGTTTACAAAACAACCAAAACTTTTATTCTTTACTTGCATAGGTAGTAGCAATAGTTTATTTTCGTGAAAGTATTGGTCATAAGTCTCTGTGGGTTCGACATCTGATTTTATATAATCACTATATTACTTGTACGACCATGTACACTTGTGTGTGCATTTGGACGCAACAGTTGGCTCAAGGGGTGTTGAGGTAGATGAATCCAAGATAGTTGCTATTAAGAATTGGCCAACTCCTAAATCCATCGGTGATGTGAGAAGTTTTCATGGACTGGCTAGTTTCTATAGGCGGTTTGTTAAAGGATTTAGTATCATAGCCGCTCCCTTGACCGAGGTAATCCAAAAGGATAAACCTTTTTATTGGGGGAGGAGCAAACAAAGGCCTTTGAGACCTTGAAAGAAATGCTTAGCTCCGCACCATTGTTGCAATTGCCCAATTTTGATAAAATGTTTGAAATTGAATGTGATGCTAGTAAAGTAGGTATTGGTGCCGTTTTGATGCAAGATCAAAAACTCATTGCCTATTTTAGTGAAAAGCTTAAAGGTGCGACTTTGAACTATGCCACCTATGTTCTTGAATTGTATGCTTTGATTTGGGTAATTGGCAACATTACTTGTGGCCCAAAGAAGTTGTCATTCAGACCGATCATGAGTCCTTGAAACACCTTAGGGCCCAAGGAAAATTGAACAAAAGGCATCCCAAATAGGTTGAATTTCTTGAAACTTTCTCTTATGACATTCAATACAAAAAAAAGGAAAAGTAAATGTAGTGGCGGATGTCTTGTCTAGGAAATATGTTTTGATTAATACACTGTCTTCTAAATTAATGGGATTTGAATGTCTAAAGACATTATATCCCATGGGCTCCATCTTTACAAAAATCTTTCAAGATTGTGAAGAATGGGAAAGGGAAAGATAGCTTAGGGAAAGATCTTATATTCCCTATTCCAAATTTGATGTTGTCTTCTTCAAGGACAAGCAAATTTGTGTGCCCATGAGCTCTTGAAGGGAACCTTTTGTGAGGGAGGCACACGATGGGGGGTTTAATGGGTCATTTTGGAATTGACAAAACCATAGGGATTCTTGAAGAACAATTTATTGGCCTAAAATGCTTCATGAAATTGCTAAAATATGTGGCCAATGTGTTGGATGTCTAAGTACTAAGTCTAGGTTTCTTCCCCATGGATTGTATACCCTTCTCCCCACCGCTCAAAGACCTTGGCTTGACATTTCTATGGATTTTGTATTGGTTTTTTGTCACACCCCAACCTTGGTAAGGCATGACTGGCACTCGGCACCCTACGGGAACCGAGCAAACCAAACTGTAACTCACGTTTTCTGTATCTCGAAAGGAAACATAAGACAAAGGTACTATAAGCCATAAGGGCGCAAGCCCAAAAGATAACATACTTACGGCTTCAACTAATCTCGAGTGCATGTGCTGGTAAGGCTATCCATAATAATGATACAACATAGTACAAGTCGAGATAATTATAAGATATCTAACTGTGCATATCTGTCTACAACCCTCTACAGGCGTACATGACATAAAGTGGCCAGAACAGGGCCCCGCCATACCCATGCAAATGCATATGCAGCCATGCTGACTCACAGGGAAACTCCGAAGCAAGTGGAGCGCCACGACTCTGCCTGCTGAGCTGGTATCCTTACTGAAAGATACGTCAAGCGGTATATCAAGACCTGCGGGCATAAAACACAGCGCCCCCTCAAAGGGACGTCAGTACGAGCAATGTACTGAGAATGCAAGGCGGAAAGTGCAACAAAATAGCCATATACTAAAGATGTGAAGAATAAGAATCAACCTGGCATTTCTGAACTAGCGATGGAAATCTAGCTTATGTATACATACCTCTTCATCTTCTTGTGATCTTTACTAGGTCTGTATACCCTACCATAGTCCTGGTTACCTTATCATCAAACGTTATCTGAACATGTGTTGCGGCGTGCAACCCGATCCATATATGATACATGTCTCTCTCTACATTCTCGCATGCTTAACCGTATCTATGTACAGTACTATGCCTTTATCTTACTAATCATCCTATACTAATTGTCCAACTGATCAGTGGTAACTGCCCAACCGGCTGCAGTCCGGAGGTAATAACTGCCCGTCCGATTATCGTCCGACGGTAGAGCGCAACTGCCTGACTGATCAGTGGTAACTGCCCGACTGGCTGCAGTCCAGTGGTAAATATATACATCTGCCCAACTGGTTGTAGACCAGTGGTAATTATAGTCAACATCATAACTAAACTTCTACAAGAAATCTCTATGCACTTCCCGTGGTCATCACTTAACCCGTAGGGTCTACATAATCACATAAGACTTATAAGCACAACTCAGGCCATTAATACTTCTTCCAACTTGACTAGACTATAACCAAATCCTAAGATACAACATGAACCTCTCTTAGAACATTAAATACCTTGGTAGGGACCCTCTACTAGCACTCTATTCATGTCCCACAAAACATTCCTTAAGACACCTTCCTAAACTCGTTGGATTATTGGTATTATGGAACTATCGTCATCGTTATATCTCACCTTGAAGGAACAAGTATCATAAGGTGAGATCAATCACAATGAATAATTCCAAAGGTCATGAATAATCTCAATAATATCATAAGGATTATGAGATTCATAGGCTTCTAGCATTTGTGGAAGCAACGATATTATGGATATCGTACAAAGGTTTACAACAAGGAATTATGCCTTTAGAAAGAAAGGGCTTAGCCTTATATACCTCGAATCTTGCTCCTTGACCTTCCCACTTATCTCCTGACATGTAATCTACATATAAAATCATTCATACTATTTTTAGGCTCACCATCATACACTTGTCTTAAGACTTTAATTAAAATCTCTTTAGAATCTGCCGAAATTCGGGCAGCAACTCCCCTATTTATATGCCTAACCCGAAATCTCAATTCAGCAACCAACAACAAAAACAACAATACCAACATCAACAACAATATTATCAACACAAAAATATTACATAAACATCTCACACGATGTCTTATCCAATTTCTCGACCCATAAATTCATTATACGCTCATTTAGTAACTTTTCCTCGGTTACTGTAGTAGCGTTTATGCTTCGTCAGCCTAAATTGCAACGTCCATAATTCTCTACTCCGATGTCATATCGATGCGTGGTGTGTTGCGTTGGAAACTAGACTCGACGAACTTCATTTTAGGTTTTTGATTTGCTTCAAAACTTCTCATATACTAAAAGATATTCTTTCTCAAAGTTGACCCAAAATTTTCCCTTCATATTTTCCACAAAATACAAGGTCTCAATAGCTTATTTCTTCAACTCCATTTGGTCGTGAGACTTCCCAGTACTCCTCATATATCACTTTATCCATAAGTATACCTAATAATTATGCCATTCCTTAAACCCGAAATATGGCTCATCTTGATCATAATTCCATGTACTTGTACTTAAACTTAGTGAACGTTCATCTGGAAGTAAGGGGCGTAACATTTTGCAAAGGATTAAAAGGGAAAAAGATAGCATTTTTGTTGTTGTTGACCGAATCTCAAAGATGCTGCATTTTGTTGCATATCATAAATATGATGAAACGTCTCACGTTGCATCTTTGTTTTTTGAGAATTGGTCAAATTACATGGAATTCCCAAGACCATAGTGAGTGATAGGGAATCTAAGCTCCTTAGCCCCCTTTTGGAAGGAATTGTGGGGATGCCTTTAAACTAGATTGTTATTTTCTACTTGTTGTCACCCATAAACTGATGGCCAAATCGAAATTTTGAGTAGGACTTCGATTTCGGTGCTTAGGGCCATAGTCAAGGGAAAACTAACGTCTTGGGAAGATCAATTACCTTTAGTTCAATTTTCATATAATGTAGTCATTCATAATACTATTGGCATGTCTCCATTTAAGGTTGTTTATGGTTTTAATCCACTAACTCCTCTAGATCTCACCCCTTTGTCTCAAAGATGTTGTTTTGAGTTTAGATGGAAACACAAAGGCCAAAGCCATGAAGAAATTGCATGAGAATGTGAGACTTTTCCTTGAGAAGAAGAATCAAGACATGGCCAAAAAGGCAAACAAATGACGAAAAAGCTAAAATTACCCTCAGATCCCTTATCAAACCCCAAAGCTTGGAAGCCGAAATTAATTTTCTTGAATTTGATGGATTTGATAACTACTTGGTGAATCGCAAAGCTCTGGATTTGTGGATTTGATACCACATACAATTTAACTCTTGGGCTTTAAATGACTCTTCATTTGATGACACATACAGTTATCATACCTCAGATTAATGGTAATCCTAGGATCTAAATGACTCTGCATACAATTTGATAGTTATCATACCACAAATCCACCTTATCACTCACTCACGAATGATAAGGTGCACTAGATTTGATGGATTTGATAGCTAGTTGGTGAATCACGAATGATAGCTGTCAAACTGTATGAAGAGTCATTTAGAGTCCTCTCCACTCTTAGACTATCCAGACCATCTCCACAACCTACATATTTCAGACCATTAGCCACCTACCCAATAAACCCTAATATAACAAACCCAACCTAACTTTTAGCCCCTACTCAGCCCTTGAGAATCACTTACCCAAATCAAGGGCCAACTATAAAGACTACTACCAAAACAAATAACCAACCAAACACCATTGAAATTTTGGGAGAACAACGCTTGTGTTGTAGATGTAAGGAAAAAGTATTTTCCTTGATATCAGTGCAAGCCAAGGATACTACATGCCTTAGATAGGGTGGAAGATGAAGCAGAACCAAAAATGGTGGAGGATAGAGAATCAACATTGTTCTTGTCATATCTTTAGAATTTTATTTTTCTTTCCACAACACCATTTTGATGTGGTGTTCTTGTCACGACCCGTCTAGAGGGCCGCGATGAGCACCCGGTGCTAGCCCACCCGAGCACCCTTGGCTTACACATATACTTACATCTAGGTGAGCCATAAGATTAAACATACATTTCCTTTCATCAATCACGCTAGTCCCATTGGACAACAACATCTTTAAATCATCATTGACATCTATGCCACATCAATGTACATAAGCTGTCGAGGCTATCAAAAGATATACAAAATATAGGCCGACAAGGCCGGACACGTCTAACCATACCCACGTGACTACGAGCCTCTACGAAGAGTATAACATATCACATGAGCGGGACAGGACCCCGCTATGCCCATAATTATGTACATAAAAGAATAAGTACCCAAAAGCTATGGCTCCGAATGAAATGGAGCTCTGCTATGTAATCTCTGAGAAAGCAGCTATGGATCAAGTTTGTCTCCTTGTGCACCTGCGGGCATGACGCAGCGTCCACAAACAAAAGGACGTCAGTACGAAGAATGTACTGAGTATGTAAAGCATGATCAATATCAATATAGAAGCATAAGTAGCAACATAAGAAATAACATAGAATGGGAGATGGCAATATCATCGTCATATTCACTTACTTGCCTTTCCTAGGAACTTTCCATTTGCTAATACGCATTTGTGTACATACATCATCATCCGTATTCATAATAGTACCGTACCATATTTGTGCTCATATTCGTATACATGCCCTTATTCACATTCATATACATAGTCATATCATATTCGTATTCATATCATATACATAATCATATCATATACATAGCATTTACATAGCATACCCGACCATGTAGGATCGGTGTTTCATACATACTTGGCCAACCAAGCTCAAGGTTACTCATACCTAGCCCTACCAAGGCTTCAGGGTTACATCTACCTGGCCCTACCAAGGCGTCAGGGTTATCCGTACCATCTGCAGAGGTGTGCGTGCGTTACGTAATCATATACATACTTATTTACATATCATACCCGGCCTCATAAGCTCGGGGTACCATAATAGTCATACATAGGTACATACATATACTAGCTCATAAGCATCATTTCTATTAACGTCATTATCATCATCGTCATCATTATCGTCATCGTTATCCTTATCACTATTATCGTCATTCGTCACGTTTTCCTTAATGGGCCTACTCATCATATGAGGAATTTAGTACAATCGTAGCATATCGAGAATCATAAGCTTAATAGCTTTGAAGATAGAAGCATTCGGAGAACATCATAAGCTCGTAGAAGATTGAGATGATTGGCCAAAGAACCATGCCTTATGAAAGAAGGGTTAGCCTTACATACCTTTCCGTTTAACTATTTACCACTTGTACGTTCCTCTTCAAGGCTCACGTTCTACCTTCATTGAAGTCATACTATCATTAGAATCAATAGCTAGCATATATGACTAAAGCTAGAGAAAATCGGACAACATCTCCTCTATTTATACGACATTCCTCCATATCGTAATTCAACTACCAAACGTCAATAGTGCATTCACAATACCATAACAATAATCATTATTCACCC
The DNA here is from genome assembly GCF_019175385.1 of Lycium barbarum. Lineage (NCBI taxonomy): Eukaryota > Viridiplantae > Streptophyta > Magnoliopsida > Solanales > Solanaceae > Lycium > Lycium barbarum. Next base: position 78,710,617 of record NC_083339.1, on the reverse strand, counting down.
ATATTATCCACATTTCTAGACTTACTTTCAATTACTCATATCCATGGCTATAACACACAACTATGTCCATTCACGTACATTGCTCATCTCATGTTCTCAACATCATTTATAACACATTTACATCACAATACATCAAGACTCATAACTCAATTCAAACTATTTCTAAAAATGTCACTATTCAACATTCATGACCCATTTTACCATATTCTTCTACAATCCAAGTATTTCAACTCTCCAATACCTTAAGCAACATATAATTATCATGAATTTTACCTTAGATGTCGTAGGAACGAGCCTTAGTTGATAGTACTCCACTTTGAGCAAAACCCTAGTTTATCTCCATTTGGATTTCTTGACCTTGGATGATCTTTGATGGTTTTCTTACACTTGATTCCCTTGATTTATATTGTTGATCACCAAATATCCTTAAATCCTTATGGAATATATGTAGAGAGATGTTCTAGAGAGAAGGGGTGTGATGTAGAAGTGAAATGAAATAAGCCTTGGTCCCCTTATTTAATGACTTGAAAATCTGATTTGAAGTGCACAGTGGTCGTAAACTTGGTTTACGGTCCGTATTCCAGTTTACGGACCGTCCTTCGTGGTCGTATTTAATCATAACAGAACCAGAAACTCAAACTGAGACGTGGTGATTTACGGACACAATTTACGGGCCGTAAACCACTTTACGGTCCGTATTCCAGGTCGTATTTAACCATTTGATCATTTGGCAGAAAGTTGAAGTTTTGGAAGCCAAAATACGACATGGCAGTTTACAAACCGTATACCACTTTACGGTCCGTATTTCACTTTGCGACCAACTGGCCAGAATGCAAACCTGCAACTTTTCACATTTCCAAAACCTATAATTATTCATTATGGAGCATAACCTATCTCTTATTGCAATTGCCTTCGGAATCTTACTTAGGGTCGTCAAATGTTATTTCTTACTCATGAAAACATCGGATGCTCGTACTCCTCGCGGGTCCATTCACTTGGACAACAACGGAGGATTTTTTCGAGGTGTAACAGTTCTGAAGATAGAAATTTTGATTTGTTCCATCATTCACACAGTATTCTAGAAATCTAGCTTTTCAGATTCAATTTCATGATAAGATTTAATGCTAGAAAGTTCACAGTTTAATTTTCTTTACACCTTTCTCAAAAATGCAACAAACATCGAATGTTTTAACGTTAGATACAAAAAATAGTGTCCATGTGAACTTGGAATAATCACTAAAAATTATAAGCACATACATATTTCCACTTCTACTTTGAATCCTCATGGGACCACAAAAATCCATGTGTAAGAGTTCCAGATATCGTTATGTACTTATCATTCTTGAATCATAAACATGGAGTGTATAGCGCTAACATGGGCACGATATAGTACGTAAGGTATGAGTAGAGTAGTTCTGGCCATAAGTACAACCTAGTATGTGAATTACTCCAGAATTAGAAACGTAACGTTACTTCGAACTTTTTCTTTCTCGACACTTATCGATATATGCAACACATGATATAACGTGGTACCTTGTCGCACTATCTCCCCCTTAGTTCAAAAGCTGGCGTTTTAAGCCCGTGGATCCCTTAACTCTAGCAATAAGTCGCCGTCTAATCATTCTTCTAGTTCTTCCTCTAAGACTATCGTAATGAGACTTATCTTTTCATTCCCTTACCTACCTCCTCTATGGTCGCATACTATCTTTTACGAACTATAGACACAAGTCACACTTAGGGAGATTTCATCTGTCTTAAGCAAAATTGAAATATCTAACCCCAAACTTTCTATACACTTCAGAATCATATGCGACTATCCACATCTGGGGTAAACGCTTACTCACATACCCTAAGAGGGAACTGTCACATCTCTTATCTCATAATAATATCTATTTCTTATAGTCACTTAGTAATGTCGTAATCTCTGGTTCTGATATAACTAAACTTAAAACAAACTGAAACTATTTTTAGAAATTTAAAACCGTCTGCGCCTGGTTCTCCCTCCCTACATCATATCTTCTTAGCAATGTGCATGAGTCGTACGAAAAAAACATATCTTTGGTTATATCAAGCTTTTCTGACTCCTAGGTATTTTGCCCTTAGGCTCTTTTCTGTCCAGAATTATATGATCAATTCTATACTCGTTGCAGCTAAATTCTTAAACTGTTACACCGTGGGGTCTGATATCTGAGCTATCATCATCCTACATGCGGCTCCATTCTCAAAAATAAAAACATTAATTATTCTATAAGGTAAAACACATATGGATATACTATCATTCACAAACTTGTCCTTCAGAGTATACCATCATCTGATAAATCACTTCTCGCGCCATTCGGCGAGTCTTGGGTCCTAACCCGAACATAGAACATATAAAGATTTCGCTATAGTCATCATTACTTACACTTTATTTTAGCACTCATAGGTATCACTGTATACTCACAGGTCACAAGAATTCGGATACACTGAAAATTGGAAATCTGGTTACCAAATAACTAATTACTGACTAACTGAATAACCATAACTCTGCTAACTGAAGGGTTGCATAACTGATAACTGAGATAAACTGATGCCCAAAAAAAATAATAAATGCTTTTGAATTCTGATAAGGGTTATGCTCTAGTCTGTAGTAACTATATGTTTTATCTCACTTTCAATATCATCTCAAGTCTCATTCGTTACCATTAGACATTTCACAACCATACCCTAATGGGTAATCGTCCTCACGCGGACCTTGAACCCCCTGCTCATCTCTTGCGCATCGATACATACCAAATTTTATAGGAAAAGAAGGTTACCTATTGCTCTAAGCTTCATGGAACGATCTAGAGTAGAAAGAAGTGAGACAATCGTAGATGTCTTGGTGGTCAACTATTTATATGTGGCACGCACACACATATAAAAGCGGCCCCACTGGACACGTTTTCATAGACTTCTTAAGACACTTGAACCTAGGATCTGATACCAAGCTTTGTCACATCCCAAACCATGGCCTGGGCGTAACACGACACTCGGTGCCTGACTGTATGTGACCGAGCGAACCACATGGCTTGTTAAATCAAGATGGGGCATGAACTGAATGCGGAATATAACTTTAAAATATGGATAGTCTGAATAACATGAGTTATTATAATACTAATGAAAATACTGTTTAAACATGATGCAAAAATAATCTGAAAAAATATAATAAATGCTGAGCCAATATTGGCTGTACGATTGTGAACATCTGACATGACATAACTGACTAGTCTATGAAACCTCTGACATGAGTCTGATTGCTAAACTATTCACCGGGACAAGGCCCCCGACATACCTTAACCGCAAAACTAACATGAAATATAAATACTGACTAAACCCCGAATGAGATGGGGCTCATCAAAAAGCTGATACGAGTTGATCTGTCATCCTGTAAATATGCATCGTGAAATGGAGGGTCCCAGGAAAATAAAAGGGGACTTCAGTACATTTGAATTGTACTGATATGTAAAGCAACTGAATGAAATAAGCATGACACATGGAAATAATAGAACTGAAACTGAAACTGTATTTGTAAGTTGAACATGAACATGAGGGTATCACCGTTTCATCACTTCCTTCAGCCGGGGAAGGACCTTCAGCTCGGGCATTACACACAGGTGGGGAAGAAATGCATTATCCGACTCCTCTAAGGTCGATTGAATTCATTGATATTTCAGGTGATGCTTCTTCCGAAGAAACCCCCCTGCAAAGGACAAGAAGATCCGGGAAGGCACCTGCCATCGAAGCCGGTCAAAGAACTGAGCCGGTCCCCGAGACCGAAGTTCCAACGGATCTTGGCCCGCTGCCCGACTATGAGACTGCTGCAACTTCGGAGATCCCTACCTTTGCCGAAGCTGCTGAGGCGGCTCTGAGTTCTGCAACTCCGTCTTCAAGGTCGGATGAGTTTGATGACATGTTCTCTGACACTCCTCCTGCTACCGGCGAAGCTGCTGGCTTCGGACATCTCCCGATCCCTCGAGCCACGAGGGCGGCTAGCCGGACCACCGAGACTGGAGCTAGGGATAGCCTGGTGCGTGTCCTCCGGGCCCCAAGTGTGGAACCCAGGAGGACCAGATCGGCTGTAATCACCGTTCCCGAGGATTGTAGCTTTTTGTCTCACCCGGTGGGGGTAGAAAGCTACCTGAGGCCGCTCGTCTCGGACTCGGACAAACGGAAGATGAATGGATTCCCTTGGTAGTGTCTCATTAACGAGGGCATGTACGCGGGCAATCGAGTAAGTTTATCAGCCATCCTTTGCATAATTCATTGAGAATTTTAGTTTCTCGTTTATCCGAGTTTTAACTTGCTTCTTTTACAGAGTGTGGTGCTTGTTAACGAAGTCTTCGTTCGTGCCCAGTAAGAGGTTGACGATCTCAAGGGCCAACTGGATGCCCAAGGTCGAGAAACAGAGAAGTTTCAGCACCTTTTACGGGTGAAAGAGGATGAGCTGAACCGAGCAGTTACTCTTTCCAACCTCGAACCCGAGCTCGATGCGACGAAGTCCGAAAACCTTCGATTAAAGGATGACCTGGCCGAGATGGTCGAAAAGAACCGGCTTCTTGAAACGGACAAAGTCGGCCTTAGCCAGGACAATGCTCGTTTTTTCTTCAAGGCTTGGTGAGCTCGAAACCACTATCTCTCAACTCCGGGGGGAGCTGGATTCGGTCAAGTCCGATGCCACGAGCATGGCTGAAAGGCATCGGCTGCTCGAATCTGAGAGTGCCCAGTACAAAGAGCGGATGAGGGTGTTTGAGCGGAAGGCAGAGGATCGAGCCCGGATATGTGATGAGCTGAAAATCGAACTTGAGGGGATGGCCGAAGCTAATAACCTTCTCCAGGCCGAGCTCGAGTCGGCCACTCAAATCCAAAGGGTCCTCGAAAAAGATCGGGATGAACTGATGGAAAAATTAGCCCAGACTGAGGCCAATTTGGCAGAAGCCCTTCGGAGCGTGGAGGCCGCCGAGGCTCATACTACGATATCTGTCGAGTATGAACGGTGGAAGTCTTGGAAGATCACCCTTGAGCAAGCCGGGCATGGTTTTGCGGATCTTTCGGCCCTGATACTCGAAGCTAAAAGGGTCAAGGAAGAAGCTAAAAGAGCCCTCGATGCTGACTCCGACGACTCCGAGCGGACAGTGTCCGAACACTCTGGATCCAGCCATACCGGATAGACTTAGGCTTGTACTTAGCCTTTGTTTTTTGCTTTTGTAGAGGTTCCCGGTGTAAAAACCTTTGTATAAATGGAAGATCCATTTTTCTTTTCTTTATTCTTTTGTTGGATGTTTGTTATGACTTTTGCCTGAATTGTCGGTCCGTTTTAAGGACATGCAGTCTCGGAGTCATTATTTCGGACTGCGCCTAAATATCCTCTTTTCTCTTTGTCCGGTACGTTTTGTCCGGAATTTTGATGAAGTTTTTTGCCCGTGGGACTTATCTAATGCTTTGTGAATTCAGACGTCTCTGAATCACGATAGGAATTTTTTAAGGCCGGTATTTTTCGTCTATTTTTTAGGGCCGGTATTTTTTACAGCCTTAGAAAAATTTGATGTAGCAGTCCCCATTCGAGGGAGTTGAAAGATTTTGGCTCGGTTCATTGTGACCTTGTTGCCTTTGTCGAATTTCGACCGTAGTGCCCGGGATAGAGTATATGAATGAAGCGATGCCGAAATACGGCGATAATCACCGGGGTAAGGTGTTTTAACAAAAAGATATCAAAAATATCGTAATCCGAAATTTCGATAAATTTTTGTATTGCAAGTATTTTGTACATACATGATATGAGAATTTGTTTCCTTCTGCTTTTGCCGTAGCAAATACTAAATGGACACGATTCATTCTGATCATTTGGTCCTTACATCGAAACCTAATATAGAAGGTCCGGTTTTGATTCGTTGAGCTTCTCCGTTTTCAACTAACCGAGGTATAATAGTCCCCTAGCGCTTATCCGAGCTGCAAGATCGGGTAAGCGTTATTAAGCCCCCACTCGTAGGCCGTGACCCCGAGTTTTCGGGCGTTTTGTCACGACCCAGCTAGGGGCCGTGACGGGTACCCGGGGCTAGCCACCGAGCACCACTCGTTCTGCTACTCACCTTACCCATTTAATGCTCTTTTATCAGTTCGTGCTTAGGACATAAGAAAATCATCTTTTCATTTGAGAACATAAAAATAATTTTATATACATAAGCCTCTCGGCCATCAAAATAATATATACATACACATAAAAGCCTCTCGTGAGACCATCTACCCACACCGCGCATCTACGAGCCTCTACTGACATACTATACATATAGGTGGAACAAGACTCCACCATGCCCAAAATATACATATACCAAGAGAATAATCATGAGCACCTCCGGACGATGGAGTGCTCGCAATCAGCTGGCAGCTACTAAGAATCTGGATCGAGCTCACCTCCCTGTCTACCTGTGGGCATGAATACAACGTCCAAAGAAAAAGGACGTCAGTACGAATATTGCACTGAGTATGAGAGGCATGAACAATAATAATACATCAAGGAAATAAGGGAGGCATCAAGTATGGAGCAACTGTACCCGACTGGGAATTACATGAAAAGTAATGCATGCTGACTTACTTTTAAGCTTATCATCATCTCATGTATACATATCATATATATATAAACTGCCCGACCATATAGGTGCGGTGTGATAATCAGTAACATTAGCCCGCGTCCGGGGTACCATCTCATCCCTCCCACTAGTGGTGTCTGCCCATGCCAACTGACCATGGTGTATCGTATAAGCTGCCCGCTTTCGCGGTGACTGCCCGGCCAACTAGGACGGGTGTAATATGATTATAACATGCTCATCATAAAATACTTATAATAATATTCTTATCAAAATATGCTTATCATCGTACATGCATAAGGCCTCTAGAATAACTATATTTTATCGAGGTGACGTAAGGTCGTGAACCCTCGATTCCATTATGAACATTTATGAACATTCCGCCTCACCTTGAAGGGATTTGTACATAAGGTGAGTGTATACAAGGAACGACATCATTTACTTTATAAGAAAGTCATATCATATCTCTTGACTCATGTATCTATTCATGATCTTAGGCTCTTGGCTTTCTGGAATATAGGAGGATCATGGAAAGGAAGAAAAAACATATCATGGGATTCATGACATAGAAAGAAAAGGTCTAGCCTCACATACCTTTGTTGTTTAGCTAAGCTATCGTTCACGTGTTCTCCTCCAATATCACGTCGCTACCTTCACGAGAGAGTTCGCATTAACGTTATATAATCGATTATGAGAACGTATCGTTATTTCTAGGAAAAATTGGGCAGCATTTCCTTTGTTTTTACTACTTCTCCCACGTTCTATTTCAACTCCTAAACATTTACAACAACACTTCACAATATCGTATCAACAATCGTCATTCATATACGTTGAGCAAAATCCACCATTTTTCTCCACATTTTTGGTTATAGTTCGTTATCACGTTTTCTCATATATAATGCTTATTTCCTGGTCTAAACATCATTTACAACATATTCATAATCATGGCACATCAACGTTTATGGTTCCATTCGACTACCATTCAATTATGACACTATTCTCCCATTTAAGACCCATTTTCCATGTCTTTCTACAATTCAAGCATCTTAGCTTTCCAATATCTTAAACCACATCATAAAGTCATGAAACTTACCTTAGATGGCGGTGGAACAAGCCTAGAGTGGAGTTCTTCCTTTAGCACTAAAACCCTATTTCACCTCTTTGGGATTTCTTGGTTTGGATGAACTTCAACTTGAGTTTCACACACTTTGTTTCATGGATTTAATGTGGTTGATCTTGACCTTCCTTTGATTCTCTTAAATTCTTGTGGATGAAGTGTTTTGGATTACTCTAGAGAGTTCTTGAACCGTGTAGGTGAGTTATGAAATAAAATGAGCTTAGGGTCCCTTTTTAATAACTCAAAATCTGATTTTTAATGAACAGCAGTCGGGGTGTACAGTGGTCGTATACCCCACTTTACGGGTCGTATACTGGTTTACGGTCCGTCCTCCACGACCGTATTTAAGCATATCAAAACCAGAAAGGTAGGCTGAACATCATGGCAGTTTACGACTCAGTTTATGGGCCGTATTTCAATTTACGGTCCGTATTCCAAGTCGTGTTTAACCATTTGATGCATTTGACAGAAACTTGAAATTTTGGAATGTTGAAGGACAATGGCACTTTACGGGCCGTATTCCATTTTACGACCACTGGGATGAAATGAAATTCTGCAACTTTCTTATTTCTAAAGTTCATAAATAGTCATCCCCTACTTAGTAAAACATCGCACACTCATGCCCTTCGTTGGTCTATTCATTGTTGGCTCACGAAAAATTTCCGAGGTGTAACATTCTTTCCCCCTTTTTGGAACATTCGTCCTCGAATGTTAAACACTCGGGATTCTACGAAAATTTCGCCAGAGTTCCCCCTGTAAATTTACACTACCAACCTGTCACAACAACCCATAATATCATCGCCTCACAGGGCTACATCACAATATCAACATATCCGTGGCCACACACGACCAAAAACATAAAAATAAAGCGTACATACCTCATATCGTCGGCGTTTCATCTTGGATCTCCCCCGGGGGTTGGAATAAGTGTGGGTACTTGGACTTCATGCTCTCTTCTGCTTCCCAAGTCATTTCTTCCCGATTGCTAATCCGCCATAAGACTTTAACTGAAGCTACCTCTTTATTTCGAAGTCTCCGCACCTGCCTATCTAAAATAGCAATAGGCACCTCTTCATAGGTAAGTCGTTCTATCACTTGCACATCATCTATCGGGACAATCCTGGTGGGGTCTCCAATACACTTGCGGAGCATCGAAACGTGGAAAACTGGGTGGACTGATTCAAGCTCCGAAGGCAAATCCCATTCATAGGCTACCTGACCCACCTTGCGGATGATTTTGTAGGGTCCAATGTATCTGGGACTTAGCTTCCATTTCTTACCAAATCTCATCACCCCTTTCATTGGCGACACTTTCAAGAACACCCAATCACCGGCTTGAAATTCCAAGTCTCGTCGGCGGTTGTCTTTTGGCGACTTTGGGCTGTCAACAACCGACCTTGGATCACCTTGAATTTTTCTATTGCTTGTTGGATCAATTTAGGGCCCACTAGTTGTGCTTCTCCTATTTCAAACCATCCAATTGGAGATCTACATTTCCTCCCATATAAAGCTTCATATGGAGCCATTTGAATATTGGAATGATAGTTGTTGTTATATGCAAATTCAATAAGGGGTAAGTGGTCATCCCAGCTACCACCGAAATCCAACACACACGCCCGTAGCATATCTTCTAAGGTTTTAATAGTACGCTCGGCCTGCCCATCAGTTTGCGGATGAAATGTCGTGCTAAACTTCACTTGCGTGCCCAAACCTTCTTGAAAAGACTTCCAGAACTTAGTTGTAAACTGTGCTCCTCTATCTGTGATAATACATAATGGGATTTCATGGAGTCGCACAATTTCTTTAAGATACAACCTTGCATAGTCTTCCGCTGAGTACGTGGTCTTGACAGGAAGAAAATGGGCTGCTTTCGTCAGCCTATCCACGATCACCCATATAGAATCATACTTGCCATGGGAATGAGGTAATCCCACTATAAAATCCATGTTTATCACTTCCCATTTCCAAGTAGGGATTTCTATTACCTGTAACAAGCCCCCTGGCTTCTGATGTTCAGTTTTTACTTGTTGGCAATTTGGACACTGTGCCACAAACTTGGCTATGTCTCTCTTCATGCCATCCCACCAATACATCATCTTGAGATCATGATACATTTTGGTTGCACCAGGATGAATAGAATATCGAGAGCAATGTGCTTCTTTTAGAATTCATCGGCGCAAATCCGCCACCTTCGGCACACATAACCTACCTCGGTACCTAAGAATTCCATCCATAGAAACTTCAAACGGAGACTTCTCTTTCCTAGGAGATGTGTCTCTATAACGACATATCTGCGGATCTTCGCACTGCCGTTCTTTCACTTCCATATCCAAGGACGAAATTGTTGAATCATTTATACTAATCCCGGCATCGCCCGAATCAATTACACGCACTCCAAGATTAGCCAATCGATGAAGTTCTTGAACCATCTCTTTCCTTTCCAGAGGGACTTCACATAAACTGCCCATTGATCGGCAGCTAAGTGCGTCGTCTACTACATTCGCCTTCCCGGGGTGGTATAAAATGTTAACATCATAATCTTTTAATAATTCTAACCACCGCCTCTGCCGTAAATTCAGCTCCTTCTGTTTAAAAATGTACTGAAGATCTTGTGATCTATATAGATATCAACGTGCACTCCGTATAAATAATGCCTCCATATTTTTAGGGCATGAATAACCGCAGCTAGTTCAAGATCATGAGTTGGATAATTCTTCTCATGTTTCCACAATTGTCTCGAAGCATATGCAATAACCTTACCATGCTGCATCAATACGCATCCCAATCCGACACCGAAAGCGTCACAATACACAACATAGCCATCTGGCCCTTCTGGAAGTGTTAGAACCGAGGCTGAGGTCAACCTGTTTCTCAACTCTTGTAAACTGCGCTCACAGGCATCATCCCATTTAAACTTTGCTGACTTCTAGGTTAGCTTCGTCAATGGGGCTGAAATAGACGAAAATCCCTCTACGAACCTTCGATAATAACCTGCCAAACCCAGAAAACTACGGACTTCTGTGGGCGTTGTAGGCCTTGGCCAAGTCTTCACCGCTTCAATTTTCTGAGTGTCGACTCGAATGCCATCATTGTAAATAACATGGCCCAGAAATATTACAGAATTTAGCCAAAACTTGCACTTTGAAAATTTTGCATGTAATTCTCGGGCACGAAGAATGCAAAGTACAATTCTCAAATGATCTGCATGTTCTGATTCTGTACGAGAATATACTAGAATGTCATCAATAAATACTATGACAAACAAATCCAAGAGCGGCCTGAATACATTATTCATCAGATTCATGAACACGGCCAGAGCGTTAGTTAGCCCAAACGACATCACTCGGAAATCATAGTGTCCATATCTCGTTCTGAAGGCTATTTTGGGAATATCCGCTTCTCTAACCCTCACTTGATGATAACCCGACCTCAAGTCTATTTTAGAAAACCACTTGGCACCTTGCAATTGGTCGAATAAGTCGTCAATCCTTGGAAGAGGATATTTGTTCTTTATCGTCACTTTGTTCAATTGCCTGTAATCGATGCACATCCGTAGGGATCCGTCTTTCTTTCTTACAAACAAAACTGGAGCTCCCCACGGCGAAGAGCTGGGTCTGATAAACCTCTTGTCAAGCAGATCTTTCAGCTGTGCTTTTAGCTCTTTCAATTCCGCCAGGGCCATTCGATAAGGAGGAATAGAAATGGGCTTGGTGTCCTGCAACACATCTATGGCAAAGTCAATCTCACTTTCTGGTGGAAGACCTGGAAGTTCGTCCGGAAACACATCTGGGAATTCATTCACTACCGGAACTGACTGGAAAGTTGGCGGCTTTGCCTCTGTGTCATGAACCCGAACTAAGTGATAAATATAACCCTTGGCTATCATCTTCCTTGCCTTGAGATAGGAAATAAACCTACCCTTTGGCGATGCTGCATTACCTTTCCATTCAAGCACGGGCTCTCCCGAAAATTGGAATCGAACCACTTTTGTGCGGCAACCAACATTAGCATAGCACGAATCCATACCCATGATTACATTGAAATCTACCATTTTCATCTCAATCAAATTAGCTTTGGTCTGACGATCACATATCACGACGACACAATTTTTGTACACTTGTTTTGCTATCACGGGATTACCAACCGGAGTGAGTACCTCAAAGGGTTTAATTGACTCGGGTTTCACCCCAATACAACCAGCAACATATGGCGTAATATAAGAGAATGTAGAACCCGGATCTATCAATGCATACTCATCATGAGAGAATATAGACAATAGACAATATACCTGTAACTACATCCGGAGAGGACTCGAGATCCTGTCATCCGGCTAAAGCATATACGCGGGGCTGAGTGGCACCTGAAGTAGATGCTGCCCCTCGGCCTCTACCTCGGCCTGCTGTCATCTGGGGGGTCTGTCCTACCGGGCGTGCTGATGAAGAGCCAGCTGCGGAACCTGTAGGCTGAACTCCAACTCTGCCACTCATCGATGGGCAATCCCTCATCATATGCCCCACCTGACCACAAGTATAACAGGCATCCGAACCCTGACGACACTGCCCAAAATGTAATCTGCCGCATTGGTTGCATCACGGCACTGGGGTCTCCCCTGACTATAATCTTCCCTGAACTGGGAACCTGAAGCCCTCGAACTCTGGCCCTGACCTGAATGGAAGGAGCGATCAAATCTCCTACCTGCGAATCGAGGAGGTGCACTCATCACTGACTGGCCTGAGTACCCAGAATATGTCTGCCTTGATCCCCCTCTATAATCACTGCCTGTGCCCATAGACCTAGCCTTTTTGCTTTGTCTTCTATCACTGTCGCGATCACCCCTTTGTTGTTGTTGTCGCCCCTCCAAATTCTGAGCATGGGCCTGTATTCGGGAAATATCCATCCCGTCTTGCAAGGACGCCGTCAAGCAATCTCTGAATAAATGTGGCCCTAGGCCACTCACAAATCTATGTACCCGATCTCCCATGTCGGCCACGATAGCCGGAGCATATCTAGCCAAGGAATTAAATTGCATGCTATACTCCCGGGCACTCATATTTCTTTGCCTCAGATTTAGAAACCTATTCGCTCTAGCTCGGCGGACCTCGGGTGGCAAATAGTGATGAATAAAAGCATCTATGAACTCTTGCCAAACCGGAGGAGGCGCATTCTCTCCTCTTGATAACACCCAATTGTTATTGTCACGACCCAACCCCGTAGGCCGCGACTGGTGCCCGAACTGGACACCTGTACCTGAACCTGTTAAATATAACCAAACTGAAATTACGATAATACGGAAACTTATAAAGGAACTCAAAAGTTCGTAACATCGTCATATGTATATATTTCCAGATCAACTGTCTCCTGAGGAGTTACAACTATTCATATCATGAAATAATACGCAAGCCGACAAGGCTGCCATCACATATCAATATCATGTGCAAGCCGACAAGGCTGCCACTACAGACGAACATCATATCACAGCACATCGTATAGACACAGCTGAACAAAACCCATACACAACCCACACATATGTCTACAAACCTCTAAGAGTACGTATAGCGAAATATGACGGGACAGGGCCCCGTCGTACCCCTGGATATCATATACATAGATATATATATATATATCATAAGATCTGTACCAAAATCTAGGCTCCGGAACAACGGAACTCTCCAAGTCAGTAGGAAGGGAATCCTAAGCTGGCGGATCACCAAAGCGAGTATCTGCACCTGCGGGCATGAAACGCAGCCCCCCGAAGAAAGGGGGTCAGTACGGAATATGTACTGAGCATGTAAAGCATGAAAAACAATAAACAGGATCATATCTGAAAGAGAAGTATAGAAAATAGGTACAATGTCCAGAATACCAAAACACTTGCCTTTGAAACATAAATCATGCATGTCAATATCATATATCATATATATACATACCGTACCGGCCCTCTAGTGAGGGACTCGGTGAATGAAGTCATCATATGCCCTCCTGGACGCCATAACATATCATCATATCATAAATATATATATATATACCGTACCCGGCCCTCTAGTGAGGGACTCGGTGAACAATGCAGTGAAACTATGCACGATAACATACCCGGCCCGGGACTCGGTGAAAGCTATATTGAGGCATGCACGAGCAGAGTAGTGAGAAACCATATGCAATTTAAATCATTATCAAGACTCAAACAGGATAAGAAGAAAAAGTTAACACTTGAGTATTAATAGCGACAATCCTATCAAGTGTCCCTCGAATGTCATTATAGAATATATCAAGAGACTTAGAAGTCATAATCATGTATCAAGATCATATAAAAAAATTTATAGAAGTCTAGACATTAGTTATTACAGAGTTCCTGAGAATAGGAGCTTCTGTATCGACAGTTATCCAACGTACAAAAACTGAAGAGGAAGGCTCAATCACTTGAGAATTGCAATATCAAGAAGTGAATAAGAATCATAAATATCACTCAAAGCTTATGAATGGAATTACCCCAAAGTTCATATCAGTCATCACTTAAGTCTAAGACATGCCAAAAGAAAGAAGGGACGGCTTTACATACCTGTTGACGACTAGTCGCAAAACCGTTCGCTTTGTCTCTCTTTTAGCCTATTTAATACAAGGGTAACGTTATAGTTAGTAACTATACTTTTTTTTCAATAAATCTGTAGCCCATTGTTTATAGAACTCATTTTGTTTTTACTTATACATTCTCGTTTAGTGTTTTCCATTAGTTAAGGGCTTAACGAAAATCGGGCAGCATTTCCCATATATATTCGCCTAACCCGAATTTCTAATTGTCCTCCTGTCAACACAGAAATACCAACAACAACAATATACACATAACATTCTAACAATTTAGCCCATAACAATTCTAACAACCCAACAACTTCTCTAAATTCATTTTAGTCCACAATTTCCTATAACATCAATTTCATGCATTTTCTTAATTCCAATTTCGTCCAATCCAATTTTAATCCTTGTATTACAACACCATTAACATAATTACACCATAAAGTTCGAAAATCTTACCAAATTTTTCTCGGAGGAATTTCTACTCTTAATTGCACCAATTTCGCAATTTCTTCTTCCCCGATTCAATATCCAATGTTGCTATCACCTCCTTGGACTTGCTAATCACCTTAGAATTAATCTAACAAGAAATATTATTTTTTAATGGGGGCTGCCATGGCTGAAGCTTGGCAGCCATGGCCGTGACCTCTCTTTTTCATTTGAGAGTGAAAATGAAGTATTCTTTCTTTCAATTCACTTTGGTTGAAATGTAGTGAATGACTAACTTAATCATCAATTGTTCATATTTATATGTTTCCTAAGCACAAAACACGTGCCCCTCCCTATGTGTCATCTAGTTGATGACTTGTTGTTGTTGTTTTTTTTTTTAATTAAAATCGCGTGGGGCCCACTTGTATAATTAACTTTAATTAATTTAATTAATTACTAATTCCCACTTAATAATCTAATCAAAATTAATTAATTCCTAATCTCCAATAATAATTTTACACTAAATAAAATTTATAAACAATTTACGTTCTAATTAAAATTGAAAATTAAAGATTTCTATTTCGTGTTCGAAAATGATTCTGCCTTTAGCTTGAGTCGATTTTCTTGCGAATAATTAGACGTATAAATATATGGGGTATAACATTCTTCCCCCCTTTAGAACATTCGTCCTCGAATGTTGAACTGATTCTGAATTCCCAATACTTTCTCAAGTGTTCTATTAGTTAATTATGCCCTTCACATATCTCTTTCGTTTGTCAATTCGCTTCAATTCATTATAACGCATTCCAGGTCTTTACATAGTCATTCTTGTAATACTTCCTCTTTTTGTTGTTTTTCGAGGTAATTATTCCATGTCGTTGTCTTTGCTCCTCCCTTTGTTTCTCAGTTGGTTATCAGCTGTATTTCGAGCCGTTCTGCTGAAGTGTTACTGTCTCTCTTATCTGCATACTGTTCAGTTGTACTGTCATCGATTGATTAAGACTTGTATTCACGGTACACGTAGTCATGGCTCGACTCTTTAAATGTGATTTTTTTTATAACGTGAAGACGTCCCTCATCGGTTCATTAGACTTTAATATCCCTGAAGTATCGCATGCCTCTGGTAACCTGTAGTCCCTTCGCAGGTTTTACGAGCAAAATGAAATTTCTCAGAGGGTAACATTTTTATACTCCAATATCCTTGCTTTACTCCACTGTGACAGTCCGTATTCTGGAATCCTCAGCATCATGTGTCACTTTCTGACTTTCTTTTGAAAGTCTTTAACTATCACTTGTTTTTACTTCTTGATCTCGATCTTTAGGGTTGGCTATCAAATAGCGCTAAGGTCACCTCATATATAACTTCACATAGCTGCTTTATGATCTGTTTATTCTTAACTGATATAATTCTGAAAGAATTTCCCTTGATTTGACATATAAATTTACTGTCACCCAGTAACCAGTAACCCGTTTGTTCTGACCGTCTCAGTTAAACCGTTTTGTAATTTCCCTTACTCTAACTGGCAATACTTTAGGCATATTATCTCGTGTCGTTTCTCTATTTGGATTCAAACTCTTCTATTGCCCCTTTACTCAAATTTTGTTTCTAGTTTTCCTATCGTACATTATGTTGCAATCTTTACACGAATATATGAAGGTGCTCAAATTAGGCCGAGAAATACCTTAACGTCGTCTCACTAGTCTTTATGCAGACCTTACATTCTTCGCTTGTATCTTTAAATTGGGATCGGGGTAAATCTTTGGCTCAACCATGGTCATGTCCTATTTGCTCTTAGTACTGATTCTATCTCGGTAGTTTTGCCTCAAACCATCTTACACCTTTCTTTGATGTATCCAAAATATCGCAACCGCGTTGTTGTTACTGAATTCTTACTCTTCTTATCAAGTACTTACTTGGTCTCATTCTCAGCACACAAATATTCGTAGGTCGCATAACCATTCTTGTACAATTTGTACAAAGTGCATTCAATTTTAGTCATAGTTTTTCCTTCCCCTGGCTTATTCTACTCTGCATATCTTATCGTACTATCACTCACTTGCTGTCTATTTCACCATACTCTTTCCCCTTCCTCT
The DNA here is from genome assembly GCF_019175385.1 of Lycium barbarum. Taxonomy (NCBI): domain Eukaryota; kingdom Viridiplantae; phylum Streptophyta; class Magnoliopsida; order Solanales; family Solanaceae; genus Lycium; species Lycium barbarum. The sequence continues at coordinate 78,693,808 of NC_083339.1, read as the reverse complement.
ATTCACCATATGGTTTTCTCATATCCTACTATAGGAGGGATTTCCTATCCATTCTCCTTGGCTACTTGTGTGTCACAATATCTTTAGCCCATAACTCCGTTGTCAACATCTTAACCTCTAACCCAGTATAGCCTTGCTATCCTTTATAATATCCTTTTAAGTCACTTGTTACCGTTCTCTTGTCGTATTCTTCCTTTTTATAAGCATTCACCTTCTGATGTCATATTATCCAAAGTCTTTACCAGTAATTCTCAGCACTGTCTCAAATACCATCTTGGCTTCTATCAGTTTGTCGCTGGCTTTCAAATCTCACTAACTTGTTTCAGCATGGGACCTCACTTGAAGTTTAAGTATTCACATTAAACGTGTTGCAGTGTCAGTTGATTTCATCTTACACTTGCATTTCTCTCATCCGCTTCCCCCCTTTTGGGTGTACTCACATCATTATCTATTTATTTTCTACTCTATGTCCCCATTTCCAATTTTCAAATTCATATGATTCTTTTCCAATACATTTGGTATACTGCACCATACCCATGTCTTCCTTTATATCATCTATAACTTAGATTCCCCATGTATGAAACTGTCACACCCCGACCTTACTAGGGGGCACCGTCGCCAAAAAGACGCCTTTTGTGACGACCACCCATCAGGGGACCCACTACTCGGTATTGTCCGTACTCAGTCGCTCAGTATTCGACCATTTATACCCTTGTTTAACCAGGCCATGCAGACCCCAAGGGAGGCTCGAACCCGCGTCCCCAAGCACCTTTGTTCCCCCGAAGAGGACGTCTCTTACCAATTGAGCTGTGTGATGGGCACCCGACCCCATATCTGGAGCCGAGCGAACCCGCTGACTCTTGTTACATACTTAACTTCCCTAGACTCTTATATCAATAAAAATGGAAAACATAGTAAAACTTTCAAGAGATTTGTTTTTTCCACCGTACTTAAGTCAAACAGAACCTGCAATCACATGGACTTTATGATACAACATATTATCGACACTCTATACCCACGACTCTGTCTGCAAAGTCTCTAACATAGAACAAAACATCATAGTATAGCACGCTGACTCGGCTACAATCCAGGGCCAAGTGGAGCTCGCCAACTTCGCTGGAACATCTTCTATAGTAGCTTTTGCTCATCTGGGTGTACCTGCGCGGCATGAAACGCAACCCCGAAGAAAAGGGGTCAGTACGAGCAATGTACTGAGTATGTAAGGCATGAACGACAAAACAAGGAGAGGTACTAGTGGAGATAATCACAAGGGAATCATATGGCATCTCGTAGGGAACATATCATGTCATATCATGTCATACCGTATCATATCATATCATATCATAGCATATCATGTCGTATCATATCACCTCATGTCATACCATGTCATACCGTATCATATCATATCATATCATAGCATATCATGTCGTATCATATCATATCATAGGGAGTCATATAGTGTATCATAGGCTGATTGAAATACATGTACATATGAATGCCACTTAGGGCGGAAACCATGCATGCTTATCGGGTCATATCATATCATAGCACTGAACAAGTCGGCTCGCCCACATTGCGCCGAAATATGTCGGCTCGCCCATATATCCCGCGTCCGGGATGATAATGCCAGCTGACCAGGTGGCGATGAAACATGTTTCCCTTTCCCCTATCCCCATATACATGTATCCCTTCCCCCCTCCCATGTACATATATAGCATGCATGAGAGCCCAAGGAAAGTCATGTGTCTATCGGAGTGACGTAAGGTCGGTAACCTCCGATTGTATTATGGAATCATCATGGTCGTCATGTCACGCCTTGAAGGAACAATTATAAGGCGAGACTATCAATGAAGAACATTATCTTGGGAAAACATAAAACAGGATCATAACATATTACCTCGTGTACTTTAAAGCCTTTAAAATAGTCATTATCCAAAAGTAGCTTAGCATTTCATACCGTCGTATTCATGGTAAGAACATATCCTTGGCATATTCGTCACTTTCTCATGTCTGGCTTCATTATTATCATCATAACTTCGTAGTCGTTGTTTTAGTTGTAAAAACTTTCAAAATTTGTAAAACTTGGATTTTGGAGAAAGATGTATATTTTGGAAAGGAAATCATGTTTTGAATTCATAACTTCTAGCTTTTGAAAATAAGGACGTTATGGGGAACATATGAAGACTCAAAAACATATTTCGGGTCAATCGGAATTAGTATACGAAAGTTATAAGCGTTTGAAATTCAGAACCTTTTATGAACATTCCAGAAGTCATTTTTGGAAAATCATTCTTATCATAATCATCATAGGACATTCTCAATCTTGAAATCATCATTGTCATCGTGAAACATATCCATCGTCATTGCCATAAGAGCTTACGACACCATAACCTTTATTTTGGAGAAATACGAACATTTTGGAAAACATTGACGGGTTATCGGGGAAGTAAGCATACCTTAGAATCATAGACATCTAACTTTCAAAATAAGGACGATATGGGAACAATTACAAAATTATAACATCGGGATCATGCCATAGAAAGAAAGGGACGAGCCTTAACATACCTGCGTCGCGCCTTACTAGCTACGCTTATTCGTCCAACTTGTTAATCTACATTCAAAGGAGTTCACACATTCATTAGATCTTTTGTCATATACTTGCCTTAACCTTTCAAGCACATTCATTTATATTCTGCCGGAATTTCGGCAGCATCTCCCCTGTAAATACACCGCCCCCGAGATTCTAACTCGGCCAAATTTAGCAACAACAATCCGAGAATGGAACTCGGCCAAACCAACAACAATATTAGCAATTCATTCTAGCAACATTCCAACATTTAATTCAATTCAATTCAGTTCAATTCAATTCAATTCACATAATCTTTCAACGACTCAATCCACATTTTACTTTGCCCGAAACACTCCAATTCGACAACAACCGTGTATGTCATCATCATTCATGTATGCTAACTTCAACAAAAACCTTCATTCTTCATCAAATAACCCATAACGACGACAACTAGAATGTCAAATAACATCGATTTACCCTAACTTACCAAAACGCCTCTTATTTGACCATAACCTCTTCTTACATATTTTCATGCATTTTCATCCATCTTTTCTATATATTACAATAACAAGCCACATACTACATATAATTAATTCAATCCTCTCACACAACACAACACATTTCTTTCTTTGAGATTCACAAACTACACCAACAAACCACACTTTAACAACATTATTATCATAATTTCAAGAAACTACATTTGATTCAAATTGGCTTCCAAAAAAACAGCCCGCAACAATTACGAGACCAACTTGGACCATTAAACTCTCATTTACATCACATAATCCACAACACAGCAACCCAAACATACTAAATAAAATTAGTTCATTCTTGGACATGCAAAACAGTCCATTTTCGGCCAGCCCTTCAACACACACGTTCCATGATAACTTTCATCCATTTCCACATATCACAATATGCATAAATCATTCGTAATACACGAGAAGAGGATTGAACCTTACCTTCTTTTTTTTTTTCATTTGGCTCTCCAAAACCTCGGCTAGGAGTATGAATCATGCAACGAACGCCTTACTTGCTTCAACAACTAGCTCATGTCGATAAGGACCCTTCAATTAGTAGAGAAGCTAGGAAAAATAATTTTTCCATGATCATTCTCCATGGACCAAGTTCAGCCATGCCTTGGCCGAACCCCCTTCTTTTTGTTTTCTTTCTTTTTCTCTTCTTTCTCTTCATTTCTCTAGAACTTAAAATGGTGACTTGTGCCTCTTATTATTCATCACACACACACACACATATATATATATATATATATATATATATATGCACATGCACATGGCTGGTCATGTGCAATTTTTGTCCTTTCCTTTTTTTTTTCTTTTTCCAATTTTCTCCAATTTTCTCAAATTTTCTAGAAATTTCCATGGTCATAAAAGATGACTTTATAATCTTCTCTTGCAAGCTTTGTCCATATTTATTTATAATTAGTCCATAAAAATGTGGGGACATGCCACACACATGCCACACACCACATGGCCAAGGGCCTCTTTTGAACCTCCAAGACTTTTTGTGAAATTCCCATTTTGCCCTTAGTCCTCCGCAATATTTTCCATGAACCCCTTCGCGGATTTTTCCTTCCTACCTTTGGCCTTTCTCAACATTTCCATTCTAGTAATGTCCATAATTGATATTTATAACCAACTTATACATTAAAATAATTTTTGAACGTAGACTTTCCCTTAACTTGCCACGACCACCTTGGAATGTCCGAACGTACGAAATACAGGCTATAACAGAAACCCCAGCACGATCACGAGGCGATGAGAACCCTCGATATATAGTACAAAATCTTATTTGATGGTTGGTACTTGAGTAATGTAATTGATGTAGCAATTTATCCAAAGCCGCATTCCATTCATTCCAATCAGTAATTAGCTAGTGCTTATAATTGTTTCAAATTCTCCATTCGGTAGAACTTATATTCTGATGATAAGTATCCCAAGCTTTCCTATAACACCATCTTTATCCCAACGGATATCATCTGTTTCTTCCAATAAATTCACAATACATCAGTTGTTTCGCAAATCCGCAAAACTTGTCCTTTAAGGATTTCACCATTTCCGAGGTGAAGTCACATACACGCAGTACTCCTTCATGCCTCATACTCTTTCTCCCTTGTTGTATATCCAATGATAACTTCTAACTTACTCAAAGTCATATCAAATTCGTCTTAATAGTGGTCTTGTCTTATCATCTTTTCGTCGTACTACATCTTTAAGTCCATAGCTATATGTCTTCCTATTTTATTTCATACTCGTACTCAATTAATTACGTCCGTCTTGAGTGCTTCCTTTCGTATCCCTTTCATTTCTCCAGTCTATGTCCATCTTTTATTCTGTGCACGAGGAATCTCATGCTACTCCTGTATCCTTCGGAAAACACTACTTCTACACAACCCCTTTCTCATTTTCGAAACATATTCCATTCATCTCTATTTGTTCTTATCATACCAGTCATTTTTAGCATTCATTCTGTCTCGTTACTCATCTTCCCTTAGTTCGTTCTTTCACAATTCTATCGCTTATATTAACCACTCCCTCAGCTATACATGTCATAACACATCGCTATACCATAATCTCACTCGTTTTCTTCTTATCTTGTTCTTTCTATCAACTCCTTCTCTTCTTGTGCTCGCTTTCACTTTCGTTACCACTTGATCTCTATTCTGAACTTTCCCTATAGGACTTTGTAAGTCTTTCTTATTCATTCTACATTTGCTTTTTCGTTTCACATTAATCACATCATATTCTTTAGTTACTTCCTTGCTAGGCTTTACTCGTTTTTATAGCAATCCTTATGGTATTCACATCACATCCTGTTCGTAATCCATCCTATAACGTAACACTGCTTAATCGTATTCACAATTCTTACTATTTTTTTATTACACTCTGTGGACTAGGCGTACTTAACCCTTCACCCTTTTTGATCAATCTTATCCTTAATATCTCACAAGCTGTCTCATCAATACCTTCATAATTTGTCATAACTCTTCCTCCTTCGCACTTTTATCTCAATCATATTACTACCCCTTTTAACAGTAAACTCGTCTAATTTATCCCTACTTATCGGTCCACTCGATACCTCAATAAAATGTTTTGTTAAGAGTTGCCACCTTTTTCTAAATCATCCCTTAGTATCACAGCCTTCCGAATTATCCTAGTATTTCACCAACAACATATGAAATACATGATCCTAGACAGCCCACAAGTTTAAGTTTTCCTCCCACAAATTCCATCTCTAATTAGTTGATTAAGAACTAATAAAATGTTACTATGGAGCATTCTCCAACCACCACCAGAAGAAAACTAGAATCCAACAAGCACCATAGGACTTCTTAGTGCTTGATTCACATAGTTTATCTCCATATTTGTCCTTGGGTCGTGAGCGAACCATTTAGGTCATAACTACTTGTTGTATGCCTTGTACTCTTCCAATAAGGTGAAACTTAATTAGCGGACGTTTTTGCCCTTCAACATAAGCCTTCTTCTAAGGCAAAATGTGGTTGGAACGTATTCTCGTCCGTTCAAGTGAATTTCGAATTCGCTGTTCATATACGCTTCTTCAAAACAAGGCCTTCCAAACAAGAATGACGCCTCTTATGAATGATGTGGGGGTATTTCTTAACTCTGTAGTCCAACATAATAGATTTACCTTGTCGGTATCAACCTTCAAAACATATTATGGACTTATGTCTTATTCTCTTCCTTTTTCCTATTTCTGGGAAAATTTGGGCAGAGTTTCCTCTGTACTTCTTACTATCCCAAAACCTGCACGCAGGAAATACCAACAATGCCTCACAGGCCAACATGTATATACATATATCGTATCGTATCATAGCTATACAGGGCTTCAAATTTCCAGAAAGAAGTATAAAGGTTTCGGGACTTACCTCACGTATCGCACCTCGACACGTACCTGATCCTTTAATGATCTGTTCTGTCATAATTTCCTATCCACCTCCTCTTTCATCCTCCAACATAACGTTTCAATCATGTCTCAATATTCTTACCTTATCCAACATGCCTCTTTCGCCCCGTAACTTACCTCACACCTTGTAACTGCCGACATCATCAGTCGCTTTCTTCTGTCAATGTCGTTCTTCAGCTGAAATCAAAGGTTAGTATAAGGAATTTCATTTCCTATGGCTGGGCTCTATCGCACGATCTTAGATATGAAAGAAAGGTAACATCCTAAATGTCCTGTAGCTTCCTGTTTATAGATGTGGTGCACAACACACCGATAAACAAGACTCTACTAGACACGGTCTGTAGACACTCCGAGGACGAACTGCTCTGATACCACTTTTGTCACGACCCAACCCCGTAGGCCGCGACTGGTGCCCGAACTGGACACCCGTACCTGAACCTGTTAAATATAACCAAACTGAAATTACAACAATACGGAAACTTATAAAGGAACTCCAAAGTTCGTAACATCGTCATATGTATATATTTCCAGATCAACTGTCTCCTGAGGAGTCACAACTATTCATATCATGAAATAATACGCAAGCCAACAAGGCTGCCATCACATATCAATATCATGTGCAAGCCGACAAGGCTGCCACTACAGACGAACATCATATCACAACACATCGTATAGACACAGCTGAACAGAACCCATACACAACCCACACATATGTCTACAAACCTCTAAGAGTACGTATAGCGAAATATGACGGGACAGGGCCCCGTCGTACCCCTTGATATCATATACATATATATATATATATATATATATCATAAGATCTGTACCAAAATCTAAGCTCCGGAACAACGGAGCTCTCCAAGTCTGCAGGAAGGGAATCCTAAGCTAGCGGATCACCAAAGCGAGTATCTGCATCTGCGGGCATGAAACGCAGCCCCCCGAAGAAAGGGGGTCAGCACGGAATATGTACTGAGCATGTAAAGCATGAAAAACAATAAACAGGATCATATCTGAAACAGAAGTATAGAAAATAGGTACAATATCCAGAATACCAAAACACTTGCCTTTGAAACATAAATCATGCATGTCAATATCATATATCATATATATACATACCGTACCCGGCCCTCTAGTGAGGGACTCGGTGAATGAAGTCATCATATGCCCTCCTGGCCGCCATAACATATCATCATATATATATATACCGTACCCGGCCCTCTAGTGAGGGACTCGGTGAACAATGCAGTGAAATTGTGCACGATAACATACCCGGCCCGGGACTCGGTGAAAGATATATTGAGGCATGCACGAGTAGAGTAGTGAGAAACCATATGAAATTTAAATCATTATCAAGACTCAAACAGGATAAGAAGAAAAGGTTAACACTTGAGTATTAATAGCGACAATCCTATCAAGTGTCCCTCGAATGTCATTATAGAAAATATCAAGAGACTTAGAAGTCATAACCATGTATCAAGATCATATAAAATAATTTATAGAAGTCTAGACATTAGTTATTACAGAGTTCCTGAGAATAGGAGCTTATGTATCGACAATTATCCAACGTACAAAAACTGAAGAGGAAGGCTCAATCACTTGAGAATTGCAATATCAAGAAGTGAATAAGAATCATAAATATCACTCAAATCTTATGAATGGAATTACCCCAAAGTTCATATCAGTCATCACTTAAGTCTAAGACATGCCAAAAGAAAGAAGGGACGGCTTTACATACATGTTGACGACTAGTCGCAAAACCGTTCGCTTTGTCACTCTTTTAGCCTATTTAATACAAAGGTAACGTTATCGTTAGTAACTATACTTTTTTGTCCATAAATCTGTAGCCCATCGTTTATAGAACTCATTTTGTTTTTTACTTATACATTCTCGTTTAGGGTTTTCCATTAGTTAAGGGCTTAATGAAAATCGGGCAGCATTTCCCCTATATATTCGCCTAACCCGAATTTCTAATTGTCCTCCTGTCAACACAGAAATACCAACAACAACAATATACACATAAAATTCTCACAATTTAGCCCATAACAATTCTAACAACCCAACAACTTCTCTAAATTCATTTTAGTCCACAATTTCCTATAACATCAATTTCATGCATTTTCTTAATTCCAATTTCGTCCAATCCAATTTTAATCCTTCCATTACAACACCATTAACATAATTACACCATAAAACATGAAAATCTTACCAAATTTGTCTCGGAGGAATTTCTACTCTTAATTGCTCCAATTTCGCAATTTCTTCTTCCCCGATTCAATATTCAATGTTGCTATCACCCCCTTGGACTTGCTAATCACCTTAGAATTAATCTAACAAGAAATATTATGTTTTTTAATGGGGGCTGCCATGGTTGAAGCTTGGCAGCCATGGCCGTGACCTCTCTTTTTTCATTTGAGAGTGAAAATGAAGTATTCTTTCTTTCAATTTACTATGGTTGAAATGTAGTGAATGACTAACTTAATCATCAATTTTTCATATTTATATGTTGCCTAAGCACAACACATGTGCCCCTCCCTATGTGTCATCTAGTTGATGACTTGTTGTTGTTGTTGTTTTTTTTTAATTAAAATCGGGTGGGGCCCACTTGTATAATTAACTTTAATTAATTTAATTAATTTAATTAATTAATAATTCCCACTTAATAATATAATCACAATTAATTAATTCCTAATCTCCAATAATAATTTTACACTAAATAAAATTTATAAACAATTTACGTTCTAATTAAAATTGAAAATTGAAAATTAAAGATTTCTATTTCGTGTCCGAAAATGATTCTGCCTTTAGCTTGAGTCGATTTGCTTGCGAATAATTCGACGTATATATATACGGGGTATAACAGTTGTGCCATAACACCGCCACGTCCCGGAGTCTATAAGATGCCAACTCCACGGATTCGGTCTCAGAGGCATGGACAATCTTCAATGTCCTTAACATCTCATCTACGAAACCTTTCGGATCTTCATCCGGCTTTGACCCGAAGAATTCTGGAATATTTAGGCTCATAAAATCATGGGCTTTGGTACTTGCTGCCCGGTCACTGGAACCCCCGCTTTGTCGTTGTGCCTGTGCGGCAACCAATTGTGTCAATAACTGGATGGCCTCGGTCATTTGTTGACCCGAAGCAACCGGTGGAGGAATTGGAGCTGGAGCTCCTCCTTGCCCTTCCACATTAGGCGGGGTAGAAGAGGTATTAGATAAGGCCTCATTATGTGATTCGCCTTCTTCGATATTCATCGGAGGCTCTCTTTCTACCCGCCTCTTTGTCGTAGTCTTGCCCTTCTGGGCGACTGTAGCCTTCCCCTTTGGCAGCATTCTGAAATCGCAACATACTATTAGGGAGGATAAAATCTTACACGCGGCTCTACCGCACGATCTCACGAGAAGAAAGATGGTCATTTTTCCTAAATGCCCTGTAGCCTCTTGTTTATTGATGTGGCGCGCAACACACCATAAACAAGACTCTACTAGACACAGCTCGTAGACACTTCCTAGGACTGAACCGTTCTGATACCACTTTTGTCATGACCCAGCTACGGGCCGTGACGGGTACCCGGGGCTAGCCACCGAGCACCACTCGTTCTACTACTCACTTTACCCATTTAATGCTCTTTTATCAATTCGTGCTTAGGACATCAGAAAATCATCTTTTCATTTGAGAACATAAAAATACTTTTATATACACAAGCCTCTCGGCCATCAAAATAATATATACATAGACATAAAAGCCACTCGTGAGACCATCTACCCACACCGCGCATCTACGAGCCTCTACTGACATACTATACATATAGGTGGAACAAGACTCCACCATGCCCAAAATATACATATACCAAGAGAATAATCATGAGCACCTCCGGACGATGGAGTGCTCGCAATCAGCTGGCAGCTACTAAGAATCTGGATCGAGCTCACCTCCCTGTCTACCTGTGGGCATGAACACAGCGTCCAAAGAAAACGGACGTCAGTACAAATATTGTACTGAGTATGAGAGGCATGAACAATAATAATACATCAAGGAAATAAGGGAGGCATCAAGTATGGAGCAACTGTACCCGACTGGGAATTACATGAAAAGTAATGCATGCTAACTTACTTTTAAGCTTATCATCATCTCATGTATGCATATCATATATATATAAACTGCCCGACCATATAGGTGCGGTGTGATAATCAGTAACATTAGCCCGCGTCCGGGGTACCATCTCATGCCACCCACTAGTGGTGTCTGCCCATGCCAACTGGCCATGGTGTATCGTATAAGCTGCCCACTTTCGCGGTGACTGCCCGGCCAACTAGGCCCGGTGTAATATGATTATAACATGCTCATCATAAAATACTTATAATAATATTCTTATCAAAATATGCTTATCATCGTACATGCATAAGGCCTCTAGAATAACTATATTTTATCGAGGTGACGTAAGGTCGTGAACCCTCGATTCCATTATGAACATTTATGAACATTCCGCCTCACCTCGAAGGGATTTGTACATAAGGTGAGTGTATACAAGGAACAGAATCATTTACTTTATAAGAACGCCATATCATATCTCTTGACTCATGTAGCTATTCATGATCTTAGGCTCTTGGCTTTCCGGAATATAGGAGGATCATGGAAAGGAAGAAAAATCATATCATGGGATTCATGACATAGAAAGAAAAGGTCTAGCCTCACATACCTTTGTTGTTTAGCTAAGCTATCGTTCACGTGTTCTCCTCCAATATCACGTCGCTACCTTCACGAGAGAGTTCGCATTAACGTTAGTTAATCGATTATGAGAACGTATCGTTATTTCTAGGAAACATTGGGCATCATTTCCTTTGTTTTTACTACTTTTCCCACGTTCCATTTCAACTCCTAAACATTTACAATAACACTTCACAATATCGTATCAACAATCGTCATTCATATACGTTGAGCAAAATCCACCATTTTTCTCCATTTTCTCCACATTTATGGTTATAGTTCGTTATCGCATTTTCTCATATATAATGCTTATTTCCTGGTCTAAACATCATTTACAACATATTCATAATCATGGCACATCAACGTTTATGGTTCCATTCAACTACCATTCAATTATGACACTATTCTCCCATTTAAGACCCATTTTCCATGTCTTTCTACGATTCAAGCATGTTAGCTTTCCAATACCTTAAACAACATGATAAAGTCATGAAACTTACCTAGATGGTGGTGGAACAAGCCTGGAGTGGAGTTCTTTCTTTAGCACTAAAACCCTACTTCACCTCTTTGGGATTTCTTGGTTTGGATGAACTTCACTTGAGTTTTACACACTTTGTTTCATGGATTTAATGTGATTGATCTTGATCTCCCTTTGATTCTCTTAAATTCTTATGGATGAAGTGTTTTGGATTACTCTAGAGAATTCTTGAACCGTGTAGGTGAGATATGAAATAAAATGAGCTTAGGGTCCCTTTTTAATAACTCAAAATCTGATTTTTAATGAACAGCAGTCAGGGTGTACAGTGGTCGTAAAGCCCACTTTACGGGCCGTATTTCAATTTACGGTCCGTATTCCAAGTCGTGTTTCACCATTTGATGCATTTGACAGAAAGTTGAAATTTTGGAATGTTGAAGGACGATGGCACTTTACGGTCCGTAAATCACTTTACGGGTCGTATTCCATTTTACGACCACTGGCTGAAATGAAATTCTGCAACTTTCTTATTTCCAAAGTTCATAACTAGTCATCCCCTACTTAGTAAAACATCGCACACTCATGCCCTTCGTTGGTCTATTCATTGTTGGCTCACGAAAAATTTCCGAGGTGTAACACGTTTGTCCTTGTCTTTGTCAAGTAACACGTTGTACTTGTTGCCTCATTAAAAACCTTGTCGGAAAACCCATTTTGGGACAAAACCGTACTAAGGAAAAGAGTACAACACGTGTTTTCGGGCCTAGATTCTAGCTTTATCCGGTACTTCCTGCAAAAAAGAAAAAGGGTTAACAGTAAAACACGAGGTGTACATACCTTAGCAGTAGTATCTCTTCAACTGAGCCACATTCCAGTTATTGCGCAACCGTTGCCCATCCATGGATTCCAGGTGATACGATCCTTTACCCATTACCTCGGTTATCTTGTACGGTCCTTCCCAGTTCGGACCCAATTTTCCTTCGTTGGGATTCTTAGTGTTCAAGGTAACTTTCCGAAGCACCAAGTCCCCAACTTGGAAATGCCAAAAATTGGCTCTCTGATTATAGTACCTCTCTATTCTCTGCTTCCGGGCTGCAATACGGACCAACGCGTTTTCGCTAATTTCATCCGTGAGATCGAGTTTTACGGCCATGGCCTCCTCGTTTGACTCCTCGGTGGTATACCTGAACCGAAGACTCGGTTCACCAACTTTTACGGGAATGAGGGCTTTGGCCCCGTAGACCAACGAGAAAGGTGTTTCCCCCGTACTTGATTTCGATTTGGTTTTGTAAGCCCACAATACCTCCAGCGATGCTTTGATGCTTCAAGTATTTTCCTCAAATTTTGAATTATTAATTTATTCGTGGATTCCGCCTGTCCATTCGCACACGGGTGGTATGGAGTTGATACGATTTTCTTGATCTTCAACCCTTCGAGAAAATCACTGACTTTGCCGCCCACGAACTGAGGACCATTATCACAAGTTATCTCGGTCGGGATGCCGAAACGACATATGATGTGGTCCCATATGAATTCAATAACTTCCTTCTCTCTAATTTTTTCAAAGGCCTGCGCCTCAACCCATTTGGAGAAATAGTCAGTCATAAACAGAATAAAACGGGCTTTACCCGGTGCCCATGGCAGTGGACTAACGATGTCCATTCCCCACTTCATGAAAGGCCAAGGTGACACATTTAAATGCAGCAACTCCCCGGGCTGATGAATCATCGGGGCATGTCTTTGGCACCCGTCGCATTTCCGGACAAAATTCTTCGAATCTTCCTCCATCCGGTTCTAGTAATAACCGGCTCTGATAATCTTTCGGACCAGGGCTTCAGCACCGGAGTGGTTGCCGCAGGTCCCCTCGTGCACCTCTCTCATCACATACTCCGTTTCTCCAGGACCTAAACACTTGGCTAGGGGTCCGAAGAAAGACCGTCGATACAGTTGGTCGTCTACCAAGCAGAAACGCGCAGCTTTTGTCCTTAGCGACCGTGATTCTTTTGGGTCACTCGGGAGCTTTCCATCTCGCAAGTAGTCGGTGTACTTGTTACGCCAATCCCAAGTTAAACCCATTGTGTTTATTTTAGCATGTCCGATTTCTATCGCCGAATTCATCAAGTGCACCATAGTCCCGGGGTTGATCTCTTCCCCTTCGACTGAAGATCCCAAATCGGCTAATGCATCGGCTTCGCTGTTCTGCTCCCTCGGTACATGTTTCATGGTCCACTCTTTAAACCGGTGTAGTATCACTTGGATTTTTTCCAGATACCTTTGCATTCGTTCGTCCTTGACCTCGAAGACGTCATTCACCTGGTTAACGACCAAAAGAGAATCGCACTTTGCCTTGATTATTTCGGCCCCCATACTCGGGGCTAATTCCAAACCTGCAATCATAGCCTCATACTCGGCTTCATTGTTAGTCAATTTAACAGTTCTAATGGATTGTCGAACGGCATCCCCGGCCGGGGTTCTAAGGACGATTCCTAGTCCGGAACCTTTGAGGTTCGAGGCTCCGTCCGTGTGTAGCGACCAAATACCCGAAGCTTTCCCCGAGGTTAGCAGAAGTTCTTTCTCAACCTCGGGGACCATAGCCGGGGTGAAGTCCGCCACAAAGTCGGCCAAGATCTGGGACTTGATGGCCGTCCGAGGCTTGTATTTGATATCATATCCGCTAATTTCTACGGCCCATTTAGTTAGTCTACCCGATAATTCGGGTTTGTGCATGATGTTTTTAAGGGGTAAGTAGTCACTACACATATCGGATGACATTGAAAGTAGGGCTTGAGCTTTCTAAAAGCACTTACTAATGCCAATCCCAATTTTTCCAAGTGGAGATAACGGGTCTCCGCATCCCCTAAAGTTCTACTTACATAATATATAGGGAATTGCGTACCTGATTCTTCTCGGACCAAAACGCTACTTACCGCTACCTCGAAGACAGCAAGGTAGAGATAAAGCTGCTCGTCCGCTTTTGGTGTGTGCAATAGCGGTGGGCTGAACAAGTACCTTTTTAATTCTTGTAAATCACTTTGACACTCCGGTGTCCAAACGAAGTCGTTCTTCTTCCTCAGTAAGGAAAAGAAGCGGTGACTCTTGTCCGAGGACCTTGATATGAAACGACTCAGTGCCGCTATCCTTCTGGTGAGCCTCTGCACTTCTTTGACGTTATTCACCACCTCAATATCCTAGATGGCTTTGATCTTGTCCGGGTTGATTTCAATCCCCCGGTTTGACACCATGAAACCCAAAAATTTACCAGACCGGACACCGAAGGCACAGTTTTCCGAGTTGAGCTTCATGTTATACTTGCGGAGTACATCGAAGGTTTCCTGCAAATGCTTTAAATGGTCCTCTGTTTCCAGGGAATTGACCACCATGTCGTCAATATGAACTTCTATTGTTTTCCCTATTTGTTATTCGAACATCCCATTAACTAGGCGTTGGTAAGTTGCACCGGCATTTTTTAATCCAAAAGGCATGACATTGTAACAGTAAGTCTCATACCGGGTAATAAAGGATGTTTTCTCTTGATCCTCCGGGTGCATCCGGATTTGGTTATACCCGGAGTAAGCATCGAGAAAACTTAACATCTCATGCCCGGCTATCGCATCGATCATTCTATCGATGTGAGGCAACAGAAATGAATCATTCGGGCCTGCTTTGTTTAGATCCTTATAGTCAACGTACATTCGAAACTTATTACCTTTTTTTGGCACCACTACTACGTTAGCTAGCCAGTCCAGGTATTTTACCTCCCGGATAGAGCCTATTTTTAAAAGCTTCGTTACCTCGTCCTTCACGAAGGCTTGTTTTGCCTCTGCCAGGGGCCTTCTCTTCTACTTCACCGGGGGAAACCTCCCATCTAAGCTGAGCTTGTGAGTTGTTACTTCCGGTGGCACACCTGTCATATCTATATAGGACTATGCGAAGCAATCGGCATTAGCTCGAAGAAATTCAATTTACTTGTTCCTGAGCTCCGAGGTTAACCCCGTGCCCAGGTATTCCTTTCTGTCCGGCAGATATTCGAACAAGGTGATCTGCTCCAACTCCTCTACTATTGACTTGGTTGCATCCGAGTCATCCGGCATGACGAAAGATCTGGGTACACCGAAATCATCCTCTTCATACCCCGGATCCAACCCCGTGTGCTTTAGTTGCTATTTGGTGTCCTTTCCCCTGGTTGAATCTTCTTCCTTTTGATCCGATTTTTTGGGCTGAGGTGTCGCTTCCTCGACCGCGAACATCTCCCTTGCAGCGGGTTGTTCACCTCGGATGGTTTTTTGTCCCCTCGGGGTCGGGAATTTCAATAGTTGATGCAATGTCGATGGCACAGCCCTCATGCTATGTATCCAAGGTCTACCCAGCAATGCATTATACTTCATATCTTCTTCGATTACGTAGAACACCGTTTGCTGGATAGTGTCATCAATGTTCACCGGCAATGAGATCTCCCCCTTTGTGGTTTCGCTCGCCATGTTGAACCCGCTGAGTACCCGGGCTACCAGCACGATCTGATCGAGTAGCCTTAGCTATTCGACCACTCTCCACCGGATGATGTTGGCCGAGCTACCTGGGTCAATCAAAATACTTTTAATTTGAGTTTTAAAAATAAGTATAGAGATTACCAATGCATCATTGTGCGGTTGGATGATGCCTTTTGCATCCTCGTTGCCGAAAGAGATGGAACCCTCGGGTAAATAATCCCGGCTGCGCTTCTCACGCACAATTGAAACCTTGGTCCGTTTTATCACCGGCCCTCGTGGGGTATCGGTACCCCCGATTATCATGTTGATTATATGATGAGGTTCCACTGGTTCTGCCCGTTTATGAGTCTCCCTTTCCTTGTAGTGACTTTTGGTTCGTTCACTTAGCAATTCTCGGAGATGGCCGTTCTTTAGTAACCGAGCCACCTCCTCTCTTAGCTGGCGACAATATTCAGTTCTGTGTATATGAGTTCCATCACATTCACACATTACACTCGGGTCTCGTTGGCCCGGGTCCGACCTTAGTGGTCTCGGCCATCTTACATCTGCTATACGGCTAATATCCGAGACGAGGTCTGAAGTGTTGACATTGAAGTTGTACTCCGATATCCTCGGCAAGTCTTTGTTGCTGGCCGAGCTTCCGGCATCGCTCCTGAATGAGAGACTTCGACTGTTCGACGGGCGCTCGGCCCGTTTATCACCCCGACCGGAGAAATGACTCGGGCCAACCCTTGATTTTTCCGACCTGAAGCTTGGTTTTTCCGAATGAGAATATGGCCGATACCTTTCCCTCGATGATCTGGCCTCCGGTTCGTAGTTCTTTCTTGGTCTTTCCAAACTTTTGTTCATATTTACGGGACTCGGGGGAAGCTTGAGTTGGTCATCTTCCACTCGAATCTTTGACTCATATCGGTTATGGACATCCGCCCAAGTCACAGCCTCGTATTCCAGCAAGTTTTCCTTTAATTTGAACGAAGCTGTCGAGCTTCGTGGATTGAGCCCCTTTGTGAAACCTTGTGTAGCCCATTCCTCCGGAACCGGAGGGAGCTCCATTCGTTCCCTTTGGAATCGGTTGACAAATTCACGCAATACCTCATCGTCTCTTTGGGATATACAGAAAATATCTGCCTTACGAGCCTGCACCTTTTTGGCACCGGCGTGAGCTTTTATGAAAGCATCGGCGAGCATTTCGAAAGAAGTGATAGAATGCTCGGGCAGATGGTCGTACCAAGTCAATGCTCCCTTTGACAGAGTTTCCCCGAACCTTTTTAGCAACACGGACTCAATTTCATCCTCTTCCACATCATTGCCTTTTATAGCGCAGGTGTATGAAGTCACTTGTTCTTGAGGGTCCGTCGTGCCGTCATATTTCTAGATATCCGACATCTTGAACCTCTTCGGGATCAATTTCGGAGCCGCACTCGGAGGAAAAGGCCTCTGAATGTACCTCTTCGAATCCGGTCCTTTTAGAATAGGCGGAGCCCCCGGTATTTGATCCCCTCGAGAGTTATATGTTTCTACCCTCTTTTCGGTCGAGTCTACTCGCTTCGCCAATGTTTTGAGCATTCTCAGAACCTCGGTGGATGAACCAGCTCCGGACCCATTGCTCTCCACCATCCGTGCCTCATACCTTCTGGGTTCAGCAACACCCTTCGCCTTCTCCGGGGTCGTTTTATCTCTTCTGTTTTGCAACTGGGCTATTGCGATTCCTTGTTCGGCAATCGCTGCTCTCTGTTCCTGCAACATTTCAAAAATTAAACGTAAGTCAATATTATCATTCGGGGTATCCGGTTCTTTCCGGCCCTGTGTCCGGGACAAAGTAATTGAATTGTGAGTATTTAAAGGATCGGTGGCCGGTTGGGCGGCATTCTCCTGATTCACGGTGTTTTGCCGGTTGAGGCCCTCCCTCGAATTAACGGGGTTCGGGTCAGCGGGATTTGCTGGTAATCCTCGTGGCCCGTTGTCTTCATTTTCGGCCACAATCTCGTTGTTGTTGACATGACTAGATTGTCCACTGTTAACCATTTGGTCCGTTTTTTCAGAGACGACCAAAAGATTTTTTCGATTCTGACGGGTGAGAGAAATTAAGATCAAAGACCACTATTATCCTAGCCCTACGGTGGGCGCCAAACTGTTTACCCCAAATTTGGATAATCAATTAAATTTATGAGTGAGGTATAGGATATGTGGTTGAACTTTAATCTATTTTTTATTGAGAGAAAATGGAGTAGGATCAACTATGAATAATCTAAATAGTAATCGATGATTTACACTAAACTTATGTGCCAATATATTGAATATCGTTTGATTGAACAAATCTAAAGAACACAATAAATGCGGACCAAAATCAGATATTGAGAGGGAGAGATTTATATATTTTTTGCTATTACAAATGTTCTAGAACTCAAGAAGTCAACCCCTAAAAGTAGGGTAAGGACCCCTATTTATACTTTTTGCCTCATGGGCCTCATACAACATAAAGCCCTTTTGAATAAAGAAAAACCCTAAAAGGATAAGGTTGGTCGTCCGGTCTGACACCCATACGATTGGCAGTACAATGTGGCAGAACGGTCTTGACGCGTGGCAATTATGTAACGGATTACCCGGACCAACGGCCACGATCAACCAGTCCAATGGCCACGATCAACTCTGCTATGGAGAAACCGGACCAAAAAATGTTCTTCGCTTTCTTCGGTTCAAGCACCCCTTCGGTCCCGAAAGAAAGTCTTCATGCTCGTGCTGGCTTCTTTCTTCCCTCGGTCTCCAGTTTTATCAGTTTAGCATATATCCGATTTTTACCATATACAATGCACTGTCCATATGTCACAACTTATGGCTTTTTCTCACCTTAGCCTGGAAAATAAATCAGAGGTTAGTCTTAGGAAGCCAGACTAGCTTGGCTCCCTTCTTTGAGTAAAAGGATCAATTTAACTTGTTGTATCCCAACTAGGTAAATCTAACAATTTTAAGTAGAGAACCAGGTACAACGTTTTTGCTTTCTCAACAAACGTAACATTTCTTTGTATAGCATAAGTCTTGGTTTTATAGTTATTTTATAGTGTCTAATCCTGCCACACTGAATACAAATATTGTTATCAAAGTAAGAATCATGCTTGTTTCTGGCATTGTCAGACGGATTGAACCTTTTATAACCTAATTCTTGCATGTTGCTAGAGTGATTTTCATGCATGGATGTTAATATTTTAAAGGACATGGTCCATCTGAGGGTTCTCGCAAGTACACCTTTTGTAACACTCTGTAAATCTGGATTAGGTGTGAATATGTTAAATGAGTATTAATATGACATTTTATCCATATGAAGTTCCATCGGGATGAATTTGGGTGGAAATAGTTGTTTTGGAATCAAGACGGATAGTGAGCTGCATAAGATTCGATAGAATCGACTAAGTTTTCGATAGGTCTGTCTTCCAGCCTGATTTAGTGTAAACCCGTTGGGAATTTGGGAAAACTTTCTTCATGCAAGTAGTAGCCCTTTGAAATAACTTTCCATAGATATATCATGGAGGCCTAACAGAGCTCTGTATAAGAAAGTTATGCCCATTTTATAAAAGGCAGTGCGCGGCACCCACGCGTCGCGTAGGTGGAGTACTTGGGCACCCTTTCTGAACTTGTTTTGTCCTTGTGCGGCACCCATACGACACACAGGTGCCGCATTCTTGGTATTTTTTTAATTTTGCATCTATATTATATATTTAGGGTTGGGGTTATTTCACCAACTTCCCCAAACACGAAAACTGACCTAGAAGGAGACAGAACTCGTCCCAAGCCTCAAGAACACTGCAAGGTAAGTTCTAATGATGATTCTAAGTTGATTTGAATTTCCCAATACCTTATTGACATGGTTAAACCCTTCAAATCCATAGATAATCGATTGAAACTTCGTTTTGGACGAAAGAACCCTAGAATGTGAATTTAAGAGAATTGAACATCAAAAAGGCAATACCTTCATGCTCTAATCGAATATAGCTTTGTATTGATGATTATAGTCTATAAGTTCATGAGACATGAGTTGATGGGTTTGATAGAAAAGCATGAACGATTATAGGTTTAGGTTGTTGATTGTTGATTAAGGATGTTGTTTATTTTATGGGTGATGAGGGATGATGATCATTGTACCATTATGAGATTGTAGAATCGTCTTGAAGCAAAAGGATGGGTTGTTGAGTGTAGAAACACCATTTATTAAAGTTTTTGGAGCTTCATGTCCACCAAGTGTTTGATAAAATGCTTAGATGGCCAAAACATGAGTATTATTACTAATATTGTTTCGCTTTGACATATATTGTTATAGATTAAAGTCAAAAAGGGTGACGAACATTGTGGTACGCTAAAAGGATAGAATTGAGGTATATAAGGCTAAGTCTCTACATGTGGGAATGTTAATGATTATCCCCATGCCACATTTCATTTACGACTATTGTGAATAGCATTAGAAATATATTTATGTCTTAGTTTCCTGAAGAGCTTCAGAACTTCTATTCCCTAAATGATATAGTTTCGTAATTTGTTCATGATTTCATTCTGAATGTCGTGGACTCAGTATGTAATCAATATAGACTCGTGTTTGATATCCCATGAGTCTCAGACATGAAAACTCAGTTTGCTTATGAACAGTTAGGGCTTTAAACTCCATAATAGGTTCATGAATATATGTCTCAGCATAGTAATGTTCAACATTCTAGTGTTATGCATTACAGTATGATTCTCAATTCCTTAAAATAAATTATTGAATATTGAACACCTGTATTTGGGCCCGAGGCCACAGTTTATGTATACGTATACTTAGGCCCAAGGCCACAGACATGTGCACTTATATTGGGCCTGAGGCCACAGATTATTAAATACTCAGTTAAAACAGGTGATTCCATATTCAGAACAGGGAGTATAATGATTATACTTCTCTTCTTCAGTTCAGCTATCACTATGTTTCAGTTTCGATTGCGGTATGTTCCATGTTTATTATTTTGGGTTGCCTTTCCCCGAGCACCCACAACTATTATTTCTTTCAGTTGGTTTTACATATAAGTACAATTCAAACGTCCCTTTTGTTCGGGGCCTGCATTTCACGATGCAGGTGCTGATTTACAGAACGACAGATCTGTTCACTAGGATTCTCGTATCAGCTGCTTGGTGAGCCTTAGTTTCCTTCAGGGGTGTTATCTTATATATAGACTTTTAATATTTTAGACAGTCAGGTATGCCGAAGGCCATGTCCCGGTAAATAGTTAGTACTTCATTATTCTTTAGAGGCTTCATAGACTAGAACAACAGTCAGTCAGTGTTTAGCAGGCTTTTTGTTAGCCATATTGGCTACATTTTTACACTTCAGACTTATTCTGCATTTATGATTAATCAGTTAGACATTTTAGTATCTCAGAATGCTTATATATCATATTCCGCATCAGTATATGCCCCATGTTGATTCAGCCAACCATGTGGTTCGCTTGGTCACATATAGTCAGGCGCTGAGTGTCGTGTTATGCCCAGGCCATGGTTCGGGACGTGACAAATCTTGGTATCAGAGCACTAGGTTCAAGTGTCCTAGGGATTCTACGCAACCGCGTCTAGTAGAGTCCTGCTTATGGGTATGAAGCGCGCCACACTTATAATTAGGAGCCTACAGGGCGTTTAAGAAAAGTTACCATCCTTTCTAATCTAGATCGTGCCATGAAGCTTAGAGCAATAGGTAACTTTCTCTTCCTATTGAATTCCAAACGTATCGAATGTCCAAGCAACAAGCAGCAAAACCCAAGGTCCTAGAAAGGATGATTGCCCATTGGGGTATGATTATAAAGTACATGTTGGTAACAAATAAGACTTGAGAGGATGTTGAAAGTGGGATACAATGCATAGTTAGTACAACTAGAGCATAACCCTTATCAGAAAGTACAAAAGTGGTTATCATGTTTTATGGTTATCAGTTTACCTCAGTTACCAGTTATACAGTCTTTCAGTTAGCAGGGTTATGGTTATTCAATATGCCAGTATTCAGTTATTTAGTTACCAGATCTCTAATTTTCAGTGTATCCAGATTCTTATGACTTGTGAGTATACAGTGATGCCTATGGGTGCTAAGAGAAAGTGTAAGTAATGATGCCTATGGTTGCAAAGAGAAAGTGTAAGTAACGATGACTATAGAAAAATCTTCGCATGTTTTAAGTCCGAGTTAAGACCCAACACTCGCCAAATGGCACATGAAGTAATTTATTAGGTGATAGTACCCTTTTAAGGACAAGTTTGTGCATGGTAGTATATCCGTATGTGCTTTACCTCACAAAATAATTTTATTTTTATATTTGGAAATGGATTCACAGGTAGGATAATGATAGCTCAGATGTCAGACCCCACGGTGTAACAAGTTAAGAATTATACCGCAGCGGGGATAAAATTAATCACTATAATTTTAGACAGAAAAGAGCCTAAAGGAAAAATACCTAGGAGTCAGAAAATTTTGATATTACCAAAGATTTTTTTTTTGTACGACTCATGCACATGACTAAGAAGATATGATGTACGAAATGAGAACCCAGAACAGGCGATATTGAATTTCAAGGAATGATTTTAATTTGTTTAGATTTATTCAAATCATAACTAGAAAGGACTACGTTGGTAAGTTACTATAAGAAGCAGATATTATTATGAGATAAGAAGATGTGACAGTTCCCTCTTAGGTTATGTGAGTAAGTGTTTATCCTGGATGTGTATAGTCTGATATGATTTTGAAGTGTATAGAAAGTTCAGGGTTAGGTATTCCAATTTCATTTAAGACAGATGAAATTTCCTTAAGCGTGATCCATGTCTATAGTTCAAAAAAGATAGTATGCAGCCATAGAATAGGGTCGGATGATGAGGGAAGTTAGAAATAACCTTATGTTTTGCTTTAGTATTCAGAGTAGAACAAAAGAACATGTTGCTAGCAGGTAGTTAGTAGAAGTTTAGTAAGTAAGTTTTGAATAGATACAATGAATTGGCAATTCTAGCAGAGCTAGTAGAGGTACGATTTGATATCCTTAGTCAGCTTTTGATATCCTTAGCCAGCTGAACACTAGTGAGTGGGTGACAGTTTGAGTACACCGAATGCGTGTTAAAACCCAAAGAGTTAAAGTTAAACTCAAAGTATAGTGACAGTGGAAGAAGTAATCAACTAATCAATAAGAGATCAAATAACGGAAGAATAGTCTTTAAGAGGTTAAAAAAAGGGATTTTCCCTAAGACTAACAGTTGGAGCAAAGTTAAGCCGTTAAGACAGAATATGCCAGTTAAAACTCCATTAGTTCCCAATCCATGTAAGTTATTTAATTTTTCCTAGTGATGAAGATGCTCAGAAGTGAGCCGAAAGATGAGTCGCCAATGACGTAAAGTGCAAAGAATTGCAGAAGATACGGAAAGCTAGTCGGATCCCAACAAGAGAGAAGGATTCACAAGTATAAGACCTTAACCTTTGGTCTAATGGAGAGATGTGTGCATCGTTAGTAAGTCTAGGTGAATATTTGAGAACCCGAAAGGTTAGCATGAATTATGAAAAACCTCAGCTCAGTAATGAGGGCATAATGAGATAGTCTCCACAAGGAATGTGTCTCGCATGTACAAAGAAACACGAAGTTAATAGAATGATCGTTGATCGACTTATGTCAAGAACAGTTGTATTCAATTAAGTGATCATAGAAAAGCTATAAGATCATGCCCAGTTATGTGTCACAAGGGTACTTCCATTGCATGAGACTCTATTCTTTAAGGTGTTGGTCAAAGACTTAGCACACAGAAGTCCTATGAGTATTTTAGGGATTATCTTAGAAATAAATCAAGTATGGGGAGTTTAGCTCATGTTGAGTCAGGCAAGAGAGTCATGGTGAGAGAATTTCATCGTTTAGCAAACCTAAGAGTTCAACTTTTGGACCCTGAAGGTGGCAGAGTTGTTGTACAGAATAGAGCCAAATCCTCCTTAGTAGCTGAGCAAAAGAGGAAAACAGCTTCATGATCCCTATTAATTGTAGCTAAAGGAAGGGATTCACAGGCATAAATCCATGGCTTTCGAACAAGGGGGAGATGATGGTACTCTAAGGTACCAAGGAAAAAATAATGTGTCCCAGATGTAGATAGACGTAAAGAGAGAATTATGGTAGAGGCGCACAGATTCAGATATTCTACCTACCCAAGCTCCACGAAAATGTATCATGATCTTGAGAAGATTTACTAGTGGGGTGAAAAAAAAAGATATAGCAGATTATTCGACTAAGTGTCCAATTATAAGCAAGTGAAAGCTGAGCATCAGAAGCCCAATGGTTTAGCACAAAATATAGATATTCTTGAGTGGGGATGATAAATATGGACTTTATATCACGGTTATCTCGCTCATTTCAGAAACATGATTAAATTTGGGTGGTTGTGGACCGACTTACTAAGTCAGCACACTTTATACCGTTAAGGACCAACGATTCAGCAGAAGATTATTGTTATAGCCCGTATTTCGTACGTTCGGACATTCCAAGGTAATCGTGGCAAGTTAAGGGAAACGCTACGTTCAAAAATTATTTTAATTTATAAGTTGGTTATAAATATCAATTATGGATATTAGTGTTATGGAAATATTGAGAAAAGTTAAGGGTAAAAAGACAAGAGAACTCTAGGAAATAAAGAAAGGAGCATGTGGCCATTCATAAATGAAGGGGGCAAAGTGTAAATATGGAAGGGCTAAAGTGTAAAAAAAAAAAAAAGAGAGAAGACATTTGGTCTTCTTTGACCAAGTAAAACAATTCAAGAAAGAAAAATCAAGAAAATTGGAGATTATTCTAGAGAGGGGCATGTGCCCCTCACATGCTTGGGTATATATATATATGAGCTTGTCTTCCAATTCAAGACAAAAAGAAGAAGAACAAAAGAAAAAAAAAATGAAGAGAGTGCAAGGGTTTCGGCCATGGCTCTAGAAATTGAGCCATGGGAATTTGACCAAGGAAAATTATTTTCTCCTAGCTTTACTACTAATTGGAAGATGCTCTTTAACATGGTGAAGTTGTTGGAGCAAGCAAGACACTTATATGGACAATTCATGAACCTTAACCAAGTGGAGAAGTTGAAGAAGAAAGGTGAGTTTTAATCTTGTTTTATATGTTATGAAGGGTTTACATGTGTTGTAGTATACTAAAATGGAAGAAATTCATGATAGAAAACAAGTTGGAGTTGAGGTCGTATGTATGAAGTGTTATGTATGGAAGAATGAATTAAAATTATGTGATGTATTGGTTGTTGTTGTAATGTGTTGTAATGTGTAGAAAAGAATGGAAATTCATGAAATATTGCATGTTCAAGTTGAGCCGTGTGAAGTGTTGTTTGGCCGTGTGTTGTGTGCAATGTGTAGGAATAATGAATTAAGTGTATTTAGCATAATTATGTGGTGTTGTAATGTATGGAAAATGAATAAAAAAATCATGGAATGGGTGTATTGTGATGTTGGCCGAAAATGGATTGTTTTGCATGTCAAAGAATGGACTAATTTTATTTAGTATGTTTGGGTTGTTGCATTGTGGATTATGTGATGTAAATGAGAGCTTAGTGAGCCAAGATGGTGTCATAATTGTTGCGGGCTGTTTTTGGAAGCCAATTTGAATCAAATGTAGTTTCTTGTAATTATGATAATAATGTTGTTAAAATGTGGTTTGTGGGTGTAGTTTGTGAATTTTGAAGGAAGAAATGTGTTGTGATGGTTCCTATGGAAGTTGGGAGATTTCGGGTTCCATGGTACATTGTTGGATTGTTCGAATGTTTTGTGGTTTGTCCGAAGCGTTCTCGAATCTTATTTAAATGGTTTGGATTAGTACTTGAATGTATGAAGGTGGATGTTGGTTTGATTGCATGCGGTTGATTTGAATGAAAATGGAATATCGTCGAATTGTATAGAAAAGAGTCACTAATGATTAGAATGTGTTTTGAACCTCTTATTGATGTTGTAGCTTGGTTGTTGGTTGGGTTGTTGTTCAATTGGGCCGAGCCATATTCTCGGGGTTGGTACATTTACAGAGGAAATGCTGCCGAAATTTCGGCAGACAAAGTGTTACTTCAAGGAATCAACTTCTAAAGGCTCTAATCAAGTTTTGGTAAACATGACCAATTTGTAGATTTTGGCAGATTTGGAACGTGAATTTGGAGTCGCATAAGAAGCAGAAAAGGTATGTAAGGCTTCACCCTTCTGTCTATGGCATGTCTTAGGCGTAATATGTTGGTTAAGAACCTCGGGGACCCTTCTACCCTCCAGAATCCGCATCTAAAGTTTCTCCTTTTTCAATCAGTAGAATTGAATTAAAAAGTGTGCAAAATCTTGGAAGAATTTCCTAAACCTCTAGAACTTGCATAATTAGGACCCGATGACCCTAAAACCCTCACAAGTAACGCCATGACATGTAACATATGTAAATTTGGCGCGCCGCCTCATTTGATCTGAGGTGGGCCCACTGTTTCCCGGATTTACCTTTTTATTCCGCTTGACTTACGTTGAAGCTGAATCCAAAAGAAACTTTCGATCCTTATTCCATTACCAAATGACAAGTACTGTACCTATCCCAACGAGAATACTTCCATGACTATAATGATAACGATGACGTCAGAAAAGAGAATATGCCTATGATAAGTACGACAAGAATGATTCCACGAATAAGAGTCTTGAGCTAAGAATCCAATGTGAATATGAAAGTGTTGTACTAGTTTCTAAAAGACTTCAAAGCATATGAATTGACGGTTATAATGCCAATGATCTTATTCTGTGTCTCCTCTTAAAGCTATTTTCCGTTGTTAGTCTCGCCTTATAATTATCGTTCCTTCAAGGTGAGACAAGTGACCCGATTATTCCATAATGTAATCGGAGGGTTTCGACCTTACGTCACTCCGATGGACACATGACTTTCTTTGGGCTCTCATGCATGCCAATTGTATGACATATGAATATGAATGTGAATGTGTATATGTATATGTATATGGGGAAGGGGAAGGGCCACTGTTATATCACCACCTGATTCAACTGGATTTCGTCCCGGACGCGGGATAGGGGAGAGCCGGATACGGCGTCTGTATTTGTGATATATATATAATATGTTGGGACACTGTTGGGGAGGGGGGTGGGAGAGCCGATGTACTCGGCGTCTGTGAATGTAAATGAAGGACACCATTTTCTGAAATGTTCTGTTTTCTGTATATGTAAATAAGAAACACCGTTTTTCTGAAAAAGAAACTAAGCATGCATGACATCTGCAGAAAGGCAATCATATGTACAGGTTACATCTGTCCCATGATAAGCTCCATATGTCTATTCTGTCATTATTCATTCTGCATATTCCTTTATTATGTTACTATCCATGCTTTACATACTCAGTACATTGCTCGTACTGACCCCTCTTCTTCGGGGGCTGCGTTCATGCCGCGAAGGTACTCCCAGATGATTAGAAGATTTTACTGAAGATGTTCCAGCGGAGATGGCGAACTCCCTTTGTCCCGGAGAATTGCCAAGTCCAAGTATATACTATGATATTTTGTTCTACGTTAGAGACTTTGCAGACAGAGTCATGGGTACTGGGTGGTCAGTCTGTAAGCAGCCGATATGTTATTACGCTTCATGTCACGAGTCTTACATGATGTCGGAGTTTACTTATGGAAAAAAAAAATATTGGAGAGCTTACTATGTATTTCTTTCTTTACTGATTCCGGAGTTTATATATGTAACAAGAGTCAGCGGGTTCGCTCGGCTCCGGATATGGGGTCGGGTGCCCATCACACCCTAGTAAAGTCGGGGTGTGACAATTATGCCGAATTGCATCTTTAGGAAATTGTCGAATTTCATGACACTCCAGTGTCCATTATTTCGGATCGAGGTGTCCAGTTCACAACAAATTTTTGGAAGTCCTTTCAGAAAGGATTGGATACCAAGGTACATTTCAGTACCGCTTTTCATCCTCAAACTGATGGTCAGGCAGAGCGCACTATCCATATGCTCGAAGATATGTTAAGAGCATATGTCATAGACTTTAAAGGTAATTGGGATGATCATTTGTCTCTCATTGAGTTTGTTTCTAATTATAGATATCATGCCAATATCACGATGGCACTATTTGAAGCCTTGTATGGGAGAAGTTGTAGATCACCTATTGGTTGGTATAAAGTTGTCAAAACATAATTGTTAGGGCCAGAATTGGTCCATCAGGCTGTGGAAAAAGTTAAATTGATTCAGGACCATTTGAAAACGGCTAACAGTCGCCAAAAGTCATATTCAGATGCGTAGAGCAGAGATTCAGAGTTTCATGTTAACGATTGGGAGTTTCTTGAAAGTTGGCCTCTGAAAAACGTCATGTGATTTGAGAAGAAAGGGAAGCTTAGTCCCATATATATTAAACCATACAGGATCCTACAAAGGACCAGTCAAGTGGCTTACGAGCTAAAATTTCCTCCAGAGTTGGTCACCGTACACTCAGTGTCATGTTATAACATTCACATTTCTAGTGTTCAGATCTCATGTCACGATATTCACGTTTTCAGTAATCAGATATCATGTTATAACATTTATGTTTCTAGTACCCAGATATCCATGTTAGTTCAGTACTCAGATATTCATGTCAGCTCTGTATCCAGACTTTAAGCTATAATCTCCATGACCACAGTACTCAATCAGTTCATCATTCATTCAATTCGGTATCCAGTTAGTTCCGTACTCATTCAGTTCAATATTTATGCAGTTCAGTATTCATTCAGTCCAGTACTCATTCAGCTTACTCATTCAGTTCAGTATTCATTCAGTATAGTAACTCATTCAATTCAGCGAACATTCAGTCCAGAATTCATGCAACCATGTCCTTTAAGGCACGTATGTTCGTCCATGAGAACCATGACCCATCATTCGAGGACGAATGATCCCAAGAGGGAGATAATGTAACACTATGTAAATTTAGGTTAGGTGTAAATATGTTAAATGAGTATTAATATGACATTTTATCCATATGAAGTCCCATCAGGATGAGTTTGGGTGGAAATAGTTGTTTTTAAAATCAAGACGGGTAGCGAGGTGCATAAGATTCGATAGAATCGACTAAGTTTTCGATAGGTCTGTCTTCCAGCCTGATGTGGTGAACATCCGTTGGGAATTTGGGAAAACTTCCTTCATGAAAGTTGTAGCCTTTCGAAATACGTTTCCATCGATATATGGTAGAGGTCAAACGGAGCTCTGTACAAGAAGTTATGCCCATTTTACTAAAGATATGAGTTGATGGGTTTGATAGAAAATCATGAACGATTGTAGGTTCAGGTTGTTGATTGTTGATTAAGGATGTTGTTTATCTTATGGGATATAAGGGATGATGATCATTATAGCATTATGAGATTACAGAATCATCTAGGAGCAAGAGGATTGGTTGTTGAGTGTAGAAACACCATTGATGAGAGTTTGTGGAGCTTTATGTCCACCAAGTGTTTGATAAAATGCTTAGATGACCAAAACATGAGTATTATTACTAATACTGATTCCCTTAGACATATATTGCTATAGATTAAAGTCGAAAGGGGTGAAGAATGTTATAGTACGCTAAAAGGCCAAAATTGAGGTATGTAAGGCTAACTTTCTATGTGTGGGAATGTTAACGATTCTTTCCACGCCAAGTTTCTTTTACGACTATTATGAATTGCATCAGAAATATAGTTATGCCTTAGTTTCATGAAGAGCTTCAGAATTTCTATTCCCTAAATGAAATTGTTTCATAATTTGTTCATGATTGTGATTCCAAATGTCGTGAACTCAATACGTAATCAGTATAAACTCGTGTTTGATATCCCATGAGTCTCAGTCATGAAAACTCAATATGCTTTTGAACAGTTAGTGCTTTAAACTCCATAATCAGTTCATGAATACATGTCTCAGCATAGTAATGTTCAGTATTCCAGTGTTATGCATTACAGTATGATTCTCAGTTCCTTAATACAAATTGTTGAATGTTAAACACCTGTATTTGGGCCAGAGGCCACGGACTTGTATTTGGGTCCGAGGCCACATACTTCTATTTGGACCCGAGGCCATAGTTTATGTATATGTATACTTGGGCTCAAGGCCATAGACTTGTGCACTTATATTGGGCCCGAAGCCACAGATTATTAACTCAGTTAAAACAGGTGATTCCATATTCAAAACCGAGAGTATTTGTGATTATACTTCTCTTTTTCAGGTCAACTATCAGTATGTTCCAGTTTCTGTTCCAGTATGTTCCATGTTTATTGTTTTGGGTTTCCCTTTCCCCGAGCACCCCACAACTATTAATTCTTTCAGTTGGTTTTACATACAAGTAAAATTCAAATGTACTTACGTCCTTTTTGTCCAGGGCTTGCATTTCACGATGCAGGTGCTGATTTACAGGACGACAGATCTGCTCGCTAGGATTCTCGTATCAGCTGCTTGGTGAGCCTGAGTTTTCTTCGGGGCGTTATCTTATTTACAATCTTTCAGTGTTTTAGACAATCAGATATGCCGGGGGCCTTATCCCGGTAAACAGTTAGTATTTCATTATTCTTTAGAGGCTTCATAGACTAAAACAGCATACAGTTAGTGTTTAGCAGGCTTTTATATTGGCTATGTTGGCAACGTTTTTACACTTCAGACTTATTATGCATTTATGATTAATTAGTTAGACATTTCAGGATCTCAACATGTTTATATATCATATTTCGCATGAGTATATGTCCCATGTTGATTCAGTCAGCCATGTGGTTCGCTCAGCCACATGCAGTCAAACATCGAGTGTCGTGTACGCCTAGGCCATGGTTCGGGGTGTGACACCTTTATATCTATTCAGGTTTCCCTGAAGAAGCTTATTTCTCTCATATGCAGATTGATAATCTGCTTTTAACTCTTTCAAGTTCTTTTCTAAAGTAAATTGTAAATTATCAGCAGTGTTTTTTCTTTTACCAAGAGCAACAAAAATCTTTCGTTTTGCAAAGTCTAATGTCTCTACCTGGTTCTCTAGTTTCTTAACAGTCCTTACCATATCAACTTTTTCTACTTCTACCTCTTTGCAATCAAATTTTAAAGAAGCATAGGCATTCATTAACTAATCCTTTTCAGTGCACATGGAGTGATATGCATCTATTAGAACAAGAGATAACGAGGATAAATTTTCTTAGAATAATAATTGACGTTTGCTTTAACATCATGAAAGTTTACCTAAACTTGTTCTTCTTCAGTATCTAAATCTGAGTTTGCCATCAGTGCAAGGATGTTTTCATCATACGAGTCATCCATGGCCAGTAGGGATTGATCTTTTGCCTTGCCCTCATCTTTAGGGTCATCACTTGAAGTGTTCCTCACTGCAGCTAAAGCTTTCTTGACTATCTTGTCAATTTCTATATTTATCATTCTGTGTTCAGGAACCCGATTCCTCCTCTGTTCCTATACTTTGTCAGGATTGTTTTTCATCCATTCAATTCTCCACTATGGGCACTACATTATAAAGTGATCAGGACTTCCACACTTGTGGAAACAATATTTCTATTGTTCCTTTCAAGTGTTTTTGCCTTGGAAGTGTTGCTTTTTTAAAAAAAAAGTTCTGACACTTTAATCATCAGTTGAAATCTCCAAGTGAACAATGCCATATTGTCATCATTGTTCTCAAAATGTTCAGTGGACTTGAGAACCAAGTTCTTGTCCTTGTGAGGTTCAGCCATCTCACGATCCTAATTTTTCTTGAGTTCGTAAGCCTTCAGATTTCCAATCAAGTCATTCATAGTAAGTGTTTCTAGATAGAAATGGCATTCACTTTACTTTTTCAAGATGCCCACAAAACACGTAGAAATTTTCGTACAATTTTGTTCCTATCAATAACTTCTCCAAGGGAATACATCTCATTGATAATAGAAGTGAACTTGGTATGAACGTCTTGATAGACTCGGCACCTTTCATTTTGAAGAGTTCATATTGCCTGGTGAGCATGTCTATCTTCGACTGTATAGCTAGTTCCTCTTCATAAGCAGTAGGGCATCACAGATCTCCTTGGCACTTGAATAAGCAAAGACCCTGTTGTACTCATCAGGTCCAATTTCACATATTTGAATATTCTTAGCCTTTGCATTCCTCTCAACAACCAGGTTTCTTCGGGAGTGTATTCCAGCCTACTTTTTGGAGTAGCTAGTACACCTTTGTCGTTTATATTCATGGAGATGGTAGGTCCATCCAGCACTACATTCAATAAACATAGATATATCCAACCAAGTGATTTTTGCATTCTGTTTTTCCACACTCCATGGTATTTTTCATTAAACAATGATGGTCTGGTAGTTAATTGTTCTTTATGTGCAGTTGGTGGTGCAATCATCTCTGATCCTTTCAAGGTGTTAGCCTTATTTTGAAAGAACTTGCTTTGATACCAATTGTTATTTTAAGGATCACTTATACACAAGAGGAGGTGAATTGCATATGCCCATTTTTTTACCTTATTGAAGAACTAGGTTCTTCAACAACAGAAACTATAGACACAATACAACTAAAACAACAATTGTAAAAAACACAACTATTTTACGTGGAAAACCTCTTTGCTCACGGGAGTAAAAAACCCGACCTACGATGTGTAGAATTTTCTTAACTTCAAAGAGTGATTTCATGTTACAACTCATAACCTAATTCAACAACTAATAGACAGGATGCTCCTCCAAACTAGGTTCTTCAGTTCAACAGCTTAGATTCACCTAAAGCACCTTCTTACAGTGGTGACAATTGCTTAAAGTAATTATCTGCAATAGCGTGAGTTTGAAAGTAGGTAATAACGTCCTTCATATAGGCATGAAGTAATGCCGAAATAACTCATATGTGTTTGCTCCAAAACCTAGAATAAATCAGGTAAGGAAAGACAATCCCAATAGGAGTTGGTTTCCTTAACTAGATTTTTCTCTTCAGGCACTTGCCTTAGATGCAAGTCTTTCCGTAAGTTGCTTCCTTGTTGAATACAGACTCCATCAGTTCAAAGTTCCTCATATCTTCGCTTCCCATAAATACTTGTGGCGTAACAGTGCAATCCTGTTTACACACAAACAGCGCTAGCCGCCTTTGATCAACAGTATGCATAGGGACTTTGTTCTTCAATATTTGCTTGTCAGCTAATTGCGTTGGTATGATACCACGAACTATAGGATAATGAACCTGGTTCTTCCAACAGTCTTTGACAATCATCACAACGATTTCAGAACATCTCAACATTCCATCTCTTTCGTCTTCCAGTATATAGCATGTTCCATTTTCATTTCTTTTCTAGTTGTACATGTCGATTGTTTATCCTAATAGTTCCTTTCCTTGTTTTACTTCTCTTTCTTTTGTTTTGGTTGGTAACTGAGCAGATAGGGTAAAATGTTGATAGATCTTAAAAACGTGACGAGATGGCACTGGCATAAAATATAGGATGTCGTTATTTTTGCTTTGTTTGGTTAATGATTGAAGATGGTGAATTATATGGTAGTATTAAAGAGGCTGCTAGAAGGGAAGAAGAGCATAGGAAAGAAGCTTCATCATGCATTCTTGCGGATAGGCAGCTCGTTACATTTTTCTCATCCAAACTACTGTGGAGCACTCAACTAAACAGACGCACTGATGAATGTTACCCCAGTTTCCCCTGCTCCTTTCAGATTATTAAGCCTTGAAGAGTGAAGCCTGCTTTCTTCGACTATAACTGCTGCATTACGTATATAGTTTGCCAAAACATATGTTTTCTTGTTTATGTGGTACATATACATCTATCCAATTGTTACAAGAATTCTGAAAGTTTTGTCCCAACACAAACAAATAGGATCAGTCTCAGTTAGGCTTCAGTAAGTTAACTGTTACACACTGTAATCTTGCTGCGCTTTTGAAGCAATAAAGCACATGAACCAGAAGATCCCTGTGGATAAGCGCAATGCCACCTATTGTAGCTTAATACAACCAAATAGATTGTTCCAATTTGTACAGATCATAGTAATTCAAGGTATATGAGAAAACCTATTCCCACTGTACATTTCTGGTCTCCGCATCTCAATGAAACTATCACAAAACAATCTATGTCATTTACAGCAATAAAATACTAATTAAATCTTCCATCCTAGAATCATTAAGTATATGGTATGCTTCTTTATGTAGTGTTGGGGGAAAAATACCCAAAGCCAAGAACAGCTCTGGGTAGCACATACTTGCTGGATCTCAAAAGAATCCTATTTTAGTTAGACCAGACATGAACCAAACCATGACTATTACCAGTATATATTTCATTACGTTCTTCATCGTAAAAAAGGGCAGTTATCTCTTCGAGCGCCTTTGCAACTGAGCTTCTCAGCTTGTGAGACTTCATTTCCTTCTTTGAGCCACCATCTTTGTTGTGCTTGTCTTCTTTTGCTCTGCCATTGCTTGCATTTATTTTGGCAAGACATTTTCCAGTCAAGATGTTACTGATGTTGATAGAACCAGCTACATCACAAATCGAACTTAGAAACTTCATACCACTCTGTGCCATTTTACATTACAAAATTTACAACTTTAACCTATTTCTGATACTATTAATGAGAAAATAAATATCTAGTCCACATCAAGAGAATGTGTCATTCTCTTTATGTGAAGGTTTTATTCTTCTAAATATTTTCAAAATTTTTAATAAGGTAAAGTATTTTATGATGGCATTGTCAGCCTGAGTATGATGTTGTTGTTGATGGCATTGTCAGCCAAACTTTTTCTGAATATTTTCAAATTTATCTAGAAGAAATTTTCTTTTCTAATTATTGTTATCGTTGTTGCTTTTTCTTTTTTGACAGTAGTTCTTATTGCGCTGGTTATTTCAACACTCTATTCCATCCAAATCATAGCAAGTATGAGGTAAATCTGTATAAACATTAAAAGGCACAACCAATTAATCAACTCTAAGATTTCATCAGAAAACTTTGGTAAACAGATTCTCAGAATTCATTAATTAACTGGAGACTGGAGCCTTTCCATCCTTTCCCAAAGCACTTGAATAGATGCTGATTTGATGTGAAGTGGGATCTTTTTGTAAATATTAACATCTGCACATTTTATTGTCTTAAAAATTAATGAGAAAAGACTATTTAACCAAAATACTCCCTGTCACCTTCATTCCCTGTCCTAATAGGGTGCTAAAAAGTTTGCATCAGCAAATATGGTATATAAGAAAAACAACTTAAATGTCATCTCTCAATTGGCATTCAAGTATGATAGTAGATCTTAATTTTAAAACGTGCTTGCATCAGATTGGAGAAAGTAGGAGTACAGAACTTACCATTCCCCTCAACCCACTGATCCTCAGTATCTGCTTTGCAATAAGAAATGATGAGGTCCTGACCACTAGTAATATAAATGTTGTTAGTATTGCAGTCTGGATGCCACAATTGGTGATCCTCAAAAGAAGTTACAAGTTCTCCACGGAAATTCCATGCAGCAATGGTTCCATTCCTAAATGTCAGGAACAACTGGTTCTCATACAAAAATATAAATGCAGATGGAGTCACAAACTCAGTTCTGCTAACCTCTTTCAGCTCAGCGTTGCGAACCTGTACCAAGAAAGGAAGTCAAAGCGCAGAGTGTAAACCAGGCAAAGAAAGTAAGAAAATAGCATGTTAGGAAGCTAATATACATCTAGAATTTGGAGATCCTCATTATCTTGTTTGACAAGAACTTTCTCATTGAATTGTTCAATGAAATCAACCTTCTTATTTCAATGAAGTGGTTGAAATCTTTAAGAACTGTCCCATCTTCTATAGACAATATCTTTAGTGGAACATAACTCTGAGCTCGAGTGAAAATCAGTAACATAATACCTGGACTGTTTTAAAAAGAGGCTGTTAATAGATATTACGGACCACTAAACAAAAATAATAAGGAGACCACTAAACAGCAGTAATAAGGAAATAAAACTTATAAAACACATTTACTACATAAAGTTACACCAAAGACAACTTTGCTCAAAGACAAATAGCACCAATTATCTCTCTAACGCACGAACATTTGAAACTCACAAAATTTGAGAATATAGAAAGCATAAGGTCCATACATTGGGATCAGTGCCTAGGAGAATTGGTCCAAATCGAACAGAATGACTCTTACTTTAGATATCTCAGACAAAGTCCTTATGAGGAACAGAATCATCCTTACTTAAAATGTCTCAAAGAGAGTGAGATGCATAAGGAATTGCTTTCCTTAACTCACAGTATGCTCAAGAAATCTATTGTTGTCCTCCCATAAACATCTAAAAGCCAAAGGGCATCCAAAATAAGTCAAGAATAAATAGCATACGATTTTAACTCTTCAGAGAGAAATATGAGTCTTCATGATGTGATTCTTCGAGTTAACAAAGAACCAATCGACCAGGATCTTGTTCTTGAAGCGATTTGATGGGCAGATTCAAGAAACGGGCGTATCTCAAGTTATAGGCGTTGGATTAAAGTGATTCAAAAGCTATGTGAAAGATGACAATCTGAACTATAAAAATAACTATTGAATCGTTTAAATCAAGTAAGTATTGAGGCCGGCACGATGGAAAGAAAATTAAGGTTTTGGGTATGAACTAGAACGAATTTTAATCAAGAACCGCGTTCTTGAATGATCAAAACAAATAAAGTTCCTAAGTCACCACTTGAAATCAATTAACGTGATAAAGAAACACCACACGTTATTGAAAACAAGATAAAGACTATCACCACCTTGCTTGGAACCAAAAACAAGGATAAAGAACACCAAATAGAGAAAATAACTCTATTGCAAAATTTAGGTTTCTGCTCAAAACGTGAATAGTGTTTAACAAAGAATAAGAACCCTTTATATAGGCCTAGGGTCTCTTCTTTGATGACTACAAATCCTTATTCTACTCTAGAAAGGAAATAGCTAAAATAAGGAAAGTAAGATCCCTATTCTACAAGGAAAGGGGAAAGTAAAACCTACTAGAGCAAGGAAAACAACTAATCCTAATTTAAGAAAGAAATAATTTTAACTTGGCTTCTTGGGCTTGAAATCATCCTTGGGCTTCTTGAATTTGAAGACAAGTCCACATACCAATTCTTGGGTTCACAAGAGCTTGTTGTTGACACCCTAAATAACAAAAGCCCAATATAGCTTCTTGATTTTCATCATTCTCCCCTGGTTGAGAAAGACTCGTCCTCGAGTCTGAAGGCTCAATAAATGGTGCAAGATCAGCTACATTAAATATCGGGGATACCCCATACTCTTCTGGTAGCTCCACTCTATAAGCATTATTACCCAACGTTTGAACAACACGAAAGGGACCATCAGCTCTTCCTTGCAACTTTGGACACTTTTGTTTAGGAAACCTTTCCTTCCTCAAGTATACCCACACTAAGTCTCCCACTTTAAAGAGTTGTTTCTTTCTCTTCTTATCAGCTTGTTTCTTGTATGTTTTTGTTTGCCTCTCAATCTCTTGTAAAACTTTCTCATGAATTTTCTTCAACTCTTTAACTCTTTCATCAGCATCTCCACTAAAAGAATGATTTTGAATGAGAGGAGATAATTCTAAGGGACCAAGAGGATTCTTACCATATACCACTTCAAAAGGATTTTTTCCGGTTGTTCGATTCACAGACTTGTTGAAAGCAAATTCAGCCTGTGGCAGCAGTGACTCCCACTCTCTTATGCTCTTCTTAACTAGACTTCTTAATAGGGAACCCAAACTCCGATTGACTACCTCTGTTTGTCCATCCGTCTGAGGGTGATAAGACGAACTATACTTCAACTCTGTACCAAGCTTAGCCCATAAAGTACGCCAAAAGTGACTTAGAAACTTAGTGTCACGATCTAAAACAACGCTTCTAGGAATACCATGCAACTTGACAATATGGTTAAAGAACAAAACAGCCACATGTGTTGCATCACTTGTCTTTTTGCATGAGATAAAGTGGGC
Source organism: Lycium barbarum (assembly GCF_019175385.1). Classification (NCBI taxonomy): domain Eukaryota; kingdom Viridiplantae; phylum Streptophyta; class Magnoliopsida; order Solanales; family Solanaceae; genus Lycium; species Lycium barbarum. The sequence goes on along the minus strand of NC_083339.1, from coordinate 78,655,710 downwards.
CATCTTAGAGAACCTGTCTACCACGACAAAGATAGAATCCTTACCTTCTTGAGTTCTTGGTAATCCAAGCACGAAATCCATGCTGATATGTTCCCAAGGTGTTGTGGGAATTGGCAAAGGTTCGTATAACCCCTTATTGCTACCATGCATCTTTGCCCTTTTACAAGCTTCACAACGTTCAATCAACCTCAACATCTCGATTCAACTTGGGCCAATAGAAGTTTTCTTGAATCATCTTTGATGTCTTAGAATGGCCAAAGTGACCAGCTAATCCACCCTCATGTGCTTCTCTAACAATGGACTCTCTTAAAGAGCCTTGTGGTATGCAAAGTTGTTTGCCATAGTAAAGAAAACCATCTCTTATCAAAAACATTCTTTGTGGACCTTCCAAGCATCTCGTCCAAATGACTCCAAAGTCTGGATCAGCCTCATAAAGTTCCTTAATATGGTCGAATCCAAATACATTAGTTTGCATGATGGAAAGCACACATGGTCTTCTACTAAGAGCATCAGCAGCTTGATTTAGTTTTCCAGACTTGTGCTTGATCACAAATTGAAAATTTTGAAGGAACTCTACCCATTTTGCATGCCTCGCATTGAGTTTTTGTTGATGATTAAGATACTTTAGCGCCTCATGATCAGAATATAGAACAAACTCTCTGGGCAGCAAGTAATGACTCCAATGTTGCAAAACTCGAACAATAGCATAAAACTCTTTCTCATATGTGGAATACCTCAGCTTAGGTCCACCCAACTTCTCACTAAAGTATGCAATGGGTTTACCTTCTTGACTAAGGACTCCTCCAATGCCAACACCTGAAGCATCACATTCTACTTCAAATAGATCATTAAAGTTTGGTAACTGAAGGATAGGAGCTTGTGTCATCTTATTCTTGATCAATTCAAAACTCTTTTGGGCAGCTTCATTCCACTTGAATATGCCTCCCTTCAAACACTCAGTTATAGGAGCAACCAACGTGCTGAAATCTTTAATAAACCGTCTATAGAAGGACACCATTCCATGAAAACTCCTTATGTCTGAAATTGACCTAGGAGTTGGCCAACTTAAGATTGCCTCTATTTTGCTTGGATCAGCTTGAATACCAGCACTAGTTACTATGTAACCAAGGAAGCAAACGTTATCAGCATAAAAGATGCACTTCTTGAGTTGTGCATACAACTTCTCCCTTCTTAAGGTTTCAAAAACCTTCTCCAAATGTTTCTCATGTTCGAATTCCTCCTTGCTAAAAACTAAGATATCATCAAAGTAAACAACAACAAACTTCCCCATGAATGGTCTAAACACATGAGTCATAAGTCTCATGAATGTGCTCGGAGCATTAGACAAACCAAAAGGCATTACCAACCATTCATACAAGCCTTGGGTAGTCTTGAAGGCAGTCTTCCATTCATCACCTTCTCTCATACGAATCTGGTGATATCCACTCTTCAAATCAATCTTGGAAAAGATTTTAGCACCATGCAATTGATCAAATAGATCGTCTAACCTAGGGATTGGAAAGCGATACTTGATGGTGATTTTGTTGATTGCCCGGCTATCAACACACATCCTCCAGGTTCCATTTTTCTTAGGAACAAGCAAAGCGGGTACAACACAAGGGCTAAGGCTCTCTCTTATTAAGCCCCTCTCTAGTAACTCTTCAACTTGCCTTTGGAGTTCAGCTTGTTGTGTAGAATTCATCCTATAAGCAGCTTTGTTCGGCAAAGAAGCCCCAGGTATAAGGTCAATTTGATGTTGAATATCACGCATAGGTGGAAGTTCTAATGGGACATCCTCAGAGATCACATCATCAAACTTAGTAAGTAGCTTTTTGGCTCGTGCATCTAACTCTTTCTCCTCCTCTTGTGAGTCTTCTATAGCTATTGCAATATACAATGGCTCTCCTTTATTAATGTGGCCAACAACTTGTGATCTGGTCAATAGGGCATCATCACCCATGGGTTTGGTCTTCTTATTAAGCTCTCTTGGGTGCAATGGTTTCAAAGTTATCTTACGTCCATCAACAATAAATGAATAGGTGTTAAGGTATCCATCATGATGAGCACGCCTATCATATTGCCATGGTCTGCCAAGTAATAAGTGGCAAGCATCCATACTCATTACATCACACCAAATCTGGTCTTTATAGATTTTACCGATTGAAAAAGAGACCAAACATCTTTTTGTGATCTTCATACCTCCACCATCTTGTAACCACTTAATGTTGCAAGGCTTGGGATGTTTCTCAGTCTTCAAACCCAATTTAGTCACCATCTCTTCCGAAACAGCATTAGTGCAACTTCCACCATCAATAATCACAGAACATACCTTGCCATGTGAAGTACACCTAGTGTGGAAAAGTGTTTCTCTTTGACAAGACTCTTCATCTCTATGTCCAGCATGTAAGCTTCTCTGAATAACTAAACAAGCACCTTCATCGGCTTCAATTTCGGCATCCTCACGTTCCTCATCAACTTGATCAGATTCTTGGTTGTCTTCATGATCAGCCCCATCTTCTTCCTCAACTATCATAATAGGCTTTCGATTGGGACAATCAGCTTGTAGATGGCCAAAACCGTGGCACTTAAAACACTTTCTCCTAGTTGAATCCCCTTGAGGTTTCTTCTCATCACTCTTAGCATTAGTTGAATTAGAAGAATTACCTCTATGAATTGCCTTGGAATTCCCAGCACCAATATTATTATTCCCCTGGTTAGAATAGTTCTTCTTGGGGTAAGATCTTTTCGGCTCCTTTTGTTGCTGTTCAACATTGATAGCAAGTTTTCGCACATCATTAAATGTCCAATAAGGTTGCAGTCGAATAGCATCTGCGATGGAAAGCCGCAACCCACCAATGTACCTTGCTATAGTTTGCTCCTCATGTTCTCGAGTATCACACTTAATCATGAGATATTCAAACTCCCGAGTATAGTTTTCCACGGTCAGGTCTCCTTGACGAAGATTATAAAACTTCAGATAGTTTTCTTGCTTGTATGTATCAGGAATAAAACGTCTACGCAGTTCTCTTTTCATCTTCTCCCACGTTCGAATCTTTCCACGACCTTCTCTTTCTCTTTCTCTTTCTCGTTTAAGATTCTCCCACCAAAGTGATGCATATCCTTTAAGCTTGATGGCAGCAATCTTCACCTTTTTCTCCTCAGAGTAGTCCTTGAACTCAAAGATTCGTTCAACAGTGAGTAACCAATCCATAAACGCATCCCCTTGGGCTTTTCCATCAAAATCAGGAACATCAACCTTCACATCATCTCTTTTCTCCCTTATATGAGTCCTCCTTCTTTTTGGATGATCAAATTCATCATCTTGTCGTCTCCTAGCAAAATCAGATTTATCGCTAGAGTCATCTTCATCAACATCATGAAAGGGATTAATATCAGACCCTTCGTTATCATCCTTAGGAATCCTTCGCCGTTCTTGCCTTTGGTAACGTCGAAGTTGTGTTTGTAATTGTTGTATGGTCCTTCTCATCTCTTCCATCTCCATGTCACGATCCGCTGCTCTTCCGTCATCTTCTTGAACCCAACGTCCTCTTCTTGCTTGTATATTATTAGCCATGGTACTCCTCAACTGAGCTCTGATACCAAATTGATGTGATTCTTCGAGTTAACAAAGAACCAATCGACCAGGAGAGTTCTTGAAGTGATTTGATGGGCAGATTCAAGAAACAGGCGTATCTCAAGTTATAGGCGTTGGATTAAAGTGATTCAAAAGCTATGTGAAAGATGACAATCTGAACTATAAAAATAACTATTGAATCGTTTAAATCAAGTAAGTATTGAGGCCGGCACGATGGAAAGAAAATTAAGGTTTTGGGTATGAACTAGAACGAATTTTAATCAAGAACCGCGTTCTTGAATGATCAAAACAAATAAAGTTCCTAAGTCACCACTTGAAATCAATTAACGTGATAAAGAAACACCACACGCTATTGAAAACAAGATAAAGACTATCACCACCTTGCTTGGAACCAAAAACAAGGATAAAGAACACCAAATAGAGAAAATAACTCTATTGCAAAATTTAGGTTTCTCCTCAAAACGTGAATAGTGTTTAACAAAGAATAAGAACCCTTTATATAGGCCTAGGGTCTCTTCTTTGATGACTACAAATCCTTATTCTACTCTAGAAAGGAAATAGCTAAAACAAGGAAAGTAAAATCCCTATTCTACAAGGAAAGGGGAAAGTAAAACCTACTAGAGCAAGGAAAACAACTAATCCTAATTTAAGAAGGAAATAATTTTAACTTGGCTTCTTGGGCTTGAAATCATCCTTGGGCTTCTTGAATTTGAAGACAAGTCCACATACCAATTATTGGGTTCACAAGAGCTTGTTGTTGACACCCTAAATAACAAAAGCCCAATATAGCTTCTTGATTTTCATCACTTCACTTCCAGTGCTACAGGATACAGCTAAAGAGTGTAACTTTCCAAATAGCAGTGTACCAAGTCTTTCATTAATTGATACTATAGATTTTCTACTTCTTGAGGACTTCTTTGTTTTCATTAATGTGCTGGTACATCATGTAGTATCAGTGTATGGTGACAAGGCTTAACATTGGCAGCAGAAGAATTGAATATTTCAGGCGATTTGTGTAGAAAACAGCCAAGGAAATTTGAGACCACAGAACAGAGATGGCTAATTAAAAAGGCCCAATAAGGGGCAGACCCAATACGGTTTCTGGATCCTACCAAATCCCTGGCTTTTGGTTCGAACCCTATATATATCTGTGTGAAAAGCAAGTATAGATAGAGTATGTTGTATGTGTGTATATACTTTAGAACCCACTCTCTGAATTAAAAACCACGGTTTGTAAATCCTTGATCTGCCACTGAGACCAATAAAGAAGCAACATTAATCTTCATGAAATATTAGAGTAACACTCATAAATCTCCTACCGGTAAATGCGAAAAATATGTAAATACTCGTAAGTAACCAGCTTCCATATAATCTTAGTAATGCTTATGGTACCCACTTGATCCCCACCCAACAATACTAAGCATATGATCACTTAATGCTTTCAATAACCAACGCAGGGCGGCGTAGCATTCGAAGAGTCGCAGTAACAATCTTGGAACCAATGTCTGAATCCCAATAAAGGCTGCTCTAGGTGAATTCTTGCCAGACCCTTAACTTATTAGGCAGAATAGCATAGTATCTCGTGCTGTTAGAGGTAGCAAGTATTGGGTGGATTAGTAGAGGTGCACACAATGCACCACAGTTATATTAAAAAACACCTTTCAACTAATAACCTGACATCACTTCAATGAATTCTGGTAGTTGAAATCATCGCCTTCAATGGCTTTAATCAATGAAAAAGTTTTTCCATGGTAAATATGTATAGAGCAATCAATGAATTCCGGTAGGCTATTTACTAAAGAAAGATCATCAGAATGGGTAATGGTAGATGATACTTTTTCTCTGCTAAGAATATGGAGTCTGATCAATAACCAATTCTTTGATAGCTTTTTTTCCAGGGTATTCTCGAGTTAGAAACTGAGCAGCTAAAGACTGATACATGAAACAGATGCTCTGGTCAGATGAGTTACAGCAACACGTTCTACACTCGAGAGGAAGCTTCATATATAAGACCGATGAGAACTGCATTAGCTGCAACAGCTTATTTCATATGGAAGAAGGTGATACCGGGTTATTTCCGGCACCAACTCTTTATGCATTTTATTAAAGAAATCAATCCTAGTAGGGATTTTCACAGGGATAGTTTCTCTAATGAGCTGCACTTGCCGGTGCCACGAATGAGAACTGAGATGTATACAGTAGTTAAGACCAAACACAAACTTAGCTTCAGCCCAAGTTGCAACCATCTATTTTTCTTCAGTATAGCAAGGGTATGCACCTTCAGTGTGTAAGAAGATCAGTTTCCATGTCTTACCACAACACAATGATCATGACCAGGAAACAAGAATCACCCTGTCCTCTTGACTAGATTTGCTTTCTGAAGAGATTTATCCTCCTTTATAGAGTGAGGACAATAAGCAGTGTCCTATTTTCCCTTTTTGAATAAAACCTGGGAGTTGGGATTAGAGAAAATTACCTGATTTTGATTTCTTGTACATTCTTATCCGATATAGAGTACAGGATCATATAATTTTTCAGGTCAAAGACCTTGTAAATACTAGGAAAACAAAAAAGAAAAGCCAATGTCAGTGTGGATAATCTTATCCAATTAATATACTTGGTAATTCAGGAAAAGATTGGATACCTATCTTGAGCAGAGTAAGTAAGCACTTTCCCATTTACGTCATCAAACTCTACAAAGCCAGGCCACTTCAGAGCCTCTGATTCAAAAAGGGGAAAACCTGCACCGGCCTTGCCACGCTGTATGTATCTACATATCCACATTTCATATGATCACAGCAACGATATGGCTATGGTGAAGATGAGCTCAGCCCGTAAACTGGGTTTCGGAGGATAAACCATAAAAAGGAAGGAAAAACAAAAAGGAGGTCACACCAAAAGGAGCAGCTTACGTACTCAATCCTTGTGGATCTGCATTTCAGCAAACTGAAGTTGTCTGAAGCATAAACTGATACTGTGATTAATGAACCATTGTTCTTATTGTAGAACAAGCTTCTGATCACTTCATCAGGACTTAAATTCAGGAAACAGATCCTTTCATTTGTCTCTGCACTTACACCACCACAAGTTAGCACTTCACATAATAAGTAACCACAAGTCAAGTGCATCAAGTCAAAAGAGATCCACCTCCTGTTACCTCTACTAAAAGCTGCACATACACCAGAATGTGCAAGTGCAAATACAATATCACGGGCTGCAACGATCTCAACAACCTTCGCTCTCGTCATCAAGAAAGGAAAAGCTAATGGAAAATGCCCCCTTGGTTCATGAGTATCATATTCCTCCTGATAAATATTAATTAAAAAAATCAAGCTTTTGTAGCATCCAGCATATTATTATTATTATTTATAATCGCAGTGCTCGGGCCAGCTTGTGCACACCTCGACTAATTCCACGGGGTATCTGCTACCTCTCACCAGCATAGGTACTGGGTAACTCTATTCACCAAGGCTTGGACAAATGGGAAAATATCACCTAGTATTTTTACCTTCGCTGGGACTTGAAACTGAGACCTCATGGTGTTAACCCACTTCATTAACCATGAGGCCACAGCCTTGAGGTAAACCACACTTAGCACAAAGATGACAAAACATGTATCAGAAAAATTCTCTAATAGGATTTATGTGGAACCTATTTCAACACATATCTCATGGTTCAACTATATCACATATTCTAATACAGGAGGAAAGCTTAAGAAGGTCCACAAAGAACAAATAGAGACCTTGGTAAAGGTACTCAAGGTAATCATTTTCTATAAGAAATTTTCATTTTCCTACAACGTTGAGGAGATCAGGATGCTGCAGTTCAGAATGAAACTTTTAGCTGGTTGTTTGAAGGTTGAAGGAAAAGAAAAATGATTTAATATTTATAATCCATCTTTCTCCTTTGGATATTAAGTCTCAGATTGCAGGTGAAGCACTTTGGTATCCTTAAATATCTAATAGAATTACCCCTTTTCAAGTCAAAAGGATTCCAAAGGAGTAACAAATAGTTTGAAACAAATTGTCAAGACTTGGTTTTAGTGACCAAATCACATTTCTCATGAAAAAGTTTGCATCTTCCTGAGATCAGATTATCATCAAAGTAAGGATCCTGTTTTGTCTATTCTTCATATAAGCTATATCAACAATCACTTGGATTAAGCTAAAGGAAATGTTCATTCAGCACATTTTCTTAACTACATACAGTTCTGGTCAATTATAAGCAAGTAATGAGTCAAACTATACTTTATCGTGTAGTTTCTTATTCACTATCAGTTGTTGCACTTGTCTTGTATCTTGCTATTTTTCTGTTATATTTTCTTACAATCCTACGTTGGAATTTGGATACATTTCTTTTGAGCCGAGGGTCTATCGGAGGGGTAAGGTCTGCATACATCCTACCCTCCCCGACCCCACTTGTGAGATTACACTGGGACCTGTTTGGCCGTGAAAATTATTCACTTTTTTCCGGAAATTTTTTCACTTTATTTGAAAATCAACGTTTAGCCATGAAAATTCCAAATATGACTTGAAGTTGTATCCGGAATTTGGAAAACACCTAAAACCCTTTTTTCACTTTCAGTACGTTCAAACAACCAAATAGTCTTTGCAAAAAGTATAACCAAACACAACTCCAACTTCAAAAGTTCCAAATAAAGTGAAAAATATTTGGCTTCTATTGCTAAACGCCTACTGGGTTTGTTGTTGTTGTTGTTGTTGTACTGAGTCAAACAATACTGAACAAGCGTAGGAGCTAATGTACACCCACAAGTAACAACAACAACAACTTATCCAGTGTAATACCACAAGTGAGGTCCGGGGACGGTAGGACGTAGGCAGACTAACTTACCTTACCCTACCTTTGTGGGGTAGAGAGGCTGTTTCTTGAGAAATAGCAAGAGACAAAACAACAACAACAACAACAACAAGCCCAGTATAATCCCACTATGTGGGGTCTGGGGAGGGTAGAGTGTACGCAGACCTAACCCCCACCTTGAAAGGTAGGGCGGTTGTTTCCGAAAGACTCTCGGCTCAATAGAGGAGACAAAAAGATGAAAAGACAAAAGGTTAGATATGATCAAGCGTATCGAAAATAATATGAAAGCAAGGAATAACAAAGTAAGAAAGTCACGGTAAAAGGAGAATTAACTGCTATAGATAACTACGAAAATGAAAACAATGTAGCAACAAATGGTAATACACATGGAAGAATAAATGACTACGGTATAACTGTGTGCTGCTACTACAAAGAAGGCAATGTGTGAAAAGAAGAAAAAACTGAGCATCTTGTTTTTAGTAGTGGAGTAATAAAAAGAAAAAGCCATGTTGATAGATTAGAAGCGAACCGTGAGGCACATGTTACGGAACTTCTCATGGGAATTAGCAAGGGCAAAACAACGATCTTTACGAGATGAAATCTCACGCCTTTGAAGTTTGTTGACACTATTGAGCAAACCATTATTATCAGTTCGATGCCTTTTATTGCTTGGCAACACTCTATGAATGCTGCAAGGGCGTGGATTCGCTGTTATTCCTTTCCCACCTTCCATATCTACTATAGCTTCATATATCAATTAGAAGAATAAAAGGGGGTTTGCTAAATTGACACAATTGATGGTTGTGTTGATCTAATGCAGCCACAAAGCTACTTCTTGAGTAATTCTTTTGTGACAAGGAAAACACAACTATCATTCTATTCTTCTAGGAGACAAACACTGCAAATATTTATTAGTATAGTCTTTGAAATTCAACTTTGAAAAATAATAATTTGGAATTTGAAGTTGCCTTTGTAACTTTGTATGCGTCTACATTTCACTTGAAAAATTGAAAGTTTTGTTAGTGAAAAAAAGATTGTTTACTTGAAAAGCTCTCAAAATCTTATTTTTTAAACTTAAAAACTAACTAAAAATTCAGTTAAATTAACCATACAATGTCTTTAAAAAGAAATTTAAAAAAATATCTTATGTCCAATCAGCTCCTTTGTAGGTGTTTGAACATGAATTGACTGATATTTGAAAAGAAAAAATATATATTTGAAGTTAAGTTGAAAGAGGATATTTGAAATATAAAATTGTGTTTGATATGAAAATAAAGTTGAAGCGTAAAATTTCTAAAATAATTATTTTAAACTTCAAATTTCACGTTTCAAGTTTAAGACTAAAATAGTTGATCAATTCGATAAACAAATACCTATTTAAAATAAAGATTAATTACACTCACCCTTATATTATGATTAAGTTTCGTATCACACCCTTGTATTTGAAAAACAGACACTTACACCCCCTATACTAATCCTACACCTACACCCGAGGTATGTACAAATCAATTGTATTAAAACATAATAATCAAAACACAAATTAATTATAAAATATTTAATTTTATTTTAAGATAATTTTGAAGCTGAAGAATAAATAAATAAACCGAAATAAAAATGAGAAATTGTTATATAATATGATATTATAATTAATAAAATGCAAATAAATACATGTTTAGAGTGTAGGAAACTTATTATTAATAGCCAATATATCTTATTCAGTAATTTGTGTTCATTTCTTAAATATAAACTTTGAAAGATATATCTTCATTCTTTGTTTTAATCAAATGTGTCAATAAAGATATTCAATACCAAAATTATATCCTTTATTAATTTTTTTTAAAAAGTACATAAAATCTTCTTATTTATATTTTTAATAACTATATTTTTATATACTTAGTTACATATATATGTCATCAGGTGTGTTTAATGTAGAATTTGTATAGTATAGGGGTTATAAGTGTTTTATTTTAAAATATAGGGATGTATTCGGAATTAAGTCATATTATTGAGGTGTTTAATGTAATTGACCCTTAAAATAACCTTCAAATATTATTTTAAATTTTTAAACAAGAACACTGGATAAATAGGGCCTATCGTGATTGAGCGGGACACCAATCTGTACTACCTTTCTTGGTTTAACTGGACATAAGTTAAAAGAAAAAATCATTTCAAATCTTGTAGTATTCTAAGTTAATGTAACATATCAAAAATACCTTTTGAATTTTGTCAAATTAAAAATGTCATTTTTAACCTGGAGTGTCATTAAAAATAAAAAAGAAATGTTGACAGAGTTTCTGTTACACCTTGGAAATTTCATGTCGTCGTGTAGTGAATGAACCATTGCGAGCTTAAGGATAACAGGAAGTTCTTAAGACTATAAGACGGATAATTAGTGGTCTTAGAATGTCTACGTTAAGATTTTGAAGTCATATGAATTGACAAGAATAAGGATTAGTGAGGGCAAGTGGATTATAAGTGGGGTTTAGGAAAGGTTTCGTAAATCATTGCGTTAAGAATTGTTTGGTAAGGCCTTGAGGGCGAGTTATAGGGATGTTTAGATCATTAATGAAGTATTAAACAAGGGTTAGGAAGGTTGTACAAGGATTAGAGATCAAACAAAAGGACGAGGACAACTTCGGAAAAACTGTGAGTTACACGACCACCTTATACGGACCGTGGAACTTTATACGGACCGTATAAGGGTCTGTATAACACCCAACAGAAGTGGTATTTTGCCTGATGGTGAAACCCGACCACTTATACGGACCGTGGAATTTTATACGGACCGTACAATGGTCCGTATAATCCAACAGCAACAATGTTTTCCATGGTGGTGAACCACAGACACTTATACGGACCGTATAAGTGGTCCGTATAAGTCCCGACGAACTGATTAAGTTGCAACTATAAATACATGTTCCCACTTTATTTTCTCATTCTTTTCCACTTCTCCACTTCTCTCCAAGCTTCTAGAATATTCCATACACATCTTCAACATAAAAATCAAGGGAAACCAAAGATCAAACACCAATATTCAAGGGAAATCAAGCATATGAAAGCTTGCTAGGGTTATGGAAGTTAGAAATCCTTTGGAAGCTAAAGCTAGGGTTTTCTTCAAGTGAAGAATTGTCAACCAAAACCCGTTCCTACGCATTCAAAGGTGAGTTTCATGATTATTCCATGTTTTTTAAGGTATTGAAAAGTTGAAACACTTGGATTATGGAAGAAGATGGAAAATGGATTACAAAAGATGAGATTAGTGGCAATTGGGAATAGTAGATTAATATGAATCATGAATATTGATATGTTGTGATTGTAATTACGTTATGAATGATGTTAAGAGCATGAGAGAAACATTAGATGAGAATGAATGTAACGTTGTAGTATGATTATGATTATGGGTGACCTTGAGAGGAAATTGTAGGAATTGGATAATGATGAATTTGACTAAAGTCATTGATGATGATATTATGAATGTTATTATTGACGTTTGGGAGTTGAAATATGATATGGGGAAAGTAGTAGAAACAAAGGAGATGCTGCTCAATTTTCTATAGCTTTAGTTCAAACACACTTATGTTGTTGATTATCTAATATGAGTATGAACTCTCTTGAAGGTAGAAACGTGAATATGAAGAGGAACGTTCAAGCGATAGAGTAGCTAGACGAAAAGGTATGTGAGGCTAGTCCTTTCTTCTAAGGCATGAATCCTATAGCATGATTTTTCCTTCTTCTCCATGAATCCTCTATATCCCGGAAAGCTAAGAGTCTATGTTCACGAATATCCATATGAGACAAGAGATACATTACGAGCCCAATAATGATGATGATGAGTTAAGTATAAGGATTCTAGAGTACATGATATGATGTTCCTATAAAGTTAATGGTGTCGTTTATTGCATACACTCACCTTATATACTATTTCATTCAAGGTGAGGCAGAATACTTATAAATGTTCCATAATGGAATCGGGGGTTCACGACCTTATGTCACCTCGATAGATGTACAGTTTGTCTTGAGTCTTATGCATGATTCATGATAAGTATGTGATTATGATATTACACCGCCCCTATATGGTCGGGCAAACACCGCTAAGGCGGGCAGCATATACACCATGTCTAGATGGCATGGGCAGACACCACTAGTGGGCGGCATGAGATGGTACCCCGGACGCGGGAGGCCTGGACGCAAGCTAATGATTATCACACCGTACCTATATGGACGGACAACTTATACATTTATGCATACATGATATGACGATGATTATGAAGTAAGCCAGCATGCATTATTTCTTTTATAATTGACAATCAGATACAGTTGTTCCTTATTTGATGCTTCCTTTATCTCATTGACGTATTATTATTATTATTATTACTTATGCCTCTCATACTCAGTACAATGTTCATACTGACGTCCGTTTTCTTTGGACGATGTGTTGATGCCCACAGGTAGACAGGGAGGTGATCTTGATCCAGACTCGTAGGAGCTATCAGCAGATCTACAGGAGCACTCCATTATTCCGGAGGTGCTATTGGGTTGATTCTTTTATGTATATTTATATGTATGTATTTTGGACACGACGGGGTCTTGTCCCATCCCTATGTCTAGCACTCTAGTAGAGGCTCGTAGATACGCAGGTGTGGGTTACATGGTCTCACGATGTTACTACTGCATATATATATTATCATTTTGATAGCCAAAAGGCTTATGTATATATAAGTATTTATGTTCTCAAATAAAAAATGATTTTTTTATGATTTGAGTATGATGAGTAATAAAATGAGTGGTGCTCGATGGTTAGCCCCGGGTACCCGTCACGGCCCCTAGTCAGGTCGTGACCAAAGTGGTATCAGAGCAGTTCAGTCCTAGGAAGTGTCTACGAGCCGTGTCTAGTAGAGTCTTGTTTATGGTGTGTTGCGCGCCACACTAATAAATAGGAAGCTACGGGGCATTTAAGAAAAATGACCATCTTTCATCTTAAGAGATCGTGCGATAGAGCTGTATTATAAAATTTTCTCCTCCCTAACAGTGTGCTATGATTTCAGAAATGCCGCCAAAGGGAAAAGCTACAACCGCCTAGAAGGGCAAGACTACAATGAAAAGGCGGGTGGAAAGAAAGCCGCCAATGAATGTAGAAGAAGGAGAATCACATAATGAGGCCCCATCTAATACTTCCTCCACCCTGCCTAATGTAGAAGAACAAGGAGGAGCTTCAGCTCCAGTTCCTCTACTGGTTGCTTCGGGTCAACAAGTGACCGAGGCTATCCACCTATTGACACAGTTGGTTGCCGCCCAGGCACATCGGCAGAATGCGGGTCCAAGTGATAGGGCAGCTAGTACCAGAGCCCGTGATTTTATGAGTTTGAATCCTCCGGAGTTTTTCGGGTCAAAGCCGGATGAAGACCCACAAGGTTTTATTGATGAGATACTGAGAACATTGAGGATTATTCATGCCTCCGAAACTGAATCTGTAGAGTTAGCATCTTATAGACTCCGAGATGTGGCGGTATTGTGGTACAATAATTGGCTAGCATCAAGAAAAGAAAATGCGTCTCCTCCCGTGTGGCAAGAATTTGTAGATGCTTTCATCCGACACTATTTGCCACCCGAGGTCCGCCGAGCTAGAGCGGATAAGTTCTTAAATCTAAAGCAAGGAAATATGAGTGCCCGGGAATATAGCCTTCAATTTAATTTATTGGCTAGATATGCCCCGACTATGGTGGCCGATATGGGAGATAGGGTACACAGGTTTGTGAGTGGTTGGGGCCACATTTGTTTAAGGATTTTTTGACGGCTTCGTTGCAAGATGGAATGGATATTTCCCTAATACAAGCCCATGCCCAGAATTTAGAAGGACAACAACCTTCGCAAAGGGGTGATCGTGATATCGATAGAAGCCAAAGAAAGAGGGCCAGATCTATGGGGGCAGGCAGTGATTATAGAGGGGGATCAAGGCAGGTACATTCTAGACACTCAGGCCAGTCGATGACTAGTGCACCTCCACGATTTACAAGTAGGAGATTTGATCGCTCCTTTCCTTCAGGACAGGGTCAGAGTTCAAGAGCTTCGGGTTCTTAGTTTGGGGGTGATCATAGTCAGAGGAGACCACCAGTACCGCGATGCAGCCAGTGCGGTAGATTGCATTCCGGACTGTGTCACCCAGGTTCGGATGCTTGCTATGCCTGCGGCCGGGTTGGGCATATGATGCGAGATTGCCCGTCGATGAGTGGTAGAGTTGGGATCCAGCCCATAGGATCAGTGGCTGGTTCATCTTCAGTGAGCCCGGTAGGGCAAACTCCCCAGATGTCAGCAGGTCCAGGTAGAGGCAGAAGGGGAGCATCCACTTCAGGTGCCACTCAGCCCCGTGTGTATGCTTCAGCTGGACGATAGGATCTTGAGTCCTCCCCGGATATGGTTACAGGTACATTATCCATATTTTCCCATGATGTGTATGCATTGATAGATCCGGGTTCTACCCTATCTTATATTACTCCGTATGTTGCTGGTCGTATTGGGGTGAAACCTGAGCCAATCAAACCTTTTGAGGTATCTACTCCGGTTGGTGATCCCGTGATAGCTAGACAAGTGTATAAAAATTGTGTAATTGTGATATGCGACCGCCAGACTAACGCTAATTTAATTGAGCTGGAAATGTTAGATTTCGATGTGATTATGGGTATGGATTGGTTGGCCTCATGTTATGCTAGTGTTGATTGCCGAAGGAAAGAGTTCGATTTCAATTTCCGGGAGAGCCCGTGCTTGAATGAAAAGGTAATACAACGTCTCCAAAAGGTAGGTTTATTTCCTACCTTAAGGCAAGAAAGATGATAGCTAAGGGATATATTTATCACTTAGTCCGAGTACGTGACACCGAAGCAGAGTCGCCAACTATCCAGTCCGTTCCGGTAGTGAGTGAATTTCTGGATGTATTTCCGGATGAACTTCCAGGTCTTCCTCCAGAAAGAGAGATTGATTTCTCTATTGATGTGTTGCCAGACACCAAGCCTATTTCTATTCCTCCTTATCTAATGGCTCCGGCAGAATTGAAAGAGCTAAAGGCACAGTTGAACGATTTGCTTGAGAAGGGGTTTATTAGATCCAGTTCATCACCGTGGGGAGCACCAGTCTTGTTCGTGAGAAAGAAAGATGGTTCCCTACGAATGTGCATCGATTATAGGCAGTTGATCAAGGTGACAATAAAGAACAAATATCCTCTCCCAAGGATTGATGATTTGTTTGATCAACTACAGGGTGCCAAGTGGTTTTCTAAAATAGACTTGAGGTCGGGTTATCATCAAGTGAGAGTTAGAGAAGAAGATATTCCCAAAACAGCCTTCAGAACGAGATATGGCCATTATGAATTCCGGGTGATGTCGTTTGGGTTGACCAATGATCTGGCAGTGTTCATGAATTTGATGAATACTGTATTCAGGCCTCTCTTGGATTTATTTGTGATAATATTCATTGACGATATTCTGGTATACTCTCGCACAGAATCAGAACATGCAGATCATTTACGTATTGTTCTTGGAATTCTTCGAACACGAGAATTGTATGCAAAATTTTCAAAGTGCGAGTTTTGGCTGAATTCTGTAACATTTTTGGGCCATGTTATTTCAGATGATAGCATTCGAATTGACACTCAGAAAATTGAAGCTGTGAAGACTTGGCCAAGGCTTACGACGCCTACAGAAGTCCGTAGTTTTCTGGGATTGGCAGGGTACTATATGAGGTTCGTAGAGGTATTTTCCTCTATTTCAGCCCCATTGACGAAGTTAACCCAGAAGTCAGCTAAGTTTCAGTGGAATGATGCTTGTGAACGCAGTTTTCAAGAGTTGAAGGACAAATTAAATTCAGCTCCGGTCTTAACGCTCCCAGAAGGGCTAGATAGCTATGTTGTATATTGCGATGCTTCCGGTGTTGGGTTAGGATGTGTGTTAATGCAGCACGGTAAAGTTATTGCTTATGCTTCGAGACAGCTGCAGAAACATGAAAAGAACTATCCAACTCATGATCTCGAATTGGCCGCAGTTATTCATGCATTAAAAATGTGGAGACATACTTGTATGGTGTGCATGTTGATATCTATACAGATCACAAGAGTCTTCAGTACATTTTCAAACAAAAGGAGTTAAATCTGCGGCAGAGGCGGTGGTTAGAATTATTGAAAGATTATGATGTGAGCATTTTATACCACCCCGGAAAGGCAAATGTAGTAGCTGATGCGCTTAGCCGCCGATCAATGGGCAGCCTATGTGAAGTTCCTCCGGAAAAGAAAGAGATGATTCATGAGCTCCACCAACTAGCTAATCTTGGAGTACGTTTATTTGATTCAGGTAATGCAGGAATCAATATTAATGATCCCACAGTTTCGTCCCTGAATATGGAAGTGAAACGGCGTCACTATGAAGACCTTCATTTGTGCCATTACAGAGACACATTTCATGAAAAAGAGAAGTCCCCATTTGAAACTTCTATGGATGGAATTCTTAGATACCGAGGCAGGCTATGTGTTCCGAATGTCGCGAAATTGCGCCGTCGAATTCTAGAAGAAGCTCATTATTCTCAGTATTCTATTCACCTAGGTGCAACAAAGATGTATCATGATCTCAAGTTGATATATTGGTGGGATGGCATGAAGAGAGACATAGCAGAATTTGTAGCTCAATGTCCAAATTGCCAGCAAGTGAAAATCGAACATAAAAAACCAGGAGGATTGTTGCAAGCAATGGAAATCCCTACTTTGAAATGGGAAGTGATCAAAATGGATTTTATTGTGGAGTTACCTCGTTCTCGAGGCAAGTATGATTCTATATGGGTGATTGTGGACAGATTAACAAAAGCAGCTCATTTTCTTCCAGTCAGAACCACATACTCAGTAGAAGACTATGCAAGGTTGTATCTTAAAGAAATTGTGTGACTCTGTGGTATACCGATATCCATTATCACAGATAGAGGAGCGCAATTTACAGCCAAGTTCTAGAAATCATTCCAAGAAGGTCTAGGAACTCAAGTGAAGCTTAGCACGGCATTTCATCCGCAGACTGATGGGCAAACCGAACGTACTATTTAGACTTTGGAAGATATGCTACGGGCATGTGTAATAGATTTCGGTGGTAGTTGGGATGATCACTTACCTCTGATTGAGTTCACATATAACAAAAGCTATCATTCCAGTATCCAAATGGCTCCGTATGAAGCTTTATATGGAAGGAAGTGTAGATCCCCAATTGGGTGGTTTTAAATAGGAGAAGTACAGCTAATAGGCCCTGAGTTAATTCAACAAGCAATAGAAAAAGTCAAGGTGATCCGAGAACGATTGTTGACAGCCCAAAGTTGCCAAAAATCTTATGCGGATAATCGCCGACGAGATTTAGAATTTCAAATTGATGACCGGCTATTTTTGAAAGTGTCGCCAATGAAAGGGGTGATGAGATTTAGCAAGAAAGGGAAGTTAAGTCCTCGATACATTGGACCCTATAAAATTATCCGCAAGGTGGGTCATGTAGCTTACGAGTTGGACTTGCCTACCGAGCTTGAATCAGTCCATCCAATTTTTCATGTCTCAATGCTCCGCAAGTGTGTTGGAGATCCTACGAGAATTGTCCCAATAGATGATGTCTAAGTGCCAGAAAAGCTAGCATATGAAGAAGTGCCCATTGCCATATTAGACAGGCAAGTACGGAAACGTCGAAATAAGGAAGTAGCTTCAGTCAAAGTCTTGTGGCGAAATAACAACCGAGAAGAAATGACTTGGGAGGCAGAAGAGAAAATGAAATCCAAGTACCCGCACTTATTCCAACCCCCAGAAGAGATTCAAGATGAAACATTAACATTATGAGGTATATATGCTTTCTTTTCATGCTTTTGGTCGTGTGTGGCCAATTTATATTGCTATTGTGTTGTGGCCCTGTGCGGCAATATTATCATGGGTTGTTGTGACAGGAGAGTAGTGCCATATTACAGGGAAAATCTGGCGAAATTTTCATAGAATTCCCGAGTGTTTAAGATTTGAGGACGAATGTTCCAAAAAGGGGGGGAAGAGTGTTACACCTTGGAAATTTTATGTCGTCGTGTAGTGAATGAACCACTGCGCGCTTAAGGATAACAGGAAGTTCTTAAGACTATAAGACGGATAATTAGTGGTCTTAGAATGCCTACGTTAAGATTTTGAAGTCATATGAATTGACAAGAATAAGGATTAGTGAGGGCAAGTGGAGTATAAGTGGGGTTTAGGAAAGGTTTCGTAAATCATTGTGTTAAGAATTGTTTGGTAAGGCCTTGAGGGCGAGTTATAGGGATGTTTAGATCATTAATGAAGCATTAAACAAGGGTTAGGAAGGTTGTACAAGGATTGGAGATCAAACGAAACGACGAGGACAACATCGGAAAAACTTTGAGTTACACGACCATCTTATACGAACCGTGGAACTTTATACAGACCGTATAAGGGTCCGTATAACACCCAACAGAAGTGGTATTTTGCTTGATGGTGAACCACGACCACTTATACGGACCGTGGAATTTTATACGGACCGTATAATGGTCCGTATAATCCACCAACAACAATGTTTTCCATGGTGGTGAACCACGGACACTTATACGGACCGTATAATGTTATACGGACCGTATAAGTGGTCCGTATAATGTTATACGGACAGTCCCGACGAACTGATTAAGTTGCAACTATAAATACATGTTCCCACTTTATTTTCTCATTCTTTTCCACTTCTCCACTTCTCTCCAAGCTTCTAGAATATTCCATACACATCTTCAACATAAAAATCAAGGGAAACCAAAGATCAAACACCAATATTCAAGGGAAATCAAGCATATGGAAGCTTGCTAGGGTTATGGAAGTTAGAAATCCTTTGGAAGCTAAAGCTAGGGTTTTCTTCAAGTGAAGAATTGTCAACCAAAACCCGTTCCTACGCATTCAAAGGTGAGTTTCATGATTATTCCTTGTTTTTTAAGGTATTGAAAAGTTAAAACACTTGGATTATGGAAGAAGATGGAAAATGAATTACCAAAGATGAGATTAGTGGCAATTGTGAATAGTAGATTAATATGAATCATGAATATTGATATGTTGCGATTGTAATTACGTTATGAATTATGTTAAGAGCATGAGAGAAATATTAGATGAGAATGAATGTAACGTTGTAGTATGATTATGATTATGGATGACCTTGAGAGGAAATTGTAGGAATTGGATAATGATGAATTTGACTAAAGTCATTGATGATGATATTATGAATGTTATTCTTGACGTTTGGGAGTTGAAATATGATATGGGGAAAGTAGTAGAAACAAAGGAGATGCTGCTCAATTTTCTATAGCTTTAGTTCAAACACGCTTATGTTGTTGATTATCTAATACGAGTATGAACTCTCTTGATTGTAGAAACACGAATATGAAGAGGAACGTTCAAGCGATAGAGTAGCTAGACGAAAAGGTATGTGAGGCTAGTCCTTTCTTCTAAGGCATGAATCCTATAGCATGATTTTTCCTTCTTCTCCATGAATCCTCTATATCCCGGAAAGCTAAGAGTCTATGTTCACGAATATCCATATGAGACAAGAGATACCTTGCGAGCCCAATAATGATGATGATGAGTTAAGTATAAGGATTCTAGATTTCATGATATGATGTTCCTATAAGGTTAATGGTGTCGTTTATTGCATACACTCACCTTATATACTATTTCATTCAAGGTGAGGCAGAATACTTATAAATGTTCCATAATGGAATCGGGGGTTCACGACCTTATGTCACCTCGATAGATGTACAGTTTGTCTTGAGTCTTATGCATGATTCATGATAAGTATGTGATTATGATATTACACCGCCCCTATATGGCCGAGCAGACACCGCTAAGGCGGGCATCGTATACACCATGTCTAGATGGCATGGGCAGACACCACTAGTGGGCGGCATGAGATGGTACCCCAGACGCGGGAGGCCTGGACGCAGGCTAATTGTTTATCACACCGTATCTATATGGATGGGCAGCTTATACATTTATGCATACATGATATGACGATGATTTGTAAGTATGCCAGTATGCATTATTTCTTTTATAATTGACAGTCAGATACAGTTGTTCCTTATTTGATGCTTTCTTTATCTCATTGATGTATTATTATTATTATTATTATTATTATTATTATTATTACTTATGCTTCTCATATTCAGTACAATGTTCATACTGACGTCCGTTTTCTTTGGACGTTGTGTTCATGCCCACAGGTAGACAGGGAGGTAATCTTGATCCAGACTCGTAGGAGCTATCAGCAGATCTACAGGAGCACTCCATTATTACGGAGGTGCTATTGGGTTGATTCTTTTGTGTATATTTATATGTATGTATTTTGGACATGACGGGGTCTTGTCCCATCCCTATGTCTAGCACTCTAGTTGAGGCTCGTAGATACGCAGGTGTGGGTTACATGGTCTCACGATGTTACTACTGTATATATATATATATTATCATTTTGATAGCCAAAAGGCTTATGTATATAAAAGTATTTATGTTCTCAAATAAAAAATGATTTTTTTATGATTTGAGTATGATGAGTAATAGAATGAGTGGTGCTCGGTGGTTAGCCCCGGGTACCCGTCACGGCCCCTAGTCGGGTCATGACAGTTTCACTCGAATTTCTTCACTAGAATGGACTAGATTTCGTTTGGTGCCAAATTGTTTCCCTTAACGGAGGTAGTGTACGCCGTTGTGTGCTCCTTCAGATCCGTTGTTCCATCATACTTGGGAATATCTGGCATTTTAAACCTTTTAGGAATCAACATCGGTGCAACACTCGGTTTATACGACAATTGAACATATCTCTTAGAATCTGAGCCTTTGAGAAACAAAGGTGCCCCCGGAACCTGATCCAGTCAAGAGTGGAACTCTTTTTCACTCTATCCATTCGAGAATGGATCTCTTTCACACACTTCATGAACTTGACCCTGAAAGGATGTTACATCTCAGAAATTTTGGATTTTTGACTTGTGAGTAGGCTAACGTGAGCTTAAGGTGATTATGAAAGCCTTACGAGATTAAGGAAAATATTAGATAGCTTAAGGTGCATACTATAAGATTTCGAAGTCATATGAATATATGAAGCTTAGTTTGTTGAAGGAAGTGAAATGTAAGTCGTGTTCAAAAAGGTTTTCGCTATAATTGATCTAATATTTATTTAGAAATATCTTGAGGGGATGCTATAGGGCCTATTGTATGGTTAATGAAGTGTTATATAAGTGCCAAGAAGGTTCCACCAGGATTGGAAGTCAAACGAGTCGACGAGAATGAAATTCAAAAATTCCTAGTTGTACGGTCATTTGTACGGACCGTATAAACTATACGGCTCGTATAATGGTCCATAGATTACTTCCAGAGAAGGGTGATCCCTGGTGAGATTATATGGTCCAATTGTACGGATCGTATAAATTATACGGCCCATATAATCGGCCGTATAATCGGGTCGGGTCATATTTTTATTTTATATACATGGCCGACCCTTGCTTCTATTTCATTTCCCACACTTCCTTCAAGCTCTCCAAAGCTCCAAAACCCTTCTTCAAGCATATTACACCCAAACCCAAGAGATTACAAAGATCAAGTAGCAAGAATTAAAGTGTTCATGTGTTAGAAGGCTCCCCAGGGTTGGTAGATTTCAAGATTTGCTTGGGTATTGTAACTAGGGTTTTGCACAAGTTGATATCTTTCTCCAAAGCTTGTTCCTATGAGATAAAGAGGTTAGTTTTATGCTTATTTCATGTTATTAAGAATGCTTGGTTGTAGCAAAACTTGGGTGAAAGGAGAAATGTAGAGGGCGAGTTCTAAATATGGATTTCATGATATTTATAAGTAGTAAACTAATTTGAGTCATGATTCTTATTATGATGTAGATATGTTCTTATTATAAACGGTAATAATGGTGATGAGGAACCGTTTTATGAAAATGTGCAAAAGTTGGTATGAAGTTGCTAGTATGAGTTGAATATGAGAATGAATGTTTAAGACTTAATGGAAAGTGATTACTTGATTATGATATTGTCAATGTTATTATGGATGTTTGGGAGTTGTTTTGTAATATAGTGGAAGTCGATGAAATAGGCGAAATGCTGCCCAATTTTCGTTAGATCATGAATTATTCTAGTTTGGGTTTAAGAGTATCATTAAGGCTTAACCATGGTCTGAGTCATTCTAAATGTAGATTTCTCAAGCTTCGACGGTGAACGTTAAGTAGTTAAGAAGACAACGAGGTATGTAAGGCTAACCCTTCTTTCATTAAGGCATGATTCTCTTTTCCATATACCTTCTCATGGGTTCCAAAATGTCCTCCAAATGGCTCCATCCCTAGAATTGCTAAAGCTCATGATTCTCGATATCTTCACGATGCTATTACCTCCTTTATATGATAGTTGATCCTCTAAGGAAAGAAGTAACGAAAATGATGATGATAATGATGTTGATGATGTATATGGACTAGTATGTATACGTGTATAAGTATGTATGACTATTATGTAACACCGAGCTTCTATGGCCGAGTATGACGTCTATCGCGCGCACACCACCGCAGTTGGGTTCGGATGACACTGATCCTTGGTAGGGCCAGGTATGTATAACACCGAACCTTATCATGGTCGGGTATGTAAGACATCTAACCTCTATGGTCGGGTATGATACTTCTAAATGTATAAATGTATGAAATGGAAATTTCCCATTAGAAAGAGGGTAAGTAAATATGACGAACGTCGCTAGAGGTATATATATGACTCTTTCATTCCGTGACTCGTCTATCTTAGGTTATTTCTTATGCTTTCATTATGTTATTGATTATGTTTTACATACTCAGTACATTATTTGTACTGACGTCTTTTCGTTTGTGGATGCTGTGTCATGCCCGCAGGTGGACAGGGAGACAGACTTGATCCATAGATTACTTGTTCAGGGACTGCATAGAGGAGCTTCATTTCATCCGGAGCTGTAGTTGTTGGTATTATTATTTTGTGTACATACATATGGGCATGGCGGGGTCCTGTCCCATCTATATGACATTACATACTCTCTTTAGAGGCTCGTAGACAATTGTGCATGGTTAGATGTCTTTTAGCCTTATCGACTCATATTTTTTATATTATTTTGGTTAGCCTCGTCGGCTTGTGTATATGGATATGGGCATAGTTGTTGATGACAATATAAATGTGTCATTGCTGAATGAGATTACTACTATGGATGTGTAGAAATCATGAGCAGGCCATGTGGCTCACTTAGATGTGAATATGGATGTACGATAAGAGGTGCCCGGGTGGGTTAGCACCGGGTGCCCGTTATGGCTCTCCGATTGGGTCGTGACAAAGGATCTTCCGGCAAATTCCCATTCCCGGAGCCATTTCCGGAACCTCCGGTTCTATCATCCTCCGACTGGACTTCTGCTTCCAAAAAGACGTGACTGGTTTTTCGCACCCCTTACACCGGAGCCGCACTAGGTGGCGTCGGGATTCCCAATTTGCGTTGTTGGAAACTGACGTTACCGCTTTTTGGAGCTCCACCGTCCTCCGGTCTTTCGTAAAAGGTGTGCCATTATTTCCCTATGTTGAGCCACCAAAATTCTCATTGTCTCCCCCATACAGCGGTATTATCAGGGCTTTCATTGCAGTCGTTGTTGTCCTCACAGTCTTCTATGTCATCAGGGTTTGGCTCCTTGTAGTCCACTAGTTATACCCTCCTCTATCGACGAGAGTCTCATTTCCCTCCTTATGTCGAGTTTCCCCAGTTGAAAGTTCTATGTCCAAATCAGGGGGCACCTGATCACCGTTCAAGCGCAAAACATCATTGCCTCAGTCAACATTGAATTGGTCGTTGCCTCCATTGTTGGTTATCACTGTGAGACTCTCCTTCTTTATCTATAATGTAAACAAAAAGGTCTACATAAGTAAAATACTAGTAAATTAATAATGTAAAAAGAAAAAAAGAAAAGAACCCCCATCGGGGAGTGAAAAAGAACATGAAATCGTAAGCTCCCAAGCAGTGGGAGCAACTAGGGCTTTGACTGCGTGCCTGTTGAAGAATGACAAAAAAAGTAGGTCAAAGCAACACCACAACTATCCAATCCCAAGAGTGGGCGTCAAACTTTTTACCCGTAAAACGATACAGTTGAATTTGTATACGTGATTTAAGGACAAGTGGATTGAGATGACCAGATTGAATGAGTTAGAAATACAGCACAAGAGTATGATTGCAAAGATAAATAACGAGAATATAATAATTTGATAAACAAATGAATATAGCCTGAATTCCAGTGCTGATGACTAGTAATGTCGTCGAAATAAGTTCTTGAATTAGAATATGCAATGTCGCAATGGAGCTTATGAACAAATAAGAATTTTTAGAGTTGCAAAATACAAGTGTAAATCTTAGTAAATGCACCAAAATTCGATACCCTTCTTGTTGAAGGTAAGATCCTATTTATAGTTGAACTGCTGGGAACAAGACCCGCAAATCATGCCTTCATAAAATCTATTAATTGCTCATTATTGGAACTGAGTAACAGTTGGCGATATTCTCGAAATCTTCTGTAAAGATTGAACTCCGAGCCTCATCTTGTCCGGCCAGTACTCCATGCCCGATTCCATAACGGAGCCAGACGATCCCGGGCCATGACTCCAGTTCCTAATAATCACGGACGGGGACCTCCAAAAATGACGCTATAACTCACTGGCCGTGCACAAGAACTGGACTAGATATTATTTATTCTGACCTGTCTCTTTTGCCACCTATCACCACCTGACTCGTCCACCTGTAAATTCCGAATTTCACCCAATACACTAACATAATACATAAAGGTGGTAGGTTAGCACCCTCTCTAATCTGTACTATTTAGTTCACTTAAATACCCTTATTATTTTCTGTCAGAACATTAGATTTAGGAACCTTAGTTTCGAACTCAAGTATTAAACGAAACAGTCATACCAAAAATTATTTTCTCATGTACCATGAATGAAATAAATCTATTTAAAAAATTATTATATGAGGTACCATACGTAAAATACTATCAATAAAGAGGAAAGAAAATACATTTTAGAACTTTGGCATGCAAGTCATGAGTCATGACATACCGATATAATTCCATGTTATATTCGATCTAGTTGTCATGTTGGATTACTCATAAACCATGACAGATCATTATAATTTTTAAACTATAAACTAAGACGAGGAAAAATGTATTTCAGAATGTTATATAAGTTGTAATATTGAAGTGACAATAATATTGATGAATAATTTCGAGTGAAATAGATTTAATTAAAGAATTATTTTCTTATATACCATAAATATATTTTTATTTAAAGGATCATTCTTGCAGGTACCACGACTGAAATAGATTTAGCAAAAGAAATTCTCTCTCGTGTACAATAATTAAAATATATTTATTTAAAAAAATATTTTTGAGATACCATAAATGAAATACTATTAAGAGAAGAGGGAAAAAAACAATTTCAAAATTGCAAGTCATGATAGGGCCGTTACCTGTTATGTCTGACTTCATGTTAAATCTATTTAACTGTTCTATTGGATTACTTACAAATCACAAAAGGGTCATTATGATTTAAAAAATACAACAAACGACAAAAAATAATTACAAATCATGATAAGCTGGTATGACTTCATGCTATAAGCAGGTAAAAGGCAGTGTATCAACAGGACAATTAGATTGAATATAGCATGAAGTCATACCTTTTGTCATGACTTGCATGTCATTGACGCCTTTGATCGTAATCTTGAAATCATGACCATCCGATATGATTTGTGAGTAATCTAACATGACAACTAAATTGAACATAACATGAAATTATATCGATCTGTCATACTTGCATGCCACAGTTTATCAGTTTTGTTCATCTTGTCGGCATCTCTTTACCATCTTAACCCCTCATCGTAATGGAGTTTAGTAAAGAAATTGTTCATTAAATTTAAAACAATCAATTCCCCACAAATATTATTTCACGCCCCAAACCTGACCCTGGACGTAACAGGCATCCGATGCTATGAATAACACTGGAAGCACCTTATAAATCATTAAACGTCAAATCCCTCTCTCAAAGTCATTCATTAATTCATTAAACAAGTTATTGGTAACTAAGTAAAGATCATGATCACAGTTTATGAAATGAAATCAGCGGAAGTCTATAAAAATAAGTTGTTATCAAACGTAACAACACCTAGTGAGTCAAGCAATGACTTCACGACTACCCAAAAAATCAACAACTATCCATGGAGCCTCTAATAAGACAAAAGAAATAGTCTAACTTCAGGACGCATCCCGAGAACTAAAAGCAATAATAAAGATAAGGAGTGCCCCACGAACAAGGTGTGGGCTCACTAAAAGACTAAAAGTAGCAAGCTCTCCTAGTCCGCACGCTTATCAGGAACTTGCTCCTCGACGTTACCTAACACACCATAAAAAACAACAATGGTATGCCTGAGTACTGGGTACTCAGTGAGCATCTTCGGGACAATAGTTAAAGTAAAATAATATAATATAAAGTAGTAAAACAGTGTAACTAAAACAGTTCGAAATCCAGAGATAAAACAGGTCATGAGTAGAAACCGTTAAGAGATAAATAAATCACCTTCAATCCATTATATCAAAATTACGTCTTCCATTTATGAACTCGAGATCATCATCAAATCACTCACGAACAATCAAAATCATGCCAAGACAGGCCAAGTCAATAAAATGAAGGGTTGACCATTAAGGTTCCCTAAAACCGCATATAAGTACCACATCGAGGTTGTCACCCTCAATGACTATCCTTCCTCCCGAATAGCTAGGAAAAATCACATCGGGGTTATGAACCCTCAATGACCACTCTTTCTCCCGAATGGCTAGGTGAAACCCCACTAGAATCTATAGTGACTACCCTTCCTCCCGAGTAGCTAGGCCAAACACAACAATATAAATCATGGCAAAACAGCCGAATCACAATCATAGTATAGAAGCTGAATCCCCTTATTAGGGGTACGTTAAATCATCAATGGGTTTAGAAACTAAATTCAAGTCATTAAATGAGTTTCAAGTTCCACACAATCCGTTCATATAGCAAAACACATGAAATATCCAAGCTTTCCGAAATCAACTTTAAGCATCCCTTTATGGGGTAATTCATGTTCAAAGATCAAAGCTTTATATTTCAAGTTGAATCATCCTTTGATAAGGACAAATTATGTATACATATATTTACAATATAATACACATAAAGTTTTAATGCGGGCTTGTCCCTCACGCACACAAACCTTGCCAAAGAACCACTTTAAACGTTTGAAAAGTATGTTCGAAAAAAAGACATACATATAATCCCACTAAAATGCGACCAACCGGAATTCTCAAGATTCAACAATCACTCTACAATAGATTTAGATGAGAAATATTATAACTTTAATAGTTTCTATGAGTTTTCCTTCAATTTCGGAACCCAGGGCTTCTTTCTAAGCCTAAACACTTGCTCTTAAGCCTCATATGAATCATTCGTAGATTCTAATCGCATAGTATAATTTATACTAACCTAAAATTCATCAATTATATTAGGAAAACCGAAATCCATACCTTTTAGATGAAGTTCTACCCATCCCTTCTTTTCCTCTCTTGAGTTTTGAAGAACTTAGGGTTTGGAGAGATGAACTTGGGTCAATTTGATGTTAGATTGATGCAGTAATGATGGAAATTGATCAAGAACATATCTTAGATGTTATGGGGAAGTTTTAGGGTTAGTTCCTCTTAAAAAGTCGGCCAAAACGAAATGGGAATGAATATAATGAAGTGGGAAACTTATAAAATTCAAAACCAAAAAAATACTGGGCCGCGACACCTTTGCGTCGTGGACCTGTGGCGAGTGGGACCATCTGCACCACCCCTGCATCATGGGGCTTCCGCACATGAGTAAAATTTGGTCAGAGAGAGGTTCTAATCGTGGCACCCTTGCGACGTGACTGGCAGACCTTCCTCAGTAAAACGGGCATAACTTTTTGTACGTAGTTTTGCATGAGCTGCACAATATATGGTTGGAAAGGTATTTCAAATATATACAACTTACTTGTTTTTAGTTTTCTTAGATTCCTAACTTAACTACCCGAAAACTGGGCATAAGTGAGAAGTCTCACAGACTTAGATAAATTTAAGAGCTCTTATGAACTTCAAAATTTGGTTTGACTTCAAAACGACTATTTTTCACTCGAATTCACCCCGAAAGGATTCATATAGCTAAAATGTCATCTTAATGCCAATTTTTACACATTCACACCTAACCTAGATATACATAATGTTACATTATCCCCCCCTCAGGATGATTAGTCCCCGAATGAAAGTCATGGCCTAAGAACTAGCCCTCAAATTTCAGAACTTTCTAGAGTTCTTTTGCGAAGCGAGTTATCCCCAAAGATAACCTACAAATAAATACACAAAAATTAGATCATTCAAGTCTAAACACCAGAGTGAGGGATTCATACTTCCAGCTTCATCTTTCGCAAGAATTAATTCACCGAAAGGTTCAACATATACCTGCAATAGGGATTAACTGAGGGTATATCTTCTTCATGTCCTCCTCAGCTTCCCAAGTTACTTCTTCAGTATTAGGGTTACACCACAGGACTTTAACCGAAGCTACATCTTTCGTTCTCAATTTCCTAACTTGTCGATCTAAAATTTGCACAGGTTCATCTTCATAAGGCAGCCCCTCGTTGATTTCAATATCTTCATGATTCAAGACATGAGAAGGATCAGGTTTATACTATCTCAACATCAAAATGTGAAACACAGGATGTACCATAGCCATCTCGGATGGTAACTTCAATTTGTAAGTCAGATATGATGGATGTCGGAACCCCATGTATTCTGACTATCTCCTTCAAATATAACTTGGCGTAATACGTATCGGTATCCGTTGTTGATACGCTCAAATTACATCTTTTATTAGTGTAAAGCGGACGATGTCAAATATAGTAACCCAACAAGGTTGGGGTCGAATCCCATAGGGAATATGGTGTGAAAAGGTTACTAAAATCGTAGAATGCCTTATTTAGGTCTAATGTCTTACTCCGATGGTTTTGTAGAAAGTTGGTATGTTTATGACTAATTGCTAATTAATTTCTTTGGTTTGTAATATGTGGTAAAAGAAACCAAGGTTGTGTCCCCGTCAGGTAAAGTGTATGATCATGAGTATTGATCTTGATATACTTCTAATGGATCGTTATGTGAATGCACTTAACCTCTATGTGAATCTCTACTATTTCCCAATGAATAAAGTTTATTTCTTTGTATGATTTTCCCAAATATAAGAAAGTTGATATGAAGAACGGTTAATTATGCCAAGTAAATTTCTCTTATTCCTAAGTGAATCTATTAAACAAGAGTTAACGCCTTGAGTTCTTGTTACTTGTTCTTGCCGAACCCTAATTATTCTCCCAAATAAATCAAGGTTTATGGCGTTAGCTAATGTTTGCAACCACTAACTATCAATGAATAACGAAGAACAAGTAAACCCTAACAATCCATTATGCATATATCAATCACAATTCCCAATCACAAAATGACTACTTAACACTTATCCTCCCAAGCTCGTAAATCTACATTCAAGAGAATTCATACTATTGTTAGGCTTATTGTCATATGCTTGTCTTAAGCCTTCAAATGAAATCCTTTTAGAATCTGCCGAAATTCGGGTAGCATCTCCTCTGTTTATATCCCTAGCCCGAAATCACAATACCACAACCAACAACAACAAAAACAACACTAACATCAACAACATCATCCTCTGTAACAATATACTCCATAAAACATCCCACACGATGTTTACCTGATTTCTCAATCAACTAATTCATTATACGACTATTTAATAGCTCTATCTTCACAAGTAAACCTAAATCAATATCAATAAGGAGAGATTCATACCTTGTTCTTACTAGAACAACAATATCTTCAATATTCACCTTGAATCCAAGCCAAGATCCACCGCAAAATGATACTATAGTCACCACTATACGTCACCCGAGCCTCAATTAATACTCCGCCACTCGAAATCACTCCAATCCCTCAATTTTATGACACACACACACCCCTATATGTTGCTGAGCTTTTGGGGAAATATTTGGGTGAAAATATGAGGGTTTTGGCCTTTATATAGAGTGTTGAAGTTGGTTGTCACCGACTTAAAATTTAATCTGCGCGTTCGCACAGAGTTGCTCAGTGCTCCTCTACGCATTCGGGTCACTCGCAGGTGCGTTCGCATAGGGTTAATTCCTGCTCTGGCAGTCCGTCTTGAAATGCTCATAACGTTTAATTCCGATGTCGGATCGACGCGCGGTTCATTGCGTTGGAAACTAGACTTCCTGAACTTTAATTTAGGCTTTCTCACTTCAAAACTCCTGATATCCTAGGACATATTTCTTTCTCAAGTTAGACCAAAATTATCGTACGAAACTTGCCCATCCTTTCTCTAAAGTTCAAACAAAATTAATTTCCTTAATTCACTTGTTCTCCAATCCTTCCGTAACTCACCAAACATGAATTTAAACACTCATAAACACAAGTTAAACATGTCCAACCTTATATATGCTTGAAACAAACCCTGGTGTCCAAAATTAAGACAGCTAATGTACGACGAATCTTAATGTAGAAAACTACAAGGTGTAACATCTCATCTCTCAATTAATGCTCTTTCTCTGGGTCATCTTGGGTTCGTCCTCGGCCCCTACCAGCTCGGGGCCCAGCACCCCTTCTGACACCATGTTTTCGGACCATATCTGCAAAAGACCTTTTGTTAGTAACGGGTCTTAGAAATCAAAGTCAAACAAAAAAAGAGAAAATCTTTTTGGATATTTTTTGAGGTCATATAAATCTTTCACGGACAGTAGAAAATTATACGGTCCGTATAAAGTGATGATTATGTGAGACTGAACCAGGAGAGTTTCCATTTCAAAGTACGAGCAACTTTCACGGACCGTATAAAATTCTATGGTCCGTATAACCGCTTATACTTTTCAGAGATACGACCTTAATTTTGGTTTTTTATGACTTTGCTTCATTAAAAGACAATCATCACACAAACATTCCTTCCATGATTTCAATTCCTATGGGGGTTGGGTTACTCAGACTTCACCCATTTTTCAAATTTTGACAGTTCATTAGTATTCAATTTTGAGCAATTTTGGCGGGCATAAGAATATTGGAATCCAAAATTCAAATTCGTCAATTGAGATGCCCTGAACCCATTAAGATGTTGATTTCCAACCCCATAATTCACAATAGCTCATTATACTCATCCTCATTTAGAAAAATCATGAACCATGGAAATTTTCACTAGAACCCTAGGTAAATCAACACCCAACATTTAAATTACACCCATATGAGCAAAATTAAAGAGTGAAGCATCAACATACCTGTGTATTGATGATATTGAGAAGTATCCTTGAGGAATAATTGGTGAAAAACAAACAAAAACTAGTGAACTTGAACCAAGGGTTTTCGGGTATTGTGAAGATGGGTTTTGGTGACAAACCTGGATGTATTTATGGAGATTTGAGGTAGAATTGTAGTGGGTTAATGTAGTATGGCCGTGGGTAGTAATGGAGAGGAGTGGGAGTTAACGGAAGAAGTGGGGAGGAGAAAAGGCGGGCAGGTGCAGTTTTATTTAAAACCCTTTGTTCAATTTTTTTTTGTTTTTTTAGAAGTTATACGAGCCGTATAAAAGTACACGGTCCGTGTAACTTCAGGTTCTCACACTTCCCACTGTTTGAGTACATCATTATTATACAATCACTTATACGGTCCGTGTAAAATTACACGGTCCGTGAAAATTGATCGTATTGAATGATGTCCTCAAATAGTGTTTTGACTAATTTCCTTACCTTCCACGATTGGGTTATACAGTTCGTAGAGTATTGTACGGACCGTATAAGTCCAGTTTCCTCTAGTTTTTCTGCACTTTTCATCCTGCACCAAAACAAACGTTACCCTATACACACACTATCTAAGTTACAAAAATTCAAAAATGACAAAAAATAAACATGGGTTGCCTCCCAAGAAGTGCTTGATTTAACATTGCGGCACGACGGTGTCACCAATTTACTCCTGGTTAGGATTCTCCGGGTCAGCATTCATTCCCAGATGCTTCAACCGGTACTGATCAACAATTCTATCCGCATCAATGCAACCATGGTAGTGATTCACCCTCTGCCCGTTCACCTTAAATGTTCGAGTTCCATCTCCAGACTTCAATTCAATCGCCTCATGAGGTGAAACACTTAGCACCTCAAAAGGGCCGGACCACATTGATTTTAACTTGCCCGGTAGAAGCTTCAATCTAGAATTAAATAGCAGGACAGGATCACCTTGTAGAATTCTTGCTTCAGGATCTTTTTGTCATGATACTGCTTCATCCTTTCTTTATACAATGGTGCACTCTCATAGGACTGATAGCGGAACTCGTCCATCTCATTGAGTTGAAACAACTGGAGCTTAGTTGCTTTTTCCCAATCCATGTTTAGCCCTTCAACACCCACATGGCCTTGTGCTCTAATTCAACGGGCAGGTCGCAAGCTTTGCCAAAAACTAGCCTGAAAGGCGAAGTCCCAATCTGGGTCTTGTACGCAGTCCAGTAAGCCCATAGAGCATCATCAAGATTTCAGAACCAGTCAATTCTGTTCGTATTGTCCGTCTTGGCCAAAATACTCTTGATTTCCCGGTTTGAGACTTAAACTTGCCCACTTGTCTGAGAGTGATAAGGAGTTTCCACCCTATGTTTCACATCATATGAGTTGCCACCCTATGTTTCACATCCTACTTCTCCATCAACCCCACGAAGGCTCTATTACAAAAGTGAGAACCACCATCACTGATTATCACCCTTTGGGTGCCAAATCGAGTAAATATGTTTTTCTTTAGGAACCCCATGGCATTCTTGGCTTCATTATTAGGTAAAGTCACCGCTTCTACCCATTTCGACACATAGTCCATAACAACCAAGATATACTTCATGCCACAAGAGCTCACAAAGGGCCCCATAAAATCAATGCCCCAAACATCTAACACCTCCACTTCCATCACAAAATTCATAGGCATCTCTTGCCTCCTACCTATATTCCCTTGTCTCTAACACTGATCACAAGACCGCACCATTAGATTTGCATCATGAAATAGAGTAGGCCAGTAGTAACTACATTCAAGAACTTTAGCAACAGTTCGATTACTACTATGATGACCTCCAACTGGGGAGTCGTGGCATGCCTTCAGAATTTTCATCACTTTACTCTCGAGAACTCAAAGCCGAATGATGTTATCAGTGCATGTTTTGAACAAGTATGGCTCGTCCCAATCGTATTGATGGAGATCCCGCAAGAACCTTTTCTTTTGGTATGACTTGATCTCCTCTGGAATTATGCCTGTCACCAAGTAGTTGGCAATGTCTGCATACCATGGTGCCACCTCCATTGACACCGCCAACACCTGCTCATCTGGAAACGCGTCATCAATATCTAGCTCATCTGAAGGTCTCCCGGCTTCTTTAAGCCGAGAGAGATGGTCAGCAACCTAATTCTCAGTTCCCTTGCTGTCTTTCACCTCGAAATTGAATTCTTGCAACAACAGCACCCATCGAATCAATTGCGGCTTAGCATCCTTCTTTGCCATTAGGTACCTCAATGCAGCATGATCTATGTATACCATAATTTTGGACCCCAATAGATAGGCTCGAAATTTTTCAAAAGCAAAGAATATAGCAAGCAGCTCTTGCTCAGTCACTGTGTAATTCATCTGAGCTACATTCAATGTTCTGCTGGCATAATATATAGGGTGCATGATTTTGTTATGTCTCTGGCTAAACACAACACCGATAGCAAAACCGCTCGCATCACACATCAACTCGAATGGCAGAGACCAGTCTGGAGAAACAATAATAGGAGTTGTGGTCAAACGCTCCTTCAATTCATCGAATGCCTTTAGGCACTTCTCATAAAATTCGAACTTAGCCTCTTTTTCAAGAAGCTTACACACCAGGTTGGCAATTTTTGAAAAATCCTTGATGAAACGCCTATAGAAACCAGCATGTCCCAAGAAACTCCAGACACCCTTAACTGCGATAGGTGGAGAAAGCTTTGAAATCATATCAATCTTCACCTGATCGACCTTAATCCCGTTTTCAAATATTTTATGCCCGAGGACAATCCCTTCCTTAACCATGAAGTGGCACTTTTCCTAATTCAGCACGAGATTAGTCTCCTTATAGCGTTTAAGCACTCGACCCATATGGTCAAGACAGTCATCAAAAGAATTACCAACCACCAAGAAATAATCCATAAAGACTTCAAGAAAGTCTTCTACCATATCAGAAAATATAGACATCATACACTGTTGAAACGTAGCCGATGCATTGCAGAGACCGAAGGGCATCCTGCTGAAAGTGAATGTCCCATAAGGACAAGTAAATGTCGTCTTCTCTTGATCCTCAAGGGTGATATTGATCTGATTGTAGCACGAATACCTGTCTAGGAAGAAATAGTAAGACCGCCGCGCTAGCCGATCAATAAAAGGCATAGGGAAGTGATCCTTGCAAGTAGCAGTGTTAAGCTTGCGATAGTCCATGCAAACTCTCCAACCTGTCAGAGTCCTCATCAGAATCAACTCATTCTTTGCATTGGGCACCACTGTGATGCTGCCTTTTTTCGGAACACATTGAACTGGGCTCACCCATTTATTGTCAGCAATCAGGTAAACTACTCTAGCATCTAGCCACTTGATGATTTATTTCTTGACGACTTCTTGCATGTTCTCATTCAGTCTCCTTTGATGTTCCACACTCGGCTTGCTGTCCTCTTCTAACTGGATTTTATGCTCACAGATCCTAGAAGGAATACCTCGAATGTCTGTTTTGGTCCAACCAATAGCACGCCTATACTCACGCAATATCTCCACAAGCCTCTCGATCTACTCCTCAGTCAGCAATGCTGAAATAATCACCGGTAACGTATTATTTGGACCAAGGAACTTATACTTCAAAGGTGATGGGAGTAGCTTAAGCTCAAGCTTCGGTGGCTCAATGATAGAAGGTTTTGCTGGAGGAGTTGTTCTATTTTTCCAGATCAAGAGAAAGCTTCTTTGGGCGGTAAGAACAAGAGCCCAACCTAACAAGCAAATCAACCATCTCCACATAACCCTCGATGTCTTCAGCATCAAAATTGATAAGAATAGCAGCAAGAGCTTCTGCTAAACTTTCCTCTTCCATCTTGAATTCCACAGCTTCATCAACAATATCAAAAAATCAATCACCGAAATGCTCTCGTAAGCACTTAATAACTTTCTGCTTGTCACACCCTGACGAGGGGCATGACGGGCACCGACATATAGGCCGGATACCACCTGGCGCAACATATACCATGATTATCATATAATATAACTCGAGGGACACCTGCACGCAGAAAAGGCCAAAATACAGAAATATGCAATAAGTCAACATATATACACACACACATACACACATAGACATAGGTGAGCCGACAAGGCCGCTTCAACATCAAGAGTGTCATAAAGCTGGCAAGGCTATCAAGAGAATATCAAAACCAAAGCAGGGCCGACGAGGCCAAACATAACATCTATATACCCCACTGTATCTATGAGCCTCTAACAGTACATATACATGACATACTGGATAGGACATGGACCCGTCGTATCCAAAAGTAACATATGCATAACATGTGAACATAGTATATACCGGAATAAGCAAGTACGGAGGAGTGGTACTTGCTGACACCGCTGAGCTGTCAATCCTACTGAAGAGGTCCTCTGCTCTGGCTATCAGGACCTACAACACGAAATGCAACATCTCGTTCAATGGGACTGTCAGTACAGATAAAAGTACTGAGTATGTAAGGCAGTGAAGTAATGACATCAGTGAAATATAAATGTAAACATGGGAGAATAGTGATAACTGGTAACCTGTGACATCTGAGACCATACAATATGACTTGCATGAGAAAATTATTTTTCATATGCAAGTAAATATACATATTATAAGTGTTAGTGTTACGGAACGTGCAACCCGATCCATATATAATGTTACTGTTGCAAAACGTGCAACCCGATCCATATATCATGTTAGCGTTGTGGAACGTGCAACTTGATCCATATATAATGTTAGTGTTGTGGAACATGCAACCCAATCCATATATCATGTTAGTGTTGCGGAACTTGCAACCCGATCCATATATCATAGCATCCTGCGTTCGAGGTATCATCATAACATGCCCACTGCAGTAGGATGCACATCTACGTGCCTACCCGACCGACTATAGCGCGGTATGGTAAAGTAAAATAATGCATACTTTATATATATAAGTGCATGAGGAGTCAAAGAAGTGACATTGGGCCTTTCGGAGTGACGTAAGGTCGTTACACCTCCGAATATATTATGGGACACATATCGAGGCCAAGGACTGACTCAAATGATAATACTCATGCTAACATCATAAAGATCTTTCATAAAGGATACAAATGGTTTAATAGGAGTCAATGAACGACTTAGCTCGGGACGTTCACTTAATTTCGTAAACTATCAAAAATTCCGTAAAAAAATAGAGATTTTCAGAAAAATATGCATCTTTCATAAAATATATATACTTCTCATAAAATACGTATTTTTCGTAATATATATATATATATATATTTATAGATATTGTAAAATGTAGGAAATCCAGAATAGACTCGAATGGATTGATAATGCACGCTAGGGGTTCTATTGATTCGTGCCAAGGAAAGCGATAGCTAAAACCTTACATACCTTACTTGTCGAGCCGTCACTTTGAACGAATCGTTATTCCAATGCTCGCTCCTTCCTCGAGCCTATATTGAAATATATGCCCTTAGTCATAACCTTGCTACGCTTGGGTTGATCCTTGTTAGCCTTGGACTCGTGATCCTGTCTTTCCTCGTTCAGTTCCAACAACAACTACAACATTATGATGTTGCCACGAGCTTCCCGAGCTTAATTGACGCTAGATTTCAACAAGTATCGTAAAGATTGATGTAGAAACTTTAGGAGAATATATGTATCTATGGTGAAGCTTCTAGACCTTGAAATATGATGAAAATAATAAGAGAGGGGCTATTTATACTTGTGAAGGTTGGTGGGCACCGACTTAACTCGTCGTGCACATCGACGAACCGTCAACACGGTTCGTCAATGTGCGACCGTCGAATTGCAAGAAAAATCGTACAATTTTGTTCAGGCCATATCTTTTACTGTACGCCTCAGATTTTTGATCTGTCAGACTCTCTGAACTTCAATTGGCATAGGTTATGCATTCCATAACTCCTCATATTCTGCGAGATATGCCTCTCTAAAGTTGGACCAAAGATTCTATCGGAAATTCTACCAAGTTTTCCCAAAATTTCAGCAAACTTAATTCCTTCGATTCGCTTGATCCCGAAACTTTTAGACACTTGCTTAACCCTTGTTAAAGGTCTTGCTTAATCTTATAAGAGTTCCATGACCTCCCCGACTTACGTTACTTTACTTACGATGCAAAAAATGTGAAAATTTTGGAGGTGTAACATTCTCCCCCCCCCCCCCCCCCACCAAAAACATTCGTCCTCGAATGTTAAAATTTCAGAGATTTTATGGAAATTTCAGTAGAACTTCATCCAGAAGTAATAACAAGTGAGGATACATGAATTTCATATCTCTGTATAACACCCTTGCCAATATACTCTATACAACAATATGGAGGCCCTCGTCAATATCTATCTCATTGAGTGTTATACATCGCTCTTTTACCTTTTCTAACTAATTGTATCCCTTTTTAACCATTCAAACAATACCTATCCTGGGCGAAATCTTGTGTTCCGTATTGTATCCTTTTTAGAGTTTAGGCATCATCATCCTTATAACCGATACTCTTTCCGTTTCCATAATTCCAATCCCACCTCTTTCTGCTCGTAAATCATTGGCATATTTACACTCAAGGATCATATTTACACACATAAGTATCTTTTCCACTACTTACCTCGAGGGAAAATAAAATAAAACTCCCATTTAATCATATCGATATCTGATTGATAAACTATTCGTGACTTGCATATCATTTAATGGTACAATCCTTGGAGGATCTCCAACGCAGTTTTCCTTAACATAGACACATGAAAAGTGGGATGAACTGTTTTTTTTTTTAAATTCTGACGGAAGTCCCAGTTCATAGGCTAATTGACCGACTTTTCGAAGGATCTTATAAGGGCCAATGAATCTCAGATTGAGTTCTTCCTTCTTATCGAATCTCATAACACCCTTCATAGACGATATTTTCATTTTCAAGAGTACCCCATCGATAATGGAAATTCTAGGTCTCGCCGTCATACATCTGTTACGCCCTATTTTGAACTGGGTCCAAGATAGTTTGCAACTTCACGGTTCTTCTAACTGGTTTTAAAAGGGTTAGAGTCGCCACCTTATTTTTTAGGAAAATCAGGAAACCTATATGTATTTGTGTGTCTACTCCATTTTAGTCCACGAAACCTATGAGATTCCAGATAAGGGTTTTAATTACCCCGAGGGGAAAGTATTAAGCATCCCTCAGAGCCTGTCCGAAGACAGTCCTTAGACTTAGTTTAATTGAACACTAGAGGGGGATTATTTATCTGTTTATCATTATTATTACCTGTTTTCAAAATGTTATGACTTCATGAAAAGCTACACTAAATGATAATATACTAAGTATATACAGTGTATAAAAATGTATTTATATCAAGTATCAAGTATTCATAAAGAATGTATAGTAAAAAAGAATATATAAAAGAGTATAAAGAGAATGTACCTCGTAAGTATAAAAGTATATCTGTTAGTACAAAGAGAGTATATATATGTTAGTGTAAAGAATGTGTAACTATATTAAGAGTATAAAAAAATGTAAGACTATGTAAAAAATAAATATATCAAGGATATAAAGAATGTGCGTCTATGTAAGAATGTATGGATATTAAATAAATAAAGAATGTATTTTAAAGAATAAAAGAGTGTATATCGAACATAAAATGTCTAAAGAATTGTATAACTTGGTATATTAGTCCATAAAGAATGTAAAAATAATCTACGAATATTCATTGGTATAAATTATAGCACAATTATTCAGAAAAGTGAAGTTATTCGACTTGTTTCTACCGTTTAGTTAAAAAGAGTGTTTGTTTAATGAATATCTTATCAAAAGAATAAGAAACAAAATAATTGTAACAAGTATTGGTAAAAAATAAGTATAAGGAATTGTGGATAAAAAATGAGTGAAGATGTGTAATGCCTCTAAAGAATAAAAGATTTATAAATGCACGACTTAATATTTGCCTAGCGTCAAAAGGTGGATTTAACTTAATTAAAATACGTATTAGTATACACGAACAATATAAAATATAAGTTGTATTAAGAGTGTATAAAGAATATAAAATAAAGGATGGACTAGTATTTTTGCCTAATCGTCAAAAGTGTGAATTTATTTAACAAAGTATTTATACCAAGTCAATTTAATCTAGTTATGAAGTATTGACGGTCTAAGTCTTGCCTAAAGCGAATGACTATTTTAAATTTAACAAACAAGGCGACAAGTAAATAAATATATCAACCGTCATTCCAAAAATAAAGTTTTCACTATACTATGAGTTTATGTTTTGTACAGTTATAAAAAATGCGAAAAGTAAATACAAACAGTGATTTGATGAAGTCTTCGGATTTCTTCCGAATGTCGTCTTCGGGATGTATCTCCGGGTACCTGTATAAACACTTAGTAAAAGTGTTAGTAAGAGAATAAATAACTATCGAATGAATTAAAGAAATAATGAATAAACATAAAATAAAAAAAACCCATCTTTTGTACATGGGAGGCCTTGGAAATAGACGGAAATTTCTTCATCGGCCAGTCAAATGTAGTAATTGGTCTATATCAGTCAAAAATTCCAACAACAACAACAACAAAATAACAGGAGCAGAATAGTCCAAGGCAGCAAGAGAAATAGTAAAATGAAGCAGCAAACGCAGTAGCAAAATGGAGCAGCAGACCAACGTAAAGGTGCAAAAAGAATCAGTCCAACACAGCGAGCAAAACATATCCCAACATGCTCATATGAAAATTTACAAGAAAACACAGAACATGGGGGAGC
This sequence comes from Lycium barbarum, assembly GCF_019175385.1. Classification (NCBI taxonomy): domain Eukaryota; kingdom Viridiplantae; phylum Streptophyta; class Magnoliopsida; order Solanales; family Solanaceae; genus Lycium; species Lycium barbarum. The sequence goes on along the minus strand of NC_083339.1, from coordinate 78,615,114 downwards.
CGTGGGAGAAGACAACACAGTCACCAAAAAATTCAACTCCGACCAGATCTGAAACGGGACAAAAGGATTGCCTGAAAACGCAAAAAATAGCCCAACAAACAAACACAATTATACGTATATGAAAAATGTATAAAACACGAAACAAACGGGAGTCATCGGAGATGGTGGCGAATGGGGAAGGGGTTGTTTGGTTCGTGGTGTGAGGAAGAAGAAGTGGACTGGTGGTTGCTCGTGGTGGAGCTGTTTTGTTTGTTGGCTGCTCCGGTTCACCGGAGAATGTAGCTCCTCACCGGAGCAGTGACGAGGACCAAAACAAAAGGGGGAGGCGATGGTGTGGTGGTTTGCGGTGGAGTGGGTGAGAGAGAGGGGGAGACGAAGTGGTGCAGTGGGGTCGTGCAGTGGTGGTGTGCGGGCTGTTTCGCGGTAGGTTTCCGCCGGAGCTTCGACGTTGGGAGTTCGTCGGGGTTGGCTTGGAGGAAGCTGGCAGTGGAGAGAGGTGTGGCGGAGGGAGTAGAGGGTTGTGTGGTCGGCGTTCGCCGGAGCTCGGTGCTCCGGCGTGGAGGGGCTGGCGGCGATTTGTGGGGTGAGGGTGAAGGGAAGAGAAAGTGTTTTGGGTTTAAAGGAAACAAAAATCTGAAATGTGACGTGTTGTGTGTGAAAAAGATCTGTTCATCAAAAAAAATAACCCCCTCTATTCCTTTATAATACAAACTAACCCCTTCTATTGTCCAAAAAATATAAAGTCATATCCCTTTGTCCCCTCAATGCTTATTTTAATCCATGAGTTATTGTCCAATGGGAATTTCACCCTTTTAACCAATGTATAAAAATTTATTAATCAATGGATCAAGAACCTAACCCATCACCTCAAATGTCAACTTTTTAAAAGGTGACGAGACCTTGACTTGATCGAATTTTTGCTCTGCGTTTAAAAATTAATTGCTCCGTTTTCTCTACACTGACGGATTGTTCTAAAATGTAGTTAACTAATACATCTGTAAATAATAATGTAAGTATAAAATTTAAATATCAATGTATAAGATACAAAAATGCACTGCTATAAAATTAAGAAACAATTATTAATTGCACAAAAATGGTAGTATTATGCTGTACATGTGCAAAATAATGATTCTTGAAAAATGACAATAAATTGATAAAATTCCTAAAATAAGGATAATCATCAATAAATTGTTGAAAAATGTAAAAATGTGTAAAAAATGTATTTCGCGCTCTAAAACGTTAATTTTAAGCACGGCGAGCCAAAATTAGGTGTCAACAGCTTGTCCCTCTTCGACCGGAGACGATGAAAGAGTTTTCGGACGAAGGCGTTGACGTGTAGCCTATTTTGGCTCGGCAAAGAATTACTAAAAGGATATGTACGGAGAAAGAAGCCAGAAGTTGATAGAGCTTTGACAATACTCCCCGTCCGCCGGCAGGGTTGTGATAAAAAAGAAAAATGATAAAAAGGAAAGGATTGTTCAGGGCCGAAACATTCACGTACCCATGTCATTGCTTCCAAAATTGCCCCAGTGTCGAGCTAGGAGACGCTGGGAGGGTGCAAGATTGTATACTTGCTGGGGAAAGAATGATTCTCGCCCCGATGTGACCGAACTCTGCATAGAGCTTCCTACATATCTCGTCAATCACGAGAATGAGGTCAATATAGTTCGAAAAATGACGACTAATGGATGTTGTGGCAAATTTTGATCGTCCGATCAAAATTTTGCCCCAGTGTTGTTGGAGTTGTCCTAGCCGGTGTGGGACGAAGAACGGTCGTGCTCGAATTCGAGTTACCTACACATCCCTGAAATGGGAGTCAGACCGATTGTAGTTCGGGAAAATGATTTGGGGAGGAAGATGATGTATTGCTATAGGGGTGACCAAACTCAGAGCCATGGATTAAAATGGACTACAAAGTTGTATGTCGGGACCCTGATGAAAAGATCGGGTTGTGTGCCGAATCTTTGAATGGGGAGGAGTCCTGGATTGTGTGTGAAGACCATGATGCATACTCCGGTTTGTGTGTCGGAGCCTTAAAATGAAATGAAATCTCGTGTTGTGTGCCGAGATCCTAATGCATACTCTGCTTTGTGTGCCAGAGCTTTGAAATGGAATACCCGTATTTGAAGGTGGGCGTCTGAACTGAAATTAAAATACCCGCATTAGAAGGTGGGCGCCTGACTGAATTTAAAATACCCGCATTATGAGGTGGGTGCCTGAACTGAAATTTAAAATACCTGCATTAGAAGGTGGGTGCCTGACTGAATTTAAAATACCCGCATTATAAGGTGGGTGCCTGAACGGAAATTTAAAATACCCCCATTAGAAGGTGGACGCCTGAACTGAAATTAAAATACCCGCATTAGAAGGTGGGCGCCTAACTGAATTTAAAATACCCGCATTATGAGGTGGGTGCCTGATTGAAATTTAAAATACCCGCATTAGATGGTGGGCGCCTGAACTGAAATTAAAATACCCGCATTAGAAGGTGGGCACCTGACTGAATTTAAAATACCCGCATTATGAGGTGGGTGCCTGAACTGAAATTTAAAATACCCGCATTAGAAGGTGGGCGCCTGACTGAATTTAAAATACTTGCATTATGAGGTGGGTGCCTGAACTGGAATTTAAAATACCCGCATTAGAAGGTGGGCGCCTGACTGAATTTAAAATACCCACATTATGAGGTGGGTGCCTGAACTGAAATTTAAAATACCCGCATTAGAAGGTGGGCGCCTTGACTGAAATTAAAATACCCACATTAGAAGGTGGGCGCCTTGACTGAAATTTAAAATACCCGCATTAGAAGGTGGGCGCCTGAACTGAAATTAAAATACCCGCATTATGAGGTGGGTGCCTGAACTGGAATTTAAAATACCCGCATTAGAAGGTGGGCGCCTTGACTGAAATTAAAATACCCGCATTAGAAGGTGGGCGCCTTGACTGAAATTTAAAATACCCGCATTAGAAGGTGGGCGCCTGAACTGAAATTAAAATACCCGCATTATGAGGTGGGTGCCTGAACTGAAATTAAAAATACCCGCATTAGAAGGTGGGCGCCTGAACTGAAATTAAAATACCTGCATTAGAAGGTGGGCGCCTGTAAAAATGTACTTGAAATGAAAATACCCGCATTAGAAGGTGGGCGCCTGTAAAAATGTACTTGAAATGAAAATACCCGCATTAGAAGGTGGGCGCCTGTAAAAATGTACTTGAAATGAAAATACCCGCATTAGAAGGTGGACGCCTATTTTTTTTTTTTGATGCATTTTCTGTTGTTTTTGTTGTAAAGAATATTGCAAAATGAAGAAGTGAGGAGAGAATCACGTCTTGACTTCAGTTGGTACCAACAATTAGTTTTGCGCATAAGAATTCTATCAATTTCTTCCCAGCTAACCGAGATTGACTTCGTGATAATTCTACAGCTTCAAGTGGTACCTCAAACATACTTAAGTATCGACAAGATTTGTTCGTCTTGCTTCAAGTAAAGGTTTTGAACTATACCTATCCTTATGTTTCAAGTGCCCTCATTAGAAGAAAGTCCCTTTTTCACACATATTTAGTATTTTTTTTTTACTTTGGGACGTTTAGAGAAGTACACTCACACTCAAAAGGATGTTCAATGCATGCAATTGTGATACCATAGGCTTGGCCGTCATGTAAGTATCCACTAATGTGAGAACCCTTCGCATAGGATCACGTAGGGCTTGTTACGGGTGTGTATTGTAGGCTTGGGAAAATGGTAGGATATTATTTGGGTAGGGAGTGACTAATTCTTCCTTGAGCGTTGCACTATGTCCGTGCTTGGTATTTGTGTGCTCTAACGCTGATCTGCTTCGTTTTGTTGTCCCTTTCTTTCGTATTTGTGCGACTTCTTTTGCAAGTTGGAGCCCTTTTTTTTTTTTTTTTTTTGGGAGTTCGAGGTTGTATGCCCGAGACTCTGTGGGGATTAAGAGAATTGACCTGGGTTGTATGCACGAAGTCCTGATGTTAATTCCGGGTTGTATGCCGGAATGTGAAAAATAAAGATGAATGACGGGTTGTATGCCCGAGATCCTGAATGATGTCTGATGATTTCTTTTTTGTTGGGCTCCTTCTTGCTTTGGAGGTCGTTCTTCGTCTTTGTTTTCCTCGGACTGTTGAATCTTTTTTTTTTTTGGAAGCTTCAGCTTGGATCTCTTATCCACGGTTGCACATTTCTAGTGCACTCAGAGAGGTTGGGCCAAGAGAGGGATAGTGCGTGTAAGCACTCAGAAATGGTATAGTCTTATGATGTGGTTGTCAAAGAAAAGGCTTTAGGCTCAAAGGGGGAATGCTAGGGATAACGTCATTTGGTAGGCTAGAAAGGCTCGAACGGGTCAAAGAAGGCCTACGATCCTTTCCTATACCAAGTGTTACTCATAATTTCGCCTCAACAGACATTCAGGCCAAGTTCTAGATCACAATGCAATGCAATTGAACGTTATCTAAAGCTCACCACACAATGCACATGAAACAATGAGGTTGGTTTTATTCTTGTCTTACGAGCATGCAAGAGAATTTTTCAAGTGTCACTTAAAGTGTGAATAAGAGGTACCAAAAGAATCTATGGTTTACCACGAAGTCAGTCCTCTCCATTCTATCGATTGTTACTTGTTTCTTTCCTATGCACATTCCTAACTGTGTTGGTACCAATCAAGTCAAAGACATGAATCTAATTTATTTATTTTTTGTATTTTTTGAATAAGGGGTACCGAACCCGAGAAGGGTTGCCTACGTATCTCATTTTTTTATGAGAATCAGGTGAGCGTAGTTCGTTCAGAGAGGTAAGAAAAGAGGTGCCAATTGAAGGCAGAGTTTTGCAGGTACTCCGACAGATGGCAGAAGAGTGTGTCCATCGCAGGCACGGGGCTTTTGAAAATTATCCAGGAAGGGACCAATCATAGGCTCAGAGCTTGGACAGTACTATGGTAGGCGGTCAGAAAAATGAGCCGATCACAGCTAGAGCATTGCAAATACTCTAACAGGCAGCCGAGCAGAAGGAGGTCAACTTTAGATGGAGCCTTGACATTACTCCAGTACATTGACAAGATTATTATGGAGGAAAAGGTCAGACGTTGCCAGAGCTTTGACACTACTCTGCATCCATTGGCATGGTTGGCTATGAGGAAATGTCAGCGTCAGCGGAGCTTTAAAATATAATCCGCGTCCGCTGACAAGGTGATAAGGGGGAATGCCGACTTTTATGGAGTTTCTAAAAATACTCCGCGCTCATCGGTAAGGTTGCAATGATTGGGTACCAAACTGTTTGTGGAGCTTTGACATTACTCCTTATCAGTTGGCACGATTATTGTATAGTTGAGGGGGGAAGAATTTACATGTGTTGAACCCTCGGGTTGAAAAATAAACACCGACAAGCCAAAGTTCCATGGCTTGCGATGCTTAGAAGAAGAAAAGCTTATATCCCAGAATTTGGGACCAAAGCTAGATAATGGTTGGGGTAAGGCTGGCATTGCCGCTGTTTGGTTTTGGATTTCAAGGGATTGATTGACGCTCTTAGAAGTCTTTTTGGAGAGCGTCTTTGAACTGCTCCAAAATAATTGTCCCGGTTTTTTTTTTCGCGGTGAATTATTTTGAAACAGTGGGGAGACCGAACCCTTGTGTAGGGTTGCCTACGTATCTTGTCAGGACAAGAATCAGGTCAGACGTAGTTCGGGCAAATACGGTGTTGTATGTGATTTGTATGATTTTTATGAATTAGTGATTGCATTGAACAGAAGTGAGGCTATGAACAAGAGTGTGAATCTGGAAAAAGTGTGCTCCAGGGATGGGAAGAATGTACAAGATTGTATTGTATTGAAAAGGATTGGTAAAGTCAAAATGATGGTAGCAAAGGCCGGGAATGGGTATGAAAAATAATGTGGCTGTGAGGGTAGTCGTAAAGACTAAAAAAATAGGTGTGAGGGTTTGGAAATGTTCCAAGCTCAACACAAGTCAACCAAAATTGTCCGATAAAGCAGACGAGGTGGAAGAAGGTATGACTAGTATATATGTACAACTAAAGAATGTCTAATAAATACAGTATGTGAAAAAAAAATATGTAAGATACAAAAAGCATGTGGCAAATAAAAAATGAATTTAATCCGGCTAGAACAGTGATCAAAGTTATACATATAATGGCCTAAGAATTCTAAGAGTAGATTCACCTAAGCTGATAAAGAATATTCGGAAAACTACGAGATGGCAAGTAGTAAGACTAGCCCACCAAACTTTGAAACTAAGGAGTTTGAAGAAGGTTCGGAGGAGCGCAAAAGCACAACTCGCGTGTACAATGTGTGTGTGTGTACGGCCAAAGATTCAATTGAAAGTGCGATGACAGTATAAAGAAAGCATTAACATGTAGTGTCGTCAAACAATTAAGGAACACAAGTTTGGCTTTGGCTTGCGTCCTTTCAAAGATATTATTGTAGCAGTTCACGATATATATAACAAGCAATAATAATAAAAACAGATAAATAATCACATATCCCTCAAGTGCTCACTTAAGCTATGTATGTTAAGGTCAAAACCTAGGTAATCCCCAGCAGAGTCGCCATTCTGTTACGCCCTATTTTGAACTGGGTCCAAGATAGTTTGCAACTTCACGGTTCTTCTAACTGGTTTTAAAAGGGTTAGAGTCGCCACCTTATTTTTTAGGAAAATCAGGAAACCTATATGTATTTGTGTGTCTACTCCATTTTAGTCCACGAAACCTATGAGATTCTAGATAAGGGTTTTATTTACCCCGAGGGGAAGGTATTAAGCATCCCTCAGAGCCTGTCCGAAGACAGTCCTTAGACTTAGTTTAATTGAACACTAGAGGGGGATTATTTATCTGTTTATCATTATTATTACCTGTTTTCAAAATGTTATGACTTCATGGAAAGCTACACTAAATGATAATATACTAAGTATATACAGTGTATAAAAATGTATTTATATCAAGTATCAAGTATTCATAAAGAATGTATAGTAAAAAAGAATATATAAAAGAGTATAAAGAGAATGTACCTCGTAAGTATAAAAGTATATCTGTTAGTACAAAGAGTGTATATATATGTTAGTGTAAAGAATGTGTAACTATATTAAGAGTATAAAAGAATGTAAGACTATGTAAAAAATAAATATATCAAGGATATAAAGAATGTGCGTCTATGTAAGAATGTATGGATATTAAATAAATAAAGAATGTATTTTCAAGAATAAAAGAGTGTATATCGAACATAAAATGTCTAAAGAATTGTATAACTAGGTATATTAGTCCATAAAGAATGTAAAAATAATCTACGAATATTCATTGGTATAAAGAGTTTATAGCACAATTATTCAGAAAAGTGAAGTTATTCGACTTGTTTCTACCTTTTTGTTAAAAAGAGTGTTTGTTTAATGAATATCTTATCAAAAGAATAAGAAACAAAATAATTGTAAAAAGTATTGGTAAAAAATAAGTATAAGGAATTGTGGATAAAAAATGAGTGAAGATGTGTAATGCCTCTAAAGAATAAAAGATTTATAAATGCACGACTTAATATTTGCCTAGCGTCAAAAGGTGGATTTAACTTAATTAAAATATATATTAGTATACACGAACAATATAAAATGTAAGTTGTATTAAGAGTGTATAAAGAATATAAAATAAAGGATGGACTAGTATTTTTGCCTAATCGTCAAAAGTGTGAATTTATTTAACAAAGTATTTATACCAAGTCAATTTAATCTAGTTATGAAGTATTGACGGTCTAAGTCTTGCCTAAAGCGAATGACAATTTTAAATTTAACAAACAAAGCGACAAGTAAATAAATATATCAACCGTCATTCCAAAAATAAAGTTTTCACTATATATGAGTTTATGTTTTGTACAGTTATAAAAAATGCGAAAAGTAAATACAAACAGTGATTTGATGAAGTCTTCGGATTTCTTCCGAATGTCGTCTTCGGGATGTATCTCCGGGTACCTGTATAAACACTTAGTAAAAGTGTTAGTAAGAGAATAAATAACTATCGAATGAATTAAAGAAATAATGAATAAACTTAAAATAAAAAAACCCGTCTTTTGTACATGGGAGGCCTTGGAAATCGACGGAAATTTCTTCATCGGCCAGTCAAATGTAGTAATTGGTCTATATCAGTCAAAAATACCACCAACAACAACAACAAAATAACAGGAGCAGAATAGTCCAAGGCAACAAGAGAAATAGTAAAATGAAGCAGCAAACGCAGTAGCAAAATGGAGCAGCAGACCAATGTAAAGGTGCAAAAAGAATTAGTCCAACACAGCGAGCAAAACATATCCCAACATGCTCATATGAAAATTTACAAGAAAACACAGAACATGGGGGAGCCGTGGGAGAAGACAACACAGTCACCAAAAAATTCAACTCCGGCCAGATCTGAAACGGGACAAAAGGATTGCCTGAAAACGCAAAAAATAGCCCAACAAACAAACACAATTATACGTATATGAAAAATGTATAAAACACGAAACAAACGGGAGTCATCGGAGATGGTGGCGAATGGGGAAGGGGTTGTTTGGTTCGTGGTGTGAGGAAGAAGAAGTGGATTGGTGGTTGCTCGCGGTGGAGCTGTTTTGTTTGTTGGCTGCTCCGGTTCACCGGGGAATGAAGCTCCTCACCGGAGCAGTGACGAGGACCAAAAAAAAAAGGGGGAGGCGATGGTGTGGTGGTTTGCGGTGGAGTGGGTGAGAGATAGGGGGAGACGAAGTGGTGCAGTGGGGTCGTGCAGTGGTGGTGTGCGGGCTGTTTCGCGGTAGGTTTCCGCCGGAGCTTCGACGTTGGGAGTTCGTCGGGGTTGGCTTGGAGGAAGCTGGCAGTGGAGAGAGGTGTGGCGGAGGGAGTAGAGGGTTGTGTGTTCGGCGTTCGCCGGAGCTCGGTGCTCCGGCGTGGAGGGGCTGGCGGCGATTTGTGGGTGAGGGTGAAGGGAAGAGAAAGTGTTTTGGGTTTAAAGGAAACAAAAATCTGAAATGTGACGTGTTGTGTGTGAAAAAGATCTGTTCATCAAAAAAAATAACCCCCTCTATTCCTTTATAATACAAACTAACCCCTTCTATTGTCCAAAAAATATAAAGCCATATCCCTTTGTCCCCTCAATGCTTATTTTAATCCTTGAGTTATTGTCCAATGGGAATTTCACCCTTTTAACCAATGTATAAAAATTTATTAATCAATGGATCAAGAACCCAACCTATCACCTCAAATGTCAACTTTTTAAAAGGTGACGCGACCTTGACTTGATCGAATATTTGCTCTGCGTTTAAAAATTAATTGCTCCGTTTTTTCTACACTGACAGATTGTTCTAAAATGTAGTTAACTAATACATCTGTAAATAATAATGTAAGTATAAAATTTAAATATCAATGTATAAGATACAAAAATGCACTGCTATAAAATTAAGAAACAATTATTAATTGCACAAAAATGGTAGTATTACGCTGTACATGTGCAAAATAATGATTCTTGAAAAATGACAATAAATTGATAAAATTCCTAAAATAAGGATAATCATCATTAAATTGTTGAAAAATGTAAATATGTGTAAAAAATGTATTTCGCGCTCTAAAACGTTAATTTTAAGCACGGTGAGCCAAAATTAGGTGTCAACAACATCTGAATAGGATTTCTGACGATTTTGAGTTGTCTTCAATTGCTCCTGGATCAGCTTTACTTATAATCCTCTAGGGAAGATCTTTTCCTTAAACTTACTCCAACTAACTTAAAATGGATTAATCGCGCGAATGATACGGAATGTAATATCGGGTGCGAGGTATAATATCTTTCCTCCCTTAAGGACATTTGTCCTGGGGGTAGCATTATTAGAAACTAACCTTCAACAATACATGTGTACAACTAGTTATGTATTGGCTATCCGTAGACATTAGTCCCTGTATTCGTGGTTAGATGCCTTATCCTCGTGGTTTAGCCCTTAATAGCTCTAAGCGCTTTCGTCCATACATCAGCTATTGGTCCAATTTCCCGGACTAGCAAGGACGGACCTTCGGATCCTCATACTCCGAATGTCATCCTTAACTTTCGCCATTGGCTCACCTTTAATCATAGCTAGCTATTCCCACCAAGCTCTCTGCGAGTATTCTGTTCTCGAAAATTTCTTTTTTCTTCTCATTCTATTCTTAGTGTAGTGGAAAAGAAAATATTGTTCATAGGAATCAGGGACAAAGCATGATGTTAGCGGCTAATACCTCTACTTGGTTATCGGTTGAGAAGCTTCCCTGGCCACCAATGCTACGAACATGTCATGAGCCTTAGAGGAAACTAAGTTGTGTACTACTTTTTGTAGCTGCTTCTCCTTGCCTTTCAGTATTACTTCATCTTCGCGTCCCTTCGTCTACATCTAGGTTCTTGGCTGCAATATGCTGTTATCGACTTAGGGTCTTATAGGACGTCTCTTTCTTATGGGTTTTCTTCATATGTTTTTCCTTTACAATCATCTTCAGTGTTCGTCCTTTGAGTCTGGACCTATGGTCTCCTGTCACTGAATCCCTTTGTTGCGTTGCACTAACCTCAAAATTTTATTTCGCCTTACTCAATTACGGATAATGTCTCCCTCATTGTATGTTCTCATTTTGTGTTTCCACACGTTATGCATCATCTGCGTGATATCTCTTGTTTGACACAGAACTACAAGTACCAATTATCATTGCAATGTCCTCTAGATCTAGTACACAACTTGCCTCAACGATTCGGGTCTTCCCGCTTTCCCTTATTTAAGACCATGTAATCCCGTGACTTGTTCTGACTCAAACCTCATTTACAGGTGTTTGTGTGGATGTTGCCCCTTTCTTTATGGTGGTGTACTTCACTAGGCTCCTTTCTCGCGTCATTCCTTCTATAGGAGGGCTAGCTTATCATCTCACTACCATTCCTACCAATTGAGTTTAATACCTATGTACTTAGGATCTATGTCATGGAATCTCCATGTTATTTAAACTTCCTACATTCCAACTCATACTTCTTCCAATGATAAAGTTAAAATTTTGTCTTCATATGGCTCATCTGCTATTTTCAGGACAGCTCGCTCAACTTCCTATTTTTGTGGTCTCACCGCATAGTGTCCCTTGTATTAGCAGTCTTGAAGTCTTTGAGCTACTTATTTCTCCTACTTGTTAATCTAAGGCCAAGCGTATCCTATTAGATCTCTTGCCTTCCTTTAACACCTTTGTAACTCCTTCTTCATGACTAGACGTTCTTAGTGTACTATTTAACTTGAGATCCATTTACCTTGCTTATTGGTGCTAATCTCCTTGAATCAACATCTTTTTAGCTATCCTTAACCTTTTGGCCTTTGCTCCTCGGGTACACCATTGTCCAATTCTTGTTTCTTTTCCATTCCCCTTTTATTGTGATCCCGTCGCGTTCACCTATGTATCCTCTTCCTTTCCGCTTTATGGTTTCCTGCCCTTTTTCACATTGTTCTAACCTTCTTGTGGTCTATCGGGGTGAAATCCGATTTGTTAGACATACATTTCCCATTCTTTTCTCTTGTAACCGCCGTCGTTTACCTCCCTTCTTGCTTTTCTCAAGCCATGTTGTTACTTTTAATCCCTCTCTTCCAGGAGCCACTTACTCATTAGGGTACATATTTCATACTAGGGCGGCCCCGACATCCCTCAGGTGTTTAGTGAGATCTAAACATGCATACGTATTTTATTTAGCCGTGCTTAATATCATTTTTCATTACAATGTAAGCTCATAATGTTGTTCAACGCAATTAATTTACAAGGAATTTCCTTTCGTCACTTATCAATATCCTTTTCCATGTCCAATCTTTTGTCTTTTTATCCTTAAGTCGTCGTCTAACCATGATGAATCCCTTATATCCAGATTCCAATGTTAGCTCTGACAGCATCTTACTTACTGGCACTAGCGTCCTTTTCCCTTCTTTCTGAGACGATCATTCCCTCGCAGCGCTTAACACATTTAACGGCTCACTTCTCTATCTATCGTGCAGCTCATTCTCAGCCAAATTCAGCTTGCATAATTATCCCGAGAAATATAGTCGGAACTCCTATGTTTGCATGGTCTACTTGTCAACCTAACTCATTTTATAATTCTTCGTCATTATCGCACCTCAACTCTTCTTTTATTCAGGCCCCCTTGTTCCTTTATGCTTATTCGACTTGATTGCAATCCAATTATCCATTAGCACTCTTGAAACTAGCTCGAGATATCCTTACCATTACTAATTCCTCTTACTTCTGTTCATCCTCAAACTTTCATTGTTTCCGTCTGTCAAGTAATAAATGGCATTTCTAGGTCCCAAAACACATACATGCATATCATATAAGTAATTTCAATAGAGTGATTTAGTATAACCTGTAGACGGTCTGCCTCGATCCTAAATGTGAGAGCTTCTGTCAGATGCACTGCTAAGCGTAATCCTGCTATTCTCATCAACTACTCTCCTCCTTGTGTCCTGACTATACTCTTCATCCTGTATGTACCTCATAATATATACTGGCGATCCCTGGTTAACAGACGCCCAGGACTGAGGACTGTCCGGTTTCTCTTTCACGCTAACATCCATAGCGGCCCTAACATAGTATTGTACCATAGGGGAAACCGGTTGTGTAAACCCCTGCTCTGCTCCCCTGACATCCTGCTCAACAGGGCTTGAAGGTGAGACTAACACCTATGGTAGGGTCATATCCAAAACTGGTCGGACAGGCGTCTCATAGAAGCCCTCAGATGGATCCTCCTCAATAGAGGTCATAATCTCAGAAGGGTTAGACTCAATGTTGGTCTCTGAGGGGTCCGTCTCGATGATAATTTCTTAGGGGTCTGTCTCAATTGTATAACTTACATCCCTCCTCTCTTCTGCAACCTCTCGACCTGTATCGGTGGGTGGCGCTGGTTTAATATCAACCCTTGAGGCCTTGCCCATGCTCTTAATAGCTGAAACTTTTCTCTTCATCCGTAATACTGCAAAACGGAACAAATGGATCAGGAACAAAATTTTCTTTTCTTGGCTCTATCGCACGATCTAGATCATGAAGAAATGAAGTATTCCTAAATGTCCTATAGCCTCTTGTTTATAAGTATGGCGTGCTTTATACCCATAAACAAGACTCTACTAGACACGGCTAATAGACATTCCTAGGACTGACCTGCTCTGATACCAAGTTTGTCACACCCCAACGAGGGGCATGACGGGCACCGACCTATAGGCCGGATACCATCTGGCGTAACATATACCATGATTATCATATAATATAACTCGAGGGACACCTGCACCTAGAAAAGGCCCAAATACAGAAACATGCAATAACTCAACATGTATATATATATAGGCGAGCCAACAAAGCCGCTTCAACATCATGAGTGTCATAAAGCCTACAAAGCTATCAAGAGAATATCAGAACCAAAACAGGACCGAGGCCAGACATAACATCTATATACCCACTGTGTTTATAAGCCTCTAAGAGCACATATACATGACATACTGGACAGGACATGGACCCGTCGTATCCAAAAGTAACATATGCATAACATGTGAACATAGTATATACGAGAATAAGCAAGTCCGGAGGAGTGGTACTTGCTAATGCCGCTGAGCTGTCAATCCTACTGAAGAGGTCCTCCGCTCTGTCTGTCAGGACCTGCAGCATGAAATGCGGCGTCCCGTGCAATGGGATGGTCAGTACGGATAAAAATACTGAGTATGTAAGGCAGGGAAGTAATGACATCAGTAAAATATAAATGTAAACATGGGAGAAGAGTGATAACTGGTAAACTGTGACATCTGAGACCATACAATATGCCATGCATGAGAAAATCATTTTTCATATGCAAGTAAATATACATATTATAAGTGTTAGTGTTGCGGAACGTGCAACCCGATCCATATATAATGTTAGTGTTGCGGAACATGCAACCCGATCCATATATCATGTTAGTGTTGCAGAACGTGCAACCCGATCCATATATAATGTTAGTGTTGCGGAACATGCAACCCTATCCATATATTATGTTAGTGTTGTGGAAGGGGAAACCTATCCATATATCATATCGTCCCGCGTCCGAGGTATCATCATAACATGCCCACTGCAGTGGTGTGCACGTCTACGTTCCTGCCTGGCCGACTATAGCGCGGTGCAGTAAAGTAAAATAGTGCATACTTTATATATATAAGTGTATGAGGAGTCAAAGAAGTGACTTTGGGCCTTTCGGAGTGACGTAAGGTCGTTATACCTCCGAATATATTATGGGACACATATCAAGGCCAAGGAATAACTTAAATGATAATACTAAGACTAACATCATAAGGATCTTTCATAAAGCATACAAACGGTTTAATAGGAGTCAATGAACGACTTAGCTAGGGACGTTTACTTAATTTCGTAAAATATCAGAAATTCAGTAAAAAAATAGAGATTTTCGGAAAAATATGCATCTTTCATAAAATATATGTACTTCTCATAAAATACGTATTTTTCGTAAAATATATATATTTCGTAAACTGTAGGAAATCCGGAATAGACTCGAATGGATTGATAATGTACACTAGGGGTTCTATTAATTCGTGCCAAGGAAAGCGATAGCGAAACCTTACATACCTTACTTGTCGAGCCATCACTTTGAACAAATCCTTATTCCGATGCTCGCTCCTTCCCCGAGCCTATATTGAAATATATGCCCTTAGTCATAACCTTACTACGCTTGGGTTGATCCTTGTTAGCTTCGGACTCGTGACCCTGACTTCCCCCGTTCAGTTCCAACAACAACTACAACACTAAGATGTTGCCACGAGCTTCCCGAGCTTAATTGACGCTAGATTTCAACAAGTATCATAAAGATTGATGTAGAAACTTTAGGACAATATATGTATATAGATCTTGAAATATGATGAAAATAATAAGAGAGGGGCTATTTATACTTGTGAAGGTTGGTGGGCACCGACTCAACTCGTCGTGCACATCGACGAACCGTCAACACGGTTCGTCAATGTGCGACCGTCGAATTGCAAGAAAAATCGTACAATTTTTTCAGGCCATATTTTTTACTGTACGCCTCAGATTTTTGATCTGTCAGTTGTATTTGAAAGAAGACTCTCTGAACTTCAATTTGCATAGCTTATGCATTCCATAACTCCTCATATTCTGCGAGATATTCCTCTCTAAAGTTGGACCAAAAATTCTGTCGGAAATTCTGCCAAGTTTTCCCAAAATTTTAGCAAACTTAATTTCTTCGATTCGCTTGATCCCGAAACTTTTAGACACTTGTTAAAGGTCTTTCTTAACCTTATAAGAGTTCCATGACCTCCTCGGCTTACGTTACTTTACTTACGATGCAAATAACGCGAAAATATTCGAGGTGTAACAATCCCCTTACTTGCCTTAAAAGTAGCTTCCTCATCATCGATTCGGATTTTTATTTCATTCTTTTCCGAATCGATAAGAGCTCTTCCTGTAGCAAGGAAAGGTATCCCCAGAATAATAGGAATATCCCGATCAACAACACAGTTAAGAATCACAAAATCAGTGGGCAATATAAATTTATCAACCGGCACAAGAACATCATCAACCACGCCAATGTCACGACCCAATCGATGAGTCGTGACAAGTGCCTGACCTCTATTTACCAAGCACCCCTATACTCGTACCTGGAGCTCACTAAAGGGTAGGGTGGCCCATACATGACTCATAACTGAGCTATATTGACCCATACAAGAACGACATCAAGAACTATCAACCATCTGTGATATATATATATATATATATATATATATATATATATATATATATATGTATATGTATATACTGAAAAGAACAGTGCAAGCCGACCAGGCCGCTACATATTGCAAAGAACATATACTTTTACTTTAGTATACACGAGGTAAGGCACTTAATATCTCAAAAGAACATATACTTGTACTTTAGTATACACGAGGTAAGGTGCTTAATATCTCAAAACTCAGATACGGATCTCCATACTAAAGGTATAAATCACCCATAAGCCAAGGAATTTCTTGCGACAGAAATGAGAGGTGTAACATTATCCCCCCTTAGAAACATTCGTCCTCGAATGCTTATACAAGTCGGGGTTTATACAAATTTGGGCAGAGTCTCCCCTATAATTATACCAATCCACCCTGTACATAGCCACCCAATACAATGCCACACAGGACTACATACTAAATATACAATACCATGGCCTCAGACGACCAATCACAATAACTATAAATAAATCCAATACTTGGGGGTGATGATGCCTCAGACTGAGCCTTCTGAGATGACGGGAACAAATATGGGTATTTAGCCTTCATTTGCTCTTCAGCTTCCTAAGTCATTTCTTCAACATTATTGTTTCTCCAAAGCACTTTAACAGAAGCCACATCCTTAGTCTGCAATCGACGAACTTGTCTATGTAATATAGCCACTGGGGTCTCCTCGTATGATAACTGCTCAGTCATCTGGATATCATCTATTGGTACAACTCTCGAAGATCTCCTATACACTTACGAAGCACGTACACATGAAATACCGGATGCACAGACTCTAAATCAGAAGGTAGTTCTAATTCAAATGCTACTTTACCCATTGTGCGAATAATTCTATATGGCCCAATGTATCGAGGGCTCAACTTACCCTTCTTCCCAAATCTCATCACTCCTTTCATAGGTAAGATCTTCAGGAAAACCGAATCGCCTACCTTAAACTCTAATTTACGCCGCCGATTATCTGCATAGGATTTCTATCGACTCTGTGCTGCTAGTAACCTTTCTTGAATTACTTTCACTTTGTCAACTGCTTGCTGTATTAAATCTGGGCCTACTAGCTGATTTTGTCCAACATCAAACCATCCTATAGGTGATCTACATCTCCGCCCATATAAAGCCTCATAAGGAGCCATTTGGATACTGGAATGGTAATTTTATTATATGCAAACTCAATAAGAGGCAAATGATCATCCCAGCTACCTCGAAAGTCAATCACACAAGCTCTCAGCATGTCCTCAAGTGTCTGTATAGTACACTCAGCTTGTCCATCTGTCTGCGAATGAAATGCAGTACTAAGACTCACCTGAGTCCCTAATCCATTCTGAAAAGATTTCTAGAAGTTAGCTGTGAACTGCGCTCCTCTATCTGAAATAATGGCTGTAGGAACACCATGAAGTCGTACAATCTCTCTAAGATAGAGCTTCGCATAATTTTCAGCTGAATAAATAGTTCTGACGGGCAGGAAGTGAGCTGACTTTGTAAGCCTATCAACTATGACCCATATTGAATCATACTTCCGCTGAGTACGAGCAAACCTACAATGAAATCCATATTGATTACCTCCCATTTCCATGTCGGAATCTCCATAACCTGTAATAAACCTCCGGGCTTCTGGTGCTCTATCTTGACTTGCTAACAATTCAGAAACTGAGCGACAAATTCTGCTATATCTCTTTTCATACCATCTCACCAATAAACTCCCTTGATATCATGGTACATTTTTGTTGTGCCTAGATGAAAAGAATTGTGAGAATAGTGGGCTTCCCCCATAACTTGCTGACGGAGGCCTGCAACATTAGGAACGCATAATCTACCTCGATATATGAGCACTCCATCCCCTGAAATCACAAAGGTTGTCTTTTCTTTCTAAGGAGCTATATCCCGATAATGAACTAAAATAGGGTCTTCGTACTGACGGTCCTTTATCTCAACTACCAAGGATGACACCGCTGTGTCCTGAACGGTAACTTCTGCATCACCTGAATCTAACAACCGAACTCCAAGACTGGCTAGTTGACAAACTTCGCGGACTAGTTCTCTCTTCCCTGGCTGCAAATATGACAGGCTACCTATGGATTTACGACTAAGGGCATTGGCTACTACACTAGCCTTTCCAGGATGATACAGAATATCAACATCATAATCTTTCAACAACTCTAGCCATCGCCTCTGATGTAAATTCAAGTCCTTCTGCTTAACGATATACTGGAGGCTCTTGTGATCAGTATAAATATCAATGTGAACATCGTTTAAGTAGTGCCTCCACATCTTCAAGGCATGGATCACTACAACTAACTCAAGATCATGGGTGGGATAATTCCTCTCGTGCTTCTTCAGCTATCTAGAAGTATAAGCAACAACCTTACCGTGTTGCATTAATACACAACCCAATCCAATACCTGAAGCATCACAATATATCACATAGCCATCTATTCCCTCTGGAAGAGTCAAGATGGGTGCTGAGGTCAACTTGTCCTTCAATATCTGAAAACTTCGCTCACATGCATTCGTCCACTGGAACTTAGCTGATTTCTGAGTCAGCTTGGTCAATGGGCTGAAAGAGAAGAAAATCCTTCCATGAACCTTCTATAATATCCTGCTAAGCCCAACAAACTGCGTATATCTGTTGGTGTCGTGGGCCTTGGCCAGTTCTTCCCAGCTTCAATATTTTGAGTATCCACTCTAATGCCTTCATCTGAAATAACGTGGCCAAGAAAAGTCACATAGTTCTACAAGAACTCACATTTAGAAAACTTTTCATATAACTCTCTATCTTGAAGAACTCTGAGCACTGTACGTAGATGATCTGCATGCTTAATCTCTGACAATGAATAAACTATAATGTCATCTATAAACACAATCATGAATAGATCTAGGAAGGGTCTGAATACACGATTCATCAAGTCCATGAATATAGCTAGAGCACTAGTTAGCCTGTATGACATGCTACAGAACTCATAGTGCCTATATCTAGTCCTGAATGCCGTCTTCGGAATATCTTCCTCCTTCGCCCTAACCTGATGATACCTTGATCTCAAGTCTATCCTTGAGAAATATTTAGCACCCTGCAACTGGTCAAATAAATCATCGATCCTCAAAGGCGGATACTTATTCTTTATAGTCACTTTATTCAATTGCCTGTAATCAATACACATTCAATACCGGCGCTCCCCACGGCGATGTACTGGGTTTAGTAAAGCCCTTCTCCAGTAAATCCTTTAATTGCTCCTTTAATTCTTTCAACTCTACAAGTGTCATTCTATGAGGAGGAATAGATATGCCTCGAAGCTCATCTGGAAGCACCTCTGGAAACTCATTGACCATAGGAACAGACTGAAGGGTTGGTGAGTCTGCTTGCACATCCTGGACCCAAACTAGGTGATAAATATACCCCTTTCTGATCATTTTCCTTGCCTGAAGGTAGAAAATAAACCTACCCCTCGGTGAAGCAGCATTACCCTTCCACTCTAAGACTAGCTCGTCGGGAAACTGGAATCGAACTATCGTTGTTCTACAATCGACATTGGCATAACAGGAAGCTAACCAATCCATGCCCATAATAACATCAAAATTAATCATGTCCAACTCAATCAAATCTACTAGAGTATGGCAATTACAAACTATCACTACACAACCTTAATATACTCGCCTAGCTATAATTGGATCACCAACTGGCGTAGACACCTCAAAAGGTTGTATCGACTCAGGTTTTATCCCAAACTTTCCAGCAACAAATGGAGTAACATACGATAAGGTGAAACCTGAGTTAATCAGTGCATATACATCATAAGAGGAGACTGATAATATATCTATAACAAATCAGGAGATGACTCACGATCATGTATACCGGCTAATGCATAGATGCGGTTCTGAGGACAGCTCAAACTAGTTGCTCCTCCCCTTCCTCTACCACGTACTGCTGGTATCTGAGAACCTTGCCCTGAAGGGCGTATAGATGAAGATGAACCATCTACGGACCCTGTAGGCTGAAAAATACCTACACCACCTCTCGACGGACACTCCTTCATCACATGACCTGGCCGGCCACAAGCATAACAAGCATCTAATCCCAATCGACACTGTCCAGAGTATAGCCTACCACACTGGGTACACCATGGAAATGGTGGCCTCACTTGGCCTGACCCCGGTCTGTGCTGAGAAATCGAAGCTCTGGAACTCTGACTCGCTCCGGAATAAGAAGACCGATCGAATCTCTGGCCAGAAAATCGCGGAGGTGCACTCCATGCTGAATGAAATGGATACCGGGAATATTGGTGTCTCTATCCTCCCCTAACCTCACCAACCATATCTAAGGATCTGGCCTTCTTACCATGGCCCTAGTTACACTCACGCTCTGTCCTTCGCTAATGCTAACGATCTTCCAAATTCTGTGCATATGCCTGTATGCAGGAAATATCCATACCCGGCTGTAACGCCGCTGTCGTACACTCATCAATCAAATGTGTCCCTAGACCAGCCACAAAACATGAGCTCGATCATCCATCTCATCCACCATAGCTGGGGCATATCTAGCCAATGAATCAAAGTATACACTGTACTCCTGAACACTCATACTGCCCTTCTGGATATGTAAAAACCCGTCTGCTCGGGCCCGCCGAACCTCTGGCAGCAAATAATGACGAATAAAAGCATTTGAAAACTCTCGCCAAATGGCTGGAGGGGCATTCTCTCCCCTAGACAGCTTCCATGTCTGGTACCACTGTACTGCAACATCACGGAGCCTATAAGAAGCCAACTCCACTTATTCGACCTCTTCAGCGTGCATAACCCTGAAAGTCCTCTGTATACTATCAATAAAGTCCTGGGGGTCCATATTTTTCCTCAACACGGAGAACTATGGAGCATCTAACCCGAGGAAAGGCTTAACCCTCGCACTGGCAGGTCGGTCTGCCTGATCAACACCAACTCCCTAACGCTGAGCCTGAGCGACTACTAATCTAGTCAATAACTGTATAGCATCCCACATATCCTGGCTCGGTATGTCTGGATGAGGAACTGAGGGCACTGGGGTAGGTGCTGGAGGCAGGGTATGCGAAGTCTGAGATGGGCTCTCACTCTGAGACTCACCCCGAGCCCTGGTAGCTCGCTGAGTACGGCTAGTGGCCTTACTAGCCACTCCCTTGCCCTTCTGGGCAGTTGTAGCTTTCTTGCGTGGAATCACTGAAATCAGAACAAATTATTAGAAGGCAAACTCTTAACACATGACTCTATCGCACGATCTAAGAGAGAAGGAATGACAATTTCCTAAATGTCCTGCAACCTCCTGTTTATAAGTGTGGTGCACAACACACTTATAAACAAGACTCTACTCGACACGGTCTGTAGATAACCCTTGGACGGAACTGCTCTAATACCACTTCTGTCACGACCCAACTGATGAGTCGTGACGATTGTCTGACCTCTATTGACCAAGCACCCCTATACTCGTACCTGGAGCTCACTAAAGGGTAGGGTGGCCCATACATGACTCATAACTGAGCTATATTTATCCATACAAGAACCACATTAAGAGCTATCAACAATCTGTGCATATATATATACACACACACACACACTGAAAAGAACAGTGCAAGCCGACTAGGCCGCTACATATGCTATACACAAAAGAATCGGAGCCGACAAGGCTACATCACGTGCCAACTACATACAACTGTTCACAGACCTCTAATGGAATAGCAAACTGTAGAAAGGACGGGACAGGGTCCCGCCATACCCATATATGCATATACATCTCAAAATGGCATACCAAAATAGACTACAGCTTCGGATCAAGTGGAGCGCACTGACCACTGCTGGATGGAAGTCTTACTGAGCGGGACCGCCTGTCTGTCTACCTGAACCTGCGGGCATAAATGCAGCCCCCTGAGCAATAAGGGAGTCCGTACAGAAAATGTACCGAGTATGTAAGGCATAAGAACAACATATATATAGGAATCATGAAAATAACTGAAACATAAAAGCTAAAATCAATATCTGGAAGTGCCTCTGCGGCGAATTATGCATGCTCTCTTTAAAACAAATCTTATACATACATATATATACAGTATACTGCCCGGCCATATAGGCGCGATTTTATCATCATCTCATCATCATCCCGCGTCCGGGGTAATTTCATAATCTGCCCACAACAGTGGTGTGCGCATCTACGTGCCTGCCCGACCTACTATAGCGCGGGGGCGGTTTAAGAAAATAACTATACATATATAAAAATGCATGAAAGACTCGGAAAAGAATACTCTGAGCAACTTAAGATCTCTGGAAGCCATAGGTATAAAACATAGGAGGTCAAGGATATGCTAAATCCTATACCTTTGGAACTCGCTCGCTTACTCTGTTCGTTCATAAGATAAGATCTTGCCAAAAAGAATAGAAGGGACAGTCTTAACATACCTTGAACCATATCTAGTTGTCCAACGTCTACTTCACGAACTCTCAAGTCTACAATCAAGATGACATAGGCTACAATTAGACCCTTTACAACACTTACTATCCAATTCAAGTACGAAAAGAGCTTAACGAATTGTGGGCAACATCTTCCTTGTAAACATAACAATTCTTCAACTTCCAACTCAATCCAATCATCAACAACTATACCAAAAACAACAATATCAATACTTACATACCAAAATACAATCAAATCTATCCCAAACCATACCTCAAAATAGCCCTTAACCCTAACTTTACCCTTATTCAATTTATCACTTTCACAACTATGTTTCCTTTACTTAAAACCACTAAAATTCTTGATAATTAACTCAAACACAAAGGTAGGAATCATATACATACCTTGAGGGGTATAGGATTCCAAGAATCAAACTTCAACTCCAATTCCAAAGGTCACCAACTTCAATGGAACCCTAGGAACAACTTTCCCTTCACAAGATTGGGCTTACGGGGCTATCTTACTAAATCTTCACTAATATGATGGAAAATGTTGAGAGGATATATTTAAGGGTTTTCTCTTGTTTGGGAAATGAAAATAATGATAATAAAACATGAGGCTACATATATATAAGTGCAACTAGAAAGTTCCAGTGGTACTGTTTGACGAGCGGGTCGACGTGTCGACGGCTCGTCGACGTGCTCCGTCGACCTGCCACATGAAAGTTCAGAGGCAGCGGTGTACTGATGGCCCATAACAATGGGTCTTCGATGTGTTAATGGCCCGTCAATGTTTACTAGTTCTCCAGGTTTTTCCTGAGTTGATCCAACTCGTATCGATTTGATTCGTTTCACTTCTGATCCTATCGTATTGCAAATAACATATACTTGTAATTTAGTATACGCGAGGTAAGGTGCTTAATATCTCAAAACTCGGATACGGATCTCCATACTAAGGGTATAAATCACCCATAAGCCAAGGACTTTCTTGCGATGAAAATGAGAGGTGTAACAGCTAACCGACCTCTTAATAGATCTATTAGCCATCTGTAATCTCATAGTAGTCACCCTTGGCATCCCCAAACCTGATTGCTTATAGATAGCAAGTGGCATCAGATTTATACTCTGCCCCATTATCACACAGAGCACGAGCAAAATCATGGTACCCAACAGAACAAAGAATGGTGAACGCCCCAGGATCTCCTTTTTTCTGGATAGTAGTTGTTGAAATAATGGAACTCACAGTGTGAGTCAAACTCACGGTTTCATACTGCACCGTCTTCTTCTTGGTCAGTAGGTCTTTCAAGAACTTAGCAAAATCGGGCATCTCCTTGAGAGCATCCAAGAATGGAAAGTTCAGAGATAACTGCTTCAGCTGATCATAAAATTTCTCGAACTTAGCATCTTCCTTCTTCTTCACCAACCTTTGAGGAAAGGGAGGTTTAGATTTGAAAACCCCAGTCAAAGGGCAGAGAGCCCCTTTTACAGTCTGCTTGCTCTTATCATCAATCACTTTTCCAGAATATCAATAATTGTTTCTTCACTAGGAACCTCATCAACAATAATTGGTGCCTCAGATTGCACCTTTTCCTCTTCATTAATTGGCTCGAGATCAACAACCTTATTTTCAGCACTTTGGAGTGTTTTACCACTCCGAGCACTGATAGCAAACACACGGTCTACACTGCCTCCCCTATTCTTCGGATTCGGAATAGTATCACTAGGAAGTCCTCCTTTTTTGTGAGGGTGGTGCTCTCTCTATAAATATCGTGCATCTGCGACTCGAGCTTTTGAATAGCTGTTGTATGAGATCCCGCTATCTCTGTTAGCCCAGATAATGTCTTTTCAGACTTGGTTTGATTTGCCAGAACCTTCTCAAACATCGCCTCAACCCTCTAACTAGCTTGATCGTTTGACTACCCTTTTGGTAGAATGTAGGGACTGGAACTTCTATTTCCAAAGTTATTGTTGTTGTTGTATTCTCTTGGTTCGACCCACCATAATTTTTGTTATAGTTCCCATGGTTGTTGTTGTATGCACCTTGCCCCTGCTGAGGTCTCCATTGATTTCAATTTTGATTCTGATAACCCTCTTGGATGTCCCCCTTGAACGCATAGTTAGCATAGTTAGCATCCTCAACTTGCATAGGAAGTCCCTCGTGATATGGACCCTCTTGGACTTGGTACATCCCATTCGGCATACCTGAAGTGTCTTCGCAAATATTTACCTTCTTGGTCTGGTTCTCATCAAACTTCTTGGTTAGTAAAGAAATATTCGTTGCAAGCTGAGCCAATTTCTGCTGAGTATCCTGATTCTCCTTCACTATATTCTGGATCATGGCATTACCATAGGGTACAATATTAACATTATTCGAGTGCCAAGCCTGATTGTGCGTAGTCAATCTGTTCAGTATGTTGGTAACTCGAGTGAAGGATTTATCCATAAAACAACCGCCAGTTGCATTGTTTGCAATTGAATTCGTTATAGGATCCATCCCTTAGTAGAACTTTTCCATTGATATGTTCTTATAAAAACCATGAGTCGGAAACTTCTGCAGATATTCGTTAAATCTCTCCCAAGCTTCGTATAATTATTCCCCCGGACGTTGCTTGAATTCATAGATTTTGTCATGGATCTCAGCCTTTTTCCTAGGAGGATACCATTTCTTGAGAAAGACTGCTACCATCTTTGCCCATGCAGTAATAGAATTCTGGGCAACTTCTTGAACCACGTTCTTACTTCTCCAGCTAGGGAATATTTGAAAAGCCTCAGCCGAATAGGATCTTGTGAAACATTGTTTTGGATGTGATGAGCACATACATCTACAAAGTTCTGCAAATGTCATTGTGGATCATACTCGGTAGAGTTTCGAAAGTAGCCCTCAAGCTTCAACTACTGGCAGAGAGAGGAGTCGATTTTGCAACTAGTAGCTCCAACCCGAGGATGAACAATAGCAGATGCATAGTCCTCCTCAGCAATAAGATTAGCAAATACATACTCTTCATCCGTTTCATTCGCAAGATCGTTCAATTGACCACCTTGGTTACCAGCAGCTGCTCGTTGGTTTTGCTGATTCTGATTCATGTTCACCTGGTTCACGAGGAATAGCAAACAAGGTGTGATAGAATAAGAAAAAGACTTCAATCAAAGCAAACACTATTTAGTAATTTCAAAACCGTATTCCCCGACAACGGCGCCAAAATTTGATACGCTCAAATTACACCTTTTATTAGAGTAAAGTGGACGATGTCAAATATAGTAACCCAACAAGGTTGGGGTCGAATCCTACAGGGATTATGGTGTGAAAAGGTTACTAAAATCGTAGAATGCCTTATCTAGGTCTAATGTCTTACTCCGATGGTTTTGTAGAAAGTTGGTATGTTTATGACTAAATTCTAATTAATTGCTTTGGTTTGTATTATATGGTAAAAGAAACCAAGGTTGTGTCCCCATCAGATAAAGTGTATAATCATGAGTATTGATCTCGATATACTTCTAATGGATCGTTATATGAATGCACTTAATCTCTAGGTGAATCTCTACTATTTCCTAATGAATAAATATTATTTCTTTCTATGATTTTCCCAAATATAAGAAAGTTGATATGAAGAACGGTTAATTATGCCAAGTAAATTCCTCTTATTCCTAAGTGAATTTATTAAACAAGGGTTAACGCCTTGAGTTCTTGTCAAACCCTAATTATTTTCCCAAATAAATCAAGGTTAGCTAATGTTTGCAACCACTAACTATCAATGAATAACAAAGAACAAGTAAACCCTAATAATCCATTATGCATATATCAATCACAATTCCCAATCACAAAACACCCATCTTTGGGTTCACAATCTTAGTAAAGATGTTTAGCTACTCATGACAAAGAATAAGAAATAAAAGATTCAAGAATTCATAATTGCTTACTTTGATAAAAAGCGAAATTAATAATATTTGAATTGATGTTTGAAAGCTCCAAAAACAAAGGAATATTAAATGCTCTAAGTCAAGAGTCAAAGTATAGTAGCTGGTAATAAATAAAACCCTACATTGGACTATTTATAGGTTTCGAAAACGTAAAATTATAAAATTTGCCCTTAAGTCCTAGACGACAACTTATACGGTACGTATAACATTACACGGCCCGTATAAAATTGTACGACCTTCTGTCTTCACTGCTTCAGAGAAAAACACGAGCTGATATTACACGTTCCATATAAAATTACACGGCCCGTATAACTCGATCGTGAAACTCCTTCTTCAAATACAACTCTCTATCTCGTCTTAAATCCTTCGACATGCCCAACTATACGACCGGTATAGTATTATACGGTCCATATAAGTTGCTCCTATCTCATCATCTTCCAACTTTGACATTCTGTTGCCTTGTCCTTCTTCAATATGACCACAGACACAGTCCGTATAATATTGTACGGACCGTGAAAGTCAACTTCTGTGGAATTTCAGCGACTTTTACTTTCTGAACCTTAACTCTAATATTTACCTGAAACACAACACAAACACCTTAAAACAACACATACTTTCCTAAAAACAAGTGAAACTTCTCGTAAAAAGGTATCGAATGTGCTACAATTTAATGGCACATCAGTTGTCTTCACAGGAAGAAAATGAGCAGACTTGGTGAATCTATCCACGATCACCCAAACAGAATCAAACATGGCCCATTTACGAAGTAAAAACCCACAACAAAGTCCATGTTAGTCATCTCTCACTTCCACTGGGGAATCTTAATATTCTGAGCCAAACCACCAGGTCTCTGGTGTTCTGCTTTCACCTGTTGACAGTTCAAACACTTAGCCACAAAGTTAGAGATATCTACTTTCATGCTTTTCCACCAATAGTGTTGTTTCAAATCTTTATACATCTTGGTGGATCCCGAATGCACAGAATATTTAGAACTATGCGCCTCCACCATCAACTCTTGTCGGAGACCATCAACATCAGGGACACATAAATGTCCTTGCAACCTTGGGACATCATCACCAGCACCCACGGTGAATAAAGTGTACTCACCCTTTTCCACTTCATCTCGCAGCTTCACCAAAAGTCCATCTTCATATTGCTTGGACTTAATTCTCTTCTCAATATCATATCCTGCTTGTGTAATTCCTACTAATTCTCCATCTAATGTTTCATCGAGTCGGACTCCAAGACTAGCAAGTCTTCAAATTTCTCTGCCCATCGGCATCTCTTGTGCACACAAATAGGCTAAAGTACCCCTAGACTTTCGGCTTAAAGCATCTTTAACAACATTTGCCTTACCATGATGATACCAGATGTTCAAGTTGTAACCTTTCGACAACTCCAACCATCATTTTTGTTTGAGATTCAGCTCTCTTTGTTTGAAGATATATTGTAAGCTCCTGTGATCAGTGAAGACAACACAGTGCTCGCCATACAAGTAGTGACACCAATTCTTTATAGCAAAAACCACAACAGCCAGTTCCAGATCATGAGTTGGATAATTCTTCTCATGTTTCTTTAATGGTCGCGAAGCGTAGGTAATCACCTTGCCATTCTGCAATAACACACACCCCAAAACAATTCTAGAAGCATCATAATAAACCACATAGTCCCCAGACCCTGAAGTCAGAGTCAAAAAAGGAGCCAGAGTCAATCCCACCTTAAGCTCTTGAAAACTGTTTTCACAAGCTTCAGACCATTGGAACTCAGCAGTCTTCTGGGTCAATTTTGTTAGTGGTGCAGCAATAGATGGGAAACCTTCCACAAACTTACGGTAGTAACTTGCTAAACCCAAGAAGCTATGAATATCCTTTGCACTCGTGGGTCTCGGCCAGCCCTTGACTGCTGAAATTTTCTGCGGATCAACTTTGATACCTTCGCTAGATACTACATGACCCAAGAATGCTACAGAGTTGAGCCAAAACTCACACTTGGAAAATTTCTCACAAAGTTTGTTCTCCTCAAGCATGTTTAAGGTTATTCTCAAGTAACCTGCATGCTCCTCACGACTCTTCGAATACAGCAGAATATCATCAATGGAGACAATAATAAAACGATCAAGAATAGGTTTGAACACACGATTCATCAGATCCATAAATGCAGCAAGGGCATTCATTAGACCAAAGGACATCACCAGAAATTCAAAGTGTCCATAATGAGTACGAAAAGCTGTTTTTGGAATATCCTGCTCTTTTATTTTCAACTGATGATACCCAGACCTCAAGTTAATCTTGGAAAAGAACTTAGCACCCTGAAATTGGTCAAATAGGTCATCTATCCTACGCAAAGGATACTTATTCTTATTGGTCACCTTATTTAGCTGACAATAATCAACACACATTCTAAGAGTACCATCTTTCTTTCTAACAAACAGTATCAGAGCACCCCAAGGTAAGGTACTTGGCCGAATAAAACCCTTATCCAACAAATCCTTCAATTGGTCTTTCAATTCACATAGCTCTGCCGGAGCCATTCAATATGGTGGAATAGAGATTGGCTGAGTATCGGAAATAACATCAATCCCAAAATCAATAACTCTATCAGGTGGAATACCCGGAAGGTCTTCTAGAAACACTTCGACAAATTCATTGACTATAGGAACGAACTCAAATTCGAGTACTAAGGCTTGAGTGTCGTTGACAACAACTAGATGATAAATACACCTTTCGAGATCATTTTATAAGCCTTAAGATAAGAAATAAACCTACCTTGAGGCTTAGCAATTTTACCTTTCCACACAATAACTGGTTCATTAGGGAATTCAAAATGAACTAATTTATGCCAGCAATCCACATTCGCATAGCACGCAGACAGCCAATCCATCCCCCTAATCACATCAAAATCTACAATCTCTTATTCAAACAAGTCAGCTATAGTCTTACGACCTTTAATTACAACTACACAGTTTCTATAAACTCTAGAAGAAATAACAGGAACACCAGCAGGAGTATCCATAGAGAAGGGTTCTAACAATAGTTCGGGCTCCACCCCAAAATCAAGGGCAAAATATAGTGTCACATAAGAGAGATTTGAACCCAGATCAATCAACGAATACGCATCAAAATAGAAAATAGTGAGAATACCTGTGAACACAACATCTGAGGCTTCAGCTGCCTCCCTACGAGTCAAACCATAAAGTCGGGCTTGTCCCCTATTAGAAATGTTGGCAACCGCTTTACCAGTCCCATTACCACGAGCATTAGGAGCATTGTTAGTATTACCCGCGGACAGATTCCTAGTAGTAGCAGGTGCAGACGAATTATTTTTCTGGCCATAAGACTTAGCCATTTCACGTAGCCACTTCCTACACTCCCTCTTAAAATGACCCCTTGTACCACAATGATGACAAACACGAGCTTCTCATCCAGACGAGTGTCTATTACCATTTTGCGAATACCTGTTCTGGTTGTTGTTCCTCTGACCTTGTCCACTAGATGGAGCACTAGCATTAGAATAGTAGGTGCAAAATACCCTTTTCTTTGCCCTCCATTTTGTGAACCACTGAAACGACCCGCAGATCAGGCCCTCTTACTTTGTTCCCTTTCTAACCTCTCTTCACCCTTCCAATTCTTCTGTTGTTCAACGAACCCAACCAAAGATAAAAATGTACAAGTAGGAGATATAGTAGCAGCAACACATGCAAACTTGATACGTGGTACTAACCCACGCACAAATCGAATCACTTATGCTTTTCCGTCGGAATTATATACATTGCATACCTCGCTAGATGGGTAAACTTCAAGCTATACTCACGAATAGCCACAGTGCCCTGCTCAATCTTCTCGAACTTAGTAGTCATAGAAAACCGCTCCTCATCGGACAAACACCTCTCCATAAATGACTTTTTGAATTCAGCCTAAGTAGGAGCTGGAGCATCATTACCCCGCTCAGCCTCTCGCAACTCGAACCAAACATGAGCAACATCTTTCAATTAGTACTGTTATACCCCGTATATTTATTCATCAAATTATTCACAAGCAAGTCGACTCAAGTTTAAGGCGGAGTCATTTTCGGACACGAAATAGAAATCTTTAATTTTCAATTTTAATTAAAACATAAATTGTTTATAAATTTTATTTAGTGTAAGAATATTATTGAAGATTGGGGATTAATTAATTGCGATTAGATTATTAAGTAAGAATTAGTGATTAATTAAATCAATTAATTTAATTTTTCTTTCTTTCAAGTGTGGGCCCCACCCGATTCCTACAAAAAAAAAAGAATAAATAAAATTAAAAACAAAAATATAACAAAACATGGGCATGCCAAGTGGGGGAATACGTGTAACAAGTATGGATAGTATATGGATTCACTAGTGATGACTAATAAAGTCATGCACTTTACTTTATGCATTTTACTTTCATTTCTCAAATGAATTGAGAGAAAGAAAGGTATGGAGGAATAGCTATGGCTGCCATGGCAGTCCATAAAAATAAATATATATATATATATTTCCCAAGGTGATTTACGTGTGCAAGGGAGCGGCAAGTTAGAATTTAAATCAAGAAGGAAGAAGCGGTGCAATTGGTGCAAGTGATTATTGTTGATCTGTTCCACTTAAATTTAAGGTAAGAATTCTTCTTTTGTCATGAAATTAGAGTTAATAATGTGGTAATGGAAATATTAAATTGTATTAGGCAAAATTGGAAAGGGAAGGATTGTATGGTTGTCGTTGATGGTTTTGTTGGCTGGGATGTTGTAAATTAGTTGTCGTTATTGTTGTATTGTGTTTGAGGGTAATTGGTTATATTGAAGGAGCTGGAAATATAAGTTATATATATAAGGGTGTTTTCGTTTGTGGAAATACTATGCTCTCTCCGTGTGTTGGTAATTTTGCGAAGTAAAGATCGGAAATCGTATTTTGATGTCGTAGTTTTGACGGACTGTTTTGAGCTTGTATTAAAATGATATCGAAATAGTTGTATTGTTCATGGATAATGGTCGATGATGTAATTATGTTAATAGTATTGTAATGGAAAGATTAAAATTGGATTGGATGAAATTGGAAGTAAGAAATGTCATGAAATCGTTGTTATACGAAATTGTGGGTTGAAAAGGATTAAAAAGGGTTATTGGATTGTTAGAGTTGTTTATGGGCTGAATTGTAAGGACTCTATATGAATGTTGCTATTGCTGTAATTGTTGGTATTTCTGTGATAACAGGAGGACAATTAGAAATTCGGGTTAGGCGAATATATAGGGGAAGTGCTGCCTGATTTTCGTTAAGTCCTTAACTGATGGAAAACCCTAAACAAGAATATATAAATTGAAATATAGGTTCTACAAGAAATGGACTATA
Organism: Lycium barbarum; assembly: GCF_019175385.1. Classification (NCBI taxonomy): domain Eukaryota; kingdom Viridiplantae; phylum Streptophyta; class Magnoliopsida; order Solanales; family Solanaceae; genus Lycium; species Lycium barbarum. Next base: position 78,583,668 of record NC_083339.1, on the reverse strand, counting down.
GATTTGCGAACTAGAAAATATAGTTACTAACGATAACGTTACTCTTATATTAAATAGGCTAAAAGAGCGATGAGACGAACGGGTTACGAATAGCCGCTAACAGGTATGTAAAGCTATCCTTCTTTCTTTTGGCATGTCCTAGATCTAAGTGATAAATGATGTGAACTTTGGGGTAATTCTATTCATAAGTGTTGAGTGTGATTTGTGATTCTTATTCACTTCTTGATGTTAGAGCTCTTAAATGATTGAGCTTCCCTCTTCAGTTTTCTGTACGTTGAATAACAGCCGATATATAAGCTCCTATTCTCAGGAACTCTGTAATAACTAATGTCCAGACTTCTATAAGTCGTTTCATATGATCTTGCGAACTCCACAGCTTCAGAACTATGAGCACCCATTTCCCTTAGAAATTTGAACGTTTCATCCATAAAGTACTGAGGATCATCCCCCTCTCGTGAACCAAAGAACTTGGGCGGACTCAGCCCCAGAAAGTGCTTAAGTCTTCCTCTTCTACAAAATGTCAAATCCCTAACTCCACGTTGTTGCTGAGATGCCACTAGGGTGGTGAGCATCTGGATTGCAGACTGCATTGACCCAATTTCAGTCACGCCTGCAGCAGGGTCCGCAGGAGCAGGTGGACCCGGAGTTAGTGCTTGGTTTCCATTCCCGTTCTTAGCCTCAATATTGTCTTGAGCAGCAGTGTGGGTACTATTACAGTTCACTTTTACGCGGGTACATAAATGCTACTAAGAGGTTGTTGGTGCTCTAATTGGATTTTAGTATTTTTAGAGTCGCTACCTTATTAATTAAGGAAATTAGGAAAACCGAGTTTAGAAGGGTTTATCAAGCAAGAAAAATTCTTTTTGGACCAGAGTTCCAGGTAAGGGTTCTGGTGATCCCTTAGGGAAGGTTTTAAGCACCCTAGTATTAAGGATCCGTAGAATACGATTGACCTACGAGCTTTAATGTGTGATTAATGTATTTATTTGCTTAAGTGTTTAATTTTCTGCAAGAAAATGTCATTCATTTATCATAAAATTCAAAATTTCGGCAAGAAGTCCCCTTATGAAGAAAGGGGTTTTAGGTTTCAAAATCCATATAAGTGTTCAGCTCACTTTATTACTGGACCAAGACACACTCGGGATTTCTCCCAAGTAGATTCACTACTATTTTGGCCCTAATAAAATGAGTTTAGTCCTTATAGGTTTTATTATACATATATATAAATATGGAGTATATATCCTATATTTGATAAGTATATATATAATAGGAATTGGAAAATTTTCCATCAAGTCTAATTGATTTATTGAAAGCTCATAGTCAACTATATTCATCTTTCCAAAGCCATCTTTCCTCAAAATGATCCAAGTAGAATTTCCCTTATTTGGTTCTTCTTAATTTGGGATTTTCGCCCCAAAAGTATTATTTCTCTCTGAAAATTATATAAGTTTCATGCGAAAACGACCCGTCTCAGGTTTTTTGAAAAATTCTAAGTTGCCAACATTTATCAAATTTAGTCCAGTTATAAAAGAATATTTTTTTCCAATTACTCCAAACAGTTCCTAGATTTCACTTAATTCTTTCTGATTCGGTCCAATTCATCAAAACTCATGAAGAAAACTATTACCAAATTCCAAAACGAGCTCAAGGCCCAAAAATTGTTCTTTTATTATTTCAGGTTTCTCCAAGGGCTGAAGGCCCAAAATACTGTTTAATTCCTATTTTTAAAAAAAAGTTATTTAGCCTTAGCCATATTTAAATCGATTTCAAATTTTAAGCAAAAAACTAATCAATACCAATTTCATGCAAATGTTAGATTAGGCGAGATTTTAAAATACTTAGGCGACTTTCTAATAATACTAAATGTTTGCCTAAGTTTTGACATCCATAGGGTTTCAATATTCACATATGTCTTTACAAATACATTTATACAAAGATAAAATAAAGGGAAAAGGACATAAACTGGCCAACAGGCCAAAGTAATCCCACATTTGGGCCGGCCAACCCAAACTATTCCCAAGCGCCGGCCGGCCCAGTAGCCCAAACGGCTTTAAACAAAAATGACTTACTAAAAGTCCACTGCAAAGAAAAAGGACTATTTGTGGCCACTTTCGTCGCCACTAAAGATCAATTTTTTTTTAGTGGCAATTGAAAAAGTCTCCACTAAAGGATAAAATTCATATTGAGCCTTCAACAAATGTTTCAAAACATGTATAATATGTCTATACTTATACAGTGATTGAACTTTTAAAAAATATTTCAAAACATGTATAATATGTGTATATTTATACGTTGATTGAGCCTTCAAGAAATATCTCAAAACTCTTTTGTGGTGACTTTTAAAGAAAGTCGCCACTAAAGGTTCGCTGCAAACTTCCATTTTTTTTTTTAATTTTCTACTAGGGATTAAAAAAGAAGAACTAAATAAATAAGCTAAAGTAACCATCATCGAAAACTTAACAAACTAAAATATATCAACTACAAACTAATAAAATTAGTAAGTATAAATTAATTATACATTTATTAAACATAAATTATACATTAATTATACATTTATTAGACATAAATTATACGTTAATTATACATTTATTATACACATATTATACAATAATGATACAGTTTCTATACGTATGATACATTTTCTATACATATACAATAGTGATACATATTCTATAAAACAATGATACGGTTTCTATACGTATATGCATGGTATATTTTTTATATGTATGATACACTTTCTATACAAGAATGCTACAGTTTATATGCATATGCTGGAATTATATATACACTTTCTATACAAGAATGATACAGTTTATATACACTTTCTATACAAGAATGATACAGTTTATATACACTTTCTATACAAGAATGATACAGTTTATATACACTTTCTATACAAGAATGATACAGTTTATATACATATGCTGGAATTATATATACACTTTCTATACAAGAATGATACAACTTACATACACTTTCTATACACGAATGATACAGTTTATATACATATACTGGAATTATATATACTCTTTCTATACAAGAATGATACAGTTTATATACACTTTCTATACAAGAATGATACAGTTTATATATTGTATATGTATGATACATTGTCTAGACGTATGATACACTTTCTATACAAGAATGATACAGTTTATACATAAATTATACAACAATGATACATTTTCTATACTTATGTATGGAATATATATATAATATGTGAATCATTAGTGTATAATCAATGTATAACTAATGTATGACATAAACCTATGATACATTTTCTATAGATATACATTTTCGATATATATATGAATCATTAGTGTACAATCAATGTATAATGTACATACTAATGTATGATTAGTGAGTATACGTTGATGATACATATTATGCATGGAATATGTATTATATGTGAATCATTAGTGTATAATCAATGTATAATGTACATACTAATGCATAATATATGTATGATTAGTGAGTATACGTTGATCATACATTTATTATACACAAATTACACAACAATTATAAAAACCTATGATACATTTTTTATACATATATAGTAGGGATACATATTCTATACAACAGTGATACATTTTTTATACGTATGATACATTTTCTATACATAGTTGATCTTCAGTGGCTTTTATCAAAAAAAAAAACTAAGCTTTAGTGGCGACTAAAGCCGCCACAAATAGTCCTTTTTTTTGTAGTGGATTTTAGTGACGACTTTAGGTCGTGCTGGCTACACTTTGGGTTTGGAGAACATGGGCCATCCGGTGGGAATAGTTTGGGCTGGATGACCCTTTATGTCCTTTTCCCTAAAATAAAAGGAGTAGAGTTTAGGCTATTGGGCCCACCTAAGCCCACCAGTTGCCTATTTTGACCCATAGGTGGGCCTTCAATATATGTTCTTCCCTTATTTTCCATCGAACTTGATTGAATAAATAAGAACTGGGCCTCAGGCCCAATTAGTTTCAAGCAGAAGGTAGTGGCCCACAGGGTTTCACATAACGGGAGAAAGGAAGAAGAAAAAATGATGGTTAGAGAGACTCTTCAACTTAAACACATGTTTAAACTAAGCTACACATATTTACAAGTAGATATATATTAATTTGTACTCAATCAATTCAATTTATGTGGCACAGAAGGTCCAATACAAGTTATGAAGACATAAAATCAAATAAGGCCAAGTTTAAGAGAAACAGTGGTGGCAGGAAGCCCTAGTACAAACCAGTAACAACAAAAGAGAAAAGAGGCCCAATAAAAAATGGCACAAAGAGATGAATCCACATCAAACCTTTTGAACATGTAGGCCCAGTTCTGACTATAACAAAGGATATACCACATGCATACTGGATATACAAGTTCATATATGCCATAAGCATATAGAGCTTTTGTATATACCTAGTATACCTTGGTATATTTCCCATAGGCACAACTTATACTCAAACATAACAACCATCTAGACTCCACAGAAAAGAAGAAAAAAAAAAAAACCTAGTTTTAGCTAAGCATCAAGCATGCATATTCAGGGAAGACACAAGGGTACTTTAAAGACAGAATACAAGATGATACACAACAATGTTCAAGATTGAGGTATTGACAAGATGTAGTGACACAAAAATGTAACTTAACATAACTATACAGACAAAGTATCTAAGTTATTCATGTGAGACAGGAAACCAACCCAACCAAGCTCAATAAATTACAAAGAAAACAGAGAGAGGTACAATATTGTATAAACCAAACAACTATAAGCAGAAGTGTTTGACAGAGCTAATTGACAAGCAGACAGGCAAGTATAAGAAACGTTTTTCAATCTTTTCCTACATATAAGCATGTCTATTAGGTGATCCATTCCTACATGGTCATAAGAGGGCACAGAGGCATGATTTCAAGTAATAAACTAGCAAATGCCAAAGTTTAGGTTTGGTCAAGAATCTGGAAAACAAACATGCATTTGGTATGGTCATGAGACACCTTAAAGATAACAGTCATATACATAGGTAGATAACAGGTTTAGGTTCAGTAGAAGGCAATATGAGAGCATACAATTAATGGTCATGCAATTAACTCAATTTCAAAGACTCTACATGAGGCCTATGGTGACAAAACTAACAAGCCTAAGGCTCAAATTGACTTATATTTAGGTAACCAGTAAAGGAAAATAGTGATCCTCATGTGACTCATTCACAGAAGAAAATGACCAAGTTTATTGAGGGCATCAGGGCTGTTTTAGACTTCAACACAAATTCATACAAAGCATTACCATTTCATTTTTAGACATTCATGTAGGTAAGTGGCATACTTACAGACACGGGGATGAGACAACATGTTTTAAGTATGGGGACTGCATTGTTATACCATATTTAGCATAGCTCGCATATAACCATCAAACTCTTCACTTAACACTTCCAAATATTAAGCTTAAAATGTGTTCATTATCCTGAACCTAAGTTTCTTTATTAAATACTCATGAGGGGCACTTAACGAGATACCATTCCCAATCTAGGTGGCTCAACTCTTCATTTTTAAACCCATTTCTTAAGCATACAGGATCATATCATTACTAGTTAGCAGATCTTCTAGTTTTAAAACTCACATTAAGCAGAGGCATAGCAAATTTATCAAATCAACTGACCTTTTAGCAAAGCAAACCTTAAACTAGACATATGATGACTCATAAATCCAATCTATATAAGTTAATAAACATGTATATACTAATATTAATCATTAAGCAACAGTAACAGTTAATACTAGTGGATTTAAAGCACACATGGAGTCTAATAGGAAAGATAATACTGCAAGTACCACATTCGCAACATAACAAGGATTGAGTCATCTAGCACATAGTAGAAGATGCAACTGCACAGAATTTATGCTAACAAAAGGCAAAATAAGCATAGCTAAGCTGACTACTCCACATACTGAGCATTGACCAAAAGGATCTTAGCTAACAAATGGAATATAAGCAGGGATTGAATGCTTTTAGACATAACTAGGCTTATCAAATGAGAAAACATGATTAAGAAGGATCAACCCTTAGCATATATATATACCTAATTTAAACCTAAAACACCATAATTATACTAACAACTTACATAATCAAAACTAAACAGGATAACAAGGCAAATAAACTAATCAACTGAACGTAATGACAACTAACCACATAAATAGCATAAGATACTAAAATAAATACTGAAAAACAACTAAAGAAAAATGAATTACCTTTTTGAGCACAATCTTGATCTTGGAGACCCTTTTTCTCCTTAAATCCCAACTCAGCAACACACAAAAGAAAAGAAAAACCTTTAAAACTTTAAATTAATCAAAAAATTAAAGGTCTTAAGAAAAACTGCTAGAAACCCTAATTTTTTTTGGTGAATATCCAAAAAATATTCGGTCCCTTCAAAGTGTGAATTGGAGGTTCTATAAAAATCTGAGAAACCCTAACCTAACTCGATGGTGGATTATCAAACACAACGGCATGGCCGAGGGAGTCTAGTAGTTAAGCAACAACAACAGGATAGACTGCCTCACAAATTACTGTCCGAACCTTGGTTGCATGTCCAAAGGGGCGTGCGCCTGCTTCTTCGTAGAGTTGACTGAAGATAGGATCCAGTGGATGTTCCCTGACTTCATTTCTAAGAGCATAGTGGTTCGGGACAAAAGTTTCCCATTTGTTCCATTAGTCGCGGTTCGAGGAATCCATCCTTATTATCCATCTCAAGTTTTAAGGCAATTTGGTAGAAGGCGAGTGATACCCCAAATAGGGAACCCCAAACAATTTATTATCGAGCATACCAAATAGAAAATTAAGAATACTGGTACAATCCTTAGGGAGTGGAATAGTCATGTGAGTTGGGGTCCAGATACTTTAGCTCTAGACAAGTTCGAAGTAGGGTATGACCCAGAGTATTATGAGTGGTTATAGGGACACTTGGCCCGTGCATCCGTCTCACGGCCCATACTTCATCACGATACCCTAGAAGAGGAACGTTTGAAAGAATGTTTGGAAAACACAGATGTAATGAACCTTCCGGTCGTTATGGGAATTTAGGACTCCATTGGGAATTCTAAGGCTGCGGGTGGATTCGTAGGGCATCTTTTTGTATGCGTGCATGTTTGGTATTGTGTTTTGAGGCCTTGGATGAAATGTGGGGTGATAAGGGGAAAAAATAGATAGAAAACCGACCTCACTGCCCAAAATGGACCGCTGCAGCAGTGGGATTACCGCTGTGGTGGTACCGCTATAGCGGTGGGATTACTGCTGCAAGCGGCCAACCATTTCGTTGGTGGCCACTGTGGCGGAAGGTGGACCGCTATGGCGGTACCGCTATGGCGGTGAACCGACCGCCATAGCGGTCAGGCGGGAAAGTTGGGGACTGCTATAGCGGTCACTTGACCGCTATAGCGGGACTGCTGCAACGGTGTAGCGACCGTCGCAGTGGTCGACGGGAGGCAGTAGCCGGGTTTTAAATGCTTTAGTTTTATTTTATCATTCATAACACCCCAACACACTTCCCAACAAACACTTAGAGAGAATTTTCAAGCTAGGGCAAGACAATTTTGTGAGGTAAGTTCCATTGGTTTCATTATATCATTCCTTTTCTTTCATTATTGTAATCATCCCCATGGGTCTTTAATGGTGAAATTGAAATAGAAACACTAGAATATCAATGAACCTTCTAAACTTGATGGGTTATGGTTATTGTTGCTTAGTTATCATCTAAATGCGTTGGTTAGTTGGTATTTGTCAGAAATTGAACATTTAGAGCCATAAATTAAGTGATTGGAGACCTAGGGTTCTATAAAAATGGTGTCTTTGCCATGGAAAACTACTTGTAATGGGAATATTGATAGAATGTTGTTATAAATTGATGATTAATGATTACTAAGTGTCTGGATAGGTTGTTTATCACCTAAAAAATCATCCACCCCTTAGAATGGGGTGAGGGAAGGGTATTCTTTTGTTGGAACTTGTGATTTGAGTATTATGACTCATTGAGCCTTCTATTTCTAGACTTTGAGCGTTCTGAGGCTTTGAGTAAAGGAAAGGCTGTAGCAGAGTGACTTGCATTGTTCCAGCTTTGCTTTGAGGTGGGTTACGGTTTACTTAAGTTAGAATTTGATTAGTTGAATGTATGTTTGTGATTTCATTAGGAGAAAGCATGTCTAGTATTCGTTACATGATATTGTATAGTTGAGCTCCTATGTGTTGTGATTGAATGTTGTGTAGGCTTCATGCCATTATTCCTATGTGATTCAATCTGCAGTGGTTGTATTTTGATGAGAAGTTAATATAGTCTTCTCGAGGGTGTCGTGACATGAAAAGATGAGGTGAATATGGATATTGGGAAGGTAAGAAACATTGTTCTGTAAAAGGTATGACAAGGCACATATGTGGCCTAGATTATGGGCTCGTGGTCCGAGGATAGTTCAGGAAACGAGAGGTTTATTGTTATATCCCGCGTCCGAGGTTCGTTCCGGAGCGGAGGTTGTGCTCGGGTCAGAGGAGTGTTCCAGAACGAGTGGTACATGGACACCATGGGTACCCTGCACGTCATGACTACTGAGCTATTACATCAGATAGTATGTATGTACATCGAGTGGGGGTATAGTGTACTTTTGTCTCTGTTGTAGTTAACGTGTTCGTGATTCTTGGCAATTCGGTGATTTGTTGTGTTCGTCTGTGGTTGAATTGTTGTGATGTATTGATATTTGTGTATGATTGACTGGCTTGGGCTGCCGTAGCTTTTCTCTTTACAGGCATTTCTGGAATACATAATACACGGTTAGGGAAAAGGAAATCCTTATATCATGGCTCTATCGCACGACCTTATGACGAAAGAAGGTAATTAATTCCTAAAATGCCTACAGCCTCCTGTTCATAATTGTGGCGTGCAACACACCCATAAACAAGACTCTACTGGACACGGCTCGTAGACACACCCTAAGACAGAACTGCTCTGATACCACTTTTGTCACGACCTAACCGCAGGGCCATGACGGGCACTCGGTGCTAACCCACCCGGGTACCTCTTATCGTACTCTCATATTCACATCTAGGTGAGCAACATAGCTTACTCATAATTTATATGCATAAATAGTGCTAATCTCGTTGGGCAATGACACATTTATATCATCATCAATAACAATGCCCATATCCATATGCACAAGCTGACGAGGCTATCAGAATGATATACAAAATATGAGCCAACAAGGATAAGGACATCTAATCATATACGATTGTCTACGAGCCTCTAAGAAGAGTAGAGTATGTCACATCATATAGGCGGGATAGGACCCCTCCATGCCCATAGGTACGTACACAAAAGAATAATACCAAAAGCTGTAGCTCCGGATGAAATGGAGCTCCTCTATGCAGTCCTTGAATAAGATATCTATGGATCAAGGCTGTCTCCCTGTCCACCTGCGGGCATGACGCAGCGTCCACGAACAAAAGGACGTCAGTGCGAATAATGTAATGAGTATGTAAAACATAATCAACATCATAATAGGAGCATAAGAGACAGCCTAGGAAATAGCACAAGATGGGAGAATCAGAAAATAGTAGCCATTATCGTAATTACTTACTTGTCTTGCATAGGGACCTTCCATTTCTAATGCGTGCTCGTGTACACACATATATACATATACAAATATCCATATCCGTATCCATATTCGTATCCGTATTCATATATATATATATATATATTCGTATCCATATTCGTATCCGTACTCATATACATATTCGCGTCCATAGCATACACGACCATGAAGGTTCAATGGTTTCACATACCCGGCCATGACAAGGCTCGATGTCGTACATACCTGGCCCTACCATGGCTCAGTGTTATCCGTACCCAACTGCAGTGGTGTGCGCGCGATAGGTATCATACCCGGCCATATAAGCTCGGTGTTACATAATAGTCATACATACTTAGACCCGTATACATAAAAGTCCATAAGTATCATCAACATCATTGCCATCGTCGTTTTCGTTACCTCTATCCTTATTGGATCAACTATCATATAAAGGAAGTACTAGTATCATGAAAGTATCTAGAATCATGAGCTTGGGTACTCTTAGAGGTAGAGTCATTTATAAATCATTATGGAACTCATGAAAGGATACATACATACATATATATATATATATATATATATATATATATATATTCATATAGCAAGGGAACCATGCCTTAATGAAAGAAGGGTTAGCCTTACATACCTCTTTGTCTCCTTAACTATTTAACGTTCCCCGATGAAGCTTGAATAATCTACATTTAGAAGGATTCATAACATGGTTAAGCCTTAATGATACTCATGAATTCAAACTAGAATAATTCATGACCCAATAAAAATTAGGTAGCATTTCCCCTATTTCGTCAACTTCCACCATATCACAAAACAACTCCCAACAACCACATTAACATCCATAATACACTCATAATATCATAATCAAGTGATCACACTTCCTTAAGCCTTCAAAATTCATCCTTATGTTTAACTTATGCTAGGAACTTCATACCCATTTTAGCACATTTTCATATAATTCTTCCTAATCACAATTATTACCTTCCATAACATGATTATATCCATGTCATACTAAGAATCATAACTCAATTTAGTGTACTATTCATAAACATCACAAAAACTACATTTCACCCTCGTTTTCTACTTTCTTCTTCAACCCAAGTCTTTCAACCCCTCAATATTCTAAATAACATGAAAGGATCCTAGAACTTACCTTTGATAATGTGAGAGTGGTCTTTGGGTGGAAACACTTCACTTGAGGAAAACCCTAGCTTCAATCCAAAGAGATTTCTTGACTTGCATAAACCCTAGAAAGAATTCTTGCACTTTATTTCCACCAGCTCTTGATGTTTTACTCTTGATTTATCTTAGGTTTATGTTCAAATGGTGTGGAGAGTATCCTAGAACTTTCTTGAGATGTGTAGAGAAAATAGGAAATGAAATAAATGAACTTGGGGCTCCCTTTTATAAAATAAAAATCTATCCCGACGGTATTATACGGACACTTATACGGTTCCTATAAATTTATACGGTCCGTATAAGTGACCATATAATTTCATCAGTGATGGACCTTTACTGCAATGGTTATACAGACCATTATTCAGACCGTATAAATGGTCGTATAATCCAGTTTTCACCGATCTTGTTCTTGTCGCTTCATTTGATCTCCAATCCTTAGGGAACATTCTTAACACTTGTTTAACATTTCATTAACAACCTAAGGGGCGTCAGAACTCTTTCTCAAGGCATCATTAAGTTAACATTAATTCGGTACTTTACAAAGCTCTTCCTAGACATAACGTATACTTCGCCTTTCTTAGTAAACTTTCTTCTCTTTGCTTCAAACGTCTTTGGAATCTTAATTAGAATTATTCAATACTACTTCTCACATTGTGTTAATCTATTCACTGTGCAACGACATGAAATTTTTCGAGGTGAACATTCTTTCCCCCTTTAAAAACATTCATCCTCGAATGTTAAGTTCTCGAGAATTTTACGAGAATTTCGCCAAAGTTTCCCCTGTAATATGGCACTACCATCCTATCACAGCAACCCAAAATATATATCGCGTCACAGGGTTACAACAACACATCTACAACCATGTCCACACACGACCAAGAAAACATTGAACATAGCATCACATACCTAGGGGTAATGGCGTTTCTGCCTAAGTCTCCTCTGAAGGTGGAAATAAATGCGGGTATTTGGACTTCATACTTTCTTCTGCTCCCCAAGTCATTTCCTCTCGGTTATTATTTCTCCATAAAACTTTTATGAACCTACCTCTTTGGTCATGAGCTTTCATGCTTGCCTATCTAAAATGGCAATGGGGACTTCTTCGTAGGATAATTGTTCAGTGACTTGAACATCATCTACCGGTACAACTCTAGAAGGATATTCAATGCACTTACGAAGCATCGATACATGGAAAATTGGGTGTCCTGACTCCAAATCCGCAGGTAGGTATAATTCATAAGCCACTTGGCCTACCTTGCGTACAATCTCATAAGGTCCAATGTACCGGGGACTAAGTTTGCCTTTTTTTCCAAATCTCATGACGCCCTTCATTGGCGATACCTTCAAGAATACCCAATCTTTCACTTGGAACTCCAAATCTCTTCGACGATTATCTACATAGGATTTCTGACGACTCTGAGCTGTTAATAATCGATCCTGTATAAGCTTGACTTTCTCTATAGCTTGTTGGACCAAGTCTGGCCCTATCAATTTGGTCTCTCCTACTTCGAACCACCCAATTGGAGATCTATACTTTCGCCCATATAAAGCCTCATACGGGGCTATTTGGATGCTAGAATGATAACTATTGTTATAAGAAAATTCAATAAGTGGTAAGTGATCATCCCAACTACCTCCAAAATCCAATACACATGCCCGTAGCATATCCTCAAGAGTTTGAATGGTATGTTCAGCTTGCCCATCCATCTGTTGGTGAAATACCGTGCTAAGGCTCACCTGAGTCCCCAAACCTTCTTGGAAAGATTTTCAAAAATTGGTTGTAAACTGAGTCCCTCTATCGGAGATAATAGAAACTGGAACACCGTGAAGTCGCACTATCTCTTTAACATAAAGCTTTGCACAATGTTCTGCTACATATGTAGTTCCGACCGGTAAGAAATGAGCTGACTTCGTGAGTCTATCCACAATAACCCATATATAATCATACTTATGTCAGAACGGGATAAGCCTGTAATGAAGTCTATGTTAATTACTTCCCATTTTCAAGTTGGAATTTCCATAGCTTGCAATACTCCACCCGCCGTTTGGTGTTCAATTTTCACTTGCTGATAGTTAGGACATTGAGCTACGAATTCCGCTATATCTTTCTTCATCCCATTCCACCAATATATAGATTTAAGATCATGATATATTTTCGTTGCTCTTGGGTGAACAGAATAACGGGAACAATGGGCTTCTCTCAAAATTTGGCGGCGTAATCCTGCAACATCAGGAACACATACCCTGCCTCGGCATCGGAGAACTCCATCTACAGAAATCTCAAATGATGACTTCTCCTTCTGAGGTAGTAGATTTCTGTAATGAATTAGCATGGGATCTTCGTATTGACGCTCTTTCACTTCCACTACTAGTGACGAGACCACTGAATTCTGAATGGTAGCTCCCATGTTGCTTGAGTCCACTACCCGAATTCCTAGGCTAACTAGCTGCTGCAGCTCATGAGCTAGCTCCCCTTTTTATGGCTGAACATTGCATAAAATTCCCATGGATATACGGCTAAGAGCATCAGCCACAACATTTGCCTTCCCGGGATGATACAGGATATCAACATCATAGTCCTTCAACAATTCCAACCACCGTCGTTGCTGTAAATTTAACTCTTTCTGCTTGAATATATACTAAAGGCTCTTATGATCTATATAAATATCCATGTGGATACCGTATAAATAATGCCTCCACATCTTTAATGTATGAATCACTGCAGCCAATTCAAGATCGTTGGTCGGATAATTTTTCTCATGTTTCCGTAATTGTCTGAAGCATGCACAATTACCTTACCATGTTGCATCAACACACAGCCTAACCCAACGCCTGAAGCATCACAATAGACAACATAACCTTCCGATCCCTCTGGAAGTGTCAGGACTGGGGCAGAAGTTAATCTATCCTTTAGCTCTTGGAAACTGCATTCACAAGCATCTGTCCATTGGAACTTAGCTAATTTCTGGGTCAGCTTCGTGAGTGGTGCAGAAACAGAAGAAAACCTTTCTACAAATCTCCTATAATAACCTGCTAAGCCCAGAAAACTACGGACCTCTGTAGGTGTTGTGGGCCTTGGCCAAGTCTTCACCGCTTCAATCTTTTGGGTATCAACCCTAATACCATTGGCTGAAATAATATGCCCCAAAACGGTCACTGAGTTCAACCAAAATTCACACTTAGAAAATTTGGCAAACAACTCTCGAGTTTGAAGAACTCTAAGGACAGTACGCAAATGATCCGCATGTTCTGCCTCGGGCCTAGAATATACCAGAATATCGTCAATGAACACAATCACAAGTAAATCTAAGAAGGGCCTGAACACATTGTTCATAAAATCCATAAATACTGTCAGTGCATTAGTTAGCCCGAATGACATTACCCGGAACTCAAAATGACTGTGTCTGGTTCTAAAGGTCGTCTTAAGAATATCTTTCTCCCTAACTCGCACTTGATGATACCCGGATCTCAAATCTATTTTTGAAAACCATTTGGCGCCTTGCAATTGGTCAAATAAATCATCAATCCTCGGAAGCGGATATTTATTCTTGATTGTCACCTTATTTAGCTGCCGATAGTCAATGCACATTCGCAAGGAGCCATCTTTATTTCGCACAGACAACACGGGTGCTCCCCACAAGGAAGAACTAGGCCTAATAAAACCTTTTTCAAGCAAGTCCTTCAATTGATCCTTCAACTCTTTCAACTCTGCGGGAGCCATTCTACAAGGAAGAATAGATATGGGCTTGGTATCCGGTAGCACATCTATAGCGAAATCAATCTCCCGCTCTGGAGGGAGGCCCGGATGCTCTTCCAGGAATACATCCGGAAACTCATTCACCACGGGGACAAACTGAAGAGTTAGCGATTCAACTTCTACATCATGAACCCGAACTAGATGGTAAATATAACCTTTGGCGATCATTTTCCTTGCCTTGAGATAGGAAATAAACCTACCTTTTTGGGGACGCATTATTTCCTTTCCATTCTAAAACTGGTTCTCCCGGAAACTGGAAGCGAACCATTTTCATTCTACAATCAACATTGGCATAGTAAGAAGCCAACCAATCCATGCCCATGATAACATCAAAGCCCACCATTTTTAAATCATGTAAATCAACCATAGTACGATGGTCACAAATCATAACTACACAATTTCTATATACTCGGCTAGATATTACCGGTTCACCAACGGGTGTAGATACCTCAAAAGGTTTGATCGATTCCCATTTGACCCCAAACCGACCCGAAATATATGGAGTAACATATGACAACGTGGAGCCCAGATCAAAGCATATACATCATAAGAAAATACCGATAATATACCTATGACGACATCAGGGAAAGACTCAAGATCTTGGCGTCCAGCCAAAGTATAAATACGGTGATGAGGACCATTAGAGCTAGGAGCTCTCCAACTACCTCTACCTTAGCTGACCGGCGCCTGTGAACCTTGCCCGCGTATCGATGATGAAGACCCGGCTACCGATCCCGAAGGCTGGACTCTACCCCTACTACCAACTGAGGGGCAATCACGCATGATATGGCCTGGGCGACCGCATGTATAGAAAACCTCTAAACCTAGTCAACACTGGCCCCAATGTAACTTCCCACAATGGGAACACCGTGGCACGGGTGGCCTAGCCTGACCCGAATCACCCCTGAACTGAGAACCCGAAGCCCTGAAACTATGACTCGGCCCGAAATGAGTAGATCTATCAAATCTCTGGCCTGTAAACCGTGGAGGCGCACTAGTCATAGAATGGCCTGAATGCCTAGCAAACTGCTGCCTTGGCCCGCCTCTAAACTCACTTGTTGGACCCGAAGATCTAACCCTCTTGTTATACCCTCTATCATGCTCACGCTCACTTTTTTACTGTTGTTGTGTTTCTTCCAAATTCTGGGCATGGGCTTGAATGCGTGAAATATCCATGTTGTCCTGAAGGGACGCAATCAAGCACCTATCCATCAAATGTGTCCCTAGGCCTCTCACAAATCGGTGCACGCGATCACCTATATCCGCTACCATAGCCTGAGCATACCTAGCCAAAGAATTGAAGTGGAGACTATACTCTAAAGCACTCATACTTCCTTGCCTAAGATTTAAGAACTTATCAGCTCTAGCTCGCCGAACCTCTGGAGGCAAGTAGTGTCGGCGGAAGGCATCCACGAATTCTTGCCATACCGGGGGAGGTGTATTGACTCCTCGTGAAGTCATCCAAACTGTGTACCGATGAACCACGACATCCCTCACTCTATAGGATGCTAACTCTACCGATTCAATGTCCGAAGCATGCATTAATCGACGTGTCCTCCACATCCCATCAATAAAATTCTGGGGGTCCTCATCCGGCTTGAACTCGAAGAATTCCGGAGAGTTCAATCATATAAAATCGCAGGCCCTTGCACTAACAGCCCTATCACCTTGCCCAATACCTTGCCACTGAGTCTGGGCGGCAACCAACTGGGTAAGTAATTGAATGGCCTCTTTTACATCTTGGCCCGACGCATCCAGTGGAGGAGCTGGAGGTGCTGGAGCTGGGGCTGACGCTCCCTCATGCTCCTCAGAAATAGGTACTGAGTGAGAGGACTAAGATTGAGCCATATTCTGGGATTCACTTTCCTCTACAACCGTTGGCGGCGCTCTTTCAGCCCGCTTTCCTACCACTGTCTTGCCCTTTTGGGCTACCGTATCTTTTCTCTTTACAGACATTTCTGAAATACATAATACACGGTTAGGGAAAACTAAATCCTTATATCATGACTCTATCGCATGATTTTATGAAGAAAGAAGGTCATTCATTCCTAAAATTCCCACAGCCTCCTGTTCATAAGTGTGGCGCGCAACACACCCATATACAAGACTCTACTGGACACGGCTCGTAGACACACCCTAAGACAGAACTGCTCTGATACCACTTTTGTCACGACCTAACCGCAGGGCCATGACGGGCACCCGGTGCTAACCCACCCGGGTACCTCTTATCGTACTCTCATATTCACATCTAGGTGAGCCACATGGCTTACTCATAATTTATATGCATCAATAGTGCTAATCTCGTTGGACAACGACACATTTATATCATCATCAATAACAATGCCCATATCCATATACACAAGCCGATGAGGCTATCAGAATGATATACAAAATGTGAGCTGACAAGGCTAAGGACATCTAATCATATACGACTGTCATCAAGCCTCTAAGAAGAGTAGAGTATGTCACATCATATAGGCGGGATAAGACCTCTCCATGCCCATAGGTATGTACACAAAAGAATAATACCAAAAGTTGTAGCTCCGGATGAAATGGAGCTCCTCTCTGCAGTCCGTAAATAAGATATCTATGGATCAAGGCTGTCTCCCTGTCCACCTGCGGGCATGACGCAGCGTCCACGAACAAAAGGACGTCAGTGCGAATAATGTACTGAGTATGTAAAGCATAATCAACATCATAATAGGAGCATAAGAGACAACCTAAGAAATAGCATAAGATGGGAGAATCAGAAGATAGTAGCCATCATCGTAATTACTTACTTGTATTTCATAGGGACCTTCCATTTCTAATGCGTTCTCGTGTACATACATATATACATATACAAATATCCATATCCGTATCCATATTCATATCCGTATTCATATATATGTTCTTATCCATATTCGTATCCGTACTCAGATACATATTCGCGTCCATAGCATACCCGACCATGAAGGTTCGGTGGTTTCACATACCCAGCCATGACAAGGCTTGGTGTCGTACATACCTGGCCCTACCAAGGCTCAGTGTTATCCGTACCCAACTGCAGTGATGCGCGCGCGATAAGTATCATACCCGGCCATATAAGCTCGGTGCTAGATAATAGTCATACATACATAGACCCGTATACATAAAAGTCTGTAAGTATCATCAACATCATTGCCATCAGGATATATATATATATATATATATATATATATATATATATATATATATATATATATATATATATAGCAAGGGAACCATGCCTTAATGAAAGAAGGGTTATCCTTACATACCTCTTTGTCTCCTTAACTATTTAACGTTCCCCGTTGAAGCTTGAATAATCTACATTTAAAAGGATTCATAACATGGTTAAGCCTTAATGAGACTCCTAAATTCAAACTAGAATAATTCATGACCTAATGAAAATTGGGCAGCATTTCCCCTATTTCGTCAACTTCCACCATATCACAAAACAACTCCCAACAACCACAATAACATCCATAATACACTCAAAATATCATAATCAAGTGATCACATTTCATTAAGCCTTTAAAATTCATCCTTATGTTCGACTTATGCTAGGAACTTGATACCCATTTTAGCACATTTTCATATAATGCTTCCTCATCACAATTATTACCTTCCATAACATGATTATATCCATATCATACTGAGAATCATGACTCAATTTATTGTACTACTCATAAACATCACAAAAACTACATTTAACCCTCATTGTCTACTTTCTTCTTCAACCCAAGTCTTTCAACCCCTCAATATTCTAAATAACATGAAAGGATCCTAAAAATTACCTTTGATAATGTGAGAGTGGTCTTTGGGTGGAAACATTTCACTTGAGGAAAACCCTAGCCTCAATCCAAAGAGATTTCTTGGCTTGCATAAACCCTAGAAAGCTTTCTTGCACTTTATTTCCAGCAGCTCTTGATGTTTTACTCTTGATTTGCCTTGGGTTTATGTTAAAATGGTGTGGAGAGTATTCTAGAACTTTCTTGAGGTGTGTAGAGAAAAATGGGAAATGAAATAAATGAACTTGGGGCTCCCTTTTATAAAATAAAAATCTATCCCGACGGTATTGTACGGACACTTATACGGTCCGTATAAGTGATCGTGAAATCGTCCCAGCAACAAATCATTTCGGTAACCATTATACGGCACATTATACGGTCCGTATAAGTGACCGTATAACTCCATAAGTGATGGACCTTAACTGTAACGGTTATACGCACCATTATACGGACCATATAAATGGTCGTATAATTCACTTTTCTCCGATCTTGTTCTTGTCGCTTGATTTGATCTCCAATCCTTAGGGAACCTTCTGAACACTTGTTTAACACTTCATTAATAACCTAAGAAGTTTCACAACTCTTTCTCAAGGCATCATTAAGTTAACATTAATTCAGTACTTTACAAAGATCTTCCGAGACACAACATATACTTCGCCTTTGTTAGTAAACTTTCTTCTCTTTGCTTTAAACGTCTTTCGAATCTTAATTAGAATAATTCAATACTATTTCTCACACTACGTTAATCTATTCACTGTGCAAAGACATGAATTTTTTTGAGGTGTAACAGGAGCGCACCAGCAACAGCTGGGGGAAAGTGCTACCGAGCTGGATCGTCTGCCTATCTATCTGTCCCTGCGGGCATGAACGCAAACCCCCGAATGATAGGGGAGTCAGTACGGATAATGTACTGAGTATGTAAGGTGGAATTGAAACAGTATATCTCAACTAGAATGATAAAGGAGTAGCAGACTTAATCTGTACCTGTGATCGACACTACAAATCATGTATGTGCATATGAACTTTTAATACATCACGACTATATATGTATGTAATGCATCCCTTCGCCGTGCTCGTAGCCCCTTCGGGCATAATAGTATAATGCACTTTTGAAAACGTGCAAATATATATATATATATATATATATATATATATATATATATATATGTATGTATGTATGTATGTACCTTTACCTATTTGCTCCTTCGAGCTTCGCCCCGTCGGGCATCATATCATAATGGCCCCTTCGGGCATCTCAATCATCATATACAAGCTGATCAGGTGGTTTTCGTATATAACGCCATAGCCTTTCCCATGCCCCATGATATCATGATGCATAAGTATATAAATATGTGCAAATGCATTATAATCTTTGTAAACCATCAAAGAACTCCCTTCGGAGCAACTTTTATGTCAAATGTGAACTTCTTCCCTTTTTGCATTTGTCTCCTTCGAGACTTAAAAACAAATATGAAATGCATATGAATAAAGAGGCCTTATGAATGTCCCCTTCGGGATTTAGACACCATTTTGAAAGTGTACAATGCAGGGATGCCCCTTCGGGACTTAAGAGGTCAAGGATACGCTAAATCCTATACCATCTAGGAGTAGAGTCTTTGGAACTCGCTTACTTACTTTGTTCTTTCAGAAGATAAGGATTATGCCAAAAAAATAGAAAGGACGGCTTTAACATACCTGGAAGCTTACTTTCCGGCTCTCCAAACTACCTTTCGTCTTGCAATCTATTTACGATCGTTCGTAGTCTCGTAATCTACATATAAAACCATTTCTACTATGGTTAGGTTATCATCATACACTTATCTCAAGCCTTTAATTTAAATCCATTTAAAATCTGCCGAAATTCGGGCACCATTTCCCCTGTTTATATGCCTAGCCCGAAATCACCATCCAGCCATCAACAACCACAACAACAATACCAACATCAACAACAATATAGTCAATACCAATATATTCCATAACCTTCCCACATGATGTTTTATGTTATTTCTCAACCCATAATTCATTATATGATCATTTAATAACTTTTCCTCCATAAATATGCTTATTTCAACGTTAATAAGGAAAGATTCATACCTTTCACCCGCTAGAACTGCAATATCATCAATTACCACCTTGTATCCAAGCCAAGTTTCACCACAATACAATATTATAATCATAACTATACGCTGTCCGGACCTAAATCTGAAGATTTCACTTAATTCGCGATAACATTTTATGGGTGAAGGTTGGGAGAACTCTCCAGAGGTTTTAGGAAGTGTTTGGGGGTGAGTTGGGAGGAAATTGAGGGGTTAAGACCCTTTATACAGTGCTCTTAGTGTCTGGTATCACCAACTCAAAATTTGCTCTGTGCGATCGCGCCACCTTGAGGCGTGTTCGTGCAGAGTCGGCCTCCACCGACTTAAGATTGTTCGGCGTATTCGTGCCACTCCCAGGCACATTCATGCTGAGTTATTCTCTGGCCTACCAGCCAGATTTGTAACTCTCATATCTCCTTATTTCAATGCCATATCGATGAGCGGTTTGTTGCGTTGGAAACTAGACTTCATGAACTTCACTTGTGGCTTTTGTTTTACCTCAAAACTTCTCATATACTAAAAGATATTCTTTCTCCATGTTGGGCCAAAATTGCCCTTCATGTCTTCTCCAAAGTTTCTACAAACTTAGTTTCCTTAAATCACTTGTCCTCCAATCCTTCCATAGCTTATTATATGAACTTAAAACATCATCACCATAAGATAAGCGCATATAATCTCGCATACCTCCTGAAAGGTAGCTCAAATGTCAACATACGAAACTACAGGTTGTAACATCCTCCGCCCTTTAAAAACATTCGTCCTCGAATGTTAAACTCTTAGGGATCTCTATGGAAATTTCTGCAGAGTTACCCCAGCAACTATAATACTACCAATCTGTGATACCGCAAGCTAAAATACATAATACCACACCGGCCACCATAAGTAATAATAACGTTTTAACCACACATAAGTAGTAAATATACTTGTATCATCATAGGGTAGCTGATCCTGATTCTAATGCCTAGTCAAAGCATATATGCTGTTCTGACCACTGCCAGATGTCTGAAGTCCTTGCTCTGGAGCGCACACTGAAGGTGATGATGCGGCAACCGATCCTTCTGTTTGCATCGCACCATTCCCAACTCTCATTGGGCATTCCCTAGCAAAATGACCAGGATTCCCACAAGTATAACACGCACCCCGACGACACGGTCTCGAGTGATTCTTACCACAATTAACACACCGCGGGGGAGGCGGCATTTCCTGTCCTAAGTTTGATGCTGCTATGAACCTGTAGTACGAAAAATCTGCCCTTGTCCAGAATAAGTAACTCTATCGTACTAAGATCCTCGAAATTATAGAGGTGCACTGGCTTTAGGATAAGCTGGGTATCTTGAATGCTGATGCCTCAGACCTTCTCTAAATTAACTAGTAACATCTAAAGATTGAGCCCTCTTACCATGGCCTCGGTCTTACTCACGCTCTGCGCTCCACTGACACTTACGGTCCTCCAAATTCTGTGCATATGCTTGTATACGGGAAATATCCATACTCGGCTGTAACGCAACCGTCGTACAATCGTCAATCAAATGTGGCCCTAAACCATCCACAAAAAGATGGACTCGATCCTCCATATCAGCCACCATAGTCGAGGCATATCTGGCCAAAGAGTCAAAGTGCACACAATACTCCCCAACACTCATGCTACCCTGCTCAATATGCAAGAACTTATTTGCTCGGGCTCGTCGAACTTTTGGTGGTAAATAATGGCGAATAAAAGCATCCGAAAACTGCTGCCATACGACTGGAGGGGCATTCTCTCCCCTAGATAGCTCCCACACCTAATACCACTGCACTGCGAGGTCACGTAGCCTATAAGGAGCTAACTCCACTGACTCAACCTCATCAGCGTGCATAACCCTCAAAGTCCTCTGCATATTATCAATAAAGTCCTGAGAGTCCATATTTTGCTTTAACACTGAGAACTCCGAAGGATCTAAACCGAGGAAAGTATTGACCCTCGCACTGCCAGTTCGGTATGCCTGGGACTCGCCCTGCGCCCTAGTAGCTTACTGAACACGGCTATGCGAAGACGGGTATGCGAAGTCTGAGGTAGGCTATCACTCTGGGACTCACCCTGCGCCCTAGTAGCTTGCTGAACACGACTAGTGGCTTCACCAGCCACTCTCTTGCCCTTCTGGCTAACTGTAGCTTTCTTACGAGACATTGCTGAAATCAGAACAAATCATTAGAAAGGAAATTCTTATCTCACAGCTCTATCGCACGATCTAGAATAGAAAGAATGACAACATCCTAAATGTTCTGTAGCCTCCTGTTTATAAGTGTGGTGCACGACACACCCATAAACAAGACTCTACTAGACACGGTCTGTAGACAATCGTAGGACGGAATTTCACTGATACCACTTCTGTCACGACCCAACTGCTGAGTCGCGACGAGTGCCTGACCTCTTCTGACTAAGCACCCCTATACTCGCCTGAACATCACCAAATAACTGGGAGGCCCATAAACTCATGTCAGGACAATATTAAGATCTACAAACCATCTGTGCCCATATGCATACACAGATACATATATACTAAAATGAACAGTACGGGTCGACAAGGCCGCTAAATTACATACTAGATACATACAACTGTCTACAGACCTCTAACAGGTCAGAAAGCTGTAGAAAGGACGGAACAGGGCCCCGCCCTACCCATATATGATATACAAACATAAACGTCTTAAAATAACATACCCAAAATGGACCGTAGCTCCGGATCAAGTGGAGCGCACCAACAACAGCTGGGGGAAAGTCCTACCGAGCTGGATCGTCTGCCTGTCTATCTATACCTGCGGGCATGAACGCAGCTTCCCGAACGATAAAGGAGTCAGTACGGATAATTTACCGAGTATGTAAGGCGGAATTGAATTAGTATATCTCAACTAGAATAATAAATAAGTAGCAGACTTAATCTGTACCTGTGATCGACACTACAAATCATGTATGTGCATATGAACTTTTAATACATCATGACTATATATGTATATAATGCATGCATTCGCCCTGCTCGTAGCCCCTTCGGGCATAATAGCATAATGAACTTTTGAAAACATGCATATATATATATATATATATATATATATATATATATATATATATATATATATATATATATATATATGCACATTTACCCATTTGCTCTTTCGAGCTTCGCCCCGTCGGGCATCATATCATAATGGCCCCATCGGCCAGCCCCTTCGAGCATCTCAATCATCATATACCAGCTGATCAGGTGGTTTGCGTATATAATGCCATAGTCTTTCTCATGCCCCATGATGCATAAGTATATAAATATGTGCAAATGCATAATAATCTGTGTAAACCATCAAAGAACTCATTTCGGAGCAACTTTTATATCAACTGGGAACTTCTTCCTCGTTTACATTTGTCTCCTTCGAGACTTAAAAACAAATATGAAATGCATATAAATAAAGAGGCCCTATGAATGTACCCTTCGGGATTTAGACACCATTATGAAAGCGTACAACATAGGGATGCCCCCTCGGGACTTAAGAGGTCAAGGATACGCTAAATCCTATACCATCTAGGAGTAGAGTCTTTGGAACTCGCTTACTTACTTTGTTCATTCAGAAGATAAGGATCATGCCAAAAAAATAATAATAGAAAGAACGACCTTCACATACCTGGAAGCTTACTTTCCGACTCTCCAAACTACCACCCGTCTTGCAATATATTTACGATCGTTCGTAGTCTCATAATCTACATATAAAACCATTTATACTATGATTAGGTTATCATCATACACTTATCTCAAGCCTTCAATTTAAATCCATTTAAAATCTGCCGAAATTCGGGCAGCATCTCCCCTGTTTATATGCCTAGCCCGAAATCATCATCCAGCCATCAACAACCACAATAACAATACCAATGTCAACAACAATATAGTCAATACCAATATATTCCATAAACATCCCACACGATGTTTTATCAAATTTCTTAACCCATAATTCATTATACGATCATTTAATAACTTTTCCTCCGTAAATAAGCTTATTTCAACATTAATAAGAAAAGATTCATACCTTGCACCCGCTAGAACTACAATATCTTCAATTACCACCTTGAATCCAAGCCATGTTTTGCCGCAATACGATATTATAATCACAACTATACGCTGTCCGGACCTAAATCCGAAGATTTCACTTAATTCGTGGTAAAACTTTATGAGTGAAGGTTGGGAGAACTCTCCAAAGGTTTTGGGAAGTGTTTGGGGGTGAGTTGGGAGGAAAATGAGGGGTTAAGCCCCTTTATATAGTGCTCTTAGCGTCTGGTCTTACCGACTCAAAATTTGCTCTGTGCGATCGGCCACCTCAGGGCACGGTCGCGCAGAGTCAACCTTCACCGACTTAAGATTGTTCAGCCCGTTCGCGCCATTCCCAGGTGCGTTTGCGCTGAGTTATTCCCTGACTTGCCTGCTAGAATTGTAACGTCCCTATCTCCTTATTCCGATGCCGTATCGATTTAGCGGTTTGTCGCGTTAGAAACTGAACTTCATGAACTTCACTTGAGGCTTTTTTTTTACCTCAAAACTTCTCATATACTAAAAGATATTCTTTCTCCAATTTGGGCCAAAATTGCCCTTCATATCTTCTCCAAAGTTTCCACAAACTTAGTTTCCTTAAATCACTTGTCCTCCAATCCTTCCATAGCTTATTATATGAACTTAAAACCTCATCACCATAATATAAGCGCATATAATCTCGCATACCTCCTGAATGGTAACACAAATCTCAACATACGAAACTACGGGGTGTGACATATCTTCTAATGGCTTGGATTAACTAATCCAAATCATGAATTGAGTTCTTAGAACCATATACTAAGTGAATTGAGACTTAGGGTTCTAATAAAAATGGAAGCTGTGTCCTAAAATCTGTTTGAAAGGGGTAAAATTGATTAGAAAACTCATGAATGGAAGGTTAATGATTGTGGAGATAGAAGTTATGATAAATTCACCATTAATGGATCGTCTCACCAATTGAAAAGGGTTGAAATAAGTGGTTCTTCTTCCCCAAATTATTGTTTTTTTTAAATAC
The DNA here is from genome assembly GCF_019175385.1 of Lycium barbarum. Taxonomy (NCBI): domain Eukaryota; kingdom Viridiplantae; phylum Streptophyta; class Magnoliopsida; order Solanales; family Solanaceae; genus Lycium; species Lycium barbarum. The sequence goes on along the minus strand of NC_083339.1, from coordinate 78,558,187 downwards.
ATTGTTTGTTGCTTGCATCATATTGTTCGATTGTGACCGTTATGAGGCGCTTCGGAAACAGAAGGCTCATGCAGAGTAGTTCGTGGCTCATGCTGTACATTCGAGGTAGGTTATGGCTTACTTGAGTTAGACTTTGGTTACCGGAACGTATGTATTGTGTAGAATTGATGGGAGAAAGCATGATTAGGTCTTCGGACATGGTGTTTTGGTTGGATATTAGCTAGGTTGGTATGACTTCTTATTATGTGGGCTTGTCGCCGTTATTTAAGCATTATGAAGGTGTAGTTGTATTCATACTGTGGCGATTCGAGATGGATTTATATTAGGATGATTGCTGTTGATGGTGGCTTGTTGTTCTGTCATTATGATTAGGCTTATTACCTAAATTGTCGTGTTGTACTTAATTCTCTCTTAGTGTTACACATATCATCGGAGAAAGGAAGGATACTGAGTTTAGACCTGAATTGTGATTTATATATTTATGATAGTATGTAGATAAACACTTGATGTATGATTTACTGTTGATGATAATATATAGAAAAATGGAGCTTCTTGATGATGCAAGACTTAGTTGTGAGCCGTACTTGCTACATGTGGAAGTAAAGAGGGACATAGATTATTATGTTGGTTGAGATAGTTTGTATAATTCATTTCATGGCTGAGTTGATCCAGGTCGTGGTATGACTTGTGGCTTGTGACTTGTACCTTCACTTTTTCTTTATTGGTTTGCATTGATTTACCATGTTTACACTCATTTATGCATTCATACACTCATATATGATGGAAATGGTTCGAAAATGATTTGTGAAAGACTTGTGGCATGATGCCTCGTGTTTGACATTGATATTGCTAATTGTTCATAGTCTATATATACTAATGAACTGGAATACGTTGAGACATACATTGTGATGTGAAATTAGTGAAGAAGTTAATATAATCTTCTTGTTGAACTTGTGATACTATTTGATACATGGTACTTGATGAATTGATCATTGAGAGTGATGTGATAGTGTTACTATACATATGAAAAGGCACATTTAATTGGGGGTAAGGATGTGGCCTAGTTGTGAGCTCGTGGTCCGATGTTACTTCCGGAAACAAGAGGTACATTAATATGGCCTGCATCTAAGGTTCGTTCTAGAGGGGAGGTGTATGCTCGGGTCCGAGGAGTGAATTCAGAATGAGTGGTACATGGACGCCATGAGTCCCCTGCAGGTCATGACTACTGAGCAATGACATCAGTTAGCATGTGTGTACAATGTGTATTTGGCCAGTGCATTGCATTACATTGCATCACACCCCATCATATTTTGCATTGCAGCTCATTACATTTTATTCTGCATTATTATATGGCTCGTTTAGTTCTGATTTTGGTGTGGTTCGCTGAAAAGGTTATTGTGGTTTTAATATGATAATTGACTGAGTTAAATTGTGCATTAGTGACTCTACCTAGGGAAGGAACTTGGACTTTTGATTATCAGGTGAGGTTATTGAAACTTGAAAGACTTGTAGGTTAGAAACTTCATCTTAGGTTGTGGCACGGTTATGGGATATTCTGTGACTTGGATTTGAGTATTAAGTGCCTATCTGTTTATCTTGTTAATTTTATGCTTATATATGTGAACTAATCTTAGTCGGCCTATGATAATTACCAATACATAGTGTTTTGTACTGATACTACCTTGCTGCACCTTTTTTGAGTGCAGATTGTGTTCCAGATATTTCATCCAGACTACATCTCTTGCTTGAAGCTAGTTTGCTCGATCAGATCCAAGGGTGAGCTTCCATCCATGCCATGCCACCTGTAGATCTCTCTTTATAGATGTCTACTTTCATTCCATACATTATTTGTTTTGTATTTGAGATATACTTCATTCTTTAGACATTGCTGGTTAGAGTTCTTGTACGACGACTTTTAGATTTTGGGGGTGTAATAGTTAAGACGTCCGCACTTATATTTTTTATTATTTATGACTTGGTAGACTATTTATTCATTCACATGCTCATTAATTGTTTAAGTATAAATGATTAAAGAAATTAAAAGTGGCTAGTGATTAATGGGTTAATGGGTAAGGGTTCGTCTACTAGTGATAATAAGGTAGGTGCCCGCACGATCGGTAATTAAGGTAGTGACAGTTGGTATCAGAGCTTAGGTTCGTGAATTTCGTTGTACAAGGACGTGTCTAGTAGATTCTTGCGGATCGGTATGAAGAGCTCCGTACCTATCTATGAAAGGCTATGGGATATTTAGGAAACTTGCAATTCTTTCATTCTTTCATGCTACTTCATTCAAATTGGTATCTAGACGATTCCAATTGGTATCTGCACTTCCTTGTATTATTCTTCCACGAATGGTGGAAACCTCTCTCCTAAACTCTTACACGAGCAGTTTGTGTTATGGCATGACTTGGTATGGTACTAAATGCATCTTCCTGGTTCGGATGCATGATCCAAGTTCAGTTTCTAGTTATGACTTGAGGTTTAGTTGTATGGGTTGTAATTTAGACCCGGTTATTTTGTTTGCATAATCTTGTAATAAAGAGAACATTGGATAGATTAATCTCCACTATTAGGAAGGGAACAATTGGTATCTGACATGCTTGTCAGATGTAGGGCGCAAGTTGTATTGAATTGAAATGCGTATTAATTAGACCTCCGCCAGGAATATTATGGTCATGGGTAAGTTTGTAGCATGTTTGTACATTGACCTGCATATTTTGTTGTGGTTGTAAGGCCTTGGATAAATAGTTGGGATGTGGAGTGGAAACTGAGTAGGACATCAAGTGATGAATTTGTCACGATCCAACCCCATAGGCCGTGACTAGTGTCCGAGATGGACACTCGTACGTATTTACTAACCCAAAGCCTACTTGCGTTTAGCATATTAAGGACTTTCATATATACAGGACAATATGTCATTTAAATCGTCATACTTACGTATAACACCTTAAGGGCTTTTATAAATGCAAAACAAAACGCTCTATAGACTGTTACGTATGATATCACATATAAGCCGGTTAGGCTATCGTAATGTAGGAAAATGCCACACGCGAACCATATTAACACAACCGGACAATAACGACCCATGACCCACATACATGTCTACAGGCCTCTAAGAGTAACAACAACATCAGATGGCGGGACAGGGCCCCGCCGTACCCTGAAATAGTCATATATATATACAATGGAAGGATCTGTACCAAAAGTATGGGCTCCGGAATAAGGGAGCACTCCAAAGCAACAAGATAGATGTCCTAAGCTTTCGGGTCACGCACGTGAGCGTCTGTACCTGCGGGCATGAAACGCAGCCCCCGAAGAAAAGGGGGGTCAGTACGGAATATGTACTGAGTATGTAAGGCATGAAATACAGTGAAGAGGATCATCACTAAGACGGAGGTTACCAGAAGCAAATATAACTGTAAAGAAAATATCAATACACTTGCCTTTTGAAATGAAAATCATGCATGTCCTCATCATATATCATATATGCATATAACGTGCCCCGAGCCTCTAGTGAGGGACGCGGTGAATAAAATCATGTATATCCATATCATGTATCATAAATGCATGTAATGTGCCCCGGCCCTCTAGTGAGGGACGCGGTGAACAATGTAGTGGAGTACGCACGAGGACATGCCCTGGCCCGGGACGCAGTGAAGGACATATTGAGGCATGCACGAGCAGAGTAGTGAGAAACTATATGCACACAAATCAATTTTCTTTCAAGACTCGAAAGATAAGTACACAAACCGACACTTGAGGATCGTAAACACGTTTCAAGTCAATCTGGTTTAGTATGAGAAAGTTATGGACACTTTTACCACAGAACCTCTACGAACGTTTCCAAAGCAATCCAAGACTGTATACAAAAGTTAGAGACATTAATACTTACAGAACCCTTTTAGGGACATGAACTCTTTATGCTTTACTCGTTATGCAACCATACAATAAGCTCAACTATACCGATCGTACTCATATCAAGAAGTGAATAAGAATCATAGGCAAACTCGGAAACATATCAAATAGAGCTTCGGAAATCATAGATACGTATCAAAACCATATGAAGTAGCTTATGGAAATCAAGAATATTAGCCATCCTAGTGGCTCTAAGAATAGGAGCTTCTTTGAAATCACACATATACGTCGTCTGTTTGTTTCATAAGGGTCATGCCAAAAGAAAGAAAGGGTAAGCCTTACATACCTTGCCCGCTTCCTATGCTAGTCCAACTTAAGTCTTGGCTTTCACAAGATCTACAATAACGTCATTAAATACTAAACGTTAGCTACAAGTACTTAGGAATTCAATCCTAAGCTAGCACTTGTCTACAAAAATTTGGGCAGCATTTCCCCTGTAAAGTCAACAACCCCGAGAATTCAACTCGGCCAAATCATCAACAACAATACCAACAACCATATTAACAACATCAACAATTAATTAAAAACACATTCTAACATTAGCAACTCCCTTTTACATAATTCGACGGCATTCCATTTACATTCACTTCAACTACATACAATCCAGCTAACACCAATGCTCGCACACTCAAATACTAATTCGAAACCTTTCAAACAAAACTCAAGAACACTTCAAACAATCCACACAATATTCAAAACAACCCAACCAAAACTCCACTCCATCCGAAACCTTCCAAATTCAACAAGAACAATAACAACACATTTCCTTCTTTCAAATTCATGAACTACACCAACAATTCACACACTAACTACATTATTTTCCATAAATACAAGAAGACTACATTCAAATCACATTGGCTTCTAAAACAGCCCACAACGATTTCAACTTCAACTTGAATCATTAAACCTATATTTGCATCACAGAATCCACAACAACAACAACTAAATACTAGGTAAAATTTGTTCATCACTTCTACATAAAACAACCACCCACACGGCTACAACCCAACACACATACTTTCATGAATTTCATTCATTTCTACACTGTACCACATATATGAACCATCCATAACATATGAAAAGAAGATTAAACCTTACCTTTTCCACTTATCTTCTTACTTGGCTAAAGTTGCTCCTTGCAAGAATGAATGGTTTACTTGCCCCAACAACTACTCCACGTTAAAGAGGACCTTCCAATTGGTGGGAATGCTAGAAGAAAATATTTTTTTTTGATCAAGATTTTTGGACCTCAATTTTGGTCACCTTGGCCGAATGGCCTTCTTCTTTCTTTTCTCTCCAAGTCTCTCCAAGCTTCTAAAGGATGAAGGTGATAAATATGATTAATTAGTCACCTTTTACTTACTTATATTATGCATCCATGTGGGCCATAGCCCACACCCCCTTGCACGGCCACTTGGCCTATTGTTCAAGAATTACTAACTTTCCAAAATTAACTTTCAACCCCAAATTTTCCTTAATATTTTCATGAGCCACCTTGTGAATTTCCCTTTTTACCCCTAGCCTTTCTTAATATTTCCACATCAAAAATTTTCATAAACAACTTGTGTATTAAAAAAGATCAAAAAATAGCCTTGCCCTTAACTTATCGCAATTATCTTGAAGTATCCGAATGTACAAGATACGGGATATAACAGAATTAATGATGAGGTTTGAATTAACTCGAGTTCTAGAGAGAATTTGGGGTAACTTTAAGCGTTCTTGAATTTGTTTCTTCTGGGGGTGAGTTCCCTTGCCTTATCTTATGATTATCTATCATCTTAGGCTTGAATTAATGGTGCAAATGTATGGGGACTAGTTGGAGAAGATGATTTTCTACCTTAGCATTGAGAATTAAATAATATGCTTTAAATATTTATTAAATTGGTGAGTCTTGCCTATAGTAAAGATGGGACTTCATGAAGTAGTAAATCATTAGCTTGAGTCTCTAATCTAGACTAAGATTGATTAAGGATAAAAAGGGGGATCGTTCGAAACAAGAGCAAATGGTTTGAGAGTTATGTTGAGGTTGTACAATGTGAAGTCGACTCGAGGGTTATGTATGAATTGGCAAGTTCTAGCATGTCATAGACTATAAGGGACATTAGTTGGATAACAGAAATGAAGACTCTAGTGGTTATTGTGTTACTTACGGCTGGTGAGAGATGATATTATTTATTGTTCTATATTTTCGTAATTACCTAAATGGTTATTGAGCTTACACATATGTTTGTTGGTTGGTGTTTCCAAGTTGTATGACATCTTGGTAAGGTAAGGCTTATTTTTGAAATTTTCAAGTTAAATTTCGTCGTATTAAAGTAATAGTGATCTTAGTTAAATTAGTTGTCTAAGTCATAAGAGGGTTAAGTATGAACTTAGGGAAGCGTGTGTTTGAGTCCTGGTTGGTTGAGATAGATATGAGGAATAATTAATAAATTGATTGTAGTTGAGATTTGCCTAAGAGTTGATATATTGTTGTGGCTTCTTGATAATAGTAAATTTGTCATACTGTGAGAAATATAAGGATGTTAAACAGTTCCAATAGGATGAGATGTTATGAAGAGTGTCCTAACGAATTAGTCTCGAGGAAAAAAGGTAAATGAGTTGGTGGAATAGATAAGGTTGTTGGGTTTCACGCTGTCCTTTTGTAGTATTAAGTAAGTAATAGAAACAGCGAGGTTCGGGTAAGTCCCTGATAAACTGTTATTGGCTTGAATGATTGATAGGTAAAAGGTTGACATAGTTATTATTAAACAAAGCGTGTTGAGATACAAATTCTTAGTTTACTAATCTAAGAACGATTTGTTGATTGCATTGGTGATCATAAGGGTCTAGAGAAGTTGTAATCATTGGAGGAATAATTTGGGATTAGTATGATCAATTTCGATATATTAGATGCCGCATGTGTGTTATAGAAATTCCTATGGTAGGCTTGAGTACATAAATATGGAAATTGGGTCTTGCAGCTATGTTATAAGAAGCTTTGACTGTTAAGAAGAATGGATAGTGGTTGGGGCGCACTTGGTGCCGTGGAGGCTTTTGCGCGGTTATAATGCATGTCCTTGGGTTGTCATCAACCTTCTTACTCCCCTTCTGGTTGTTATGACAAATGTAGGATCACCCCACCAAATAGAACCTTTCCAAGGGTAGAACGAGCTAATAGAAACTCGATTGTGTAAGCCTAAGAGCTGAAACTTGACTTGTTTGTGGTTGTTGTTTGATTTTATCAAGTCTGTCGGGGGTTGACATAGAGAATTAGAACTCCGTTGAGAATTTCGAGGCCACGGGTGGATTTGTATGACGTCTTTATATATATGTGCATGTTTTGTTTGTGTTTTTGAGGCTTCAGATGAAATGTTGGGTAAAACTGGACAAAAAGTCAAGCTCACTGCCCAAATGGGACAGCTGTGGTGGTGGGAGTACCGCTGTGGTGGTACCGCTATAGCAGTGGGTGGACCGCTGCCAGCGGCCGTCCATTTTCTCAGTGGCCGCTGTGCCGGGCGGTTGGCCGCTACGGCAATACTGCCATAGCGGTAATGCGGATTCCCTTAGTCCGCTATAGCGGTCACTTGACCGCCATAGCGGGACCGCTGCAGCGGTGAAACGACTGCTATAGCGGTCAATGGAAAATAGTAGCCCGGTTTTATAACACTTAGTCTCCCATTCTTAATTCATAAAACACCAACATAATTCCAAACAAGCACCTAGGGTGAAATTCCAAGCTAGGGCAAGAAACTCTTAAGAGGTAGGTCTCATCTATCCCTTTCGATAATTCTGTTTCTCCTTCATGATTGTGATCCCCTTTGTGGGTCTTTAATGGTGGAATTGTAATAGAAACCCTAGAAATTTGTAAACCTTCTAAACTTGATGGGTTATGGTAGTTATTACTTATTTATCCTCTAATGGCTTGGATTAATGTTACACCTCAGAAAATTCTCCGTTGATGTGCAGTGAATAGGCTAACGAAGGGCACAATGTATGCAATGTGTTAATAAGTAAGAAAATGAATTTGATGACCCTAATCGAGATTTGCAAAGACATTTGAAGTAAGAGAAGAAAGTTTGCCAAGGAAGGCAAGGTATACGTTATGTATCGGAAAGGATTTATGAGTACCGAATTAATGATGACTTAATGATGCTTTAGAGAAGAGTTATAACGTCCCTTAGATTTTTAATGAGGTGTTAAACAAGTGTTAAGAAGGTTCCATAAGGATTGGATATCAAACGAGTCGATGAGAATGAGTTCGGAAAAGCTGGGCATTATACGGCCCAACATACTGGCTGTATAAAATATACTGGCCGTATGTTAGGCCGTATATTAAGCCCAGATTGGCAGCCTTCACTGGACCAAAAGTACAGCCAAACATACGGTCAATATAAATTATACGGACCATATGTTGGTCCGTAGAAACGAGACGGGACAGATTTGGAGTTGTTAATAAATGGACCAAGTTCATTTCATTTCATTTCATCTTCACTCCCCTTCTCTCAAGAACTCTCTAGAACATTTCTCCACACCTCTCCCACAAGAATTCAAGAGATATTAATGATCAACTTCATCAAACCAAGAGAATCAAGTGTAAGAAACTCATTAAAGTTCATCCAAGACAAGAAATCCAAGTGGAAGTGGAACTAGGGTTTTGCTCAAGTGAAGTGTTTCCACCCAAAGTCCATTCCTACACCATATAAGGTAAGTTTTATGGTCTTTCCATGTTGTTTAAGGTATTGATAGGTTGAAAGACTTGGATTGTAGAAAGAGATAGAAAATGGGCCATGAATGTGAGAATAGTGATATTTTTGAGTAGTAGCTTGGATTGAGTCATGATTCTTGATATGTCGTGATTATGATTATGTTATGGCGTTAAAACATGGGATAGACATTGTATATGAGTGAACGTAATAGTGTGTCATGACCATGAATATGGATGATATGAAGTGAATTGAGGAATATGGGTAATGTAGGTGAACAAAGATTATTTCTATGATGTTGTGAATGTTATTATAGTTGTTTGGGAGTTGATATATGATATGGAGGAAGTTGTATAAATAAAGGAGATGCTGCCCAATTTTCTCTAGCCTTAGTCAAGTATGCTAAGCTATCGATTTTCTAATGTTAGTATAACTCTAATGAAGGTAGAAACGTGAGCATTGAAGGCAAACATTCAAGCGATAGAATAGTTGAACGAAAAGGTATGTAAGGCTAACCCTTCTTTCAATAAGGCATGGTTCTTTGGCTATATACCCATCCTTTCATGAGTCTATAATGTCTTCCAAATGATTCTATCTTTAAAACTACTAAAGCTCATGATTCTCGTTATGATTCGAGTCTACTAAATTCCTTATATGATGAGTGATTCTCTAAGGATAGATGTAATGAAACTATGATAGTAATGATGCAAAAGACACTTATGAGCTCTTATGTATAAGTGTCTATGTACGACTATTATGTAACACCGAGCTTATATAGCCGGGTATGATACGTATTGCGCGCACACCACTGCAGTTGGGTACGGATAAACCTGAGCCTTGGTAGGGCCAGGTATGTATAATCACCGAGCCTTGCCATGGCCGGGTATGCTATGAATATGAATATGAAATGAATATGAATACGATTATGAATATGAATATGGATAGGAAAATGTAAATAAATACGGATACGAATATGGATACGGATATGGATGTATGTACACAATCACGTATTAGAAATGGAGGGTCCCTATGAAAAGCAAGTGAGTGTTTATGATGATGGTTCTACTACTGTCACGCCCCAAAACCCACCCTAGACTTGACCGGCATCCGACGTCATGAGCAACATCGGAAGAACCTAAAAACCACAATAGTAATATTTGAACCCGCCAGGTTCAACATTCGCCTCCAACAGTTTATAAAATAAATGTAACATCAAGTTTCTTTTTAATAATATTTCCTTATTAAATTAAACAAAGTTATAAGTAATTGCATATATCAGGATCACAATTGTGAAATAAGATCAGCGGAAGTCTAATATAAGCAAATAGTCATAAACGTGATAAACACCCATTAAGTCGTACGAGACTTTGACAATCTACCAACAATTCTGACAACTATCTATGGAGCTTCTAAGAGACAAAACAATCATCTAACTTTGGGACGCAACCCGAAAATCTAGAATAATAAATGAAACAGGAAGTGTCCCACGAACAAGGATGTGGGCTCACCAAATCAACAACAGTAGCAAGTTCTCCTAAGCGTCGAGAGTATCACGAACCTGCTCTTCTCCGTTACCTAACATACCATAAAAAACAACAATGGTATGCCTGAGTACTTTCGTACTCAGTGAGTTCCTCGGGGACAACAAGTATTATAAAAAATAAAATATAATAATACATAAAGGAATCAGTTTTGAAAGGATAGTATAAAAAGAGTCATTCGACTTTGTGATTCTTAATATCATTTGTCAAATAGTTTACAAAGCCATTAATCAATATAAAAACAGGTATTCAGCATATGTATCTCAATAAGAATTATCAAAACCAATTACAAAGCCTTTTGTCAATTTATAACTTTTAATTATGCCTTTCAAATTGATCATGATTGTCAACAACAGTTCCACGAGAGAATAAGAATATCACACATGCCAATACAGGCCCAAGAATCAATCATATCGCACATAGCGCACTACACCGGAACATATAATTCTCGTTGGCTATCCTTCCTCCCGAATAGCTAGGCATAAAACACACCAGACTATGTAGTACGTGGTGGCTATCCTTCCTCCCTAATAGCTAGGAATAAATCACACCCCGGGTAGTGAACCCAGCGGTGGCTATCCTTCTTCCTGAATAGCTAGGCATGAATCACAACCCGGGTAGCGAACCTGGTAGTGGCCACTCTTCCTCCCGAATGGCTAGGCAATTACCACACTAGGATCCATAGTTGCTACCCTTCCTCCCGAGTAGCTAGGCCAAACACAACAACAAAGTTCATAGCATAGAAGCTGATTCACAATTTGTCTTAAGGTATGTCACACCAGCAATTAACATTAAAGCTCATTATGCCATTACGAAAATTCATAATTTCATAGATAATCATGAAAACGTTTCCACTTCTTTAAACAAGATTACTTTGTCATAGTTCCTTTGTAAAATCATCAATACCAACAATTAACCATCATCACTAAGCATCTCTCATAGAGGAAAACATTCATAATACCTTATACATATATAGGGTTTGTTACAATCTAGGTTCAATGTGGGCTCGTCCCCTCACGCACATTAACCATTAATCAAAGCATGTAATAGATTTCAAGAATGTAAAACCAATTCATCATATCATTCAAAACATGCTATTATAAAGAATCAATCTTTTAAGAGAGTTTGTAAAAGAGACATATGAATTACCTTTATATTCAAAAAGGATTTTATTTTTAAAGAGACATACAAATCATCCTTATAGTAAAAAAAAATGATTTTCAAAAGAGACATACCTTAATATGTTAAACAAAGTTTAACAATTCACTTTCCTAATAAAGAACACCCAAACCCTAGCTTGAATCACTTTAGGAAGAATTATGCTGCAAACCCTAGGTTTTGATCACAAGAATCATGGTAAGAATCATGAGTTTGATGTTAGAATAGATTAGTAATGTTAAGGGTGTTCTTACCTTTGATTTGAAGACTTGATGGGATAATTTTCGTGCTTAGGGTTTGGAAGGATGAAAACAAAATGGGAACAAAATAAGACCATACCAATTTTAAACCCAATTTTCGGCCAGAAACGGAGAAAATACGGCCTACAAATACGTCCCGTACTTTGAAGTACGTCCCGTACTTATAGCCCGTATTTAGGCTTCCAAGACCAGTGAAGAACGCAAGAAGTACGTCCAAAAGGACATCCCGTACTCTAAAGTACGGCCCGTACTTTCTAGGCGTACTTTGGGCGAATTCTCCAGCTTTTGTGCCCTTCAGTAAAATGGACATAAATATTTGTACATCGCTTTGCTTGGGCTGGGCGACCTACCGTTGGAAAGACAATTCAAAGATCTACAACTTTCATCACGGAGGTTCTTCCCAAATTCGCAACAAATTTCATGAAAATCGCCCAGAAGACAGACCTACCAAAACTTAGGCGAAGTTAAGAGCCCTTAAGAACTTCAATTGTTGGTTTGACTTCAAAACGACCATCTTCCACCCGAATTCATCAAGAATGGATTCATATAGATATAATATCATCTTAACACTAGATTTTTATATATTCACACCTAACCCGAATTTACGGAGTGTTACATTATCCCCTCTTAAGATCATTCGTCCCCGAATGAAAGTCTTGGCCTAGGATTCTTTACTAAACCTCAAATTTCAAAATTTCTAGAGCCCTTTTGTAAAGAGGATCATTCTCAGAGGTAACATATGACTAACCACATAATGAATACATCATTCAAGCCTAAACACATGGACGAGGGATTCATGCCTCTAATCTAAACTTTCACAGGGAATACATATTCAAAAGGTTCAACATATATCTGCAGTAGGGAATAAATGAAGGTAACACGGCTTGAGTGACACTACAACAACTAGATAGAACTATGCCCCCTTCGAGTTCATCCCGCAAGTCTTAAGTTACGACATAAGTATACCCCGAGGTTTTAGCAATATCACCTTTTTCACTCTATAACGAGTCCCTCAACAAATTCAAGCCAAACTATTTCTGATTGACAATCTAGAGTTTCATAACACTTGGAAAGCTAGTCTACCCCCAAAATTACATCAAAGTTTGCTATTTCAAATTCAATCGAACCAGCAGTAGTCTCACGATCCTTAACTACACCACACAGTCTTATAGATCCTAGAAGCAATAACGAGAATACTAGTAGGGTAATTCATAGTATAAGGTTCTAACAATCACTTGAATTCCACACCAAAATCAAGGGCAAGATACTGAGTTATATAAGAAAGAGTCGAACTCGAATCGATCAACGAATATGCTTCAAAAGAACATATAGTTAGAATACCTGTGACCATAACATCTGAGAATCCAGCCAACTCCCTATGAGCCAAATCACGAAGTAGAGCTTTTTTTGTACTAAACGACCCCGGAAAGATAAAAATACATCTTCACCCAAATAAGAACAACATAGCCCTCACGGGGATTTCTAATGACTAGAACACTCAAGTCTCACACGAATAAGGGGGTTTCTACCTTCATCTCACTTTCCCAAGAGTTAGATGCTCAAAAGGTTCAACACTATATGCTTTGACTAGGAAGCGCACAATATATCAATCTAGACAATATACTCCGATAAGGAGGCTAATTCAACAACACATGATTCAAGCTTAACTTACCTCATGCCAAAACTGAAAATATCAAATTAAAGCCTAAATCAACTACATCATCTTCTTAAATCATTATTCCACAAGCGATTGTTTTCGAGTTTCAAGCCTAAAATAAAGTTCTTTTACTAAACATCAATATAGTACAGATCTTTTAACCCAATAAGAATATAACCTTAATGTACGATAATTCTTAATTCACTACAAGAGACCCTCAATTGTTCCCTTCACCCTAACCTCCAGTACTTGAAACATATCACACCTTAATTATTCGTTTCAGACTAACATGATTTGTGGCAGAGTTCTCCCCGTAACAAGGGCTACTTTGTTTCTATACCTGTCTTAATTTATCAACAACCAAACCCTACAATAACCACATATACCAAACACCTACAATACAATTTCAACAAAACTGTACCATCCATCAAATTACGCATCAGAACAATGTGCACTCCATAGCACCATTGTTCACTTAGTTAACATCTGCAACACGAGTTAAAGTCATCTCTATAAAGCACGAGTCACGAACACGTCAGAATGATCCTAAAGGAAGTTCAAGCTCTATAGCACAATCTAGAATCAAGAAGAATGAGAAACACTTATAAATGCCCTGGTTGTCTTTCGATCATACAGGTAATCAGGCTGCATAAGGAAGACTCCACTAGACACAGCTCCATAGATACAGAAACATCCTAGGAAACATATAAACCTAGGCTCTGATACAATGCTTGCCACGCCCCAAAACCCACCCTAGACGTGATCGGCATCCGACGCCATGAACAACATCGGAAGAACTTAAACAACACAATAGTAATATTTGAACCCGCCAGGTTCAACATTCGCCTCCAACAGTTTATAAAATAAATGTAACACCAAGTTTCTTTTTAATAATCTTTCCTTATTAAATTAAACAAAGTTATAAGTAATTGCATATATCAGGATCACAATTGTGAAATAAGATCAGCGGAAGTCTAATATAAGCAAATAGTCATAAACGTGATAAACACCCATTAAGTCGTACGAGACTTTGACAATCTACCCACAATTCTAACAACTATCTATGGAGCTTCTAAGAGACAACAATCATCTAACTTCGGGACGCAGCTCGGAAATCTAGAATAATAAATAAAACAAGAAGTGTCCCACGAACAAGGATGTGGGCTCACCAAATCAACAGCAGTAGCAAGTTCTCCTAAGCGTCGAGAGTATCACGAACCTGCTCTTCTCTGTTACCTAACATACCATCAAAAACAACAATGGTATGCCTCAGTACTTTCGTACTCAGTGAGTGCCTCGGGGACAACAAGTATTACAAAAAATAAAATATAATAATACATAAAGGAATCAGTTCTGAAAGGATAGTATAAAAAGAGTCATTCCACTTTGTGATTATAAATATCATTTGTTAAACAGTTTACAAAGCCATTAATCAATATAAAAACAGGTATTCAGCATATGTATCTCAATAATAATTATCAAAATCGATTACAAAGCCTTTTGTCAATTTATAACTTTTAATTATGCCTTTCAAATTGATCATGATTCTCAACAACAATTCCATGAGAGAATAAGAATATCACACATGCCAATATAGGCCCAAGAATCAATCATATCGCGCATAGCTCACTACACCGGAACATATAATTCTCGGTGGCTATCCTTCCTCCTGAAAAACTAGGCATAAATCACACCGGACTATGTAGTACGCGGTGACTATCCTTCCTCCCGAATAGCTAGGCATAAATCACACCCCGAGTAGCAAACCCAGCGGTGGCTATCCATCCTCCCGAATAGCTAGGCATGAATCACAACCCGGGTAGCGAACCCGGTAGTGGCCACTCTTCCTCCCGAATGGCTAGGCAATTACCACACTAGGATCCATAGTGGCTACCATTCCTCCCGAGTAGCTAGGCCAAACACAACAACAAAGTTCATAGCATAGAAGCTGATTCACAATTTGTCTCAAGGTATGTCACACCATCAATTAACATTAAAGCTCATTATGCCATTACGAAAATTCATAATTTCATAGATAATCATGAAAACGTTTCCACTTCTTTAAACAAGATTACTTTGTCATAGTTCCTTTGTAAAATCATCAATACCAATAATTAACCATCATCACTAAGCATCTCTCATAGAGGAAAACATTCATAATACCTTATACATATATAGGGTTTGTTACAATCTAGGTTCAATATGGGCTCGTCCCCTCACGCACATTAGCCATTAATCAAAGCATGTAATAGATTTTAAGAATGTAAAACCAATTCATCATATCATTCAAAACATGCTATTATAAAGAATCAATCTTTTAAGAGAGTTTGTAAAAGAGACATATGAATTACCTTTATATTAAAAAAGGATTTAATTTTTAAAGAGACATACAAATCATCCTTATAGTAAAAAAAACTGATTTTCAAAAGAGACATACCTTAATATGTTAAACAAAGTTTAACAATTCACTTTCCTAATAAATAACACCCAAACCCTAGCTTGAATCACTTTAGGAAGAATTATGCTGCAAACCCTAGGTTTTGATCACAAGAATCATAGGTTTGATGTTAGAATAGATTAGTAATGTTAAGGGTGTTCTTACCTTTGATTTGAAGACTTGGTTGGATGATTTTCGTGCTTAGGGTTTGGAAGGATGAAAAAAAAAATGGGAACAAAATAAGACCATACCCATTTTAAACCCAATTTTCGGCCAGAAACGGAGAAAATACGGCCTACAAAGTATGTCCCGTACATTGAAGTACGTCCCGCACTTGTAGCCCATATTTAGGCTTCCAAGACCAGTGAAGAATGGTAGAATTACGTCCAAAAGGACATCCCGTACTCTAAAGTACGACCCGTACTTTCTAGGCACACTTTGGGTGAATTCTCCAGCTTTTGTGCCTTTCAGTAAAACGGACATAACTTTTTGTACATAGCTTTGATTGGGCTGGGCCACCTACCGTTGGAAAGATAATTCAAATATATACAACTTTCTTCAAGGAAGTTTTTCCATATTCGCAACACAGTTTCATGAAAATCGCTCAGAAGACAGACCTACCAAAACTTAGGCGAAGTTAAGGGCCCTTAAGAACTTCAATTGTTAGTTTGACTTCAAAACGACCATCTTCCACCCGAATTCATCAAGAATGGATTCATATAGATATAATATCATCTTAACACTAGATTTTTATATATTCACACCTAACTCGAATTTACGGAGTGTTACAACTACCTCCCATCTGATACTATTTCTTATGTTGTCTATTATGCTTCTATAATGATGTTGATTATGCTTTACATACTCAGTACATTCTTCATACTGACGTCCTTTTGTTTGTGGAATCTGTGTCATGCTCGCAGGTGGACAGGGTGACAGACTTGATCCGTAGCTTTATTACTGAGGGGCTACGTAGTGGAGCTCCATTTTATTCGGAACTACAACTTTTGGTATCTATTCTTTTGTGTACATAATTATGGGCATGGCGAGGTCTTGTCCCGCCTATATGATATGACATACTCTTCTTAGAGGCTCGTAGACATGTGTATATGGTTAGATGTATTTAGCCTTGTCGGCTTATATTTTGTATATCATTTTGATAGACTTGTCGGCTTATGTACATTGATATGGCATAGTTGTTGTTGTTTATATAAATGTATAGTTGCCCAATGAGATTAGCATGGATGATGGATAGAAATTATGATTAAGCTATGTGGCTCACCTAAGTGTAAATGTGAATGTACGTTAGGAGGTGGTCGGGTGGGTTAGCACCAGGTACCTGTCATGGCCCTCCGGTTAGGTCGTGACAAAAGTGGTATCAGAGTAGTTCTATCCTAGGGGGTGTCTACGAGCCGTGTCTAGTAGAGTCTTGGTTATGGGTGTGTTGCGCGCCACACTTATAAACAAGAGGCTGCAGGTATTTTAGGAATGAATGACCTTCTTTCTTCATAAGATCGTGCGATAGAGCCATAATATAAGGATTTCTCTTTTCCTTAACCATGTATTATGTATTTCAAAAATGCCTGTGAAGAGAAAAGGCTACGGTAGCCCAAAAGGGCAAGACAGTGGCAGAAAAGCGAGCTGAAAGAGCACCGCCAACGGTTGTAGAGGAAAGTGAGTCCCAGAATGCGGGTCAATCTCAGTCCTCTCATTCAGTGCCTATTTCTGAGGAGCATCAGGGAGCCTCAGCCCCAGCTCCAGCACCTCTAGCTCTTCCACCAGATTCTTCAGGCTATGATGTAAAAGAGGCCATTCATTTTCTTACTAAATTGGTTGCCGCCCAGACTCAGCGGCAAGGTACAGGGCAAGGTGATAGGGCTGTTAGTGCAAGGGCCCGTGATTTTATTAGCTTGAACCCTCCGGAATTCTTTGGATCAAAGCCGGATGAGGACCCTTAGAATTTTATCGATGGGATGTTGAGGAAACTTCGGTTGATACATGCTTCGGACATCGAATCGGTGGAGTTAGCATCTTATAGATTTGTTACACCTCGGAAAATCCTCCGTTGTTGCACAAGTGGATGAACTAGTGAGGAGTGCGAGTATACGATATTTTCATAAGTAAGAAATGACAATTGATGGCCCTAAGTAAGATTCCAAAGGAAATTGCAATAAGAGATAGGTTATGCTCCATAATGACTAATTATAGGTTCTGAGAATGTGGAAAGTTGCAGGTTTGCATTTTGGCCAGTTGAACGTAAAGTGAAATACGGACCGTAAAGTGGTATACGGCCCGTAAACTTCCATGTCGTATTTCAACTTCCAAAACTTCAACTTTCTGTCAAATGTCCAAATGGTTAAATACGACTTGGAATACGGACCGTAAATTGAAATACGACCCTTAAACTGCGATCGTAAATCACCATGATCCCCAACATACTTTCTGGTTCTGTTATGCTTAAATACGCCCACAGAATATGGACCGTAAACTGGAATACGGCCCGTAAACTGGGTTTACGACCACTGTGCACTTTCGACGACTGTTCATTTCAGATCAGATTTTGGGTTATTAAAAAGGGGGACCAAGCTTATTATTTCATTTCAACATTTCACCCCTTCTCTCTAAAACATCTCTCTACATTTATTCCATAAGCATTCAAGGATTACTAGTGATCAACAACATAAACCAAGTGAATTAAGTGTAAGAAAACCATCAAAGATCATTCAAAGTCAAGAAATCTCATGGAGGTAAACTAGGGTTTTTGCTCCAATGGATTATTATCAACCAAGGCTTGTTCCTACAATATCTAAGGTAAGATTTATGACATTTCTATGTTGTTTAAGGTATTTAAGAGTTGAAATATTTGGATTGTAGAAAGGTATGGCAAAATGGGTCATGAATGTGGAATAGTGCCATTGTGAGAAATAGTTTGAATTGAGTTATGAGTCTTGATGTATTGTGATGTAAATGTGTTATAAAATATGTTGAGAACATGAGATGAGCAATGTACGTGAATGGACAAAGTTGTGTGTTATAGCCATGGATATGAGTAATTGAAAGCAAAAATTGAGAAATGTGGATAATGTGGATGAATAATGACTATTGTTATGGTATTGTGAGTGTGTTGTTGACGTTTGGGAGTTGATATACGTTATGGAGGAATGTCGTATAAATAAAGGAGATGCTATCCGATTTTCTCTAGCTTTAGTCATATATGAAGCTATCGATTCTAATGATAGTATGACTTTAATGAAGGTAGAAACGCTAGCATTGGAGGAGACAGCGCAAGTGTAGAATAGTTAAATGAAAAAGGTATGTAAGGCTAACCCTTCTTTCATAAGGCATGATCCTTTGGCCAAATATCTAAATCTTCTATGAGACTATGATGTCCTTCAGATGACTTAATCTTCCGAGCTAGTAAGCTCATGATTCTTGATACGCCGCGATTGTACTAAATCCCTCATATGACGAGTAAGCCTATAAAGATAAGTGTAATGAATGACGATAATAGTAATAATGATGTTGATGACGATTATGATAATAATGTAAATAGTAAAGAAGCTTATGAGCTATTATTTATATGTGTCTATGTATGACTATTATTGAACCCCGAGCTTATAAGGCCAGGTAAGATATGTAAATATGTATGTATATGATTACGTAATGTGCGCACAACTCTGCAGATGGTACGGATAATCGTGACGCCTTGGTAGGGCCAGGTAGATGTAACCCTGAAGCCTTGGTAGGGCCAGGTATGAGTAACCTTGAGCCTTGGTTGGCCAAGTATGTATGAAACACCGATCCTGCATGGTCGGGTATGCTATGTAAATGTTATGTATAAGATATGATTATGTATATGGCACGATTATGCATATGATATGATTATGTATATGATATGGATACGAGTATGAATACGAATATGGTACGATATGAATGTGAATAAGGGCATGTATACGAATACGAGTACAAATATGGAACGGATATGGATGTATGTACGTAAATACGTATTAGAAATGGAAAAGATCTTATGTAAGGCAAGTAAGTGCCCATAACGATGATATTACCATCTCCCATCTTGTGCTATTTCTTATGTTGCTTAATATAGTTCTATATTGATATTGATCATGCTTTACATACTCAGTACATTCTTCGTACTGACGTCCTTTTGTTTGTGGACGCTGCGTCATGCCCGCAGGTGCGTAGGGAGACAGGCTCGATTCATAGCTATATTCTCAGAGACTACATAGCAGAGCTCCATTTCATTCGGAGCCATAGCTTTTGGTTACTTATTATTTTGTGTATATAATTATGGGCATAGCGGGGTCCTGTCCCGCTTATGTGTTATGTTATACTCTCCTTAGGGGCTCGTAGATACGTGTTTATGGATAGATATGTCTTGCCTTGTCGGCCTATATTTTGGGTATCATTTTGATAGCCTTGTCGGCTCATGTACATTGACGTGGTATAGATGCCAACCCTGATATAAAAGCGTTGTCGTCCAATGGGACTAGCATGAATGATGAATAGAAATGTATGTTTGATTATGTGGCTCACCTAGATGTAAGCATAAGTGTAAGCCAAGGGGTGCCCGGGTGGGCTAGCACCGGGCGCTCGTCGCGGCCCGATAGACGGGTCGTGACAAAAGTGGTATCAGAGTGGTTCAGTCCTAGGGTGTGTCTACGAGCCGTGTCTAGTAGAGTCTTGGTTATGGGTGTGTTGCGCGCCACACTTATAAACAAGAAGCTGCGGACATTTTAGGAATAAATGACCTTCTTTCTTCATAAGAATCGTGCGATAGGGTTATGGTATAAGAAATTCTTGTCCCTTAATCGTGTGTTGTGTGTTTCAGAAATGCCTGTAAAGAGAAAGGCTACAGCAGCCCAAAAGGGCTAGACGGTGGCAGAAAAGCGGGTTGAAAGAGCAACGCCACCGGTAGTATAGGAAAGTGAGTCCCAGAGTGCGGCTCAATCTCAGTCCTCCCGTTCAGTACCTATATTACAGGAGCGTGAGGGAGCCTAATCCCCAGCTCCAGCACCTCCAGCTCCTCCTCCGGATGCTTCGGGCCAAGATGTGAAAGAGACCTTACATTTGCTTACTCAGTTGGTTGCTATTCAGACTCAGCCGCAAAGTACAAGGCAAGGTGACAGGGCTGTTAGTGCAAGGGCCCGTGATTTCATTACTTTGAACCCTCCGCAGTTCTTTGGGTCAAATCCAGAGGAGGACCCTCAGGACTTTATTGATGGTATGTTGAGGACGCTTCGTTTGATACATGCTTCGGACACTGAGTCAGTGGAGTTAGCGTCGTATAGATTGAGAGATGTCTCGATCCAATGGTATACGGTTTGGATGGCTTCACGGGGAGCCAATGCACCTCCCCCGGTATGGCAAGATTTTGTTGATGCTTTTCTCTGACATTATATGCCTCCGGAGGTTCGGCGAGATAGAGCCGATAAGTTCTTAAATTTGAGGCAAGGTAGCATGAGTGCTCTAGAGTATAGTCTCCGCTGCGCTTCCTTGGCTAGGTATGCTTCGGCCATGGTAGCGGATATGGGTGACCGGGTACACCGATTTGTTAAGGGCCTAAGGCCTCATTTGATGGATAGGTGTTTGACTGCGTCCCTTCAGGACAATATGGATATTGCACGCATTCATGATTATGCTCAGAACTTAGAAGAAAGTTTACAACAACAGAGAAGTGAACGCGAGCAGGATAGGGGTTAGAGCAAGAGGGCCAGATCTTCAGGCCCGATGAGTGAGTTCAGAGGTGGGCACAGACAATAGATTTCCAGGCACTCAGGCTATTCTATGACTAGTGCACCTCCACGGTTTTCAGGCTAGAGATTAGATAGACCTCCTCGTTCCGGGCCGAGTCAAAGCTATTCGGGGTCTCAGTTTAGAGATGATGCAGGTCAGGCAAGGCCACCCATACCACGATGTTCCTAGCGTGGGAAGTTGCATTGGGGTCGATGCCGAATGGGTTCAGATGTTTGCTATTCATGTGGACGACCAGGCTATATTATGCGTGATTGCCCCTCAGTTCATGCTAGAGGTAGGACCCAGCCTTCAGGGTCGGTAGCCGGATCTTCAGCATCTGTACGCCTTATGGGGCCAGGTTCACATGCGCCAGTCGGCCATGGTAGTGGCAGAGGGAGAGTCCCCAGTTCTAGCGGTCCTCAGCACCGTATTTATGCTTTGGCTGGACACCAAGATCTCGAGTCTTCCCCTGATGTGGTCACAGGTATAATATCGGTATTTTCTCATGATGTATATGCTTTGATTGATCCGGGCTCCACATTGTCATATGTTACTCCGTATGTTGCGGGTCGATTTAGAGTCGAACCGGAGTCAATTAAACCTTTTGAGGTGTCTACACCCGTGGGTGAATTGGTAATAGCTAGCCGAGTATATAGAAATTGTGTAATTGTGATTTGCGATCGTCGTACCACGATTTATTTGCATGAGCTAGAAATGGTGGATTTTGATGTTATTATGGGCATGGATTAGTTGGCTTCTTGTTATGCCAATGTTGATTGTAAAATGAAAATGGTTCGATTCAAATTTCCGGGAGAACCAGTCTTAGAATGGAAAGGGAACACGGCGTCAACAAAAGGTAGGTTTATTTCCTATCTAAAGGCAAGGAAAATGATCACGAAAGGGTGCATCTATCATCTAGTTCGGGTTCAAGATGTAGAAGCTGAGTCGCCAACTCTTCAGTCAGTTCCTGTAGTAAATGAATTTCCGGATGTGTTCCCGGAAGAACTTCTAGGTTTTCCTCCCGAGCGGGAGATTTATTTTGCCATTGATGTGTTACCAGGCACTAAGCCTATATCTCCTCCTCCTTATAGAATGGCTCCCGCAGAATTGAAAGAGTTGAAGGAGCAATTGAAGGCCTTGCTTGAGAAAGGCTTTATTAGGCCTAGTTCATCCCCGTGGGGAGCACCCGTATTGTTTGTCCGAAAGAAAGATGGCTCTTTGAGAATGTGCATTGATTACTGACAATTGAATAAGGTGACGATTAAGAACAAGTATCCTCTTCCGAGGATTGATGACTTATTTGATCAATTGCATGGTGCCCAATGGTTTTCGAAGATTGATTTGAGGTCCGGGTATCATCAAGTGAGAGTTAGGGAGAAAGATATCCCTAAGACAGCCTTTAGAACAAGATATGGTCATTTTGAGTTCCGGGTGATGTCATTTGGGCTAACTAATGCGCCGGCGGCATTTATGGATCTGATGAATAATGTGTTCAGGCCCTTCCTGGATTTATTTGTGATCTTATTTATCGACGACATCTTGGTATATTCTAGATCCGAGGCAGAATATGCGGATCATTTGCGTACTGTCCTCGGAGTTCTTCGAACTCGAGAGTTGTTTGCAAAGTTTTCCAAATGCGAGTTTTGGCTGAACTCAGTGGCATTTCTGGGGCATATTGTTGCAGCCGATGGTATCCGAGTAGACAGTCAAAAGATTGAGGCCGTGAAAACTTGGCAAAGGCCCACGACTCCTACGAAGGTTCGTAGCTTTTTGGGCTTAGCAGGTTACTACAGGTTATTCGTCGAAGGTTTTTCTTCTATTTCTGAACCACTCACAAAGTTGACCCAGAAATCAGCAAAGTTTCAATGGACAGATGCTTGTGAGCGTAGCTTCCAAGAGTTGAAAAATAGATTGACTTTCGCCCCAGTCTTGACACTTCTAGAGGGATTGGAAGGATATGGTGTTTATTGCGATGCTTCAGGCATTGGGCTAGGCTGTGTATTGATGCAACATGGCAAAGTGATTGCGTATGCTTATGGCAATTGCGGAAACATGAGCAGAATTATCCAACCCATGATTTAGAATTGGCCGCAGTGGTTCATGCATTAAAGATATGGAGACATTATTTATATGGTGTCCATGTGGATATTTATATAGATCATAAGAGTCTTCAGTACATCTTCAAGCAGAAAGAGTTGAATTTGCGGCAACGACGATGATTAGAATTGCTAAAAGATTATGATGTTGATATCTTGTATCACCCTGGGAAGGAAAATGTTGTGGCTGATGCTCTCAGCCGTAGATCCATGGGAATTTTGCGTGATGTACGACCTGAGAGGAGAGAAATGACTCGTGAGCTCCAGCAGTTAGCTAGCCTAGGAGTTCGAATAGCGGACTCAGGTAGCAAGGGAACTACTATCCAGAATTCAGCAGTCTCGTCGCTAGTAGCAGAAGTGAAAGAGCGACAATACGAAGATTCCATGCTAAGGCATTATAGAGATACACTCCCTCAGAAAGAGGAGTCATCATTTGAGCTTTCAGGAGACGGAGTTCTCCGATGTCGAGGCAGATTATGTGTTCCCAATATGGCAGGTCTGCGGCCCCAGATATTGAGAGAAACTCATTGTTCCCGTTACTCTGTTCACCCCGGTGCGACGAAGATGTATCATGATCTTAAGTCTATATATTGGTGGAATGGGATGAAGAAAGATATAGCGGAATTTGTAGTTCAATGTCCCAACTGTCAACAGGTGAAAATCGAGCACCAAAAGCCGAGTGGATTGTTGCAAGCTATAGAAATCCCAACTTGGAAGTGGGAAGTGATTAACATGGACTTCATTAAAGGCTTACCCCGTTCTCGCCGTAAGTATGATTCCATATGGGTGATTATGGATAGACTCACCAAGTCAGCTCATTTCTTACTAGTCAGAACGACGCATGTGGCAGAAGATTATGCAAAGCTTTATCTTAAGGAGATAGTGAGACTCCATAGTGTTCCAGTATCTATTATCTCCGACAGAGGGACTGAGTTTACAGCCAATTTTTGGAAGTCTTTCCAAGAGGGTCTAGGGACCCAAGTGAGCCTTAGTACAGCATTTCACCCGCAGACTGATGGGCAAGCTGAGCGTACCATTCAGACTCTTGAGGATATGTTACGGGCAGGTATGATAGATTTTGGAGGAAATTAGGATGATCATTTGCCACTAATTGAATTTGCTTACAATAATAGTTACCATTCTAGCATTCAAATGGCACCGTATGAAGCCTTATATGGGCAAAAGTGTAGATCCCAATTGGGTGGTTTGAAACAGGAGAGACTAAATTGATAGGGCCAGACTTGGTCCAACAAGCCATCGAGAAAGTCAAGCTCATACAAGATCAGTTGTTAGTAGCTCAAAGTCATCAAAAGTCCTATGTGGATAATCGTCGAAGAGACTTAGAGTTTCAAGTTAAAGATTGGGTATTTTTGAAAGTGTCGCCAATGAAGGGCGTTATGAGATTTGGCAAAATGGGAAAGCTTAGTCCCCGATACATTGGACCTTATGAGATTGTGCGCAAAGTGGGCAAAGTGGCCTATGAGTTAGATTTACCCCCGGATTTGGAGTCAGTCCATCCAGTTTTTCATGTTTCGATGCTTCAGAAATGTGTTGGAGATCCTACTAAGATCGTGCCCGTAAGCGATGTGCAAGTGACAGAAAAGTTGACTTATGAAGAAGTGCCCATTGCCATACTAGATAGGCAAGTACGGAGGCTTAGAAACACAAAGAAGTGGCCTCAGTTAAGGTTCTATGGAGAAGTAGTAAACGAGAAGAAATGACATGGGAAGCGGAAGAAAGTATGCGATCAAGATACCCGTATTTATTTCAGCCCTTAGAAGAGATACAAGATGAGGCGTCAGGATCATGAGGTACATATGTTTTCCTTTCATGCTTTTGGTCATGTGTGGCCATAGATATTGTCACGACCCAACCCCGTGGGCCGTGACTAGTGCCTGAGCTGGACACCCATACACACCTACTTACCAAATCGACATATCCAACGACTTATCCATATTCAGCATTCCTTAATTTATGTAGACACGAAGAGCGGATGTCGTCTTAAGCGGTCTTATATAACCTACATATCATATAGAAGCCACCAAGGCTGTCATAAAACATATCGCCCAAAATATATATACGTATTCACACATACAAGCCGTTAAGGCCGTCATAGCATATGGAATCGCTTACGAAACATATCACACGGACATAACCAAACGGCAACGACCCATGACCCACATACATGTCTACAGGCCTCTAACAAAGACAACAGAATCATATGACGGGACAGGGCCCCGCCATACCCCTGAATAGTCATATACACATAAATATGTATAACGGAAAGATCTATACAAAAAGTGTGGGCTCCGGACCAAAGGAGCACTCCAAAGTAGCAGAATGGGTACCCTAGGCTGGCGGATCACCACAATAAGCGTCTGTACCTGCGGGCATGAAATGCAGCCCCCGAAGAAAGGGGGTCAGTACGGAATATGTACCGAGTATGTAAGGCATGAAATACAGAAGGCAGAACCATAACCGATAAAAAAAACCAGTACCAGAGTAAGTACACTATCCAGAATACCAAAATGTTTACCTTCCATACACAATCATGTATACCGATGTCGTATGTCAGAAGAAATACAGAAAATAAGTGAATCATCCAGATTGCCAAAAGAGCTTACTTTCCAAACACGGATCATGCATGTCAGAATCATATATCATATATGCATATAACGTGCCCCGGCCCTCCAGTGAGGGGCGCGGTAAATCATATATCATGTATGCATATAACGTGCCCCGGCCCTCCAGTGAGGGGCGCGGTAAATCATATATCATGTATGCCAATGTCATGTATCATATATGCATGTAACGTGCCCCGGCCCTCTTTTGCAGGACGCAGTGAATAGAATCATCATATGCCATCCTGGCCACCGCCCCGTCATCATATCATCATGTCATCATATCATATATATCGTGCCCCGGCCTGCAAGTGAGAGGGACGCGGTGAACAATGCAGAGAAATACGCAAGAGAACATATGCTGGCCCGGGCTCAGTGAAGGACATACTGAGGCTTGCACGAACAGAGTAGTGCGAAACCATATGCACACAAAACAAGACTCGATAGACAAGTATACTTACCGACACCTGAAGGCTCAGAACAAGTTTCGGATCAATCGGATTTAGTATAAGAAAGTTATGAGCATTTGAAGTACAGAACTTTCTACAAACGTTTCAGAAGCCATTTTTGGAAAATCAAAGCAACAATCATGTTAGGCACCCTTCGAATATCGTTAGGGATCAAGTCAATATGCCGACATCATATATACATATAACCGATTCATGCATGCATACTCATAGAACATCATACAGTGTGTTGCTGCGGACCGTGCAGCCCGATCCATAAATATATTACTACCGAGGAACGTTCGGCCCGATCCAAGACTGTATGCAAAAGTTAGAAACATTAATACTTACAGAACCATTTTTAAGGACAGGAACTCTTATACTTGGCTCATTATCCAATTATGCCATAATCTCAACCATACTAAGTATACTCATATCAATAGGCCAATAAGAATCGTAAACAAACTCGGAAGCTCATCAAATAGAGCTTTCGAATCATGGATACGTATCGAAACCATATGAAGTGGCTTATGGAGATCAAGGGTATTAGCCATCCTAGTGGCTCTAAGAATAGGAATTTCTTTGAATTCATAAATATACGTCATTTGCTCGTTTCATAGAGATCATGCCAAAAGAAAGAAAGGGTAAGCCTTACATACCTTGCCCGCTTTCTACGCTAATCCAAATTTGAGTCTTTGGCTCGCAAGATCTACAACAATATTAGTATATACCAAACATTAGCCATAAACACTTAAGAGTCCAATTCCAAACGAAGACTTTATTTACAGAAATTTCGGCAGCATTTCCCCTGTAAATTCAACAACCCCGAGAATTCCACTCGGCCAATCATCAACAACAAATCCGAGAATTTAACTCGGCCAAATTATCGACAACAATACCAACAGTCATTCTAACAATATCAACAATCAATTCAAAACGCATTATAACGTTAGCAACATTCTTTCTACAACCTTTAACGACGTTTCATTTATATTCAATTCATAATTGTTCACATATTCAAATACTAATTCGAAACAATTCAAACAATATCCAAGAATACTTCAACTATCCGCCCGACATTTCAAACGGCCCAACCAACATACTACCCGAAACCTTCCAAATTCAACAAGAACCATAACAACACATTTCTTTCTTTCAACTTCATGAATTACACCAACAATTCACGCTAACAACATTATCTTCCATAAAATACAAGAACACTATATTCAATTCACATTAACTTCTAAAACAAGTCTCCAACCAATACAACTTCACTAGGATCATTAAACTTTCATTATCAACATGGAATCCATAACAACAACAACCAAAATACTAAGTAAAATTGGTCCCTTAATCCTACACAACACACACGGCCACAATACCATATAGGCACGGCCACAACATAATATCCATATTTTCGTAAATTTCATCCATTTCTACATACTACAACATACACAACCATCCATAACATATAAAAAGAAGATTAAATCTTACCTTTTTCCTTCAACTTCTCACTTGGCTAGCGTTGTGAACTTGCAACAATAAGAGGGATTCTTGCTTCAACAATTATACCACATTAAAGAGGACCTTCAAATTAGTAGGAATACTAGAAGAAATATTTTTTTGATCAAGATTCTTGGTCTTCAATTTTTGGACCCCTTGGCCGAATAGGCCTCCCTCTTTTTCTCTCAAAGTTTCTTGAAAGTTCTTAAGTTGAAGATGATAATATGAAGAATTGGGTCATCTTTTTATTACTTATTTTGAGCTTCCATATGGGCCTTGGCCCATACCCCCTTGGCCGGCCACTTTGGCTATTAGTACAAGCCCATTTGTTTTTTTTTTGTAATTCATGAAAATTATTTCCCAAATTCCAAATTTTCCCTTAGCCTTCCTCCACATTTCTATGAGTCATCTTGCGAATTTTCCTTTTTACCCCTAGCCATTCTTAACATTTCCACTTCAAAAATTTTCACAAACAACTTGTGTGTTAAACAAGATCACAATATGGCCTTGTCCTTAACTTCTCGCAATTATCTTAAATTATTCGGATGTACAAAATGCGGGATATAACAGATATGTTGATATTGTGATGTAGCCCTGTGAGGCATCGTTATTATAGGTTGTTGTGGCAGGATGGTAGTGCCCTATTATAGGGTAGACTCTGGCGAAATTTTTATAGAATCCCTGAGGACTTTAACATTCGGGGACGAATGTTCTTAAGGGGGGAAGAATGTTACACCTCGGAAAATCCTCCGTTATTCCACAAGTGGATGAACTAGTGAGGAGTGCGAGTATACGATATTTTCATAAGTAAGAAATGACAACTGATGGCCCTAAGTAAGATTCCAAAGGCAATTGCAATAAGAGATAGGTTATGCTCCATAATGACTAATTATAGGCTCTGAGAATGTGGAAAGTTGCAGGTTTGCATTTTGGCCAATTGAACGTAAAGTGAAATACGGACCGTAAAGTGGTATACGGCCCGTAAACTTCCATGTCGTATTTCAACTTCCAAAACTTCAACTTTTTGTCAAATGTCCAAATGGTTAAATACGACCTGGAATACGGACCCGTAAATTGAAATACGGCCCGTAAACTGCGATCGTAAATCTCCATGATCCCCAGCATACTTTCTGGTTCTGTTATGCTTAAATACGCCCACAGAATGTGGACCGTACACTGGAATACGGCCCGTAAACTAGGTTTATGAACACTGTGCACTTTTGACGACTGTTCATTTCAGATCAGATTTTGGGTTATTAAAAAGGGGGACCAAGCTTATTATTTCATTTCCACATTTCACCCCTTCTCTATAAAACATCTCTCTACATTTATTCCACAATAATTCAAGGATTACTAGTGATCAACAACATAAACCAAGTGAATCAAGTGTAACAAAACCATCAAAGATCATTCAAAGTCAAGAAATCTCATGGAGGTAAACTAGGGTTTTTGCTCAAGTGGAGTATTATCAACCAAGGCTTGTTCCTACAACATCTAAGGTAAGATTTATGATATTTCTATGTTGTTTAAGGTATTTAAAAGTTGAAATACTTGAATTGTAGAAAGGTATGGCAAAATGGGTCACGAATGTGGAATAGTGTCATTGTGAGAAATAGTTTGAATTGAGTTATGAGTCTTGATGTATTGTGATGTAAATGTGTTATAAATGATGTTGAGAACATGAGATGAGAAATGTACGTGAATGGACAAAGTTGTGTGTTATAGCCATGGATATGAGTAATTGAAAGCAAAAATTGAGAAATATGGATAATGTGGATGAATAATGACTATTGTTATGGTATTGTGAATGTGTTGTTGACATTTGGGAGTTGATATAAGTTATGGAGGAATGTCGTATAAATAAAGGAGATGTTGTGCGATTTTCTCTAGCTTTAGTCATATATGCTAGCTATCGATTCTAATGATAGTATGACTTTAATGAAGGTAGAAACGCTAGCATTGGAGGAGAAAGCGCAAGTGTAGAATAGTTGAACGAAAAAGGTATGTAAGGCTAACCCTTCTTTCATAAGGCATGGTCCTTTGGCCAAATATACAAATCTTCTATGAGACTATGATGTCCTTCAGATGACTTAATCTTCCGAGCTAGTAAGCTAATGATTCTTGATACGCCGCGATTGTACTAAATCCCTCGTATGACGAGTAAGCCTATAAAGATAAGTGTGATGAATGACGATAATAGTAATAATGATGTTGATGACGATTATGATAATGATGTAAATAGTAAATATGCTTATGAGCTATTATGTATATGTGTCTATGTATGACTATTATGGAATCCCGAGCTTATGAGGTCGGGTATGATATGTAAATAAGTATTTATATGATTATGTAATGCGCGCAAACCTCTGCAGATGGTACGGATAACCCTGACACCTTAGTAGGGCCAGGTAGATGTAACCCTGATGCCTTGGTAGGGCCATGTATGAGTAACCTTGAGCCTTGGTTGGCCAAGTATGTATGAAACACCGATCCTGCATGGTCGGGTATGCTATGTAAATGTTATGTATAAGATATGATTATATATATGGAACGATTATGCATATGATATGATTATGTATATGATATGGATACGAGTATAAATACGAATATGGTACGATATGAATGTGAATAAGGGCATGTATACGAATACGAGTACAAATA
The DNA here is from genome assembly GCF_019175385.1 of Lycium barbarum. Taxonomy (NCBI): domain Eukaryota; kingdom Viridiplantae; phylum Streptophyta; class Magnoliopsida; order Solanales; family Solanaceae; genus Lycium; species Lycium barbarum. The sequence continues at coordinate 78,527,453 of NC_083339.1, read as the reverse complement.
TGGAACGGATATGGATGTATGTACCTAAATACGCATTAGAAATGGAAAAGATCCTATGTAAGGCAAGTAAGTGCCCATGACGATGATATTACCATCTCCCATCTTGTGCTATTTCTTATGTTGCTTAATATACTTCTATATTGATATTGATCATGCTTTACATACTTAGTACATTCTTCATACTGACGTCTTTTTTTTTGTGGACGCTGCGTCATGCCCGCTGGTGCGCAGGGAGACAGGCTCGATTCATAGCTATATTCTCAGAGACTACATAGCAGAGCTCCATTTCATTCGGAGCCATAGCTTTTGGGTACTTATTCTTTTGTGTATATAATTATGGGCATAGCGGGGTCCTGTCCCGCTTAGGTGATATGTTATACTCTCCTTAGAGGCTCGTAGATACGTGTATATGGATAGATATGTCTGGCCTTGTCGGCCTATATTTTGGGTATCATTTTGATAGCCTTGTCGGCTCATGTGCATTGACGTGGTATAGATGCCAACCATGATATAAAAGCGTTATCGTCCAATGGGACTAACATGAATGATGAATAGAAATGTATGTTTGATTATGTGGCTTACCTAGATGTAAGCATAAGTGTAAGCCAAGAGGTGCCTGGGTGGGCTAGCACCGGGCGCTCGTCGTGGCCCCATAGACGGGTCGTGACAATATTGAGGGATGTTGCGGTTCATTGGTACACGGTTTGGATGGCTTCACGGGGAGCCAATGCGCCTCCCCCGATATGGCAAGAATTTGTAGATGCTTTCCTCTGATATTACCTATCTCCAGAGGTTCGGCCAGCTAGAGCCGATAAGTTCTTGAATTTGAGGCAAGGAAGTATGCGTGCTCTAGATTATAGTATCCGCTTCAATTCCTTGGCTAGTTATGCTTCGGCCCTGGTAGGGGATATGGGTGACCGAGTACACTGATTTGTGAGAGGCCTAGGGCCACACTTGATGGATAGGTGCTTGACTGCGTCCTTTCAAGATAATATGGATATTTCACGCATTCAGGCCCATGCTCAAAATTTAGAGGAAAGCCAACAACAACAAAAAAGTGAGTATGACCATGATAGAGGGTATAACAAGAGGGCTAGATCTTCGGGTCCGATGAGTGAGTTTAGATGTGGGCACAGACAGTAGTTTTCTATGCATTCAGGCCATTATATGACTAATACGCCTCCACGATTTTCAGGCCCGAGATTTGATAGATCTACTCATTCCGGGCCGAGTCAAAGTTTTTCGGTTCTCAGTTTATGGGTGATTCGGGTCAGGCGAGGCCACCCGTGCCACGATGTTCTCAGTGTGGGAAGTTACATTGGGGCCAGTGCCGATTAGGCTCAGAGGTTTGCTATGCATATGGTCGGCCAGGCCATATTATGCGTGACTGCCCCTCAGCTGTTGGTAGAGGTAGCACCCAGCCTTCAGGGTCGGTAGCCGGATATTCATCGTCTATACGCCCTATAGGGCCAGGTTCACATGGACCAGTCGGCCATGGTAGAGGGAGAGGGAGAGCCCTCAGTTCTAGTGGTCCTCCACACTATATTTTTACTTTGGCTGGACGCCAAGATCTTGAGTCTTCCCCTGATGTTGTCACAAGTATATTATCGGTATTTTCTTATGATGTATATGCTTTGATAGATCCAGGCTCCACATTGTCATATGTTACTCCATATATTATGGGTCGGTTTGGAGTCAAAACGAAGTCGATCAAACCTTTTGAGGTGTCTACACCAGTTGGTGATTCGGTAATAGCTAGCCGAGTATATAGAAATTGCATAGTTGTGATTTTTGACCATCGTATAATGGTTAACTTGCATGAGTTAAAAATGGTTGATTTTGGTTTCTTGCTATGCCAATGTTGATTGTAGAATGAAAATGGTTCGTTTCTAATTTCCGGAAGAACCAGTTTTAGAATGGAAGGGAAATACTGCATCACCAAAAGGTAGGTTTATTTCCTATCTAAAGACAAGGAAAATGATCACAAAAGGTTGTATTTGTCATCTAGTTCGGGTTCAAGATGTAGAAGCTGAACCGCCAACTCTTCAGTCAGTTCCCGTGGTGAATGAGTTTCCGGATGTATTCCCGGAAGACCTTCCAGGCCTTCCTCCAGAAAGAGAGATTGATTTTGCTATTGATGTGTTGCCGGACACCAAGCCTATATCTATTCCACCTTATAGAATGGCTCCCGCAGAGTTGAAAGAGTTGAAGGAGCAATTGAAGCTTGAGAAAGGATTTATTAGGCCTAGTTCTTCCCCGTGGGAGCACCCGTGTTGTTTGTCCGAAAGAAAGAGCGCTCCTTGAGAGTGTGCATTGACTATCGGCAACTGAATAAGGTGACGATTAAGAATAGATATCCTCTTTTGAGGATTGATGACTTATTTGATCAATTACAAGGTGCCAAATGATTTTCAAAGATAGATTTGAGATCCGGGTATCATCAAGTGAGAGTTAGGGAGAAAGATATCCCAAAGACAGCCTTCAGAACAAGATATAGCCATTTTGAGTTCCGGGTAATGTCATTTGGGCTAACAAATGCACCGGTAATATTTATGGATTTGATGAACAATGTGTTCAGGCCCTTCCTAGATTTATTTGTGATTGTATGCATCGACGATATCTTGGTGTATTCTAGATCCGAGGCAGAACATGCGGAACATTTGCGTACTGTTCTTAGAGTTCTTCAACCGCGAGAGTTGTTTGCCAAATTTTCTAAGTGTGAGTTTTGGTTGAACTCAGTGACATTTTTGGGGCACATTGTTTCAGCCGATGGTATTCGGGTAGATAGCCAAAAGATTGAGGCCGTGAAGACTTGGCCGAGGCCCACGACTCCTACGGAGGTTTGTAGTTTTCTGGGCTTAGCAGGTTATTACAGGAGGTTTGTAGAAGGCTTTTTTTCTATTTCTGCACCACTCACAAAGCTGACCCAGAAATCAGCAAAGTTTCAATGGACAGATGCTTGTGAACGTTGTTTCCAAGAGCTAAAGGGTAGATTAACTTCTGCCCCAGTCCTGACACTTCCAAAGGGATTGGAAGGTTATGTTGTTTATTGCGAAGCTTCAGGCATTGGGCTAGGCTGTGTATTGATGCAACATGGTAAGGTGATTGCGTATGCTTCAAGGCAATTACGGAAACATGAGAAAAATTATCCAACCCATGACCTTGAATTGGCTGGAGTGATTCATGCATTAAAGATGTGGAGACATTATTTGTGTGGTGTCCATGTGGATATTTATACAGATCATAAGAGCCTTCAGTATATCTTCAAGCAGAAAGAGTTGAATTTGCAGCAACGACGATGGTTGGAATTGCTAAAAGATTATGATGTTGATATCCTATATCACCCCGGAAAGGCAAATGTTGTGGCTGATGCTCTGTGCCGTAGATCTATGGGAAGTTTGTGTGATGTTCTGCCGGAGAAAAGAGAAATGGCTCGTGAGCTCCAGCAGTTAGCTAGCCTAGGAGTTCGAGTAGTGGACTCGGGTAGCATGGGAGCTACCATTCAGAATTCAACAGTCACGTCGCTAGTAGTGGAAGTGAAAGAGCGACAATACGAAGATCCCATGCTAATGCATTACAGAGATACACTCACTCAGAAGGAGAAGTCATCATTTGAGGTCTCAGGAGATGGAGTTCTCCGATGCCGAGGCAGATTATGTGTTCCTGATGTGGCAGGATTATGCCACCAAATATTGAGAAAAGCCCATTGCTCCCGCTATTCTGTTCACCCCGGAGCAACAAAGATGAATCATGATCTTAAATATATATATTGGTTGAATGGGATGAAGAAGGATATAGCAAAATTTGTAGCTCAATGTCCCAACTGTCAACAAGTGAAAATCTAGCACCAAAAGCCGGGCGGATTGTTGCAAGCTATAGAAATTCCAACTTGGAAGTGGGAAGTAATTAACATGGACTTCATTACAGGCTTACCCCGTTCTCGACGTAAGTATGACTCTATATGGGTCATTGTGGATAGACTCACGAAGCCAGCTCATTTCTTACCAGTCAGAACTACATATGTGGCAGAAGATTATGCAAAGCTTTATGTTAAAGAGATAATGCGACTTCTCGGTGTTCCAGTATCTATTATCTCTGATAGAGGAACTTAGTTTACAGCTAATTTTTGGAAATCCTTCCAAGAGGGTTTAGGGACTTATGTGAGCCTTAGCACGACTTTTCACCCACAGACTGATGGACAAGCTGAGCGTACTATTCAGGCTCTCGAGGATATGCTACAGGCATGTATGCTTGATTTTGGAGGTAATTGGGATGATCACTTACCATTTATTGAATTAAATTTTCTTATAACAATAGTTATCATTCTAGCATCCAAATGGCACCGTATGAGGCTTTATATGGGCGAAAGTGTAGATCCCCAATTGGGTGGTTTGAGCTAGGAGAGACTGAAATGATAGGGCCGGACTTGGTCTAGCAAGCCATAGAGAAAGTTAATCTCATACAAGATCGGTTGTTAGCGGCTCAAAGCCGTCAAAAGTCCTATGCGGATAATCGTCGAAGGGACTTAGAGTTCCAAGTAAAAGATTGGGTATTCTTAAAGGAGTTGCCAATGAAGGGCGTTATGAGATTTGGCAAAAAGGGGAAGATTAGTCCCCCGTACATTGGGCCTTATGAGATTGTACGCAAAGTAGGTGAAGTGGCTTACAAATTAAATCTACCTCCTGATTTGGAGTCAGTTCACCCAATTTTTCATGTCTCGATGCTTCGTAAATGTGTTGGAGATCCTACTAGGATCGTGCCAATGGATGATGTTCAAGTGACAGAAAAGTTGACTTATGAAGAGGTACCCATTGCCATATTAGATAGGCAAGTACGGAGGCTTGGAAACAAAGAAGTGGCCTCGGTTAAGGTTTTATGGAGAAATAATAACCGAATAGAAATGACATGGGAAGCGGAAGAAAATATGAAGTCCAAGTACCCGCACTTATTTCAACCCCCAGGAGAGATCCAAGATGAGACATCAAGATCATGAGGTATGTATGTTTTTCTTTTTATGCATTTGGGTCGCGTGTGGCCAAACTCTATTGCTATATGTTGTGGCCTTATGAGGCATTTTTATTATGAGCTGTTGTGACAGGATGGTAGTGCCATATTACTGGGGAAACTCTAGCAAAATTTTTATAAAATTCCTGAACACTTAACATTCGAGGACGAATGTTCTTAAGAGGGGAAGAATGTTACACCTCGGAAAATTCTCCGTTGATGTGCAGTGAATAAACTAACGAAGGGCACAATGTATGTGATGTGTTAATAAGTAAGAAAATGCATTTGATGACCCTAATCGAGATTTGCAAAGACATTTGAAGTAAGAGAAGAAAGTTTCCCAGTAAGAGAAGAAAGTTTCCAAAGGAAGGCAAGGTATACATTATGTATAAGAAAGGATTTATGAGTACCGAATTACTGATGACTTAATGATGCTTTGGAGAAGAGTTATAACGTCCCTTAGATTGTTAATGAGGTGTTAAACGAGTCTTAAGAAGGTTCCATAAGGATTGGAGATTAGACGAGTCGACGAGAACGAGTTCGGAAAAGCTGGGCATTATACGGCCCAACATACTGGCCGTATAAAATATACTGGCCGTATGCTAGGCCGTATATTAAGCCCAGATTGGCAGCCTTCACTGGACCAAAAGTACGGCCAAACATACGGTCAATATAAATTATACAGACCGTATGTTGGTCCGTAGAGACCACACGGGACAGATTGGGAGTTATTAATAAGGGGACCAAGTTCATTTCATCTTCACTTCCCTTCTCTCAAGAATTATCTAGAACTGTTACACCCCGTATCTTCGAAGAAGCACTTATCAAATTTAAAACATAAGTACGTTGAGTTATGGTTAAGTAAAACCACTTTGGAATATAAGGAACAAGCATTATTAAGTATATTTAATGAGTGAAGGATGTACATAAGGTATACCGGAAGGTTTTATAAGGGAATGAGTGGAAGAAATGGAGTAGTACGACTTTGGGGAAAGGATGGGTAAAGTTTCGTGTAAATATTTTGGTCCAACTTGAGGGAGAATATCTCTTAGAATATGAAGTGTTTTAAGGTGTTTCAAATGCCTAAAATGAAGTTCGTCGAGTCTAGTTTCCAATGCAACAAACTTCTCATTGATAGGACATCGGAGTAAAGAATTATGGACGTTACAAGTTAGGATGGCAGCGCAGAAGCGCGCGCTACAGTATCCGCGCTGCTACTGTACTGCTCCAGTAACTGCTACAGTGCCGCTCTAGTAACTGCTACAGTGCCGCCGATTTTACACACCTATAAAAGGGGTCAAGACCCCATTTTTCTTAACAAAAAATCAGAAAAAAGGCTCAGCCCACACAAAGGGCAATTATGTCATAAAAATTTGAGGGTTTGAAGCGATTTTGTTTAACCGAGGCTCGGGTAGCGTATAGTTATGGTTCTAGTATTGTTTTGCGGTGGATTTTGGCATGAATTCAAAGTGGATATTGAAGATATTGCTGTCTTAACAAGAATAAGGTATGAATCTGTCCTTATTAATGTTACTTTTGGTTTATTTACGGAGATAAGGTTATTCAATAGTAGTATAACAAGTTGGTTAGTTAAGAAACTTGGAAAACATCGTGTGGGATGTTTTATGAAGTATTTTGGTATTGAGAATATTATGATTGATGTTGGTATTCTTGTTGTTGTTGTTGGTTGTTGAATTGAGATTTCGGGCTAGGCATATAAACAGGGGAGATGCTGCCCGATTTTCTGCAGGATATAGAATAGTTTAATATGAAGACCTAGCATAAGAATATAACAATGAGTCCAACGATAGTGTGAATCCTCTTGAATTTAGATTTACGAGTTCGGACGGATAAGCGTAGATAATTGGAGGCCGTACATGTATGTTAAGGCTCGTCCTTTTTTTTCAAAGGCATGATTCCTATGTTTGATTCCATAACCACGTTGTTTCTAAATGTTAGAAGTTCATGATTCAAGGCATGACTCATTTCCTGATAATCCATCAATGTTTTCCAAAATGTCCGTATTTTCCAAACTAGAGATTTATGATTCTAGAAGCTCTTATGACAACAACGATGGACATGCGTTTTTAAAATGATAACGATGATGTCAAAGATGAGCAAATCTCTATGATGATTATGATAATGATGATTTTATATTTAAAAGTCTCAAGTTATGAGATCAATGATAATATGAGAATGTTGAGCTATTTCTTGATTTTCTTAATTTTATTCATTGATGATGACTCTATTTCTAAAGATTCCAAAGTTTAAGAATTGTCGCTTTATGAGATTTATGAACTTATTCTGTTTTTTCCCTTGATGTTATTCTTCATTGATAGTCTCACCATATACTGCTAGTCCCTTTAAGGTGAGACACGACGATCATGATTATTCCATAATACAATCGGAGGTTACCGACCTTACCTCACTCCGATGGAGTTATAGCTTTTGATTGGGCTCTTATGCATGCTTATGTTGTGATGATTACACCGCGCCTATACGGCCGGGAGCACCACTATGGAGGGCGTAGTGGGCGGCTTATGGATGATTACACCGAGCCTATACGGCCGGGCAGCACCACTGCACTGGGCGTAGTGGGTGGCTTAGGGATGATGATAATAACACCGTGTCTATATGGCACGGGAAACACCACTAGTGGGCGGCATGAGATGATTATCCCGGACGCGGGCTAATGATATTATTTGATTCAGACAGTTTATGTATGTACGTGTGATATGTTTTGAAGGTAAAAGTGAGCATGCATGATTCCCCGCCTTAAGAGGCAAGCAGTTACAGTCACACCTTCTTCTTATGTCTTCTATGTTTCCTTATTATGTTGTTGTTCAGGTTCTGTACATATTATCGTGTTATCATTCATGCCTTACATACTCAGTACAATATTCGTACAGACGTCCTTTTCTTGTTAGACGCTGCGTTCATGCCTGCAGGATCAGGTAGCCAGTCGAGTGAGCCAGACTAGTAGGATCTCTCTTCCGTCACAGCCAGCGAGCTCTATTTGGACCGGAGCGACCGCCCTTTCGGTATGCACTTTTTGATAAACGGGTATGACAGGGGCTTGTCCTGTTTCTTCTACAGTTTGTATTCCATAGTGGTCCGTAGACAGTGTTATGTAGTCGTGATGTTATGCAGCCTTGTCGGCGCTTGCGTTGTTGTAACACTCCGTAAATTCGGGTTAGCCGTGAATATGTAAAAATTTAGTGTTAAGATGATATTATATCTATATGAATCCATTCTTGATGAATTTGGGTGGAAGATGGTCGTTTTGAAGTCAAACCAACAATTGGAGTTCTTAAGGGCTCTTAACTTCGCCTAAGTTTTGGTATGTCAGTCTTCTGGGTGATTTTCATGAAAATGTGTTGCCAATTTGGAATAACATCCTTGATGAAAGTTGTATATCTTTGAAATATGTTTCCAACGATAGGTCGCCCAGCCCGAGAAAAGCTATGTACAAAAGGTTATGTCCGTTTTACTAAAGGGCACAAACCCTGGTGAATTCGCCCAAACTACGCCCAGAAAGTACGGGCCGTACTTTAAAGTACGGGAAGTACTTTTGGACGTACTTCTTCCGTTCTTCACTGGTCTTGTCATCCTAAATACGGGATACAAGTACGGAACGTACTTCAAAGTACGTGACGTACTTGTAGGCCATATTTTCTCCGTTTCTGGCAGAAAAATTGGGTTTAAATTGGGTATGGTCTTATTTTGTTCCCATTTTTTTTATCCTTCCAAAACCTAAGCACGAAAATCATCTCGCCAAGTCTTCAAATCAAAGGTAAGAACACCCTTACCATTACTAATCTATTCTCACATCAAACCCATGATTCTTACCATGATTCTTGTGATCAAAACCTATGGTTTGCAGCATAATTCTTCCTAAAGTAATTACACCTTGGGTTTGGGTGTTCTTCATTAGGAAAGTGAAGTGTTAAACTTTGTTTAACATATTGAGGTATGTCTCTTTTGAAAATCATTTTTTTTACTATAAGGATGATTTGTATGTCTCTTTAAAAATAAAATCCTTTTGACTATGAAGGTGTTTTGTATGTCTATATTTCAAAATTCATCTTTTCATATATGTCTAGATTTTCCCAAAAATCTTCCTTGAAGTATGTCTATATTCCAAAAATCATCTTTTCAACTATGTCTACTTGTGAAGTACACTTATATTGTGAAAGCATAAATTGTATTTGAGAATCCTTCCTTGATTGCTTGTATAAGTTATAACTCTTGTTTGGTGGAATTTATTCTGGAATTAAAGATGATTTCTTTTAGACAAGGTCATGCGTGTGTAGGGTCAAGCCCGCATCGAACCTTATACGAACTATACTACTTTGTGAAATTGGCTTTTCCCATTATTGGATGATTGAACTTAATCTTCTAAAGGTTGGACCTTAAACTTGTTTTGTTGTTGAATGGGTTTGTTGAACTTGAAATTGAATAAGAGATTTGAATAAGATTCTAAATCGGTTATGACTTGAAATGCCTCCATTTTTAGATGATGACTTGAGAAGTGAGATTCGGCTCTAAGCCATGATTGATGATTCGGTAATATGCCATGATTTGAATTTTGTTGGTGTTTGGGCCTGTATGGGCAAGCTGTGCTAATCCAGAGGACGATTAGCCGTTATGGATCCTAACGTATCGATACGAGTATTGATGTGTCAGTCCAGAGGACGATTGACCTCCGTTGCTTCCTAGCGCGGAGTATCTATTGCTGTACTAGTCCAGAGGAAGATTAGCCTCCGTATCTTCCTAGCGCGGAGTATCTATTGCTGTGCTAGTCCAGAGGACGATTAGCCTCCGTATCTTCCAAGACCGGAGTATCTATGGATGTGCTAGTCCAGAGGAATATTTGCCTCCGTTGCTTCCAAGCCCAAAGTATCTATTGCTGTGCTAGTCCAGAGGATGATTAGCCTCCGCGATTTCCTAACCCGGAGTATCGATTGATTGATCTACCTGTGAGTGGCTTGTTTGATTTCTTGTTTCCTGTGAGTGGCTTGTGGTGATTTGAATTCGTCAATGAAATACTTGGCCTGGTAAATGGTAAGGAGTTATGTTAATGTGTTTGTCATTGTTGGGTTCTTTTATGACTCTTTAATGTTGCTGACTCACTTTATTCCTGGGGTTTAACTGTTATTTTCATTGATATCATTTTATTGATTTTATTCACTATATATTGTTTTGTTAACTATTGCCCCTTAGACACTCACTGAGTACCAGGACTCAGGCATACCATTGTTATTTTTGATGGTATGTTAGGTATCATTGAGGAGCAGGTTCGTGATACGCCTACGACTTAAGAGAACTTGTTGCTTTCGAGACTAGTTGGTGAGCCCACATGATTGTTCGTGGGGCACCATTCTGTCTTTACTTTTTGTCTTTTAGTTTCGGGTTGCGTCCCGATGATTTAGACATTGCTCATTATCTTAGAAGCTCCATAGTATACGTTCTTGTGGGTAGTTGTTGAGTTATTGATTAACTCTCGGGCACGTTATTACGTTTGACTAAGTATTTGGTGAATAAAGACTTCCGCTTATTTAATTCATATATTTATGATTTGTTACATTTATTTTATAAACTGTTAAAGGCGAATATTGAACCTGGCTGGTTCAAATATTGTTATTGCATTTTTTAGGTTCTTCCGATGTTGTTCATGACGTTGGATGCCGGTCACGTCTAGTGTGGGTTTTAGGGCGTGACAAGCATGGTATCAGATCCTAGGTTTGAATGTGTCCTAGGCGTTGTCTGTGTCTGTGGAGCTGTGTCTAGTGGAGTCTTCCTTGTGCAACCTGAACACTTGCATGATTGAAAGACTATCAAGACATTAATAGGTGTTTCTCATTCTTCTTGATTCTAGATTGTGCTATAGAGCTTGAACTTCCTTTAGGATCATTCCGACGTGTTCGTTACTCGTGCTTTGTGGAGATGATTTTAACTTGTGTTGCAGATGTTAACCAAGTGAACAATGGTGTTATGGAGTGCATATTGTTCTAATGCGTAATTTGATGGATGGTACAGAGTCGTTGAAATTGTATTGTAGGTGTTTGGTATATATGGTTGTTTTAGGGTTTGGTTGTGGATAAATTGAGAAAGGTATAGAAACAAAAGTAGTCCTTGTTACAGGGAAAACTCTGCTGAAATCATGTTAGGCTGAAAGGAATAATTAAGGTGTGATATGTTTCAAGTACTGGAGGTTAGGGTGAAGGGAACAATTGAGGGTCTCTTGTAGTGAATTAGGAATTATCGTACATTAAGGTTATATTCTTATTGGGTTAAAAAATCTGTACTATTTTGATGTTTAGTAGAAGAACTTTATTTTAGGCTTGAAACTCGAAAACATTCGCTTGTGGAATAATGATTTAAGAAGATGATGTAGTTGATTTAGGCTTTAATTTGTTATTTTCATTTTTGGCATGAGGTAAGTTAAGCTTGAATCATGTGTTGTTGAATTAGCCTCTTTGTCGGAGTATATTGTCTAGACTGATATATATTGTGCGCTTCCTAGTCAAAGCATATAGTGTTGAACCTTTTGAGTATCTAACTCTTGGGAAAGTGAGATGAAGGTAGAAACCCCCTTATTCATGTGAGACTTGAGTGTTCTAGTCATTAGAAATCCCTGTGAGAGCTATGTTTATGTTTCCGAGGTCGTTTAGTACAAAGAAAGCTCTACTTCGTGATTTGGCTCAAAGGGAGTTGGCTGGAGTCTCAGATGTTGTGGTCACGGGTATTCTTACTATATGTTCTTTTGAAGCGTATTCGCTGATCATTTCGAGTGTGACTCTTTCTTATATAACTCAGTATCTTGCCCTTGATTTTTTTGTGTGGAAGTCGAACAATTGTTGACACCCTTTTTTCTATGAATACCGCTGCATCCTTATTATTGCTTCTATAATGTATAGAGACTGCATCGTTGTAGTTAAGGGCCGTGAGATTACTTTTGATGTGTTTGAATTAGAAATGATGAAGTTTGATTTGATTTTTGGGGATAGGCTAGCTTTTCGAGTGTTATGAAACTCTGAATTGTCAATCAGAAATAGTTAGGCTTGAATTTGCTGAGAGACTCATTATAGAGTGAAAAAGTGGTATTGCTAAAACATCGGGGTAGACTTATGTCATATCTTAAGACTTGTGGGATGAACTCGAAGGGGGCGTAGTTCTATCCAGTTGTTGTAGTGTCACTCAAGCCGTGCTACCTTCATTTATTCCCTACTGCAGATATGTGTTGAACCTTTCGACTATGTATTTCCTGTGAAAGTTTGGATTAGAGGTATGAATCCCTCATCCATGTGTTTAGGCTTGAATGATGTATGCGTTATATGGTTAGTCTTATGTTACTTCTGATAATGATTCTCTTTACTAAAGAACTCTAGAAATTTTGAAATTTGAGGTTTAGTGAAAAATCTTAAACCATGACATTCATTCGGGGACGAATGATCTTAAGGGGGGGGGGGGGGGGGGGGGGGGGGGGGGGGATAGTGTAGCACTCCGTAAATTCGGGTTAGGTGTGAATATGTAAAAATCTAGTGTTAAGCTGATATTATATCTATATGAATCCATTCTTGATGAATTCGGGTGGAAGATGGTCGTTTTGAAGTCAAACCAACAATTGGAGTTCTTAAGGGCTCTTAACTTCGCCTAAGTTTTGCTATGTCTGTCGTCTGGGCGATTTTCATGAAAACGTGTTGCGATTTGGAAACACTTCCTTGATTAAAGTTGTAGATCTTTGAAATAGCTTTCCAAAGGTTGGTCTCCCAGCCCAAGAACAGCTATGTACAAAATGTTATGTCTGTTTTACTGAAGGGCACAAAAGCTGGAGAATTCGCCCAAAGTACGCCCAGAAAGTACGGGCCGTACTTTAAAGTACGGAACGTCCTTTTGGATGTACTTATTCCGTTCTTCACTGGTCTTGGCAGCCTAAATACGGGCTACAAGTACGGGACTTACTTGTAGGCAGTATTTTCTCTGTTTCTGGCAGAAACTTTGGGTTTAAATTGGGTATGGTCTTATTTTGTTCCTATTTTTTTCATCCTTCCAAACCATAAGCACGAAAATCATCTCTCCATGTCTTCAAATCAAAGGTAAGAACACCCTTAACATTAATAATCTATTCTAACATCAAACCCATGATTCTTGCCATGATTTTTGTGATCAAAACCTATGGTTTGCAGCATAATTCTTCCTAAAGTGATTCAAGCTAGGGTTTGGGTGTTCTTCATTAGGAAAGTGAAGTGTTAAACTTTGTTTAAAAGATTAAGGTATGTCCCTTTTGAAAATCATTTTTTTTTTACTATAAGGTTGATTTGTGTGTCTCTTTAAAAATTAAATCCTTTTGACTATGAAGTTGTTTTGTATGTCTATATTTCAAAATTCGTCTTTTCATGTATGTCTAGATTTTCCCAAAAATCTTCCTTGAAGTATGTCTATATTCAAAAAATCATCTTTTCAACTATGTCTACTTGTGAAGTACGCTTATATTGTGAAAGCATGAATTGTATTTGAGAATCCTTCCTTGATTGTTTGTATAAGTTATAACTCTTGTTTGGTGGAATTTATTCTAGAATTAAAGATGATTTCTTTTAGACAACATCATGCGTGTGTAGGGTCAAGCCCGCATCGAACCTTATATGAACTATACTACTTTATTAAACTCGCTTTTCCCATTATTGGATGATTGAACTTAATGTTCTAAAGGTTGGACCTTAAACTTGTTTTGTTGTTGAATGGGTTTGTTGAACTTGAAATTGAATAAGAGATTTGAATAAGATTCTAAATCGGTTATGACTTGAAATTCGTCCATTTTTAGATGATGACTTGAGAAGTGAGATTCGGCTCTAAGCCATGATTGATGAATCGGTAATATGCCATGATTTGCACTTTGTTGGTGTTTGGCCGTGTATGGGAAGGCTGTGCTAATCCAGAGGACGATTAGCCGTTATGGATCCTAACGTATCGATACGAGTATTGATGTGTCAGTCCAGAGGACGATTGACCTCCGTTGCTTCCTAGCGCGGAGTATCTATTGCTGTGCTAGTCCAGAGGACGATTAGCCTCCGTATCTGCCTAGCGCGGAGTATCTATTGCTGTGCTAGTCCAGAGGAATATTAGCCTCCGTATCTTCCTAGACCGGAGTATCTATGGATGTGCTAGTCCAGAGGAAGATTAGCCTCCGTTGCTTCCAAGCCCAAAGTATCTATTGTTGTGCTAGTCTAGAGGATGATTAGCCTCCGCGGTTTCCTAACCCGGAGTATCGATTGATTGATCTACCTGTGAGTGGCTTGTTTGATTTCTTGTTGCCTATGAGTGGCTTGTGGTGATTTGAATTCGTCAGTGAAATACTTGGCCTGGTAAATGGTAAGGAGTTAAGTTAATGTGTCTGTCATTGTTGGGTTCTTTTATGACTCTTTAATGTTGCTGACTCACTTTATTCCTGGGTTTTAACTGTTATTTTCATTGATATCATTTTATTGATTTTATTCACTATATCTTGTTTTGTTAACTATTGCCCCTTAGACACTCACTGAGTACCAGTACTCAGGCATACCATTGTTGTTTTTGATGGTATGTTAGGTATCATTGAGGAGCAGGTTCGTGATACACCTACGACTTAATAGAACTTGTTGCTTTCGAGACTAGTTGGTGAGCCCACATGATTGTTCGTGGGGCACCATTCTGTCTTTACTTTTCGTCTTTTAGTTTCGGGTTGCGTCCCGATGATTTAGACATTGCTCATTATCTTAGAAGCTCCATAGTATACGTTCTTGTGGGTTAGTTGTTGAGTTATTGATTAACTCTCGGGCACGTTATTACGTTTGACTAAGTATTTGGTGAATAAAGACTTTCGCTGATTTAATTCATCTATTCATGATTTGTTACATTTATTTTATAAACTGTTAGAGGCGAATATTGAACCTGGCGGGTTCAAATATTGTTATTGCATTTTTTAGGTTCTTCCGATGTTGTTCATGACGTCAGATGCCGATCACGTCTAGGGTGGGTTTTGGGGCGTGACGGTTATTGTGTATATGTAGTGTCCTAATCGGCTTACGCTGTTACTCTCAGTATTTATGTTTATATATATGCGTTGGCCGTGAGTTCTCGAGATGGTATTTCTTGTGTTGATTATTCAGGAGACAGTATAGCTCAGTCATGGATTGTGTATGGGCCCAGGTTAATTAGTGAGAAGTAAATCCAAGCATAGGAGTGCTTGGCCAGTAGTGGTCGGGTACTCGTCCCGGCTCATCGGTTTGAGTTGTGAAAAAACTGGTATCAGAGCAGTTCGTCCTAGGGATTGTCTACAGACCGTGTCCGGTAGAGTCCTGTTTATGGGTGTGAAGCCGGCCACACTTATAAACAGGAGGCTGCAGGGCATTTAGGAATCATTGACCTTTCTTTCTATCTTAGATCATGCGGTAGAGCCAGAGTCTAGGAGAGATCGTTTCCGACCCCTTTTTCCTGTAGGTAAGTGCAGATTGACGAAAGATGAAGAGATCAGCCTCGGGCAGTGCGGGTGCTAAGAAGGCCCCCAGAGTAGATTCAGGACCTCAGGCTCAAGGACCGAGCCGGAGGAGCCTTAGTAATACCATTGAGACTGATCCCTTGGAGGACCCAGCGACGATTCCTCCAGAGTTTTTGACTTCCAGGGATGAGGATCCCCAGAGGACAGTTATGACACGGATCCGTCTGAGGATTCGTCTAGGACACCGGAGGAGGAGATTCCCGAGGCCGTACCAGCTACCCCGGTGAGTGTTACGGATTACTCTAGCCCTTTATCCTGGCCGTCGGTAAATCAGGAGCTGCCCGATTATCCATATCCCTTAGACTCAGATGAGAGAGATGATGAAGGCTAGACGAGCAGATGGTGGGTAGACAATGACGAAGAGCACACTTCACTTTATAGCCCATCGGATCAGATTAAGGACCGATCGACTACAGGTATATGAGACTTTATTGGAATTTCCTATGTGTGTATGCACTTACCGTGGGTTACTGTTTAATAGCGACGAGCGGAAATCCTAAAGGGACCGATAACCAAGTATTTATAAGTAACAACGATCAAGGTGTTTCGTCACCATTGGGAATTTTGAAATCTAGGATGGAAGGTAGTTATACGCGCTGATGAAAGGTGAATATTGAGGATTGAAAAGGCCAACATAGTATTTGCGTAGTCGGAAGAGTAAGAGATCCTTTTTAATTCGGAGGTAGATGCATTACGATAATGTATTGGAATCTATTAGAACATCAACTTGTTCTAGGTCATGTGAGGAAGGTTACGCGGTAAGGTGGATGCGATCATACCAGAACTAATGCACCGGATTTCATCAGAGCTTCAAGGTTAAGCGTGCTGGGGTGAGAGAAATACTAGGATGGGTGACCCCCCTGGGAAGTATATTAAGAGCTCTACAAATTCAGACATAAGAGGCAGATGAAAAATTAAAGTAACCTAAGGGAAATTGGAGTATGCGGAGTGGTTGGAAACCCTAAAAGATCACGAAGGATGAGACGGACTAAACCGGCAAAGAGAAAGAAAGTGCATCACCGCTCTAGAACTAGGATAAGTGTGAAAGGTATTCGGAAATACTTTGGAAGCAAGGCGTTAGTAAATATATGTATGTATGTGTATGACATCCCATATGTGGCCGCGTCAACCGATATGTGTGCCCCAGCAATCGACACTGCTATATACTAAAGGCATTAATTGAACAGGGTAGTGAAGTGCAAGTGACAAACATTACCAGGTAAGCCGATGTTATTTTCATTACATGTTGGATTTGGAAAGTCCTGATGCAATGACATCTGGGAAAGGAAGAAAGTGACTATGCAGAAAGTAAGAAGATCAAAATGTCGTGAGAAAAAAATCTAAGGAACAAGGGTGAGTGAATCTTCCAAGAGAGACGACGGGCAAAGCAAGGAACTATTTGGATAAAATTTGAAGGTAAGCGTGCGAAAGGGATAAAGTGCGGTAGTATGGAAAAAACGATGAATGTGTAAGGTTAGAGAACAGAATTTGACAGGTGGGACTAAAGGATAGTGACCACAACTAGGAATGTGAAGTAAGAGAAAGAATGATCAGGCCTTGCAATGATGTTAAGAGATTTCCAACTCTCGGGAGGTATATAAAGGGATAAATGTGTAGTCATATTGACACGGTTGCCTCGACATGGAGAAGCTTTCCTAAAAGATGACTTAAGAATAGAACGGATTTGCACGTTTAAAGGAATATTTCACGAACTTCAGGGTCGATACTATGAAATAACAAGTGGAAAAGGGTGCTCGAGGAGGAAGGAACCCAAGGAAGGTTGAGGATGAAAGTAGGAAAGGTACACTAATGGGCTAATCAAAAGGAGGGGAGAGAAGAGAAAGGAAAAATTGAGCAATCACCAAGGACAAGCGAGAGTATAATGAATTAGCAAGCTAACCAGAACGTAGTACATCAATAACTTAAGATGAGGATAAAGAATACCGAGATTCGATTATAGAGGAAACTAAAGAATATATGGGGAATATTCATTAGTATGGACTAGCCTTGGCGGCAAGAAGGAGAAGAAAGAAGAGAGTATATCGCGGGAATTTTATGACACGAACAAGAAGTGGCAGAACACTAGCAGAACTACAACGCATATATAGGATGCAAATAAGTAGTCAAGGAAGATTTCAGATAAGTGAGCTAAGTGAGAAAAAGGGATTGATAGAGGAAGTGGAAGAGTGTAGCATATTAACTTTCAATGGTACATTGTAAACGTAAGGTGAAACCGGAAACCCAGAGTAAGAAGAATTCTAGTGATAATAGTTGTGGAGGAGACGAGGGACAAAAGGAGCAAAGTGGGACCAAACGTTTCGTAAAGTATTTTGATGGATTCCAATGTCCCCGTTAACCTATGGATTCGGGAAAATGTTCAGTCATAAAAGGTAGAGGTAGAAGGGCCTTAAAGAAGGTAGCGAGAATGGATCGGTAATGCATAAACGCTTCGTTTAAATGTAAAGCCCTCGACTAGCAGAAAGGAAAATAAGTCAAGCTATACGATGAGAGAACTCCAGTATTATAAGAGACTAAAAGAATTGACGGATCGTTAGGATAGGCCGATGACTACCGGTACTTGAGAGTTATTAGTGTGTAAGAACACCCTTAAAAGGGGGGAAGAGCAGATATAATTCTGAAAGGAGGTATAGCATTGTCAAAATCCCAGAGAAAGAAAGATGTTAGCTTAAAGAAGCCAAGATTCGGGACGTAATGGCATATCAAGGGTGTATTAAGAGGGAGCCGAAACGAATTAAAGATAAGCATACCACAAAGCAGGTATGAAAAGGAATTAAAAATGGATCAAGGGAATACTTCCTGCGGACGTGAGATGTGATATTTCTAGACCAGGGAAATTCGTGCCGCACCTAAATGGGCAGCGATGTATCCTAAAGAGTAATAAAGAGAGTAAGAAAGGTCTGCAAGCTAGCTACAAAGAGAATGATGAAATGGATGATGAGTACAAAGGACACTTTGGGTTAAAACGGAAGAAAATCTTGATATTAAAGGAAAAATATGAGAATCTTAACAAAAGGAGTAACGATAACCTGTGTGGTGATATCTAAAGAGAGGAAGAACGATGTGGGTGCAGATAGAAAGGCAGCAGCATCACCAGAAATTAGAAAGTATATCACGAGTCACTAACCATACTGAGTATAAGGGTATGTATTATAGAATTATATGAACCATCAACGTAAGCCCCGCAGATGAGAATGGACACACCAGAAAGCCAACAAGGAATGACAGCTAACTAAGTGATCACTGGAATAAGAAAGTCAATGGTAAGTATACCATACTGATGCTAGAAAAGAAGCTATGGTAAAGTGAGAATTTCCCTAACTTTATAATTATAAGTTATACTGCAAGATTTGAGGCAAAGGAATTAAAGGGAGAGTTTTGACAAGAACTCGAAGATATTGTGAGCTATAGACTAGTTCGAACTATGATTATTGGTTCATCGTAATAAATAATCCTACTACGAGGAATAATAAAGATGGTGATGGAACATTAGGAACCGTTAAGAGATTGTATTTAGGATATGGTTATAAATGATTATGGAAAGGAATTAAGAAGGATAGTTGAAAAACGTAATCGTTAAGAGTAAGGATTTATCAGTAGCAGAGTACCACTGAACAAGCAACTGGACGTTAGTATAAGAAAATTTACGATGAATCAGAGAGCTTGGTTGATGAATTAGAAGGGGATAATCTAGCACGTATCTAAGCTCAACGAGTAAAAGTAGAGATAGCCAAGATAGTATCGGAGGAGTCAACAAAAGAAAGTGTTGTATTCGAGCAAGGGAGTTATCCGTTAATAAAGAAATGAGGAACGAAGAGGAAGGACGCTCGTAGGACGGCGAGTAGCCGTGGTGTGCCCAGTTAAACCACATGAATGGAGACAAAATAAGAATGGAATACTAGTTGACTTGTGATTATATATTTGAGGATTGAGGAATGTACGACTCACAAATGAATTTGATAAAGAGCTAAGAAGATGTCACGACCCAACCGGAGGGCCGCGACGGGCACTCGGTGCCAGCCCACCCGGGCACCTCTTAACATACCTTTACATTCACATCTAGGTGAGCCACATATTAAATCATATATTTCTATTCATCAATCATACGAATCCCATTGGGCAACAATACCTTTATATCAACATTAGCAATTAAGACCATATCAATGTACATAAGCCGACGAGGCTAACAAAATGATATCCAAAATATAGGCCGACAAGGCCAAACACATCTAACTATATAAATATGTCTACGAGCCTCTAAGGAGAGTATGTCACATCATATAGGCGGGACAGGACCCCGCTATGCCCATAAATATATACACAAAAGAATAAGTACCAAAAGCTTTAGCTCCGAAAGAAATGGAGCTCCGCTATGTAGTCCGTGAGTAATGTAGCTATGAATCAAGTATGTCTCCCTGGCCACCTGCGGGCATGATGCAGCGTCCACAAACAAAAGGTCGTCATTACGAAGAATGCATTGAGTATGTAAAGCATGATCAATATCAATATAGAAGCATACTAAGCAACATGAGAAATAGCATAAGATGGGAGATAGTAGAATCATCGTCATAAGCACTTACTTGCTTTTCATAGGGACTTTCCAATTCTAATGCGAGGTTGTGTACATACATCCGTATTCATATCCATAATCGTATTCATATGCCTATTCTTATTCATATTCGTATCATGTCCATACTCACACTCATATCTATATCATATACATATCCATATCATGTACATACCCATATTATATACATATTTATATCATATACATACCTGGCCAACCAAGGCTTCAGGGTTACACATACCTGGCCCTACCAAGGCTTCAGGGTTACACATACTTGGCCTACCAAGGCGTCAGGGTTATCCGTACCCAACTACAGAGGTGCGTGCGCGTTACATAAATATATACATATTCTACCTGGCCTTATAAGCTCGGGGTTCCATAATAGTCATACATAGATACATATACATAATAGCTCATAAGCATCTTTAGCATCATTTCCATTTTCATCGTCGTCATTATCGTTTTCACTATCATCGTCGTTCATTACATCTATCCTTATAGGATTACTCGTCATATGAGGAACTTAGTACAATCGTAACATATCGAGAATCATAAACTTAGTAGCTTTTGAAGATAGAATCATTTGGAGGACATCATAGACTTATAGAAAATTTAGATGATTGGCCAAAGAACCATGCCTTATGAAAGAAGGGTTAGCCTTACATACCTTTCCATTCAACTATTTTACCACTTGTGTGTTCTCCTTCAACGCTCACGTTTCTACCTTCATTAAAGTTATACTATCATTAGAAATCGATAGCTAGCATACACGACTAACACTAGAGAAAATCGGACATCATCTCCTTTATTTATTCGACATTCCTACATATCGTATATCAACTCCCAAACGTCAATAATACATTCACAATATCATAACAATAGTCTTTATTTATCCACATTATCTATATTTCTCAATTCACTCCCAATCACCCATATCTATGGTCATAACACACGACTATGTTCATTCATATACATTGCCTATCCCGTGTTCTTAACATAATTTATAACATATCCATATCACAACACATCAAGAATCATGACTCAATTCAAGCTATTACTCAAAATGACACTATTTCCACATTCATGACCCATTTTTCTATATCCTTCTACAATCCAAGTGTTTCAACTTTCAAATACCTTAAAAAACATGGAAATACCATAAATCTTACCTTAGATGTTGTAAGAACAAGCTTTGGGTGGAAATACTTCACTTGAGCCAAAACCCTAGTTCATCTCCAATGAGATTTCTTGACTTGGATGATCTTTAATGGGTTTCTTACACTTGCTTCACTTAGTTTATGTTGTTGATCACTAATATCTCTTGAATTCTTATGGAAGAAATGTAGAGAGATGTTGTTTAGAGAAGGGGTGTGATAGGGAAATGAAATGAAATGAAACTTGGATCCCTTATTAAATACACCAAAACTGTCCCGACCAGTTCTACGGACCAACATACGGTCCGTATAATTTATACTGACCGTCTGTCTGGCCGTAGATTTGGTCCAGAGAGGGGTGCCAATCTTGGCTGATTGTACGGTCCAACATACGGTCCGTATTTTTTATACGGCAAGTATGTTTGGCCGTATAATCCCCAGTTTTCCGAGGTTCGTTTTCGTCGACTCATTTGATCTCCAATCCTTATGGAACCTTATTAGCACTTGTTTATCACCTCATTAACAATCTAAGAGATGTTATAACTCTTCTCCAATGCATTATTAAATCCTCGTTAACTTGTTACTCGTAATTCCTTTTCGATACCTATCGTATGCCTTGCCTTCTCTTGGCAAACTTTCTTCCCCTACCTCTAACGTCTTTGAAATATTAACTAGGGTCATCAAATATCATTCCTTACTTATCGATATACCGTATACTTCGTGCTCTTCATTAGTCTATTCACTGTGCATAAACGGAAAATTTTCCGAGGTGTAACATTCTTCCCCCCTTAAGAACATTCGTCCTCGAATGTTAAGTCCTCGGGGATTTTATAACATTGCCTCACAGGGCCACAACATAATAGCAATAGAATTTGGCCACACACGACCTAAAAGCATAAAAGGAAACATACATACCTTATGATCTTGACGTCTCATCTTGGATCTCTTTTAAGGGCTGAAATAAATGCGGGTACTTGGATCTCATAATTTCTTCCGCTTCCCATGTCATTTCTTCTCGTTTATTTCTTCTCCATAAAACCTTAACTGAGGCCACCTCTTTGTTTCTATGCCTCCATACTTGCCTATCTAATATGGCAATAGGTACCTCTTCATAAGTTAGCTTTTTCGTCACTTGAACATCATTTACTGGCACGATCCTAGTAGGATCTCCAACACATTTACGAAGCATCAAGACATGGAAAACTGGGTGAACTGACTCCAAATCAGGAGGTCGATCTAACTCATAGGCCACTTTGCCTACTTTGCGCATAATCTCATAAGGCCCAACGTATTGGGGACTAAGTTTCCCCTTTTTGCCAAATCTCATTACCCCTTTCATTGGTGACAGTTTTAAGAATACCCAATCTTTCACTTGGAACTCTAAGTCCCTTCAACAATTATCCGCATAGGACTTTTGACGACTTTGAGCTGCTAATAACCGATCTTGTATGAGATTGAATTTCTCTATGGCATGCTGGACCAAGTCTGGCCCTATCAATTTTGTCTCTCCTACCTCGAACCACCCAATCGGGGATCTACACTTTCGCCTATATAAAGCCTCATACGGTGCCATTTGAATGTTAGAATGATAACTATTGTTATAAGTAAATTCAATAAGTGGAAAGTGATCATCCCAACTGATAGCATCCATGGTAGCTCAGAATTATTGAAGGACGTGGATGAAGATATGGAAGTTCCAAGAAGACCCATGACAAGGTCTCAAACGAGGAAATTGCAAGACAAGCTTAATGGGCTGCAATCAACAATTCAAAAGTGTCTTGTGATGGAAGAAGAGCTCCAGCCCAATTCAGATTTTTTCCTCAAGTCTTACACTTATTTGGAGGCCCAAATTAAAGTCCAAAGTGAGATGAAATGAGGCCCAAATCAGCCCCAAAAGAAGAAGTTTCCAGCAGCCCAAATTGGCCCAAATTAGTTTCTAGAACAAATAATTAATTGTTGTTTTAATCTATGTTGACTTGCATTGGTCCAAGTGTGGGTAGTCTTCTAGGTTGTTTTAATCTATGTTGACTACATTGATCCTAGTGTGGGAAGTCTTCTATGTTTCTAGGGAAGATAATTCCCATTTATTTCTATTTGGACTAGTTCCTTCCTTTACAACTATATATAGGGGTGATTGTCATCCATTGTAAAGCAGATTTTGAAGAATATATTATATTGAGAGTTCTTTTGAACCTTTGTGGCATTACTTTAGGATTTATCTTTTAACCTAACTAGTTCCTAGTTCAAGGTAGTAAGATAATTTCTTCCTTGATATCTTTGATTTCTTTTTGGTATTCTTTCGAAGGCGGTTAGTTCTAAATACTAATTGTTGTCTTAAGTTACTCACAAAGCGGTCAGGATCCTAATCTACTGTTTTTGATTTGTTATCTCAAGTAAATGCGTTAGATTTCTTCCTATAAATCTATATGTTGTTACTTGGATCTTGTCAAGACATTAGAACTAACGTTCTTGGAAATTCGTGGATTGTTCCTTCGAATTTCCCATATCTTTTATTTTCTAGTTTTTAGATTGTTTTCTATATTTGCTTCCGCACTTCTTATATTTTAATTATAAATTTGGGATATCCCTAACCTCGTTGTTATCAAGTGGTATCAAAGCGGTTCTATCAAGATTCCGTTCTTGATAATCTTAGGGATTTCTTGAAAAACAAAAAGAGCAAAAAAAAAAAAAAATTAAAAAGTACTGTAGCAGTGAACAGTGACGAAAAAAAAAAAAGAAAAAAAAAGTTTAGTGTTTGCTCTTCAAGAAATTTCTTCCATTTATTTGTTTTCTAAAGATTAAGATAGAAAACAAGAAGAGGGGATCCTAGATCTTTAAAGCTAAGAAGCAATCAATTTTTTTCTTACTCCTTTTAGCTTGTTAAAAAAAAAAAAAGTCCTTTTTGTTCGAGTCTTGTTTCAACTAAATTCTAATTCTTTCTAGGATTGGTTCTTCATTTTTTTTTAGTGCCCTAAAATTCTTTATTTTACTACTAAGGGCTTGATTCTAGTGGGGTTTAATTATAAATCCACAAAGTGTTTTCCCAAAGGTTATTTGAGGGGAAAAAGGCAAGAGTGGGTGAGAATAATTGAGGAAAAAAGCCAAAAAAAAAAAAAAACTGAGTGATACATTTTCTTTAAAATAACTATGTCTTTCACAATTGCAAGAATCTATGATTATGAAGGATTGGCCAAGTGCGGCAGTAATCATGTGGTACTACCAAGATTGTGCATGTGTGCTAGTAAAGAAACTTACCTACAATGGGAATACTATATGGAGCATATATTTGCTTGTAACAATTTTTGGGAGATGGAAAAATTGGAGTTTGCCACAAGGGCATTGTCCTTGAAATTACGGAAGATAGTCGATGATTATCGTAATCCTCATTGGGTGAAATTTAATCGGCTACTTTTGACGTGGAGTGATTTAAAGGAGGAATTGAGGCGCATTCATTCTATAACACTGTCCCAAGATGAAGCTAACTCCAAAAGTCCTATTCGTTCCAATAAGATGGTTAAGTATGTAATCTTCCAAGAGGAGGAGTCAAGTTGTGAACAAAAGAGTGACTCTTCATCATGTGTAACTTCTCTTACACTAACAGAAGTTCCTAAACCTCCAGAAAAAAGAGAAGATGAGAGAATAAAAGAACTGAGTGAAAAAAAAAATTATAAGGAAGAGAGATACAAAATTGGGTGGAGTAAGGGAGTGCAAAATGGTAACTCAAGAGAGGAAAAAGGAAAGTTTCAGTTGAGAAAAGCGAGTGAGTTGTCACAAGAAAAGAATGGAGATAAAAACAAAAGCAAGAGTGAAAAGAATGAGAGTGAAGGCAGAGATGTTAGAACAAAAAGTGTTTTGTTACAAGAATTGAGAGAATCAAAAGAGAGCTTAAGTGAGAATGGTTTTTGTTTATCTTCTAACCTCCTTACTCTTTGTCTTTCTAGTGTTTTTGAATCTACATTGCAGGTTTCGGAACAAGCGCCCATGCGGTCTTTAGAACAGCAAAGAAAAGAGATAAAGACCTTATGTTGCCAAGAAGATTCCGCAAAATTTTCAAGTGCTACATCACATGTAGACCAAGGTAGAGGATCTTTTAAGGAAGCAACTTGTGGTAAAATGGCTAAACCTAATACTTTATGTGCTTTAAAAGCCATTGAATGTGAAGGAATTGTAGGTAAGAGTTGTGATAATTCAATTTTTGAATCTGTTGTTTCATCACCTATGGATGAGAGTTATTCTCCTTGTTTAGGTCATTCTTTATTTGACTCTAGTGATGCAGTTGTTGATGAGAACTCATTCATGTCTAATGTGCACTATGCTACTAATCTTTTAGTTGTAGCAATGGAAGGGGATATGACTAATCTCATTAGTCAAGGTTTTAAATTGTGTGATAACCCATTGTGGGATGATAATAAAGATGAGTTTGCAGTTTATTTTTGTCCACTTTGGGACACCAATGAAGGAAGAAAAGATGGTGAAATTCCCAATGAAGATAATGAGACACATGAAGCTTTTGGTGTCTTAGATATTAAGGCAGTTGAGCTAAATGCAGGATATGGTCACTCAAGTGTGGAAAAGGATAAGTGCTCACACATTGCTAATTTCACAATATCTTTATCTTGTTTCGTCGATCCTTTTTTGCAGGTTTATTCCAAGCCACTTCTTGAGGAAATTACTTTTGGTCTATATCTTGATTATGGTATATCTAATGGAAAATATCAAGATTCAAGAACGAGAATAATCTTTAAGAGAGGAAGAATGATAGCAACCATGAAGGCTCAAATGCATTAAATAGAAAATAAGGTCACCACCAAGATTCGAGACGAATCTTCTTTAAGAGGGGGAGAATGATAGCATCCATGGTAGCTCAGAATTATTGAAGGACGTGGATGAAGATATGGAAGTTCCAAGAAGACCCATGACAAGATCTCAAACGAGGAAATTGCAAGACAAGCTTAATGGGCTGCAATCAACAATTCAAAAGTGTCTTGTGATGGAAGAAGAGCTCCAGCCCAATTCAGATTTTTTCCTCAAGTCTTACACTTATTTGGAGGCCCAAATTAAAGTCCAAAGTGAGATGAAATGAGGCCCAAATCAGCCCCAAAAGAAGAAGTTTCCAGCAGCCCAAATTGGCCCAAATTAGTTTCTAGAACAAATAATTAATTGTTGTTTTAATCTATGTTGACTTGCATTGGTCCAAGTGTGGGTAGTCTTCTAGGTTGTTTTAATCTATGTTGACTACATTGGTCCTAGTGTGGGAAGTCTTCTATGTTTCTAGGGAAGATAATTCCCATTTATTTCTATTTGGACTAGTTCCTTCCTTTACAACTATATATAGGGGTGATTGTCATCCATTGTAAAGCAGATTTTGAAGAATATATTATATTGAGAGTTCTTTTGAACCTTTGTGGCATTACTTTAGGATTTATCTTTTAACCTAACTAGTTCCTAGTTCAAGGTAGTAAGATAATTTCTTCCTTGATATCTTTGATTTCTTTTTGGTATTCTTTCGAAGGCGGTTAGTTCTAAATACTAATTGTTGTCTTAAGTTACTCACAAAGCGGTCAGGATCCTAATCTACTGTTTTTGATTTGTTATCTCAAGTAAAGGCGTTAGATTTCTTCCTATAAATCTATACGTTGTTACTTGGATCTTGTCAAGACATTAGAACTAACGTTCTTGGAAATTCGTGGATTGTTCCTTCGAATTTCCCATATCTTTTATTTTCTAGTTTTTAGATTCTTTTCTATATTTGCTTCCGCACTTCTTATATTTTAATTATAAATTTGGGATATCCCTAACCTCGTTGTTATCACCAACTACCTCCAAAATCTATCATACATGCCCGTAATATATCCTCAAGAGTCTGAATGGTACGTTCAGCTTGTCCATCAGTCTGCGGGTGAAATACCGTGCTAAGGCCCACTTGGGTCCCTAAACCCTCTTGGAAGGACTTCCAAAAATTAGCTCTAAACTGAGTCCCTCTATCAGAGATAATAAATGCTGGGACACCATGGAGTCGCACTATCTCCTTAACATAAAGCTTCGCATAATCTTCTGCCACATATGTCGTTCTGACTGGTAAGAAATGAGCTGACTTCGTGAGTCTATCTACAATCACCCATATGGAATCATAATTACGTCGAGAACGGGGTAAGCTTGTAATGAAGTCCATGTTAATTACTTCTCACTTCCAAGTTGGAATTTCTATAGCTTGTAGCAATCCACCCGGCTTTTGGTGCTCGATTCTCACTTGTTGACAGTTGGGATATTGAGCTACGAATTCCGCTATATCTTTTTTCATCCCATTCCACCAATATATATACTTAAGATCATGGTACATTTTCGTTGCTCCGGGGTGGACAGAATAACGGGAACAATGAGCTTCTCTCAATATTTGGTGGCGTAAACCTACCACATCGGGAACACATAATCTGCCTTGGCATCGAAGAACTCCGTCTTCTGAAATCTCAAATGATGACTCCTCCTTCTGAGGGAGTGTATCTTTGTAATGCATTAGCATGGAATCTTCGTGTTGTCACTCTTTCACTTTCGCTACTAGCGACGAGACTGCTGAATTCTGAATGGTAGTTCCCCTGCTACCTGAGTCCACTACTCGAACTCCTAGGCTAGCTAACTGCTGGAGCTCATAAGACATTTCTCTCTTCTCAGGTCGTACATCATACAAACTTCCCATAGATCTACGGCTAAGAGCATCAGCCACAACATTTGCCTTTCCGGGGTGATATAGGATATCAACATCATAATCCTTTAGCAATTCCAACCATCGTCGTTGTTGCAAATTCAACTCTTTCTGCTTGAAGATATACTGAAGACTCTTATGATCTGCATAAATATCCACATAGACACTATATAAATAATGTCTCCATATCTTTAATGCATGAACCACTGCAGCCAATTCTAGATCATAGGTTGGATAATTCTTCTCATATTTTCGTAGTTGTCTTGAAGCATACGCAATCACCTTACCATGTTGCATCAACACAAAGCCTAGCCCAAAGCCGGAGGCATCACAATAAACAACATATCCTTCCAATCCCTTTGGAAGTGTCAGGACTGGGGCAGAAGTCAATCTATCTTCTAATTATTGGAAACTACGTTCATAAGCATTGGTCCATTGAAACTTTGCTGATTTCTGGGTCAAATTTGTGAATGGTGCAGAAATAGAAGAAAAACCTTCAACAAATCTCCTGTAATAACCTGCTAAGCGCAGAAAGCTACGAACCTCCGTAAGAGTTGTGGACCTTGGCCAAGTCTTCACGGCCTCAATATTTTGACTATCCACCCGAATACCATCCGCTGCAACAATGTGCCCCAGAAATGTCACTGAGTTCAACCAAAACTCACACTTATAAAAAATTTCAAACAACTCTCGAGTTTATAGAACTCTACGTAAATGATCCGCATGTTCTGCCTCGAATCTAGAATACACAAATATATCATCGATGAATACGATCACAAATAGATCTAAGAAGGGCCTGAACACATTGTTCATCAAATCCATAAATACTGCCAGTGCATTAGTTAGCCCAAATGACATTACCCGGAACTCAAAATGACTGTATCTTGTTATGAAGGCTGTCTTAGGGATATCTTTCTCCCTAACTCTCACTTGATGATACCCAGACCTCAAATCTATCTTGGAAAACTAATTGGCACCTGGTAATTGATCAAATAAGTCATCAATCCTCGGAAGAGGATATCTGATCTTAATCGTCACCTTATTCAATTGCCGATAGTCAATGCACATTCTCAAAGAGCCTTCTTTCTTTCTGACAAACAATACGGGTGCTCCCCACGGGGATGAACTAGGCCTAATAAAGCCTTTTGCAAGCAAGTCTTTCAATTTCTCCTTCAACTCTTTCAATTCTGCGGGAGCCATTCGATAAGGAGGAATAGATATAGGCTTAGTGTCTGGCAACACATCAATAGAAAAATCAATCTCCCGCTCAGGAAGGAGGCCTGGAAGCTCTTCCGGGAACACATCCAGAAATTCATTCACCACGGGGACTGACTGAAGAGTTGGCGATTCAGCTTCTACATCTTGAACCCGCACTAGCTGATAAATGCAACCTTTCGTGATCATTTTCCTTGCCTTTAGATAGGAAATAAACCTACATTTTGGTGACGCAGTATTCCCTTTCCATTCTAAAACTGATTCTTCCGGAAATTGGAAACAAACCACTTTCATTCTACAATCGACATTGGCATAGCAAGAAGCCAACCAATCCATGCCCATGATAACATCAAAATCTACCATTTCTAGCTCATGCAAGTCAATCATAGTACGACGGTCACAAATCACGATTATGCAGTTTCTATATACTCGGCTAGCTATTACCGATTCACCAACGGGTGTAGACACCTCAAAATGTTTGATCGACTCCGGTCCGATTCTAAATCGACCCGCAATATACAGAGTAACATATGACAATATGGAGACTGGATCTATAAAATCATATACATCATGAGAAAATACCGATAATATACCTGTGACCACATCAGGAGAAGACTCAAGATCTTGGCGTCCAGCCAAAGCATAAATAC
Source organism: Lycium barbarum (assembly GCF_019175385.1). Classification (NCBI taxonomy): domain Eukaryota; kingdom Viridiplantae; phylum Streptophyta; class Magnoliopsida; order Solanales; family Solanaceae; genus Lycium; species Lycium barbarum. The sequence goes on along the minus strand of NC_083339.1, from coordinate 78,497,608 downwards.
GGTGCTGAGGACCGCTAGAACTGGGGAATCTCCCTCTGCCTCTACCATGGCTGACTGGCGCATGTGATCCTGGCCCCATAGGGCGTACAGACGATGAAGATCCCGCTACCGACCCTGAAGGCTGGGTCCTACCTCTACCATGAACTGAGGGGCAATCACACATAATATGGCCCGGTCGGCCACATGAATAGCAAACCTTTGAACCAGATCGGCACAGACCCCAATGTAACTTCCCACACTAGGAACATCATGGTATGGGTGGCCTCGCCTGACCCAGATCACCTCTGAACTGTGACCCCGAAAAACTATGACTCGGCCCGGAACGAGTAGATCTATCGAATCTCTGGCCTAAAAACCGTGGAGGCGCACTAGTCATAGAAAGGCCTGAAAGCCTAGAAAACTGTTGTCTGTGCCCACCTCTAAACTCACTCATCAGACCCGAAGATCTATCCCTCTTGCTATGTCCCCTATCATGCTCGCGTTCACTTCTTTGTTGTTGTAGACTTTCTTCTAAATTTTGAGCATGGGCCTGAATGTATGAAATATCCATATTGTCCTGAAGGGACACAGTCAAGTACCTATCCATCAAATGTGGCCCTAGGCCTTTCACAAATCGGTGCAGTCGGTCATCCATATCCGCTACCATGGCCGAAGCACACCTAGCCAAAGAATTGAAGCGTAGACTATACTCTAAAACACTCATGCTTCCTTGCCTCAAATTCAAGAACTTATCGGCTCTAGCTCGCCGAACTTCTGGAGGCATATAGTGTCGGAGGAAAGTAGCAACAAATTCTTGCCATACCGGGGGAGGTGCATTGGCTCCCCATGAAGCCATCCAAACCGTGTACCAATGGATCGAGACATCCCTAAATCTATATGATGGTAACTCCATCGATTCGGTCTCCGAAGCATTACCAAATGAAGCGTCCTTAGCATTCCATCAATAAAATTCTGAGGTTCCTCATCCGGCTTTCATACAAAGAATTCCGGAGGGTTCAAGCTAATGAAATCACAGGCCTTTGCACTAACAGCCCTATCACCTTGCCCTGTACTTTGTCGCTGAGTCTGAGCAGCAACCAATTGAGTAAGCAAATGAATGGCCACTTTTACATCTTAGCCCAAAGCATCCGGTGGAGGATCCGGAGGTGCGGGAGCTGGAGCTGAGGCTGCCTCATGCTCCTCAGAAATAGGCACTGTCTGGGAGGATTGAGATTGAGCCGCATTCTGGAACTCACGTTCCTCTACAACTGCTGCGGTGCTCTTTCAGCCCGCTTATCTGCCACTGTCTTGCCCTTTTGGGCTGCTGTAGCCTTTCTCTTTACAGGCATCTCTGAAATATACAATACATGGTTAAGGAGAAGGAAGTTCTTATATCATAGCTCTATCGCACGATGTTATAAAGAAAGAAGGTCAATCATTACTAAAATGCCCGCAGCCTATTATTTATAAGTGTGGCACGCAACACACCCATAACCAAGAATCTACTGGACACGGCTCGTAGACACACCCTAGGACAGAACTGCTCTGATACCACTTTTGTCACGACCCAACCGGAGGCCGCGACGGGCACCCGGTGCCAGCCCACACGGGTACCTCTTAACATACCTTTACATTCACATCTAGGTGAGCCACATATTAAATCATACATTTCTATTCATCAATCATACGAATCCCATTTGGAAACAATACCTTTATATCAGCATTAGCAACTAAGCCCATATCAATGTACATAAGCTGACGAGGCTAACAAAATGATATCCAAAATATAGGCCGACAAGGCTAAACACATCTAACTATATACACATGTCTACGAGCCTCTAAGGAGAGTATGTCATATCATATAGGCGGGACAGGGCACCGCTATGCCCATAAATATATACACAAAAGAATAAGTACCAAAAGCTTTAGCTCCGAAAGAAATGGAGCTCCGCTATGTAGTCCCTGAGTAATGTAGCTATGAATCAAGTCTGTCTCCCTGGCCACCCGCGGGCATGACGCAACGTCCACAAATAAAAGGACGTCAGTACGAAGAATGTACTGAATACGTAAAGCATGATCAATATCAATATAGAAGCATACTAAGCAACATGAGAAAAAACATAAGATGGGAGATAGTAGAATCATCGTCATAAGCACTTACTTGCTTTTCATAGGGACTTTCCATTTCTAATGCGAGGTGGTGTACATACATCCATATTCGTATTCATAATCTTATTCGTTTGCCTATTCTTATTCATATTCGTATCCTGTCCGTACTCACACTCATATCTATATCATATACATATCCATATCATGTACATACCCATATCATATACATATTTTATCATATACATACCTAGCCAACGAAGGCTTCAGGGTTACACATACTTGGCCCTACCAAGGCTTCAGGGTTACACATACTTGGCCCTACCAAGGCTTCAGGGTTATCCGAACCCAACTGCAGAGGTGCGCGCGCGTTACATAAATATGTACATATTCTACCCGGCCTTATAAGCTCGGGGTTCCATAATATTCATACATAGATACATATACATAATAGCTCATAAGAATCTTTAGCATCATTGCCATTTTCATCGTCGTCATTATCGTTATCACTATCATCGTCGTTCATTACATCTATCCTTATAGGATTACTCGTCATATGAGGAACTTAGTACAATCGTAAGATATCGATAATTATAAGCTTAGTAGCTTTTGAAGATAGATTCATTTGGAGGACATTATAGACTTATAGAAAATTTAGATGATTGGCCAAAGAACCATGCCTTATGAAAGAAGGGTTAGCCTTACATACCTTTCCGTTCAACTATTTTACCACTTGCGTGTTCTCCTTCAACGCTCACGTTTCTACCTTCATTAAATTTATACTATCATTAGAAATCAATATCTAGCAGACACAACTAACACTCGAGAAAATTGGACAACATCTCCTTTATTTATACGACATTCCTCCATATCGTATATCAACTCCCAAACGTCAATAATACATTCACAATCATAACAATAGTCTTTATTTATCCACATTATCTATATTTCTCAATTCACTCTGAATCACCCATATCTATGGTCATAACACACGACTACATTCATTCATATACATTTCCTATCCCGTGTTCTTAACATCAGTTATAACATATCCATATCACAACACATCAATAATCATGACTCAATTCAAGCTATTACTCAAAATGGCACTATTTCCACATTCATGACCTATTTTTCTGTATCCTTCTACAATCCAAGTGTTCCAACTTTCAAATACCTTAAACAACATGGAAATACCATAAATATTACCTTGGATGTTGTAGGAACAAGCTTTGGGTGGAAATACTTCACTTGACCCAAAACCCTAGTTCATCTCCAATGAGATTTCTTGACTTGGATGATCTTTAATGGGTTTCTTACACTTGATTAACTTAGTTTATGTTGTTGATCACTAATATCTCTTGAATTATTGTGGAAGAAATGTAGAGATATGTTTTAGAGAGAAGGGGTGTGATAGGGAAAGGAAATGAAATGAATCTTGGATCCCTCATTAAATACACCAAAACTTCCCGACCAGTTCTACGGACCGACATACGGTCCATATAAGGAGTAAGCATTATTAAGTATATTTAATGAGTGAACGATGTACATAAGGTATACTGGAAGGTTTTATTAGGAAATGAGTGGAAGAGATAGAGTAGTACGACTTTGGGAAAAAGATGGGTAACATTTCGTGTAAACATTTTGGTCCAACTTGAGGGAAGAATATCTCTTAGCATATGAAGTGTTTAAAGGTTTTTCAAAAACCTAAAATGAAGTATGTCGAGTCTAGTTTCCAACGCAACAAACTGCTCATTGATAGGACATCGGAGTAGAGAATTATGGACGTTACAAGTTTGGATGGCAGCGCAGAAACGCGCGCTACAGTAGCCGCGTTGCTACAGTGCCGCTGACTTTACCCACCTATAAAAGGGGTCAAGACCCCATTTTTCTTCACCAAAAATCAGAAAAAAGGTTCAGCGCACACAAAGGGCAATTATGTCATAAAAAGTTGAGGGTTTGAGGCGATTTTGGTTAACCGAGGCTCGGGTAGCGTATAGTTATGGTTCTAGTATTGTTTTGCGGTGGATTTTGGCATGAATTCAAAGTGGATATTGAAGATATTGCTGTCTTAACAAGAATAAGGTATGAATCTGTCCTTATTAATGTTGCTTTTGGTTTATTTACGGAGATAAGGTTATTAAATAGTAGTATAACAAGTTGGTTAGTTGAGAAACTTGGAAAACATCGTGTGGGATGTTTTATGGAGTATTTTGGTATTGAGAATATTATGATTGATGTTGGTATTCTTGTTGTTGTTGTTGGTTGTTGAATTGAGATTTCGGGGGCTAGGCATATAAACAGGGGAGATGCTGCCCGATTTTCGGCAGGATATAGAATAGTTTAATATGAAGACCTAGCATAAGAACATAAGAATGAGTCCAACGATAGTGTGAATCCTCTTGAATGTAGATTTACGAGTTCGGACGGATAAGCGTAGATAATAGGAAGCCGCACAGGTATGTTAAGGCTCGTCCTTTTCTTTCAAAGGCATGATTCCTATGTTTGATTCCATAAATGTTTCCATAACCTCGTTGTTTCTAAACGTTAGAGGTTCGTGATTCGAGGCATGAATCCTTTCCTGATAATCCATCAATGTTTTCCAAAATGTTCGTATTTTCCAAATCAGAGATTTATGATTCTGGAAGCTCTTATGACAACAACGATGGACATGTGTTTTTACAATGATAATGGTGATGTCAAAGATGAGCACATCCCTATGATGATTATGATAATGATGATTTTATATTTAAAAGTCTCAAGTAATGAGATCAATGATAATATGATAATGTTGAGCTATTTCTTGATTTTCTTAATTTTATTCATTGATGATGACTCTATTTCTAAAGATTCCAAAGTTTATGAATTGTCGCTTTATGAGATTTATGATCTTATTCTATATTTTACCTTGATGTTATTCTTCATTGATATTCTCACCTTATAATGCTAGTCCCTTCAAGGTGAGACACGACGATAATGATTATTCCATAATACAATCGGAGGTTACCGACCTTACGTCACTCCGATGGAGTTATAGCTTTTGATTGGGCTCTTGTGCATGCTTATGTTGTGATGATTACACCGCACCTATACGGCCGAGCAGCACCACTACAGAGGGTGTAGTGGGCGGCATATGGATGATTATACCGTGCCTATATGGCCGAGCAGCACCACTACGCTGGGCGTAGTGGGTGGCTTATGGATGATGATAATAACACCGTGTCTATATGGCACGGGTGGCACTACTAGTGGGCGGCGTGAGATGATTATCCCGGACACGGGCTAATTATGTTATTTGATTCAGACAGTTTATGTATGTACGTGTGATATGTTTTGAAGGTAAAAGTGAGCATGCATGATTCCGCCTTAAGAGGCAAGCAGTTACAGTCATACCTTCTTCTTATGTCTTATATATTTCTTTATTATGTTGTTGTTCATGTTCTGTACATATTATCGTGTTATCATTCATACCTTACATACTCAGTACAATATTCGTACTGACGTCTTTTTCTTGTTGGACGCTGCGTTCATGCCCGCAGTATCAGGTAGCCAGCCGAGTGAGCTAGACCAGTAGGATCTCTCTTCCGTCTGAGCCAGCGAGCTCCATTTGGATCGGAGCGACCGCCCTTTCGGTATGCTCTTTTTGACAAACGGGTATGACAGGGTCTTGTCCTGTCTCTTCTACAGTTTGTATTTTATAGAGGTCTGTAGACAATGTTATGTAGTCGTGATGTTATACAGCCTTGTCGGCGCTTGTGTTGTTGTATAGTATATGTAGTGGCCTAATCGGCTTACGATGTTACTCTCAGTATTTATGTTTATAAATATGTGTTGGTCGCGAGCTCTCGAGACGGTGTTTCTTGTGTTGATTATTCAGGAGACAGTATAGCTCAGTCATGGATTGAGTATGGGCCCAGGTTAATCAGTGAGAAGTAAATCCAAGCATAGGAGTGCTTGGCCAATAGTGGTCGGGCACTCGTCCCGGCTCATCAGCTTGGGTCGTGAAAAGAACATTTCTCCACACCTCTCCTACAAGAATTCAAGAGATATTAATGATCAACTTCATTAAACGAAGAGAATCAATTGTAAGAAACTCATTAAAGTTCATCCAAGACAAGAAATCCAAGTGGAAGTGGAACTAGGGTTTTGCTCAAGTGAAGTGTTTCCACCCAAATTCAATTCCTACACCATCTAAGGTAAGTTTTATGGTCTTTACATGTTGTTTAAGGTATTGAGAGTTTGAAAGACTTGGATTGTAGAAGGGGATAGAAAATGGGTCATGAATGTGAGAATAGTGATATTTTTGAGTAGTAGTTTGGATTGAGTCATGATTCTTGATATGTTGTGATTATGATTATGCTATAAATGGCGTTAAAAACATGGGATAGACATTGTATATGAGTGAACGTAATAGTGTGTCATGACCATGAATATGGATGATTTGAAGTGAATTGAGGAATATGGGTAATGTAGGTGAATAAAGACTATTTCTATGATGTTGTGAATGTTATTATAGATGTTTGGGAGTTGATATATGATATACAGGAAATTGTATGAATAAAGGAGATGCTGCCCAATTTTCTCTAGCCTTAGTCAAGTATGCTAAGCTATCGATTTTCTAATGTTAGTATAACTCTAATGAAGGTAGAAATGTGAGCATTGAAGGAGAACATTCAAGCGATAGAATAGCTGAACGAAAAGGTATGTAAGGCTAACCCTTCTTTCAATAAGGCACGGTTCTTTTGCTATATACCCATCCTTTCATGAGTCTATAATGTCTTCCAAATGATTCTATCTTTAAAGCTACTAAAGCTCATGATTCTCGTTATGATTCGAGTCTACTAAATTCCTTATATGATGAGTGATCCTCTAAGGATAGATGTAGTGAAACGATGATAGTAATGATGCCAAAGACGCTTATGAGCTCTTATGTATATGTGTCTACGTACGACTATTATGTAACACCGACCTTATATAGCCGAGTATGATACGTATTGCGCGCACACCACTGCAATTGGGTATGGATAACCCTAAGCCTTGGTAGGGCCAGGTATGTATAATCACCGAGCCTTTCCATGGCCGGGTATGTGAAACACCGATCCTTCATGGTCGGGTATGCTATGAATACGAATATAAATATGAAAACGAATAAGAATACGATTATGAATATGAATATGGATAGGAAAATGTAAATAAATACGGATACGAATACGGATACGGATATGGATGTATGTACATAATCACGCATTAGTAATGAAGGGTCCCTATGAAAAGCAAGTTAGTGTTTATGACGATGGTTCTACTACCTCCCATCTTATACTATTTCTTATGTTGTCTATTATGCTTCTATAATGATGTTGATTATGCTTTACATACTCAGTACATTCTTCGTATTGACGTCCTTTTGTTTGTAGACGTTGCGTCATGCCCGCAGGTGGCCATAGAGACAGACTTGATCCATAGCTTTATTACTCAGGGGATACGTAGTGGAGCTTCGTTTTATTCAAAGTTACAACTTTTGGTATCTATTATTTTGTGTACATACTTATGGGCATGGCGGGGTCCTGTCCCGCCTATATAATGTGACATACTCTCCTTAGAGGCTCGTAGACATGTGTATATGGTTAGATGTATTTAGCCTTGTCGGCTTATATTTTGTATATCCTTTTGATAGCTTTGTCGGCTTATGTATATTGATATGGGCATAGTTGTTGATGGTGATATAAATGTATTGTTGCCCAATGAGATTATCATGAATGATGGATAGAAATTATGATTAAGCTATGTGGCTCACCTAGATGTAAATGTGAATGTACGTTAGGAGGTGTCCGGGTGGGTTAGCACTGGGTAACCGTCATGGCCCTCCAGTTGGGTCGTGACAATTAACTCCTCCTAATCATGAATTGAGTCCTTAGAACCATATACTAAGTGAATTGAGACTTAGGGTTCTAATATAAATGGAAGCTTTTTCCTAAAATCTGTATGGAAGGGGTAAAATTGTTTAGAAACCCATGAATTGAAGGTTAATGATTCTAGAGATAGAACTTGTAATAAATTCACCATTAATGGATCGTCTCACCAATTGAAAAGGGTAAAAGTAAGTGGGTCTTCTTCCCTAAATTATTGTTCTTGTCTAAATACATGGTTTGTTGCTTACTCCGCATCATATTGTTAGACTTGACCGTTATGAGGAGCTTCGGAAACAGAAGGCTCGTATAGAGTAGTTCATGGATCCTGTTCTACATTCGAGGTAGGTTATGGCTTACTTGAGTTAGACTTTGGTTAGCGGAACGTATGTATTGTGTAAAATTGATGGGAGAAAGCATGATTAGGTCTTCAGACATGGCATTTTGGTTGGAGATTTGCTAGGTTGGTATGACTTCTGCTTATGTGGGCTTATCGCTATTATTTAAGCATTATGAAGGTGTAGTTGTATTCATACTATGGCGATTCGAGATGGATTTATATTAGGATGATTGTTGTTGATGGTGTCTCGTTGCCTTGTCATGGTGATTAGGCTTGTTACCTAAATTGTCGTGTTGTACTCAATTCTCTCTTATTGTGACACATATCATCGGAGAAAGGAAGGATACCGAGTTTAGACCTGAATTGAGATTTATATATTTATGATAGCATACAGATAAACACTTGATGTATGATATACTGTTGATGATAATATATAGAAAAGTGGAGCTTCTTGATGATGCAAGACTTAGTTGTGAGGCGAACTTGCTACATGTGGAAGTAAAGAGGGACATAGACTATTATGTTAGTTAAGACGGTTTGTATGAGTTGATCCAAGTCCTGATATGACTTGTGGCTTGTGATTTGTACCTTCACTGTTGCTTTATTGGTTTGCATTGATTTACCATGTTTACACTCATTTATGTATTCATACACTCATACATGATGGAAATGGTTCGGAAACGATTCATCAAAGACTTGTGGCATGATGCCTCGTGTTTGACATTGATATTGCTAATTGTTCGTAGTCCATACATACTATTTAACTGGAATATGTTGAGACATACATTGTGATGTGAAATTAGTGAAGAAGTTAATATAATCTTCTTGTTGAACTTGTGATACTATTTGATACATGGTACTTGATGTGATAATGTTACTATACATATGAAAAGGCACATTTGATCGGGGGTGAGGATGTGGCCTAGTTGTCAACTTGTGGTCCGAGGTTCGCTCCGAAAATGAGAGGTACATTGATATGGCCCGCGTCTGAGGTTCGTTCCGGAGCGGAGGTTTATGCTCGGGTCCGAGGAGTATCTCCGGAACAAGTGGTACATGGACACCATGGGTCCCCTGTAGGTCATGACTACCGAGCAATGACATCAGTTAGCATGTGTGTACAGTGTGTATTTGGCCAGTGCATTGCATTGCACACCATCATATTTTGCATTGCACCTTATTACATTATTCTGTATTATTATATGGCTCGTTTAGTTCTGATTTTTATGTGGTTTGCTGAAACGGCTATTGTGGTATTGATATGATCATTGACTGAGTTAACTTGTGGATTAGTGACTCTACCTAGGGAAGGAACTTGGACTTTTGATTATCAGGTGAGGTTATTGAACCTTGATAGACTTGTGGGTTAGAAGCTTCATCTTAGGTTGTGACTCGGTTATGGGATATTCTATGACTTGGATTTGAGTATCAAGTGCCTATCTGCTTATCTTGTTAATTTTATGCTTATATATGTGAACTAATCTTAGTCGGCCTATGATGCTTACCAGTACATAGTGTTTGTACTGATACTACCTTGATGTACCCTTTTTTAGTGCAGATTGTGTTCTAGAGATTTTATCCAGACTACATCTCTAGCTTGAAGCTAGTTTGCTTGATCAGATCCGAGGGTGAGCTTCCATCCATGCCATGCCAACTGAAGATCTCTCTTTCCAGATGTCTACTTTCCTTCCAGACATTATTTGTTTTTTATTTGAGATATACTTCATTCTTTAAACATTGTTGGTTAGAGTCCTTATACTATGACTTTCAGATTTTGGGGGTGTAATGTTTAAGACTTCCGCACTTATATTATTTATTATTTATGACTTGGTAGACTATTTATTCATTCACATGCTCATTGATTGTTTAAGTATAAATGATTAAAGAAGTTAAAAATGGCTAGTGATTAATGGGTTAACGGGTAAGGGTTCGCCTACTAGTGATAATAAGGTAGGTGCCTGCAGGATTGGTAGTTAAGGTCGTGAAAAATATTCTTATTGAACTTGTGATACTATTTGATACATGCTACTTGATGAATTGATGTTTGAGAGTAATGTGACAGTGTGACTATATATATGAAATGGCACATTTGACCGGGGGTGAGGATATGGCCTACTTATGGGCTCGTGATCCAAGGTTAGTTCCGAAAATGAGAGGTACATTGATATGGGCCGCGTCCGAGGTTCGTTCGAGAGCGGAGGTTTATGCCCGCATCCGAGGTTCGTTCCGGAGCGGAGGTTTATGCTCGGGTCCGAGGAGTGAATCCGGAACGAGTGGTACATGGACATCATGGGTCCCCTGCAGGTCATGACTACTGAGCAATGACATCAGTTAACATGTGGGTATAGTTCGAGTGATTGGCCAGTGCATGGCATTGCATTACATTGCACATCATCATATTTTGCATTGCACATCATTACTTTTTATTTTGCATTATTATATGCTCGTTTGTTTATGATTTTGGTATGGATGTTGAATGCCTATTGTAATATAATGATGACCATTGACTGAGTTAAATTGTGGACTAGTAACTCTACCTAGGGAAGGAACCTGGACTTGAGCTTATTAGGTGAGATTATTGAGACTTGACAGACTTGTGATTTAGAAGCTTTATCTTAGGTTGTGACTATGTGATGAGATATTCTGTGACTTGGATTTGAGTATTAAGAGCCTAACTGTTTATCTTGTTGATTTTATACTTATATGCGCGAACTAATCTTAGTCGACCTATAATGCTTACTGGTACATAGTGTTTGTACTGAAACTACATTGCTGCACCCTTTTTTAGTGCAGATTGTATTCCAGAGATTTCATCCAGACTACATCTCTAGCTTGAAGCTAGTTTGCTCGATTAGATCCGAGGGTAAGCTTCTAGCCATGCCATGCCACTTGAAGATCTCTCTTTCCAGATGTCTACTTTTATTCCAGACATTAATTGTTATTATATTTGAGATATACTTCATTCTTTAGACATTGTTAGTTAGAGTCCTTGTACGATGACTTTCAGATTTTGGGAGTGTAATAGTTAAGACTTCCGCACTCATATTAATTATTATTTATTTCTTGGTCAGACTATTTATTCATTCACTTATTTATTGATTGTTAGAATATAAATGATTAAAGAAGTTGAAATTGGCTAGTGATTAATGGGTTAACGGGTAAGGGTTAGCCTGCTAGTGATAATAAGGTAGGTTCCCGCATGATCGGTAATTAGGGTTGTGACAAAGACCTTGCTGATTTATTGCTTTATTATAAGCCCCATGTCGGCTTCATCATCTTTGTGATCCCTTCGGGGAAGATATTTTTATTATTTATTAACTAATGATGATTTTCGGGGCAATTGTTCATTTTCACAAATGGCACTTGCATGTTTCAAATGATTAAGAAAGCCTTAGCTCAAAAAGGCCTTAGGAACACGAGTAGTATAAATATTTGCAAATTACATGATTACTTGCTACATGCTTCACATGCTTACTTGCTATGTGTGTTATCATATATTAAAGCTTGAGTACAATTGGTCCGATGATCTAAACTACATACCCAAAACAAAAACCATAAGACTTAAAACTTACCTAAATTTATCTCCACAAAAGGTTGACTTACAATGGTGAATCAAGGATAGCAGGACGTGCAGACTTTAGGAGATACAGCTGAGATGCTGCGAGATAAGGTGCTACAAATGGAAAAGCATCTCTAGGAAATAGGAAAGAAAATGGAAGAGGTAGACAAGTTGCTGGATATGTTTGGGAAGCCGCCAAAAGGAATACCCCAAGAGCAATACTATGGTAATGTCTCGGAAGAAGTGAGAAAATTGGTGCTGAATTATATACCCTTAGAGAGAAGGCCTGTGACGCCTAGAGAAGGGACTTTAGAAGGAGTGAATGAAGACCAAGGAGCTAGGTTAGACCCGTAGGCGATGGAATCAGACCCACAAGAAGAGCCGGAGCCTCAGCAGGAAGCTTCCGAACCCATTCAGGAGGAACAACCATAAGAGGAAGAAGAAGAGCCTCAAGATACGGAGGAAGAAGAATTGGAGCCTATCGACATAGTGGTCAAGGAAAAAGAGAAACCATTTGAGATGTTTCTCGAATTTTAAGAAGAAGAGAATGATGTGAATGATGAATCTGACTACTATGTCCCAACCAACGAGGGATCTGACTTCTATGCACCCTCACCCGTGCTAGTACCTACAGCCTTTACTATAGCGTCAAAGAATTTTGGGAGAGCAGGCCCTCTTGAACCTTCTTGGTAGGGCATAGCCTTCAAAGCCTATTCTTCCTCATTCAGAGTGGAGCCACGGCCCATCACCTGTAAGGAGGCATTCGGAAAGATGATCACAACAGGAATGTCTTGCACCACCAGGGCCAGGTTGCCACCTCCCGAGTTTGGTGTATGCCTACAAATGGTGCCCATTTCACCGCAATCAGGCGGGTCATACCTTGAATGAATGCCTAGGATTAAGAAAGAGAATTTGCAGCTTAATCGATAATAGGATCATCGATACTTTGTGGGGACCACACACCCTACTAGTCCATGACCCTATTGTCTCAACAGAAGGGATCACCACTGAAACCTAAATTTGGAGATATGATTTCATGATCTTCGAGGAATTGTACGCCCGCATCTTCTCAACTCTGGCTACCTTAAGGAAGGTTAGACCTGTGGAGCCTGTCTAGGAACCCGCACCATTAGGGCCTAACAGGAAAAAATTTTGCTTGTACGATACTAGAGCTATAGGACATGACATAGAAGAGTGTTACACATTCTGTTACGCCTCTCGTTGGCATCGTAATAGAACCTATGGTATCATAATTGGGTATGCCCTTAGAATAGAGACCCGAGCTTGAGTTTTTGAGATAAAAAGTGGCTTACCCTGTGTACAAAGGTACCCGCAGGTGTTCCTGGCAATTTACAGGATTAGAAGTTGAATGAATTGAATCAACGCGATCTGAACTGAACCGGAGAAGTCTGCAGACACCAGTCGTCGTCGACGTGCCGATGGGTCGTCGTCGACGTGTCGATGGGCCGTCGTTAATGCGGCGTCAATGGGCTTCTGCAGCCTTGAATCTGCAGGCACAGGTTGACGGAGCACGTCGACGGGCTGTCGTTAATGCTGCGTCGATGGCCTTCTGCAGCACTGAATATGCAGGCGCTGGTCGATAGAGCACGTCGACGGACTGTCGACACACCGACGGGTCGTCGACCCGCTCGTCGAATCGCACAGCAGTAACTTTTTGGCTTCCAAGTATAAATATAGGAGCCACGACCTTATTTCTCATTTTCCTCCATTCCAAATCAGAGGAACCCTAATATTTTCTCTCCCAACATTTTCCATCATTATTAGTGGAGATTTGGTAAGATCGGAGCCCCCGTGAACCCGTGCTTGTCAAGAAGAAGGTTGTTTCTAGGGTTTCTTGAAGGTCGTGAAGCTTAGGAAGTTGGAGTTGAAGTGATTCTTAGAATCTTAGACCCCTCAAGGTATGCAAATGATTTCTACCCTTGTATTTAAGTTATTTATCAAATATTTTAGTGGTTTTAAGCAAAGAGAGGGTATTTGTGGAAGTGGTAAGTTGATGAAGGTTAAGATCGTAACTTGGGGCTATTTTAAGAGATGATTGGGAATAGATTTGAGTGTGTGTGTGTGTGTGTGTGTGTGTCTATATATATATATATATATATATATATAAGTGTTGTTATTGTTGTTGTGGTTGATGTTGGATTGAATGGGAAGTTAAAGGATTGGTGAGCTTATAGGGGAAATGTTGCCATAATTTGTTAAGCTCTATATGTATTTAAGGATGGTTAGTAAGTAAGGTAAATAGTCTAATTAAGACCTATGTTATCTTGATTGTAGATTTACAAGTTTAAGAGGTAGAAGTTGGACGATTGGATATACTTCAAGGTATGTTAAGGCTATCTTGTCTTTCTTTCGGCATGATCCTATAATATGAGCCAATAAGCGAGTAAGCAAGCTTCCACATTACTCTACTCTTAGAAACATTAGGAGTACTTCAGTCTTTGATGTTCATGTACCCCATTTATAATAATTCCTTCTGTTCATGGGTCCATTTTTGTGTATCCAGTTCTATGTATACAGTTTATTCATGCATTACATTCATTATTTATATCTAAGCACATTGATTAGTGACTAGAAGGCGTTATATACGCGAATAATAGATATATGTGGGGTATGAGAAGAGCGATAGGCGTTATACAAACATTACCACCTGATCAGCTGGTGTACCATGATGATAATATAGGGATCGGGCTGCACGTACCGTAGCAATGTATATGAATATAGTCGTAGAGAGGCCGATATGACATGATGGGTTGCCATAGAGACTTGTCAGGCATTATACACGCACATATATATAGATGTATGACCTTCATTGATAGACATGAGCATGCATATTATGCGCCCACCGTGGTATTGTCAGTTATACAGATTTATGCAGATACTAGTTTATACAAGTACATGTAGATAGTCATTTCAGCTTATGAGTTCAGATCTTATTCATGATTCTTATATATATATATATATGTTATTCTCATGTCTTACATACTCAGTACATTATCCGTACTGACTCCCCGTTACTCAAGGGGCTGCGCTCATGCCCGCAGGTACAGGTAGACATGCAAGTGGTCCAGGTCAGTAGGACTTTTGTCCAGCAGAGATCAGTGCACTCCATTTGATCTGAAGTTGCAGTCTATTTTGGTATGCCATTATTTTGAGATGTATCGAGATGGGTATGACGGGGCCCTGCCCCGTCTTTCTATAGCTTTTATTCCAGTAGAGGTCTTTAGACAGTTGTATGTATTAGTCAGATGATGTAGCCTTGTCGGCTTCTATTCTTTCGTGTACAGTATACGTGGCAGCCTAGCTAGCCCGCATTGTTCTTCAGCATATTTATGTATATATATGCAGATCGTCAGAGTTCATAATGTCACCTAACTATGAGATCAGTCTAGGTCATTTTATGGACCCTTGATGTTCAGTAAGATTCAGATATGAGTATAGGGGTGTTTGGTTTCTAGAGGTCCGACACTCGTCACGACTTATCGGTTTAGGTCATGACACATTCAAGCTCGAGCTCGAGCACAAGATCAGTACGGGAGAGATTTTGATCATCCTCCCACCACAACACTGAGAAGAAAGAAAGATAAGAAAGCTAGTTCGTAAGGACAGCGACTCGCGGAGCTGTATTTTTGGGTAGATATTAGGTGCCCCCTACTTTTGCATATAAAAGTGACCCCCTCACCAAAAAATATTGTAAGTAATTGCGCCAACCTGACCTCCCTATGGAGGGATAGGAGGGAAGCCCTAGTCGGGCCTGGTCTGGGGATGTCTTTAGTTAGGGTTAACCCAAAGGATATTCAGAGAAAATGTATATCCTTTTTTTGTATATGAACTACGATAGGGCCTGATTGCCCTTGGTGGGATACATAGGCAGTCTACGTAAGACTCGGCCCCTAGATAATATAAATTTATAACACTCCGTAAATTGGGGTTAGTTTTGAATATGTAAAAATCTAGTGTTAAGATGATATTATATCTATATGAATCCATTCTTGATGAATTCGGGTGGAAGATGGCCGTTTTGAAGTCAAACCAACAATTGAAGTTCTTAAGGGCTCTTAAATTCGCCTAAGTTTTGATAGGTCTGTCTTCTGGGCGATTTTCATTAAAATGTGTTACGAATTTCGAAAAACTTCCTGGATGAAAGTTGTAGATATTTGAAATATATTTCCAATGGTAGGTCTCCCAGCCCGAGCAAAGTTATGTACAAAAGGTTATGTCCGTTTTACTGAAGGGCGCAAAAGCTGGAGATTTCGCCCAAAGTACTCCCGGAAAGTACGGGACGTCCTTTAAAGTACGGGACGTCCTTTTAGGACGTACTTCTTCCGTTTCTGGCAGAAAATGGGGTTTAAAATGATATGGTCTTATTTTGTTCCCATTGTTTTTCATCCTTCAAAACCCTAAGGACGAAAATCATCCCTCCAAGTCATCAAATCAAAGGTAAGAACACCCTTAAATTTACTAATCTATTCTAACATCAAACCCATGATTCTTAACATGATTCTTGTGACCAAAACCTAGGGTTTGCAGCATAATTCCTCCCAAAGTGATTCAAGCTAGGGTTTGGGTGTTATTCATTACAAAAGTGAATTGTTAAACTTTGTTTAACGTATTAAGGTATGTCTCTTTTAAAAATCATTTTTGACTATATGGATGATTTGTATGTCTGTCTTCTTGAAAAGTTATTTTGAATGAAAATCACTTTTGAACCTATTGTTGGAGGTATAAATTTTATTCAAGATTCTTTAGTGAATGAAAGGAAAAGTAATTTTTTCATGTTTCTTGAACTCTAATTCATGTCTAAGTAGTGGTTAATGTGTGTGAGGGGACAAACCCACATTAAACCTTGTTTGTAACAAACCCTAGTATTTTGCTGTAGAATTTTCTCCGACCAGCCATGTTAAATTGACGTTCCCACTAATATAACCATTGGATCTAGCCCAAAGTTTAACTGAGTTGTCCCAACATATAGGTATTAAATGTGAACGGTGAAGATCGGATTTCGAGGTTTGTATCCATGTGTTTCAAGCTATGAACAGTAGCTGCGAATTTGGCGAATATCTATAGTTTATCGGTCATACAAACCCCAATTAGATGTAGAATGATTCTTTGAAGCATGGAGCTTGCGTTTAGGAAATTTTAACGGGATTTAAGGTCTGTCTCTTTAAAAATAAAATCCTTTTTGAATATAAAGGTAATTTATGTCTCTTTTGAAAACTCCCTTGAAAGATTTATTCTTTATAAAAGCATGATTTGAATGATATGATGAATTGGTTTTACACTCTTGAAATCTATTACATGTTTTGATTAATGGTTAATGTGCGTGAGGGGACAAGTCCACATTAAACCTTGATTGAATTATCCTCTGTATACGTATATGAAATCATAATCATTTTCTTCTTTAAGAGATGATCAGCGATGATGGTTAATTGTTGGTATTGATGATTTTACAAAGGAACTATGAAAAAGGAATCTTGTTTAAAGAAGTGGAAACGTTTTCAAGATCATCTATGAAATTATGGATTTTCATAATGGCATAATGAACTTTAATGTTAATTGATGGTGTGACATACCTTGAGACAAATTGTGAATCAGTTTCTATGCTATGAACTTTGTTGTTGTGTTTGTCCTAGCTTCTCGGGAGGAAG
This sequence comes from Lycium barbarum, assembly GCF_019175385.1. NCBI lineage: Eukaryota > Viridiplantae > Streptophyta > Magnoliopsida > Solanales > Solanaceae > Lycium > Lycium barbarum. The sequence continues at coordinate 78,480,055 of NC_083339.1, read as the reverse complement.
GGTAGCCACATTGGATCCTAGTGTGGTAATTGCCTAGCCATTCGGGAGGAAGAGTGGCCACTGCTGGGTTCGCTACCTCGAGTGTGGTTTATGCCTAGCTATTCGGGAGGAAGGATAGCCATCGAGAATTACATGTTCCGGTGTCGTGGGCTGTGTTTGGGGAACCTCTACGGTCATCCCTTTGATGTGATTGATTCTTGGGCCTGTATTGGCATGTGTGATATTCTTATTCTCTCATGGGAACTGTTGTTGAAAATCGTGATCAATTTGAAAGGCATAATTGAAAGTTGTAACTTGACGAAAGGCTTTATAATCAGTTTTAATAATTCTTATTGAGATACGCAAGCTGAATACCTGTTTTTATATTGAATAATGGCTTTGTAAACTGTTTAACAAATGATATTCGGAATCATAAAATGGAATGAATGTTTTTATAATATCTTTTCAGAACTGATTTCTTTATGTATTATTATCGTTTATTTTTATATTACTTGTTGTACCCGAGGTACTCATTGAGTACGAAATACTCAGGCATACCATTGTTGTTTTTGATGGTATGTTAGGTAATGGAGAACAGCAGGTTCGTGATACTCTCGACGCTTAGGAGAACTTGCTACTGCTGTTGATTTAGTGAGCCCGCATCCTTGTTCGTAGGACACTTCTTGTTTCATTTATTATTCTAGATTTTCGAGCTGCGTCCCGAAGTTAGATGATTGTTGTGTCTCTTAGAAGCTCCATAGATAGTTGTCAGAATTGTGGGTAGGTTGTCAAAGTCTCGTACTTACATTAGACTTCCGCTGATCTTATTTCATAACTGTGATCCTGATATATGCAGTTACTTATAACTTTGTTTAATTTAATAAGGAAAGATTATTAAAAAGGAACTTAATGCTACATTTATTTTATAAACTGTTGGAGGCGAATATTGAACCTAGCGGGTTCAAGTGCTATTATTGTGTCGTTTAGGTTCTTCCGATATTGTTCATGATGTCGGATGCCGGTCACGTCTAGGGTGGGTTTTCGGGTGTGACAAGCTTGGTATCAGAGCCTAGGTTTATACGTGTACTAGGATGTGTTTGTGTCTGTGGAGCTGTGTCTAGTGGAGTCTTCTTCATACAGACTGGCCACCTGTATGGATGAATGACTACCAGGACATTTTAGGTGTTTCTCATTCTTCTTGATTCTAGATTGTGCTATAAATCGTGAACTTCCTTTAGGATCATCCTGGCGTGTTCGTTACTCGTGCTTTATGGAAATGAATTTAACTCATGTTGCAAATGCTACCCAAGTGAACAATGGTATTATGGAGTACACATTGTTGTGATGTGTAATTTGATTGATGGTACAGATTCGGTGAAATTGTGTCATAGGTGCTTGGTATATATTGTCAGTTTAGGGTTTGGTTGTTGATAAATTGGGGCAGGCATACAAACAAAAGTAGTCCTTGTTACAATGAAAACTATGCCAAAATCTTGTTAGACTGGAAGGAATAATTAAGGTATAACACGTTTCAAGTGCTGGCGGTTAGGATGAAGGGAACAATTGAGGGTCTCTTGTAGTGAATTAAGAATTATCGTACATTGAGGTTATATTTTATTGGGTCAAAATATTTGTACTATTTTGATATTTAGTGGAAGAACTCTATTTTAGGCTTGAAGCTCGAAAACAACCGCTTGTTGAATAATGATTTAAGAAGATGATGTAGTTGATTTAGGCTTTAATTTGTCATTTTAAGTTTTGGCATGAGGTAATTTAAGCTTGAATCGTGTATTGACGAATTAGCCTCCTTGTTGGAGTATATTTTCTAGATTAATATATTGTGCGCTTCCTAGTCAAAGCATATACGGGTTGAACCTTTTGAGTATCTAACTCTTGGGAAAGTAAGATGAAGGTAGAGAACCCCTTTTTCGTGTTGAGACTTGAGTGTTCTAGTCGTTAGAATCCCCGTCAGGACTATATTGCTCTTATTTGGGTGTATATGTGTTTTTATCTTTCCGGGTTCGTTTAGTACAGAGAAAGCTCTACTTCATGATTTGGCTCGTAGGGAGGTGGCTGGAGTCTCAGATGTTGTGGTCACAGGTATTCTTACTATATGTTCTTTTGAAGCGTATGCGCTGATGGATTCGAGTTCGACTCTTTCTTATATAACTCAGTATCTTGCCCTTGATTTTTGGGTGGAAGTCGAACAATTGTTGACACCCTTTTTCTATGAATATCCCTGCGTCCTTGTTATCGCTTCTATAATGTATAGAGATTGCGTCGTTGTAGTTAAGGGCTGTGAGATTATTTTTGATGTGTTTGAATTAGAAATTATGAACTTTGATGTGATTTTTGGGGATAGACTAGCTTTCCGAGTGTTATGAAACTCTGGATTGTCAATCAGAAATAGTTAGGCTTGAATTTGCTGAGGGACTCGTTATAGAGTGAAAAAGTGATATTGCTAAAACCTCGGGGTAGACTTATGTCGTATCTTAAGACTTGCGGGATGAACTCGAAGGGGGCGTAGTTCTATCTAGTTGTTGTAGTGTCACTCAAGCTGTGTTACCTTCATTTAATCCCTACTGCAGATAGGTGTTGAACCTTTCGACTATGTATTCCCTGTGAAAATTTAGATTAGAGGTATGAATCCCTTGTCCATGTGTTTAGGATTGAATGATGTATTAATTATATGGTTAGTCATATGTTACCTCTGAGAATGATCCTCATTACTAAAGAACTCTAGAAATTTTGAAAACTTGAGGTTTAGTGAAAATCTTAAGCCATGACTTTCATTTGGGGACGAATGATCTTAAGGGGAGGGGGGGGGGGGGGATAATGTAACACTCCGTAAATTGGGGTTAGGTGTGAATGTGTAGGAATCTAGTGTTAAGATGATATTATATCTATAAGAATCAATTCTTGATGAATTCGGGTAGAAGATGGTCGTTTTGAAGTCAAACCAACAATAGAAGTTCTTAAGGGCTCTTAAATTCGCCTAAGTTTTAGTAGGTCTATCTTCTGGGAGATTTTCATGAAAATGTGTTGCGACTTTAGAAAAACTTCCTGGACGAAAGTTGTATATTTTTTAATCAGATTTCCAATAGTAGGTTGTCCAGCCCGAGCAAAGTTATGTACAAGAAGGTATGTCCGTTTTACTGAAGGGCAAAAAGCTTGAGATTTCGCCCAAAGTACTCCCGGAAAGTACGGGCGTCCTTTTAGGACGTACTTCTTCCCTTTCTGGTAGAAAATGGGGTTTAAAATGGGTATGGTCTTATTTTGTTCCAATATTTTTTCATCCTTCCAAACTCTAAGGACGAAAATCATCCCTCCAAGTCATCAAATCAAAGGTAAGAACACCCTTAACATTACTAATCTATTCTAACATCAAACCTATGATTCTTAACATGATTCTTGTGACCAAAACCTAGGGTTTGTAGCATAATTCCTCCCAAAGTGATTCAAGCTAGGGTTTGGGTGTTATTCATTACAAAAGTGAATTGTTAATCTTTTTTTAACGTATTAAGGTATGTCTCTTTTAAAAATTATTTTTGACTATAAGGATGATTTGTATGTCTCTCTTTTTGAAAAGTTATTTTGAATGAAAATCACTTTTGAACCTATTGTTGGAAGTATAAATTTTATTCAAGATTCTTTAATGAATGAAAGGAAAAGTAATCTTTTCATGTTTCTTGAACTCTAATTCATGTCTAAATAGTGGTTAATGTCTATGAGGGGACAAACCCACATTAAACCTAGTTTGTAACAAACCCTAGTATTTTGCTGTAGAATTTCCTCCGACCAGCCATATTAAATTGACGTTTTCCGCTAATATAACTGTTGGATCGAGCCCAAATTTTAACTGAGTTGTCCCAACATATAGGTCTTAAATAGGAACGGTGAAGATTGGATTTCGAGGTCTGTAACCATGCGTTTCAAGCTATGAACAGTAGCTGCGAATTTGGTGAATATCTATAGTTTATTGGTAATACAAACCTAAATTAGATGTAGAATGATTCGTTGAAGCATGGAGCTTACGTTTGGGATATTTTAACGGGATTTAAGGTATGTCTCTTTAAAAATAAAATCCTTTTTGAATATAAAGGTAATTTATATGTCTCTTTTACAAACTCCCTTGAAAGATTGATTCTTTATAAAAGCATGATTTGAATGATATGATGAATTGGTTTTATACTCTTGAATTCTATTACATGTTTTGATTAATAGTTAATGTGTGTGAGGGGACAAGTCCACATTAAACCTTGATTGTATTATCCTCTGTATATGTATATGAAATCATAATCATTTTCTTCCATAAGAGATGATCAGTGATGATGGTTAATTGTTGGTATTGATAATTTTACAAAGGAACTATGACAAAGGAATCTTGTTTAAAGAAGTGGACACGTTTTCAATATTATCTATGAAATTATGGATTTTCATAATGGCATAATGAACTTTAATGTTAATTGATGGTGTGACATACCTTGAGACAAATTGTGAATCAACTTCTATGCTATGAACTTTGTTGTTGTGTTTGGCCAAGCTACTTGGGAGGAAGGGTAGCCACTATGGATCCTAGTGTGATAATTGCCTAGCCATTCGGGGGAAAGAGTGGCCACTACCGGGTTCGCTACCTGGAGTGTGGTTTATGCCTAGCTATTTGGGAGGAAGGATAGCCACCGAGAATTACATATTCTGGTGTGGTGCGCTATGTTGAGGGAACCTCTACGGTCATCCCTTCGATGTGATTGATTCTTGGGCCTTTATTGGCATGTGTGATATTCTTATTCTCTCATGGGAACTGTTGTTGACAATCGTGATCAATTTGAAAGGCATAATTGAAAGTTGTAACTTGACGAAAGGCTTTATAATCGGTTTTGATAATTCTTATTGAGATACACAAGCTGAATACCTGTTTTTATATTGATTAATGGCTTTGTAAACAGTTTAACAAATGATATTAAGAATCATAAAGTTGAATGACTGTTTTTATAATATCTTTTCAGAACTGATTTCTTTATGTATTATTATATTTTATTTTTATATTACTTGTTGTCCCCGAGGCACTCACTGCGTACTAAAGTACTCAGACATACCATTGTTGTTTTTGATGGTATGTTAGGTAACAGAGAAGAGCAGGTTCGTGATATTCTCGACGCTTAGGAGAACTTGTTGCTGTTGTTGATTTGGTGAGCCCACATCCTTATTCGTGGGACACTTCCTGTTTCATTTATTATTCTAGATTTTCGGGCTACGTCCCGAAGTTTGATGATTGTTGTGTCTCTTAGAAGCTCCATAGATAGTTGTTAGAATTGTGGGTAGATTGTCAAAGTCTCGTATGACTTAATGGGTGTTACCACGTTTATGACTGTTTACTTACATTAGACTTCCGCTGATCTTATTTCATAACTGTGATCCTGATATATGCAGTTACTTATAACTTTGTTTAATTTATCGTTTAGGTTCTTCCGATATTGTTCATGATGTTGGATGCCGGTCACGTCTAGGGTGGGTTTTGGGGTGTGACAAAATTATAAACCCCCCCCCCCCCCCCCCCCCCCCCCGCTCACCCATTTGTTTAAATTTGTAACAGGAAAAGGGTTTGCCAAAGTGATTCAACCATAAAGCCCATTGAACCAAGATCCACCCACGGCTCACCTCAACTTCAATCACAACAACAAAACAACAACAACATGCACGAATTATACCTTCAAATCATCATACAACACAAGAAAAATGATCATTCTTACCTTGTAACTAAACACTTCAATCGGCTAACCCTTCACTTTCACTTCTTGAATTTTAACACTTGCTCTTGCTATTCCAATGAATGCTACACGTTAATACACCTTTAGGGGAGTTAAATTGTCCAAGAAACTGATTTTTTTGGAGCAATTTGGAGGAGGGTGTTCTCGGCCAGCTTGTAGCCGAGAGGCTCTCTCTCTATCACTATACTTTCTAAACTTTGTAATGTTGAAAATGATGTAGTTAGTTGATAGTGAATCAGCATTGTGCCTTATATATGAGTTGCAAGAGTTGGACAAGTGTCCCACTCAATATTTGGGGCAAATATTCTTTGACCATCCCACTAAACTAGACGGCCAACTATGGCTATTTTTAATGGACTGATTTAGTTTTCCAATCCCACTTAATAATCTAATCATGGTTAATTTAATCCCAATTATCCATTAATGCTTCTATACCAAACGAAATTTGTAGGTAACTTGTGACTTGAAACGAAACCGGAAGTTAAAGTCTCTACTTCGTATCTTAAAATAGTCTTGTCTTTAACTTGTCGCGTTTAGTTTAAAACGTCCCAATGTATGAAAATATGGGGTATAACAACAACAACCCATAATATCATCGCCTTACAGGGCTACATCACAATATCAACATATCCGTGGCCACACACGATCAAAAGCATAAAAATGAAGCGTACATACCTCATATCGTCGGCGTTTCGTCCTGGATCTCTCTCGGGGGTTGGAATAAGTGTGGGTACTTGGACTTCATGCTCTCTTCTGCTTCCCAAGTCATTTCCTCCCGGTTATCGTTTCGCCATAAGACTTTGACTGAAACTACCTCTTTATTTCGGAGTCTCCGCACCTGCTTATCTAAAATAGCAATAGGTACTTCTTCATAGGTAAGACGTTCTGTCACTTGCATATCATCAATCGGGACAATCTTAGTGGGGTCTCCAATACACTTGCGGAGCATCGAAACGTGGAAAACTGGGTGGACTGATTCATGCTCCGAAGGCAAATCCAATTCATAGGCAACCTGACCCACCTTGCGGACGATTTTGTAGGGTCTAATGTATCTGGGACTTAGCTTCCCTTTCTTACCAAATCTCATCACCCCTTTCATTGGCGACACTTTCAAGAACACCCAATCACCGGCTTGAAATTCCAATTCTCATCGGCGATTGTCCACATAGGACTTTTGGCATCTTTGGGCTGTCAACAACCGATCTCGGATAACCTTGACTTTTTCTATTGCTTGTTGGACCAACTCAGGGCCCACTAGTTGTGCTTCTCCTATTTCGAACCATCCAATTGGAGATCAACATTTCGTCCCAGATAAAGCTTCATATGGAGCCATTTGAATACTGGAATGATAGCTGTTGTTATATGCAAATTCAATTAGCAGCAAATGATCATCCCAACTTCCACCAAAATGCAGCACACATGCTCGTAACATATCTTCCAAGGTTTGAATGGTACGCTCGGCTTGTCCATCCGTCTGCAGATGAAACCTCCGTGCTAAGCTTCACTTGAGTGCCCAGACCTTCTTGAAAGGATTTCCAAAACGTAGCTGTAAACGGTGCTCCTCTATCTGTGATAATAGATAATGGGATTCCATGGAGTCGCACGATTTCTTTGAGATACAACCTTGCATAGTCTTCCGCTGATTACGTGATCTTGACTGGAAGAAAATGGGCTGCTTTCTTCAGCCTATCCACGATCACCCATATAGAATCATACTTGCCACGGGAACGGGGTAATCCCACGACGAAATCCATATTGATCACTTCCCATTTCCAGGTAGTGATTTCCATTGCTTGCAACAAGCCTCCCGGCTTCTGGTGTTCAGCTTTTACCTGTTGGCAATTTAGACATTGTGTTACGAATTCTGCTATGTCTCTTTTCATGTCGTCCCATCAGTACATCATCTTGAGATCATGATACATTTTGGTTGCCCCTGGGTGAATAGAATATCGAGAACAATGTGCTTCTTCTAGAATTCATCGGCGCAAATCCGCCACCTTCGGCACACATAACCTGCCTCGGTACCTAAGAATTCCATCCGTAGAAACTTCAAACGGAGACTTTTCTTTCCCATGAGATGTGTCTCCATAACGACATAACTGCGGATCTTCGCACTGCCGTTCTTTCACTTCCATATCTAAGGACGAAATTGTGGAATCATTTATACTAATCCCGGCATTGCCCGAATCAATTATACGCACTCCTAAATTTGCTAATCGGTGAAGTTCTTGAACCATCTCTTTCCTTTCCGGAGGGATTCCACATAAGCTACCCATTGATCGGTGGCTAAGTGCATCAGCTACTACATTTGCTTTACCGGGGTGGTACAAAATATTTACGTCATATTCTTTTAATAATTCTAACCACCGCCTCTGTCGCAGGTTCAACTCATTTTGCTTGAAGATGTACTGAAGAATTTTGTGATCTGTATAGATATCAACGTGCACACCGTACAAATAATGTCTCCACATTTTTAAGGCATGAATGACCGCAGCTAGTTCGAGATCATGAGTTGGATAATTCTTCTCATGTTTCCGCAATTGCCTCGAAGCATATGTAATAACTTTCCCGTGCTGCATCAATATGCATCCTAGTCCAACACCGGAAGCATCACAGTATACCACGTAACCATCTGACCCTTCTGGAAGTGTTAAGATCGGAGCTGAGGTCAACCTGTCTTTCAACTCTTGGAAACTGCGCTCACAGGCGCCATCCTATTGAAACTTTGCCGACTTCTGGGTTAGCTTTGTCAATGGGGCTGAAATAGATGAAAAGCCCTCTACGAACCTTCGATAATAGCCTGCCAAACCCAGAAAACTACGGACTTCCGTGGACGTCGTAGGCCTTGTCCAAGTCTTCACCACTTCAATTTTCTGAGTGTCGACTCGAATGCCATCATTGGAAATAACATGCACCAGAAATGTTACAGAATTTAGCCAAAACTCGCACTTTGAAAATTTTGCATACAATTCTCGGGCTCGAAGAATGCCAAGTACAATTCTCAAAGGATCTGCATGTTCTGATTCTGTGCGAGAATATACTAATGCCCTCAATAAATAATATGACAAACAAATCCAAGAGCGGCCTGAATACATTATTCATCAGATTCATGAACACGGCCGGAGTGTTAGTTAGCCCGAACGACATCACTTGGAATTCATAGTGGCCATATCTGGTTCTGAAAGCTATTTTGGGAATATCTGCTTCTCTAACTCTCACTTGATGATAACCTGACCTCAAATCTATTTTAGAAAACCACTTAGCACCTTGCAGCTGATTGAATAAATCATCAATCCTTGGAAGAGGATATTTGTTCTTTATCGTCACTTTGTTCAATTGCCTGTAGTCGATGCACATTCGTAAAGATCCGTCCTTCTTTCTCACAAACAAGTCTGGTGCTCCCCACGGCGATGAGCTGGGTCTGATAAACCCCTTGTCAAGCAGATCTTTCAACTGTGCTTTTAGCTCTTTCAATTCCGCCGGGGCCATTCGATAAGGAGGAAAAGAAATGGGCTTGGTGTCCGGCAACACATCTATGGCGAAGTCAATCTCTCTTTCTGGTGGAAGAGCTGGAAGTTCGTCCGAAAACACATCTGGGAATTCATTCACTAGTGGAATTGACTGGAAAGTTGGCGGCTTTGCCTCTGTGTCATGAACCCGAATTAAGTGATAAATATAACCGTTGGCTACCATATTCCTTGCCTTGAGATAGGAAATAAACCTACCCTTTGGTGATGCTGCATTACCTTTACATTCAAGCACGGGCTCTCCCGGAAATCGGAATCGAACTACTTTTGTGCGGCAATCAACATTAGCATAGCACGACGCCAACCAATCTATACCCATGATTACATCGAAATCTACCATTTTCAGCTCAATCAAATCAGCTTTGGTCTGACGATCACATATCACGACGACACAATTTTTGTACACTTGTTTTGCTATCACGGGATCACCAACCGGAGTGAGTACCTCAAAGGGTTTAATTGACTGGGGTTTCACCCCAATACAACCAACAACATATGGGGTAATATAGGAAAGAGTAGAACCCGGATCTATCAGTGCATATACATCACGGGAGAATATAGACAATGTACTTGTAACAACGTCCGGGGAGGACTCAATGTCCTGTCGTCCCGCTAAAGCATATACACGGGGCTGAGTGGCACCTGAAGTAGATGCTGCCCCTCTGCCTCTACCTCGGCCTGCTATCATCTGGGGGATCTGCCCTACCGTGCGTACTGATGAAGAGCCAGCTGCGGAACCTGTAGGCTGAACTCCAACTCAACCACTCATCGACGGGCAATCCCTCAACATATGCCCCACCTGACCATAAGTATAACAGGCATCCGAACCCTGACGACACTGCCTGGAATGTAATCTGCCGCATTGGCTGCATAGCGGCACTGGGGGTCTCCCCTGACTATAATCTTCCCCGAACTGGGGACCTCAAGCCCTCGAACTCTGGCCCAGACCTGAACAGAAGGAGCGATAAAATCTTCTACCTGCGAATCGAAGAGGTGCACTCGTCACTGACTGACCTGAGTACCCAGAATATGTCTGCCTTGATCCCTCTCTATAATCACTGCCTTTGCCCATAGACCTAGCCCTTTTGCTTTGTCTTTTATCACTGTCGTGATCACCCCATTGTTGTTATCGCCCCTCTAAATTCTGAGCATGGGCCTGTATCCGGGAATATCCATCCCGTCTTGCAAGGAAGCCGTCAAACAATCTCTGAATAAATGGGGCCCTAGGCCACTCACAAATCTATGCACCCGGTCCCCCATGTCGGCCACCATAGCCGTGGCATATCTTGCCAAGGAATTAAATTAGAGTCTATATTCCCGGGCGCTCATATTTCCTTGCCTCAGATTCAGAAATATATCTGCTCTAGCTCGGCGGACCTCGGGTGGCAAATAGTGACGAATAAAAGCATCTACGAACTCTTGCCAAACCGGAGGAGGCGCGTTCTATCCTCTTGATAACACCCAATTGTTGTACCATAACACCGCCACATCCCGGAGTCTATAAGATGCCAACTCCACGGATTCGGTCTCAGAGGCATGGACAATCTTCAATGTCCTTAAAATCTCATCTACGAAACTTTGCGGATCTTCATCCGGCTTTGACCCGAAGAATTCTGGAGGATTTAAACTCATAAAATCACGGGCCTTTGTACTCGCTGCCCGATCGCTTGAACCCACGTTCTGCCGTTGTGCCCGTGCGGCAACCAATTGTGGTAATAGCTGAATGGCCTCGGTCATTCGTTGACCCGAAGCAGCCGGCGGAGGGATTGGAGCTGGGGCTTCTCCTTGCTCTCCCACATTAGGCGGGGTAGCGGAAGTATTGGACAAGGCCTCGTTATGTGATTCGCCTTCTTCTATATTCATTGGAGGTTCTCTTTCTACCTGTCTCTTTGTCGTAGTCTTGCCCTTCCGGGCGTCTGTAGCTTTCCCCTTTGGCGGCATTCTAAAATCATAACGCACTATTAGGGAGGATAAAATTTTACACATGGCTCTATCGCACGATCTCATAGAAGAAGAATGGTCATTATTCCTAAATGCCCTGTAGCCTCCTATTTATTGATGTGGCGCGCAACACACCATAAATAAGACTCTACTAGACACAGCTCGTAGACACTTTCTAGGATCGAACTGCTCTGATACCACTTTTGTCACGACCCAGCTAGGGGCCGAGACGGGTACCCGGGGCTAACCACCAAGCACCGCTCGTTCTATCGCTCATTTTACTCATTTTATACCCTTTTTATCATCTTTATACTCATAGCGTAGGAAAAAACATTATGTCTCATATGGAAACATAAAATACTTTCATGCACATGTGCCCTTGCGCTAGCAAAATAAAATAATATATATATGTATAGATATACAGCAGCAATCTCGTGAGACCATCTAACCCGCACTGCGTATCTACGAGCCTCTACTGGAGTACTAAACATAGGGACGGGACAAGACCTCGTCGTGCCTAAAAATACATATACAAGGATATACATATATATACACAAAAGAATAGTCATAAGCACCTCTGGGACAATGGAGGGCTTCCAATCAGCTGATAGCTACTACGGATCTGGATCGAGCTTTCCTCCCTGTCTCCCTGTGGGTATGAACACAGCGTCTAAAGAAAACGGACGTCAGTACGAATATTGTACTGAGTATGAGAGGCATAAACAATGAAGTAAGACAATGAGATAGAGAAGATACTTATACAGGACATCGGAATCTAACTACCAAGTATAAGAAAACAAATCATGTTGTCTTACTCATGCTCATCATCATATCATATCATATATGCATCATGTATAAACTGCCCGTCCATATCGGATCGGTGTGATAATCATAACATGAGCCCGCGTCCAGGCCTCCCGCATCCGGGGTAACATCTTATGCCGCCCACTAGTGGTGTATGCGCATGCCATCAGGCCATGGTATATCACATAGCTGCCCGCCTTGGCGGTGACTGCCCGGCCAAATAGGCGCGGTGTAATAGTAATATCATCATATACTCATCACAATATGCTTAGCTTATCATAATACATACTCTATCGGGGTGACGTAAGGTCGTGATCCACCGATTGCATTATGGAACAATCATGGGTATTCTGCCTCACCTGGAAGGAATTAGCATATAAGGTGAGTGTAAGGGATAAATAACATCATTAGACTTTCTATACTTTAACTCATTACCTTGTGTAGCTAATTATAGACATAGGCTCATGGATAAGAAACAAGTTACGCTATAGGATTAATGCCATTAGAAAGAAGGGACTAGCCTCACATACCTTTGACGTTTAACTAAACTATCGCTCGCTTGTTCTCCTTCGATATCGCGTCTTTACCTTCAAAAGAGAATTCACATTTACGTTAATTAATCGACTATAAGAACGCATTACTAACTCTAGGGAAAATTGGACAACACTCCCTTTGTTTTTACTACTTCTCCCATATTCTATGTCAACTCCCAAACGCTCACAATGATACCCACAATGTTGAATTCAACAATCATCATTTACAGGCATTAACCGCATTCCACCATTTCTCTTCATTTTTCCCACATTTATGGTTTTGGGTTCACTATCGTATTTTCTCATGTATAACATTTATCTCATGGTTTACATGTCATTTATAACGTATTCATACTCACAACATACTAACATTCATGATTCAATTCTATTACCATTCACTCATGGCACTATTCACTCATTTATGACCCATTTGCTATGCTTTTCTACAACTCGGGTATCTTAACCTTCCAATACCTTAACCAACATGATACAGTCATGAAACGTACCTTATATGATGGTTGAACAAGTCTTGAGTGGAATTTCTCCTCTAGCACCAAACCCTACTTCACTCTTTTTTTTGGAATTTCTTGGTTTGGATGAACTTCACTTGAGTTTCACACACTTTGTTTCATGGATTTAATGTTGTTGATCTTAATCTCCCATTGATTCTCTTAAATTCTTGTGGATGAAGTGTTTTGGAGTACGCTAGAGTGTTCTTGAACCGTGTAGTTGAGAAATGAAATAAAATGAGCTTAGGGTCCCTTTTTAATAACTCAAAATCTGGTTTTTAATGAACAGAAGTCGGGGTGTACAATGGCCGTAAACCCAGTTTACGGGCCGTATACTGGTTTACGGTCCGTCCTCCACGACCGTATTTAAGCATATCAAAAACAGAAAGGTTTGCTGTAGGTCATGGTGGTTTATAGTCACAGTTTACGGGCCGTATTTCAATTTACGATCCGTATTCTGAGTTGTATTTTACCATTTAACATTTTGAAGAAAGTTGAAATTTTGGGAATATTGAAAGACGATGGCACCTTACGGTCTGTAAATCACTTTACGGGCCGTATTCCATTTTACGACCACTGGGCTGAAATGAAATTCTGCAACTTTCTTATTTCCAAAGTTCATAAATAGTCATTCCCTACTTAGTAAAACATCGCACACTCATGCCCTTCGTTGGTCTATGCATTGTTGGCTCACGAAAATTTTTTGAGGTGTAACATGTGGCCCCAAGCCACTCACAAATCTATGTACCCGATCTCCCATGTCGGCCACCATAGTCGGGGCATATCTAGCCAAAGAATTAAATTGAAGACTATATTCCCGAGCGCTAATGCTTCCTTGCTTTAGATACAAGAACCTATCCGCTCTAGCTCGGCGGACCTCGGGTGGAAAATAGTGACGGATAAAAGCATATACGAATTTTGCCATTGTGCCTGTGCGGCAACCAACTGTGTCAATAAATGAATAGCCTCGGTCACTTGTTGACCCGAAGCAACCCGTGGAGGAATTGGAGCTGAAGCTCCCCTTTGTTCTTCCACATTAGGCGGGGTGGAGAAAGTATTAGATGGAGCCTCATTTTGTGACTCGCCCTCTTTTATATTAATCGGAGTTTCTCTTTCCACCCGCCTTTTTGTCGTAGTCTTGCCCTTCTGGGCGGCTGTAGCTTTTCCTTTTGGCGACATTTTCTTAAACCACAACACACTATTAGGAAGGATAAAATCTTATACACGGCTCTATCGCACGATCTTATAAGAAGAAAGATGGTCATTTTTCCTAAATGCCCGGTAGCCGCTAATTTATTAGCATGGCGCGCAACACACCATAAACAATACTCTACTAGACACGACTCGTAGACACTTCCTAGGATCAAACTGCTCTGATACCACTTTTGTCACGACCCAGCTAGGGGCCGTGACGGGTACCCGGGGCTAACCACCGAGCACCACTCATTCTACTACTTATCATGGCTCATTAAACGCTCTTTTATCAACTTTATACTCAATTATAAGAAAATCATCTATGCTTTTGATAACATAATTACTTTTATATACATATGCCTCTCGGCCATCAAAATATTATATATACATAGTAGCAACCTCGTGAGACCATACAACTCACACTGCGTATCTACGAGCCTCTACTAGAGTGCTAGACATAAGGACGGGACAAGACCCCGTCATGTCCAAAATACATATACATGTACACAAAAGGATAATCATAAGCACCTCCGGACAATGGAGTTCTCTTAAATCAGCTACTAGCTCCTATGAGTCTGGATCAGGATCACCTCCCTGTCTACCTGTAGGCATGAACACAGCGTCCAAAGAAAACGGACGTCAGTAAGAACATTGTACTGAGTATGAGAGGCATAAACAATAATGAAACATCAATGAAATGGGGAGGTATCAAATGAGGAGCAATCTTTAACTGACTGTGAATCAGAAAAGAAATAAATCGTGCTGTCTTACTCATACTCGTCATCATATCATATATGCATAAATGTATAAGTATAAGCTGCCCGTCCATGTAGGTACGGTGTAATAATAAGTAACCTGCGTCCAGGCCTCCCGCGTCTGGGGTATAAGCTGCCCACTATAGTGGTGTGTATATCTGCCCGACCATATAGGTGCAGTGTAATATCATCGTCATATGCTCATTATAATATACTCATCATAGTATTCTCATCATAATATGCTTATCATAATACATGCATGAAGACTCAAGGACAACTATACTTTATCGGGGTGACGTAAGGTCGTGATCCCCCGATTTCATTATGGAGCATTCACAAGCATTCTGCCTCACCTTGAAGGATGAAGTATATAAGGTGAGCATGTACAATGCATAACATCATCGACTTTATGGTACTCTGCCTCACCTTTAAGGGACAATACCGAAGGTGAGTGTACATAACATATCTCTTATCTCATATAGCTATTCATGATCATAGACTCTTGACCTTCCGAAATATATGTAGAGGATTCGTGGAGAGAAAAGAGAATCATACCATCGGATTCATGCCAAATAAAGAAAGGACTAGCCTCACATACCTTTCTACGTTTAGCTAATCTATTGCTTGCTTGTTCTCCTTCAATGCCACGTTTCTACCTTCAAGAGGATTCACATTAACGTTAGTTAATTGACCATAAAAACGTGTTACTATTTCTAGGAAAGGTTGGGCAGCACTTCCTTTGTTTATAATACTTTTCCCATACTCTATATCAACTCCCAAACATTCATATCAACATTCACAATATCGCAAACAACAATCATTATTTATCTACATTTACCACAATTCACCATTTCCCTTCAATTCTCCACAATTATGGTTATAGCCCATTATCGCGTTTTCTCATATATAATACTTATTCCATGGTCTAAATGTCATTTATAACATATTCACAATCACAACTTACCAAAATTCATGATTCATCCCAACCACTATTCAACAATGACACTATTAACTCATTTATGACCCATTTTCTATGTCTTTCTACAATTCAAGTGTCTTAGCCTTCCAATACCTTAAACAACATGGTATGGTCATGAAACTTACCTTAGATAATGAATGAAAAAGCCTTGAATGGAAATACTCTTCTAGCACCAAAACCTTATTTCACTTCCCTTGGGTTTTCTTGAGGTAGATGAACTTTTACTAAGTTTCACACACTTGTTTTCATGGATTTGAAATAGTTGATCTTTGTTTTCCTTTGATTTCTTGTGGATGAAGAGTCGAGAGAATATTCTAGAGGTTTCTTGACTTGTGGAGTGAAAAATGAAATGAGAGAGGTCCCTTATCTTAAATGTTGAACCTGTCTCGACCAACTTATACGGACCAACATACGGTCCGTATATTTTTCACTGACCGTATGTTGGACCGTATGTTTGGTCCAGTGGAGTATGCCATTCTGGGCTGAATCTACGGTTGGACATACGGTCCATGGATTTTGTACGGCCAGTATGTCTGGTCGTATAATGTCAAGCTGTCCGGGAGTTGTTCTCGTCGACTCGTTTGATCTCCGATCCTTATGGAACCTTCTTGGAACTTGTTTAACACCTCAATACCAATCTAAGGGATGTTATCCCTTGTATCCAAGACATCATTATGCCATCATTAACTCGTCGCTCGTAATTCTTACCCGTCACGCGAAATATCCTTTACTTTCTTTGCCAAACTTCTTCCTTTACGTCTAATGTCTTTGAATCTTGGTTAGGGTCGTCAAATGCTATCTCTCACTTCTCCGAATCATCGTATACCTCGTGTTCCTTGCTAGCCTATTTACTGTACATTAACAGGGAATTTTCCAAGGTGTAACATTCTTTCCCCCTTTTGGAGCATTCGTCCTCGAATGTTAAACACTCGGGGAATTTTCCAAGGTGTAACATTCTTCCCCCCTTAATGGGTTTTCTTATACTTCATTCACTTAGTTTATGTTGTTGATCACCAAATATCCGTGAATTCTTGTGGAATTTATGTAGAAAGATGTTTTAGAGAGAATGGGTGTCATGTAGAAGTGAAATGAAATGAAATAATAAACTTGGTCCCCTTTTTAATAACCCAAAATCTGATCTGAAATGAACAGTCGTCGAAAGTGCACAGTGGTCGTAAACACAGTTTACGGGCTGTATTCCAGTTTACGGTCCGTATTCTGTGGGCGTATTTAAGCATCACAGAACCATAAAGTATAATGGAGATCATGGTGATTTACAATCACAGTTTAAGGGCCGTATTTCAATTTACGGTCCGTATTCCATGTCGTATTTAACCATTTGGACATTTGATAGAAAGTTGAAGTTTTGGAAGTCAAAATACGACATGGCAGTTTACGGGCCGTATACCACTTTACAGTCCGTATTTCATATTACGTGCAACTGGCCAAAATGCAAATCTGCAACTTTCCACATTTTCAAAACCTATAATTAGTCATTATGGAGCATAACCTATCTCTTATTACAATCGCCTTTGGAATCTTACTTAGGGTCATCAATGTCATTTCATACTCATGGAAATATCGTATACTCGTACTCCTCACTAGTTCATTCACTTGTGTACCAACGGAAAATTTTCCGAGGTGTAACAGAAACTTGCGGCATTGACCCTGGGTGTAACAATAGCAGATGCATATTCCACCTCTTGCATATAATCCGCAAATACATTCTCCGCTGCTTCAATTTTCAGTGCTAGGGGTATTACTTGAACACCCCTATCACCATTTGCTCCACGTCCACCTCCTCATCCAGCCATAATCACATGGTTCACAGAAAATAGCAAACAAGGTGTGATGGAATAGAAAAAGACTTGAAGTAAAGCACACACTATTTAGGAATTTCAAACCGTATTCCCCAGCAACGGCGCCAAAATTTGAATAGTTAGAAAGTATATCTCTTTACGATTTTTCCAAATATAAAAGAGTTATGATTAAGAACGATTAATTAGTTTCAAGTAAACTCCTCTTATTCCTAAGTGAGTTTATTAAATGAGTATTAACCCACCGAGTCATTGTTACTTATTCCTACCAAATCCTAACTCGCCTTTCCAAGAAAAACAAGAGTTTATGGCCTAAGTCAATGTTTGCAACCATTAACCAACATGAACGAATAAGAAATAAGTAAATACTAACAACCCATTATGCGTATGTTCAATCACAAACACCCATTCACATAACACCCATCAATGGGTTCACAACCTTAGTATTAGAATTATCTACTCATGATGTTTAGTACAAGATAAACCACTAAATAAGTCATTAAAGCTTACAATGGAATAAATAAGATGAAAAGATGGAATCTTGTCCTCAAAATCTTCAACAAAATAGAGTATTCAATGCTATGAAGTCAAGGAATAAAGTCTAACTATCAATAATGAAATAAAACCCTAAAAAGTGTATTTAAACCCTCCAAAAGTCATGAACAAAAACTAGAGAAATATACCTCGTCGGCATGTTTGTGTCATATAAGCCGCTGCATTTGGTGATAGGCGACACATTTCACTCTTTCCCCAATGCAAATCAAGTTTGAATGCGGGTCCTGGTGAGCACATATGCGTCGCATTTCTCCGTATGTGTCACATTGTCTTCTGCGTTTCAGCTGCCACATTTCATGAAGTTTCTATTTTTCATCTGCGTTTGCCACTGGATTTACACTTCCCTATCTGCAACGCATTTCAGTCTTTTTTTTTACTTTACATTGACATTTTTGCTTGTTTTTGGCCTTTTGGTCCTACTTACCTGAAACACAACTAAAATACAGAAAAACGACACCAACTTACTAAAAAACATGTAAAACTTGTCATCAAAAGGCATCAAATGTGCCATAATTCTACGGCACATCAATCTACGCACATACAATGCCTCATATTGGGCCATCTTAATGTTGGAGTGATAGGTATTATTGTACAAAAAATCTATAAGAGGTAGATGATCATCCCAATTACTCTTAAAATCTCACAAGAGAGAACGGAGCATATCCTCGAGTGTCTAAATTTTACGTTGGCCTAGCCGTCCTTCTGAGGATGGAATGCAGTACCGGGATTAACTTGTGTGCCCAATCCTTTTAGAGGATGGAATGCAATAATGGAAGGACATTCACTGACGTTACGCTTATTGGATTCGTGCAAAAAAGAAGGTAAGTTACAAGCCTTAACATACCTTATAATGTCCTGCCCAATCACAAGCTAAGCTAATCACGTAATTCTATAGTGTACAACCATGGAAACGATACTATCGTCACTATAGGAGTGTTTTAATCATCTTATTTGACTGATACACTTTATTTTATAAAAAAACAGGCACCATCTCCCCTATTTTCTTAACTTCCCGTAAGTTCATGACAATTAAAAAATAGCCCAACAACAACAATACTTATAACATGCTTTTTAAACGGCTCAAGACTCACACGAGTGGCAAGCTCGGTTTACAATTCAATGAACTATAGCTTAAAACCTTTTTCTATCATCATGAACATGTCTATACAAGTAACACCAACATACTTCAACAACCCATGAAACAACTCTAAAATAGTTCCATATCTGACAATCAACATAGCGACGATTTTCTAGGATTTTACTTGTAGATTTATAACCAAACAAGCTAACCCAACTTCTACTAATCAAAACATATGAAGTAGAGGGAGATTCTTACCTTAAATCACTTGAAACGACCCTCAACTTCGGTTGGAACAGTTTATAAATTAGCCACGACAGGAGAGAGAGGAAGTACTTGAACTTTTTAAGGCAAGAACCGAGTTAAAATCTTGTAGAACTTGGTATTATTGGTAGAGGGACCTTTAGAGACTCCTTGGGAGTGTTTTGGCCTAGAGACATGTTATAAAATGAAAAGAAATGAGCTTCACCATCCTTTTAAAGTTTGTAGATTTTTCCACCCCCTCAATTGGGTCCCACAGGGGGTTATCTACGCAACCTCACGAAAATGCGAATATCTCTCTACTCTGACGTCGTATCAACGAACAGTTTAATGCATTGCAAACTATACTTGTAGACCTTCGATCTGGTAGGTAGTTCACCCCGTAAATACAAGTATATTGGAAGAAAATCTCAGTGGCATCTAAACCAAATTTTAGTAGAATTATTAACGTAACTTGAAATAACTTTTGCTGGGTTTTAGTTTTACAACTTTCTTTGACATTAACACTTAATATACAACTATTATATGATTCAAATACCTCATAATATCACCTTCTTGGAATGTCAAAAACTCATAGCATTATTGTCACGCCCCAAACCATGGTCTGGGCATAACACGACACTCGATGCCTAACTGTGTGTGACCGAACCAACCACATGGCTTGCTGACTCAATATGGGCATGAGTTGATGCAGTATAGACTATGAACATGCATAATTTAAGTAAAGCGTGGGAACATAAATCATAAGTCTGAAAAAATCATTATGCGGAATAGTCTGAATAAACATGATAATAATGAGTCAAAATGGCGAGACGACTTTGAATATCTGACCTAGCATAACTTACTAGTCTATGAAACCTCTAACGTGAATCTGACTACCAAACTGTTTACCGGAACAAGGCCCCCGGCATACCTTAACTGCATGACTGAAATAAACATAGGTAAAGCTAAAACCCCGAACAGAATGGGGCTCACCAAAAATTGATACGCGCTGATCCGCCATCTTATAAATCTGCATCGTGAAATACAGGCCCCTAGGAAAATAAAGGGGACATTAGTACACTTGAATTGTACTGGTATGTAAAGCAACTGAATGAAATAAACATGGCACGTGAAATAATAGAACTGAAACTGAACCTGTAAGCTGAACATGGACATGAGCATCATCTGACATGAGTAAGTGTATGACGTGAGTAAAATAATTCATGTGCATATATATATATATATATATATATATGGTGGGAGAGCCGTAGTATAACTGAACCATGGAATCACCACGTGGGTACGTGGATTCTGGTACCTGGCCCGACCAGCAGAGCAGCCCCACACCTTGCTAGGGTATGAGACATAAGCATGACATGAAAATAGATCCAATTCAACTGTCTGAAGGTGTCGTCCTAATTTGGGCGGATCGACCCTTCCCTACGTTGGCATACATAGTTTTAGGCTATCTGAGCCTTCTCGGTAAACCTATTCTACTCCCAAAACATAAACATGAATATAGTTGGCATCTGGACCAATGTTCTGTATAACATGGCTTGAAATCATGACTTGTAAACTTGATTCATAAACATGGCTTGTAAACATGATTTCATGAGTATAGTATTGCATGGATATAAGTACATGGTATAACTTGTGTAAAACATGGTTGCATGTAGAATTTCATGAAATATACGTAGAAGTTCATATCTTGCATTTGAGAACCCATTGAATGCAAACTATGGGTTTTTCATGGATTATGAATAGATTCTCAATAACAAAAATGGAATATTGAGAACACAATAACGAATTAATCATACAACATAGTAAATCATGGTACATATACTTAGGGTTATCATGAACATGTTTAAAACCCTAGTTTTGGTAAACTTTCATTTAATAATGGAAGAACATGGCGTAGGGAAGAACAACGATGTTTCACACGTAGATAGAAACCATACATACCTCAATCACTCCAAAACTTGTAACAATTATCTGAGCTTGGAGAAGAAATCCAAAACCCTTAATCTTGAAGCCATTAGATCGGTTTTCTTGAAAACCCTAGGTGTAGAACAATGAATTCCTATTTAATACTCAAGAATATATGATGGAATTCACTTGGGATGCTTAGAGTAGACTTACCTTGATGTCGTAGGATGAGGAGTGGAGAAGAACTTCGTTCTAGGGCTTGAGGGAATGAAAATATGGACAAGAACTGAAAAACACGTTTAAATACTATTCAATCATCAGTTGATTTTACGGTCACCTTTCACAGTCCGTAAAACTTTTCACGATCCTTGAAAAGTGACCATGAAATGGTTACGGTGACTTGATTTTTCGCCTCTTCTTTTACCGTCCAAAAGATTGACGGTAAATATTCCACGGTACAGAGTACGGTCCTTGAAAATTATATGTACCGTAAAACACACAGTGAAATAGTTCCAGTGAGCTGGGTCTCCTGGGGTTGTTCCACCGTTCGTTTCATGGGCCGTAAAATATTTTATAGTTCATTTCACGGGCCGTAATACATTTTATGGTCCGTGAAACCTGGCATGAAAACGTAGTTCGATAAACTAAAGTGAATTTTATTCCTAACACTGCCCATCTGGTTTTCTAAGTCCTTAATGATGAAAGTAGCTTAGTTTATAGGTATGAGGTTTTAAAATATCTCCCCGTTGGGATCATTCGTCCTCGAATGATGGGACATGGTTACGAATACGGATGGACATGGCTCGAATACATGAACGTGATGAAACATGACATGAAACATGGAGACTGAATTAACATGACATGGTTTTATGGAAACATGAATACTGAGACATAGAATATGAGCACTGGAGACATAAGCGTGAAACATGAGACATGACATGGACCATGAGAGGGTTACCTTGAGCGTTCGCAACTTTCTCTTCAAACAAATGAGGATATCTGGATTTCATGTCTTCTTCGGCTTCCCATGTAGCCTCTTCAACTTTCTGACTCTTCCATAGGACCTTTACTTAGGCAACCTCTTTAGTTCTCAATTTATGAACCTGACGATCATTAATGGCTATGGGGATCTCTTTATAGGTCAAACCATCCTTAACTATTATGGTGTCAGCAGGAACAACCAATGATGGGTCTCCCACACATTTTCTCAACATAGACATATGGAACAATGGATGAACAACAACCAACTTTTGTGGCAACTCAAGCTCATAAGCTACTTGACCAACCTTTCGCAGGATTCTGTAAGGTCCAATATATCTAGGACTGAGCTTTCCTTTCTTCCCAAATCTCATCACACCTTTCATAGGTGAAAGCTTTAGGAACACCCAATCATTAACTTTAAACTGTAAGTCCCATATCTTCCCATCTATATAGGACTTCTGGCGACTCTGAGCCATTTTCAAATGCTCCTGAATCAACTTGACCTTCTCCATAACCTGATAAACCTAATCTGGTCCCAACAACTCTGCTTTACCAACTTCAAACCAACCAATAGGTGATCTACACCTTCCATCATACAAAGCTTCAAATGGTGCCATCTTGATCCTAGCATGGTAATTGTTAATATAAGTAAACTAAATGAGAGGCAAGTGATCATCCCAATTACCTTTGAAATCTAGGACACGTATTCTCAACATGTCCTCAAGAGTCTGAATAATACGCTCTACCTGGCCATCTGTCTGAGGGTGGAAAGTTGTGCTTAGGTTCACCTTGGTACCCAATCCTTTCTGAAAGGATTTCCAAAAGCTCGCTATGAACTGAGCACCACTATATGAAATAATAGACACTGGGGTCCCATGCAATCTGAAAAAATCACGAATATACAGCTTGGCATAATCTTCTACTGAATCGGTGGTCTTAACTGGCAAGAAGTGCGCTGACTTAGTAAGTCGATCCACAATCACCCAAATTGAGTCATGTTTATGAGATCAGCGAGGTAGACCTGTTATGAAGCCCATGTTTATCATCTCCCATTTCCAAATAGGAATATCAATATTCTGAGCCAACCCACCAGGCCTTTAGTGTTCGACTTTCACTTGCTGAGAATTCAAACACATAGCCACAAAATCTGCTACATTTTTTTTCATATCATTCCACCAATAAATTTCCTTAACATCTTGATACATCTTAGTGGAACCTGGGTGAATGGAATACCAGGATTTGTGTAACGACTCGTTCGATCGTTATTTCATTTTTGACTATTTTTCCATCGTTGATCGATCCCTGAGCCCTATTATTACCATTTTGACCCGCGAGGGTAGGTGGCATAGTTACCTAGGCATCGGTTTGAGTGTTGACGTGACTTGTAGAAAATTTAGCTTTCTAGTGAAAATCGTTTGACTCATAGTTGAATATTTGGTAAACGGACCTTTTTTGAATATCCATCCATTCTGAGAGATTCGGATAGTCATTTAGAATTTTTGTGTATATTCATTTCGGTTTCTAATGCACTCGGGTGCATTTTGGGACTTGGATTGGAAAGTTAGTTTTGAGGTATTGGGGGTTGACTTTGTCAACGAGACCTCCGATGGGAGTTTCGAGGCCACGAGTGCATTCGTAGTGCATTTTTATGTATATCTGCATATTTGGTTTTTGTCCAGGACGTTCCGGGATGGTTCCGAGTGTCGATTGCAAGTTTGGAAGACACCGAAAAAATTCTGGTGTCTGGTGAGTGCAGAAGCGGCCGATGGGCAGTTTTCTAATTTAAATGCCTTTGGAAACCCTTATTTCCTTCCATTCCTTATATTACATTTCCTTAGCATCTTGGATGCGATTTGAAGCGAGTTTTGTCTGATTTCTCTTGAGCATAAGTTCTCTAATCTCAATCTCTTTTATGATCTTTTCCTAAGTAAGAATTCATGCTAGTAACTCCATAGAACTTGGAGAATGAGAGAGGGTTTTTGGGTTTTCTTCTTGAATAAGTTGTTAATTATAAAAACTTGAGTTGTTGGTGGATTAAGCTTGATTAAGTATGGAATTGATGAGTAGTAGCTATATAAACATTATTCCTTCATTATTATTGACCAATTTGTTAAATTTAAAGTTAGGGTTCATACCCAAATTTGGTGATTTTGCCTAGAATCTGAATTTAAGTGATTTGTTAGTTCTCCTAGCTTATAATTGATGGGAATTGAACACCTAGAACATTAATTTCATGTTGAGACCTATAGATTCCTTATTGCTTCCTTCTAGTTCATAAACACAATTCCATAAGTTGGGGATTTGGGTCTTGAATATAAGTAAGGTTTGAATGATGCTCTTCTTGATTCTAATTTCGTGATTCGAATATTTTTATACTTCTATTATCTCGAGGCTCAAAGCAAGCGAAAGACTAAGGTTTGATTATTGGAGACTTTGTTGTTCAGCTCTCCAGGTAGGTTATTGTGAGACTTCGACTACCTTTTGGTGAGACTTCGACTAGCGAAGCGTATGTTTAGATGATATTGTCGGAGAATGCAAGTAATCCTTCGGGTATTAAGTTGGGTTGGATATCATCTTTGGTTGGGCCTTTTTATATGATTTTGGGGCTAGCCACCCCGTTGTGTTGTTTACTTATCTTGATCTATTTATTTGTTGGCTCGTTGCCATGTTAAGACATTAGGTATTTGTGGCTAGTGATATATCATAGCTATGAAATTGTTGTCCTTTTGCTTGATTGATCCTGAGATGAGAATGGTGATTCCATTTTGGCTCATTTTGTAGCCTTATTATTGATATTACTTGTGGGCCATGTGTGGTACTGTTTCAGATTGAATTTGTTCTTGATATTACATTACATCTCATTCATACGCATTTCCAAGATATATTGATATATGCATAGTTATGGTACAGATTATGATAACTGAGAGAATGTAGCCTCCGAGGTCTTTCCCTGAGAGCATAAAACAGAGATGAGTGTACGTTACCCAAGGTTTCTTGCTGGGAACGATTGAGTGTCCGATACCTGAGGTCTTTCCCGTGATCGTGAGAGTGGTTCATGGACTTCGCGGGTCCCCCATGAGTCATGATCACCCAGATGTGGAGTTATTCCGTCCAGGACATGTTGTACAAAGGTGCATATGCATTGCATTCATCATACATACATTATTGCATTGTGTTGTGCCTTTTGATTTCTGGTGATATGTTGTGATACTATTGTGATATACTGGTTCAGATTGATTCTACTGATACTTGGCACAGTTGGTCTTAGATACTATAACATAGGTGATGACTTGTTGTGAGATAATTCATCCTATCTTCTTCCGCTTTATTTATTTATTTATTTATTTATTTATGATTGTTGGGATAAGGGTTCATTTACCAAGGTGGGAAAGGTAGGTGCCTTCACAACTTAGTGAAAATGGGTCGTGACAAGTTTGAGCTTCCGAAATGATTTGCTCTCTGAGCCCATCTATATCTGGAACACATAATCTGCCTCGGTACCTCCAAGCACCATCATCTCCCCCTTGTTCAAAATCCATTGTCTTATACTTGTGAATCCCTTCTTTCAGCTGCAATAGAAATGGATCATCAAACTGCTTCTCCGTCACTTCAGCCACTAAGGAGGAATGAGCCCCTGTTCTGGACAAAAACACCACCATCATCGGAGTCCAAGAGTCGAACTCCTAAGCTTTCCAAACGGTGAACTTCCCTTATCATAATCCTCTTATCTGCGTCAATGTGAGTTGAACTTCCAATGGAATGCTGACTGAGAGCATCGGCTACAACATTTGCCTTCCCCGAATGATAGAGGACAGTTCGAGCCATCTTGTTTGCCTAAGATTCAGCTCTCTTTGCTTGAAAATATACTGCTGGCTTTTATGATCGGTGAAAATATCCACATGCACTCCATACAAGTAATGATGCCATATGTTAAGTGCAAAAACCACGGCTGCAAATTCTAAGTCAAGAGTCAGATAATTCTTTTCATGAACCTTAAGTTGACAAGATGCATACGTGCAACCTTACCATGCTGCATTAAGATACATCGGAAACCAATTCCCGAAGCATCACAATAAACTACAAACCCTTTGGTTCCCTCTGGCAGCGTCAAAACTGGAGTAGAAGTCAACCACTTTTTCAACTCTTCAAAGCTTTGCTCACATGTATCTGACCACTGGAACTTAACCTTTTTGTGAGTTAACTTAGTCAACAGAGCTGAAATAGAGGAAAACACCTCCACAAAGTGTCTATAATAACCCGCCAGACCCAATAAATTTTTTATATCAGAAACTGAAGTGGGCCTGGGCCAATTCTTTACGGTATCTATTTTCTGAGAGTCAACCTTCACATCTTCACCTGAAATTACATGGCCTAAAAGTGCCACTAACTTAAGCCAAAATTCACACTTTGAAAATTTAGCATAAAGCTCACGATCCTGAAGTGTCTGTAAAATTATTCTGAGATGTTTTGCATGGTTCAGTCTCGCTGTAGGAATACACCAAAATATCATCAATGTAAACAATGACGAACATATCAAGATACAACTTGAAAGCCCTATTCATAAGGTCCATGAAAGCAGCTGGTGCATTTGTCAACCCAAATGACATGACAAGAAATTGGAAATGACCATAATGGGTTCTGAAAGCGGTCTTTAGAATATCTACTTCCTTAACCTTTAACTGATTATATACTGATCTGAGGTCAATCATAGAATAACATTAGGCACCCTGAAGTTGGTCAAACGAATCATCTATTATGGGAAGAGGGTATCTGATCTTAATGGTAACTTTGTTCAACTGACGGTAATCAATGCACATGCGTAAGGAACCATTTTTCT
The DNA here is from genome assembly GCF_019175385.1 of Lycium barbarum. NCBI lineage: Eukaryota > Viridiplantae > Streptophyta > Magnoliopsida > Solanales > Solanaceae > Lycium > Lycium barbarum. The sequence continues at coordinate 78,452,629 of NC_083339.1, read as the reverse complement.
TTTGGACAAATAAGACTGACGTGCCCCAAATTGAGGCACTTGGCCTAATAAATCCCTTATCAAGGAGATCTTTCAACTGGTCTTTTAACTCTACCTGAGCCACTCTCTATGATGGAATAGATATTGGCTGAGTGTCGGGAAGTAAATAAATTCCAAAGTCAATCTCCCTGTCAGGAAGATCTACAGGAAGACCACTGGAAACTCATTAACGACTGGTACGGACTAAAGGGCTGGAGTCTGGGCATCTGCATCCCTGACTCGAACTAAATGATAAATATGCCCTTTGGAAATCATCTTATTGGCTGTTAGATAGAAAATAAACCTACACCTAGGCACTACTGAATTGCCCGTCCACTCTATAACTGGTTCATTAGGAAACTCAAATCGCACTATTTTGGTTCTACAACCTACTGTGTTATAACATAAAAACAAACAAATCATACCCATAATTACATCAAAGTCTACTGTCTCCAACTTTGCTAAGTTGGTTGTGGTTCAGCAGTCTAGCTATAACTGATTCCCCAACTAGGGAGGATACCTCTAAGGGTTCTTGCTACTTTTCTGGCTCAATCCCAAATTTCTTAGCAACAAATGGGGTTATATAAGATAAGGTGGATTCTGGGTCAATAAGGGCATAGACATCAAAAGTGAAAATTGTCAGTGTAGCTGTGACAACAGCTGCACGTGCCTCTATACACTGACGATCTGCTAAAGCATACAAGCAATTTCAGCCTCCATCTGCATTTCCAGACTTAGCTGCACCATGCCCCGACTAGGCTTGAGAATTTCGAGGTGCCGCTGAATTTGTAAACTGAGCCACATTACCTACGGTACCCGATCTCGCTGATGGACAATCCCGTTAAAAATGGTCCTGCTGGCCACACCCATAGATAACATACATAACCATGTAATGCACCCTTGGGTGTATCTTACCACAAATGCTGCATACGGGAATGTCATAAGTCTTCGGACCTACACTTGCATGAGAATAGGAGTAAGTCGGCCTGGAATTCTGTCTCTTCCGATCATTCTTGAACTCTGGGGCTAGGGCACTGGCTGTAGATAGAGCAGCTCCTGATGACCTGTTCTTAAAGAATTTTTTGCCTCCACTTCCCCCATGATTGAAGTTACCTGCAGACTTAGCTTTTTTGTTGAATTCTCTATCTTTGCCTTTCTGGAGTGCTTCTTCTTCCTTCATTCGGTCCTCATTACCTTGAACAAAAGCAACCATCTTGGTGATAGTCATTTCTCTATTCTGAGCAGTAATATTTGCATCACCATACAAGTCGGGTATAAGGCCCAACACAAACCGTCTAACTCTAGCCCTCATATCGGGAACCATGTGAGGAACATGCCTGGCCAATGAAACAAACTTGAGATAATATTCGTTAAAACTCATGTTGTTCTATCTAAGTCTCTCAAATTCAAAATCCTTTGCCTCCTTTAACTCAAGTCGCTGAAAGTGGTCAATGAAGTCATCTGTAAACTTATCCTAAGTTACTGGAGGCGCATCTTCCCCGCTTGATTGTTCCCACATCTCATACCAAATATGGGAAACATCTTGCAACTGATAAGCTCCCAACTCTACTGCCTCTATCTAGATAGCATGCATCACCCGAAACACTTTCTGCAGTCCATCAATGAAGTTCTGCGGATCTTCCTCCTTTTTAGACCATGTGAACACTAGAGGCTTTAGGTTCAACAATTCCTTGGTCCTCAAACTATCCGATCCACCACTAGCATAAGCGCTAGGAGCCCTTTCCTGGTGTTGGGATTGATTAGCAACTATCTGGGTGAGCAGCTTAATAGCTCTCCTGATGTCTAAGTCTGAAACATTGGGCTGCAGAGTTGCGGTGGAGCGGACCTCGCAGGCCTCTCTGTAGCTGTGGTTTCAGTATTTGATGCAACCCTCTGAGGCTCCACTTCTGAAGTAACGTTAGCGGTAGCCCTCTAACTTGTAGCTATCGTGCTCTTGCAGTACTTTCTTTTCGCAAGCATTGTCTAAAATATGTAATACGCACGAGTTAGAAGGATTCTTGAAAGTATAGCTCTAATGCATGAACTGGAGTATGAACGAACTGAGACAATCCTAGATGTCTTGGTGGTCCACAGTTTATATGTGTGGGGCCCATACACATATAAAAGTGACCCCACTGGACACGATTTCATAGACTCCCTTAGACACTTGAACATAGGCTCTGATACCAAGCTTTGTCATGCCCCAAACCATGGCCTGGGCGCAACACGACACTCGATGCCTTGCTGCATGTGACCGAGCGAACCACATGGCTTATTGACCCAACATGGGCATGAATTAATGCAGAATAGAATAAGAAAATGCATAATTTAAGTAAAGCGTGGGACCATAAATCATAATTCTAAAAGTATTATAATGCGAAATAGTCTGAATAAACATGATAATAATGAGCTAAAATGGCTAGACGACTCTGGATATCTGACATAACATAACTGACTAGTCTATGAAACCTCTGACGTGAATCTGACTACTAAACTGTTTACCGAGACAAGGCCTCTAGCATACCTTAACTGCATGACTGAAATAAATATAAATAAATCTAAAACCCCGAATAAAATGGGGCTTAGCAAAAGCTGATACGTGCTGAGTCCTAACGTGCTAATATGTCGTTCCGTAAATTTGCATCTTGAAATGCAGGCCCCCAGGAAAATAAAGGGGATGTCAGTACACTTGAATTGTACTGGTATATAAGTAACTGAATGAAATAAACATGGTACATGAAATAATAGAACTAGAACTGAAACTAAAACTGTAAGCTGAACATGGACATGAGCATCATCTGACATAAGTAAATATATGACGTGAATAAAACAGTTCATGCACATATATATATATATATATATGGTAGGAGAGCCGTAGTATAACCGACAACATGGAATCACCATGTGGGTACGTGGAGTTTGATACCTGGCCTGACCAGCAAAGCAGCCCACACCTTTCCAGGCTATGAGACATAAGCATGACATGAAAATTGATCCAATTCAACTGTCTGAAGGAGTCGTCCTAATCTGAGAGGATCGACACTTCCCTACATTCGCATACGTAGTTTCAGGCTATCTGAGCCTTCTCGACAAACCTATGCTACTCCCTAAACATGACCATGGGTATAGTTGGTATCTGGGCCAATCGTCTGTATAACATGGCTTGAAATCATGACTTGTAAACTTGATTCATAAACATGGCCTGTAAACATGATTTCATAAGTATAGTATACCATGGATATAAGTACATAGTATAACCTGTGTAAAACATGGTTGCATGTAGAAGTTCATGAAATATACGTAAAAGTTCATATCGTGCATTTCAGAACCCATGGAATGCAAATTATTGGTTTTTCATGGAATACGAAAAGATTCGCAATAACCAGAATGGAATATTAAGAACACAATAACGAATTAATCAAACAACCTAGTGACTCATGGTACATATACTTAGGGTTATCATGAACATGTTTAAAACCCTAGTTTTGGTAAACTTACATTTAATCATGGAAGAACATGGTGTAGGGAAGAACAACGATATTCCCCACGTAGATAGAAACCCTACATACCTTAATCGCTCCAAAACTTGAAACAATTATCCGAGCTTGGAGAAGAAATCCAAAACCTTTAATCTTGGAGCCCTTAGATGGTTTTTCTTGAAAACCCTAGGTTTAGAACAATGAATTCCTATTTAATACTCAAGAATATATGTTGGAATTCACTTGGGATGCTTAGAGTGGACTTACCTTGATATAGTAGGATGAGGAGAGGAGAAGAACATCGTTCTAGGGCAAAGAGGGAATGAAAATATGGAAAAGAACTGAAAAAAGCATTTAAATACTGTTCAGTCATCGGCTGATTTTACGGTCACCTTTCACGGTCCGTAAAACATTTCATGGTCCGTCAAAAGTGATCGTGAAACGATTACAGTGACTTGATTTTCCGCCTCCTCTTTTACGGTCCAAAAGACGGACCGTAAAATATTCCACGGTACAAAGAATGGTCCATGAAAATTATATGGATCGTAAAACCCACCGTGAAATAGTTTCAGTGAGCTGGGTCTCCTAGGGTTATTCCACGGTTCATTTCACGGGTCGTAAAACATTTTCCGATCCGTGAAACTTGGCGTGAAATCGTAATTCGGTAAACTGAAGCGAATTTTAATCCTAACACTCCCATCTGGTTTTCTAAGTCATGAATTATGAGCGTAGCCTAGTTTATAGGTATGAGGTGTTAAAATTACCCCCAAAAGTACGGGTTATAACATCAGCCCGCACCTCCAATGTACGGACCGTAAGTTACTCCATAAGTTGGAAATTTTATGAAAATTCACTCTCTTTGATTCATTTAACCTCTAATCCTTCCAACACATACTAACCATGATCTTAAACACTTATATCTTTTGGAATAACATCATTCTTTGGCTTTTCGTCAAAATACCTTACAACGCAACTCAGTGTACGAAAACACGGGATGTAAATTCCTCCCCCCCCCCTCCCCCAAGAACATTCATCCTCGAATATAGTGTTCCATGGGTAGGTTACTCACTGAAGGATTCTTACAAGAATTTTGACATAGTTTCCCCTATAAAACGAACACTAGCAAAACCTGCAAATAGTCAAAACCAATCCTATAAGACTCATAGGGCTTTACAAAGCATCAAACACATGTATCAGACCTCACACTATCATCACATAACAAAGAATATTCACTAGCTGTTAATTACCTTATAGTGTTTCTCCAGCTTTTGTCGTATCTAGCGGCACTTTTGTGCATTCATTATCTGCTGACAAACGGGAAATGATTTAGAATACACGCATTGTAATAGAGGACATATATAGGGGATTAGTTACTAAGAACCTTCTGTCTAGGATAGGTAAGGGTATTTAGACTTCATTTCCTCTTCTGCTTCCTATGTCATTTCCTCAATGTAATTGTATCTCCACAAACATTGACAGAAGCTACATCCTTTGTTTTGAATTTACAGACTTATTGATATAATATAGCAACCAACAATTCTTCATATGATAAGTCTTCTGTACTTTGGACATCCTCAATAGGGACAACCCCAAAAGGGTCTCCGATACATTTCCGTAACATAGAGACATGAAATACCGGGTGCAGAAACTCTAACTCTGACAGTAACTCCAATTCATACACTACTTGCCTAATTCGTCGAAGAATCTTATATGGCCCGATATATCGGGGATTCAGCTTAACCTTCTTCCAGAACCGCATAACACCTTTCATTGGCAAGATCTTCAGGAACACCCAATCGCCTACCTTAAACTCTAGATCACGACGTCGGACATTCGAGTAAGATTTCTACCTGCTTTGGGCTATCCACAACCATTCTTATATCAACATTACCTTCTCAATGGCTTGGTGAACTATATCAGGCCCGAATAACTCTGTTTCCCCCACTTCAACCATCCGATCGGTGATCTACATCTACACTCATAGAATGCCTCATACGGGGTCATCTTAATGCTGAAGTGATAGCTATTATTGTAGGAAAACTCTATAAGAAGTAGATGACCATCCCAATTAACCTTGAAGTTTAGCACGCAAGCACGAAACGTATCCTCGAGTCTCTAAATAGTTGTCACGACCCAACCAGAGGGCCATGACGGGCACCCGGAGCTAACCTACCGAGCACCTCTGAATGTACATATCATAATTATTCCTAGGTGGGCCACAAAGCTAGCTCATGGGTATCACATTTTTTAAAGGAATATATCACAAGATTATGGCACATCTCTATATAATCATCAACACTATGCCCAGAAACATAAGCCGACATGGCTACCTAAATATGATACAACGAAATGAACTAATAAGGTTATAGGACATCTAGACATACATCTCTCTATGCGCATATAGAATACAGGAATCCATAAAGATGGGGCAGGACTCTACTATGCCCAAGTATATATATACACAAGAGAGTAATACCAACAGACTTTGGCTCCGAAGCAAATGGAGCGCTCCTGAGACTCTGCTGATAAAGCTCCTAAGGATCAGATCCGTTACCCTGCTTTCCTGTGGGCATGAACGCAGCGTCCACAAGAAAGGATGTCAGTACGAATAATGTACTGAGTATATAAGGCATGAATAGCAGCAGAACAAGAGATAGGGAACATAACATGAAATAGAGAGTTAACCTGTACATCTGAATGCCTCTTAGTCGGATACCATGCATGCTTAGCTTTCTTTTTAATTTTTTTTTATACATATATAACATAATAGTGCTGCGGAGCATGCAGCCCGATCTATATATCATATCGTCATTACATATGTTGCCGAGGAACGAACGACCCGATCCATTTAACCATATATACCGCTTCCGGGATGATATTATAGTATACCAGCTGATCAGGTGGTTATGCGTATATAACGCCTCACCTTTCCCCATATCCCATACATACATATATCATATAAGTAGCATGCATCAGAGCCCAAATAAAAGCTACTACTTTATTGGAGTGACGTAAGGTCGGTAACCTCCGATTTATATTATGGAATAATCATCATCGCTATATCTCACCTTGATGGAACAACTATCTTAAGGTGAGATCAACAACAATGGATAAAATAAAAAAATCATGAAATAAGATCAATAACCTCGTAATAGCATTAAAACCATAAGCTTTGGAATCTCCAAAAATGGAATCATCATCATCATCATTATCATTATAGAACATACTTATCTTTAGCATCATAAGAAACTCTAAGAATCATAAACCTCTAGCTTTTGGGAATAAGAATGTTATGGAAAACATGTATGGGTTCATAAGAAAAGAATCATGCCATTAGAAAGAAAGGGTTTAGCCTTAAAAGACCTTTTGGGTCTCCTTAACTACTCAATGCTTATCCTTCCGAGCTTGTAAATCTATATTTAAAATGATTCACACTAAGAGGAAGTCATTGAAACGCCTACAAGGTCAAATTAGATTAATTCGTAAGCCAAAGGAAATCAGACAGTATTTCCCTTATATCTTCTACCTCCTCCAATCTTCAAAACAACTCCCAAAGCATAATAAAACATCAACAATTCCATAATCTAAAGGTTAGATTCAAACTATACTCAATTCAATCCCAAAACTTCTTTTCATAATCAATCCATAACAACAACTTCATACAACCCCTTATACACTTGTATACGACAATTCCTTAACATTATTATTATCCCTTATAACAAGATTATACTCAAAACATGCTAATAATTATAACTCAGGTTAATTCACAACTCAAAATATCATCAAATGCATATTTGAACTTTTCTCCAGTTTCTTCTCCTCAAATCTCAACATAACTACCAAACAAACTCATAAACATGAAACTAAGATGAAATCATACCTCAAAATTAAAGAACAATTCCATGGTTACTTCACCTTAAAAATACTCACCCAAATATCTTCAAGAAGAGGAGACAAGTGTATACCTCACTTGCAAACCTTAACCACTTTAATCTTCACTTTGATCCTTGGTTTAAGCTTGGAAATATATTGGAATATGTTTGGAGAGGTTTCTTGTTATATCCCGTATTTTTGAACCTCGGAGCATCTGCTGGGGTGGGGCCCACATACCGAGATTTTTTTTGGAACATCTGAAAAGTCATATGAATCACATATGTAAAGTTAAACACAACTCATGAAGTACCTTTGGACCAAATCAAAGTGGAAACCCTCCAAATGAATATTTTTAAGAAAACGTTTTCGGGTGACCTGACTTTGGGGTAAAAACTGTATTGTAAGTTTGGAATTTCGAAAATACCTTGAACTAAAAGTTGTAGATAATTGAATTAGCTTTCCATCCATAGGTCGTGGGTTCCCAGGTGACGTCGGTACAAGGAGATATGAACGTTTTAAGGTCGAAAGGTCAGTGGGCTAGGCCCAACTCGGGACCAACCGAGTTGGCCCAAAAAAATGAAAAAAAAAATTCAGGCCCAAGTGAGGAGCCATTCGGCCATGGTCCATAAAAAGGATCCAAGCCCATGGAATTAAGTCATGTGGTCAATGAATAAAAGACCACTTAATCATCCAAATTCCATAGAACTTTCAAGAGAAAGAATAGGAGGAAAAACAAGAGAAAAACAAGAACAAAAAGAGGGCATTTCGGGTTTGGCCATGAAAAATCACCCCTCAAAATCTTGCCTCTAAAATTATTTTCTTGTTGAATTCCTACTAAATTAAGTGTCCTCTACAACTTGGTGTAATTGTTTTGGAAGAAGGAGCACTTATTTCTTCAAGTTGACAACTTGTTCAAGTGAAGAAGTTTGTAGAAAAAGGTAAGACTCAATTCCTTTTTCTTATGTTATGAAGGTTTGTTTATGTTGTGGTATGTGGAAATGAGTAGAAATTATGGAAATAAGGAAGTTTGCAAAGTGGGTATGTATATATATATGTAGCCATGGGTGTATATATGTTGTATACATATATGAGTTGAATTTTATGTTGCATTCTAGTTGTGGTTATGATGGAAATCATATTGGGAATGAAAGTTGAATGAATTTTGGTTGAAGTTGGAATGTAGATGATTATGTCACTTTAGAATAATTTTGTGATATTATGGAAATGAAGTTGTTAAGATGTGAATTATGATTATGGTTGATGAATTTGGAAGTTGGAAACTTGTTATGAAGTTGTATGCCAAAGATTTGATGTTTTGCATAAGTTATGATTTTGGCGGAAGATTGTATATCATGTATATCGAGTGTATATCTTAAGGAAAACGATATGAAATGTTTCTAGAACTATATGGTGATGATCATGATGGTTGTTGAATATGAAATTATTGATCTTAGTTGAAAGTTGGGTTGAATTGAAGATTATGTCAACTTGTGAGAAAAATGACTAGTTGAAGGATATTTGTGTTTTTAATGTTCATTGTTGATATTGTTGTTGTCGTTTGGGTTGTTGTTGATGATTTATAGCCGAGTTGAATTCTCGGGGTGTCATATGTATAGGGGAAGTGCTGCCGAAATTTCGGTAGCCAAATATGCTTAAAGTTGAAATAATGGCATTAATAATTCACAATTGGTAAACTTGACCAATTGCAGTTTTTCGACGAAACGGGAAGTGAGTTTGGAAAGGCTTAAGGAGCGCGAAAGGTATGTAAAGCAACCCCAATTCTTCCCTTGGCATGCCCCTAGTGTGTTAGGGTCGGATCCGGGCCTCGAAGGACCTCTTGGCCCTCGGAATCCGCAAGACAAAATTTCAGTTTTTCCTTCAGTAGAATTGAACCATTTTGATACGCTTTTTCTGAAATTATGCAATTTTGCTCTAAATTATTCAGAAAGTCATAGAATGTTTGTATAACCTTTTTAGGTGATACTATATGCTTAGAGGGCACAATCAAAGCCCGCCGCCTTGTTTGTCCCAAGGCGGGCCCGCTATTTACGGTTTTGCCCCTAATGTGTTAAAGCTTCCTTTTTAAGCGATTTTTGAAAGAAATGTTTTAATTACCCTACTAATCGCTTAACGAATATTATTTTAAATATTCTGTTAAATATTATAAATTATTTTGACACTCGGAATGACTTCGGGAAAGTTATACTTCTGTAATTTATTATGATATCCGAAATACATTTATTATGATTCCGTCCGACTCCATTGGATTGGTTTGTCTTTGATACGCTTCATCGAGTCTTTGAAAACATTTATGATATTTTTAAATTGCATTAGTCTCTCACTACTCCATTCGTGGATGTCCCAATGTTTCCCACACTGAGCCCGGGCCAGGATATGTTGTCAAGCGAAATTCTCTGCATTGTTCGCCGTGTCCCGATGTGAGGGGGCAGGTATACGCGTACATGGGTCTGTGGAGTATGATGTGCCATGTCCGCCTATTCTGATCTGATCTGTATGGCCATTTTGATATGACATTATATGATACGGGGCCACGCCCCTTTTTCTGATTCCTCTGTATAGTGGCACCAGCGTCGGGAGGGTGGCCACATTCTGTCTGCCGAGTCCCGTGTCAGGGACCGGATATGATATGATATGACATATGTTTCTGTACGCATTCTGTCTGTTTTGGAAATATGCATTTGACACTCTGGATTCTGTACTCATTTTCTGTAACCATTATGATTTGACTTCTGTGATTTCGCTTTACATATTCAGTACATATTTCGTACTGACCCCCTTTCTTCGGGGGCTGCGTTTTCATGCCGCGCAGGTACTGACGACAGGTTCGCTGATCCACACGTTTAGGATCCTATTTCTGCTATTTGGGGCGCTCTCTTCTACAGAGCCCATCTTTTGGTACAGTCTGTCACTGCTATCTGGATATGTACTTTGTTCAGGGTATGACGGGGCCCTGTCCCGTCTTATGATTATGATATGTTCTGTAGAGGTCTGTGGATACATCTGTGTGGGTTCTGTACATATGTTTGGGATATTCTGTTCTGTGATGGCCTTATCGGCCTATGTGTGCCAAGTCTGCTTTTCTGCTAAATTCTGTAGCGACCACTAATATTATTATTATATTATTATTCTGTTAATATGCTAATTTGGGGTATCGGGTACGTATAGGTGCCCAGCTCGGGCACTGGTCGCGGCCCACGGGGTTGGGTCGTGACATTTCTAGACTTGTAGGAATATTCTTGTATGTTCTAGAAGGGTCTAGAGTTGGGAAATGACCCAAACATGACCCAAAAGGGTCCTTTAATACTTCCCAAGGTTGGTGGAACCGAACTAAAATTTTGCACACTGTAGCAGCGCATCGCCCACTGTAGCTTTCGCATCTCTGCTCCGCTGTCCTAACTTGTAACATCCATAACTCTCTACTCTGATGACATATCGACAAGCGGTTTGTTGCGTTGGAAACTAGACTTCATGAAATTCATTTTAGAATTTTGTTTTACTCCAAAACTCTTGATATACTAAAAGATATACTTCTCTAAAGTTGACCCAAAAGTTTTGCCAAATTTGTTCAAATTTTCGACAAACTATTTTCTTGATCCCAAAACCTTTAGACTTGCTTAACAATTGTTAAGAGCATTCCTTAACCTTATAAGGGTTATATGACCTCCTTGAGCTTATGTTAGTTTACTCAAGTCGCAACGACGCGAAAACTTTTGAGGTGTAACAATAGTATGTTCAGCTTGGTCGTCTCTTTGAGAATGGAATGTTGTACTGAGATTCACTTGTGTGCCAAAACCTTCCTGAAATGTCCTAAAAATTTATCCGTAAATTACGCACCTCGGTTAGATATAATGGATATGTGGACATCGTGAAGCCTAACAATCTCCTTAATATACAACTTAGTATAATCTTCCAACGTATAAATCGTCTTGACTAGTAGAAAGTGAGCTGACTTCGTGAGTCGATCAAAAATCACCCATATAGAATAAAACTTATGGTATGAATGAGGTAGACCAGTAATGAAGTCAATATTGATTACTTCCCATTTCCATGTCAAAATTTGTATACCCTGAATCAACCCGCCGGACTTCTGATGTTCTATCATAACTTGTTGGCAATTGGGGTAGTGAGCCGTAAACTCTGCAATATCCTTTTTAATATCGTTCCACTAATACATTTCTTTAATGTCAAGATACGTTTTTATCGAACAAATATGAATAGAGTACCGTGACTGATAGGCTTCCGTCATGATCTTATTTCGCAACCTCGCTACATATGGCACACATAATCAGCCTTGATATTTCAACGCACCATCTAAATCGAGCTCAAAATTCATAGTATTATGTTGTTGGATCCCTTCTCTAAGTCGTACCAATATCCGATCTTCATACTGTCGTGCTTTTACTTCGGCTACAAGAGATGATTCTGCCCTGTTCTGAACTACTATGCCTCCGTCATCGGAGTCTAATAACATGATCCCCAAACTAGCAAGCTGATGAAGTTCTTTCATTAGCTCTCTTTTCTCCGTTTCCTACATGTACTAAACTGCCCATAGACTTGTAGCTAAGAGCATCCGCTACAACGTTGGCTTTGCCGGGAAGCTACAATATCTCGATGTCATAATCTTTTAGAAACTCTAGCCTTCTTCGCTGCCTCAAGTTCAGCTCTTTTTTCTTGAATATATATTGCACTCTTGTGATCCGTATAGTTTTCAACATGAACACCATATAAATAATGCCACTAAATATTCAGTACATAGGCCACTGCTGCCAATTCTAGATCATGAGCTAGATAGTTCATTTTGTGCTTATTCAATTGCCGGGGCACATAAGCAATTACCTTACCATGCTATATTAATACGCATTCCAAACTTATACTCGAAGAATCACAATATACCACCACTTAACCCTCTGTACCTTTCGGGAGAGTAAAACTTGGTGCCGACGCAATCGATTCTTCAATTCTTGGAAGCTACGCTCACAAGTGCTGCACCACTGGAACTTAGTTGGTTTCTGAGTAAATCTAGTCAATGGTGCCGATATCGAAGAAAACCCTTCTGTGAACCTCCTATAATTGCTAGCTAGTCCAAGATAACTACGTACTTCACATAGTGTCGTGAGTCTCAGCTAATTTTTTGCTGCATCTATCTTATGGATATCTACACTGATGCCCTCATCAGATATCACATGACCAAGGAAAGCCACCGAATTTACTAAAAATTCACATTTATAGAACTTGGCGTACAACTTATGATCCTGAAGTGCCTGCAACACTATCTGCAAGTGGCCCGCATGCTCAGCTACCAAACGAGATTATATTAGAATATCAACAATAAACACAATCACGAACACATCAAGATAAGGCTAGAACACACTATTCATTAAGTACATGAAGGCTGCCGGAGCATTAATTAGCCTGAAAGGCATCACCGAGAACTCGAAGAGCCCGTATCTCATTGTCACGACCCGACTTGGGGGGGGGGGGGGGGGGGGGGGCGACGAGCACCCGGTGCTAGCCCACCCAAGCACCCCTTAGCTTACACTTGGGCTTGCATCTAGGTGAGCCACATCAGTCATACTAGTCCCATTGGACGACAAAATCTTCAATCATCATAGGCATCTATGCCACCAAAATGTACATGGGCCGACGAGGCCAACAAAATGATATACAAAATATAGGCCGACAAGGCCAGACATATCCAACCACATACACGTGACTACGAGCCTCTAAGAAGAGTATAACATGTCACATAAGCGGGACAGGACCCCGCTATGCCCATAATTATATACACAAAAGAATAAGTACCCAAAAGCTATGGCTCCGAAGGAAATGGAGCTCTGCTATGCAATCTCTGAATAAGCAGCTATGGATCAAATCTGTCTCCCTGTGCACCTGCGGGCCTGACGCAGCGTCCACAAATAAAAGGACGTCAGTACGAAGAATGTACTGAGTATGTAAAGCATGATCAACATTAATATAGAAGCATCATAGACAATATATGAAGTGACAAAGGAGGGAAGACAATAATATCATCATCATGGCACTTACCTGCCTTTCATAGGAACTTTCCATTTCTCATGTGTATTTCATAATAGTGCTCATATTCGTATACATGCCCCTATTTGCATTCATATACATAGTCTTTTCACATTTATATTCATATTATATACATAGCCATACACTTATATACATACATAGCGTACCCGACCATAAGGTTCGGTGTTTCATACATACTTGGCCAACCAAGGCTCAATGTTATATCTACCTGGCCCTACCAAGGCTTCAGGGTTATCCGTACCATCTGCAGATGTGTGCGCGCGTTACGTAATCATATACATACATATATATAAACATATACTCTACCCGGCACCATAGGCTCGGGGTTTCATTATAGCCCTTCATAGGCACACATACATCTAATAGCCCGTAGGCACCTTTAGCATCATTATTATTATCATCATCATTACTATCATCATCATTACCGCTACGTCTATATTATAGGCTTACTCGTTATATGAGGAGCGTAGTACAAACGTAGTACATATCGAGGATCGTGAGCTTATGAGCTCGGAAGGTCAATCATTTGGAGACAACATACTCGTATAGAGGATTTAGAAATTTTGACAAAGAACCACGCCTTATGAAAGAAGTGTTAGCCTTACATACCTTTTCGTCGCACTATTCTACACTTGCGTGTCCCCCTCCAACGTTAGCGTTTCTACCTTCATTAACATCATAACAATGGCCATTAGTCATTCACATTAACCACCTTCCTTAATTTACTCCTAGTTCACCCATATTCATGGTTGTAACCTTAGACCTCGTCCACTCATATACAATGTCTATTCCATGATCTTAACATCGTTTATAACACATTTATATCACAACTCAACAACAATCATAATTGTCACGACCCAGCCCCGTGGGCCGCGACTGGCACCCTACTTGGGTACCCAGACCAAATTACGTATTCATTGCCAAATCCAAACTTATTTCAAAATTTCATAAAAGTCATATCAAACATAATTTGTATCGAAAATATGTCTTAAGCGGTCACATAAACAAAAACGTCATATCAAATCCAAACGACGCGGCGGAATAAGCATCGCCGGTCAAAAGTGCAAACATAGCATAAGGGCCATTTAGGGCCATCATAACAAACGGACCGCTTTAAGACCAGAAAAAAACAAAATCAAACGAACATAGATAGGACCCTCGCCCCACATATATGACTACAGGCCTCTACGAACCCAAAACAAAGACATATAGCGAGACAGGGCCCAGCCGTACCCAAATAGTCAAATGTACGGAATATACATAGCAAAAAAGAGTCTGTACCAAAAGTGGACTCCGGATCAAAGAGGAGTACTCCGGAATAGCAAAGAGGGAAGCCTACTGTGGAGGATCACCATTATCTGCACCTGCGGGCATGAAACGCAGCCCCCGAAGAAAGGGGGTCAGTACGAAATATGTACTGAGTATGTAAAGCACGGAGTACAGAAATATGGATCAAAACTGAAAGCAAATCAGATAACAAAGTGGAGTACAAATCGGGATGTCAAAATCCGTATCAAAATCATATACGTATACATAATGCAAACGAAATCATGCAAACGCTTAGGAACGTGGTCGCCACTCCGACGCTGGCGCCACACACAGCATAACACCAGAAGGTTTCAAATCTCCGTATCTCCGAACACAAACACAAACATAGGTGAGCGTATCGCATCACGAGCCATATCACAGCATAACTCCAAACGGAACCCGGCCCTATGGCGAAGCCTCGGGAACCGTAACACAGCATACGGCCGAATTATTGTAAGGCGCACGAATCATAACCGGCCCGGGAACCGGTGAACGAAGTCATAATAAGGCACGAGCGGAGTCGTGAGCAAACAAATGCAAATCATACTTCAAAATAGTCTTTCAAAACATAATAGTGTTACAAATCGTTCCATAGCACAAAATAAGCGAATACTTAGTCGATACAAAGATCCGTTTCACAAAAGTTTCCAAAATGGTACGTATGGCTCAAAACGTAACTTAGCATATCATAATATTCCAAATATATCTCATAGGAGGGAGTTCCAAAATCGAAAGTAGCATATCAAACTTTATTCACAAAGATAGCCCAATAAGGCAAATAGGGCGTCTCGGGGTTAGCGGGCCCACCTCGAGTCAAATTGAGGTGGCGAACATAATTTACAAACATTTAGGGGCCAAAAGGTCATACATAATCATTTCTAAGTTACCCGACCACATTTCGATAGGTTTCGGACGATTGGTGGCATTCTAGTCAAAATAGAGCCCTTAGGCTTTAATTGAATTGAATGAATAGTAACTTTTCTGTGGATCGGGTTTCGAGGAGCAGAAATGCTCCGGAAGTTCCAATATTCGCCTATCACACTAAGACATGCCAAATGAAGAAGTGGGAAGCTTTACATACCTTACAGACGTCGTATGCTCTCCCAAAAGTCAAGTCCCGTTTCGTCTGAAATCTGCAAATGGTCAAAGTTACCAATTGAGATTCTTAGGCTTAAAAATGCCATTAACTTCATTTTTGTCTACCGAAATTTCGGCAGCATTTCCCCTATAAATCTAACACCCCCGAGACTTAGCTCGGCTCAAAATACATCAACAACAACAACCCAAACATCATCAAACAATATAAACCATATTCAAACTTCAAAAGTCTACCTTACTACGCAAGTTGGAAATCTTTCATTCAAACTTCAAAATTCCAAATCTATATCCATATTATTGTATTCATTTACTCATTCAAGATTATGCCATCACATTCCAAATACATTCCAAGCCATACACGAAATTGCGCAAAATCCATTACTTTCCATAATTCTTTCAAAACACCAAAAGTCACGACGAACATTCTAACTTGCGTCGTTTCATTCCGAATTCATTAACATCAACCATAAATCATATTTAAAGTCTTTAGCACCTTAGACATACAATGATATACACAACTACACCAAAGGTATACACTTTCCGATAACGTTCCGAAATCATTTTCCAACGCCAATCCAATTCATCAATCAATCATTTACGACATAAAGGCCACAACGACACATTATACAAACTAAACAAGATCAATTCATATCACTTTACACTACATAAGTGCCACGGCTCCAACACCAAACACACACACACCCACGACTTTTTATATACATCAAAGTTACGGGATTCTCGTCTATTCTCAATCCTTAACATATTCATATCAATTCTATAACATTAAAGGGGCAAAATTCTTACCTTTTCTTGAAATTCCGACTTCCGCAAACGTGATTCCCTCGCCAAAAAAATTGTATCACGTCGGAGAGCGTCTTGAACTTACTACAAATATGGGAAGAACAAGATTTTTAGAATCAAAACAAGGCTAGGAAAATTTTTTTGTTGTTGAAAAATGGGGTTCGGCCGAAGGGGGTTTTTGCTCCCAAGGTTTGTTTGATTTTTGTTTCTTGAAGATTCTAAGGCACACAATGATATATATCTTAATCAATGGTCACATGTAATTCACATGACCATTTAAAATGGGTTTGGGCCAAGGCCTATGGCCGGCCACCCCTCAACTTGGGCTTCAAATTTTTGTGTCATATTTTCTTGGCCCAATTCATAAAAGTCCCGTTTTGTAATTCCCGAAACTAATTTCCGAAATTCCAAATTTACCCTCGGCCTTCCCCGATGTCTTAACATTAATGATTCCATAATCAACATAGTCATATTCACTAAAATCAAAATATTTCCTTATAACACACAAATCTTAATTATTTCTCGATTTCCAATTATACAAAAACACGGAACATAACAATAATTCAATTCAAACTATCTCTCAAAATGTCACTATTCATCATTCATGACCCATTTTACCATATTTTCTACAATCCATGTATTTCAAGTCTTCAATACCTTAAAAATCATATAAATATCATGATTCTTACCTTAGATGTTGTAGGAGCAAGCTTTAGTTGATAACACTCAACTTTGGACAAAACCCTAGTTTTCCTCCATTTGGATTTCTTGGCCTTGGAGGATCTTTGATGGTTTCCTTACTCTTGATTCACTTGTTTTTATGTTGTTGACCACTAAATATCTTTGAACTCTTGTGAAATAAATGTAGAGAGATGTTTTAGAGAGAAGGGGTGTGGTGTTGAAGTGAAATAAAATAAGCCTTGGTCCCCTTATTTAACAACTTGAAAATCTGTGTTGAAGTGAACAGTGGTCGTAAACATGGTTTACGACCCGTATTCCATTTTACGGATGGTCCTCCATGGGCGTATTTAACCATATCAGAACCAGAAACAGAGACTGCAACCATGGTGATTTACGACCATGGTTTACGGGCCGTGAATCACTTTACGGTCCATAAACCAGGTCGTATTTTACCATTTCCTCGACTGGCAGAAAGTTGAAGTCTTGCATGCCAATTTACGACCTGTCAGTTTACGGACCGTATACCATTTTACGGTCTGTATTTGCACTTTACCACCACTGGGCAGATTACAAATCTGCAACTTTTCATATTTCTTAGGCTTTTCATTCCAATCATCCACATCCATTTGGATGCATTGCTCACCTCATACCTTGCCTTATCTTAGCCAACTTTCTCATCTTACGTCGGATACCTTTAAAATCTCACCTAAGGTCATCAAACGTCGTCTCTTACTTATGGGGCATCATGCACTCGCACGCCTCACTTGTTATACCCCGTATTTTATACGTTCGGATATTTCAAGGTAGTCGTGGCAAGTTAAGGGAATGACCATCTTCCAAAATTATTTTAATGTACAAGTGGTTATGAATATTATTTATGAACATTATTAGTATGGAAATATTGAGAAAGATTAAGGGTAAAAAGGAAAATTCACAAAAAGGGTTCGTGGAAAAATTGTGGAAGGCTAGGGGAAAAACGGGAATTTCATATGGTGGCTCATGAAATATTAAGGAAAAATTGGGGTTAAAAGTGAAATTTTGGGAACTTATTATTTCATGAAAGAATGGCCAAATGGCCGTGTAGTATGTGGCATGTGTGGGCCATGGTTTGCCAATATTTTTAAGCCATGAAATGGCACATGTGTATACCATATAATTATGGGGAATATACATGTATATAGAGGGAAGGGAGGACAAGGCAAGGGAATTTGTTATCTTTTCTCACTTAAGAAAAATCTAGAAAATTGGAGAAAAAAGGGGTAGCACATAACCGGCCATGTGCCATATTTATGTGTATATATATAGGTGTGATGACCAAGCAAGAGAAATTAAGTCATCTTTCCAAATTAAGAAGGTTCAAGAAACTTGAAGGAACAAAAAAAAAAAATTGGAGAAGCCATTCGGCCATAGTCTTGGCCGAACAAGACCATGAAGACTTGATCCAAAAAAATGTTTTCCTCTAACCTTCCTACCAATTGGAAGGTCCTCTACGACGTGGTACAGTTGTTGAAGCAAGAAAAACATTTGTTCTTGCACTTTACAAATTTTAGTCAAGTGTGAAGCTAAGGGAGGAAGGTAAGATTCCATCTTCTTTTATATGTTATGAATGGTTGTGCTTGTTGTAGTATGCAAAAAGGGATGAAATTCATGAGAATATGGATGTTGTGTGTTGGCCGTGTGCATGTATGTTGTGGCCGTATGGTTGTTGCATGGTGTGGAAGAGAATGAATTAATTGTTCTTAGTATTTTGGTTGTTGTTATAACGTATAGAAATAGATGAAAATTTATGAAACATGTATATATGTTGAGTGTGGCCGAATGGAGCCTAGGTTGGTAAGGTGTTATGAATTGATTCCATTTAGTATTTTGATTGTTATGGATGTGAAGTCCATGATAAAAAAAATGAGGGTTGAATGAATTGAAATGAAGTTGAAATCATTTGTGGATTATGGAAGAAGCTACTAATATTGGAATGCATTTTGAATTGATTATTGAAGTTGAAATATAAATGTTGGTGTTGTTGTTGATAGTTTGGCCGGGTTGAATTCCCGGAGTGTTGATAATTGGCCGACTTGGATTCTCGGGAATGGTGTGTTTACAGGGGAGATGCTGCCGAAATTTTGGCAGATTATAAGTGAATTTGTTTGAAAAGGCTAAGGCAGGTGTATGACAATGAATCTAATGAATGTGTGAATTCTTTTGAATGTAGATTAACAAGTTGAACAAATGAGCGTAGCTAGTTGGTCGTGGAACAGGTATGTAAGGCTTACTCTTTCTTTCTTTGGCATGTCTTAGAGCCCAATAAGGTATGATATGCATCTTGGGGATTATTCTATTCTGTGATTCCGAGTTTGATTATGATTCATATTCACTCTTTTTGATATGTCTTCGTGATTTCTGAAGTTCTATTTAATATGTTTCCGAGTCTGCCTATGATTCTAATTCATTTCTGATATAAGTATGTCCGATATGATCGAGTCTGTTATACGATTGAATAATGAGATAGGTATAAAGAGTTTTATTTCTGAAAGAATTCTGTAAGTTTCAATGTTCCTAACCTTCCAAAAGATCTCAGATTTGCTTTGAAACGCTTATAGAATGTTCTGTACTTCAAACGTCCATAACTTTCCCATACGAAGTCGGATTGACCCGAAACTTGTTTCTGAGCCTCCGAATGTCGGTAAGTGTACGCACCCATCGAGTCTTGATTTATGTGCATATGGTTTCTCACGACTCTGCTCGTGCATGACTCAATGTATGATTCACAGAGTCCTGGGCCAGGGCATGTTATGTTCTCGTGCGTACTCCACGGTATGATTCACTGCGTCCCGGGCCAGGATATGTTATCGTGCGCATTCCACTGCATTGTTCACCGCATCCCTCATAGGCGGGCCAGGATCTGTTATATGCATATCTATATCATCATGAGTTGGGAGTGGTGGCCAGGATGGCACATGATGATTCTGTCCACCGCGTCCCGTACTAGAGGGCCGGGCTCTGTTACGTGCATATATGATACATGATTTTGGCATATGATGATTCTGTTTACCGCGTCCCTTATCATAGGGCCGGGTTCTGTTATATGCATACACGACATATGATTTTGGCATATGACCCTGTTCACCGCGTCCCTCCCTAGAGGGCCGGGCTCTGTTAGACGCATATGTGATATATGACATCATCTGAGCACTCTGTACGTTCTGTATTCCGTCCGATACATGACATCATCTGAGTATTCTGTATGTTCTGTATTCCGTCCGATATATGACATCATCTGAGCACTTTGTACGTTCTGTATTCCGTCCGATACACGACATCATCTGAGCATTCTGTACGTTCTGTATTCCGTCCGATATATGACATCATCGGAGCATTCGGTACGTTCTGTACTCCGTCTGAATTATGACATCATCTGTGTGTATTGTACTTTCTGTACTCCTCTTTGACATATGACCACAGTATATGTGATTTGTGTCTGGAGAACAAGCATTTTGATATTTTGGTATTTTGGTGTTTTGGATTTGCACTTTTTTTTCTGATCTATAATATCGGAGTACACGCTCTGAGTTTGGAAGATAAACGTTTTGGTAAATCAGATAATGTGCTTGCTTCTGTACTTCTTGTTCCGATTATGGTTCTGTTTGTTGTATTTCATGCCTTACATGCTCAGTACACATTCCGTACTGACCCCCCTTCTTCGGGGGCTGCGTTTCATGCCGCGCAGGTACACCCAGATGATGTGAAGTCACTATAGAAGATGTTCCAGCAGAGTTGGCAAGCTCCATTTGCTCCTGGAGTGCTGCCGAGTCAGAGTGTATGTGTTATGGTTTCTGATCAATGCTAGAGACTTTGCAGACAGAGTCGTGAGTATAGTATGTCAGTTTTGTGAGCGGCTCCATCAGCCGATATGTCATTCTGTATTATGTGTTAGACTCTATATGATTACAGCTTTTGTCTAATTCGAAAACATCGATGAAAGAAAGATTTTGAAAGCTTACTATGTATTTCACTTTTACTTGATTTCAGAGTCCGAAGAAGTTATGTGTGTGTAATAAGAGTTTGTGGGTTCGCTCGGCTCCGGATATGGGGTCGGGTGCCCATCACACCCTAGGGATATTAGGGTGTGATAGTTCATTTACTTGCGTTCCAATGGGAAATTTTCCGAGGTGTAACATTCTCCCCCCCCCCCCCCCCCCCTTAAGAACATTCGTCCTCGAATGTTAAAGTCTTCGGGGATTCTATAAAAATTTCGCCAGAGTTTCCCCTATAACATGGCATTACCATCCTGCCACAACAACCCATAATATCGATGCCGCACAGGGCTAAAACACAATAGCATACAAAGTTTGGCCACACACAACCCAAAAGCATAAAAGAAAAGCATACATACCTTAAAATCTTGACGTCTCGTCTTGGACTTCTTCCAAGGGCTGAAATAAATGTGGGTATTTGGACCGCATACTCTCTTCTGCTTTCCACGTCATTTCCTCTCGTTTGCTACTTGCCTATCTAATATGGCAATGGGTATTTCATCATAAGTTAACTTTTCTGTCACTTGAACATCATTTACTGGGACGATCCTCGTAGGATCTCCAACACATTTTCGAAGCATCGAGACGTGGAAAACTGGATGGACTGACTCCAAATCTGGAGGTAAATCTAACTCATAGGCCATCGGTCTGTGGATGAAACGCCGTGCTAAGGCTAACTCGGGTCCCTAAACCCTCTTGGAAAGACACCCAAAATTTAGCTGTAAACTGAGTCCCTCTATCGGAGATAATAGATACCGGAACGCAATGCAGTCTCACTATCTCTTTAAGGTAAAGCCTTGCATAATCCTCTGCCACATAGGTCGTTCTGACCGGTAATAAATGAGCTGACTTGGTGAGTCTATCCACAATCGCCCATATGGAATCATACTTACGACGAGTATGGGGTAACCCTGAAACGAAGTCCATGTTAATCACTTCCCACTTCCAAGTTGGGATTTCTATAGCTTGCAACAATCCACCCGGCTTTTGGTGCTCGATTTTCACTTGTTGACAATTAGGACACTGAGCTACGAATTTCGCTATATCTTTCTTCATCCCGTTCCACCAATATATAGACTTAAGATCATGATACATCTTCGTCGCTCCGGGGTGAACAGAATAACGGGAACTATGAGCTTCTCTCAAAATCTGGTGGCGTAAACTTGCCACATCTGGAACACATAATCTTCCCCTACACTGGAGAACTCCGTTTCCTGAAATGTCAAATGATGACTCCTATTTCTGAGGGAGTGTATCTCTGTACCGCATTAGCATGGGATCCTCATATTGTCGCTCTTTCACTTCTGCTACTAGCGACGAGACTGCTGTATTCTGGATAGTAGCTCCGCTGCTACCTGAGTCCACTACCCGGACTCCTAGGCTAGCTAACTGTTGGAGCTCACGGGCCATTTCTCTTTCTTCTGGTCGTACATCACATAGATTCCCCATCGATCTATGGCTAAGAGCATCAGCCACAATTTGCCTTTCCGGGGTGATACAAAATATCAACATCATAGTCTTTCAGCAATTCTAGCCATCGTCGTTGTCGCAAGTTCAACTCTTTTTGCTTGAAGATATACTGAAGACTCTTATGATCTGTATAAATATCCACGTGGACACCATATAAATAATGTCTCCATATCTGTAGCGCATGAACCACCGCGGACAATTCTTGATCATGGGTGGGATAATTCTGCTCATGTTTCCACAATTGTCTTGAAGCATACGCAATCACTTTGCCATGTTGCATCAATACACAACCTAGCCCGACTCTTGAAGCATCACAATAAACAACGTATCCTTCCAATCCCTCTGGAAGTGTCAAGACTGGTGCAGAAGTCAACCTACCTTTCAACTCTTGGAAACTACGTTCGCAAGCATCTGTCCATTGAAACTTTGCCGATTTCTGGGTCAACTTTGTGAGTGGTGCAGAAATTGAAGAAAAACCTTCAACGAACCTCCTGTAATAACCTGCTAAGCCCAGAAAGCTACGAACCTCCGTAGGAGTTGTGAGCCTTGGCCAAGTCTTCACGGCCTCAATATTTTGACTATCCACTCGAATACCAACGACTGCCACAATATGCCCTAAAAATGCCACTGAGTTCAACCAGAACTCACATTTGGAAAACTTTGCAACCAATTCTCGAGTTCGAAGAACTCCAAGGACAATACGCAAATGATCCGCATGTTCTGCTTCGGATCTAGAATACACCAAAATATCATCAATGAATACGATTAGAAATAAGTCCAGAAAGGGCCTGAACACATTATTCATCAAATGCATAAATACTGCTGGCGCATTAGTTAGCCCAAATGACATCACCCGGAATTCAAAATGACCATATCTTTTCCGGAAAGCTGTCTTGGGGATATCTTTCTCCCTTACTCTAACTTGATGATACCCGGACCTCAAATCAATCTTTGAAAACCATTTGGCACCTTGCAATTGATCGAACAAGTCATCAATCCTCGGGAGAGGATATTTATTCTTAATCGTCACCTTATTCAACTGCCTATAATCAATGCACATTCTCAAGGAGCCATCTTTCTTTCGGACGAACAATACGGGTGCTCCCCACGGGAATGAACTAGGCCTAATGAAGTCTTTCCCGAGCAAGTCTTTCAATTGCTCCTTCAACTCTTTCAATTCTGCAGGTGCCATTCTATAGGGAGGAATAGATATAGGTTTAGTTCCTGGCAACACATCAATGGAAAAATCAAACTACCGCTTGGGAGGAAGGCCTGGAAGCTCTTCCGGGAACACATCTGAAAATTCATTCACTACGGGAACTGAATGAAGAGTCGGCGACTCAGCTTCTACGTCTTGAACTCGCACTAGGTGATAAATACAACCTTTTGTGATCATCTTCCTTGCCTTTAGATAGGAAATAAATCTACCTTTTGGTGACGCCGTATTCCCTTTCCATTCTAAGACTGGTTCTCCTCGAAATTGGAAACGAACCATCTTCATTCGACAATCAACATTGGCATAACAAGAAGCCAACCAATCCATGCCTATAATGACATCAAAATCTACCATTTCTAGCTCATGCAAATCAATCATAGTACGACGATCACAAATCACAATCACACAATTTCTATATACCCGGCTAGCTATTACCGATTCACCCACGGGTGTAGACACCTTAAAAGGTTTGATAGACTCCGGCTCAATTATAAATCGACCCGCAATATATGGAGTAACATATGATAATGCGGAGCCCGGATAAATTAAAGCATATACGTCATGAGAGAATACCGATAATGTACCTGTGACCACGTCAGGAGAAGACTCAAGATCTTGGCGTCCAGCCAATGCATAAATACGGTACTGAGGACCGCTAGAAGTGGGAGCTCTCCTTCTACCTCTACTATGGCCGACTGGCGCATGTGAACCTGGCCCCGTAGGGCGTACAGATGCTGATGATCTTGCTGCCGACCCTGATGGCTGGGTCCTACCTCTACCCTGTATCGAGGGGCAATCACGCATGGTATGGCCTGACTGACCACATGAATAGCAACCATCCGAGCCCAATCAGCATCGACTCCAATGCAACTTCCCACACTGGGAACATCATGGTACAGGTGGCCTTGACTGGCCTGAATCATCTCTAAACTGAGGTCCTGAATAACTGGGGCTCGGCCCTGAACGAGCAGATCTATCAAGGCTCTGGCCTAGAAACCGTGGAGATGCACTGGTCATACAATAGCCTGAAGGTCTAGGGAACTTCTGCCTGTGTTCGCCTCTAAACTCGCTTGTCGGACCCGAAGATCTAGCTCTCTTGCTGTGTCCCCGATCTTGCTCACGCTCACCTCTCCGTTGTTGTAGGCTTTCTTCTAAGTTCTGAGCATGTGCCTGAATGCGTGCAATATCCATACTGTCCTGAAGGGACACAGTCAAGCATTTATCCATCAAGTGTGGCCCTGTTAGAACCCGTATTTTATACGTCGAGTTATTCGTAAAGGAATTGACGAGAGATAGAAATCTCGGATTTTTAATTTCTAAACTAGAACTAATCGGTTATAAATTTTTACTTAGTATAAGAATGTTGATGGAAATTAGGAACTACTTAATTGTGGTGTTAAGTATAAATTAGTGGTAACAATGAGTCAATATGAACATTAACATGCCATGTCCAAAAGATGACTCGAAGTCATCTAAAATAAGGCTATTATGGAAGACATACAAATATGCATTTAATGTTGATTCATCCACTACACTTTCATTATATTGTGGAAAATTAAATTGGAAGAAATATACATGTATATTCGGCCAAGGAACTGAAATTTGGAGGAGGAAAATGTTAGTCATGCAATTGAATATTGAAGCATGCAATATTTTATTAAAGTATACATTATTTTAGGAAGACATAACATGGTGGAGGGATCATTTCACATTAAATATGGATCATTCATCTTGGAATGATTACAATGGACAAAGGGTGGTGTGTGAATAATTCACCACACATGGTATTGTCTTGTAAACAATTGAAAAGAAAGATGAAAGGAAACAAAGATGAAAAATCAGCCAACACATTTAGCCGAAAGTTGAAGAGAAAAATTAGAAACTTTTAAGTGTAAAGTTAATGGAATGAATCATTCCATAAGTGGAGCATGTGACCAACTTGTAGGCATAAAATTTGAACCAAATAATGACCAAGAAATCAGCCATCACAATTCATTTCAACTACACAACACAAAGAAAGAAAACCTAAGCCTAGAGAGAGAGAGCATTCGGCCAAGGGGCTGATTTTTGAGCTCTTTGAGTCTTGATCCAAAAATTATTTTCCAAGGTGTTTCAACCCTTTAGAAGGTCCCTAGAACGTGAAGATAGTCTTTGGAGCAACAAGAACCATTTTCATCTCAATTCACAAACTCTAGCCAAGTTGAGAACTCGGATTGTCAAGGTAAGATCTAACTTCCTTTTTCATGTATTAAGGGTGATGTAGATGTGTAGATATAAGTTGTATGCATGAAATAATGTGTGTTGATGTTGGAACATGATAGTAACCATGAGGTTATATGTGTTGATGTTGAAGTATGGTTGCAACTTGATAAACATGAATTGCATGCATAAAATCATGAACGTTGGTGTTGGAATGTTGTTGTGGCCGTGGGGACTGTTTTGGTGGCATTGATGGACTGATTTTCTTTAGTAATTATGGTTGTTACTATCATAGATCTCATGGTAAAAAGAATGAAAAGAATTGGAAGGTTAAAGGTGAAGTTGTGCTAGTATGAAAATAAAGTGAATCTATGATTTTATGTGAAGTGATGTTGAAGCATGTTGAAACCGTGTGTGGACTGTTTTGTGAGGAAGTTAGTGAACTGTTTTTACTTGATATTTTGATTTTTATTATCATGAAATTTATGATGGAAATGATGGTGTTTAATGATTGGAGTTGAAACTAAAGTCGTTTGAGAATTGTTGTAAGGATTATAGAAATGACGATATAGCGTAGTTGCGTATGAATTGATGTTGTACTTGTCGTGTGGATAGCTGGTCATAACTTACTGAAATTATATGAAAAGAAGATATGAAATGATGTGTAAAAATCGTATGTGGTTGGCTTAGTATGTTCGTAAACGTTTGCAAGAATTCCGAACATTGTTATCTTGTCGGTTAGGGACTGTTTTGGATGTGTTGTTGGTTAGGGACTGTTTTGGACTTGTGTTTTCATTAAGTTGGAAAGACTAATTATAAGTTAAGAGTATAAATCATATTGTATGTTGGATGGGCTCTTATAAGTTGTTACATGCAAACGTTAAGGCTACAAACTATTAGAAGTAACTTGAGAATGTCGTAGCCGTATGTGAATCGTTATTGCATGTTATGAATGTGGGCTGTTTAGAATATTGTGTGGGCTGTCCGGATTGGTATTCAACACATAATTATTGATGTTGGATTGGTTGTGTGTGGTTGGTTTGGATACAAGATAAAACGTCGTCTAAACATCTAGAAAGGAGTTACTAACGTTAGAATACGTTTTGAATCTCCCCGTAACTTAAACGTAGTTGTTGGCATCTTAATATAGGTCGAAGTATTATTGGGCAGCGTATACATACTGTAACGAATAAGCGCTAAAGGTATGTGAAGCTAACCCTTCTTTCTTTTTGGCATGATCGTTGTGAAATGAATATACGATATATATATATATATATATATATATATACGATTCCAAAGGAATTCCTACTCCTAGAGCCACTAGGATGGCTATTGATCTTGATTCCCATAACTTATGTTTTGATATATATATTGATATGTACATATGATTCAAGTTCCATTTTGATATAATCCACAGGGACATCCGAAAGGTATATGATATGACTATTATTTGAAATTGCGAACGATGGTTCGTGTTGACTATTCTATTGAGTCCTTAAAAATGTTTTGAATTGCATATAGTTTCTCACTACTCTGCTCGTGCATATCTCAATATATCTTTCACCGAGTCCCGGTCCGGGTATGTTATCGTGCACACTTTCACTGTATTGTTCGCCGAGTCCCTCATTAAAGGGCCTGGTACAATATATATATATGTATATTCTGAAGTTATGTTGTGTTATGAAGTTATGCTGTGATATGAAGTTATGCTGTGTTACGGAGTTATGCTGTGTTACGGAGATATGCTGTGTTACGGAGATATATATTATATTCTGAAGTTATGCTGTGTTATGGTGCCAGAGACGGGGTGGCGACCATGTTCACCGAGTCCCATAATGGGGCCGGATATGATATATGATATTGACATGCATGATTTATGTTTCGAAAGCAAGTACTTGGTATTCTGGTTATTGTACTCATTTTCTGTACATCTTATTTCAATTATGATCCCGTTTTCTGCATTTCATGCTTTACATGCTCGGTACATATTCCGTACTGACCCCCTTTCTTCAGGGGGCTGCGTTTCATGCCCGCAGGTGCAGACATTCGCTTTGGTGATCCGACAGCTTAAGATTTCCCCTTTGCTATTTGGAGAACTCCATTGTTCCGGAGTCCAGAATTTGGTACAAATCCTTCTCGGATATATATATTTATATGTCTATGTGGACTAAGGGTATGACGGGGCCCTGTCCCGTCATATGTTACGTTACTGTTGATACTCTTAGAGGCCTGTGGACATATGTGTGGGTTGTGTATGGGTTCTGTTCAGCTGTGTCTATACGATGTGTTGTGGTATGATGTTCGTATATGATGGCGGCATTGTCGGCTTGCATATGACATTATTATATGATGGCAGCCTTGTCGGCTTGCATTTATATGAATATTTATGTGATAGTTCTGAGACCATGGTTTGGTCGTTATAAGATCCATATTGAGTTTGATGTGAAATGAACATATAGCTAAAGATTATGTATACGGGTGTCCATGTCGGGCACCAGTCACGGCTTACGGGGTTGGGTCGTGACAAAAGTGGTATCAGAGCAGTTTATCCTCGGAGTGTCTACAGACCGTGTCTAGTAGAGTCTTGTTTATCGGTGTGTTGTGCACCACATCTATAAACAGGAAGCTACAGGACATTTAGGATGTTACCTTTCTTTCATATCTCAGATCGTGCGATAGAGCCCAGCCATAGGAAATGAAATTCCTTGTACTAACCTTTGACTTCAGCTGAAGAACGACATCGACAGAAGGAAGCGATTGACGATATTAGAAATTACAAAGTACACAGGTAAGTAACGGTACAAAAGAGGCATGTCGGATAAGGTAAGAATATTGAAATGTGATTTGAAATGTAAAATTGGAGGACGAAAGAGAAGGTGGGTAGGAAAGTATAATAGAATAGATCGTTAAAGGATCAGGTACGTCTCGAGGTGCGATATGTGAGGTAAGTCCCGACACCTTTATGCCTTTCACTTGAAGTTGGGAGCCCTGTGTGGCTATGATACGATATGATATATGTGTATATATGTTGGCCCTATGAGGCATTGTTGGTATTTCCTGCGTGCAGGTTTTGAGATAATAAGAAATACAGAGGAAACTCTGCCAAAATTTTCCTAGAAATAAAAAGAGAATGAGATGTAGGTTTTTCCTGAAAGGTCTTGTCAATAGTAATGACAGGATTTGACTAAGTTGCGAGTACGGCTGACCTCGAGAAATAAGTTAACTGCTTAATAGATGGTAATAGTAATTATGAGGTCAAGATCAATATGGTAAAAAAAAAAAAGAGGAAATGTTAAGACAATTTGGAAGGGCTTGTGATAATAAAAGATTAATTAGAAAGGGTAAAAAGGGTTAAGTACGCCTACTCCACAGAGTGTAATTAAACCATAATAAGAATTGTGAATAAGATTAAAAAGTGTTGCGCTAGGGGATCGAATACGAACAGGGTATAATAAGGAGAATTGTTATGCCCCTATTCGCATTCATATACATAGTCTTTTCACATTCATATTCATATTATATACATAGCCATACACTTATATACATACATAGCGTACCCGACCATAAGGTTCGGTGTTTCATACATACTTGGCCAACCAAGGCTCAATGTTATATCTACCTGGCCCTACCAAGGCTTCAGGGTTATCCGTACCATCTGCAAATGTGTGCGCGCGTTACGTAATCATATACATACATATATATAAACATATACTATACATGGAACCATAGGCTTGGGGTTTCATTATAGCCCTTCATAGGCACACATACATATAATAGCCCGTAGGCACCTTTAGCATCATTATTATTATCATCATCATTACTATCATCATCATTATCGCTACGTCAATATTATAGGCTTACTCATTATATGAGGAGCGTAGTACAAACGTAGTACAAATCGAGGATCGTGATCTTATGAGCTCGGAAGGTCAATCATTTGGAGACAACATACTCGTATAGAGGATTTAGAAATTTGGCCAAAGAACCATGCCTTATGAAAGAAGGGTTAGCCTTACATACCTTTTCGTTGCTCTATTCTACACTTGCGCGTCCCCCTCCAACGTTAGCGTTTCTACCTTCATTAACATCATAACAATGGTCATTGACTACATTCACATTAACCACCTTCCTTAATTAACTCCTAGTTCACCCATATTCATGGTTGTAACCTTCGACCTCGTCCACTCATATACAATGTCTATTCCATGATCTTAACGTCGTTTATAACACATTTATATCACAACTCAACAGAAATCATAATTCAATTCAAACTATCTCTCAAAATGTCACTATTCATCATTCATGACCCATTTTACCATATTTTCTACAATCCATGTATTTCAACTCTTCAATACCTTAAACATCATATAAATATCATGAATCTTACCTTAGATGTTGTAGGAGCAAGCTTTAGTTGATAATACTCCACTTTGGGCAAAACCCTAGTTTTCCTCCATTTGGATTTCTTGGCCTTGGAGGATCTTTGATGGTTTCCTTACTCTTGATTCACTTGTTTTTATGTTGTTGACCACTAAATATCTTTGAACTCTTGTGAAATAAATGTAGAGAGATGTTTTAGAGAGAAGGGGTGTGATGTTGAAGTGAAATAAAATAAGCCTTGGTCCCCTTATTTAACAACTTGAAAATCTGTGTTGAAGGGAACAGTGGTCGTAAACATGGTTTACGGCCCGTATTCCATTTTACGGACCGTCCTCCATGGGCGTATTTAACCATATCAGAACTAGAAACTGAGACTGCAACCATGGTGATTTACGACCATGATTTACGGGCCGTAAATCACTTTACGATCCGTAAACCAGGTCGTATTTTACCATTTCCTCGATTGGTAGAAAGTTGAAGTCTTGCATGCCAATTTACGACCTGCCAGTTTACGGACCATATACCATTTTACGGTCCGTATTTGCACTTTACGACCACTGGGCAGATTGCAAATCTGCAACTTTTCATATTTCTTAGGCTTTTGATTCCAATCATCCACATCCATTTGCATGCATTGCTCACCTCATACCTTGCCTTATCTTAGCCAACTTTCTCATCTTACGTCGGATACCTTTGAAATCTCACCTAAGGTCATCAAACGTCGTCTCTTACTTATGGGGCATCATGTACTCGCACGCCTCACTAGTTCATTTACTTGCGTTCCAACGGGAAATTTTCCGAGGTGTAACACTCATCCTGAAGGCTATTTTCGGAATAACCTTAACTCTTACCTGATAATAAGCATAACACAGCAATATTAGAGAAATATTTGGCACCCTGCCGTTGATGGAACAAATCTACAAACCTCGAGACTGGATACTTGTTCTTTATAGTAACTTTATTCAGTTGACGGTAATCGATACATATTCTCAATTATCCGTCTTTCTTCAGTACGAAAAGTACTGGCACACCCCAAGGTGAAGTGCTGGGCCTAATGAAGCCTTTATCTGACAACTCTTTTTTATGCGAAGTCAATTCTCGCAACTCAGCAAGGGCAATTCTATATAGAGGAATAGAGATTGGCTGAGTGTCGAGCAATACGTAAATACTGAACTCAATCTGCATTTCGGGAAGAAGACCTGGGAGCTCATCTGAAAACACATTTGGAAACTCACTAACCACCGACACAGACTATAAAGTAGGCGGCTTCGCATCCGCGTCTCTAACACAAATGAGATGGTATCTATAGCCTTTCAAAATCATCTTCTTTGTCTTAAGGTAGGAATCTAACAACCTTCATTCGACAATCAATATTTCCATAACACGACTCTAACCAGTCCATTCCCCTTATCATGTCGAAGTTGACCATTTCTAATTCAAATAAGTTTGGTAAAGTCTGACGACTATAAGTCTTTACTGTATAATCTCTATAGACTCTTCTAGCAATCACCGAATCTCCAACTGGAGTAGATACCAGAAAAGGTGTTTTGTCAACTCTGGTTCAACACTGAACTTAGTAGCAGCAAAAAGAGTGACATATGATAACGTAGAAATCGAATCTATCAATGCATACACATCATATGAAGATACTGATAATATACCTGTAACAATGTCCGGAGATGACTCGAGATCCTGATGACCAATCAAAGCATAAATATGATTATGATTACCGTTTGAACTCGGCACTGTACCTCCACCTCTACCACGGCCTACCAAAGGCTGAGAACCCCATCGTGGAGGATGAACCGGTAACGACCCATTTAGTCGTTAGTGCTTTTTCAATGCTTTTGACCCTTTCTCAAGCTTGTTTAGCTCATATTTGACCCTTGAGGACCGTTGACACGCTTCTTGAGGTGTTTGGATATGATTTAGGTGACTTTTGAGAAACTTAGGCTTAAAGCAAAAAAGGGTTGACTTAAAGTTGACTTTTGGGTAAACGGATCTTTATCGAAAATTCATCGATTTCGAAAGATCTAGATGGTTGTTTAGAACTTGTGTGTGTATATTTAGTTCGGCGCCCAATGCACTCAGGTGCATTACGAGACTTGGGTTGGAAAGTTAGTTTTGAGGTATCGAGGGTTGACACAGTCAACGAGACCTCCGATAGGAATTATGAGGCCACGAGTACGTTAATAGCGCATTTTTATGTATATCTACATATTTGGCTTGTGTTCCAGAGGTTCTAGGATGGTTGTAGGAGTCGATTTCATGTTTGGGAAGACACTAGAAAATTTGGTGTCTGGTGACCGCTTTGGCGCGGAAGCACGCATGAAAGCACAACCAAACTGCTGAAGCGGTAGCGCAAAAGCAGTGGCCTATCCGCAGAAGCGGCTGACGGACCAGATATCATATTTAAAGGCCCTAGGTCTTTCATTCATTACCCACTCCGAATAAAGAGCTTTTGGGAGCATTTCAAGGCATTTCTTGGGGGAGAATCTCTGTGGTATGTTCTTCCATCTTCATTACCATTCCATATTCCATTAATTATCATAGGAAATCTATAAAATATGCTAGTTTCTTTAAGAACTTGAGGATTAAAAGAAAGTTTTTATGAGTTCTTCTTTCTAGGCTTGTAATCTTGATTTATTGATTGGGTTAGCTTTATTAAGCATGGAATTGAAGACTAGAATCTATTATTGCATGATTCTTCCAAATTAGTCGCTAATTTATGGGATTGAAAGTTAGGGTTTATACCAAAATTTGGGGATTTTGCCTAGAATCCGAATTTAAGTAAATTATTGGTTATTCTAGCTTGGTATTGATGGGAATGGATCACCTAGAGCTTTAATTTTATGTTGGAACCTTTAGATTCCTAATTCCAACCTTCTAGTTTATAAAACCCATTCCATAGGTTGGGAAGTCGGGTCTAGAATAGAAATAAGGTTTGATCGATGTTCTTCTTGATTCTAATTTCTTGATTCGAATGCGCTTAGACTTTCTTTATCTCGAGGCTTAAAGGAAAGGCTAAGGTGTCATTGTGGAGACCTTGTTGTTCGGCCTTCTAGATAGGTTACAGTTTACCCTATGGTGAGACTTCAATTAGCGAAGTATATAGTTAGATGATATTGTCGGAGAATGCATGTAAACCTTCGGGTATGAAGTTGGGTTGGATATTATCTTAGGTTGGGCTCTGTTGTGCGATTAGGGGGTTAGCCACCTGATTTTGTTGTGACTTATCATATTCTATTATTGTTGGCTCAATGCCACGTGGAGATAGTAGATATTGGAGACTAATGATATATCTTGATTATGATACTGTAGTATCTTACTTGTTGTCGTTGGAGAAGAGGATAGTGATTCTATTATGGCTTATTGTGTAGCCTTTTCGTGGTATTGTTGGTGTGCCCATGCATGGTACTTTTGATATCGATTGATTATTGACATTAAACTCATACATTGCACGCATTCTCATCGTTCATGATATACTGTTGATACATTGATGATGCTTAACGAAACCCTGTTATGAGCTGGGCTCAGTTGGATGAGAGTGACGTGAGGATTGATGTACGATGTTTATCCCGAAATCGAGGATGAGTGGTAGCGATTGCCGAGCTTGTTGCCGGAATCGTGAGGTAGCGGTTACAGAGGTTTTTGCCTGACCCGTGAGATACATGGACTTCGCTAGTTCCCCATGGGTTATGCTCGCGAGATGTGATGTTCCATCATCGGAGGACACGTGTGTTATGTCCCGTGTTTTCGTATAATTGGAAATCGAGGAATAATTACGACTTGTGTGTTATAAGGACATAATTTAATTTTAGTGAATATGACTATGTTGGTTGGGGAATCTTTAATGTTAAGACATCGGGGAAGGCCGAGAATAAATTTGGAATTTCGGGAATTAGTTTCGGGAATTACAAAACGGGACGTTTTATGAATTGGGCCAAGGAAAATACAACACAAAATTTAGG
Source organism: Lycium barbarum (assembly GCF_019175385.1). Lineage (NCBI taxonomy): Eukaryota > Viridiplantae > Streptophyta > Magnoliopsida > Solanales > Solanaceae > Lycium > Lycium barbarum. The sequence goes on along the minus strand of NC_083339.1, from coordinate 78,418,029 downwards.
CCCAAAGAATGGAGGGTGGCCGGCCTTAGCCATGGCCCAAACCCATTACTTTGATGTCATGTGCATAGCACATGACTCTTAAAAGGATATATATCATATATAATTGGATAATTATCAAGAACCTTCGAGAAAACACAAAGCAAGAAAGAAAGAAAAAAAAGAGGGCAATTCGGGTTTGAGAGGAGAAAAGAAAGAAAAGAAAGAAAAAATTTTTGGAGCCAATTCCTTGGTTTAAAAGTTCATCTCTTGTGAAATTATTATCAAGTGCAAAGCCCTCTACAAGTTGATATAAGTGTTGTGGCAAGAAAACAATTCTTATCTCCAAGTGAAGGACTTGAAGAAAGGTGAGGATTTCATGCTTTTGTTATGTTATGAATGGTATATGTATGTTGTAGTATGTGTGAATGAACGGAAAACATGGGAATTTTGTGTGTTGGGACTAAGTGTGTGTTAGCCATAGGTAAGCATGTATATTGCATGGTTTTGGTGGCTTGAATTCGTGTTAGAATCTAGTATGTGATGGTAGAAATTGTATTAGAAATGAAAGTTGAATGAATTGGGTGGAATTGGAAAAAAATGAATGTTGGCCGTGGCTATGGAAGAAGTTGGAATGGTGATAAATTGTTTTGTTTGATATGTTAGTTGTATGGTTATGATCCTTATAATTTAAATGATGTAAGTTTGCATTGATTTGGAAGTGTTGGAAGAATTATGGCATTGAACTTGGTTGTATGTCATTATGGGAAATTATGCGAATTTATATAGTTTTTGTATAATTGTGAAAGTAAGATCATAGGATGTAAATTGATGTTGTTGTTAGTGAATTCGGAATGAACGACGCAAGTTAGAACGTTCGTTGTAAGTTTTGATGTTTTGAAAGAATTATGGAAAGTAATGAATCTTGGGCAATTTCGTATATGGCTTGGAATATATTTGGAATGATCTTGAATGATCTTGAATGAGTAAATGAATATAATGATGTGGATATAGATTTGAAGTTTTGGAAGTTTAAATGATAAGTTGCCAACTTAGGTAATAAGGTGGAACTTTGAAGCTAGAGTGGTTTGGTTATGATTTGTGTTGTTGTTGATGTGTGGGCTGTTGTTGTTGATGTATTTTGAGCCGAGCTAAGTCTCGGGGTTGTTAGATTTATAGGGGAAATGCTGCCGAAATTTCGGTAGACAAAAATGAAGTTAATGGCATTTTTAAGCCTAAGAATCTCAATTGGTAACTTTGACCATTTGCAGATTTCAGACGAAACGGGACTTGACTTTTGGGAGAGCATACGACGTCTGTAAGGTATGTAAAGCTTCCCACTTCTTCGTTTGGCATGTCTTAGTATGCTAGGTGAATATTGGAACTTCCGGAGCATTTCTGCTCCTCGAAACCCGATCCACAGAAAAGTTACTATTCACTCAATTCAATTGAAGCCTAAGGGCTCTATTTTGGCTAGAATGCCACCAATCGTCCGAAACCTATCGAAATGTGATCGGGTCACCTGGTAATGATTATGTATGACCTTTTGTCCTATTAATGTTCGTAAATTATGTTCGCCACCTCAATTTGACTCGAGGTGGGCCCGCTAACCCCGAGACGCCCTATTTGTCCTATCGGGCTCTCCTTTGGAATAAGGTTTGATATGAACCCTTTGATTTTGAAACGTTCTGCTATGAGCTATGTTATGAATATTATGATATGCTAGGTTACGTTTTGAGCCATACATACCAGTTTGGAAACTTTTTGTGAAACAAACCTTCGTATCGACTAAGTATTCGATTATTTTGTACTATGGAATGACTTATGAAACTATTATGTTTTGAAAGACTATTTTGAAATATAATTTGCATTTGTTTGCTCACGACTCCGCTCGTGCCTCATTATGACTTCGTTCACCGGTTCCCGGGCCGGTTATGATTCGTGCGCCTTACAATAATTCGGCCGTATGCTGTGTTACGGTTCCCGAGGCTTCGCCATAGGGCCGGGTTCCGTTTGGAGTTATGCTGTGATATGGCTCGTGATGCGATACGCTCACCTATGTTTGTGTTTGTGTTCGGAGATACGGAGATTTGAAACCTTCTGGTGTTATGCTGTGTGTGGCGCCAGCGTCGGAGTGGCGACCACGTTCCTAAGCGTTTGCATGATTTCATTTGCATTATGTATACGTATATGACTTTGATACGGATTTTGACATACTGGTTGTACTCCACTTTGTTATCTGATTTGCTTTCAGTTTTGATCCATATTTCTGTACTCCGTGCTTTACATACTCAGTACATATTTCGTACTGACCCCCTTTCTTCGGGGGCTGCGTTTCATGCCCGCAGGTACAGACATTGGTGATCCTCCACTGTAGGCTTCACTTTCTGCTATTTTGGAGTACTCCTTCTGATCCGGAGTCCACTTTTGGTACAGACTCCTTTTGCTATGTATATGCTCTGTATATTTGACGATTTGGGTACGGCGGGGCCCTGTCTCGCCATATGTCTTTGTTTTGAGTTCGTAGAGGCCTGTAGTCATATATGTGGGGCGAGGGTCCTATATATGTTTGTTTGATTTTGTTCTCTGGTCTTAAAGCGGTCCGTTTGTTTTGATGGCCCTAAATGGCCCTTATGCTTATGTTTGCACTTTCGACCGGCGATGTCTATTCCGCCGCTCAGTTTGTATTTGATATGGCATTTTGATTTGTGCGACCGCTTAAGACATATTTGATAAAGATTCAGTTTGATATGACTTTTATGAATTTTTGGAATATGCTCGGATTTGGTAAATGAATATGCGATTAGGTCTGGGTACCCAGATAGGGTGCCAGTCGCGGCCCACGGGGCTGGGTCGTGACAAAAGTGGTATCAGAGCAGTTTGTCCTCGGAATGTCTACAGGCCGTGTCTCGTAGAGTCTTGTTTATCGATGTGTTGTGCACCACATCTATAAACAGGAAGCTACAGGGCATTTAGGATGTTACCCTTCTTTGGATTCTTAGATCATGCTATAAAGCTGTATGATTAGGATGATTCTCCCCTACGAATTGCTGTATCTACAGCGGGGCTCCAAAGAGCAGAAGTGTCGGTATTTGAAAAAAAAAATGTTTCTGACCCTCTTCCTGCATGTGATTGTAGGTTGATAAATAATGAAGAGGAGCGCTTCAGATGATGGGGTTGGGGGTGCTAATAAGGCCCCTAGGACATCACCAGGACCGAGTAGACGGATCCCCAGCTACTCGATTGAGACCGACCCTTCGGAGGATCCAGAGACAATTCCTCCAGAGTTTTTGATCCCCGGAGCAGAGGCTCCCAGGGAAGACAGTTATGACACCGACCCTTCGGAGGACCCAGCGACGATACCTCCAGAGTTTCTTGCTCCTAGGGAGGAGGATAGCCCCGAGGCTGAGCCACTCGAGCATTCCTCTGGGACGCCGGAGGAGGAGATTCCCGAGGATGTGCCAGCAGCTCCGGTAGTGGAGCAGTATGTTAGACAGGCTTCCCCAGAGAGTGTTACGCCCTATTCCAGCCCTTTGTCCTGGCCGTCGGTGAACCAGGAATTGCCAGGCTACCTACACTCCTCCGATTCAGATGCACGAAATAGTGGGGGCCAGTCGGACGACGAGGATGAGGGACACAGTTCCCACGGCAGCTCCCCAGGTTAGACTCGAGATTGATAAGTATAAACATATAAGTTTCCTAGAATTTTCGATATGTGTATGATATCTGTAAAACGTTGTTCAATGACGATAACGGAAATTTAAAAGGATTAGAGACCTAGTGACCCAAGGCAAGGGCGACTGAGATGTCCCCACCGTCAGTGTGAGTCTGGAAATCCCGGATGAAAGTAAACAGGAAAGTGCCTCCGATGCTGTTTGAGTTGGGCATGTGTGGTAAGTGTCGACGACCTTATAATTCTTAATTGAAGTCATCAGCCTCGTGTGGCTGCGATACGACATGATATGATATGTATGTATGTGTATATGAGTTGGCCCTGTGAGGCATGATTGGTATTTTCTGGTGTACAGGTTTTGGATAGTAAGAAAAACAGAGAAACCTCTGCCCAAATTTTTCCAGAAATATGGAAGTAAATATGTAGACTAAGTACAAAAAGGTCCCGCGATACTTGTCGGACTTTAGTTTTCCTCGGTCGGTGGCCGGAGAACACCTTACGGTGATATTTTTATCAGATTCCACCGACTATTTGGAGGCGGAATTCGTGGGACGAAGACTTAAATCTGTGGGTTACCCGTAATCATGTGTATATGTGTATGAAAGTGAATGTTTAAGATTCAGAAGGGCGACATGGTAATGGTACGACTTAACCGGGGGTGGGACCCGCTATAAAAAACTTTCCAAAAATTTGCTAAGACCCCGATCTACCCTAAAATTACGTGACAAAGGCCGTGCGGGGCAATCAACGAAATTATATCAGCCCTAACGCGTCAAAATGCATGAAAGTTCCGGGGTTAAGCGTGCTCAAGCCAGAGCAATTCTGGGATGGGTGACCCCCTGGGAAGTAATGTAAAGTTTTTCATAAGTGAGAGTGCGATAAATATAAATGGAAATTTGGGGTAACCAAAAGGTAAATAGAATGTGTGTGGAGTAATTAGTGCCCTTTCGGGAGTCGCGCAGAACGAGGCGGACTAAATGGGCAAAAAGAAAAGGGTACAACACCGCTTGGGAAATTGAACGAATTTGAATAACAATCTGAGACGTTCGCCAGTAAGGTATTAGTAAGTGTGTGTATGTGTGTGTGTATGTGTGTGTGTATGGTTTTCGTTTGGTACCCATATGGGACAAGAGCTGAGACCCGGCAACTAATGTTGTGGTAGACGAAAGGTTTTACTAAACCGAATACATGAAGCGAAGCGGGGGGCGACGATCCGAAAGTTGTCAAGTGATAGAAAATCCCTAAGTACATTATAACTCAGTTTAGAATGACGATGTCTGAAAGAGGAAATGAGTATGGAGGGTAGGAAAGATGAAAGATAAGCAGTGGGAACAAGTGGAATCTTTGAAAGAGTCGATGCGCGAGACGCAAGACAATTTGTGTGACAACTTGGCGAATAAATTTACCAATAATGGGGGAAATTCTCATGAATTATTGGAGCCTTAATAGGAGCGATTTGATTCTAATTCGACATTCTATCTGTTGTGCTTCTGCACTCCCGATTCCGATAAGGCTCTGTCTAGTACGCCTCTGTATTTCTGAGCTCGATTATGTTCCCGTCTGATGAATCTTTGTGCGTCTGATTCTGGATACGTTTCTGTCTGGCACACCTTTGTATGTCTGACTCTGGATATAAATCCGTCTGATATGTTTCTGTGCATTTGATTTTGATCACGCGTATGTTTGATACATTTCGGTCTATCTGGTCACAACTCTGTATGATACAATTCTGTACATCTGATTTTGATTACGAATCTGTCTGATACGCCTTCGTACGTCTGACTCCGATCTCAGATTTGTCTAATATACTTCCGTACCTCTGATGTTGACTATGAATCCGTCCGATATGCTTATACGCGTCTGGCCCTAGTTCTGAATCTGTTTGGCATGAAGTGTCTGGTATGAAGAGGGGTTACGATAATGTGGTAGGGAACTCAGCAGTGCAATAAGGAATGATACTAGGATGTCTGGAAAGCGTTCGTTTGTTATAAGAATATATCTTATGGTTCGATGTTTACGTGGGGTATGAGAAAATGTATTATGAAGGCATTTGAATCAGTGATGTGAAAAATTTACCCCCCTAAAGTTAGTAAAGGAGCCGTGTCGGAAAAATCAAAAAAGGACAACTATAAAGAGAACCCTCCCGGAGCAGTATGACGCCCCATAATGTCGATTCAACATTCGAGGACGAATGTTCTAAAGGGGGGGAGAATGTTATGTCCCGTGTTTTCGTATAATTGGAAATCGAGGAATAATTACGACTTGTGTGTTATAAGGACATAATTTAATTTTAGTGAATATGACTATGTTGGTTGGGGAATCTTTAATGTTAAGACATCGGGGAAGGCCGAGAATAAATTTGGAATTTCGGGAATTAGTTTCGGGAATTACAAAATGGGACGTTTTATGAATTGGGCCAAGGAAAATACAACACAAAATTTAGGCCCAAAGAATGGAGGGTGGCCGGCCTTAGCCATGGCCCAAACCCATTACTTTGATGTCATGTGCATAGCACATGACTCTTAAAAGGATATATATCATATATAATTGGATTATTATCAAGACCCTTCAAGAAAACACAAAGCAAGAAAGAAAGAAAAAAGAGAGGGCAATTCGGGTTTGAGAGGAGAAAAGAAAGAAAAGAAAGAAAAATTTTTTGGAGCCAATTCCTTGGTTTAAAAGTTCATCTCTTGTGAAATTATTATCAAGTGCAAAGCCCTCTACAAATTGATATAAGTGTTGTGGCAAGAAAACAATTCTTATCTCCAAGTGAAGGACTTGAAGAAAGGTGAGGATTTCATGCTTTTGTTATGTTATGAATGGTATATGTATGTTGTAGTATGTGTGAATGAATAGAAAACATGGGAATTTTGTGTGTTGGGACTAAGTGTGTGTTAGCCATAGGTAAGCATGTATATTGCATGGTTTTGGTGGCTTGAATTCATGTTAGAATCTAGTATGTGATGGTAGAAATTGTATTAGAAATGAAAGTTGAATGAATTGGGTGGAATTGGAAAAAAATGAATGTTGGCCGTGGCTATGGAAGAAGTTGGAATGGTGATAAATTGTTTTGTTTGATATGTTAGTTGTATGGTTATGATCCTTATAATTTAAATAATGTAAGTTTGCATTGATTTGGAAGTGTTGGAAGAATTATGGCATTGAACTTGGTTGTATGTCATTATGGGAAATTATGCGAATTTATATAGTTTTTGTATAATTGTGAAAGTAAGATCATAGGATGTAAATTGATGTTGTTGTTAGTGAATTCGGAATGAACGACGCAAGTTAGAACGTTCGTTGTAAGTTTTGATGTTTTGAAAGAATTATGGAAAGTAATGAATCTTGAGCAATTTCGTATATGGCTTGGAATATATTTGGAATGATCTTGAATGATCTTGAATGAGTAAATGAATATAATGATGTGGATATAGATTTTAAGTTTTGGAAGGTTAAATGAAAAGTTTCCAACTTAGGTAATAAGGTGGAACTTTGAAGCTAGAGTGGTTTAATTATGATTTGTGTTGTTGTTGATGTGTGGGCTGTTGTTGTTGATGTATTTTGAGCCGAGCTAAGTCTCGGGGTTTTTAGATTTATAGGGGAAATGCTGCCGAAATTTCGGTAGACAAAAATGAAGTTAATGGCATTTTTAAGCCTAAGAATCTCAATTAGTAACTTTGACCATTTGCAGATTTCAGACGAAACGGGACTTGACTTTTGGGAGAGCATACGACGTCTGTAAGGTATGTAAAGCTTCCCACTTCTTCGTTTGGCATGTCTTAGTATGCTAGGTGAATATTGGAACTTCCGGAGCATTTCTGCTCCTCGAAACCCGATCCACAGAAAAGTTACTATTCACTCAATTCAATTGAAGCCTAAGGGCTCTATTTTGGCTAGAATGCCACCAATCGTCCGAAACCTATCGAAATGTGATCGGGTCACCTGGTAATGATTATGTATGACCTTTTGTCCTATTAATGTTCGTAAATTATGTTCTCCACCTCAATTTGACTCGAGGTGGGCCCGCTAACCCCGAGACGCCCTATTTGTCCTATCGGGCTCTCCTTTGGAATAAGGTTTGATATGAACCCTTTGATTTTGAAACGTTCTGCTATGAGCTATGTTATGAATATTATGATATGCTAGGTTACGTTTTGAGCCATACGTACCATTTTGGAAACTTTTTGTGAAACGAACCTTCGTATCGACTAAGTATTCGATTATTTTGTACTATGGAATGACTTATGAAACTATTATGTTTTGAAAGACTATTTTGAAATATAATTTGCATTTGTTTGCTCACGACTCCGCTCGTGCCTCATTATGACTTCGTTCACCGGTTCCCGAGCCGGTTATGATTCGTGCGCCTTACAATAATTCGGCCGTATGCTGTGTTACGGTTCCCGAGGCTTCGCCATAGGGCCGGGTTCCGTTTGGAGTTATGCTGTGATATGGCTCGTGATGCGATACGCTCACCTATGTTTGTGTTTGTGTTCGGAGATACGGAGATTTGAAACCTTCTGGTGTTATGCTGTGTGTGGCGCCAGCGTCGGAGTGGCGACCACGTTCCTAAGCGTTTGCATGATTTCGTTTGCATTATGTATACATATATGACTTTGATACGAATTTTGACACACTGGTTGTACTCCACTTTGTTATCTGATTTGCTTTCAGTTTTGATCCATATTTCTGTACTCCGTGCTTTACATACTCAGTACATATTTCGTACTGACCCCCTTTCTTCGGGGGCTGCGTTTCATGCCCGCAGGTACAGACATTGGTGATCCTCCACTGTAGGCTTCACTTTCTGCTATTTTGGAGTACCCCTTCTGATCCGGAGTCCACTTTTGGTACAGACTCCTTTTGCTATGTATATGCTCAGTATATTTGACGATTTGGGTACGGCGGGGCCCTGTCTCGCCATATGTGTTTGTTTTGAGTTCGTAGAGGCCTGTAGTCATATATGTGGGGCGAGGGTCCTATATATGTTTGTTTGATTTTGTTCTCTGGTCTTAAAGCGGTCCGTTTGTTTTGATGGCCCTAAATGGCCCTTATGCTTATGTTTGCACTTTCGACCGGCGATGTCTATTCCGCCGCTCAGTTTGTATTTGATATGGCATTTTGATTTGTGCGACCGCTTAAGACATATTTGATAAAGATTCAGTTTGATATGACTTTTATGAATTTTTGGAATATGCTCGGATTTGGTAAATAAATATGCGATTTGGTCTGGGTACCCAGATAGGGTGCCAGTCGCGGCCCACGGGGCTGGGTCGTGACAACGTGTATAGTGCATATGCATTGCATTCACACTTTATACATTATTGAATTGCATTGTACTATGGTTGGTATTGTGATATTCTTGTGATGTACTTGTGATATACGAATTCGGATTGAATATATTGAGATTTGGCACATTTGGGCTTAGAATCTATAACATAGGTGATGGCGGGTATGTTGTTACTGGCTCGTGATTGACTTATACTTCGTTGACTTACTTGTTTATCTTACTTTAATGCCTTGACATATGTTAGCTAATCTTAGTCGGCCTATGATACCTACTAGTACTTGTTGTTTGTATTGACCTTGTCACGTCCCGAACCATGGCTTGGGCGAAACACGACACTCTCTGCCTTACTGCATGTGACCGAGCGAACCACATGACTTGCTGAATAGTCATGAGGCTAACATGAGCGGAAATATAACATAAGCATGATGGGTTTTGAGAAAACACATGTAGTCATAATGATAAATGAAATACTCGCTCAAAACATGAGTGCGGAAATAACATGAGTTGAGCCAAAGATGGAAAAACACCTTGCATGCCTGACATAACTAAACTGGCTAGTCTATGAAACCTCTAATCATGAGTCTTAACTGGAAAACGTACTTGCTGGGACAAGGCCCCCACCTTTAAATGCATAATTGATAAAATAAAGATAACTGACTAAAACTCCGAATGAGATGGGGCTCACCAACAGGCTAATACGAGCAAATCCGACTGAGCATATGCGTCGTCATGTAAATCCGTACCAACATCGTGAAATGCAGGCCCCCGGGCAATAGAAAGGGATACGTCAACACATTGAATGTACCGGTATGTAAAGCAACTGAATGAAATAACATGGGACATGGAAATAACATAATGAAAACTGAAACTAAAACTGGAACTGAAGTCTGGTCATGAACATGAATACATATAGATATAATATGAGTAAAAACATTGTAAGTAGGGAGAGCATTGCATAAACCGACAACATGATATCACCACGTGGGCACGTGGAGTTTGGTACCTCGCCAGACAAACAGAGCTCCCACACCTTGCCAAGGGCGAGATGAAAACATGACATGAAAGATGTCACGACCCAAACTGGAGGATCATGACGGGCAGTTGATACTAGTGAAGCACCACCTTACATGCATCTGTAACATCAACATAAACATAGGTGTGCCGATAGGGCCATCATATGACTCTCGATAAACTCATAAGGAACATGCGTGTATTAACTAATCTGGAAGACTCATCTGTATGAATACGCTGAACATACTGCATAAGCCGATAAGGCTATCATAACCGCCTGTGACAACTGTGAAACCACATGTCTGGACCTCATTTGACAATACATAACTATCGATAAGCCTCTACTGGAAAGTGTAGCACAACGTGGCTGGGTCAGGGCCCCGCCATACCCATACGCATGTGCATACACACACACACACATATATATATATATATATATATATACATGAGACCATGCTGACTTCTGTCATCTATGGAACAAATGGAGTGCATCAACCTCATCTGCTGAGCTGACATCCTAATAGATGGATTACCAACCTGTATCTTGGGACCTGCTTGCATGAAACACAACCTTTCGCCCCCCCCCCCCCCCCTAAAAAAAAGCAATAGGGGAGTCAGTAGGAATAATGTACTGAGTATGTATGGCGTGAAAACAACATATACACAAGAATCATAAAAAGAATCTGAGACATGAGAATCATCTGTATGACTGTATATCTGAAAGTGTCTATATAACTTTATATAACTGAAAGTGCCTCTGAGGGCATATAATATGCATGCTTTCTTTCAAAAATCAAACACATATATCATAATATACCTGTTAGTGCTGTGAACGTACATCCCGATCCATAAATGTTAGTGCTGCGGAACGTGCAGTCCGGTCCATACATCATATTATGTCGGCCCCGCTGTGGACATCATCATCCTCATCGTATACCAGCTGATCAGGTGGTGATGCGTATATAACACCTATCCCTTTCCTCATGCCCTATATATGTGTATAACATGCGCGTATATAACGCCTTCTGGTCATGGGTCAATGTGCATATGTATAAATGAATGCAATGCATAAGTATGATGAATAAATAAAACTCTCGGAGTGACATAAAGTCGTGCTACCTCCGATAAACATCTTTGAGCTAATATCATCAATATACGTAATCTCAAGACCCATGTACAGAAGCAATGATCATCAAAGGGGTACAGGAACATCAAAGATTAGAGTACTCGTAATGCTTCTAAGAGTAAAGTGATATGGAAGTTCATTCATTTGCTTGTTTACTCATATCATAAGGATCATGCCAAAGTGAAAGGAAGGATAGCCTTAACATACCTCACGTCCTCCAAGAAACCCAACCACAAACTTTCCACAATTAATATGTCAAACCTATAATTAATGGAATACGTATATGACTTTAGAGGGCTTTCGTATATCGTATATATCAATTGATAACTTGGTTCTAAGACGAAATGGGCAGCATCTCCCCTATATCACTAGTACCTCCCAATTCCATATATCACAACAACAACCAAAACAAAGAAATAAATCTCAACAACACAACATATATATCCATAACAACTTCATAATACCTTATAACGAGCGACAAGATCGAGCTAGGATATGTACAACCCATAGCACCTTTTGTATTGTTTCTTCTTAACTTAATAAAATTCTCAACATGATAAGGAAATCACTTACTAAAAATTGCAGCCTTATATCATATAATTATGTCACGACCCAACCTGAGGGTCATGACGGGCACCCGGTGCTAACCTACCGAGCACTTCTGAACATACGTCTCATAATCGTTCTAGGTGGGCCACAAAGCTAGCTGATGGTCGTCATACTCGGTAAGAGAATATAACACAAGATAATGGAACCTCTCTATTTAATCATCAACAACTATGCCCATAAACACAAGCCAAAAAGGCTGCCAAAATATTATGCAACAGTACAAACCGATAAGGTTATGAAACTTCTAACTATCCACACATGTCTATGAGCCTCTATATAGAGTACTGGAAATTATAAGGACTGGACGGGGCAGGAATCCACCATGCCCAAGTATATGCACAGAAGAGTAGTACCAATAAACTGCAGCTCCGAAGCAAATGGAGCGCTCTTAAGACTCCGCTGGTAAAGCTCCTAAGGGTCTGGTCCATCTCCCTATTTTTCTGAGGGCATGAACGCAGTGTCCACAAGAAAGGACGTCAGTACGAATAATGTCCTGGGTATGTAAGGCATGAATAACAACATAACAATGGATATAGAACATAAAATGAGATATGGATAACTTGTACATCTAATTGCCTCTTAAGGAGAACATCATGCATGCTTGGCATTCTTTTTTTTTAAAAAACAATTGTACATATATAATATAATAGTGTTGCGGAACGTGCATCCTGATCTATATATCATATCATCATTACATATATTGCTGCGGAACGAACAGCCTGATCCATTTAACTATATATCCCGTGTCCGGGACTAGATCATAGTATTCCAACGGATCAGGTAGTTATGCATATATAAGCCTCACCTTTCCCCATTCCACATATATATATATATATATATATATATATATATATATATATATATATATATATATATATATATATATATATATATATATCATATACATATATAATATAAGTAGCACGCATGAGAGCCCAATTAAAAGCTACCACTTTATCGGACTGATGTAAGGTCGGTAGCCTCTGATTTATATTATTGAACAATCATCATCATTGTTACACCTCTCGTTTTCATTGTAGGAAAAACATACGGCTCTCTAGTTGAGCATGCCTTGAAATGGAGATTTGTATTCGAGTATTGAGATGCTATGTATTTTTACCCGGTGCAGGTATTCTAGGTATATTACAGGATTAGAAATTGAACAAATTGAACTGACGAAGGCGGAGCAGATTCAGGGAATTCTGTAGACATCAGACATTATCGACGAACCGTCGATCATGTCGATGGGCCATCAATATGCACCGTCACTATATTCTGAAAATCCTGATTTGTAGAAGCAGATCGATGAGAGACGTCGACAGGCCGTCGATCTTCGCTGTCAATATTACTCTGCATTTCAGATTTGCAGAAGCAAGTCGACAGAGCAAGTCGATGGACCGTCGACAGGTCGACGTGAGCGTCGACCCGCTTCTCTGAAACTTTCCAGCTTCAGCTATAAATAGACGAGTTGAGCTCCAAATATTTTGATTTCAGTGTCTCTCTAAGTCTTGAAGGTTCTAGAAAAATTCTCTTGTCATATCATCATATATCCAAGGGAAATCAAGGAGTAAACACCAATAATTTGTAGAATCAAGTGCAAGGATACTCTCTAGGGTTTGTGGAAACCAAGGATCTCTTTAGTGTTGAAGTAGGGTTTTCTCCAAGTGAAGTAATTCCATTCAAAGTCCATTCTTACATCATCAAAGGTACGTTTTATGTTCAATTCATGTTATTAAGAGGGAGGATAATATGGAGTATAAATATGGAAATAGTGATACTCTTGATTAATGACTTAACTTGAATAATAGTTCTTGACATGTTATGAGTACAAACTTGTGTTGAATGATACGAATGATATTAAAGGAGTATTTTATGAGAACGAATATGATGTTGTAATATAGTTGTGGTTATGGATGATCTTGAAGGTGGATTTAAGAAGTAAACAATGTTTAACATAAATAATCTATTGATTATGTTATCATGAGTGTTCTTATTGATGTTTGAGGGTTATCTTATTTCATGGAAGAAGTTGTCGAAACAAAGAAAATGTCGCCAAATCTTCATTAGCTCTTAGTTGCTTAAGCTTAAGCTTAAGCATGTTTCCGGTTGTCTAATCTTAGTACAAATTCTCTTGAAGGTAGAATCGCGAGCTTGAAAGGCAAGCAATTAGATGATAAAGTTGAGGAGACGTAGAGGTATGTAAGGCTAGCCCTTCCTTCAAAGGCATGATTCTTATATATATATATTGTAACTCCTTTCCGGTAATTCCCATGACCTTCTTACCTTCCAAAAGACGAAAGCTAAAGCGTATTAAAAGTCTCCTACGAGATGGAGACGAGATATGCTCCTTGACAATGATATGATGTTATTATGATGTTAATAATCTATACATGATTCCTTGATGCTATTTATTGTGTATAACCTCACATTATAGTGCTAGTTCCTTCAAGGTGAGACATGACGATCATGATGTTCCATAATGTAATTAGAGGTTACCGACCTTACGTCACTCCGATAAAGTTACAGTGTTTACTTGAGATCCTATGCATGCTTCATGAGAAGTATATATGTATAATGACACCGCACCTAGATGGCCGGTGTCACCACCCAGCTAGGGGCCGCGACGGGTACCCGGGGCTAACCACCGAGCACCACTCGTTCTATCGCTCATTTTCTCATTTTATACCCTTTTTATCATCTTTATACGCATAGCGTAGGAAAAATCATAGCTCATATGGAAACATAAAATACTTTCATGCACATGTGCCCTTGCGCTAGCAAAATAATATATATATGTATAGATATACAGCAGCGATCTCGTGAGACCATCTAACCCGCACTGCGTATCTACGAGCCTCTATTAGAGTACTGAACATAGGGACGGGACAAGACCCCGTCGTGCCCAAAAATACATATACATGGCTATATATACACAAAAGAATAGTCATAAGCACCTCCGGGACAATGGAGGGCTTCCAATCAGCTGACAGCTACCACGGATCTGGATCGAGCTCTCCTCCCTGTCTACCTGTGGGCATGAACACAGCGTCCAAAGAAAGAGAAATTCAGTACGAATATTGCACTAAGTATGAGAGGCATAAACAATGAAATAAGACAATGATATAGAGAAGATACTCATGTGGAATATCGGAATCCAACTGCCAAGTATAAGAAAACAATTCATGCTGTCTTACTCATGCTCATCATCATATCATATCATATCATATATGCATCATATATAAACTGCCCGTCCATATCGGATCGGTGTGATAATCATAAGATGAGCCCGCATCCAGGCCTCCCGCGTCCAGGGTAACATCTCATGCCGCCCACTAGTGGTGTCTGCTCATGCCATCTGGCCATGGTGTGTCGCATAGCTGCCCGCCTTGGCGGTGACTGCCCGGCCAAATAGGCGCGGTGTAATAGTAATATCATCATATACTCATCACAATATGCTTAGCTTATCATAATACATACTCTATCGGGGTGACGTAAGGTCGTGATCCCCCGATTGCATTATGGAACAATCATGGACATTCTGCCTCACCTTGAAGGAATTAGCATATAAGGTGAGTGTAAGCGATAAATAACATCATGAGCCTTTCTATACTTTAAATCATTACCTTGTGTAGCTAATTATAGACATAGGCTCATGGATAAGAAACAAGTTACGCTATAGGATTCATGCCATTAGAAAGAAGGGACTAGCCTCACATACCTTTGACGTTTAACTAAGCTATCGCTCGCTTGTTCTCATTCGATATCGCGTCTCTACCGTCAAAAGAGAATTCACAATTACGTTAATTAATCGACTATAAGAACGCGTTACTAACTCTAGGGAAAATTGGACAACACTCCCTTTGTTTGTACTACTTCTCCCATGTTCTATGTCAACTCCCAAACGCTCACAATGATACTCACAATGTTGAATTCAACAATCATCATTTACATGCATTAACCGCATTCCACCATTTCTCTTCATTTTTCCCACATTTATGGTTTTTGGTTCACTATCGTATTTTCTCATGTATCACATTTATCTCATGGTTTACATGTCATTTATAACGTATTCATACTCACAACACACTAACATTCATGATTCAATTCTATTACCATTCACTCATGGCACTATTCACTCATTTATAACCCATTTGCTATGTTTTTCTACAACTCGGGTATCTTAACCTTCCAATACCTTAAACAACATGGTAATGTCATGAAACATACCTTAGATGATGGTTGAACAAGTCTTGAGTGGAATTGCTCCTCTAGCACCAAACCGTACTTCACTCTTTTTTTGGAACTTCTTGGTTTGGATGAACATCACTTGAGTTTCACACACTTTGTTTCATGGATTTAATGTTGTTGTTCTTGATCTCCATTTGATTCTCTTAAATTCTTGTATATGAAGTGTTTTGGAGTACTCTAGAGAGTTCTTGAATCGTGTAGGTGAGAAATGAAATAAAATGAGCTTAGGGTCCCTTTTTAATAACTCAAAATCTGGTTTTTAATGAACAGAAGTCGGGGTGTACAATGGCTGTATACCCAGTTTATGGGTCGTATACTGGTTTACCGTCCGTCCTCCACGACCGTATTTAAGCATATCAGAAACAAAAAGGTTTGCTGTAGGTCATGGTGGTTTACGGTCACAGTTTACGGGCCGTATTTCAATTTACGGTCTGTATTCTGAGTCGTATTTTACCATTTAACATTTGGCAGAAAGTTGAAATTTTTGGAATGTTGACGGACGATGGCACTTTACGGTCCGTAAATCACTTTACGAGTCGTATTCCATTTTACGACCACTGGGCTGAAATGAAATTCTGCAACTTCCTCATTTTCAAAGTTCATAAATAGTCATTCCCTACATAGTAAAACATCGCACACTCCTGCCCTTCGGTGGTCTATTCATTGTTGGTTCACGAAAATATTCTGAGGTGTAACATTCTTCCCCCCCCCCCCCTTTTGGAACATTCGTCCTCGAATGCTAAACACACGGGATTCTACGGAAATTTCGCCAGAGTTTCCCCTATAATTTGACACCACCAACCTGTCACAACAACCCATAATATCATCGCCTTACAGGGCTACATCACAATATCAACATATCCGTGGCCACACATGGTCAAAAGCCTAAAAATGAAGCGTACATACCTCATATCATCGGCGTTTCGTCTTGGATCTCTCCCGGGGGTTGGAATAAGTGTGGGTACTTGGACTTCATGCTCTCTTCTGCTTCCCATGTCATTTCCTCCCGGTTATCGTTTCGCCATAAGACTTTGACTGAAACTACCTCTTTATTTCGGAGTCTCCGCACCTGCCTATCTAAAATAGCAATAGGTACCTCTTCATAGGTAAGCCGTTCTGTCACTTGCACATCATCTATCGGGACAATCTTGGTGGGGTCTCCAATACACTTGCGGAGCATCGAAACGTGGAAAACTGGGTGGACAGATTCAAGCTCCGAAGGCAAATCCAATTCATAGGCAACCTGACCCACCTTGCGGACGATTTTGTAGGGTCCAATGTATCTGGGACTTAGCTTTCCTTTCTTACCAAATCTCATCACCCGTTTCATTGGCGATACTTTCAAGAACACCCAATCACCGGCTTGAAATTCCAAGTCTCGTCGGCAATTGTCGGCATAGGACTTTTGGCGACTTTGGGCTGGCAACAACCGATCTTGGATCACCTTGAATTTTTTGATTGCTTGTTGGACCAATTCAGGGCCCACTAGTTGTGCTTCTCCTATTTCGAACCATCCAATTGGAGATCTACATTGCCTCCCATATAAAGCATCATATGGAGCCATTTGAATACTGGAATGATAGCTGTTGTTATATGCAAATTCAATTAGCGGTAAATGATCATCCCAACTTCCACCAAAATCCAGCACACATGCTCGTAACATATCTTCCAAGGTTTGAATAGTACGCTCGGCTTGTCCATCCGTCTGCGGATGAAACGCCGTGCTAAGCTTCACTTGAGTGCCTAAACCTTCTTGAAAGGATTTCCAAAACTTAGTTGTAAACTGTGCTCCTCTATCTGTGATAATAGATAATGGGATTCCATGGAGTCGCACAATTTCTTTGAGATACAACTTTGCATAGTCTTCCGCTGAGTACGTGGTCTTGACTGGAAGAAAATGGGCTGCTTTCGTCAGCCTATCCATGATCACCCATATAGAATCATACTTGCCACGGGAAAGGGGTAATCCCACTATAAAATCCATGTTGATCACTTCCCATTTCCAGGTTGTTAAACCCCGTATATTTATACGTCGAATTATTCGCAAGAAAATCAACTCAAGTTAAAGACGGGATCATTTTCGGACACGAAATAGAAACTTTTAATTTTCAATTTTAAATTAGAAAAATTGTTTATAAATTTTATTTAGTGTAGAAATATTATTGGAGATTAGGACTTAATTAATTGTGATTAGATTACTAAGTGAGAATTAGGGATTAATTAAATTAATTAAGCTTAATTATTAAAGTGGGCCCCACCCGAAATTAATTAAAAAATATATATATGTTCAAGAAGGTGGAATAATGACTCACAGGGGGGGGGGACACGTGTCCCCCTAGGATCAAACCTATATATATATGAGTTTTAGTGGAAAATAAATCATTTTCACAACTTTTTCACAAAAAAATTCAAAAAAAAAGAAGAAATGAACCATGGCTGCTCACGGCTAGCCATGGTGGTGAAGAAAACTTTTGATCTTTGAATATTTGGATCAAATCCAAGTGCAATACTAACCCAAGGAGGTGATAGCAACATTAGATTTTAAGTTGGAGAAGAAGAAATCGTAAAATCAGAACAATTGAGCATACAAATTTCTCCGAGGAAATTGTGGTAAGATTTTCCTATTTTATGGTGTAGTTGTGTTAATAATGTTGTAATGAAATTATTAAAATTGAATTGGACGAAATCGGAAGTAAGAAAATACATGAAATTGTTATTATGTGAAATTGTAGGTTGAAATGGATTTAGAATTGTATTGGGCTGAGATATGGGAATTTTGTGTGTATATCGTTGTTGTTGGTATTTCTGTGTTGACAGGAGGATAATTAGAAATTTGGGTTAGGCGAATATATAGGGGAAATGCTGCCCGATTCTCGTTAAGTCCTTAAATAAGGAAAAACCCTAAACGAGAAATATTAGTTAAAGAATAAGTTCTATAGGCGACGTCCTACGGATTTACGAACTAGAAAGTATAGTTACTAACGATAATGTTACTCTTATATTCAATAGGCTAAAAGAGCGACGAGGCGAACGGATTTACGAATAGTGGCTAACAGGTATGTAAAGTTGTCCCTTCTTTCTTTTGGCATGTCCTAGACTTAAGTGATGAATGATATGAACCTTGGGGTAACTCTATTCATAAGTTCCGAATGTGATTCATGATTCTTATTCACTTCTTGATGTTAGAACTCTTAAGTGATTAAGTTTTCCTCTCGAGTTTTCTATGCGTTGGATAGTAGTTGATATATATAACACTCTATCCCTAGAGACTGTGGAGAAATTTGTATCGTTGGCCTCTTGTGTTTTATGTTCATAATTCCCAGAGACTTTTCACGTTAGCTTCTTGTGTCACCAGATGAGTTTAGAGTATCCTTTTTCGAGTTTTACATGCATGTATATGTATTATATGTGGATCGGGTCGTACGTTCCTCGGCACTAACATATTATATATGGATCGGGCCGTACGTTCCTCGGCACTATTATATTATATATGGATCGGGCCGTACGTTCCTCGGCACTATTATATTATATATGGATCGGGCCGTACATTCCTCGGCACTATTATATTATATATGGATCGGGCCGTACGTTCCTCGGCACTATTATATTGTATATGGATCAGGCCGTACGTTCCTCGGCATTATTATATTATATATGGATCGGGCTGTACGTTCCACAGCACTAACAGTTATACTATAATCTATGCCTGTCATACGCCGTAAAGTCAAATTCAGTTATATAGAGTTATGCAGATATTATCACATGTTGGCCACGGATGCATTCACTTATTGAGACTGCTTTTCATGATTCATCTGTACCTGATGTTCTGCTTTATATACTCAGTACATATTCCGTACTTTCCCCCTTTCTTCTGGGGGTTGCGTTTCATGCCCGCAGGTACAGACGCTCAATTCAGTGATCCCCCAGCTTAGGAGTTCATTTCTGCTGTCCTGGAGAGAGCCGTTGTTCCGGAGCCTAGATTTTGGTACAGACCTTCTTTTGTATATGTATATATGTTGCCCAGGGGTACGACGGGGCCCTGTCCCGTCATATTTCACTATCGATACTCTTAGAGGTCTGTAGACATGTATGTGGGTTGTATTCAAACGTGTTCGGTAGTGTCTGTGTGATCATTATGGATGTTCTGTCGCTGTAGCAGCCTTGCCGGCTTGCATATATTGTTGTTTCGTTATAGCAGCCTTGTCGGCTTACTTATATTATCGTTTTGTAGTGGCAGCCTCGTCGGCTTGCGTATGTTAATACGATGTGATGTGATTAATTGAGGGCCTATAGTATCAGTCCGATAATATTGACAAGTACGTATGGGTGTCCAGTTCGGGCACTAGTCATGGCCCATGGGGATAGGTCGTGACAAAAGTGGTATCAGAGCAGTTCGTCCTCGGAGTGTCTACAGACCGTGTCTAGTATAATCTTGTTTATCGGTGTGTTGTGCACCACATCTATAAACAGGAAGTTACAAGACATTTAGGACGTTATCTTTTCTTCTTATCCTAGATCGTTCGATAGAGCTGTATTATCAGGATAAACCCTTCCTAACAAACTATTATGTTTACAGCTATGCCTCCAAAGAAAGCGACAGCTGCCCAGAAGGGCAAATCGATAGCGGGGGATACTAGCCAGACTCGGAGAGTTACTAGGGCTCGTGCCCAGTTTATGCCTGAGGTTGGGTTCCAGTCCGCGAGTTCTGCTACACCGCCACATCCAGAGGAACCTCGGACAGCGACAGCTCCAGGTCAGGGGGCGGCTCCACCGCTAGTTCCTGAGGTTCCAGCATTTGAGCCTCCAGCTCCTCAGCCAGGGGCGGAGGATAGAGCCATGAGAGATGCAGTTCAGTTACTCACCAGAATAGTGGTAGGACAGGCTCGCAGGCATGGACTTGGGGTTGACCAGATGGATAGACATGACAGTTTGGGAGCCCGTGACTTCCTAAGCTGTAATCCTCCAGAGTTTTTTGGGTCGAAGCCCGAGGAAGACCCGCAGGAGTTCGTTCGGCAGATGCAGTGTACATTGCGGATAATTAAGGCTTTTGAGAGTGAGTCTGTTGAGTTAGCTTCATATCGGTTGCGGGATGTAGCTGTCAATTGGTATGAGTCGTGGAAATTGTCTAGAGGCGAGGATGCTCCTCCACCAGTGTGGGATGAGTTTGTGGAGGCCTTCCTTGGC
The DNA here is from genome assembly GCF_019175385.1 of Lycium barbarum. Taxonomy (NCBI): domain Eukaryota; kingdom Viridiplantae; phylum Streptophyta; class Magnoliopsida; order Solanales; family Solanaceae; genus Lycium; species Lycium barbarum. The sequence continues at coordinate 78,396,912 of NC_083339.1, read as the reverse complement.
CACTTTCTGCCTCCAGAGATGCGGCGAGCTAGAGTTGATAGATTCCTACAGTTGAGACAGAGGGGCAAGAGTGTTCGAGAGTATAGTCTAGAGTTTGACTCATTAGCTAGATATGCGCCCACCATAGTAGCTGATATGACGGATAGAGTGCATCGGTATGTGATGGGGTTAGATTGTTATATGATTGATAGCTGTATGGTAATGGCTTCCCAGTCGGGGATGGATATTGCTCGAGTACAGGCATATGCATAGGGGGTAAAGGATCGACACAGAGGGCGTCAGCCCGACAGAGGTTATGACGGGGGCCAGCATAAGTGAGCCAGGTCGGCTAGTTATTCTGGTGAGTTTCGAGGCAGGCAGCCTCAGCAGTATAATAGATATCCTTCTCAGCCAGCCCGGAGTGCACCCCCACAGTTCACAAGTAGGAGATTCGATAGCACAGGACACTCAGGAGCCGGTCAGAGCTCCAAGGCTTCGGGTTCTTAAGTGGACAGAGGTTCTAGTCAGTCGAGGCCACCTTTGCCTCGGTGTTCTCGATGTGGTAGGTATCATTTCGGGGAATGTTATCACACTACAGGTGCTTGTTTTTCTTGCGGCCGTCAAGGCCATCTTATGAGAGAGTGTCCATATAGAGGCGGTTCAGGTGGTATGGCTCAGTCTACGGGATCGGTTGCTGGTTCATCTTCTTCTGTGACTATGCGCCCTATGGGGCAGGGTATTCAGGTACCAGCAGGCCGTGGTAGAGGTCGTGGCGGAGTTTCCAGTTCTAGCGGTCCTTCGAACCGCATATATCCCTTGGCTAGTAGACAGGATCAGGAGGCGTCACCAAATGTGGTTAGAGGTATACTATCGATTTTCTCCCGAGACGTATATGTATTGATAGACCCAGACTCTACTTTATCGTATATTTCACCCCTTGTTGCTAGTAGAATTGGGATAAAACCTGAATCGATAAAACTATTTGAGGTAGCTACCTCGGTAGGAGACTCTGTTATAGCAAGGAAGTAACTAAAGAATAGAATATGATTAGTGTGAAACGGAAAAGTAAATGTAGAACGAATAAGAAAGACTTAAAAAGTTCTATAGGGAAAGCTCAGAATAAAAGTCAAATGGTAACGAAAGTGAAAGCGAGCACAGGAAGAGAATAAGTTAATAGAAAGAGGAAGATAAGAAGGAAGCGAGTGGGATTACAGTATAACGATGCATTATGACATGTATAGCTACGAATCTAAGGTGTAGCATGACGAGAAGGTGATAAGACAAGACCACTATTGAGATGAATTGATATGATTTTGAGTAAGTTAGAAGTTAGCATTAGGTATACAACAAGGGTGAAAGCACATGAGGCATAAAGGAGTACTGCGTATATGTAACTCCACCTCAGAAATAGTGAAATCCTTAAAGGACAGGGATTGTCGATTTGCGAAACAACTGATGTATTGTGAATTTATTAGAAGAAACAAATGATATCCGTTGGGATAAAGAGGGTGCTATAAGAAAACTTGGAACATTTATCATTAGAATATAAGTGCTACTGAATGGAGAATTTGAAACGACGATAAGCACTACCTAATTACTGATTGGGATGAATGGAGTGTGGCTTCTGACAAATTGCTACATTAATTACATCACTCGAGTACCAATCATCAGACAAGATTTTGTACTATATATCGAGAGTTCTCAGGGCCTCATGATTGTGTTGGAGTTTCATACGTAGGAAATCTAAGTTATAAGTGATAAAGGAGAGACACGGATATGGTATAAATACAACCCCACAGGGGGGAAACGGGTGAATGAAATGCAAGTGCGAGATGGAAATAATTGACGCTGCAACACGTTTAATGTGAATTCCTAAACTATAAGTGAGATCCCTTGCTGAAACAAATTAGTGAGAATTAAAGGCCAACAATAAACAGATAAAATCCAAGACGGCATTTAAGACAGTGCTGAGAATTATGGATAAAGACCTTGGATAATATGACATCAGAAGGTGGAGGCTTACAAAAAAAATGAGGAATACGACAAGAAAATGGTATCGAGTAACTTAAAAGGATATTAGAAAGAATAGCAAGGTTATACGAGATTAGAGGTTAAGATGCCGACAACGGAGTTATTGGCTAATGATATTGTGATTTATAAGTAGCAAAGAAGAAAGGATAGGGAATCCCCTATAGTAGAATATGAGAAAATTGAAAGGTAAGTAAAGGAAGGGAAAGGAGTATGATAAAACAGACAGCAAGTGAGTTTTGGTACAATAAGATATGTAGAGCAGATTAAATCATGAGAAGGAAAGGCTATGACTAAGACTGGATGCACTTCGTACGAATTGTACAAGAATAGTTATGCAACCTACGAATGTTTGTATGCTAAGGACGAGACCAAGTAAGTACTTGATAAGGAGGGTAAGAATTCAGTAACAACAATGTGATTGCGATATTTGGGATGCATAACAGAAAGGTATAAAACGGTTTGAGGCAAAACTACAGAGATATAATTAGTACTGAGGGAAAAGGCCATAGTTAAGCCTTGATATCAATTAAATGCTATGAGAGAAGGATATAGGGTCTACATAAAGACTGGCGAGGTGACAATAAGGTATTTTCGGGGTTGATTTGAGCACCTACACATACTTGTGTAAAGATTGCAATAGGATGCGTGGTAGGAGAACTAAGAGCAAATTTGAGTAAAAGGGCAATAGAGGAGTTTGAATCAAAAATAAAGAAACGACCCGAGATAATATGCCCAAAGTAGTGTCAGTTACGTTAAGGGAAATTGCAAAATGATTTAACTGAGACAATTAGAACAAGCAAGTTACTAGTTACTAGATGACAGTAAAGATATAATATAAGGAGACCCTAGCGCTATTCGATAGCCAACCCTAAAGATCGAGATCCATGAGTTAAAGAACTTTAAAAGAAAGTCAGAAAGTGACACATGATGCTGAGAATTCCAGAATACGGGCTATAACAACAGAGTAAAGCAAGGGTATTGGAGTGGAAATATGTTACCCTCTGGGAAGTTTCGTTTTACTCATAGAACCTGCGAAGGGCCTACAGGTTACCAGAGGCATGCAATGCTCCAGGGATATTAAAGTCTAATGAACTGACGAGGGACGTCTGCGCATTACAAGATCTTGTTTAAAGATAAGGAGGTAAAGTGAAGTGAACGATACATCATGTTAAGGGAATAACTATAAGAAAAAAAAAGTCGAATTATGACTACATACATCATGAGTACAAGTCTAAATAAATCGATGACAGTACAACTGAACAGTATGCAGATAAGAGAGACAGTAACACTTCAGCAGAACAGCTCGAAATACAGTTGATAACCAACTGTAAAACAATGGGAAAGGCAAAGACAACGACGTGGAATAATTGCCTCAAGGAGCAACGGAAGAAGGAGATGGTACAGGAATGACTATGTGGAGGCCTGAAATGCTTTATAATGAATTCTAGCGAATCGACCAATGAAGGGCATAATTAAATAAGAGAACACTTGAGAAAGTATTGGGAATTCAGGATCAGTTTAACATTCGAGGATGAATGTTCTAAAGCGGGGAAGGATGTTATACCCCGTATATTTATACGTCGAGTTATTCGCAAGCAAATGGACTCAAGTTAAAGACGGGATCATTTTCGGACACAAAATAGAAACTTTTAATTTTCAATTTTAAATTAGAACAATTGTTTATAAATTTTATTTAGTGTAAAAATATTATTGGAGATTAGGAATTAATTAATTGTGATTATATTACTAAGTGAGAATTAGGGATTAATTAAATTAATTAAGCTTAATTATTAAAGTGGGCCCCACCCGAAATTAATTAAAAAATATATATAAAACAAATATGTTCAAAAAGGTGGAATAATGACTCACAAGGGGGGGGGGGGGGGGGGGGACACGTGTCCCCCTAGGATCAAACCTATATATATATGAGTTTTAGTGGAAAAATATTCATTTTCACAATGTTTTCACAAAAAAATTAAAAAAAAAAAAGAAGAAATGAACCATGGCTGCTCACGGCCAGCCATGGTGGTGAAGAAAACTTTTGATCTTTGAATATTTGGATCAGATCCAAGTGCAATACAAACCCAAGGAGGTGATAGCAACATTAGATTTTAAGTTGGAGAAGAAGAAATCGTAAAATCGGAACAATTGAGCATACAAATTTCTCCGAAGAAATTGTGGTAAGCTTTTCCTATTTTATGGTGTAGTTGTGTTAATAATGTTGTAATGAAATTATTAAAATTGAATTGGACGAAATCGGAAGAAAGAAAATACATGAAATTGTTATTATGGGAAATTTTCGGTTGAAATGGATTTAGAATTGTATTGGGCTGAGTTATGGGAATTTTGTGTGTATATCGTTGTTGTTGGTATTTCTGTGTTGACAGGAGGATAATTAGAAATTTGGGTTAGGCGAATATATAGGGGAAATGCTGCCCGATTCTCGTTAAGTCCTTAAATAAGGAAAAACCCTAAACGAGAAATATTAGTTAAAGAATAAGTTCTATAGGCGACGGCCTACGGATTTACGAACTATAGCATGAATTCCTTTCCTCTTCGTGAATCCCTATATTCCGGAAAGCTAAAAAGCCTATATCCATAAGTGCCCATATAGGATAAAGAGATATGATAAGATGTTGCCATGTTGATAATGATGTTATTCATTGTTCACACTCACCTTATGTATTGTTCCCTTCAAGGTGAGGCAGAATGCTCATATATGTTCATAATGGAATCGAGGGTTCACGACCTTACGTCACCTCGATAGAATGCTGTCGTGCTAGAGTCTTTATGCATATATGATGACAAGTATATTTGATAAGCATTTTATTATAAGTATTTTATGATAAGCATGTCATGATTGCATCACACCGAGCCTAGTTGCCGGGCAATCACCGCCAAGGCGGGCAGCTATACGGATACACCATGACCTTTTGGCATAGGCAGACACCACTAGTGGGCGGCATGAGATGGCACCCCGGACGCGAGAGGCCTGGACGCGGGTTAATGTTTTTTATTATAACACCGTTCCGATACGGATGGGCAGCTTACATATAATGCATATATGATATGATGATGAGTATGAGTAAGACAGCATGCAGTACTTCTTTTATGATTGTCATTCAGATCCAGATGTTTCATATTGATGCCCTCATGATATTATTGTTGTTTTTCTTCACTGTTTATGCCTCTCATACTCAGTACAATATTCGTACTGACGTCCGTTTTCTTTGGACGCTGTGTTCACGCCCACATGTCGACCGGGAGGTGAGCTCGATCCAGATCCTTAGTAGCTGTCAGCTGATAGAGAGCACTCCATCATTCGGAGGTTCTTATGATTATCCTTTTGGTATATGTGCATATTTTGGGCACGACGGAGTCTTGTTCCGTCTATGTGTACGGTATGTTAGTAGAGGCTCGTAGATACGCAATGTGGGTTAGATGGTCTCACAAGATATTATCATATTTATATATTATTTTGATGGCCGAGAGGCAAATGTATATAAAGCATTTATATTTCTACAAAAAACATATGTTTCCTATAATTTCGTGTACAAGTTAATAAAAAGGGCCTTAAATGAGTAAGATGAGTAGTAAACCAAGCGGTGCTCGGTGGCTAGCTCCGGGTACCCGTCGCGGCCCCTAGCTGGGTCGTGACAGAAGTGGTATAAGAGCGGTTCAGTCCTTGGAAGTGTCTACGAGCCGTGTCTAGTAGAGTCTTGGTTATGGTGTGTTGCGCGCCACACTAATAAACAAGAGGCTACAGGGCATTTAGGAAAATGACCATCTTTCTTCTTATAAGATCGTGCGATAGAGCCATGTCTAAGATTACATTCTCCTAAAAGTGCATTATGATTTCAGAGAAATGCCGCCAAAGGGAAAATCTACAGCCGCCCAGAAGGGCAAAGCTACGACAAAAAGACGGGTGGAAAGAGAGCCTCTGATGAATGTAGAAGAGGGTGAATCACAAAATGAGGCCCTGCCCAATGTAGAAGAGCCAGGAGGAGCCTCAGCTCCGATTCCTCCACCGGGTGCTTCGGGTCAACAAGTGACCGAGGCAATATATTTATTGACACAATTGGTTGCCGCTCAGGCACAATGACAGAATGCGGGCCCGAGTGATCGTTCAGCTAGTATGAGAGCCCGTGATTTTATGACTCGAAATCCTCCGGAGTTCTTTGGGTCGAAGCCAGATGAAGATCCGCAAAACTTCACTGATGAAATGTTGAGGACCTTAAAGATTATTCATGCCTCCGAGATCGAATCCGTGGAGCTGGCCTCCTATAGACTCCGCGATGTGGCGGTATTATGGTATAACAATTGGATGGCATCAAGAGGAGAGAATGCGCCTCCTCCGGTTTGGCAGGAATTTGTGGATGCCTTTATTCGTCATTACTTGCCACCCGAGGTCCATCGAACTAGAGCGGATAGGTTCTTGAACCTAAAGCAAGGAGGTATGAGTGCCCGAGAATATAGTATGCAATTCAATTCTTTGGCTAGATATGCCCCAACTATGGTGGCCGACATGGGAGACCGGGTCCATAGATTTGTGAGTGGTTTGGGGCCACATTTGTTTAGAGATTGTCTGACGGCCTCTTTGCAAGACGGGATGGATATTTCCCGAATACAGGCCCATGCTCAGAATCTTGAGGAATGACAACAGCTGCAAAGAAGTGATCGTGATAGTGACAGAAGACAAGGTAAGAGGGCTAGATCTACGGGAGCGAGCAGTGAATATAGAGGGGGACCGAGACAGATGCACTCTAGACACTCAGGTCAGTCAGCGACTAGTGTGCCTCCCAGATTCTAAGATAGGAGGTTTGATCGTTCTTTTCAGTCAGGACAGGGTCAGAGTTCGAGGGCCTCAGATTCTCAGTTCAGGGGAGATTTTAGTCAGCGGAGACCTGCAGTACCGCGGTGCATCTAGTGCGGTAGATTGCATTCCGGGTAGTGCCGTCAGGTTTCGGATGCATGTTATGCCTGCGGGCAAGTTGGCCATATGATGAGACATTGTCCTTCGGCGAGAGGTTGAGTTGGGACTCAGCCTACAGGATCAGCAGTTGGGTCTTCTTCAGTACGCCCGACAACACAGACTTCTCAGACTACAGCAGGTAGAACCAGAGGTAGAGGGGGAGCATCTACTTCAGGTGTTGTTCAGCCCCGCGCATTTTCTTTAGCTGGGCGACAGGATATTGAGTCTTCCCCAGATGTTGTCACAAGTACATTGACTATATTTTCCCGTGATGTATATGCTTTGATCGATCCAGGTTCTACTTTCTCTTATGTCACTCCGCATGTTGCTAATAGTATTGGGGTGCAATCCAAGCCAATTAAGGCTTTTGAGGTATTCACTCCGGTTGGTGATCCGGTAATAGCGAGGAAAGTGTACAAAAATTGTGTCATTGTGATATGTGACCGCCGGACCAATGCCGATGTGATCGAGCTGGAAATGATAGATTTCGATGTAATTATGGGTATGGATTGGTTGGCCTTGTGCTATCCCAATGTTGATTTCCGGACGAAGATGGTTCGATTTCAATTTCCGGGAGAGCCCGTGCTTGAGTGGAAGGGTAATACAGCTTCTCCAAAAGGTAGGTTTATTTCCTACTTTAAGGCAAGGAAGATCATAGCCAAGGGCTACCTTTACCATCTAGTTCGAGTTCATGATACCGGGGCAGAGCCACCAACTTTTCAATCAGCTCCGGTAGTGACTGAATTCCCAGATGTATTTCCAGACGAACTTCCAGGTCTCCCTCCGGAAAGAGAAATTGACTTTTCTATTGATGTGTTACCTGACACTGAGCCTATTTCTATTCCTCCTTATCGAATAGCTCAGGCAGAATTGAAAGAGCTGAAGGCACAGTTGAAGGACTTGCTTGAAAAGGGGTTTATAAGGCCCAGTTCATCACCGTGGGGAGCACCGGTCTTGTTCGTAAAAAAGAAGGACGGATCTCTACGGATGTGCCATCGATTACAGACAGCTGAATAAGGTAACAATAAAGAACATGTATCCCCTCCCCAGAATTGATGATTTGTTTGATCAATTACAGGGCGCTAAGTGGTTCTCCAAGATAGATTTGATATCTGGTTATCATCAAGTGAGAATTAGAGAAGGAGATATTCCCAAAACAGCCTTCAGAACGAGGTATGGCCACTACGAGTTCCGAGTGATGTCATTTGGGTTGACAAATGCCCCGACAGTGTTCATGAATTTAATGAATAATGTGTTCAGGCCATTCTTGGATCTCTTCGTGATAGTATTTATTGATGATATTCTGGTGTATTCTCGCACAGAATCGGAACATGCAGATCATCTAAGAATTGTCCTTGGTGTCTTCCGAGCTCGAAAATTATATGCAAAATTTTCTAAGTGCGAGTTCTGGCTAAATTCTGTGGCATTTCTAGGTCATGTTATTTCAGATGATGGCATCCGAGTCGACACTCAGAAAATAGAAGCTGTGAAGACTTGGCCAAGGCCTACAACGCCTACGGAAGTTCGTAGTTTCCTAGGTTTGGCGGGATATTATAGAAGATTTGTAGAGGGCTTCTCGTCTATTTCAGCTCCATTAACGAAGCTAACCCAGAAGTCGGCAAAGTTTCAGTGGAACGATGCTTGTGAGCGTAGTTTCCAAGAGTTGATTGATAGATTGACTTCAGCCCCAGTGTTAACACTTCCAGAAGGGCCAGAAGCCTATGTTGTATATTGTGACGCTTCCGGCGTGGGGCTCGGATGTGTATTGATGTAGCATGGCAAGGTTATTGCATATGCCTCGAGACAATTGTGGAAACATGAACATAATTATCCAACTCATGATCTCGAATTGGCTGCGGTTATTCATGCTTTGAAGATATGGAGGCATTATTTGTATGGTGTGCACGTCGATATCTATACAGATCACAAGAGTCTCCAACATATTTTCAAACAGAAGGAGTTAAATCTGCGGCAGAGGCAATGGGTAGAACTATTGAAGGATTACGATGTGAATATTCTATATCATCCCGGAAAAGCGAATGTGGTAGTCGATGCGCTTAGCCATCGATCAATGGTTAGTTTGTGTGAAGTTCCTTCGGAAAGGCAAGAAATGGTTCGTGAGCTCTATCGATTAGCAAATCTCGGAGTACGTGCAATAGATTCGGGTAGCACAAGTATTAGCATCAATGACCCCACAGTGTCATCTTTGGGTATAGAAGTGAAGGAACGACAATATGAAGATTCTCAGTTAAGCCATTACCGAGACCTATCTCGTGAAAAAGAGAAGTCTCCATTTGAAGTTTCCATAGATGGGGTCCTTAAATATCAGGGCAGGCTATGTGTGCCGGATGTAGCAGAATTACGCCAACGGATTCTAGAAGAAGCACGCTATTCTCGGTACTCTATTCATCCAGGTGCAACCAAGATGTATCATGATCTCAAATTGCTGTATTGGTGGGATGGCATGAAACGAGACATAGCAGGATTTGTAGCACAGTGCCCAAATTGCCAACAAGTGAAAGCCGAACATCAGAAATCAGGGGGCTTATTGCAGGCAATGGAGATTTCTACATGGAAATGGGAAGAAATTAATATGGATTTCATTGTAAGATTATCTCGCTCCCGAGGTAAATACGATTCTATATGGGTGATCATGGATAGATTAACCAAGGCAGCTCACTTTCTTCCAGTCAGGACCATGTATTCAGCAGAAGATTATGCTAGGTTGTACTTGAAAGAAATCGTGCGACTTCACGGGATTCCATTAGCCATTATTACAGACAGAGGGGCACAGTTTACAGCGAAGTTTTGGAAGTCCTTCCAGGAAGGTCTAGGTACCCAAGTCAAGCTCAGTACGACGTTTCATCCACAGACAGATGGACAAGCCGAACATACTATTCAGACCTTGGACGATATGCTACGAGCGTGTGTGTTGGATTTTGGCGGTAGTTGGGATGAGCATTTACCCCTTATAGAATTTTCATACAACAATAGGTACCATTCCGGTATTCAAATGGCTCCATGTGAAGCTTTGTATGGAAGGAAATGTGGATCTCCAATTGGATGGTTTAAGACCGGAGAGACACAATTAATAGGCCCCGACTTAATTCAACAAGCAGTTGAAAAATTCAAGGTGATACGAGATCGATTATTGACAGCCCAAAGTCGCCAGAAGTCTTATGCGGACGACCGCCGACGAGACTTGGAATTCCAAGCCAATGATTGGGTATTCTTGAAAGTATAGCCAATGAAAGGGGTAATGAGGTTTGGCAAAAAGGGGAAATTGAGCCCAAGATTTATTGGACCTTATAGAATTATCCGTAAGGTGGGTCGTGTAGCATACGAACTGGACTTGCCTTCAGAGCTTGAGTCTGTACATCTAGTTTTTCATGTTTCGATGCTTCGCAAGTGCATTGGAGACCCAACAAGAATAGTTCCGGTTGGTGACGTTCAAGTGAAAGAGAAATTGACATATAAAGAAGTGCCGGTTGCTATTTTAGATAAACAAGTGCGAAGACTTCGAAATAAAGAGGTTTCTTCAGTCAAAGTCTTGTGGCGAAACAATAATCGGGAAGAAATGACTTGGGAAGTGGAGGATAATATGCAAGCCAAATATCCGCATTTATTCCAACCCCCGGAGGAGACTCAAGATGAAACGTCGACGAGATGAGGTATGTATGCTTTATTTTTATGCTTTCGGTTGTGTGTGGCCATAAATATGTTGATATTGTGATGTAGCCCTGTGAGGCGATTATATTATGGGTTGTTGTGACAGGTTGGTAGTGCCCAATTACAGGGGAAACTCTGGCAAAATTTTCGAAGGATCCCGAGTGTTTAACATTCGAGGACGAATGTTCCAAAAGGGGGGAAGAATGTTACACCTTGGGAAATTCCCCGTACATGTACTGTGCATAAGACAATGAAGGTCATGACGTATACAATGTTTTGATGAGTAAGAAGTAGTATTCGACGACCCTAAATGAGAATTTAAAAGCATGGGAGATAAGGAAAGATAGTTGCTAAGAAAAGCAAACCATATGTGGTGTATCGGGTAAGAATAACGAGCAACGATTTTGTGATGGCTAGATGGTGTCTTAGAGAAGTGTAATAACGCCCTTTAGGTTGATGTTGGGATGTTAAACAAGTGCCAAGAAGGTTCCATAAGGATCGGAGATCAAACGAGACAACGAAAACGAAAACGGAACCACTGGGCATTATACGGTCCAATCTACGGACCGTATAAATTATACCAGCCATAGATTTGGCCGTATAATTGGCCAAAGGAGGGACCAACCACTGGACCAAATGTACGCCCAAACATACGGTCCATATAAATAGTACGGACCGTATGTTGGTCTGTATACTGTTGGTCGGCCAGCTTTTTAAATCACTTAAGGGATCATATTCCATTCCATCTTATTTCATCTTCCACTCTCCAACTCAAGAACTCTCTAGAAAAGTCTCAAAACACTTCCACCATAGAAATACCAAGGAAATCAATGATCAATAACAGCAAATTCATGAATCAAAGTGTATGAAAACTAAGTAGAGTTCATCTTCCTCAAAGAAAATCAAAGGAGGTAAAGGAGGGTTTTAGTGCTAGAGGGGTATTCTCATTCAAGGATTGTTCAACCAACATCTAAGGTATGTTTCATGACTATACCATGTTTTTCAAGGTATTGGAAGGCTTAGATACTTGAAATATAGAAGAATATAGAAAATGGACCATTACTGAGTGAATAGTGTCACAATTGAATGTTAGTGGAATGGAATCATGAATGTTGATGCTGTTATAGCCCGTATATTGTACGTTTGGAAATTCCAAAGTCGTCATGGAAAGTTAAGGGCGAGACCATTTTCGAAAATTATTTTAATGCACAAGTTGGTTATAAATATTATTTATGAACATTGGTAGTATGGAAATATTGAGAAAGGTTAAGGGCAAAAAGGAGAAATTGCAAAATGGTAAATGGTAATATTGAGGAAAGTCGAGGGGCTTAAGTGTATATACATAGGTAAATGGTGGACAAAATAAAAATAAGACATATGGATAAAGCTTATGAGATAAGCTAAGTGGTCATCCTTTTATTTAAGAAAATTTCAAGAAAATGGAGGAAAACTCTAGGCAAAGAAAGAAAGGGAGGCATGTGGTTATTTCATATTAAGTGGGGGCTAACTGTAAATAATAAAAACACATAGGGCCAAAGCTTTCATAAGAAGACAATTAGTCTTCTTTGACCAATATGGGAAAAATTCAAGAAAAAAGGAAGAAATTCCTAGAGAATTCTAGAGAAGGAGGGCATGTTCCTCTCACATGATATATATATATATATATATATATATATATATATATATATATATATATATATATATATGATCATTAGTCATATTCTCACAAGAAAAGAAGACTTGGAAAAAATGAATGAAGAAGGGATGAAGAGAGGGGGGATTTCGGCCAAGGGTGGCCAAATGGAGCCATGGAAATTGATCAAAATAAATTATTTTCTTCTACTATTTCCCCCAAATGGAAGGTCCTCATCAACATGGAGTAATTGTTGAAGCAAGTAGAAGACTTTTTGATGTCATATACCAACCCTAAACCAAGTGGGAAGTTGAAGAAAAAAAAGGTAAGGTTTCATCTCTTTTATAAGTTATAAATGGTTTGTGCATGTTGTTGAATGTGGAAATGATGGAAATTCATGAAGTATTGCATGTTCAAGTTTGGCCGTGTGTTGGGTGTAATGTGTAGGAATAGTGAATTTAATGTATTTAGCATGATTATGTGTTGTTGTAATGTGTTGTAATGTGTAGAAAAGAATGGAAATTCATGAAAACCTATGGATTGTGTTGTGGCCGAATGGAATAGGGTTTGGAAAGTTATGGTAACTTGATGTTGTTTGACATTTTAGATGCCGTCGTTATGGATTCTATAACGAGAAGTGTAAGTTTAATGACTTAAAATAATGTTATGTTGGTTATGGGATGATTTGGAAATTTATGTGAATTTTATAAAATTTTTGTATTTAGGAGAATTGTATTGTTAAGGTGTGGGGTGATGGTGTAAGTTATGAATTTTGAGGAAAAGAATGTGTTTGGTGTAGCTCTCGGGTTGGGAGGCAATTTCGGGTGAGTTGGAGCCTTGTTTGAGTTGCTCGAAATATTGTGTGAATTGAATTTGATATCGAAGTATTGCTAGAATAATTGTTGGCATTGTTGTTGTATTCATTAAGTTGAAAGGTTTCGGGTAAGGTTGGGTGTTGGTTTGGACGTTTTGAATTACTTGTCAATATTGCTATTATGATGGGTAATATTGTTGTTGATATTGTGGCTGGGTCAAATTCCCGGATTGTTGTTGTTGATTTGGGGCCGAGCCGTATTCTCGGGGATGGTGCATTTACAGGGGAAATGCTGCCGAAATTTCGGCAGACAAAGTGTTACTTTAAAGAATCAACTTCTAAAGGCTCTAATCAAGTTTTGGTAAACATGACCAATTTGTAGATTTTGGCGGATTTGGAACGTGAATTTGGAGTCGCATAAGAAGCAGAAAAGGTATGTAAGCCTTCACCCTTCTTTCTATGGCATGTCTTAGACGGAATATGTTGGATATGAGCCTCGGGAATAACTCTACCCTCCGGAATCCGCGCCTAAAGTTTTCTCTTTTTCAATCAGTAGAATTGAACTAAAAAGTGTGCAAAATGTTGGAAGAATTTCCTAAACCTCTAGAACCCGCATAAATAGGACCCGACTACCCTAAAACCCTCACAAGTAACGCCATGACATGTAACATATGTAAATTTGGTACGCCGCCTCATTTGACCCGAGGTGGGCCCATGGTCCCCGGATTTTCCTTATTGTTCCGTTTGATCTATTTTGAAGCAGAATCCAAAGAAAAATTTTGATCCTTATCCCGTTCACCGAGTGAGAAGTACTGTAACTATGCTAACAAGGATACTTCTATGATGACAATGATAATGATGATGTTAAGAAAGGGAATATGCCTATGATAAGTATGACAAAGATGATTCCATGACTAGGACGATGAATATGATCTTATAATGATAACGATGTAGTCCAAGACGAGAAAATGCCTACGGTAGATGTGTTGGCAAAATGTTCTGCTATGAAAAGGAAAATATGGAAACGTTAAATTAATTCTTGATATCTCAACTCTATTACAGGTAATGACTACTCTAAAGGTCCTAGGTATATGAAACTGTACCCTATGACCCTATTTGATGTTTTCCTCATAATGACACTTTTCATTGGTAGTCTCGCCTCACAATACTCGTTCCTTCAAGGTGAGACAAAGCGACTATGGTTGTTCCATAATGTAATCGGAGGCTACCGACCTTCCGTCACTCCGATGGACACATGACTTTCTTTGAGCTCTCATGCATGCCAATGGTATGATATATGTATATGAATGTGAATATGTATATGTATATGTATATGGGGAAAAAGGGGAAGGGCCACTGTTATATCACCACCTGATTCAGCTGGATTTCGTCCCGGACGCGGGATGCCCGGACGCGAGATATGGGAGAGCCGGATACGGCGTCTGTATATCTGATATATATATATATATAATATGTTGGGACACTGTTGGGGAGGGGGGTGGGAGAGCCGATGTACTCGACGTCTGTGGATGTAAATAAAGGACACCGTTTTCTGAAATGTTCTGTTACCTGTACATGTAAATAAGAAGTACTGTTTTTCTGAAAAAGGGACTAAGCATGCATGGCACCTGCCTGAACGGCATTCATATGTACAGGTTACTTCTGTCCCAAGATAAGCTCCATATGTCTATTCCGTTATTATTCATACTGTATATTCCTTTATTATGTCACTATTCATGCCTTACATACTCAGTACATTACTCGTACTGACCCCTCTTATTCGGGGGCTGCGTTCATGCCGCGCAGGTACACCCAGACGTATTAAAGCCGTTATAGAAGATGTTCCAGCGGAGTTGGCAGGCTCCACTTGTTCAGGAGTGCTGCCGAGTCAGAGTATCTGAGCCATGATGTTTGTTTGATGTTAGAGACTTTGCAGGCACAGTCGTGGGTATAGAGTGTCGATAATATGCTATGTCATAAAGTCCATGTGATTGCAGATTCTGTTTGACTTGAGTACGATGGAAAAACAAATCTCTTGAAAGTTTTACTATGTTTTCCATTTTTTTTATTGATATAAGAGTCTAAGGAAGTTAAGTATGTAACAAAAGTCAGCGGGTTCGCTCGGCTCCAGATATGGGGTCGGGTGCCCATCACACCCTAGTAAAGTCGGGGTGTGACAGATGCGTTATGGTTATGAATACATTGTAAAAGATGTTTAGACCATGAAATGAGTGTTATATAAGAGAAAACGCGATAACGAGCTATAACCATAAATATGGGAAAAATGGTGAATTTTACTCAATGTATATAAATGATAATTGTTGGTGTCTACATTGTGGATGTTGTTGTGAATGTTGGGAGTCAATATAGAATATGGGAAAAGTAATAGGAACAAAGGAAGTGCTGCTCAATTTTCCCTAGAAATCACGATGCGTTCTTGTAGTCAATTAACTAACATTAGTCCGAATTCTCTCGTGAAGGTAACAACGTGATATCGAAGGAGAACAAGTGGACGATAGCTTAGATAAACGACAAAGGTATTTGAGGATAGTCCTTTATTTCTAATGGAATGAATCCTATAGCATGAATTTCTTTCCTCTTCGTGAATCCCTATATTCCGGAAAGCTAAAAAGCCTATATCCATAAGTGCCCATATAGGATAAAGAGATATGATAAGATGTTGCCATGTTGATAATGATGTTATTCATTGTTCACACTCACCTTATGTATTGTTCCCTTCAAGGTGAGGCAGAATGCTCATATATGTTCATAATGGAATCGAGGGTTCACGACCTTACGTCACCTCGATAGAATGCTGTCGTGCTAGAGTCTTTATGCATATATGATGACAAGTATATTTGATAAGCATTTTATTATAAGTATTTTATGATAAGCATGTCATGATTGCATCACACCGAGCCTAGTTGCCGGGCAATCACCGCCAAGGCGGGCAGCTATACGGATACACCATGACCTTTTGGCATAGGCAGACACCACTAGTGGGCGGCATGAGATGGCACCCCGGACGCGGGAGGCCTGGACGCGGGTTAATGTTTTGATTATAACACCGTTCCGATACGGATGGGCAGCTTACATATAATGCATATATGATATGATGATGAGTATGAGTAAGACAGCATGCAGTACTTCTTTTATGATTGTCATTCAGATCCAGATGTTTCATATTGATGCTCCCATGATATTATTGTTGTTTTTCTTCATTGTTTATGCCTCTCATACTCAGTACAATATTCGTACTGACGTCCGTTTTCTTTGGACGCTGTGTTCATGCCCACAGGTAGACCGGGAGGTGAGCTCGATCCAGATTCTTAGTAGCTGTCAGCTGATAGAGAGCACTCCATCGCTCGGAGGTGCTTATGATTATCCTTTTGGTATATGTGCATATTTTGGGCACGACGGATTCTTGTTCAATCTCTGTATACAGTATGTTAGTAAAGGCTCGTAGATATGCAGTGTGGGTTAGATGGTCTCAGAAGATATTATCATATGTATATATTATTTTGATGGCCAGGAGGCAAATGTATATAAAGCATTTATAGTTCTACAAAAAAAAATATGTTTCCTATAATTTCGTGTACAAGTTAATAAAAAGGGCATTAAATGAGTAAGAAGATTAGTAAACCAAGCGGTGCTCGGTGGCTAGCTCCGGGTACCCGTCGCGGCCCCTAGCTGGGTCGTAACAGATAATCATAACATGACCCCGCGTCGACGCCTCCTGTGTACGGGGTAACATCTCATGCCGCCAACTAGTGGTGTCTGCCCATGCCATCTGGCCATGGTGTATCGCATAGCTGCCCACCTTGGCGGTGACTGCCCGGCCAAATAGGCGCGGTGTAATAGTAATATCATCATATTCTTATCACAATATGCTTAGCTTATCATAATACATACTCTATCGGGGTGACGTAAGGTCGTGATGCCCCGATTACATTATGGAACAATCATGGACATTCTGCCTCACCTTGAAGGAATTAGCATATAAGGTGAGTGTAAGCGATAAATAACATCATGAGACTTTCTATACTTTAATTCATTACCCTGTGTAGCTAATTATACACATAGGCTCATGGATAAGAAACAAGTTACGCTATAGGATTCATGCCATTAGAAAGAAGGGACTAGCCTCACATACCTTTGACGTTTACCTAAACTATCGCTAGCTTGTTCTCCTTCGATATCGCGTCTCTACCTCAAAAGAGAATTCACATTTACGTTAATTAATCGACTATAAGAACGCGTTACTACCTCTAGGAAAATTGGAAAAAACTCCCTTTGTTTGTACTACTTCTCCCATGTTCTATGTCAACTCCCAAACGCTCACAATGATACCCACAATGTTGAATTCAACAATCATCATTTACATGCATTAACCGCATTCCACCATTTCTGTTCATTTTTCCGACATTTATGGTTTTGGGTTCACTATCGTATTTTCTCATGTATCACATTTATCTCATGGTTTACGTGTCATTTATAACGTATTCGTACTCACAACACGCTAACATTCGTGATTCAATTCTATTACCATTCACTCATGGCACTATTCACTCATTTATGACCCATTTGCTATGCTTTTCTACAACTCGGGTATCTTAACCTTCCAATACCTTAAACAACATGGTAAAGTCATGAAAATTACCTTATATGATGGTTGAACAAGTCTTGAGTGGAATTGCTCCTCTAGCACCAAACCCAACTTCACTCTTTGTTTGGAACTTCTTGGTTTGGATGAACTTCACTTGAGTTTCACACACTTTGTTTCATGAATTTAATGTTGTTGATCTTGATCTCCCTTTGATTCTCTTAAATTCTTGTGGATAAAGTGTTTTGGAGTACTCTAGAGAGTTCTTGAACCGTGTAGGTGAGAAATGAAATAAAATGAGCTTAGGGTCACTTTTTAATAACTCAAAATCTGGTTTTTAATGAACAGAAGTCGAGGTGTACAGGGGCCGTAAACCCAGTTTACGGGTCGTATACTGATTTACCGTCCGTCCTCCACGACCGTATTTTAGCATATCAGAAACAGAAAGGTTTGCTGTAGGTCATGGTGGTTTACGGTCACAGTTTACGGGCCGTATTTCAATTTACGATCCGTATTCTGAGTCGTATTTTACCATTTAACATTTGGGAAAAAGTTGAAATTTTTGGAATGTTGAAGGACGATGGCACTTTACGGTCCGTAAATCACTTTACGGGTCGTATTCCATTTTACGACCACTCGGCTGAAATGAAATTCTGCAACTTCCTTATTTCCAAAGTTCATAAATAGTCATTCCCTAGTTAGTAAAACATCGCACACTCATGCCTTTCGTTGGTCTATTCGTTGTTGGCTCACGAAAAATTTCCGAGGTGTAACAGCCGGGCATGACACTACTATGGCAGGCGGCTTATGATAACACCGTGCTTATTTGGCCCGACATGACACCACTAATGTGTGGCGTGAGATGATTATCCTAGGCTCGGGAGGCCCGGACGAGGGCTAATGATGTTACTGATTCAGACAAATTATGTATGTATATATGATATGTTTGAAAGGTAAAAGTGAGCATGCATGACTCCGCCTCAAGAGGCAAGCAGCTACAGTTGTCTTTTCTTCTTATGATTTCTATGTTTCCTTATTATGTTATCGTATATGCCTTGCATACTCAGTACATTGTTCGTACTGACATCTTTTTCTTTTATGGACGCTGTGCTTATGCCCACGGGTAGATAAGGAGACGGTACAGACGCTTAGGAGCTTTTTCAGCAGGTTGCAGGAGCACTCCACTACTCCGGAGTCGCCATTTCTTGGTATATTCTTCTGTGTACATATTGGGGCATGACGGGGTCCTGTCCCGTCCCAGTACTCAAGTTAGAGGCTCGTAGATACCTACATATGGGTTGTAGATGTTATGTGATATCTTTATTATACTTTGTATATCATTTTTGCAGTCGTGAGGGCTTATGTATATATATGTGTGTGTTTCCCTGGAGATTGTATATGTTCAGGTAGGGTATGATGATTAGCACAGTGAGAGGTGCTCGGTAGTCAGCTTCAGGTACCCGTCAAGGCCCACTAGTCAGATCGTGACAAAAGTGGTATCAGAGCAGTTTTGTCCTAGGGTTTGTCTATGAGCCGTGTCCAGTAGAGTCTTGTTTATGGGTGTGAAGTGCGCCACACTTATAAATGAGAGGCTGCGGGACATTTAGGAACAACGACCGTCTTTCTTCTTCATAGATCGTGTGATAGAGCTATGTTATGAGATTTTCCTCTTTCCCTAATTGTGCGTTATGATTTCAACGATGCCGGTAAAGAGAAAAGTGACAGCTGCCCAGAAGGGTAAGACTGCGGCAGGAAGGCGGGTTAAGCAGGAGGCATCAGCACATGTAGCGGAAGGTGAGTCCCATAAAGAGGCTCCATCTCATACCTCTCACACCCCGTCTGTTCTAGAGGAGCAGGAAGAGGCCTCAGTCCCAGCCCCAGTACCTCTAGTTCCTCCACCAGTTGCTTCGGGCCAGCAGATGACCGAGGCTATTCAGTTATTGACAGACCTAATTATCGCCCAGTCTCAGTGGCAGAGTGCGGGTCCGGGTGGTAGAGCCACTAGTGCCAGAGCCCTTGATTTTATGAGTTTGAATCTGCCAGATTTTTTTAGGTCAAAGCCGGATGAGGACCCGCAAGGTTTTATCGATGAGCTGTTGAGGACGCTGAGGATTATTCATGCTTCCGATACGGGGTCCATAGAGTTGGCATTTTATAGGATCCATGATGCGGCGGTTCTATTGTATAATAATTGGATAGCTTCAAGAAAAGAAAATGCACCTCCCCCAGTTTGCCAAGAATTTGTAGATGCTTTCCTTCATCACTATTTGCCGCCCGAGGATCGAAGGGCTCGAGCTGACAGGTTTTTAAATTTAAAGCAAGAAAATATGAGTCCTCGTGAGTGTAGTCTCCATTTTAATTCATTGGCCCGGTCTGCTGCGACTATGATAGCCGATATGGGAGATAGAGTACATCGACTTGTGAGTGGCTTAGGGCCACATTTGTTCAAAGATTGCTTGACATCTTCACTGCAGGAGGGGATGGACATCTCCCGTATCCAGGCCCATGGCCAGAATTTAGAAGAGTAGCTACAGCCACAGAGGGGTGAGAGTGATATTGATAGAGGGCAGACTAAGAGGGCCAAATCTGCTAGTAGTGATTATAGAGGGGGTCAACAATAGTATTCCAGGTATTCGGGCCAATCCTCGACTAGCGGACCTCCTCGATTCGCGGGCAGGAGATTTGATCGCCCCATTTATTCTGGTCCTAGTTAGAGTTCGAAAGTCTCAGGTTCCAGTTCGGGGGTGATCCTTGCAAGAGGAGACCACCGGTTCCACGATGCAGTTAATGCAGAAAGTTACATTCAGGCCCATGCCGCCAAGGTTCAGATGCTTATTATGTTTCTGGACAGACTGGGCACGTTATGCGTGATTATCAGCCCACAAGATCAGCAACTGTTTTTTCCTCGTCCGTACGCCCGGTACGGCAGACTTCCCAGACTCTAGCAAGCCGGGTTAGGGGCATAGGGGGAGCGTCCAGTTCAGGTGGCACCCAACCCCGTATCTATGCTCTAGCCGGACGCTAGGATCTTGAGTCCTCCCCCGATGTGGTTACTGGTATACTGACTATATTCTCTCATGATGTTTATGCATTGATTGATCCGTGCTCCACGTTTTCTTATATCACCCTGTATCTTGCTGATCGTACTGGGGTGAAACCCGAGCCAATAAAGACCTTTGAGGTATCTACTCCTTTTGGTGAACCGGTAATAGCTAGACAAGTGTTAAGAATTGTGTGATTGTTGTATGTGATCGTCGGACTAGAGTTGATTTGGTTGAGCTGGAAATGTAAGATTTCAATGTTATTATGGGCATAGACTGGTTAGCTTCCTGTTATGCCAATGTGTATTGTAGAACCAAAATAGTTCGGTTCCAATTCCCGGGCGAACCAATGCTTAAATGGAAGGGCAATACACTTGTTCTCGTCGCTTCGTTTGATCTCCAAACCTTATGGAACCTTCTTAACACTTGTTTAACACGTCATTAGCAATCTAAGGGATGTTATAACTCTTTCCCAAAATGCCCTTAAGTCATCATTAACCCGTTACTCGTATTTTTCACTAGTTCATTCACTTGCGTACCAACGGAAGATTTTCCGAAGTGTAACATGTTTCCACCCTCGGAAGAGATTTAAGATGAGACGCCATTATCGTAAGGTATGTAATGTTTTTTTAATGCTTTTGGTCGTGTGTGGCCATATTATTTTGCCATTGTGTTGTAGCCCTGTGAGGCGATGTTATTGTGGGTTGTTGTGATAGGGTGATAGTGTCATATTACAGGGGAAACTCTAGAAAATTTTCTGTAGAATTCCTGAAAAGTTAACATTCGAGGACGAATGTTCTTAAGGTGGGGGAGAATGTTGCACCTCTCATTTTCATTGTAGGAAACACTTACGGCTCCCTAGTTAAGCATGCCTTGAAATGGATATTTGTATTAGAGTTTTGAGATACTAATTATTTTTAACCCATGTATGGAGGTACTAGCAGGCATTCCAGGTATATTATAGGATTCTCTTAAATTCTTGTGGATGAAGTGTTTTGGAGTACTCTAGAGAGTTCTTGAACCGTGTAGGTGTGAAATGAAATAAAATGAGCATAGGGTCCCTTTTTAATTACTCAAAATCTAGTTTTTAATGAACAGAAGTCGGGGTGTACAGTGGCCGTAGGTCATGGTGGTTTACGGTCACAGTTTACGAGCCGTATTTCAATTTACGGTCCGTATTCTGAGTCGTATTTTACCATTTAACATTTGGCAGAAAGTTGAAATTTTTGGAATGTTGAAGGACGATGGAACTTTACGGTCCGTAAATCACTTCGTATTCCATTTTACGACGACTGGGCTGAAATGAAATTCTGCAACTTTCTTATTTCCAAAGTTCATAAATAGTAATTCCCTACTTAGTAAAACATCGCACACTCATGCCCTTCGTTGGTCTATGCATTGTTGGCCCACGAAAAATTTTCGAGGTGTAACACGTGGCCCCAAGCCACTCACAAATCTATGTACCCGATCTCCCATGTCGGCCACCATAGTCGGGGCATATCTAGCCAAAGAATTAAATTGAAGACTATATTCCCGAGCGCTCATGCTTCCTTGCTTTAGATTCAAGAACCTATCCGCTCTAGCTCGGCGGACCTCGGGTGGCAAATAGTGACTGATAAAAGCATATACGAATTTTGCCGCTGTGCCTGTGCGACAACCAACTGTGTCAATAAATGAATAGCCTCGGTCACTTGTTGACCCGAAGCAACCGGTGGAGGAATTAGAGCTGAAGCTCCCCCTTGTTCTTCCACATTAGGCAGGGTAGAGGAAGTATTAGATGGAGCCTCATTTTGTGACTCGCCCTCTTCTACATTAATCGGAGGTTCTCTTTCCACCCGTCTTTTTGTCGTAGTCTTGCCCTTCTGGCGGCTGTAGCTTTTCCTTTTGGCGGCATTTTCTTAAACCACAACACACTATTAGGGAGGATAAAATCTTATACACGGCTCTATCGAACGATCTTATAAGAAGAAAGATGGTCATTTTTCCTAAATGCCCGGTAGCCGCTTATTTATTAGCGTGGGGCGCAACACACCATAAACAAGACTCTACTAGACACGACTAGTAGACACTTCCTAGGACCGAACTTCTCTGATACCACTTTTGTCATGACCCAGCTACGGGCCGCGACGGGTACCCACCGAGCACCACTCGTTCTACTACTTATCATGCTCATTAAACATTTTTTTATCACCTTTATACTCAATTATAAAAAAATCATCTCTCCTTTTGAAAACATAATTACTTTCATATACATATGCCTCTCGGCCATCAAAATATTATATATACATAGTAGCAACCTCGTGAGACCATACAACTCACACTGCGTATCTACGAGCCTCTACTAGAGTGTTAGACATAGGGACGGGACAAGACCCCGTCATGCCCAAAATACATATACATGTACACAAAAGGATAATCATGAGTTCCTCTAGACAATGGTGTGGTCTTAAATCAGCTACTAGATCCTATGAGTTTGGATCATGATCACCTCCCTGTCTACCTGTAGGCATGAACACAGCGTCTAAAGAAAACAGACGTCGGTAAGAACATTGTACTGAGTAATGAGAGGCATAAACAATAATGAAACATCAATGGAATGGGGAGGTATCAAATGAGCAGCAATTTGTAACTGACTGTGAATCATAAAAGAAATAAATCGTGCTATCTTACTCATACTCGTCATCATATCATATATGAATAAATGTATAAGTATAAGCTTCCCGTCCATGTAGGTACGGTGTAATAATAAGTAACCTGCGTCCAGCCCTCCCGCGTCCCGGGTATAAGCTGCCTACTATTGTGGTGTGTATATCTGCCCGACGATATAGGTACATTGTAATATCATCGTCATATGCTCATTGTAATAGACTCATCATAGTATGCTCACCATAATATGCTCATCATAATACATGCATGAAGACTCAAGGACAACTATACCTTATCGGGGTGACGTAAGGTCGTGATCCCCCGATTTCATTATGGAGCATTCACAAGCATTCTGCCTCACCTTGAAGGAAGGATTATATAAGGTGAGTATGTACAATGCATAACATCATCGACTTTATGGTACTCTGCCTCACCTTGAAGGACAATACATAAGGTGAGTGTATACAATGCATGACATACTTAACTTAATGGTATTCTGCCTCACCTCGAAGGGAATAATGGGTGAGGTGAGTTTTTACAACATACAACATCATTATCGTTATAGGAGCGTCATATCATGGACTCTAGAATCACTAGACTCAAGTTTATCATCATCATCATTGGACTCATAACATATCTCTTATCTCATATAGCTATTCATGATCATAGACTCTTGACCTTCCGGAATATATGTAGAGGATTCGTGGAGAGAAAAGAGAATCATACCATCAGATTCATGCCAAAGAAAGAAAGGACTAGCCTCACATACCTTTCTACGTTTATCTTATCTATTGTTTGCTTGTTCTCCTACAATGCCACGTTTCTACCTTCAAGAGGATTCACATTAACGTTAGTTAATTGACCATATAAATGTGTTACTATTTCTAGGAAAGGTTGTGCAGCACTTCCTTTGTTTATACTACTTTTCCCATACTCTATATCAACTCCCAAACGTTCATATCAACATTCACAACAATGCAAACAACGATCATTATTTAACTATATTTACCACAATTCACCATTTCCCTTCAATTCTCCACAATTATGGTTATAGCTCATTATCGCGTTTTCTCATATATAATACTTATCCCATGGTCTAAATGTCATTTATAACATATTCACAATCACAACTTACCAACATTCATGATTCATCCCAACCACTATTCAACAATGACACTATTCACTCATTTATGACCCATTTTCTATGTCTTTCTACAATTCAAGTGTCTTAGCCTTCCAATACCTTAAAAAACATGGTATGGTCATGAAACTTACCTTAGATAATGGATGAAAAAGCCTTGAATGGAAATACTCTTCTAGCACCAAAACCCTTTTTCACTTCCCTTGGGTTTTCTTGAGGTATATGAACTTTTACTAAGTTTCACACACTTGTTGTTTTCATGGATTTGAAGTAGTTGTTCTTGGTTTTCCTTTGATTTCTTGTTGATGAAGAGTGTAGAGAATATTCTAGAGGTTTCTTGACTTGTGGAGTGAAAAATGAAATGAAAATGAAATGAGAGAGGTCCCTTATATTAAATGTTGAACCTGTCACGACCAACTTATACAGACCAACATACGGTCCGTATATTTTTCACTGACCGTATGTTGGACCGTATGTTTTGTCCAGTGGAGTATGCCATTCTGGACTGAATCTACGGTTGGACATACGGTCCGTGGATTGTATACGGCCAGTATGTCTGGCCGTATAATGTCCAGCTGTCCGGGACTTGTTCTCGTCGACTCGTTTGATCTCCGATCCTTATGGATCTTTCTTGGCACATGTTTAGCACCTCAATACCAATATAAGGGAAGTTATCCCTCATCTCGAAGACATCATTATGCCATCATTAACTCGTCGCTCGTAATTCTTACTCGACACGCGACATATCCTTTACTTTCTTTGCCAAACTTCTTCCTTTACGTCTGATGTCTTTGAATCTTGGTTAGGGTCGTCAAATGCTATTTCTCACTTCTCTGAATCATCGTATACCCCGTGTTCCTTTCTAGCCTATTTACTGTACATTAACGGGGAATTTTCCAAGGTGTAACATTCTTCGCCCCTTTTGGAACATTCGTCCTCGAATGTTAAACACTCGGGGATTCTGCGAAAATTTCGCCAGAGTTTCCCCTGTAATATAGGACTACCATCCTGTCACAACAACCCATAATATCACTGCCTCACAGGGCCACAACATAATAGCAATATATCTATGGCCACACATGACCAAAAGCATAAAAATAAAAGCATACATACCTCATAATCTCAATGTCTCATCATATATTTCTTCCGGGGGCTAAAATAAATGCAGGTATGTGGAGTTCATCTTCTTTTCCGCTTCCCAAGTCATTTCTTCCCGGTTGTTGTTTCGCCACAAGACTTTGACTGAAGCTACCTCTTTATTTCAAAGTCTTCGCACTTTCCTGTCTAGGATGGCAATAAGCACTTCTTCATAGGCTAGCTTTTTTGTCACTTGCACAACATCAATTGGGACAATATTCGTAGGATCTCCAACACACTTGCGGAGCATCGAAACATGGAAAACTGGATTGACGGATTCAAGCTCTGAAGGCAAGTCCAATTCGTAGGCTACATGACCCACCTTGTGGATAATCTTGTAGGGTCCAATGTATCCAGGACTTAGCTTTCCTTTCTTTCCATATATCATCACCCCTTTCATTGGCGACACTTTCAAAAATACCCATTCATCAATTTGAAATTCCAAGTCTCGCCGGCGGTTGTCCGCATAAGACTTTTGGCGACTTTGGGATATCAACAATCGATCTCGGATCATCTTGACTTTTCTACTGCTTGCTGAATCAATTCAGGGCCTATTAGCTGTGCTTCTCCTATTTCGAACCATTCGATTGGGGACCTACACTTTTTTCCATATAAAGCTTCATACGGAGCCATTTGAATATTGGAATGATAACTATTGGCTTATGCAAATTCGATTAGAGGCAAATGATCATCCCAGCTACCACCGAAATCCAGAACAAATGCTCGTAGCATATCCTCCAAGGTCTGAATAGTACGCTCGGCTTACCCATCAGTTTGTGGATGGAATGTCGTGCTAAGCTTCACTTGGGTACCTAGACCTTCTTGAAAAGACTTCCAGAACTTGGCTATAAATTGTGCTCCTCTATCTGTGATAATGGATAGTGGAATACCATGAAGTCGCACAATTTCTTTGAGATACAATCTCGCATAATCTTCTGCTGAGTGGGTAGTTCTAACCGGAAGAAAATGAGCTGCTTTCGTGATTCTGTCCACAATTACCCATATGGAATCATACATGCTTCGGGAACGGGGTAATCCCATGATAAAATCCATATTGATCACCTCTCATTTCCGAATAGGGATTTCCATTGCTTGCAATAATCCTCCTGGCTTTTGATGTTCGACTTTTACTTGTTGGCAATTTGGGCACTGAGCTACAAGTTCTGCTATGAATTCCATCCGTGGAAACGTCAAATGGATACTTCTCTTTTTCAGGAGATATGTCTCTGTAATGGCACAGTTTAGGATCTTCATACTGATGCTCTTTCACTTCCATATTCAAGGACGAGACTGTGGGATCATTAATGCCAATCCCTGCACTACCCGAATAAATTACACGTACTCCAAGATTAGCAAATTGATGGAGCTCGTGAACCATCTCTTTCTTATCTGGAGGAACTTCACATAAACTGCCCATTGATCGTCGGCTAAGCGCGTTGGCTATCACATTTGCCTTTCCAAGATGGTACAAAATGTTTACATCATAATCTTTTAACAATTCTAACCACCACCTCTGCCGCAGATTTAACTCCTTCTGCTTGAAAATGTACTGAAGACTTTTGTGATCTGTATAGATATAGACATGCACACCATACAAGTAATGTCTCCGCATCTTCAGTGCATGAATAACTGCAGCCAATTCAAGATCATGAGTTGGGTAATTCATTTCGTGTTTCCGCAGTTATCTCGAAGCATAAGCAATAACTCTACCGTGTTGCATCAGTACACATCCTAGCCAACAGCAGAAGCATCACAATACACCACATAACCATTTGGCCCTTCTGGAAGTGTTAAGACTGGAGCTGAGGTTAATCTGTCCTTCAACTCCTGGAAACTGCACACACAAGCATCGTTCCACTGAAATTTAGCTGACTTCCGGGTTAGCTTCGTCAATGGGGTTGAAATAGATGAGAAGCCCTCTACGAATCTTCTATAATAACCTGCCAAACCTAGAAAACTACGAACTTCTGTAGGCATCGTAGGCCTCGGCCAAGTCTTCGCAGCTTTAATTTTCTGAGTTTCGACTCGAATGCCGTCGTCTGAAATAATATGGCCCAAAAAGGTTACAGAATTCAGCCAAAACTCGCACATTGAAAATTTTGCATACAATTCTCGGGCTAGAAGAATTCCAAGAACGATACGTAAATGATCTGCATGTTCCGATTCAGTGCGAGAGTACACCAAGATGTCATCAATAAATACTATCATGAACAAATCTAAGAGAGGCCTGAATACATTATTCATCAAGTTCATAAACACTGCCGGAGCATTAGTCAACCTAAACGATATCACCCGGCATTCATAGTGGCCATACCTCATTCTGAAAGATGTTTTGGGAATATCTTCTTCTCTAACTCTCACTTGATGATAACCCGACCTCAAGTCTATTTTAGAAAACCACTTGGCACCCTATAGTTGATCAAACAAATCATCAATCCTTGGAAGAGGATATTTGTTCTTTACAATCACTTTGTTCAACTGCCTATAGTCGATGCACATTCGTAGAGATCCGTCTTTCTTTCATACGAACAAGACTGGTGCTCCCCACGAGGATGAAATGGGTCTAATGAACCCCTTTTCAATCAAATCTTTCAACTGCGCCTTTAGCTTTTTTAATTCCGTCGAAGCCATTCGATAAGGAGGAATAGAAATAGGCTTGGTGTCTGGCAATACATCAATGGCGAAGTCAATTTCTCTTTCTGGAGGAAGACCTGGAATTTCATCTTGGAAAACATTTGGAAATTCATTCACTACCGGGACTGATTGAAAAGTTGGCGACTTTGCTTCGGTATCATGAACTCGGACTAGATAATAAATATAGCCTTTGGCTATCATCTTTCTTGGCTTAAGGTAGGAAATAAACCTACCTTTCGGAGATGCTGCATTACCTTTCCATTCAAGCACAGGCTCTCCCGGAAATTGGAATCAAACTACTTTCAATCGGCAATCAACATTAGCATTGCATGAGGCCAACCAATCCATACCCATAATTACATTGAAATCTAACATTTCCAGCTCAATCAAATCAGCTTTTGGTCTGGCGATCATATATCACAATTACACAATCTTTGTACACTTGCCTTGCTATAACAGGATCACCAACCGGAGTAGATACCTCAAAAGGTTTGATTGGCTCAGGTTTCACCCCAATATAACCAGCAACATACGGAGTAATATAATAGAAAGTAGAACCCGGATCTATCAATGCATACACATCATGGGAAAATACGGATAATGCACCTGTAACCACATTCGGGGAGGACTCAAGATCCTGTCGTCCGGCTAACGCATATACACGGGACTGAGTGGCACCTGAAGTAGACGCTCCCCCTCTGCCTCTACGTCGGCCTGCTGGAATTTGAGAAGTCTGCCCTACCGAGCGCACTAAAGAAGAATCGGCCGCTGATCCTGTGGGCTGAATCCCAGCTCTACCACTTATCGATGGGTAATCTCTCATCATGTGCCTAACCCGGCCACAAGCATAACAAGCATCCGAACCCTGGCGACACTGTCCGGAATGTAATCTACCGCACTGGCTGCACTGCGGTACTAGGGGTCCCCTCTGGCTATAATCTCCCCCAAACTGAGAATCTGGGGCCCTCGAACTCTGACCCTATCCTAAACGAAAGGAGCGATCAAATCTCCTACCCGTAAATAGAGGAGGTGCACTGGTCACTGACCGGCCGGAGTGTCTAGAATAAGTCTGCCTCGATCCCCCTCTATACTCACTACCTGCCCCCATAGATCTGGCCCTCTTGCTTTGCCTTCTATCAATATCAGGATCACTTCTTTATGGTTGTTATCGCCCCTCTAAATTCTGGGCATGGGCTTGTATTCGGGAAATATCCATCCTGTCTTGCAATGAAGCCGTCAAGCAATCTTTAAAGAAATGTGGTGTCACGACCCAGCTAGGGGTCGCGACGGGTACCCGAGGCTAACCACCGAGCACCGCTCGTTCTATCTCTCATTTTACTCATTTTATACCCTTTTTATCATCTTTATACTCATAGCGCAGGAAAAAAATCATGTCTCATATGGAAACATAAAATACTTTCATGCACATGTGCCCTTGCGCTAGCAAAATAAAATAATATATATATATATGTATAGATATACAGAAGCGATCTCGTGAGACCATCTAACCCGCACTGCGTATCTACGAGCCTCTACTGGAGTACTGAACATAGGGACGGGACAAGACCTCGTCGTGCCCAAAAATACATATATAAGGCTATATATATATACACAAAAGAATAGTCATAAGCACCTCCGGGACAATGGAGGGCTTCCAATCAGGTGACAGCTACTACGGATCTGGATCGAGCTCTCCTCCCTGTCTACCTGTGGGCATGAACACAACGTCCAAAGAAAACGGACGTCAGTACGAATATTGTACTGAGTATGAGAGGCATAAACAATGAAGTAAGACAATGAGACAGAGAAGATACTCATATTGGACATCGAAATCTAACTGCCAAGTATAAGAAAACAAATCGTGCTGTCTTACTCATGCTCATCATCATATCATATCATATATGCATCATGTATAAACTGCCCGTCCATATCGGATCGGTGTGACAATTATAACATGAGCCCGCGTCCAGGCCTCCTGTGTCCGGGGTAACATCTCATGGCGCCCACTAGTGGTGTCTGCCCATGCCATATGGCCATGGTGTATCGCATAGCTGCCCGCCTTGGCGGTGACTGCCCGGCCAAATAGGCGCGGTGTAATAGTAATATCATCATATGCTCATCACAATATGCCTAGTTTATCATAATACATACTCTATCGGGGTGACGTAAGGTCCTGATCCCCCGATTACATTATGGAACAATCACGTACATTCTGCCTCACCTTGAAGGAATTAGCATATAAGGTGAGTGTAAGCGATAAATAACATCATTAGACTTTCTATACTTTAACTCATTACCTTGTGTAGCTAATTATAGACATAGGCTCATGGATAAGAAACAGGTTACGCTATAGGATTCATGCCATTAGAAAGAAGGGACTAGCCTCACATACCTTTGACGTTTAACTAAACTATCGCTCGCTTGTTCTCCTTCGATATCGCGTCTCTACCTTCAAAAGAGAATTCGCATTTACGTTAATTAATCGTCTATAAGAACGCGTTACTAACTCTAGCGAAAATTGGACAACACTCCCTTTATTTGTACTACTTCTCCCATATTCTATGTCAACTCCCAAACGTTCACAATGATACCTATAATGTTGAATTCAACAATCATCATTTACAGGCATTAATCTCATTCCACCATTTCTCTTCATTTTTCCCACATTTATGGTTTTTGGTTCACTATCGTATTTTCTCATGTATCACATTTATCTCGTGGTTTACATGCCATTTATAACGTATTCATACTCACAACACACTAACATTCATGATTCAATTCTATTACCATTCACTCATGGCACTATTCACTCAGTTATGACCCATTTGCTATGCTTTTCTAAAACTCGGGTATCTTAACCTTCCAATACCTTAAAAAACATGATAAAGTCATGAAACTTACCTTAAATGATGGTTGAACAAGTCTTGAGTGGAATTGCTCCTCTAGCACCAAGCCCTACTTCACTCTTTTTTTGGAACTTCTTGGTTTGGATGAACTTCACTTGAGTTTCACACACTTTGTTTCATCGATTTAATGTTTATGATCTTAATCTCCCTTTGATTCTCTTAAATTCTTGTGGATGAAGTGTTTTGGAGTACTCTACACAGTTCTTGAACCGTGTAGGTGAGAAATGAAATAAAATGAGCATAGGGTCCCTTTTTAATAACTCAAAATCTGGTTTTTAATGAACAGAAGTTGAGGTGTACAGTGGCCGTAAACCCAGTTTTGGGGCCATATATTGGTTTACGGTCCTTCCTCTGCGACCGTATTTAAGTATATCAGAAATAGAAAGGTTTGCTGCAGGTCATGGTGGTTTACGGTCACAGTTTACGGGCCGTATTTCAATTTACGGTCCGTATTCTGAGTCGTATTTTACCATTTAACCTTTGGCAGAAAGTTGAAATTTTTGGAATATTGAAGGACGATGGCACTTTACGGTCCGTAAATCACTTTACGTGCCGTATTCCATTTTACGACCACTGGGCTGAAATGAAATTCTGCAACTTTCTTATTTCCAAAGTTCATAAATAGTCATTCCCTACTTAGTAAAACATCGCACACTCATGCCCTTCGTTGGTCTATGCATTGTTGGCTCATGAACAATTTTAGAGGTGTAACATGTTGCCCCAAGCCACTCACAAATCTATGTACCCGATCTCCCATGTCGGCCACCATAGTCGGGGAATATCTAGCCAAAGAATTAAATTGAAGACTATATTCCCGAGCGCTCATGCTTCCTTTCTTTAGATTCAAGAACCTATCCGCTCTATCTCGGCGGACCTCCAGTGGCAAATAGTAACGGATAAAAGCATATACGAATTTTGCCGCTGTGCCTGTGCGGCAACCAACTGTGTCAATAAATCAATAGCCTCGGTCACTTGTTGACCCGAAGCAACCGATGGAGGAATTAGAGTTGAAGCTCCCCTTGTTCTTCCACATTAGGCGGGGTGGAGGAAGTATTAGATGGAGCCTCATTTTGTGACTCGCCCTCTTCTATATTAATCGGAGGTTCTCTTTCCACCCGTCTTTTTGTCGTAGTCTTGCCCTTCTGGGCGGCTGTAGCTTTTCCTTTTGGCGGCATTTTCTTAAACCACAACACACTATTAGGGAGGATAAAATCTTATACACGGCTCTATCGCACGATCTTATAAGAAGAAAGATGGTCATTTTTCCTAAATGCCCGGTAGCCGCTTATTTATTAGCGTGGGGCGCAACACACCATAAACAAGACTCTACTAGACACGACTCGTAGACACTTCCTCGGACCGAATTGCCCTGATACCACTTTTGTCACAACCCAGCTACGGGCCGCTATGGGTACCCGGGGCTAACCACCGAGCACCACTCATTCTACTACTTATCATGCTCATTAAACGCTCTTTTATCAAATTTATACTAAATTATAAGAAAATCATATCTCCTTTTGAAAACATAATTACTGTCATATACATATGCCTCTCGGCCATCAAATTATATATACATAGTAGCAACCTCGTGAGACCATACAACTCACACTGCGTATCTACGAGCCTCTACTAGAGTGTTAGAAATAGGGACGGGACAAGACCCCGTCATGCCCAAAATACATATACATGTACACAAAAGGATAATCATAAGCACCTCCAGACAATGGAGTGCTCTTTAATCAGCTACTAGCTCCAATGAGTCTGGATCAGGATCACCTCCCTGTCTACCTGTAGGCATGAACACAGCGTCCAAAGAAAACGGACGTCATTAAGCACATTGTACTGAGTAATGAGAGGCATAAACAATAATGAAACATCAATGAAATGGGGAGGTATCAAATAAGGAGCAATCTGTAACTGACTGTGAATCATAAAAGAAATAAATCGTGTTGTCTTACTCATACTCGTCATCATATCATATATGCATAAATGTATAAGTATAAGCTGCCCGTCCATGTAGGTACGGTGTAATAACAAGTAACCTGCGTCCAGGCCTCCCGCGTCCGGGGTATAAGCTGCCCACTATTGTGGTGTGTATATCTGCCCGACCATATAAGTACAGTGTAATATCATCGTCATATGCTCATTATAATATACTCATCATAGTATGCTCATCATAATATGCTCATCATAATACATGCATGAAGATTCAAGGACAACTATACTTTATCGGGGTGGCATAAGGTCGTGTTCCCCCGATTTCATTATCGAGCATTCACAAGCATTCTTCCTCACCTTGAAGGAAGGATTATATAAGGTGAGTATGTACAATGCATAACATCATTGACTTTATGGTACTTTGCCTCACCTTGAAGGGACAATAAACAAGGTGAGTGTATACAATGCATGACATACTTAACTTAATGGTATTCTGCCTCACCTCGAAGGGAATAATAGGTGAGGTGAGTGTTTACAACATACAACATCATTAGCGTTATAGGAGCGTCATATCATGGACTCTAGAATCATTAGACTCAAGCTTATCATCATCATCATTGGACTCATAACATATCTCTTATCTCATATAGCTATTCATGATCATAGACTCTTGACCTTCCGGAATATATGTAGAGGATTCGTGGAGAGAAAAGAGAATCATACCATCGGATTCATGCCAAATAAAGAAAGGACTAGCCTCGCATACCTTTCTACGTTTAGCTAATCTATTGCATGCTTGTTCTCCTTCAATGCCACGTTTCTAACTTCAAGAGGATTCGCATTAACGTTAGTTAATTGACCATATAAACGTGTTACTATTTCTAGGAAAGCTTGTGCAGCATTTCCTTTGTTTATACTACTTTTCCCATACTCTATATCAACTCCCAAACGTTCATATCAACATTCACAATAATGCAAACAACAATCATTATTTATCTACATTTACCACAATTCACCATTTCCCTTCAATTCTCCACAATTATGGTTATAGCTCATTATCACGTTTTCTCATATATAATACTTATTCCATGGTATAAATGTCATTTATAACATATTCACAATAACAACTTACCAACATTCATGATTCATCCCAACCACTATTTAACAATGACACTATTCACTTATTTATGACCCATTTTCTATGTCTTTCTACAATTCAAGTGTCTTAGCCTTCCAATACCTTAAAAAACATGGTATGGTCATGAAACGTACCTTAGATAATGGATGAACAAGCCTTGAATGGAAATACTCTTCTAGCACCAAAACCCTTTTTCACTTCCCTTGGGTTTTCTTGAGGTATATGAACTTTTACTAAGTTTCACACACTTGTTTTCATGGATTTGAAGTAGTTGTTCTTGGTTTTCCTTTGATTTCTTGTTGATGAAGAGTGTAGAGAATATTCTAGAGGTTTCTTGACTTGTGGAGTGAAAAATGAAATGAAAATGAAATGAGAGAGGTCCCTTATATTAAATGTTGAACCTGTCACGACCAACTTATACGGACCAACATACGGTCCGTATATTTTTCACTGACCGTATGTTTGGTCCAGTGGAGTATGCCATTCTGGGCTGAATCTACGGTTGGACCTACGGTCCGTGGATTGTATACGGCCAGTATGTCTGGCCGTATAATGTCCAGCTGTCCGGGACTTGTTCTCGTCGGCTCGTTTGATCTCCGATCCTTATGGAACTTTCTTCGCACTTGTTTAACACCTCAATACCAATATAAGGGACGTTATCCCTCGTCTCCAAGACATAATTATGCCATCATTAACTCGTCGCTCGTAATTCTTACTCGACACGCGACATATCCTTTACTTTCTTTGCCAAACTTCTTCCTTTACGTCTGATGTCTTTGAATCTTGGTTAGGGTCGTCAAATGCTATTTCTCACTTCTCTGAATCATCGTATACCTCGTGTTCCTTTCTAGCCTATTTACTGTACATTAACGGGGAATTTTCCAAGGTGTAACAGTAAACATAAATAATTTGTAGAATCAAGTGCAAGGATACTCTCTAGGGTTTGTGGAAACCAAGAATCTCTTTGGTGTTGAAGTAGGGTTTTCTCCAAGTGAAGTAATTCCATTCAAAGTCCATTCCTACATCATCAAAGGTAGGTTTTATTTTCAATTCATGTTATTAAGAATATTGAGAGGTTAAAAGACTTCGATTATGGAAGGGAAGAGAATATGGAGTACAAATATGGAAATAGTGATACTCTTGATTAATGACTTAACTTGAATAATAGTTCTTGACATGTTATGAGTAAAACTTGTGGTTAATGATACGAATGATATTAAAGGAGTATTTTATGAGAACGAATATGATGTTGTAATATAGCTGTGGTTATTGATGATATTGGAGGTGGATTTAAGAGTTAAACAATGTTTAACTTAAAGAATCTATTGATTATGTTATCATGAGTGCTCTTATTGATGTTTGAGGGTTATCTTATTTCATGGAAGAAGTTGTCGAAACAAAGAAAATGTCACCAAATCTTCATTAGCTCTTAGTTGTTTTAGCTTAAGCTTAAGCATGTTTCTGGTTGCTAATCTTAGTACAAATTCTCTTGAAGGTAGAATCGCGAACTTGAAAGGGAAGAAATTAGACGACAAAGTTGAGGAGACGTAAAGGTATGTAAGGCCAGCTCTTCCTTCAAAGGCATGATTCTTATATATATTGTAACTCTTTTCCGGTAATTCCCATGACCTTCTTACCTTCCAAAAGATGAAAGCTAAAGAGTATTAAAAGTCTCCTACGAGATGGAGATGAGATATGTTCCTTGATAATGATATGATGTTAATGGTCTTTACGTGATTCCTTGATGCTATTTATTGTGTATAACCTCACCTTATAGTGCTAGTTCCTTCAAGGTGAGACATGGCGATCATGATGTTCCATAATGTAATCGGAGGTTACCGACCTTACCTCACTCCGATAGAGTTACAGTGTTTACTTGAGCTCTTATGCATGCTTCATGATAAGTATATATGTATGATGACACCGCGCCTAGATGGCCGGGCATGACACCGCTAAGGCGGGCGGCATATGATAACACTATGCCTATTTGGCCGGACATGACACCACTAGTGGGTTGCATGAGATGATTACGCCGGACGCGGGCTAATGATGTTACTGATTAGACAGATTATATATGTATATGTGATATGTTTGAAAGGTAAAAGTAAGCATGCATGACTCCTCCTCAAGAGGCAAGCAGCTACAATTATCTTTTCTTCTTATGCTTTCTATGTTTCTTTATTATGCTATCGTATATGCCTTACATACTCAGTACATTCTTCATACTGAGTCCTTTTCTTTTATGGACGTTGTGTTCATGCCCACGGGTAGACAAGGAGACGGTGCAGATGCTTAGGAGCTTTTTCAGCAGGTTGCAGGAGCACTCCACTACTCCGGAGTCTGTATTTCTTAGTATATTCTCGTGTCCTGTCCCGTCCTTTTGATTCCAGTACTCCAGTTAGAGGCTCGTAGATACCTATATGTGGGTTGTAAATGTCATGTGATGTCTTCATTATACTTTGTATATCATTTTTGCAACCATGAGGGCTTATGTGTGTGTGTCTATATATATATATATATATATATATGTTGCCTTGGAGATTGTGTATGTTCAGGTTGGGTATGATGATTAGCACAGTGAGTGGTGCTCGGTGGTCAGCTCCGAGTACCCGTCATGGGCCACGAGTCAGGTCGTGACCATCGCTATATCTCAGCGTGAAGGAAAAATTATCATAAGGTAAGATCAACAATAATTAATGAAATTAAGAAAATCATGGAATAAGCTCAATAATATCATAATAGCATCAAAACCATAAGCTTTGGAATCTCCAAAAAGGAATCATCATCATCATCATTATCACTATGGAACATACTTATCTTTAACATCATAAGAAACTCTAAGAATCATGAACTTCTGGCTTTTGGAAATAAGAATGTTATGGAAAACACGTATAGGTTTGTAGGAAAGAATCATGCCTTTAGAAAGAAAGGGGTTCAGCCTTAATGTACCTTTTGGGTCTCTTTAACTACTCGATGTTTATCCTTCCGAGCTTGTAAATCTACATTTAAGATGACTCGCACTAAGGGTAAGTCATTTAAGCGCTTACACGGCCAAATTAGATTAATTTGTAATCTAAAGGAAATCAGACAGCATTTCCCTTATATCTTCTACCTCCCCCAATCATCAAAACAACTCCTAAAGCACAATAAAACATCAACAATTCCATAATCAAACAATTACATTCAAACTATACCCAATTCAATCCCAAAACTTCTTTTCATAATCAATCCATAACAACAACCCCATACAACCCCTCATACACTCGTATACGACAATTCCTTAACATCATTATTATCCCTCATAACAAGATTATGCTTAAAACATGCTAATAATTATAACTCAAGTTAATTCACAACTCAAAATATCATCAAATGCATATTTGAACTTTTCCTTCAATTTCTTCTCCTCAACTCTTAACATAACTACCAAGCAAACTCATAAACATGAAACTAAGATGCAAGCTTACCTCAAAATTCAAGAACACTTTAATTCCATGGTTACTCCACCTTAAAAATACTCACCCAAACATCTTCAAGAAGAGGTGACAAGTGTAGACCTCACTTGGAAACCTTAACTAGTTTAATCTTCACTTTGATCCTTGGTTTAGGCTTGGAAATATGTTGGAATATGTTTGGAGAGGTTTCTAGGGCTTTCTACGACTTGGGGTTATGTTAAAATGAAATAAAAATGAGTAAAATTTTCATATAGACTTGTAGGAATATTCATGTATGTTGTGGAAGGGTCTAGTGTTGGAATATTGGCCAAAAAAAAAGACCAAAAGGGTCCTTTTATACTTGCCAGGTTTGGTGGAACTGACCTATCATTTCGCGCGCTATAGCTGGTGCGTCGCGCACTGTAGTT
Source organism: Lycium barbarum (assembly GCF_019175385.1). Taxonomy (NCBI): domain Eukaryota; kingdom Viridiplantae; phylum Streptophyta; class Magnoliopsida; order Solanales; family Solanaceae; genus Lycium; species Lycium barbarum. The sequence continues at coordinate 78,358,768 of NC_083339.1, read as the reverse complement.
GTGCGTTTCTGCTCTACCGGCCTGACTTGTATCATCTATAACTCTCTACTTTGAAGTCATATCAATGAGCGGTTTATTGTGTTAGAAACTAGACTTCATGAAATTCATTTTAGGCTTTTACTTTACTTCAAAACTCTTCATATACTAAACGATATCCTTTTCTAAAATTGACCCAAAATCTCTGCCAAATTTTTCCAAATTTTCGACAAACTAATTTTCTTCGATTTGCTTGATCCCAGAACCTTTAGACACTTGCTTAACACTCATTAAGAGTATTCCTTAACCTTATAAGGGTTCCAAGACCTCTCCGAGCTTACGTTAGTTTACTCACAACACAAACAACGCGAAAATGTTCGAGGTGTAACATTCCTCCCCCTTTAGAAACATTCATCCTCGAATGTTAAACTCTTAGGAATCCTAACTACAGTACTACCAATCTATCACACAAAAAACCCAACCATACAATGTCGTATAGGGTCACAACAATCAATAACAAAAATGGCCTCACACGTCCAGCAATAACAAGTAATGGAACAATACGTACTTGAAGACTGTGATGTTTCAGTTCAGGCCCCCTTTTTTCAAAACAAATGCTGATATCGAAATCTCATTTCTTCCTCAAATTCTCAAGTCATTTTCTCTATATTCACACTTCTTCATAATCCTTTGACTGAGGTTACATCTCTAGTTCTCAATCATTGAATCTGGAACTTGGTGACTAGAACACACTTACTGGTTATCCCAACTTTCTTATGGTTATAGTATCCACACCGATCATTCCTTCATTTCTCAATGACATTTCCATATGTTTTCCTCGGTCTTTCAGGATTTTTGTTTATTTATTAGCGAACTATGAACTCTGTAATAAGTCCTTTTCTTTTTCGGTTCACCAAGGTTATGATACATCTTTATTGCCTCTGAATAGATCATCTACCTTTGCTATATTTTATATACGTTCGACCTTGATATCTTAGGGATTCATCTTACTGAGATACTCTTTCCTGACTAACCTCTCAAACTTCGATTTTTAGAGATATGCCATATCTAGAATACTATATCTTTATTCAAGTTTTTCAACTCGTATCATTTTATTTTCCATTGGTATCCTCGACTACGTTACACTTCACCAGTTGAAGCTCTATAATAATCTTGACAAGCTTCTCATATACTTGTATCATCTTTGGGATACATAATTCTATACCGTTCTGTTACATCCCAGAATGAACGTATCCATCTTGGTGCTAGATTTATCCTTATTCTTCTTAGAACAACCAAGCCATTTTACGCGAAGTTACTTGTCGTTATCCTTCTCCATTTCCACTACCCGTCTTTAATTCCTCATGTAGATCTATCTGGTTCGACCTTACTTGCAACATAACTTTAATTTCCTTTACCTCCTGGATCTTCTGTACTTAAGATTCTCGTATAATCTATAAGCTTTCGCTCCCATGTTGTCATAACCAATCCTTCTTTGTTTCTTCATTACTGGACCTTTCATAGCATCTTTGTCTTGGAACTTCGGGTAATACTTCCCTTGGAATCTTACCTCCTAACCTTATCCTTTTTGAGGTAGTTCCCGATTCCTTTTTGTTTCTATCTTTCCAACTTCTAAAAAAGCATACTCTTGAGCACATGCACACAGCGAATCCGCAGCAAATCTTAGTTGTTACTATTTATCGTAAGGATTTATCTAGTCAGTTACACATATTTATAATGAGTCACATATTCTCGTAGACGTATTGATCCTGGATGGGCCTAAGCTTTCATCAAAAGGATCTTTATAGTTTCTTTATTGTTCTTCCAAGATCACCTTTCTCCTATTATTCGCTTTCCCATTTCATCACCGCGATGGTATCTAGCTTCAATTTTATTCTAAAAATCTGCCCTGACTGTTAATGTTCCTCCTTTTCTTTGCTACATAAACACTCGATCTTTAGACAAGCCTCTTTTACACTATAAATTCAACTCCTTAATGAAGGGTGCATCTTATATCAACTTGAGACTTCCAACTCATTCACATACCATCACATAACCAATTCCTTCAAAGCATCATTCACATCCTTCATTAGCTATTCAACCTTATATTACTAACTCAATAATCTTATGACAAGAGAATTTCTGAAAAAGAATCTTTATGTACATTAGTCCTAACTTTGTGTTATATCCATATATCCTTATACTCGTACCTCCGTACAACATCCTTGCCAATATATTATATGATAAAAAGGCCTTTGTCAATATCTAGCTCTTTTAGTAACGTACATCGTTTCCTTACCTCTTTTACCCCTTTGTACTCATAAATCATTAACATATTTATACTCAGGGGTCATAATTAAACATATACTTATCCTTCCATTTCTTGCTTCAAGAAGAAGTTATAACTCCCATCTAATCATACTGACGTCTCATTAATGAAACACTTTGAAAGGTTAATCGACTCAGTTTTACCCAATCTGACCAGCAATACAAGGAGTAACATATAGCAACATGGAACTCGGATCAATCAATGCATACACATCATGAGAAAGTACTGGCAATATACCTGTAACAATATCGAGGTAAGACTCAGGATCCTCTCGCCTAGCTAATGTATAGGCATGATGCTAAGGACCGCTCGATTTGGACGCTCTTCCTCGATCTCTAGCACGTATTAATGGACAGTCACGCCTGATATGTCCTGGAAGAGCACAGGCAAAACAAACATTTAACCGTATGGACACGATCCCCAATACAACTTACCACACTGAGTACATCGTGGTATAGGTGGTCTTATCTGACTGGAACCAATCCTAATCTGGGAACTGGAAACTCTAGATCTCTGAGATAGCCCAGAATAAGTGGGTTTATCAAACTTGGGTCCAGGAAACTGTAGAGGTGCACTAGTTACCGAATGAGCTGAGCGTTTAGAGAATTGTTGCCTTGGGCCACCTCTGAACTCGCTGTCAAACCCTGAAAACCTGACTCTCTTCCATTGACTCCTATCACCATGGCCTACACCCTGCCACTGATCCTGAACGGCTACTAACTAGGTCAAAAAAAGGGTAGCCTATCTCATCTCTTGGCCTGTGGCATCGGGTAGAGGAACTGGGGATATCGGAGCCGGAGCTGAGGCCCCTTGATGCTCCTCTGAGTCGGGTGGAGTATGAGAGGTTCAAGATGGAACCTCATTGTGAGACTCACCCTCCTCTATGTCTGCCAGCAGCTCCCGCTCAGTCTTCCTTCCGACCATTGTCTTGCCTTTCTGGGCCGCTGTTGCTTTTCTCTTCATAGGCATCGCTGAAATCATAACACACGATTAAAATAAAGGAATCTTAGTTACATAGCTCTATTGCATGATCTAAGATGAGAAAGAAGGTCAATTATTCCTAAATTCCCCCACAATATCCTGTTTATAAGTGTGGCGTGCTTCACACCCATAAACAAGACTCTACTGGACATGGCTCATAGACATACCATAGGACGAGCTGCTTTGATACCACTTTTGTCACGACCCAACCTAAGGGTCATGACGGGCACCCGGTGCTAAACTACTAACCACCTCTGAACATACGTCTCATAATCATTCTAGGTGGGCCACAAAGCTAGCTCATGGGCGTCATACTCCGTATTAGCATATAACACAAGATAATGGCACCTCTCTATATAATCATCAATAGCTATGCCCATAAACACATGTCTACGAGCCTCTATATAGAGTACTGGAAATTATAAGGACGGGACGGGGTAGGACTCCGCCATGCCCAAGTATTTACACAGAAGAGTAGTACCAATAAACTGCGGCTCCGAAGCAATGGAGAGCTCCTGAGACTCCGCTGGTGAAGCTCCTAAGGGTCTGGTCCGTCTCCCTGTTTTCCTGCGGGCATGAACGCAGCGCTCACAAGAAAGGTCGTCAGTAAAAATAATGTACTACATATGTAAGCCATGAATAACAACATAACACGGGATATAGAACATAACATGAGATATGGAAAACAAACATCATGTATACTTGGCTTTCTTTTAAAAAATAAACATTTTTCATACATATATAACATAATAGTGTTGTGGAACGTGCAGCCCAATCTATATATCATATCTTCATTACATTTGTTTTCACGGAACGAACGGCCCAATCCATTTAACCATATATCCTGCGTTCGGGACGCGATCATACTATACCAACTGATCAGGTGGTTATGCGTATATAAGCCTCACTTTTCCCCATCCCCCATATATACATATCTATATATATCATATACATATATAATATAAGTAGCACACATGAGAGCCCAAATAAAAGCTACCACTTTATCGGAGTGACGTAAGGTCGGTAGTGTTATATCCCGTATGTTTGCATACTCGGAAAATTCGAAATAAATTTGATTTGTAAGCAATAAGGCTATATTTGATTTTTATTCAATATATATGTCTTGTGTATGAAAAATATTGACGCGGAAATATCGAGGGAGGCTAAGGGCAAAATTAAAATTTCGGAAATTAGTTTCGTGAATTATAAAATGTGGCTCATAAGCAATTGGGCTCAAAACAAAATTAGAAGGAGAAGCCCAAGAGCATAGGGTGGCCGGCCATAAGATGAATGGCCCAAGCCCATTTAAAATTTATTCATTTGACCAATTTATAAAAGATGACTAAGTCTTCATCCCATAGAAAATTCAAGAAACTTGAAGAACAAAAAGACCACCCCAATTTCGGCCAAAGAAGGAGAAAAAGGAAGATCATAAATCTTGTCTAAAAAAATTATTTCTTCATGTATTTCCACTAATTTGAAGGCCCTCTTCAACATGGTATGATTGTTGGAAGGAGAGAATCACTCTTTGGAATAAAATCCCAACCTTAGTTAAGGGGAGAAGTTGTGAAGAAAGGTAAGATTTCATCTCCCTTTTTATGTTATGAAGGTTTGTTTATGTTGTAATATGTGGAAATGAGTAGAAATCATAGAAATATGGAAGTTTGAAAAGTGGGTATGCATATGAATATGTGGTCGTGTGTGTGTGTTAATGTATAGACAATGTGAGTTGAATTTCATGTTGTAATCTAGTTGTGGTTATGGTGGAATTTGTATTGGAAATGAAAGTTGAATGAAATTGGTTGAAGTTGGAAATATAGGGTATGGCCGTGTGGTATGTGGAAGTTGAAATGGAAATGAATTAATTTTGTTTAATATGTTAGTTGTGTTGTTGTGATCATTATAATGCAAATGATGGTTAAATGGTTTAAGTTGGTATAGAAATGGAATGTAGAAGGATAGGTCATCTTAGTATAATTTTATGATATTATGGAAATGAAGTTGTTAAGGTGCAAGTTGGGATGGTTGTTGATGAAAATTAGAAGATGGAAACATGTTGTGAATAAGTATGTTAAGATTAGAAGTTTTGAATGAATTATGGCTTTGGTGGAAAGTTGTATATTTTGTATATCTTGTGAATATATTGTGGAAATGATATGAAATGTTTCCGAATTATATTGTAATGATCTTGATTAGTAATGAATATGATCATGTTGGTATTGATAATGTGAAGTCGGAATGAAAGCTATTGCATTATGTTGGAAAGAAGTTTAATTGTGACATATTGTAATTTATTGTGGTTGTTGTTGTTGCTGGTGTTGTTGTTGGGTTGTTGTTGAATTATTTTGGCCGAGTTGAATTCTCGGGGTGTCGTATTTATAGGGGAGGTGCTGCCGAAATTTCGGTAGACAAGTACTAATTCAAGATTGGATGCCAAAAGCCTTATAGTAACATTTGGTAAATGTGACCATTTGTAGGTTTCGGACGAAACGAGGTTTGAGGTTTGGCGAGCTTAAAAAGGCAAGAAAGGTATGTAAAGCTCCACCTTTCCTTCTCTTGGCATGTCCTAGATGTATTAGGTTTGAATTTGGACCTCGGGGACTACTCTACTCTTCGGAATCCGCGACTAAATTTGCCCTTTTTTCCATTCAGTGGAATTGAACTAATTATGTTGCAATTGGCTAGAAAATTTTCGAAATACCTAGAACTTGTGTAAACAAAATCTGATTACCTTAAAACCCTCATAAGCGACTCCATAAAGTTTCTTACACATAATTTGTCTTGGCCACCTCGGTTGGCCCGAGGTGGGCCCACTATTTCCGATTCCACCCTTATTGCAATTTGTAACTTGACTTCAAGCGATTTTAAAAGGAAACATCTTGACTACTAATGATACTTATTCTAAATACTTTATTGACTCTCTGTAAAAGTATGAAATTTTGTGTTGCAGTCAGTTTCCCACTATTCCCGCGTTGCCTCTTGTTGTACGGTTGCCTTATTTTCGAACAATATAAAATGAAACGTTTCAACTATCTTTCTAACTACTAGAGGAAAATTGTTTTAATGATTCTCTTGAGCCATGTAAACTATTTTGGAATATGAAAACGACCCAAGAAGGATTATTTTCCCGTAACTCATTATGATATCCGACATACGCTTACCATGATCCTGCCTGAGTACATCATTACGATTTGACATGCGATGTGCCCTTTTTGATATAAGTACTTCGATATAAGCATTCTGACATAAGTATGCGGATACGAGTATTTTGTTTGAGTAATTTGTTACGAATGTTCTGATAGTACGTCTGATTATTAGGATGAGTGTTATAATATATTTTGATATGCAAAAATAATTCCAGAGGTTTTGTTTCGACACAATCTATCGTGCTATCCAAAAGGTATACGTACATTATAACTACCGTTCGATTCCTTCGAATTGATCTATCGTATGGATTTGCTTTGAAATGTCCGTAACTTTCACATACTAACTCTGATACGAGTAATTTGACATAAGTATTCTGATATGAGTATTTCGACACAAGTATTTTGACATAAATGTTCTGATATAAGCATTCTGTGTAAATAACCTGCTATGAACATTCTGATGGCACGTTCGATCATTCTATCGAGTCTCGATTTATGTGCATTTAGTTACTCACTATTCTGCTCGTGCATGTGCTATGATCCCTTTCACCGGATCTCGGGCCGGTATGTATCGTGCGGATGGGTCGCCGAGTCCCTTGTCAGGGGCCGGGTTCCATACATGAATTCCGAAGTATGATGTGTCCGGTTCCGGGGTACTGTGGTATATGTCCGTCCCCGGTTACCGTGTATATGATACGAAGTATGATGTGTCCAGTTCCCCGGCGTGTGATATGTCCCCGGGGTTACCGTGGTTATGATATGATGTGTTATGTGACGGAGATGTTCGGAGATATGAAATCTTCTGAGATATGATATGTGGTGACGCCAAAGGCAGGAGTGGCGACCACGTTCTTGTGCCCTATGCATGACTCTGATATGTTGGTAAGCTAATCACTTGCTATATCTCCTCTGACCTATGATGCCGGTATACAAAATCCGTGTCTGAAAAATAAACATTTTAACATTCTGGGTCTGTACTTCTTATGACACGTGACTCCAGCTTATATGACCCGATATTTCGGGCCCGCATTATCTGACATCCGAAATCTGTATACACGATTTGTGATCTGGAAATAGCGCCTTGGAAATTTTGGATTATATATTTATTTCTGTACTATTGCCCCAGTTATGGTTTTATTTTCTGTATTCCATGCTTTACATACTCGGTACACATTCCGTACTGAACCCCTTTCTTCGGGGGCTGCGTTTTCATGCCACGCAGGTACAGACGACAGGTTTGCTGATCCGCCCGCTTAGGATCTTATTCTGCTATTTTGGAGCGCTCTTTTATCCAGAGCCTATATTTTGGTACAGAATTCTGCTATTGTATATATGTATATTATTCAGGGGTACGACGGGGCCCTGTCCCGTCTTATGATTCTGTTATGTTCTGTAGAGGTCTGTAGACATACATGTGGGTTCTGCATATGTTTTGGATTGTTACGATCTGTGATGGCCTTATCGGCTTCCACGTGCCATATCTGTTCATCTGCGATATCTAGCAGCGCCAATTGATTTTTATATTTAAATATTCTGCTTGTATGCTGATTTGGGTTATTGGGTACGTTTGGGTGTCCAGCACGGGCACTAGTCACGACCTACGGGGTTGGGTCGTGACAGAAGTGGTATTAGAGCGGTCCGTCCTCGAAATGTCTACAGACTGTGTCTAGTAGAGTCTTGTTTATCGGTGTGTTGTGCACCACACCTATAAACAGGAGGCTACAGGGCATTTAGGATACTACCCTTCTTTCTGTCTTAGATCGTGCGATAGAGCTGTGTTATCAGGATGACTCCTCCCTAACGAAATGTTATAATTGCAGTTATGCCTCCAAAAAAGGCGACAGCGGCCCAAAAGGCCAAGTCAGCAGCTGTGGGAGAGACTAGTCGGGCCCAGAGGACTACCAGGGCCTATGCACATATTGCTCCTGAGATTTTGCCCCAGACAGAGGGCTCTTCTACACCGCCACACTTAGAGGAGATTGGAGCAGCAGCAGCTGCAGATCGGGGGGCGGCTCCACCGCCATCTCCCGAGATTCCAGTACCTGAGCCTCCAGCCCCACGGCCAGGGACTGAGGATCAGGCTATGAGAGAGGCGGTCCAGTTGCTGACCAGACTTGTGGCGGGACAGGTTCAGGGCCACGGATTGAGAGGGAATCGGGCAGACAGACGTGATAGTTCGAGAGCTCGTGAGTTCCTGACCTGTGGTCCTCCAGAGTTCTTCGGGACAAAGCCCGAGGAGGATCCCGAGGAGTTTATCAGGAAGATGCGGCGCACGTTATACTTGGTTAAGGCTTCTGCGACAGAGTCAGTCGAGTTGGCTTCGTACCGATTGTATGATGTAGCAGCTAATTGGTACGAGTCTTGGGAGTTGGCCAGAGGCGACGGCGCTCCCCCAGCAGTCTGGGATGAGTTTTCTGAGGCTTTTCTTAGCCATTTTTTGCCTCCGAAGCTACGGTGGGCTAGGGCCGACAGATTTTTGCTATTGAGACAGAATGGTAGGAGTGTCCGGGAGTATAGCTTGGAGTTTGACTCATTGGCTAGGTATGCACCTGCTATGGTAGCTATTATGACTGATAGGATGCATCGGTATATCGTGGGACTGGACGATTATTTGGTCTACAGTTGTTTGGTGTTGGCCGCTCAGTCCGGTATGGATATTGCCCGTATACAGGCACACGCCCAAGGTATGGAGGACCGGCATAGGGGACAGCAGCCCGATAGGAGCTAGGATCGGAGACGGCCCAAGAGGGCCAGATCAGCTGGGTATTCTGGGGACTTTCGGGGTAGGCAGCCCCAGCAGCAACAGCAGCAGCAGGCTAGCAGACAGTCTTCCCAGCCGGCACAGAGCGCACCTCCACAGTTTACAGGCCGGAGATTTGATAGCCCAGGGTACTCAGGAGCAGGCCAGAACTCCATGGCTTCGAGTTCGCGAGTAAATGGGAGTTTCAGTCAGATGGGGCCATCCATACCTCGGTGTCCTCATTGTAGGAGGCGTCACCCTGGTGATTGTCATCGTGCCACTGGCGCCTGTTTTACTTGTGGCCGTCAAGGCCATACGATGAGGGAGTGTCCGTATAGGGGCGGTCCAGGTGGTTCAGCCCAGCTCACTGGTTCGGCTGCTGGCTCATCTTTCCCTTCTACAGCCATACGCCCTACGGGGCAGGGTATGTCGACACCAGCGGGCCGCGGCAGAGGTCGTGGCGGAGCTCCCAGTTTCAGCGGTCCTTCGAACCGCGTATATGCTTTGGCTCACCGACAAGACCCAGAGGCGTCACCAGACATGGTTACAGGTATACTGTCAATCTTTTTCTGAAATATATATATGCATTGGTTGATCCAGATTCTGCTTTATCATATATTTTTTCCCCGATTGCTAGTAAAACGGAGATAAGGCCAAAATCGATAGAACTGTCTAAAGTAATTGTATACGCAGATAAAAAGTGAATGTTGAAAATCAAAAAGGCTAACGTAGTAGTTACATCATCAGGAAAATAAAGGGCCCTCTCTGTATCGGAGTGGGACCCGCTACGAGAACCTTCCAAAAATTGTTAGGACCCCGACCTGCCTCAAACTAGGTGACAAAGCTCGTGCGGGGTAGTGAACGCGATTATATCAGCACTAATGTAGCAAAATTCACTAAAGTTCCGGGGTTAAGCGTGCTAGAGCCAGAGAAATTCTGGGATGGGTGACCCCCTGGGAAGTGTACTGAAATTTTCATAAATGTAGATATAAGAGCCAAATAGGGAGTTAGGATGATCCAAAGGAAATTAGAATATGCGGAGCGACTAGAAACCCTAGAGAGGTCGGGTATATTAAGGTAGAATAGGCAGACGGGAAAGAGGACCGAGCAACGTAACTTTGAGATGAGAGTAAGTTGAATAAGCGTTTGGGGAATGATTTGTAAGCGAAATGGTAGTAAATGTATATGTATGTATATGACACCCCATTTATGACTGTATCGATCGGCAGGTGGGCCCCGGTAGTCAGTGTTGCGATATACAGAAGACATTGACTGAACGAAATTTAGGAGACAAGCGAAAGACGTGGTACAGATATTACAAAGTAGAATGATACCAGTTCCACCACTAGCTAAGGCTGGAAAAATTCTAGTACAACGATGTTCGGGAATAAAAAGGAAGCAAGTACGTAAAGGGGAATAGTAATTGTAACATTTGGAACACTCTGAAGGGAGGGCAAAGACCTCCCCGAAATATCATGAGACCCCATAAGGTTAGTTGAACATTCGAGGACGAATGTTCTAAAGGGGGGGAGGATGTTATATCCCGTATGTTTGCATACTCGGAAAATTCGAAATAAATTTGATTTGTAAGCAATAAGGCTATATTTGATTTTTATTCAATATATGTCTTGTGTATGAAAAATATTGACGCGGAAATATCGAGGGAGGCTAAGCGAAAAATTGAAATTTCGGAAATTAGTTTCGTGAATTATAAAATGTGGCTCATAAGCAATTGGGCTCAAAAAAAAAATTAGAAGGAGAGGCCCAAGAGCATAGGGTGGCCGACCATAAGATGAATGGCCCAAGCCCATTTATAATTTATTCATTTGACCAATTTATAAAAGATGACTAAGTCTTCAACTCATAGAAAATTCAAGAAACTTGAAGAACAAAAAGACCACCCCAATTTCGGCCAAAGAAGGAGAAAAAGGAAGATCATAAATCTTGTCTAAAAAAATTATTTCTTCATGTATTTCCACTAATTTGAAGGCCCTCTTCAACATGGTATGATTGTTGGAAGGAGATAATCACTCTTTGGAATAAACTCCCAACCTTAGTTAAGGGGAGAAGTTGTGAAGAAAGGTAAGATTTCATCTCCCTTTTTATGTTATGAACGTTTGTTTATGTTGTAATATGTGGAAATGAGTAGAAATCATAGAAATATGAAAGTTTGCAAAGTGGGTATGCATATGAATATGTGGTCGTGTGTGTGTGTTAATGTATAGACAATGTGAGTTGAATTTCATGTTGTAATCTAGTTGTGGTTATGGTGGAATTTGTATTGGAAATGAAAGTTGAATGAAATTGGTTGAAGTTGGAAATATAGGGTATGGCCGTGTGGTATGTGGAAGTTGAAATGGAAATGAATTAATTTTGTTTAATATGTTAGTTGTGTTGTTGTGATCATTATAATGCAAATGATGGTTAAATGGTTTAAGTTGGTATAGAAATGGAATGTAGAAGGATAGGTCATCTTAGTATAATTTTATGATATTATGGAAATGAAATTGTTAAGGTGCAGGTTGGGATGGTTGTTGATGAAAATTAGAAGATGGAAACATGTTGTGAATAAGTATGTTAAGATTAGAAGTTTTGAATGAATTATGGCTTTGGTGGAAAGTTGTATATTTTGTATATCTTGTGAATATATTGTGGAAATGATATGAAATGTTTCCGAATTATATTGTAATGATCTTGATTAGTAATGAATATGATCATGTTGGTATTGATAATGCGAAGTCGGAATGAAAGCTATTGCATTATGTTGGAAAGAAGTTTAGTTGTGACATATTGTAATTTATTGTGGTTGTTGTTGTTGCTGGTGTTGTTGTTGGGTTGTTGTTGAATTATTTTGGCCGAGTTGAATTCTCGGGGTGTCGTATTTATAGGGGAGGTGCTGCCGAAATTTCGGTAGACAAGTACTAATTAAAGATTGGATGCCAAAAGCCTTATAGTAACATTTGGTAAATGTGACCATTTGTAGGTTTCGGACGAAACGAGGTTTGAGGTTTGGCGAGCGTAAAAAGTCAAGAAAGGTATGTAAAGCTCCACCTTTCCTTCTCTTGGCATGTCCTAGATGTATTAGGTTTGAATTTGGACCTCGGGGACTACTCTACTCTTCGGAATCCGCGACTAAATTTGCCCCTTTTTCCATTCAGTGGAATTGAACTAATTATGTTGCAATTGGCTAGGAAAATTTTCGAAATACCTAGAACTTGTGTAAACAAAAACCGATTACCTTAAAACCCTCATAAGCGACTCCATAAAGTTTCTTACACATAATTTGTCTTGGCCACCTCGGTTGGCCCGAGGTGGGCCCACTATTTCCGATTCCACCCTTATTGCAATTTGTAACTTGACTTCAAGCGATTTTAAAAGGAAACATCTTGACTACTAATGATACTTATTCTAAATACTTTATTGACTCTCTGTAAAAGTATGAAATTTTGTGTTGCAGTCAGTTTCCCACTATTCCCGCGTTGCCTCTTGTTGTACGGTTGCCTTATTTTCGAACAGTATAAAATGAAACGTTTCAACTATCTTTCTAACTACTAGAGGAAAATTGTTTTAATGATTCCCTTGAGCCTTGTAAACTATTTTGGAATATGAAAACGACCCAAGAAGGATTATTTTCCCGTAACTCATTATGATATCCGACATACGCTTACCATGATCCTGCCCGACTACATCATTACGATTTGACACACGATGTGCCCTTTTTGATATAAGTACTTCGACATAAGCATTCCGACATAAGTATGCGGATACGAGTATTTTGTTTGAGTAATTTGTTACGAATGTTCTGATAGTACATCTGATTATTAGGATGAGTCTTATAATATATTTTGATATGCAAAAATAATTCCAGAGGTTTTGTTTCGACACAATCTATCGTGCTATCCAAAAGGTATACGTACATTATAACTACCGTTCGATTCCTTCGAATTGATCTGTCGTATGGATTTGCTTTGAAATGTCCGTAACTTTCACATACTAACTCCGATACGAGTAATTTGACATAAGTATTCTGATATGAGTATTTCGACACAAGTATTTTGACATAAATGTTCTGATATAAGCATTCTGTTTAAATAACCTGCTATGAACATTCTGATGGCACGTTCGATCATTCTATCGAGTCTCGATTTATGTGCATTTAGTTACTCAGTATTCTGCTCGTGCATGTGCTATGATCCCTTTCACCGGATCCCGGGCCGGTATGTATCGTGCGGATGGGTCGCCGAGTCCCTTGTCAGGCGCCGGGTTCCATACATGAATTCCGAAGTATGATGTGTCCGGTTCCGGGGTACTGTGGTATATGTCCGTCCCCGGTTACCGTGTATATGATACGAAGTATGATGTGTCCGGTTCCCCGGCGTGTGTTATGTCCCCGGGGTTACCGTGGTTATGATATGATGTGTTATGTGACGGAGATGTTCGGAGATATGAAATCTTCTGAGATATGATATGTGGTGACGCCAAAGGCAGGAGTGGCGACCACGTTCCTGTGCCCTATGCATGACTCTGATATGTTGGTAAGCTAATCACTTGCTATATCTCCTCTGACCTATGATGACGGTATACAAGATCCGTGTCTGAAAAATAAACATTTTAACATTCTGGGTCTGTACTTCTTTTGACACGTGACTCCGGCTTATATGACCCAATATTTCGGGCCCGCATTATCTGACATCCGAAATCTGTATACACGATTTGTGATCTGGAAATAGCGCCTTGGAAATTTTGGATTATATATTTATTTCTGTACTATTTCCCCAGTTATGGTTTTATTTTCTGTATTCCATGCTTTACATACTCGGTACACATTCCGTACTGACCCCCTTTCTTCGGGGGCTGCGTTTTCATGCCGCGCAGGTACAGACGACAGGTTTGCTGATCCGCACGCTTAGGATCTTATTCTGCTATTTTGGAGCGCTCTTTTATCCAGAGCCTATATTTTGGTACAGTCTTCTACTATTGTATATATGTATATTATTCAGGGGTACGACGGGGCCCTGTCCCGTCTTATGATTCTGTTATGTTCTGTAGAGGTCTGTAGACATACATGTGGGTTCTGTATATGTTTTGGATTGTTACGATCTGTGATGGCCTTATCGGCTTCCACGTGCCATATCTGTTCATCTACGATATCTAGCAGCGCCAATTGATTTTTATATTTAAATATTCTGCTTGTATGCTGATTTGAGTTATTGGGTACGTTTGGGTGTCCAGCACGGGCACTAGTCACGACCTACGGGGTTGGGTCGTGACAGGTAGCCTCCGATTTATACCATGGAAAAATCATCATTGCTATATCTCACATTGAAGGAACAATTATTATAGGGTGAGATCAACAATAATGAATGGAATTAAGAAAATCATGGAATAAGCTCAATAATCTCATAATAGCATTAATACCATAAGCTTTGGAATCTCCAAAAATGGAATCATCATCATCGTCATTATCACCTTGGAACATACTTATCTTTAGCATCATAAGAAACTCTAAGAGTCATGAATGTCTAGCTTTTGGAAATAAGAATGTTATGGAAAACATTTATAGGTTTGTAGGAAAGAATCATGCCTTTAGAAGGAAAGGGATTTAGCCTTAACATACCTTTTGGGTCTCCTCAACTACTCGAAGCTTATCCTTCTGAGCTTGTAAATCTACATTTAAGATGATTCAGACGAAGTTTAAGTCGTTTAAATGCTTACAAGGTCAAATTAGATTAATTGGTAAGCTAAAGGAAATCGGACAACATTTCCTTTAAATCTTCTACCTCCTCCAATCTTCGAAACAACTCCCAAAGCACAATAAAACATCAACAATTCCATAATCAAAAGATTACATTCAAACTATACCCAACTCAATCCCAAAATTTCTTTTCATAATCAATCCATAACAACAACTCTATACAACCCCTCATACACTTGTATACGAAAATTCCTTAACATCATTATTATCCCTCATAACAAGATTATGCTTAAAACATGCTAATAATTATAACTCTAGTTTATTCACAACTCAAAATATCATCAAATGCATATTTGAACTTTTTCTCTCAAATCTTAACTAAATTACCAAACAAACTCATAAACATGAAACTACGATGAAATCTTACCTCAAAATTCAATAACACTTCAATTCCATGGTTACTCCACGTTAAAATTACTCACCCAAACATCTTCAAGAAGAGGAGACAAGTGTGGACCTCACTTGGAAACCTTAACCACTTTAATCTTCACTTTGATCCTTGGTCTAGGCTTGGAAATATGTTGGAATGCATTTGGAGAGGTTTCTAGGGCTTTCTAGGACTTGGGGTTATGTTAAAAATGAAATACAAATGACCAAAATTTTCATAGACACTTGTAGGAATATTCATGTATGTTGTGGAAGGGTCTAGAATTGGAAGATTGGCCAAAAAAATGACCAAAAGGGTCCTTTTATACACCGACCTAAAATTTCGCGCACTGTAGCTTTCGCATCGTAGCTGGCGCATCGTAGCTGGCGCGTTCACGCACTGTAGCTATGCGTCTCTTCTCTGCCAGCCTAACTTGTAACATCCATAACCCTCTACGGCGATGTCATATCGGCGAGCGGTTTATTGTGTAAGAAACTAGACTTCATGAACTTCATTTTAGGCTCCTCATATAATAAAAGATATACTTTTCTAAAGTTTACCCAAAATTTGTGCCAAATTTTTGACAAACTTATTTTCTTCGATTTGCTTTATCTCAAAACCTTTAGACACTTGCATAACACTCATTAAGAGTATTCCTTAACCTTGTAAGGGTTCCCTGACCTCTCCAAGCTTACGTTAGTTTACTCACAATGCAAATGTCGTGAAAATTTTCGACGTGTAACAAATTATAAGAAGAAAACAGTCCATAACCTGTTTATACAATTACTATGACTTGAACTCATGGCTTCCGATCACTGTCCTGTGAGCCCCATACGATAAACATACTAATATCACCCTTATGACCTCTTCTACAAGGATAAGAAGGGATTCATACCTTGGCTGAAGGAGAAACTACTCTCCTCTGCCCGACCTTACAAGAAGGAGCTGTTACACCCCGTAGTTTCTGTACGTTGTGATTTGTTAGGTATTAGCTATTCAATTGCATATATCAAAGTTATTGTCGAGAAGATGCAAGATCATAGGTGCTCGTGTTACGATTATAAGAGTTTGAGTTTGCGTAACAGGTTATAGGAGGATTGGAAAACCAGTAAACTAAGGCGATTAAGCTTCCGAGGCTTTGAAGGAAAGTTGGGCAAGGTTTGGTACAAAAATTTTGGTCTAAATGGAAGAAAGAATATGTTTTAGTATATTAAGAGTTTTGAAGTGAAACAAAAGTCTAAAGTGAAGTTCGGGAAGTGTAGTTTCCAACGCAACAAACAACTCCTCAATAGGACATCGGGGTAAGGAGATATGGACGTTACAAGCCGGGCTAGCAGACCAGGAAAATGGTCTGCGCGAACGCGCCAAGGAATGGCGCGAACGCGCAGAAGGCCAAGGGCCAACATAGAGTGAACGCGCCACCACAAGGTGTGAACGAGCTGAGCAATTTCGAGGAACATGTTCGGGATGAAGGTTATATTATAAGAGTGTAATAATAATAGTATACATATGACATTTGGAGACCATATGGTGTAAAGCAGTTCGTACGTTGCTTAATGGAAGCCCTCGTTGCTGCATGCTAAGTGGGGCCCACATACCGGAGTTTTATAAAGGACATATGAAGGGATATATGAGTAGTACATGGAAAGTTGAGCAAGTCCTAAGAAGGACCCTTAAGCCAAATATGGGCATAGGCCCTCCAAAAGGACGATTTAAGGAAACATTTTCGGATGATCTGACTTGGAGGGGCCAAAACGATATTATAAGTTTGGAATTTGGAAAACAACCAAGAATTAAAATTTTAGATAATTGAATTAGCTTTCCAACCAAAGGTCGTGGGCCCTCACAAGACATCTGGATCAAGGGTTATGATCTTTTTACTGAACGAAGGTGCAGTCAGAAAAATATAGCCCGCGCGAACGTGCTGAAGGAAAAATAAGTCAGTCCAGGCAGAACCTGGACCATTCTATAAAAGGGGGAGGCCCCCTATTTTCAACCAAACACACCTAAAAACATCCCAACTTCTCTATAAAATTCCCCAACCTTCCCACACCGACATTTTTAGCCCAAACTAGGTATAATTTCCAAATTTCGGTCCGGATAGCGTATAGTTATTGTTGCAGAATCATATAGCGGTGTGTTGTGGCCTAAACTTAGGGTAGAAAAGTGAAGATACAAAAATATTAACAGGAGAATGGTATGGATCTCTTCCTATTTATATTGATACTGGCTTATTTACAAAGATAGAACGGTTAAATGGTTGTATAGTGAGTTGTTTAGTTATGGAAGTTGGAAAACAACGTGTCGGCTGTTTTATGGAATAATTTGATATGGTAAATGATGTTATTGGTTTTGGTAGTGTTATTGTTGTGTTGGTTGTTGAATTGAGAATTCGGGCTGGGCATTATAAACAGGGGAGATGCTGCCCGATTTTCGACAGAATATAAAACATTTTGACTTGAAACTTGGAACAAGTGTGCGATGAAGAGGCTAACGTTAGTGTAAATCCTCTTAAATGTAGACTTTCGAGCTTAGACGCATAAGCGTAGCCAATAGGAGGTTGAACAGGTATGTTAAGGCTTGTCCCTTTCTTTCAAAGGCATGATTCCTATGTTACGACTTCATAAATGTTTCCATATCTTTCTTGTTTTCAAAAGTTAAAAGCTTATGATTCCAAAGACATGACTCCTTTCCTGATGGTCAATAAATGTCTTTCCAAACTGCCCATATTTTCCAAACCAAAGGTCTATGATTATGCGGGCTCTTACGATAACAACGATGAACATGTTTTCACAACGATGATGGTGATATCAAAGATGGGAACATTTTCTATCATGTTATGATGATGATGATTTTGTGGTTACACTGATAACGATGATTTGATGTTCAAGTGTTCCAAGCCCTTGGTTTCTATGTGAATATGAGAATGATGAACCATTTCTTGACCCTCGATTTTATTCATTGAATGACTCAGTTTTTTTAAGATTCCAAAGTATATGAATTGACGCCTTATGAGATTTATGATCTTATTCTATGTTTTCTCTTGATGTTATTCTTCATTGATAGTCTTACCTTATGATAAATTGTTCCTTCAAGGTGAGACAAAGCGATGATGATTATTCCATAATATAATCGGAGGTTACCGACCTTACGTCACTCTGATAGAGCCATAACTTTCCTTGGGCTCTCCTGCATGCTGCTTATATGATATACGTATATGATACATGAACATGATATATGTACATGATACATGAACATGATACATGTATATGAATATGGGAAAGAGGGCCAAAGCGCTATAGACGCGTATCCACCTGATCAGTTGGTATTATATGACATGATATCATCCCGAACGCGGGATGCCCGGACGCGGGACATATGTGGGTAAATGGATCGGAGCCGACGCCTCGGCAACACGATATGTTCTATTTTCCGTATACATGAACAAGAAATGTTTTTCAAAGAAAGTTAAGCATGCATGGCATCCTCCCTAAGAGGCACTCACATGTACAGGTTACTCTTTTATCTCACGATATGCGCTATATTTTCATTCTGTTATTATTCATACTTTACATCCCTTACTATGTTACTATTCAATCCTCACATACGTGGTACATTATTCGTACTGACGTCCCTTCTTGTGGGCGCTGCGTTTATGGCCGCAGGACCAGGTAGCCAGTCAGACGATTCGCAGCAGTAGGACCTCTCTTCAGCAGCAGTCAGTACGCTCCATTGATCCGGAGCTACACCCCTTTTGGTATGCTATTCGGCTACGTACATATATGGGTACGGCAGGGCCTTGTCTTGTCATTTCTACAGTTTCCACTCCATACAGGTCTGTAGCCAGTGATATGTAGTCGTGATATTATGCAGCCTCGTCAGCGTGTATCGTGTTGTACAATATATATATGTGGCGGCAAAATTGGCTCACGCTGTTATCCTCAGTGTTTATGTTTATATGTATACGTTGGCCGTGAGTTCCCGGTATGGTGTCTTTTATGTTGATTGTTGTTACACCCCGTAGTTTCTGTACGTTGAGATTCGTTAGGTGTTAGCTATTCAATTGCAGATATCGGAGTTATTGTCGAGAAGATGTAAGATCATAGGTGCTTGTGTTATGATTATAAGAGTCCGAGTTCGCGTAATAGGTTATAAGAGGATTGGAAAACCAGTAAACTAATGAGATTAAGCTTCCGAGGCTTTGAAGGAAAGTTGGGCAAGGTTTGGTACGAAAATTTTGGTATAAATGGAAAAAAGAATATGTTTAGTATATTAAGAGTTTTGAAGTGAAACAAAAGTCTAAAGTGAAGTTCGGGAAGTCTAGTTTCCAATGCAACGAACCTCTCCTCAATAGGACATCGGGATAAGGAGATATGGACGTTACAAGTTGGGCTGGCAGACCAGGAAAATGGTCTGTGCGAACGGGCAGAAGGCCAAGGGCCAACACAGCGAATGCGCTGAGAAATTTTGAGGCCCGATTTTGGGATGAAGGTTATATGATAAGAATGTAATAATAACCTATATATGACATTTGGAGACCATATGGGGTGAATTAGTTCATATGACACTTGATGAAAAGCCCTCGTTCCAGTAAGCTAAGTGGGACCCACACACTGGAGTTTTATAAAGGACATATGAAGAGATATATGAGTAATACATGGAAAGCTGAGCATGTCCTAAGAAGGACCCTTAAGCCAAAAATGGGATTAAGCCCTCCAAAAGGACGATTTAAGGAAACATTTTCAGATGATCGGACTTGGAGGGGCCAAAATGATATTATAAGTTTGGAATTTTGAAAAACACCAAGAATGCAAGTTGTAGATATTCCAATATGTCGTGGGCCCTCACACGACATCTGGATCAAGAGTTATGAGATTTTTTCTGAACGAAGGTTTCACACCCTCATCTTGATAGGGCATGATGGGCACCCGACTCTCTTCAGAGTCGAGCGAACCCTTAAACATTTGCTTAACCAAGACCTGTCATTTCAAAAACTTTTAAAAACATGAAGCTTTTACAAATAGAGGTCATTATCTTTACAATAATTATGAAAACTTTCAATCAATTAAGCGCTTTAAACCACTCGAAATCATCTAAAATACATACTCTTTTAAAATCTACAAATGATTCGCCTGACATCATTTTGTCGACATATCGACAAACATACCACAAGGCACTGTCTGCAAAGTCTCTAACATAGACAAGACACCATGACATAAGTACTTTGACTCGGCAACACTCCGAACTGAGATGGAGCTCGCCAATCCCGCTGGAACACCGTCTAGCAAAGTCTTCTACTCATCTGGGCGTACCTGCGTGGCATGAAACGCAGCCCCCGAAAGGAGGGGGTCAGTATGGAATATGTACTGAATATGTAAAGCATCACTGAATCATAAACAAGGAAGGGCGTAATAGTAAACCAGTTTAGAGACAACCCGAGAGTAACCTGGAACAGCATTTGAACCGTGCCATGTAGTGCCTTACACCAACTCCAGCATACACAATATAAATACAGTATACACAAACTTTAGAATACACAATCTAAATATAGTATCACAATAGTCCCTTCGGATTCCGCTTCCGGCTTAACAATAATGATGGCCCCTTCGGGCATGCTGGTCGACATAATCGTACTAGTCCTGGCCCTTTCGGGCATGCCGCTTCCAGCATAATAATGAGGATGACCCCTTCAGGCATGCCGCCGGCATAAACGTACTAGTCCTGGCCCCTTCGGGCATGCCGGTCCGACATAATAATAACAATGATGGCCCCTTCGGGCATGCCGCGTCCGGCGTAATAATAATGATGGCCCCTTCGGGCATGCCGCTTGCAACATAATCGCACTAGTCCTAGCCCCTTCGGGCATGCTGCTCGCGACATAATAATAGTAGTCCTAGGCCCTTCGGGCATGCCGCTCGTGACATAATCGCACTAGCCTTGGCCCCTTCGGGCATGCCACTTGCAACATAATACTAATGATGTCAACACAACTTAATCCACGAATATCAATATAAAGAAATGAGGCTATGGAGTGTGAGCACAAATCGTAAATGAAACGGAATAGTAAAATCCCGCACCCCTTTCGGAGTGGTTTTGAAGATTTAAATAGTAAAATCTCACACCTCCCTTCGGAGTGGTTTTGAAAATCAACTTTATACTTTCTTTAGTACAAAACTAGTGTTCTTGAAATCATTTATAAAATCACAAACACATTGCAAGTCAATCCGAGCTAGCGTAAGAAAGTTAACAACCATATGCACGCAAATCAATGTTAAGACTCGATAAACACGTATACTTACCGACACCTGAAGGCTCAGAAACAAGTTTCAGGTCAATCCGATTTAGTATAAGAAAGTTATAAGCGTTTGAAGTACAGAACCTTCTACGAACGCTTCAAAAGCTATTTTTGGAAAATTAAAGTAACAATCATACCAAGTATCTTTCAAATATCGCTATGGACATCATTCATTATAGCACCCCCCGTGAACGTTTCTAAAACAATCCGAGTTCGCTTATGAAATTTATATACGTTATTCATTATAAAAACCTATACGAGCATTTCCAAAACAATCCAAGTTAGCACATGGAAGTTATGAACGTTATTCATTATAGGAACCTGTACAACCATTTACAAGCAATCCGAGACCGTCTACGAAAGTTAGGGACATTGCCACTTACAGAACTCGTTAGACTTTTCTTGTCATTCAATCACACAATAAGCTCGGCTATACTAAGTATACTCACATCAAGAAGTGAATAATAATAATTAACAGGCTCGGAATCAAGAATAGAGTTTCCCCAAAATAAGTATCATAGCTTACTTAGCTCTAGGACATGCCAAAAGAAAGAAAGGGTAAGCTTTACATACCTGTTCCACGTCCTATTAGCTACACTTATTTGTCCAAGCTCGCTATCGCTAGTCTACATTCAAGAAGATTACACAATCATTAAACACATTGTCACACACTTGCCTTAGTTTTCCAAATAAATTCATTTACAATCTGCCGAAATTTCGGCAGCATTTCCCCTGTTTATATGCCTAGCCCAGAATTACAATTCAGCAACCAACAACATCAACAGTAGTACCAATAGTATTAACATCATTTCCAATACCGCCGCATGCCATAAAACATCCGGCACACTATTTTCTAAATTTCTCAACCAACCAAATTTGCGATATAACTATTTAATAATTTTATTTCCGTAAAGGAGCCAAAATTCACATGAACAGCCTCAATAACAACATCCTCAACGCTTCACGTGTTAAATATATTTATTTTCATCCAAAATTCTCTTCAAATCTTATTCCATAATTCACAACACCAACAAACGAATTTATCAGGCTATTCTCTCCGTTCTAATCCGTTAAAATTCTAAATAAACTCGTTAACAATGAAAAGGAACCTTATTCATACCTTAATCACGCAGCAACCACGTTATCACTCTTCTCCTTGATTGATTTTTAGCTCAAATTGAAGACAACGCAGCGTACAACACTTTTCTCTTCATGGGCTTCGGGATTCGGGGCTCAGATTTTGGTCAAAAATTGGTTTTCTCTCTAGGCTCTCCTCTCTCTTTTTCTCTAGATTTTTCTAGGTGCTCTTGGTCCGAAAATGAGAGAGAGAGACCGAAAATTTTAATTAAAAAGCATGGGTAATGGACCTGACCCGAATTGGATTCGGGTTGGGCCGGATTCACTGTTCAACTCGACCCTTCTTCCTTAAAACATCCATATCTCCTTGTCCCGACGTCACCTGTGGACCCACAACCTATGGTTGGAGAGCTAATTCAATTATCTACAACTTCTATTTCCTTGTGGTTTTCCAAAGTCCAAACTTATAATGCCGTTGTTTCCCCTCCAAATCAGGTCATCCGAAAACGTTTTCTTAAATCGTCCTTTTGGAGGGCTTACACTCATTTTTGGCTTATGGGTCCTTCTTATAACTTGCTCAACTTCACATGTACTACCCATATATGTTTTCATATGTATTTTTTAAAGTCCCGACATGTGGGACCCACCTTAACTTATGGTTACAAGGGCTATCATCGAGTGATCACGTTAACCGATTTACTTCCTACACTCTCCAAATGCCATATATATATATATGTTCTTATGCTCATATAACATAATCTTCATCCCTAAACTTCCTCAATATTTCCATACCAATAATAGGCAACTTGTGCATTAAAATAAAATCGGGGTTAAGAGCCTCTACCTCGTGTTCCGAAATAGTCTTGTCCCTAACTTATCGCAATTATCTTGAAATATCTGAATGTACAAAATACGGGATATAACAGAAGGTGCAGTCAGAAAAAATAAGTCAGCGCGAACGCGCCCAAAGGGGGCGCTAATGCGCTGGAGGAAAAATAAGTCGGTCCAAGCAGAACCTGGATCGTTCTATAAAAGGGGGAGGACCCCTATTTTCAACCAAACACACCCAAAAACATCCCAACTTCTCTAGAAAATTCCCCAACCTTTCCACACCCACGTTTTAGCCTAAACAGGTATAATTTCCAAATTCCGATCCAGATAGTGTATAGTTATTGTTGCAGAATCATATAGCGGTGTGTTGTGGCCTAAATTTAGGGTGGAAAATTGAAGATACAATAATATTAACTGGATAAAGATATGGATCTCTTCCTATTTATATTGATACTGGCTTATTTACAAAGATAGAATTGTTAAATGGTTGTATAGTGAGTTGTTTAGTTATGGATGTTGGAAAATAGCGTGTGGGCTGTTTTATGGAATACTTTGATATAGGAATTGATATTATTGATGTTGTTATGGTTGTTGTTGTTGTTGGTTGCTGAATTGAGATTTCGGGCTAGACATATAAACACGGGAGATGCTGCCCGATTTCCGGCAGGATATAAAATAGTTTAATTTGAAAAATTAGGACAAGTGTACAGTGATGAGTCTAAAGTTAGTGTAATTGCTCTTGAATGTAGATTTACGATCTCGGGCCGATAAGCGTAACTAGTAGGAAGTTGAACAGGTATGTTAAGGCTCGTCCCTTTCTTTCAAAGGCATGATTCCTATGGTATGATTCCATAAGTGTTTCCATAACCTCCTTGATTTCAAAGCTAGAAGTCTATGACTCTTAAAGCTTCTTATGATGTTAAGAACGAGAATGTTTTTATGAGGATTACGTTGAGGATGATTTTATGCTTAAAGGTCTCAAATATGATTTCAACGATGATATGAAAATGTTAAGCTATTACATGATTTTCCCGACTTATTTCATTGTTGTTGATCTCACCTTATAAATTGTTCCTCCAAGGTGGGATAGAGCGATAGTTTTCATTTGAACTTCTATGCATACCATGAGTATAATATATGTATATGGCTATTTTATGACACTACAGAGAACTCTATTATTTCATTTTGATTATGCACTGCACTCATTTTCATTCTTCATGTATATGTAAGGCACAACTGACAGGGGGTGATGCTGTAACCTTTGTTGTGTATTACAAGGCCCGATTGATAGGGGGTGATGTTGTGGCCCTTGTTGTCATGTGTGTATATATGGCACAGTTGACAGGGGGTGTGCTGTGGCCCTTGTTGTGATGTGTGTATATATGGCACAGTTGAAAGGGGGTGTGCTGTGGCCTTTGTTGTGATGTGTATATATACATGGCACAGTTGTCACGACCCAACTAGGGGCCGTGACGGGTACCCGGGGATAACCACCGAGCACGACCCGTTCTACTACTCATCTTCTCTCATTCATCCATCTTATGCTTATAACCATGGTAATTATTATCATTTGAAACATATTTACTTTATATACATGAGCCTTTCGGCTATCAAAATAACTGTCACGACCCTACTAGGGGCCGTGACGAGTATCCGATACTTGTACCGAGCACCCCTTATCTGTCATATTACCTTTACTTCATGGCAAGCCGTGTAAACAGAGCCATATATGTTTTTTCTTTCTGAACATTAACATTAGCAGCGTCACCATAAACATAAGTAGTAAGCTTTCCGCTATCGCGTTATACCGGGACGCGAACAATTCAAAATACAACACATCTAACTGTACATAGCTGACTGTGCATATCTGTCTACGAGCCTCTAGACATAGTACACTTATACATAGAAAGGGCCGAGTACTGTCGTGCCCGAATGTACATTCACAAAATAGTACCGCTGGAGTGAGGCTCCGAAACAACTGGAGCGCTGTCAAGTGTGGCTGGTAGAGCTTCTAAGGACCACATCCACCTGTCTGCTGACCTGCGCGGCATGAAACGTAGCGTCCACAAGAAGGGACGTTAGTACGAATAGTGTACCGAGTATGTAAGGCATAAAAGATAATATAAACAGTAACATAGAGTACGATTAACAATATCATTGAGTCATAGGACATATAACGGGGCAGGAAAGTAACCTGTACGTGGGAAGGCCTCTGTTCCAGGCCGGCTATCATGTAGGCTTGTCCTTTTCTCTTTGAGACATTTCTTTCTCGTAGACACAGAAAATAGGATTTATATCGTGTCATATTTTATCATATTATGTGCTGCTCTATCATAGCGTGTCGTATCACGTCATGTCGTAGCATCTCATATCATAGTATATCTTGGCATAGCGTATCATGTCATAGCATTGCCCCTTTTTCAGAACACGGTGTCCCTTATTCTCGTATACAGAAGACAGTACAATTCAGTAAACGGTATCTTTTACTCACATTTATAGACGCCGAATACATCGGCTCTCCCAACCCCCCTCCCCAACGGTGTCCCAACACATCATATCATATATATCATACATCATATATATACAGACGCCGCGTACGGCACTCCCATATCCCGCGTCCGGGCATCCCGCGTCCAGGATGAAATCCAGCTGAATCAGGTGGTGATATAACAGTGGCCCTTCCCCTTTCCCCATATACATATACGTGTACATTTACTTCTCTATTATACATATACATGTCTTATATACAAATACTTGTCCTATATACATATACATGTCCATACACATATCCCTGTATCATATAACCAGCATGCACGGGAGTCCAAAGAAAGTTACGTCTATCGGAGTGACATAAAGTCGGTAACCTCCGATTACATTATAGAATACTCGTGATCTCTTTGTCTCACCTTGAAGGAACGAGTATTGTAAGGTGAGACTATCAATGGAGAATAATATTAAAGTAAACGTAGAATGAAATCGTGGGCATCATAGATTACAGTTCATAGACTTTGAAATCTTTAGAAAATAAAGTCATAGCTAGGAAATATAAATAGGATTCAAAAATTAGTTTATCATTTTCATGTTTACATAAGATACTTAGCTTAGTCATCTTAGTCATAGAGTCGTTCCGGTAGTACGTATCATAGGCATATCCTCTTATCTAACATCATTGTTATCATTATCGTCATGGAAGTGCCCTCGTTAGAGGAGTCATAGTACTTATCATTTGGTAACGAAATCGGGATCAAAGGTTCCCTTTGGATTCACTTCAAGTAAGTCAAGCAAGACTATAAGGAAAATCTGAGAGTAACGGGCCCACCTCGGGCCGGATGGGGTGGCGTATATGACTTACATATGTTACGTGTCATGTCATTACTTGTGAGGGTTCTAGGGTAATCGGGTCCCACTTATGCAAGTTCTAAGGATTTAAGAGGTCTTTCCATCATTTGCACACTTTCTAGTTCAATGCTATTGAACAAAAAGTGGAAAACTTTAGGTGCGTATTCCGGGGGCTAGGGTTGTCCCCGAGGCTCGTACCCGACTTATTACATCTAAGACATGCCATAGAAAGAAGGGTGAAGCCTTACATACCTCTTTCCGCTCCTTTTGCTATTCCAAATTCACGTTAGAATTTCGTCAAAATCTGCAAATTGGTCATTTTTACAAAAACTCTCATTAGTATACTTAGAGTTAGAATCTTAAGGAAACACTTGGCTACCGAAATTTCAGCAGCACTTCCTCTGTAAATATACCATCCTCAACATTCAACATAGCCAATTTCTCATCAATCACAGTCCGGGAATTCAAACCCGGCCAAACTATTAACATAATTCAACAATCACACTAGCAATTCACATATTCCATTCAAGATGCATGATCTCAATTTACCACTTTCTTCAAAGCCTTCCAACTTCAATGAACACGATAGCAAACTTGCAATATATATTCCATCAACATCATACTAATATCATTACATGCTATCCATGCAAGAACATTATTTTTCAATATACACAATCTTCCAATTGCCAATACTTCACCAAACTTATCAAGTCTTTATTTGCGACATAACATCTACAACATAACGACTAAGATATTAATTACAACTAGCTCATTATTCTTTCACAACTCACCAATATACACGACTATACATCAAGTATACACGGCCACATACACACCACACACTACACGGCCATATCATGCACACACAACTACATTCTATCCAAATTCATTCCACTTCCATTTTCCACATATCATTTACAACCATAACAACCAAACACTAGACAACATAATTGAATCATGACTCCTACATATATATATATATATGCACGGCCATATACTATATTTCTCTCCTTCATGAATTTCATCCATTTTAGCATACTACAACACATATAAACCATATATAACACATAAAACAAGATTAAAACTCACCTTTCTTCTTCAACTTCTCACTTGGCTACAACTTGGCAACTTGTATGATTGTGAGTTTTTCTTGCTCCAACAACAACTCCACCTTGTTAAGCACCCTTTACTTGGTAGAAAATGATTTTTGAAGGAATTTCTGCAAATTTTTCTTGTGGGGTTTCACTATGGCCGAATGGCCTTGAAGCTTTTCTCCTTCTTTCTCTTGTTGTTATCTTCTTGAAAACTCTAAAGATTTTTTTGATGATAAAGATGACTTAGTCATCTTTTTATTGACTAATGTTTTTATTCAATATGGGCTTGGGCCATAACCATGGCCGGTTGGGCCTCTAATTGTTCTAACAAAAAATATTTCAAGCCCACTTATATTTTGGGCTAGGTCTTGTAATTCTTGAAAACAATTTTTTCCGAATTCCAAATTTGTCCTTCGTCTTTCTTCCATATTCCCACGAGTCATATTGCGAATTTACCTTTATGCCCTTGACCTTCCTCATTAATTCCACTTCTAAATTTTTCATAAGCAACTCATATGTCAAACAAAATAAAATTATGGCCTTGCTTGTTGTCTTCCCGCGATTGTCTTGAATTATACGATTATTCGAAATGCGGGATATAACAATAACATACATACATATATATACAATGAGGAACTTATGAGACCATACTACCCACACTGTGCATCTACGAGCCTCTACTAGAGTACTAGACATATGGACGGGACAGGACCCTGTCGTGCCCACAACATACATATACATATATACCAAAAGAATAATCAATGGCATGAACACAGCGTCCAGTGAAAACGGATGTCAGTACGAATATTGTACTGAGTATGTAAGGCATAAATAATAAGGAAGCATCAATGAAATGAGGAGACATCAAATGAGGAGCAATTTGTATCTGACTGTGAATCATGAAAGAAATAATGCATGCTTGCTTACTTTCATAATAATCATCATATCATATATGCATAAATGTATAAGCTGCCCGTCCATATCGGATCGGTGTGATAATCATTAGCCAGCGTCTAGGACTCCCGCGTCTGGGGTATCATTTCATGCCGCCAACTAGTGGTGTCTGCCTATGCTGTCTGGCCATGGTGTATACGCTGCCCGCCTTAGCGGTGACTGCCCGGCGATATAGGCGCGGTGTTATATCATCATCATAATACTCTCATCATAGTGCATGCATAAAGACTCAAGGAAAACTATACTTTATCGGGGTGACGTAAGGTCGTGATCGGATTTCATTTTGGAGCATTCATTAACATTCTGCCTCACCTTGAAGTAATTAGCATATAAGGTGACTGTATAAAATAAACGACATCATTAACTCTATAGGAACATCATATCATGAACATCTAGAATCTCTATACTTTAACTCATCCTCATCATTATTGGCTCATAACATATCTCTTATCTCATATAGCTATTCATGAACATAGGCTCATAGTTTTTCCGGAAGGTAAGAAATTCATGAAGAGGAAGGAAAGTCATACTATAGGATTCATTCCATAGAAAGACAGGACTAGCCTCACATACAGTTGTCGTTTAACTACTCTATCGCTTGATCGTCCTCCTTCAATGCTCGCGTTTCTACCTTCAAGAGGATTCGCATTAGCATTAGTTAGTCGGCTATAAGAACATTTTACTATTTCTAGGGAAAATTGGGAAGCATTTCCTTTGTTTCTACTACTTTTACCACATTCTATATCAATTCCCAAATGTTCATAACAATATTCACAATATCGCAACAACAATCATCAATCATCTACATTTCCCACAATTTACCATATTCCTTCAATTTCTCCACAATTATTGTTATAGCTCACTATCGCGTTTTCTCATATATAATACTTATTACATGGTCTAGATGTCATTTATAACATATTTACAATCACAACATATCACTAATCATGATTCAATCCAAACCTTTACCCAACAATGTCACTATTCCCATATTTATGAGCCATTTTCTACCTCCTTCTACAATCCAAGTGTTTCAACTTTTCAACACCTTAAATAACATGTAAATACCATAAAACTCACCATGGATGATGTATGAACAACCTTTGAGTGGAACTTCTCTTCTTGCACCAAAACCCTAACTCCCTTCTCTTGTGTTTTCTTGTCTTAGATGAACTTTTAATGTGTTTCATACACTTGATGTCATGGATTTGGTATAGTTGATCAAGGTTCTCACTTGAATCCTTGTGGATGAATGATGGGGAAGGTTGTAGAGGTTTCTTGGTATGTGAAGGAGTGAGATGAAATGAATTAAAATTAAGGGAAGGTCCTTATATTAAATCATGAAATCATTCCCGACCGAGATATACGGTACGATCGACGAAGCGTCGATCGGATCAATGGGGCATCGATCTGATCGTCGAAGTCATTAAATTTCCAGTGAGCAACATTTCGTTTCTTTTCATTCTACGGTGAGAAGGACGGTCCGTCGAACTGATCGACCGAGCATCGATCTGATCCGCCGAGTGGTCTCCGTGCTACGGCACAATTGACGAATCGTCCGACGGTACAAAGAACGGCCGTCGAACCCCCTTTCGCAGGACTGCAGTGAAGTATTATTTGACGAATTTTTCTCCCTTGCTTATAACTTCTTTGGAATATTAATTAGAATTATTAAGCATCCCTTCTTACTTGTAGGGACATCATGTACAGCTTAACGTACGTTAGTCCATTCACCGTTCAGCAACCCAAAGTTCTGAGGTGTAACATTCTTCCCCCCTTTTTGGAACATTCGTCCTCGAATGTTATGTACTCGGAAATTCTACAAAACTTTCGGCAGAGTTTCCCCTGTAATATGGCGCTACCATCTTGTCACAACAACCCATAATAATTCTGCCTCACAGGGCTACAACACAATAAAGCTATAAATTGGCCACACACACAAAAAGTAAGCATACATACCTTATATTGTTGGCGTTTCATCTTGAACCTCTCTTGGGGGTTGGAATAAATGCGGGTACTTGAACTTCATACTCTCCTCTACTTTCCAAGTCATTTCTTCTCGATTGTTATTTCGCCACAATACTTTGACTGAAGATACTTCCTTATTTTAAAGTCTCCGTACTTGCCTGTCTAGTATGGAAATGGGCTCTTCTTCATATGCTAGCTTTTCTGTCACCCGAACGTCATCTATTGGAACAATTTTCATGGGTTCTCCAATACACTTGTGGAGCAGTGTGACATGAAAGACTGGATGCACCGATTCAAGCTCTGAAGACAAGTCCAATTTATAGGCTGCATGACCCACCTTGCGGATAATTTTATAGGGTCCAATGTAGCGGGGACTCAATTTCCCTTTCTTGCCAAATCTCATCACTCCTTTCATTGGCGATACCTTCAAAAATACCAACTCACCAACCTGAAATTTCAAGTCTCGCCGGCGGTTGTCCGCGTAAGATTTTTGGCGACTTTGGGCTGTCAGCAATCGATCTCGGATCACTTTGACTTTTTCTACCGCTTGCTGAACCAATTCAAGGCCTATTAACTGTGTTTCTCCTATTTCAAGCCATTCAATTGGGGATCTACACTTTCTTCCATATAGAGCCTCATACCGAGCCATTTGGATACTGGAATGGTAGCTATTGTTGTATGCGAACTCGATCAGAGGTAAATGGTCATCCCAGATACCACCAAAATCTAGTACACATGCTCGTAGCATATCCTCCAAGGTCTGAATAGTGCGTTCGGCCTGTCCATCCGTTTGCGGATGGAATGCCGTGCTAAGTTTCACTTGGGTACCTAGAGCTCCTTGGAAGGACTTCCAGAACATGGTTGTAAACTGTACTCCTCCATATGTAATAATGGATAGTGGAATACCATGCAGTCGCACAATTTCTTTGAGATACAACCTCGCATAATCTTCTGCTGAGTTTGTGGTTCTGACTGGAAGAAAATGAGATGCCTTTGTTAATCTGTCGACAATTACCCATATAGAATCATACTTGCCTCGGGAACGGGGTAATCCTACAATAAAATCCATATTGATAACTTCCCATTTCCACGTAGGAATTTCCATCGCTTGCAATAACCCTCCTGGCTTCTGATGTTCGATCTTTACTTGTTGGCAATTTGGACATTGGGCTACAAATTCTGCTATTTCTTCCTTCATGCCATCCCACCAATATATCAATTTGAGATCGTGATACATCTTTGTTGCACCTGGGTGAATAGAATACCGAGAATAATGGGCTTCTTCCAGAATTCGTCGGCGCAATTCTGCAACATTCGGAACACATAGCTTGTCTTGGTATCTAAGAATCTCATCCATCAAAGTTTTAAATGGAGATCTCCCTTTTTCATGAAGTGTGTGTCTATGCTGTCTCGACTGAGGATATTGATATTGACGCTCTTTCACTTTCACATTCAGGGACAAAACCGTGGGATCGTTAATACCAATCCCTGCACTGCCTGAATCAATTACACATACTCCAAGATTAGCTATTTGGTGGAGCTCATGAATCAACTCTTTCTTTTCTGGAGGGACTTCACATAGGCTGCCCATTGATCGGAGGCTAAGCGCATCGGCTATTACGTTTGCCTTTCTGGGGTGGTATAAAATACTCGCATCATAATCTTTCAATAATTCTAACCACCGCCTCTGCCGCAGATTTAATTCCTTCTGTTTGAAAATGTACTGAAGACTCTTGTGGTCCGTATAGATATTAACATGCACACCATACAAGTAATGTCTCCACATTTTTAATGCATGAATGACTGCAGCCAATTCGAGATCATGAGTTGAATAGTTCTTTTCATGTTTCCGCAGCTGTCTCGAAGCATAAGCAACGACTCTACCATGCTGAATTAACACACATCCAAATCCAACACCGGAAGCATCACAGTATACCACATAACCATCTGATCCTTCTGGAGTGTTAAGACTGGAGCTGAGGTTAATCTGTCCTTTAACTCTTGGAAGTTGCGTTCACAAGCATCATTCCATTGAAATTTAGCTGACTTTTGGGTTAGCTTCGTTAATGGAGCTAAAATAGAGGAAAATTCCTCTACGAATCTTCTATAGTACCCTGCCAATCCTAGAAAACTACAAACTTCGGTAGGTGTCGTAGGCCTTGGCCAAGTCTTCACAGCCTCAATTTTCTGAGTATTAACTCGAATACCGTCATCTGAAATAACATGGCCCAGAAATGTTACGGAATTCAGCCAAAACTCGCACTTTGAAAATTTTGCATATAATTCTCGAGCTCGAAGAATTCTAAGTATGATACGTAAATGATCCGCATGTTCTGATTCTGTGCGAGAGTATACCAGAATATCATCAATGAATACTATCACGAATAAATCCAAAAGTGGCCTGAATACATTATTCATCAAATTCATGAACACTGCAGAGCATTAGTCAACCCAAACGACATCACACGGAATTCATAATGGCCATATCTAGTTCTGAAAGCCGTTTTGGGAATATCTTCTTCTCTAACTCTCACTTGATGATAACCTGACCTAAAGTCTATTCTAGAAAATCACTTGGCACCCTGTAATTGATCAAATAAATCATCAATCCTTGGGAGAGGATATTTTTTCTTTATTGTCACCTTGTTCAACTGTCTATAATCGATGCACATTCATAGGAAACCATCTTTCTTTCTCACGAACAAGACTGGTGCTCCCCACGGTGATGAACTGGGTCTAACAAACCCCTTCTCCAGCAAATCTTTCAACTGCGCCTTTAGCTCTTTCAATTCTACCGGAGCCATTCGATTAGGAGGAATAGAAATAGGCTTTGTGTCCGGCAACACATCAATGGCGAAGTCAATTTCTCTTTCTTGAGGAAGGCCTGGAAATACATTCGAAAATTCGTTCACTACCGGGATGGATTGGAAAGTTGGTGACTTTGCTTCTGTATCATGAACTTGGACTAGATGATAAATATAGCCTTTGGCTATCATCTTTCTTGCCTTAAGGTAGGAAATAAACCTACCTTTTGGAGATGCTGTATTACCCTTCCCTTCAAGCACAGGCTCTCCCGGAAATTAAAATCGGACTATCTTCATTCGGCAACCCACATTAGCATAACGTGAGGCCAACCAATCCATACCCATAATCACATTGAAATCTAGCATGTCTAGCTCAATTAAATCAGCTTTGGTCTGGCGATTGCATATCACAAGTACACAATTTTTATACACTTGTCTAGCTATCACGGGATCACCAATCGGAGTAGTTACCCCAAAAGGTTTGATTGGCTCAGGTTTCACCCCAATACGACTAGCAACATACGGGGTAATATATGAAAAAGTAGAACCCGGATCTATCAAGGCATATACATCATGGGAAAATATGGAAAATGTGCCTGTGTTATGTCCCGTGATTTCGTATAATGGGAAACTGAGAAAACAATTACGACTTGTGTGTTATAAGGACATATTTTAATTTTTGTGAATATGACTATGTTGGTTATGGAATTATTAATGTTAAGACCCCGGGGAAGGCCGAGGATAAATTTGGAATTTCGGGAATTAGTTTCGGGAATTACAAAACGGGACTTTTCTCGAATTGGGCCAAGAAAAATGCAATGCAAAAATAAGGCCCAAGATCAAATGGGGGCCGGCCATAGTGTGGCCCAAATCTATTTTAAAAGGGTCATGTGCATAAGTGGATATATACTAAGATCATACTTAGAAATTATCACTAAATAGAACAAAAAAATAAAAATCAAGAACACCTCTAGAAAGAGGCATTCGGCCGAACCAAAAAGGAAAAGAAAGAAAAAAATTCCAAGCTTCTTTGTGATCCAAAAATCTTGTTCTTCTCATATTTGTGGAGTACTCAAGACGCTCTCCGACGTGGTATAATTAGTTTGGCACGAGGACGACGT
This sequence comes from Lycium barbarum, assembly GCF_019175385.1. Taxonomy (NCBI): domain Eukaryota; kingdom Viridiplantae; phylum Streptophyta; class Magnoliopsida; order Solanales; family Solanaceae; genus Lycium; species Lycium barbarum. The sequence continues at coordinate 78,323,991 of NC_083339.1, read as the reverse complement.
TTTCGACAAGTCGGGTTTTCAAGAGAAGGTGAGAATTCTTACCCTTTTATGTTATAGAATTGATGTGAATGTGTTAAGCATTGGAAGTAGATGGAGATCCCGTAATTTTTAGCGTAAATAGAAAGTCGTGGGTGTGTGTTTGTAGTGTGTTTGGCCGTGAGCCATAGAGAGAAAAATTGGTGTGAATTGATCCTGGTTAAGTTGGTATAATGTGTTGTTGTGATCCTTATATCGTAAATGATTGATTGTTGAATTAAATTGGCGGTGGAAAACGAATTCGGATATTATCGGAAAGTGTATATCCTTGGTATCTTTATGTATATCAATGTATATTTTGGGTACTAGAGACTTTAGATATGACTTTTTAATGATGTGGATGAATTCGGAATGAAACGACGTTAGTTAGCATGTTCGTCGTGAAATTTTGATATTTTGAAGAACTATGGAAATTAATTGATTTTGGTGCAATTTCGTGTATGGTTTGAATTGTAATGAGAATGTGGTTGTATAAGTTTGAATGTGGGAATGAATACAAATAGGTAGATATAGAATTGGAATTTTGAAAGTTTGAATGGAAAGTTGCCAACTTAAGAAATCATGTAGGACTTTGAAGCTAGAGTGCATTGATTGTTGCTTACATTGTTTGGTTGATGTGTGGGCTGTTGTGGTTGGTTAATTTGAGCCGAGCTACGCCTCGAGGATGTTAGATTTATAGGGGAAATGCTGCCGAAATTTCGGTAGGCAAATACGGAGTTAAAGGCATTTTTGAGCCTAAGAATCTCAATTGGTAACTTTGACCATTTGCAGATTTTTGACGAAACGGGACGGGACTTTTGGAGGAGCTTACGACGTCTGTGAGGTATGTAAAGCTTCCCAATTCTTTATTTGGCATATCTTAGTGTGTTAGTTGAAAATGAGACCTTCCGGAGCATTTCTGCTCCTCGAAACCCGATCCACAGGAAAGTTACTATTCATTCAATTCGATTGAAGCCTAAAGGCTCCCTTTTGGCTAGAATGCCATTATTCGTCCGAAACCTATCGAAATGTGGTCGGGTAACCTAGAAATGATTATGTATGACCTTTGGCATATTACTGCTCGAAAAAGAATATGTTCGCCACCTCACTTCGACTCGAGGTGGGTCCGCTACCCCAAAATGCCCGATTTGCCCTTCGGGCCATCTTTGAGAATAGAGTTGAACGTACCACTTCTGATCTTTGGAACATCCTTCCACGGGGTATGTTTGGACTATTCGATGCACTAATCCAGGTTTTGAACTATATGGACCATTTTGGAATCGTTTTGCAAAATGAAACCTTATGTCGACTAAGTATTCGACTATTTTGTAATAGGATATGATTTATGAGTTTACTTTGTTTTGAAACACTATTTTGAAATACGATTTGCATTTGTTTGCTCACGACTCCGCTCGTGCCTTATTATGACTTCGTTCACCGGTTCCCGGGCCGGTTTTGATTCGTGCGCTGTATGATAAATTCGGCCGTATGCTGTGTTACGGTTCCCGAGGCTTCGCCATAGGGCCCGGTTCCGTTTGGAGTTATGCTGTGATATGGCTCGGGACGCGATACGCTCACCGATGATTGTGATTATGTTCGGAGATGTACGGAGATTTGAAACCTTCTGGTGTTATGCTGTGTGTGGCGCCAGCGTCGGAGTGGCGACCACGTTCTTAAGCGTTTGCATGATTTTATTTGCATAAAACATATGTATATGATTTTGATACAGATTTTGACATACCAGTTTGTACCCCACTTTGACATTTGATTTGCTTTCGGTTTTGATCTATAATTCTGTACTCCGTGCTTTACATACTCAGTACATATTTCGTACTGACCCCCTTTCTTCGGGGGCTGCGTTTTATGCCCGCAGGTGCAGATATCGGTGATCCTCCGCAGTAGGCTTCACTTCTTGCTATTCCGGAGTACTCTTATCCGATCCGGAGTCCACTTTTGGTACAGACTTTTTTGCTTTGTATATATTTGGTATATCTGACTATTTGGGTACGGCGGGGCCCTGTCTCGCCACATGTCTTTGTTTTGAGTTCGTAGAGGCCTGTAGTCATATATGTGGGGCGAGGGTCCTATGTGTTTATTGTCTGATTTTGCTTTCGGGTCTTAAAGCGGTCTGTTTGATATGATGGCCCCAAATGGCCCTTTGTATATAATTGTATTTTGACCGGCGATGTCTATTCCGCCGCTTTGTTTGAGTTTGATTTGATATGACCGCATAAGACATAATCTCGATATAAATTATGTTTGATATAACTTCTTGAAAATTCTGAAATAAGTTTGGATTCGGAAATGAATATGCGATTTGGTCTGGGTACCCAGGTAGGGTGCCAGTCGCGGCCCACGGGGCTGGGTCGTGACAAAAGTGGTATCAGAGCAGTTTGTCCTCGGAATGTCTACAGGCCGTGTCTCGTAGAGTCTTGTTTATCGATGTGTTGTGCACCACATCTATAAACGGGAAGCTACAGGGCATTTAGGATGTCACTTTCTTTGGAATCTTAGATCGTGCGATAGAGCTGTGCTATTAGGATGATTTTGACCTGACTCGCCTTTGTGTTTGCAGTGATGCCTCCGAAGAAGGCAACGGCGGCCCAGAAGGGCAAGGCGAGGATTGGAGAGACTAGCCAGGCACAGCGAGCTACCCGGGCTCGTGTCTATGATTTGCCTGAGGATGTGCCTCATTCTGAGGGGTCTGCTACACCCCCACTAGTACAGCCTGGAGCAGGACCTTCAGCAGCTCCAGAGGTCCGTGTACCCGCACCTGAGACTCCAGCTCCTCAGCCAGGGGCGGAGGATGGGACCCTGAGGGAGGCTGTACAGCTGTTGACTACACTGGTAGCAGGACAGGCTCGCAGGCGCGGGCGGAGGGACGACGATGATGATGACAGGCGGGACAGCCTGAGAGTTCGGGAGTTTTTGCTATGTGGCCCTCCAGAGTTCTTCGGGTCTAAGCCCGACGAGGACCCCCACGACTTTATTCGGGGGATGCGACGCTCACTGGACTTGGTCAGGGCTTCAGAGACTGAGTCAGTTGAGCTGGCTTCGCACCGGCTTCGAGATGTGGCTACCCACTGGTACGAGACTTGGGAGCTGTCTAGAGGAGAGGGTGCCCCTCCAGCCACTTGGGATCAGTTTGTGACAGCATTCACCCGCCACTTTTTGCCCTCAGAGTTACGGCGGGCACGGGCTGATCGATTTTTACGTCTGCAGCAGAGGGGCCGGAGTGTTCGCGAGTATAACCTTGAGTTTGATTCTCTGGCCCGATATGCACCGGCCGTGGTAGCAGATATGTCCGATCGGATGCACAGATATGTTATGGGATTGAACCGGTATTTGGTTGATAGTTGTATGGCAGTGTCATTGCAGGCAGACATGGACATTTCCCGGCTTCAGGCCTATGCGATGGGTATGGAGGACCGTCGCAGATCTGATCCTGCTGGCAGAGATCGAGACAGGAGGCCGCCCATGAGGGCTAGATCCGTGGGTTATTCAGGGGATTCTCGAGGCGGACAGCCTCAGCAGCAGCAGCAGTCTGACATATATTTTCCTCCCTCCGGCCGGGGTACTCAGTCAGGTAGCCGGAGATTCGATAGTACAGGACCGTCTGGGGCCGGTCAGAGCTCCAGAGTGGCAGGTTCACAGGTACCCAGGGGTCCCAGCCAGGCCAGACCACCCAGGCCCCGTTGTCCTCATTGCGGGAAGTCACATCCCGGGGAGTGTTACCGAGCGACGGGAGCTTGTTTTTCTTGTGGCGGTCAGGGCCACTTTATGAGAGATTGTCCATTGGCTAGCGGTTCTGGTAGTGCTGCTCAGCAGACAGGGTCAGCCGCCGGTTCTTCTTCTGCTCCATCAGTTGCACGCCCTGGAGGGCGAGGTATTTCAGCACCGACAGGACGCGGTCGAGGCCGCGGTGGCACTTCAGGTTCTAGCGGTCCCTCGAACCGCATATATGCTTTGGCCAGCCGCCAGGATCAGGAGGCTTCGCCAAACGTCGTCACAGGTACATTGCTGGTTTTCTCCAGATCTGTATATGCATTGATTGACCCTGGTTCTACTTTATCGTATATTTCCCCGCTCGTTGCTAGTAAGATTGGGATAGTGTCTGAGCCTATAGAACCGTTTGAGGTAGCTACGCCAGTTGGGGATTTTATTGTAGCGAGACAGATTTATAAGGATTGTTCTGTGACCATTTATGATCGTAGCACTAAGGCTGACTTGATAGAGTTAGACATGCTGGAGTTTGACGTCATTATGGGCATGGACTGGTTGTCTTCCTGTTATGCTAATGTCGACTGCTAGAAAAAGGTAGTCCATTTTCAGTTTCCAGGGGAACCAGTCATAGAGTGGTTCGGATCTACAGCATCGCCGAGGGGTAAGTTTATTTCATACCTCAAGGCTAAGAAGATGATCCAGAAGGGGTATATCTATCATTTGGTTCGTGTGCACGATACTTCCGCGGAGGTACCTACCCTTCAGTCTGTTCCGGTCGTCAGCGAGTTTCCAGATGTTTTTCCTGACGAGCTTCCTGCCTTCCGCCTGAGCGGGAGATTGATTTTTCTATTGAGTTGATGCCGGATACGCAGCCTATATCTATTCCTCCGTACAGAATGGCACCAGCTGAGTTGAAGGAGTTGAAGGAGCAGCTGAAAGATTTGCTGGATAAGGGCTTTATTAGACCCAGCACCTCACCTTGGGGAGCGCCGGTGCTGTTTGTCAGAAAGAAAGACGGGTCATTGCGGATGTGTATCGACTACCGGCAGCTGAATAAGGTGACTGTTAAGAATAAATATCCCCTCCCCCGGATTGATGACTTGTTTGACCAGCTGCAGGGTGCTAGACACTTTTCAAAGATAGATCTGCGTTCTGGTTATCATCAGGTGCGAGTACGGGAGTCAGATATCCCGAAGACTGCTTTCAGGACTCGGTACGGGCATTATGAGTTCAGAGTTATGTTTTTCGGGCTGACTAATGCTCCAGCAGTATTTATGGATCTGATGAACCGGGTATTTCGGCCTTTCCTGGATATGTTTGTTATTGTGTTTATTGATGATATCCTGATTTACTCGCGATCAGTCGAGGAGCATTCAGATCATTTGAGGACGGTACTTGGCATCCTCCGTCAGCAGAAGTTATATGCTAAATTCTCTAAGTGTGAGTTCTGGTTGACTTCTTTGGCATTCTTGGGCCATATTGTCGGCGCAGATGGTATTCGGGTTGACACGCAGAAGATTGAGGCTGTGCAGAATTGGCCCAGACCTACTACACCGACAGAGGTGCGTAGGTTTCTTGGATTGGTTGGGTATTACCGCAGGTTCGTGGAGGACTTCTCTTCCATTGCAGCACCACTGACGAGGCTTACCCAGAAAGCAGCAAAATTCCAGTGGTCAGATGCCTGCGAGCGCAGCTTTCAGATGCTGAAGGAGAGATTGATTACAGCGCCAGTTCTGGCTCTTCCAGAGGGATCTGACGGGTATGTTGTCTATTGTGACGCCTCTGGTATTGGGATAGGATGTGTATTGATGCAGCACGGTCGAGTCATAGCCTATGCTTCCCGGCAGCTCAGACCGCACGAGAAAAACTATCCCACTCATGATCTTGAGTTGGCCGCGGTGATTCATGCTCTGAAGATTTGGCGGCATTATTTATATGGGGTCCATGTTGATATCTATACGGACCATAAGAGTCTCCAGTATATTTTCAGACAGAAGGAACGAAATTTGCGGCAGCGGAGATGGCTTGAGTTACTAAAGGATTACGACGTTGATATTCTGTACCATCCGGGGAAAGCCAATGTGGTAGCTGATGCGCTTAGCCGCAAGTCCGTGGGCAGTCTGGCTGATGTTCCATCTGATAAGAGAGATTTGGTTCGTGATATTCATCAGCTGGCCAGCCTCGGAGTTCGTTTGGTGGATTCTGGAGATTCTGGGATTTCTGTTCGTCCAGTTGCTGAGTCATCTATTATTCAGGAGGTAAAGCAGCGCCAGTTTGAGGATCCTCTTTTGATTCAGTACAGAGATGTGGCCCTTAGTAAATCAAAGACTCAGTTTGAGATCTCGCCTGACGGAGTATTATTATATGACGACAGATTCTGTGTACCGGACGTTGCGGGCTTACGGCGGCAGATTATGGGCGAGGCCCATAATGCATGGTATTCTGTTCATCCTGGTTCCACTAAAATGTATCGGGACCTCAGGTGTTTGTATTGGTGGGACGGCATGAAGAAAGATATTGCTGAGTTTGTTAGTCAGTGCCCGAACTGCCAGCAAGTTAAGATCGAGCATCAGAAGCCCGGTGGATTATTACAGGAGATGGAAATTCCAGCCTGGAAATGGGAGATGATTAATATGGATTTTGTTGTTGGATTACCGCGCACTCCACGCAGGTACGACTCTATCTGGGTTGTTGTTGACAGGCTGACGAAATCAGCCCATTTCCTTCCGGTTCGGACTACTTATTCGGCTGAGGACTATGCCAGATTGTATATCAGAGAGATAGTCAGACTTCACGGAGTCCCGATGTCTATTATTACTGACCGAGGTACCCAGTTTACAGCAAATTTCTGGAGGTCATTTCAGGAGGGATTAAGGACTCAGGTGAGTCTCAGTACAGCTTTCCACCCTCAGTCCGACGGGCAGGCCGAGCGCACTATTCAGACGCTCGAAGATATGTTGCGGGCCTGCGTTATTGATTTCAGGGGCAGCTGGGACGATCATTTGCCGCTTATTGAGTTTGCCTATAATAACAGTTATCACTCCAGCATTCAGATGGCTCCGTACGAGGCCCTTTATGGCAGGAGATGCAGGTCTCCTATTGGCTGGTTTGACGTGGGCGAGACTAAGTTGATTGGGCCAGATGTGATCCAGGAAGCTGTAGATAAGGTAAAGCTTATTCGAGAACGATTATTGGCTGCTCAGAGTCGACAGAAAGCTTATGCAGATAGACGACGTCGACCGTTAGAGTTCCGGATTGGCGACTGGGTGTTCCTGAAGGTGTCGCCCATGAAGGGTGTCATGAGATTCGGTAAAAAGGGTAAGTTGAGCCCCCGGTACATTGGACCGTATCAGATCGTGCGAAAGATAGGCGAGGTCGCCTATGAGCTAGACTTACCATCCGACTTGGAGGCCGTACACCCGGTGTTTCATGTGTCTATGTTGCGGAAATGCATTGGTGATCCTGCCAGGATATTCCCAGTTGACGACATTCAGGTGACGGAGCAGTTATCTTATGACGAGCAGCCTATATCTATTCTGGATCGACAGGTGCGGAGACTACGCACTAAAGAGGTGCCCTCCGTCAAAGTCCTGTGGCGCAACAATAATCGGGAGGAGATGACTTGGGAGGCGGAGGACGAGATGAAGAAGAAATATCCCCACTTGTTTCCGATATCCGCAGGTAATCTAATTTCTTTTTCAGTTTGTTGTGTTGATTGATAAAATGAATTATGTATGTCATCATCAAAAAGGGACACTCCTGCCTTGATCATAAGACCTTATAAGATTAGTTTAACATTCGGGGACGAATGTTCTTAAGGGGGGGAGAATGTTATGTCCCGTGATTTCATATAATGGGAAACTGAGAAAACAATTACGACTTGTGTGTTATAAGGACATATTTTAATTTTTGTGAATATGACTATGTTGGTTATGGAATTATTAATGTTAAGACCCCGGGGAAGGCCGAGGATAAATTTGGAATTTCGGGAATTAGTTTCGGGAATTACAAAACGGGACTTTTCTCGAATTGGGCCAAGAAAAATGCAATGCAAAAATAAGGCCCAAGATCAAATGGGGGCCGGCCATAGTGTGGCCCAAATCTATTTTAAAAGGGGCATGTGCTATGCACATGACCCCATAAGTGGATATATACTAAGATCATACTTAGAAATTATCACTAAATAGAACAAAAAAATAAAAATCAAGAACACCTCTAGAAAGAGGCATTCGGCCGAACCAAAAAGGAAAAGAAAGAAAAAAATTCCAAGCTTCTTTGTGATCCAAAAATCTTGTTCTTCTCATATTTGTGGAGTACTCAAGACGCTCTCCGACGTGGTATAATTAGTTTGGCACGAGGACGACGTTTTCGACAAGTCGGGTTTTCAAGAGAAGGTGAGAATTCTTACCCTTTTATGTTATAGAATTGATGTGAATGTGTTAAGCATTGGAAGTAGATGGAGATCCCGTAATTTTTAGCGTAAATAGAAAGTCGTGGGTGTGTGTTTGTAGTGTGTTTGGCCGTGAGCCATAGAGAGAAAAATTGGTGTGAATTGATCCTGGTTAAGTTGGTATAATGTGTTGTTGTGATCCTTATATCGTAAATGATTGATTGTTGAATTAAATTGGCGGTGGAAAACGAATTCGGATATTATCGGAAAGTGTATATCCTTGGTATCTTTATGTATATCAATGTATATTTTGGGTACTAGAGACTTTAGATATGACTTTTTAATGATGTGGATGAATTCGGAATGAAACGACGTTAGTTAGCATGTTCGTCGTGAAATTTTGATATTTTGAAGAACTATGGAAATTAATTGATTTTGGTGCAATTTCGTGTATGGTTTGAATTGTAATGAGAATGTGGTTGTATAAGTTTGAATGTGGGAATGAATACAAATAGGTAGATATAGAATTGGAATTTTGAAAGTTTGAATGGAAAGTTGCCAACTTAAGAAATCATGTAGGACTTTGAAGCTAGAGTGCATTGATTGTTGCTTACATTGTTTGGTTGATGTGTGGGCTGTTGTGGTTGGTTAATTTGAGCCGAGCTACGCCTCGGGGATGTTAGATTTATAGGGGAAATGCTGCCGAAATTTCGGTAGGCAAATACGGAGTTAAAGGCATTTTTGAGCCTAAGAATCTCAATTGGTAACTTTGACCATTTGCAGATTTTTGACGAAACGGGACGGGACTTTTGGAGGAGCTTACGACGTCTGTGAGGTATGTAAAGCTTCCCAATTCTTTATTTGGCATATCTTAGTGTGTTAGTTGAAAATGAGACCTTCCGGAGCATTTCTGCTCCTCGAAACCCGATCCACAGGAAAGTTACTATTCATTCAATTCGATTGAAGCCTAAAGGCTCCCTTTTAGCTAGAATGCCATTATTCGTCCGAAACCTATCGAAATGTGGTCGGGTAACCTAGAAATGATTATGTATGACCTTTGGCATATTACTGCTCGAAAAAGAATATGTTCGCCACCTCACTTCGACTCGAGGTGGGTCCGCTACCCCAAAATGCCCGATTTGCCCTTCGGGCCATCTTTGAGAATAGAGTTGAACGTACCACTTCTGATCTTTGGAACATCCTTCCACGGGGTATGTTTGGACTATTCGATGCACTAATCCAGGTTTTGAACTATATGGACCATTTTGGAATCGTTTTGCAAAATGAAACCTTATGTCGACTAAGTATTCGACTATTTTGTAATAGGATATGATTTATGAGTTTACTTTGTTTTGAAACACTATTTTGAAATACGATTTGCATTTGTTTGCTCACGACTCCGCTCGTGCCTTATTATGACTTCGTTCACCGGTTCCCGGGCCGGTTTTGATTCGTGCGCTGTATGATAAATTCGGCCGTATGCTGTGTTACGGTTCCCGAGGCTTCGCCATAGGGCCCGGTTCCGTTTGGAGTTATGCTGTGATATGGCTCGGGACGCGATACGCTCACCGATGATTGTGATTATGTTCGGAGATGTACGGAGATTTGAAACCTTCTGGTGTTATGCTGTGTGTGGCGCCAGCGTCGGAGTGGCGACCACGTTCTTAAGCGTTTGCATGATTTTATTTGCATAAAACATATGTATATGATTTTGATACAGATTTTGACATACCAGTTTGTACCCCACTTTGACATTTGATTTGCTTTCGGTTTTGATCTATAATTCTGTACTCCGTGCTTTACATACTCAGTACATATTTCGTACTGACCCCCTTTCTTCGGGGGCTGCGTTTTATGCCCGCAGGTGCAGATATCGGTGATCCTCCGCAGTAGGCTTCACTTCTTGCTATTCCGGAGTACTCTTATCCGATCCGGAGTCCACTTTTGGTACAGACTTTTTTGCTTTGTATATATTTGGTATATCTGACTATTTGGGTACGGCGGGGCCCTGTCTCGCCACATGTCTTTGTTTTGAGTTCGTAGAGGCCTGTAGTCATATATGTGGGGCGAGGGTCCTATGTGTTTATTGTCTGATTTTGCTTTCGGGTCTTAAAGCGGTCTGTTTGATATGATGGCCCCAAATGGCCCTTTGTATATAATTGTATTTTGACCGGCGATGTCTATTCCGCCGCTTTGTTTGAGTTTGATTTGATATGACCGCATAAGACATAATCTCGATATAAATTATGTTTGATATAACTTCTTGAAAATTCTGAAATAAGTTTGGATTCGGAAATGAATATGCGATTTGGTCTGGGTACCCAGGTAGGGTGCCAGTCGCGGCCCACGGGGCTGGGTCGTGACAGCCTGTAACCACATCTGGGGAGGACTCAAGATCCTGTCGCCCGATTAAAGCGTACACACGGTGCTGAGTGGCACCTGAAGTAGATGTTTCCCTTCTGCCTCGACCTCGTCCTGCTGGGATCTGGGTAGTCTGCCCTACCGGGCGCACTAAAGATGAACCAACTGCTGATCCTTTGGGCTGAACCCCAACTCTACCGCTCGTCGACGGGAAATCTCGCATCATATGCCCAACTTGACCACAGGCATAGCAAGCATCCGAACCTTGGAGACATTGTCCGGAATGTAGTCTACCGCACTGGCTGCATCGCGGTACTGAGGGTCTCCTTTGACTATAATCTTCCCTGAACTGAGAATTTGAGGCCCTCGAACTCTGACCCTGTCCTGAATGAAAGGAGCGATCAAATCTACTACCCCTAAATCGTGAAGGTGCACTAGTCACCGACTGGCCTGAGTGCCCAGAATATGTCTGTCCTGACCCCTCTCTATAATCACTGCCTGCCCCCATAGATCTGGCCCTCTTGCTTTGCCTTCTATCAATGTTGCGATCACCACTTTGTGGTTGCTGTCATCCCTCCAAGTTCTAGGCATGGGCTTGTATTCGGGAAATATCCACCCATTCTTGCAACGAAGCTGTTAAACAATCCTTGAACAAATGTGGCCCCAAGCCACTCACAAACCTGTGTACCGTATCTCCCATATCGGCCACCATAGTCGGGGCATATCTAGCCAAGGAATTAAATTGAAGGCTATATTCCCGGGCACTCATACTTTCTTGCTTCAAATTTAAGAACCTATCCGCTCTAGTTCGGCGGACCTCGGGTGGCAACTAGTGACGTATGAAAGCATCTACAAATTCTTGCCACACGGGAGGAGGCGCACCTTCTTTCCTTGATGCTAGCCAATTGTTGTACCACAATACCGCCACATCTCTGAGTCTATAAGATGCCAACTCCACAGATTCAGTCTCAGAGGCATGAATAATTCTCAATGTTCTCAGCATCTCATCAATAAAACCTTGCGGGTCTTCATCCGGCTTTGACCCAAACAACTCCGGAGAATTTAAACTCATAAAATCACGGGCTCTGGTACTAGCCGACCGATCACTTGGGCTCGCATTTTGCCGCTGTGCCTGGACGGCAACCAACGGTGTCAATAAATGAATGGCCTCGGTCACTTATTGACCCGAAGCAACTGGTGGAGGAACTAGAGCTGAAGCTCCTCCTTGTTCTTCTACATTGGGCGGTGTGGAAGAAGTATTGGATGGGGCCTCATTATATGACTCGCCCTCTTCTACATTCATTGGCGGCTCTCTTTCGACCCGCCTTTTTGTCGTAGTCTTGCCCTTCTGGGCCGCTGTAGCGTTTCCCTTTACCGGCATTTCTGATATCATAACACACTAGTAAGAGGGGAAAATCTTATAACACAGCTCTATCGCACGATCTCTTAAGATGAAAGATGGTCATTTTTCTTAAATACCCTGTAGCCTCCTGTTTATTGATGTGGCGCGCAACACACCATAAACAAGACTCTACTAGACACGGCTCGTAGACAATTCCTAGGACTGAACTGCTCTGGTACCACTTTTGTCATGACCCGACTAGGGGCCGTGACGGGTACCCGGGGCTAACCACCGAGCACCACCCATTCTACTACTCATCTGCTCTCATTCATGCATCTTATGCTCATAACCATGGTAATTATCATCATTTGAAACATATTTACTTTATATACACGAGCCTTTTGGCTATCAAAATAACATACATACATATATATACAATGAGGAACTTGTGAGACCATACTACCCACACTGCGCATCTAAGAGCCTCTACTAGAGTACTAGACATATGGATAGGACAGGACCCCGTCGTACCCACAACATACATATACATATAAACCAATAGAATAATCAATGGCACCTCCGAAAAATGGAGTGCTCTTCAAATCAGCTAATAGCTCCTACGAATCTGGATCAAGATCACCTCCCTGTCTACCTGTGGGCATGAACACAGCGTCCAGAGAAAACGGACGTCAGTACGAACATTGTACTGAGTATGTAAGGCATAAACAATAAGGAAGCATCAATGAAATAAGGAGGCGTCAAATGAGGAGCAATCTATATCTGACTGTGAATCATGAAAGAAATAATGCATGCTGGCTAACTTTCATAATCATCATCATATCATATATGCATAAATGTATAAGCTGCCCGTCCATATCGGATCAGTGTGATAATCATTAGCCTGCGTCCAGGCCTCCCGCGTCCGGGGTATCATCTCATGCCGCCCACTAGTAGTGTCTGCCCATGCCGTCTGGCCATAGTGTATACGCTGCCCGCCTTAGCGGTGACTGCCCGGCCATATAGGCGCGGTGTTATATCATCATCATCATAATATGCTCATCATAGTGCATGCATAAAGACTCAAGGACAACTATACTTTATCGGGGTGACGTAAGGTCGTGATCCCCCGATTTCATTATGGAGCATTCATTAACATTATGCCTCACCTTGAAGGAATTAGCATATAAGGTGACTGTATACAATAAACGACATCATTAACTCTATAGGAACATCATATCATGAACATCTAGACTCTCTATACTTTTACTCATCCTCATCATTATTGGCTCATAACATATCTCTTATCTCATATAGCTATTCATGAACATAGGCTCATAGTTTTTCCGGAATGTAAGTAAGTCATGAAGAGGAAGGAAAGTCATACTACAGGATTCATGCCATAGAAATAAAGGACTAGCCTCACATACCTTTGTCGTTTAACTACTCTATCGCTTGCTCGTCCTCCTTCGATGCTCGCGTTTCTACCTTCAAGAGGATTCGCATTAGCATTAGTTAGTCGGCTATAAGAACATTTTACTATTTCTAGGGAAAATTGGGCAGCATTTCCTTTGTTTCTACTACTTTTCCCACATTCTATATCAACTCCAAAACGGTCATAACAATATTCACAATATCGCAACAACAATCATCAATCATCTACATTTCCCACAATTTACCATATTCCTTCAATTTCTCCACAATTATGGTTATAGCTCACTATCGATAGCGTTTTCCCATATATAATACTTATTCCATGGTCTAGATGTCATTTATAACATATTTACAATCACAACATATCGATAACCATGACTCAATCCAAACCTTTACCAAACAATGTCACTATTCCCATATTTATGACCCATTTTCTACCTCCTTCTACAATCCAAGTGTTTCAACTTTTCAACACCTTAAATAACATGTAAATACCATAAAACTCACCTTGGATGATGGATGAACAACCTTTGAGTGGAACTTCTCTTCTTGCACCAAAACCCTAACTCCCTTCTCTTGAGTTTTCTTGGCTTAGATGAACTTTTAATGGGTTTCATACACTTGATTTCATGGATTTGGTATAGTTGATCATGGTTCTCCCTTGAATCCTTGTGGGTGAATGATGGGGAAGGTTCTAGAGGTTTCTTGGTGTGTGGAGGAGTGAGATGAAATGAATTAAAATGAAGGGAAGGTCCTTATATTAAATCGTGAAATCAGTCTCGACCGAGATATACGGGACGATCGACGGGGCGTCGATATAATCGTCGAAGTCGTTAAATTTCCAGTGAGCAACCTTTCGTTTCTTTTCATTCTACGGTGAGAAGAACGGTCCGTCGAACTGATCGACGGAGCGTCGATCTGATCCGTTGAATGGTCTTCGCGCTAACTCGATTGTACAGCACAATCGACGAATCGTCGGCCTGTCCGACGGTACAAAGAACGGCCGTCGAACCCCCTTTCACAGGACTGCAGTGAAGTTTTATTTGACGAATTTTTCCCCCTTTCCTCTAACTTCTTTGGAATCTTAATTAGAATTATTAAGCATCCCTTCTTACTTGTTGGGACATCTTGTACACCTTAACCTATGTTAGTCCATTCACCGATCAGCAACCCAAAGTTCCAAGGTGTATCAACAGTTGACAAGGGGTGACGCTATGGCCTTTGTTATGATGTGTATATATATGGCACAGTTGACAGGGGGTGACGCTGTGGCCTTTGTTGTGGTATTTCTATAGATATATGTGTTTCTTTGATATAGCTATACTGATGCATTTATTTTGCCCATTCATTGACATGTCTCAAATGTTTTCCAGAATTTTATGTATATGTCGATTTCATGCCTTACATACTCAGTACACTTTTCGTACTGACCCCATTTCTTCGGGGGCTGTGTTTCATGCCCGCAGGTATAGACACTCAGTTTGGTGATCCTCCAGCTTAGGACTTCTGCCCAGCCGCTTGGAGAGCTCCATTGTTCCGGAGCTTGAGTTATTTTGGTACAGATCCTTTTGGCATAGAAATTGTTATACTCTTAGCGGTCTGTAGACATATGTGGGTTGTGTATATACAATTTTGTTAGCTATATCGATGTAGTTCATCTTGGATGTCCCTATGTATAGTGGCAGCCTTGTCGGCTTGCATATTTGTTATGTTTTGGATAGCTGTGGCTTCTCAGGAGACAGGTTCTCTTTGATGTATGACATGATGAGTTCATAGCATGCTTTTACAGAGTGCCATATTGTTTTCAGTTTCAGTCTGATGATATCTAGCAGGTCTGTTACACCCCGTAGTTCTGCACGTTGAGATTTTTTTTTAGGTGTTAGCTATTCAATTGTAGACATCGGAATTATTGTCAAGAAGATACCAGATCATAGGTGATCGTTTTAAAATTTTAAGAGTTCGAGTTCACGTAATAGGTTATAGAAGGATTGAAGAACGAGTTAACTAAGGAGATTAAGCTTCCGAGGCTTTGAAGGAAAGTTGGGCAAGGTTTGGTACATAAATTTTGGTCTAATTGGGAGGAAGAATATCTCTTAGTATATTAAGAGTTTTGAAGTGAAACAAAATCCTAAAGTAAATTTCGGGAAGTCTAGCTACCAACGCGACAAACCGCTCCCCAATAGGACGTCGGGGTAAGGAGATATGGACGTTAAAAGTCATGCTGGCAGGCCAGGAAATTGGTCTGCGCGAATGTGCAGAAAACCAAGGGCCAACTCAGCGCGAACGCGCCACCAAGGGACGCCAACGCGTTGAGCAAATTTTAGGCTCAAGGTCAGGTATGAAGATTACATGATCTGGGTATAAGAATATATATACATATGACATTCGGAGACCATATGGGGTAAATCAGGTAGTACGTTGCTCGATGAAAGCCCTCGTTACTGCAAGCTAAGTGGGGCCCACATGATGGGGTTTTATAAAGGACATATGAAGAGATATATGAGTAGTACATGGAAGGTTGAGCAAGTCCTAAGAAGGACTCTTAAGCCAAATATGGGCATAAGCCCTCCAAAAGGACGATTTAAGGAAACATTTTCGGATGATCTGATTTGGAGGGGCCAAAACAATATTATAAGTTTAGAATTTGGAAAAACACAAAGAATGCATGTTGTAGATAATCGAATTAGCTTTCCAACCATAGGTTGTGCACCCTCACACGATATTGGGATCCAGCGTTATGACCTTTATACTGAATGAAGGTGCAGTAAGGAATTTTAAGTCGGTGCAGGCAAAAACTAGACCGCTATTTAAAGGGGGTAACCCCACATTTTCTTCACAAAACACCCCAAAAACTCTCCAAAATTCTAGAGGGTTCTCCCAACCTTCCCACAACAACTTTTAGCCTGAAACCAGGTATAATTTCCAAATCCCGGTCCAGATGGTGTATAGTTTCAACTACAAAATTGTGTATTAACGTGTTGTGGATTAAGATCAAGGTTGGGGGGGGGGGGGGAGTGAAGATGGTGAGCCTAACAATAGTATGAATGGTTTTATATGTAGATTTCAAGACAGGAGGTAGGTTGGAAAGTCGAGAAGCGAGCTTCAAGGTATGTAAGGCTCGTCCCTTTCTTTCAAAGGCATGATTCCTATGTTTTGATTCCATACATGACATCCATAATATTTTTACTCCTAGAAATGCCAGAAGTCTATAGTTTTTGAAAAATCTTACAATGATTCCTATCTTAGAGATTTTCAACCCTAAGGTTCTAGATGATTTCATGACGTGACTGAGTGTGCTATATAACATATGGCCTCGGCTTATGTCTGAGTGTGCTATGGCCTCAGCTTATGTCTGAGTGTGTTATGGCCCCAGCTTATATCTGAGTGTGCTATGGCCTCAACTTATGTCTGAGCGTGCTATTTAACATATGGCCTCAGTTTATGTTATGGATCATTCAAAGTGATACATGATAGTGGTGATGATTATGTTAGTGATGAAGATCCTTATTATCTAAACGAACCCAGCAAATAAACGAACTCCAAAGACTCTATTCCTAGACAGTGTAGGAGTATTCGTATCTTTAGCCTCTTAAGCCCCGAAGGGGGCATCCATAGGTTGTCTAATTTCATAATGTTGTCTAATTCCCGAAGGGGACATTCGAAGGGTTTTCTCTTTCGTATGCATTTTACATTTAAATTTTGGAGTCTCGAAGGAGACAAATGAAAAGGGGAAGATGTTATATCCCGCACTTTGCGCATTCGGATAATTCAAGACAATTGCGGGGGGCTGAGAGCAAGCCTATATTTTTAAACCTTGATTAGTACACAAGTTGTTTATAAGAGTTATGGATGCGGAAATATTGAGGAAGGCTAAGGGCAAAATTGGAAATTTGGAAAAAATAGTTTTCATGAATTACAATTTGTCATGAAGTGATTGGGCTTGGAAAAAAATTTTAAAAAAGAAAGAAAGAGGAGAGGCCCAACATAAGTGGTTGGCCGGCCATGGAAAAAGAAAGGGGCCCAAGCCCATTTGCTAATGTAACCCATGTGATAAATAGACAAAAAGGGGGCCATAATTCAAGAACATTCAAGAGAACACAAAAAAAAAAAAAAAAAAAAAAAAGAGCAAAGACTAGGGGCCATTCGGCCATGACCATGGAAAATTGAGGTCTTCAATTTTGGTCCCAAAAAAATATTTTCTCCTAGTATTCCTATTAATTCAAGGGTCCTCTTCAACGTGGCATAATCGTTGAAACAATAAAACTGCTCTTTGTTGCAAGATCACAACTCTAGCTAAGTGGAGAAGTTGAGAAGAAAAGGTAAGATTTAATCCTCTTTTATATGTTATGGAAGGTTTGTTTATGTTGTAGTATGTAGAAATAGATGGAAACCATGAAATCATGCATGTTGTGGTTTGGCCGTGTGGCGTATATGTTGTGTAGGAAAGATGAACAAATCTCAATGTAGTAATTTGATTGTTGTAGATATGTATTCTATGATGAAAATGAGAATTTGATGATTCAAATTGATGTTGGAATTGTTACAGGCTGATTTGGAAGCCAACATAACATTGGTGCCGTTTCTTTAATTGTGAGAATAATGTTGTTAAAATGTGTGTTGTTGGGATAGTTCATGAATTTGGGAGAAAGAAATGCATTGAAATTGCTCCTAGGGAAGTTGGGGAGTTTTCGGGTGAAGTATGGTATGTTGGTAGAATTGTTGAATATTATGTAGGTTATTTGAATGTGTTCTTTAATTGTGTTTGAATGATCTTGGATTAGTAACGAATGTGTGAGCGTTAATATAAGCTTGAGTGTACATAGTCGAATTGAATGTTGATGAACCATGTAGAGAAGAAGGTTACTAATGTTAGAATGCAAATTGGATTGACTGTTGATGTTATTAGTATGGTTGTTGGTATTGTTGTTGATGTTTTGGCCTAGTTGAAGTCTCGGGGATGTTGAATTTATAGGGGAGATGCTGCCCAAATTTCTGTAGAAAAGTGTTACTTTAAGATCTAACTCCTAAGGGCTTATGGTTAATGTTTGGTATTTGTGACCAATTGTAGATTTTGGGAAGTTCGGGACTTGAGTTTGGATTAGCGTAAGAAGCGAATAAGGTATGTAAAGCTCTACCTTTCTTTCTTTTGGCATGTCCTGGTCATAATAGGCTATGATACGAGTCTTGGGGAAAACTCCATTCTTAGAAATCCGAGCATAATTATGACCTTTATTTATTTCAGTGTAATTGAATTATGAACCCTATGCTTTGATATGCTTTGAGTTGAAACACTTTTTAATTCTAAAAGAGTCTTGCGCCATAAAACGTCCGTAACTTTTACAAATAGAATCGGATCACCTTGAAACGTTCATAGATGACTTCATAAGGCCTAATGTTCGTAACGTATGTACACCACCTCGACTTGACCCGAGGTGGGCCCACAATTTCCGAAACCTTCTTGTATTGTTCTATTTGACCTATTTCCGTACGATAATTAAAAGAAACCTTTGGTTATTGTTCCGACTACTAAACGATAGTTGTTTTAACTATTCCACTGAATCCTATGATATATTTTGATATGTGCAAATGATATCAGAAGTTTTTCTTTGACATGATCCGTCGTAACATCCAAAAGGTACGTACTATGACTATCGTCTGATTTCTTTTCTAAATGACCTATCGTTCGGACTATTCTATCGAGTCTTTCTAAATATTTTATGATGCATATAGTTTCTCACTACTCTACTCGTGGATGCCTCAATACTTCCTTCACTGAGCCCGGGCCAGGATATGTTATCACGCGTAATCCACTGCATTGTTCATCGTGCCTCGATGTGAGGGGGCAGGTATTACATGTACATGGGTCTGGAGTATGATGTGCCATGTACATATATTCTGATATTTGATGATATGGTATGATATGTGCACATTATGATATTTGATGATATGATATAATATGGCCATCTGATATGTTATGATATGTTACGGAGCTATTCCATACTCTGGAGTATGATGTGTTGTGGCGCCAGTGATGGGATGGCGACCAAGTTTTGTTCACCGAGTCCCATAATGGGGCCGGATATGGCATATGTTCTGACATGCATTACCTATGTTTTATGAGTAAGCATTTTTGATACTCCGGTTATTGCTCTCATTTTCTGTACTCCTTGTTCAGATTATAATTCTGTTTACTGTGTCTCATGCTTTACATACTCAGTACATATTCCGTACTGACCCCCTTTCCCCGGGAGGGGGGGGGGGCAGCGTTTCATGCCCCGCAGGTACACCCAGACACTGTGAAGTTACTATAGAGGACGTCCCAGTAGAGTTGGCAAGCTCCATTTTCTCCTAGAGTGCTGCCGAGTCAGAGTTTGTATGTATGCTTTTTATGGATTGATGTTAGAGACTTTGAAGACAGAGTCGTGGGTATAGTATGTCAGTTGTGTAAGCGACATCATCAGCCGATATGTCATTCTGTATTATGTGTTAAATTCTATATGATCACAGATTCTGTTTGATTTGGAAAGCATCGAAAAAGAATATTTTGAGAGTTTATTATGTATTTTATCTTTATTTGATTTAAAAGTCTATTAAGATTATGGGTGCCCTAAAGGTCTGTGGGTTGGCTCGGCTCCGAATGTGGGGCCGGGTGCCCATCACACCCTAGTGGAATTAGGGTGTGACAAAGTGGTATCAGAGTAGGTCTGTCCTAGGGGTTGTCTGCAAAGTCGTGTCCAGTAGAGTCCTGTTTATGCTGTGAAGCGCGCAACATTTATAAACAGGAGGCTACGGGGCATCTAGGGATTGTTGACCTTCTTACTGTCTTAGATCGTGCGATAGAGCTAAGTCATAGGAAAATGAAATTCCTTATATGAGCTTTACATAGGACGGGAGAAGGTAAGGGATGATATGGAAAGTCATAAAGGTAAGTCTTGATGTATTTGTTCTGTTATCTAAAATTGGAAGATCTGGATGGCTGGAATGTGTTATATAGTTGTATGCTCTGTAAGGTATTGTTGATATTTGTTGCGTACAGATTCTGAATAGTAAGGATGGTAAAGGAGACTCGGTCAAATTTTTCAAAATGTGGTCATTCAACTAGGTATACCTAATAGGAAGAAGCATGGAAAGGAAACATCGCAAATAGACGATAAGTGGGATGTGAAATTTTAGAGAAGCTACAGATTTGGGCACGACGTGAAGAATGATTGTAAGAAAGATGATTAACAGTCCGAAGGGTTAAAAGGGATAACATTTGAGGTTAGTAAAAACAAGGTCTGTTGGGTGATTCAGAGAAAGTTAACAATCAGTTTTGCTGTAGATTATTATGTACGGATGGCGAGAGGAAATCTGGACGTACGGACGCCTGAGTACTTATAAGTAATGGCGACGAAGGCGTGTTCCCCACCATCGGGAATTTGGAAGTCCAGGACAGGAAGTAGTCATACACACAGGCGGAACGTGAACATTAGGAATCAAAAAGGGCAAAACAATAATTGTAAAAGAAAGGATGTGTTACGAAAGTGTCTCGGGATCTGTAAGACCTCGACTCGCCCTAAATCATGTAATAATGGTCATGCGAGGAAGCAGACGCAATTATATCAGCACTAAGGCACTGTATTCCATCAAAGTTTCGAGGTTAAGCGTGCTAAGGTGAGAGTAATTTCAGGATGGGTGACCCCCTGGGAAGTATGCAAGAAATCCTAAAGATTTAGATATAAGAGGCAAATGAAAAGCTAGAATAGCCTGAGTGAAATTAGAGTATATGGAACGGTTAGAGACCCTAAAAGGTCACATAGCACGCGACAAGTTAGACTAGAGGGGAGACGGAAAGTACGTCACGGCTCTGGAACTTGGATAGGCTTGAATAGCGTTTGGAAGTATTTTGTGGGCTAGTTGATAGTAATTATATATTTATGTATGAATGCGCATAATATCTCATATGTAATGATATCGATGGGCATGTGGTGTATGTCCTAGTAGTCGGTGCTACGGCAAAGAAGGCGTTGATTGAGAAAGGTTATCGAAGTTTAAGTGACAACAAAGGTAAATGGTACGAGTGCTACGAGATGAGCTGCTATTATTTTTACCACAAGTTAAGATTGGAAATTTTAATGCAACAATATTTGGAAAGGAAAAGTGTGAGTAAGTGGAAGGTAAGGAGATCAGATGTCGGGAAAAGATGAGATTTAAGAGAACCTTAGTGGGTGAAAACCTCGAGAGCAATTATCGGTAAAGTACGAGACTATTTGAATAAGAACTTAAACATAGGCACGTGAAAAGGGCGAAGTGTGGTAATATGGAACAACAGAGAAGTGTGTGAGGTTCAAAACCAATTTCAATAAGTGGGTCTGAAAGAATAGTGACCACGACAAGGAATGTGAAGTAAGAAAAAGAATGATGAAGCTTTGCGACAATGTTAGGAGATTTAGACTCCCGAAAGGTATATACGCAATAAATGTGCAGTTGCATTAATATGACTGCCTCGAAAATGGAAGTTTTTTCCTGAAAGGGTAACTTAGAAACGAAACGGATTCAGAGTAAAAATTTCGCGAATTTTAAAGCCGATGCCATAAGTGGCAAAAGGAAGAAAAGTGTTCGAGGAGGAAGAAAACTAAAGAAAGTCAAGGATGAAAATAGAAAAGGTATACTAATGGGTTGATTGAAGGAAGAATGGAATGTGTGAGAGCAAAATAATTAAAAACCTCTAGCCACAGAAGTAAGGGAGATGCCTTAACAATTAGTAATAGAAACCCGATTACACACCAAGGAAAGAATAAGGATAATGGGTCGACATCGTTGATTGGGAAATTAGTGGTATGGAATGAGAATTCATGTGAGGTTTTAGAGATTCGGTCTTGAAGGAATTATGATAAAATTTAAAGAATGTGTATGGAAGACCGCTCGGTCATAGTGTCATAAGTATGGTTAGAGGCTCAATGAGCAAGGATAGAGAGAGTACAAATCATAAGGATTTTGTATTAAGAGCAAAAGTAGCAGGACGCTCAAGACAACATGGATGCACAACTGTGGCACCAATGCATAGTTAAGAAGACTTACGAGTATGTGAATTAGATGGGTGAAAGGATTAATCGTAGGTGAAAAAGGATGGAAATATAGACAGGAATTAAAAGGAAAAATTTAGGATAAGGAGTTTTGATATGTTATGTACGGAATCGGAAACAAGGACGAGAAATTAGGTAATTATCGTAGCCGAAGGTACTCGAGGACTGTTGACACACAAGGAGCCCCTTAAAGGGGAGGATGTATTATATTAGACTTAGAACGAAATCACAACATCCTCAAGCATTAAGAAAGGAAGTCTATTAGCTCGAGGCCGGAGCTTAAATGTATCGGCATACCAAGACAATACATGAAAGGAGTAGAAATGAATTGATAATGAGTGTGCCGAGAGGCCGACATAAAGGGAAAGAATGAAAGATACCTTAAGAAAATGCTTCTTGCCAACATGAATTATGACATGTTTATGTCATGATTTGAATCCCTCCTATCGGGCAAACTGGCGTCATACCTAAGTACGCAGTAATATGTTTTGAAGAATAATAAAGAAAGCAAGAAAATGGCTACGAGCTAAGTTCATAAAGAATAATGGAGAGAATTATAAGACTCAAAGGATATTTCGGATAACAACAATGTAGTTATAATATTCTGGATACGATACAGAAAAGTTAAGAGCAAAATCGCAGAAAAAGGGCAATGGAAGAGTTTGAATCAAGACAAAGGAGTGATACAAGGTAATATGCCTAAAGTATGACAGGATAAATTGGGGAAATTATAGAATGGTTTAAGCACGACGATCGGGACTATGTAAAGTTATACCTCAAGGAGGTAGTGAGATTTCACAAGGTTTCCACATCTATTATATCGGACAGAGGGCCTAGTGTATAGTAACTTCTGGAAATCTTTTCGGAAGGAATTGAAGACACAAGTAAGTCTTAGCACAGCATTAGCTTTTAACTGACGGACAGGCTAAGCGTGTTATCCAGACGCTAGAAGATAAGTTGTGAGCCCGTGTCATTGCTTTCAGAGGCACCAAGAATGGACACTTGCCATTTGTTGAGTTTACTGATAATACTAGCCGCCGTTCTAGCATTCAGAAGACACCGTATAAGGCTCTATATGGCAAGAGGTGTGCGCCATCACTTGGCTGGTTTAATAGTGACAAGGCTAAGTTACTTGGCACGGATATAATTCAACGGACAGTTGATGAGGTGAAACTCATTCGGGAACGGCTATTAGCAGCTCGGAGTCGACAGAAATTATACGCAGACGACCGACGTCGACATTTAGAGTCCAAGTCGGTGATTGGGTAATTCTAAAAGTGTCACATATAAAGGGCGTTATGAGATTCGGCAGAAAAAGAAAGCTCAGCCAAGATATATGGGACCTTATTAAATCATTCGTAAGGTAGGCAAGATTGCCTATGAATTAGACCTACCATCTAACTTAGAGGCAGTACATCCAGTGCTCTACATATCTATGCTTTGCAAGTGCATTAGTGACCCTTCCAGAATATTTCCCGTGGAAGACATCCAGGTGACAAAGGAATTGTCCTACGAGGTACAGCCAATAGCCATACCGGATCGTCAAGTGAGGAGATTGCGTAATAAAGATGTGGTATCCGTTAAAATATTATGACGGAATTGCGAGATTTGGTATGGCAAGAAGTGGAAATTACCGATTAGTTCGTCTGATGTCGACAGAACTAAGTGAATTGATCCAGATACAATCTAGAAGGCAGTCGATAAAGAAGGATCTATTTAGAAACGGTTGCTGGCAGCCCAGAGTCGACGGGAATCATACGTTAAAAATCGACATCGACGCTTAAAGTTCCAAGTTGGCGAAAGGCTATTCCTGAGGACGTCACCTATGGGAAGTATAATAAGACTTGGCAGGAAGGGAAATCCCAATTTAGATATAGTAGACTTTATCAGATTGTCCGTAGTGTTGGTAAAGTCACCCATGAACCAGAGTCCTCACCAGATTAGGAGTGGTACGTCCAGTCTTCCACGTGCCTACGCCTCGCAAATGTGTTGGTGACCCTTGCCCAAGTGTCTCATAAAAATGAAGATAAAGTATCCCTAATCTTTTTCTGCGCCACAGGCAACCTAAACGGAAATGTTAAATGATCATATGTGACAAGTATAGAGAAGACCTCCCCGAAGTACTATAATACACCATGAGACCGGTTCAACATTCGAGGACGAATGTCTTAAAGGGGGGGAGGATGTTATATCCCGCACTTTGCGCATTCGGATAATTCAAGACAATTGCGGGGGGCTGAGAGCAAGCCTATATTTTTAAACCTTGATTAGCACACAAGTTGTTTATAAGAGTTATGGATGCGGAAATATTGAGGAAGGCTAAGGGCAAAATTGGAAATTTGGAAAAAATAGTTTTCATGAATTACAATTTGTCATGAAGTGATTGGGCTTGGAAAAAAATTTAAAAAAAAAGAAAGAGAAGAGGCCCAACATAAGTGGTTGGCCGGCCATGGAAAAAGAAAGGGGCCCAAGCCCATTTGCTAATGTAACCCATGTGATAAATAGACAAAAAGGGGGCCATAATTCAAGAACACAAAAAAAAAAAAAAAAAGAGCAAAGACTAGGGGCCATTCGGCCATGACCATGGAAAATTGAGGTCTTCAATTTTGGTC
Organism: Lycium barbarum; assembly: GCF_019175385.1. Lineage (NCBI taxonomy): Eukaryota > Viridiplantae > Streptophyta > Magnoliopsida > Solanales > Solanaceae > Lycium > Lycium barbarum. The sequence goes on along the minus strand of NC_083339.1, from coordinate 78,299,052 downwards.
CCAAAAAAATATTTTCTCCTAGTATTCCTATTAATTCAAGGGTCCTCTTCAACGTGGCATAATCGTTGAAACAAGAAAACTGCTCTTTGTTGCAAGATCACAACTCTAGCTAAGTGGAGAAGTTGAGAAGAAAAGGTAAGATTTAATCCTCTTTTATATGTTATGGAAGGTTTGTTTATGTTGTAGTATGTAGAAATAGATGGAAACCATGAAATCATGCATGTTGTGGTTTGGCCGTGTGGCGTATATGTTGTGTAGGAAAGATGAACAAATTTCAATGTAGTAATTTGATTGTTGCAGATATGTATTCTATGATGAAAATGAGAATTTGATGATTCAAATTGATGTTGGAATTGTTACAGGCTGATTTGGAAGCCAACATAACTTTGGTGCCGTTTCTTTAATTGTGAGAATAATGTTGTTAAAATGTGTGTTGTTGGGATAGTTCATGAATTTGGGAGCAAGAAATGCATTGAAATTGCTCCTAGGGAAGTTGGGGAGTTTTCGGGTGAAGTATGGTATGTTGGTAGAATTGTTGACTATTGTGTAGGTTATTTGAATGTGTTCTTGAATTGTGTTTGAATGATCTTGGATTAGTAACGAATGTGTGAGCGTTAATATAAGCTTGAATGTACATAGTCGAATTGAATGTTGATGAACCATGTAGAGAAGAAGGTTACTAATGTTAGAATGCAAATTGGATTGATTGTTGATGTTATTAGTATGGTTGTTGGTATTGTTGTTGATGTTTTGGCCGAGTTGAAGTCTCGGGAATGTTGAATTTATAGGGGAGATGCTGCCCAAATTTCTGTAGAAAAGTGTTACTTTAAGATCTAACTCCTAAGGGCTTATGGTTAATGTTTGGTATTTGTGACCAATTGTAGATTTTGGGAAGTTCGGGACTTGAGTTTGGATTAGCGTAAGAAGCGAATAAGGTAAGTAAAGTTCTACCTTTCTTTCTTTTGGCATGTCCTAGTCATAATAGGCTATGATACGAGTCATGGGGAAAACTCCATTCTTAGAAATCCGAGCATAATTATGACCTTTATTTATTTCAGTGTAATTGAATTATGAACCCTATGCTTTGATATGCTTTGATGAAAAATAGCTGAAACACTTTTTACTTCTAAAAGAGTCTTGCGCCATAAAACGTCCGTAACTTTTACAAATAGAATCGGATCACCTTGAAACGTTCGTAGATGACTTCATAAGGCCTAATATTCGTAACTTATGTACACCACCTCGACTTGACCCGAGGTGGGCCTACAATTTCCGGAACCTTCTTGTATTGTTCTATTTGACCTATTTCCGTACGATAATTAAAAGAAACCTTTGGTTATTGTTCCGACTACTAAACGATAGTCTTTTTAACTATTCCACTAAATCCTATGATATATTTTGATATGTGCAAATGATATCAAAAGTTTTTCTTTGACCTGATCCGTCGTAACATCCGAAAGGTACGTACTATGACTATCGTCTGATTTCTTTTCTAAATGACCTATCGTTCGGACTATTCTATCGAGTCTTTCTAAATATTTTATGATGCATATAGTTTCTCACTACTCTACTCGTGGATGCCTCAATACTTCCTTCACTGAGCCCGGGCCAGGATATGTTATCACGCGTAATCCACTGCATTGTTCGCCGTGCCTCGATTTGAGGGGGCAGGTATAACATGTACATGGGTATGGAGTATGATGTGCCATGTACATATATTCTGATATTTGATGATATGATATGATATGTGCACATTCTGATATTTGATGATATGATTTGATATGATATGGCCATCTGATATGTTATGATATGTTACGGAGCTATTCCCTACTCTATAATATGATGTGTTGTGGCGCCAGTGATGGGGTGGCGACCACGTTTTGTTCACCGAGTCCCATAATGGGGCCGGATATGGCATATGTTCTGACATGCATTACCTATGTTTTATGAGTAAGCATTTTTGATACTCCGGTTATTGCACTCATTTTCCGTACTCCTTGTTCAGATTATAATTCCGTTTACTGTGTCTCATGCTTTACATACTCAGTACATATTCCGCACTGACACCCTTTCCCCGGGGGGGCTGCGTTTCATGCCACGCAGGTACACCCAGACGCTGTGAAGTTACTATAGAGGACCTCCCAGCAGAGTTGGCAAGCTCCATTTGCTCCTGGAGTGCTGCCGAGTCAGAGTTTGTATGTATGCTTTTTCTGGATTGATGTTAGAGACTTTGCAGACAGAGTCGTGGGTATAGTATGTCAGTTGTGTAAGCGGCTTCATCAGCCGATACGTCATTCTGTATTATGTGTTAAATTCTATATGATCACAGATTTTGTTTGATTTGAAAAGTGTCGAAAAAGAATATTTTGAGAGTTTATTATGTATTTTATCTTTATTTGATTTAAAAGTCTAGTAAGATTATGGGTGCCCTAAAGGTCTGTGGGTTCGCTCGGCTCCGAATGTGGGGCCGGGTGCCCATCACACCCTAGTGGTATTAGGGTGTGACAGAAGAAGTTCCCGTTTTGCGTTAAAATTGCTCCGAAGGGAGTCTTTTGATGGTTTTCAAAGATTTTCATGCATTTACATATTTACATGCATGCACGACATCATTTCATGGGGAAGGGGAAAGGGCTAAGGCGTTATATACGCAAACCACCTGATCAGCTGGTATACGATGATTATGATGCCCAAAGGGGACATTATGCTATTTTGCCCGAAGAGGCTGCGAGCAGGGTGAATGCATGCAGTATATATATATATATATATATATATATACACACACACACATACTCATGTTGCATCAAAAGTTCACATGCACGTACATGTTTATCAGAGCTGGTTATAGGTACAAGTTGAGTCTATTACTCTTTTATCCTCCGAGTCGAGATATATTGTTTCAGTTCTGCCTAACATACTCGGTACATTGTTCGTACTGACGTCCCTTTCCTTGGGGGCATTGCGTTTCATGCCACGCGGGTGTATACAGATGAGTAGAAGACATTGGCTATAGCATGTTCCCAGGCTATCAGCTGGATTGGTGAGCTCCATCTCAGTTCGGAGTGTTGCCGAGTCAAAGTACTTATGTTATGGTATTTTGTATATGTTAGAGACTTTGTAGACAGTGTCCTGTGGATAGTGCGTCGAGCAGTCGACAGTTGTGTAAGGCGACCATATAGGTCGATCTGTCTTTATGCCTTGTTTCGTTTGTAAAGATTTTATTTGTGACTAAAGATTTCCTTGAATTAACGATAAGGGAGAAGTCCCTGATTTGACAAAAGAGTTTTATTGAAAAGTTTTTTTTGTACCTGACGGAAGCGTCATTTCATAGATTAACGGTTCACAAAAAGTTGTGACTTGTGGATGGAATGGCAGTATGGCACTCAGCTGAGTAGGGTCTTGGGTGTCAGTTGCGGCCCTCCGGTTTGGGTGGTAACAAAAGTGGTATTAGAGCAGTTCGTCCTAGGCGTTGTCTACAAAGTCATGTCCAGTAGAGTCTTGTTTATGGTGTGTTGCACGCCACATTTTTAAATAGGAGGCTACAGGGCATTTAGGATGGTTACCCTTCTTTCATATCTAAGATCGTGCGATGAGAGCCAAGTCATAGGAAATTAAATTCCTTGCACTAACCCTTGATTTCAGCAGAAGAATGGTATCGACAAAGGAAGTGAATGATGATATTGGGACTATAGGGACAATAGAAGTTGAGGGAATCAGCACAGAGGAAGTATTGGTAAAAAGGATTGTGAGTCGGATATGGTAAGGGTGTTGCAAGAATGATTGAAATGTATAGCTAATGAATGGAAGAGGAAGTGACTAGGAAAGTACAAAAGGACGATCGATAAAGGTTGAGGTATATTCCGAGCCGTGACGCAAGTGATAAACTGGTTTGCATTTATGATTGTTTTCTGGATTGCTTATACAACTCCTAGATGGGATGTCGCTTGGCCAATGAAGGAAGTAGAGATTGTATCAACCTCAGTAACATCTGGTATATTTCTAGCTAACCCTTATAAGAAGACTTTACCTCAAATTTTTTTACACGGGTATTGTGAAGGTTATTTGATGATAGAGAAATTAAGTGCGATGTCGATTTATGTGTAAGGAGAAAAGAGAGTATGTGTGTAAGTGAAGGTAAAATATAGCAAGGATCAATTTAGTTGCTGCAGGAAGGTAAATGATATGAGGTTGATTCTTTTAGACAAGGAGACAGGGTACGAGTACGAGTACGAGTAAAGGTTTCTAAGGAAAGATATATTGTCGGGATTCACAGTTAGGATGTAGAAAGGTATGCTAGGAAGACCTACAAATTTAGACATACAAAAAGGGAATATGAGACACCAGAATAGCCCGAGGGAAAATTAGGAGCATATGAGCTTTGCAATTAGAATTTTGAAATGATTGTGAGGTATGAGTCTGGCTAGTTGGTCAAAAGAGGGAGATGTATTAAAGCTACAAATTCAGGACAAAATCAAATGGCAACGGGATGATAAGTCACAAGTGGCTACATCGAGTATTAGGTATACCCTTATGATCAATGTTACGACATGCCAAAAGTGTTGATTGTGTTGTATGTCAAAATTGAGGTAGCAAACGCTACAGAGGGAATCAGGATTGGGTTTTCTCGGGGATTAAAGTTAGATAGCGGTAACTCGACTAACAACATAATAAGGAGCATTAGGAAAAGGGAAGGTTACAATATCAAGGATGAGGGAGAAACTTGGACAAGGAAAAACGTATACCCATTGAGGGTCAGATAATACATAATTGAGGAAAAGGATAGGATGAAAGCAGGAAAGAAGACGATAGGTTCAAGTTAAATAAATCTACAAGATATAGAGTAAGGTTGTACGTGGAAAATGGAGAATGTGAGGACTCTGGAACCGGCCTATACGTCCTTATAACCAGAACTAAGAAGGTTGTAAATAATGGGCACTCTGGCAAAGGAGGACAAGGACTAAAGATTTAGGAGATCACAAAGATTATACATTTATGATGGTTACAGATTGATTAATGGAATGATAAGATGAAGATGACACTACAAGTGGACATTGGGCGTTAATTGTTGGAATAAAAAGTACTATTCCGGCTGGACAGATAGTTGAGTACATCATTATTTCGAGTATCCCTAAGGATTATTATAGGCAAGATTTGAGATTTAAAGTAGTATTTTTGAGTAATGACAAGTAGGGCACTTGAAGAATTCGTAAGTGAAAGAACTAAAGTGGTGACGAAAGGATTATTATAGGAGGAAATTTCGATCTAAAATGACAATGGAATACAACACGATAAGGTAAAGCCTTTAAGGGGGGAAGCAAGTAAGCTTGAGTACCAGCACAAGGACTGACTAAGGTATTAGAGAAATTATGACACCCGACAATGGGAAAATCGAGAAGTAATAGGGAGTTACAAAGACTAAAACAACATTTACGTGGTTAGTAACATGAGGAACTTTTCCAATTCGGAGGGAGATGCATGACCTGAATTTTTCTTAGGATCCGTTAGAACTTCAACTTGTTTTAGGTCACGTGATAAAGGCCACGCAGTAGGATGGATGTGATCGTACCAGCACTAATGCACCTGATCCCATCAGAACTTCGAGGTTAAGCGTGCTTAGGCCAGAGTAGTAATAAGATGGGTGACTCCCTGGGAAGTGTGCCAAGGAGACCTACAGGTTTGGACACAAAGGAAGGATGAGCAACAAGAACAGTTTGAGGGAAATTAGAAGCGTGTGAACCTCACGATTGGAGATTCTAAATGATGGCGAGAGAAGGGGTTGACCAACCTATGTTAAAAATAAGGCGATCAGAGTATAAGAAAAGGGCAATCACTTCAAGACATCAGTAAAAATGTTGTGGAGTTGTAACTACAACATTCGAGGACGAATGTTTTTAAGGGGGGAAGGATGTTACACCCCGTAGTTCTGCACGTTGAGATTGTTTTTAGGTGTTAGCCATTCAATTGTAGATATCGTAGTTATTGTCAGGAAGATACCAGATCATAGGTGCTCGTTTTATAATTTTAACAGTTGGAGTTCACGTAACAGGTTATAGAAGGATTGAAGAACGAGTGAACTAAGAAGATTAAGCTTCCGCGGCTTTGAAGGAAAGTTGGGCAAGGTTTGGTACATAAATTTTGGTCTAATTGGAAGGAATAATATCTCTAAGTATATTAAGAGTTTTGAAGTGAAACAAAAGCCTAAAGTAAAGTTTGGGAAGTCTAGCTTCCAACGCGACAAACCGCTCCCCAATAGCACGTCGGGGTAAGGAGATATGGACATTAAAAGTCATGCTGGCAGGCCAGGAAAATGGTTTGCGCGAACGCGCCAGGGAGTGGCGAGAACGCGCAGAAGACCAAGGGCTAACTCAGCGTAAAGGCGCCACCACGGGGCGCGAACGCGCTGAGAAGATTTTAGGCTCAGGGTCAGTGATGAAGATTACATGATCTGGGTATAAGAATATATATACATATGACATTCGGAGACCATATGGGGTAAATCAGGTAGTACGTTGCTCGATGAAAGCCCTCGTTACTGCTACCTAAGCGGGGCCCACATGCTGGGTTTTATAAAGGACATATGAAGAGATATACGAGTGGTACATGGAAGGTTGAGAAAGTCCTAAGAAGGACTCTTAAGCCAAATATGGGCATAAGCCCTCCAAAAGGACGATTTAAGGAAACATTTTCGGATGATCTGACTTGGAGGGGCCAAAACGATATTATAAGTTTAGAATTTGGAAAACCACAAATAATGAATGTTGTCGAAAATCGAATTATCTTTCCAACCGTAGGTCGTGGGCACTCACACGATATCGGGATCAAGTGTTATGACCTTTTTACTGAACGAAGGTGCAGTCAGGAAAAATAAGCCAGCGCGAAGGCGCCCAAAGGGGGCGCGAACGCGCTGAAGCAATTTTAAGTCGGTCCAGGCTGCCTGGACCGCTATTTAAAAGTGGTAACCCCCATTTTCTTCACAAAACACCCTAAAAACTCTCCAAAATTCTGGAGAGTTCTCCCCAACCTTCCCACACCCACTTTTAGCCCGAAAGCAGGTATAATTTCCAAATCCCGGTCTAGACGGTGTATAGTTTCAACTACAAAATTGTGTATTAACGTGTTGTGGCTTATGATCAAGGTGGGGGGGGGGGGGGGAGTGAAGATATAACATTCTTATCGAAAGAAAGGTATGATGAATCTCCTGCTTTTAACGTTAATCTTGGTTTATTTACAGAGAAGGAGCTGTAAAAATTGTTATAAAATAATTCTGTGGTGGAAATATGAGACAAACACCATATGGAGTGTTTATGAAGTATTTTGGTATTGGAAACATTGTGATTAATGTTGGTATTGTTGTTGTTGTTGTTGGTTGTTGAATTATGACTTCGGGTTAGGCAAATAAACAGGGAAGATGTTGCCCGAATTTTGGCATATTTTAAGGAGGTTTAATTTGAAGGTTTAGGACAAGTGTATGATGGTGAGCCTAACAATAGTATGAATGGTTTTATATGTAGATTTCAAGACAGGAGGTAGGTTGGAAATCCGAGAAGCGAGCTTCCAGGTATGTAAGGCTCGTCCCTTTCTTTCAAAGGCATGATTCCAATGTTTTGATTCCACACATGACATCTATAATATTTTTAATCCTAGAAATGCCAGAAGTCTATAGTTTTTGAAAAATCTTACAATGATTCCTATCTTAGAGATTTTCAAGCCTAAGGTTCTAGATGATTTCATGACGTGACTGAGCGTGCTATATAACATATGGCCTTGGCTTATGTCTGAGTGTGCTATGGCCTCAGCTTATGTCTGAGTGTGCTATGGCCTCAGCATATGTCTGAGTGTGCTATGGCCTCAGATTATGTCTGAGTGTGCTATGTCCTCAACTTATGTCTGAGTGTGCTATGGCCTCAGCTTATGTCTGAGCGTGCTATATAACATATACCCTCAGTTTATGTTATAGATCATTCAAAGTGATACATGATAGTGGTGATGATTATGATAGTGATGAAGATCCTTATTATCTAAACGAACCCAGCAAATAAACGAACTCCAAAGACTCTATTCCTAGACAGTGTAGGAGTATTCGTATCTTTGACCTCTTAAGCCCCGAAGGGGGCATCCATAGGTTGTCCAATTTCATAATGTTGTCTAATTACCGAAGGGGACATTCGAAGGGGTTTCTCTTTCCTATGCATTTTACATTTAAATTTTGGAGTCTCGAAGGAGACAAATGAAAAGGGGAAGAAGTTCCCATTTTGCGTTAAAATTTCTCCAAAGGGAGTCTTTTGATGGTTTTCAAATATTTTCATGCATTTGCATATTTACATACATGCACGACATCATTTCATGGGGAAGGGGAAAGGGCTAAGGCGTTATATACCCAAACCACCTGATCAGCTGGTATACGATTATTATGATGCCCGAAGGGGCCATTACGCTATTATGCCCGAAGGGGCTGCGAGCAGGGTGAAGGCATACATTATATATATATATATATACACACATACTCATGCTGTATCAAAAGTTCATATGCACGTACATGTTTATCAGAGCTGGTTACAGGTACAGGTTGAGTCTGTTACTCTTTTATCCTCCGAGTCGAGATATATTGTTTCAGTTCTGCCTTACATACTCGGTACATTGTTTGTACTGACTTCCCTTTGCCTGGGGGGGGGGGGGGGGGGGGGTTGAGTTTCATGCCACGCAGGTGTATACAGATGAGTAGAAGACATTGGCTATAGGATGTTCCAAGGCTATCAGCAGGATTGGTGAGCTCCATCTCAGTTCGGAGTGTTGCTGAGTCAAAGTACTTATGTTATGGTATTTTGTATATGTTAGAGACTTTGCAGACAGTGTCCTGTGGAAAGTGCGTCGAGGAGTCGACAGTTGTGTAAGGCGACCACATAGGTCGATGTGTCTTTATGCCTTGTTTCCATTGTAAAGATTTTATTTGTGACTAAAGGTTTCCTTGAATTAACGATAAGGGAGAAGTCCCTGATTTCACAAAAGAGTTTTATTGAAAAGTTTTTTTTGTACCTGACGGAAGCGTCATTTCAAAGATTAAAGGTTCAAAAAAGTTGCGACTCGTGGATGGAATGGTAGTATGGCACAGAGCCGAGTAGGGTCTTTGGTGTCAGTTTCGGCCCTCCGGTTTGGGTCGTGACAAGGTCGTATACGGGTGCCCAGCTCGGGCACTAGTCATAGGTCATCGGTTTAGGTCGTGACAAAAGTGGTATCAGAGCAGTTCGTCCTAGGGATTGTCTACCGACCGTGTCGAGTAGTGTCTTGTTTATCGGTGTGTTGTGCACCACATCTATAAACAGGAAGCTACAGGACATTTAGGATGTCATCTTTCTGTCTGATCATAGATCATGCAGTAGAGCCAATGATAGGAATGCTCGTTCTTGGTACGATTTTTGTTAAACTGCAGGATTGTATTGGAGAAGAGGACAAGTTCAGTTAATGGGAGTGTAAGTAAGGCTCCAAAAGGGGACATAAGACCCGTGTCACCCGTCGACTCAAGATCGAGGATGTCAAGAGGTATAAGAAAAAACATCAGCTATTCCATTGAGACGGACCCATCGGAGGACGTGGTTCCAATAGGAGGAGACCCGACTGGGAAATCATATGACAAAGACCTGTTTAAGGGTTCACAAGAATCCTATGGACGAAGACGTAATTGAGGAAGTACAGAGTTTGGCACATTTAGGTTTTCCTTATGTATCAGCATTATGTTAGGCCAGACTAGTAGACGGTGGGAAGACAAGGATGGAGAGCACACTTCACTCTATAGCCCACCAGATCAGGCTAAGGACCGATCGACTACAGGTATACGAGTTCTTATTGGAATTTCCTATGTGCGTATGTAATTACTTCAGGGCAATACTGAATAGTGATGAGTGTAAATCTAAAGGGGCCAATAACCAAGCATTCATAAGTAACAGCGACCTAGGTGTTTTCGCCACTATTGGGCATCTGAAAAATCTAGGATGAAGGGTAGTCATACACATAGGTGAAAGGTGAATATTGAGGATTGAAACGGCCAAAATATTAATCGTGTAGTCGGAAGAGTAAGAGACTTTTTTTTTAATTCGGTGGGAGATGCATTACAGGAATGTTTTGGAATCAGTTAATACCTCAACTTGCTCTAGATTATATGATGAAGGTCATGCAGTAAAGTGGGTGCGATTATATCAGCACTAAGAATGAGGATGGTGGGGCGACACAAATGATTCGGAAATTAGTGACATAGAACAACAATTCCTGTAAAGATCGAGAGATGCGATCATAGAGGAAATATAATGAAATGTAAGGAACGTGCATGGAGGACAACCTGGCCGTGACATCAGAAAGATAGATGAAGGCTCGATGAACGAGGATGGGGAGATTGTACATTGTAAGAATTCCGTGCTAAGAGCAAGAAGTAGTGGGACACTCGAAAAACTCAGATGCACAACTGCAACACAAACGCATAGTCAGGAAGAATTACGAGTAAGTGCGCTAAACGGGTGAAAGGACTAGTAGTGGATGGAAGAGTAGGGAATTTTGATAAAACGGTATAGTATACACATAAATGGAAGGAGAACTCAAGGTAAGAAGAATTTTAGATATGTTATAAGCAAGGTCGGTAGGAAAGTCGAGGAGTAAGGTATAATCGAAGACTTCATAAATAACGTGGTGACTCTCGATGTCCCCATTAACTTGTGGGACCGAAAAAAAACCGTTAGCCATAAAGGACAGAGGTGCGAAAAGACAAAAAGAATGCATCGGAATTGGATCTAACCCTTAGAAGTATTCCGGTTGGATACAAGACTGTAACTAGCAAGAAGATAGACAAGTAAAACCATATGATGACGGAACCCCGACCTTAAGAAGATCGTGAAGGACGGCAGATAATTGTCGAAGATGACAGTTACTCAAAGGCTATGGGCATATAAGGACCTTCTTAATAAGGGGGGAAGAACATACTAGACTTGAAAGGAGCTATGACATTTCAGGCCCCAGAAAAGGAGAATTATTAGCTCGGGGCTGAGTTCGAGGCGTATTGGCATATCGAGAAGGTAACAGAAAGACGTAGAAACGAATTGACAATAAGTGTACCATGAGGTAGACATAGGGAAAAAGTATGGAAGATAACTCAAGAGAGCACTTTACGCCAAGATGAACTACGATATTTTTAGACCATGATTTGAATCCCTCGTATCGGGAAAAAACTGCGCCGTACCTAAGTATGCAGCGACATGCCCTAAAGGGTAATAAAGAGAATAAGAAAGGTCTACAAGCTAAGTTCACAAAGGATAATGGAGAGGATGACGAACCGAAATGACACTTGGGATGACGATGACAATTGTAATAAAAGGAACAACGATTGGTGGTTTGGAAATGTTTGAAGGAAAGAAAGAACACTGCTCCTACGAATGGAAATGAAAGAGTTCACCAGATAATAAAAATTAGTTAAACTCGGATTATAAGTTTGCCATAAATGTAACTGGACTGCGAAGGATAATAAATGGCGAAGAAACATTACGTATATACATATTTTGGATATTGATATAACTAGCCTTGGAAAGGAACATAACCATTATGCTTATTAGCGACAAAGTTATGATTGGATAAATATTTAGAATGTAAGATTAAGAGGGATAGTGACAAATATGTAAAAGAACAGGGAGCCGAACTAATGATCTATAAGGAGTCGATGCAAGTGTATGTCTAAGATCAATAGGTATAAAAAGGATAGCCCGAGATGGTACCGAAGAGATAAACGCAAAGAGTGTACCGTATATGAACAAGGTAATTTCCCACTAGCAGGGAAACAAGGAGCGAGAAAAAGAGAATACTTACAGACCGATGAATAGTTATGGCACGATAAGCAAGAATACAATAATGGAGATAAAATGAGAGCGAGGTGCTAGTTAATTCCCGACCATGGGAAGAATAATGGTTCTAAGGAATCAAAGATGGTGTTGTGGGTTAGCAATACTGCAACATTCGAGGACGAATGTTTCTAAGGGGGGAAGGATGTTACACCCCGTAGTTTCTGTACTTTGAGATTCGTTAGGTGTTAGCTATTCAATTGCAGATATCGGAGTTATTGTCGAGAAGATGTAAGATAATAGGTGCTCGTGTTACGATTATAAGAGTCCGAGTTCGCGTAACAGGTTATAGGAGGATTGGAAAACCAGTAAACTAAGGAAATTAAGCTTCCAAGGCTTTGAAGGAAAGTTGGGCAAGGTTTGGTACAGATATTTTGGTCTAAATGGAAGAAAGAATACGTTTTAGTATATTAAGAGTTTTGAAGTGAAACAAAAGTCTAAAGTGAAGTTCGGGAAGTCTACTTTTCAACACAACAAACCCCTCCTCAATAGGACATCGGGGTAAGGATATATGGACGTTACAAGTCGGGCTGGCAGACCAGGAAAATGGTCTGCGCGAACGCGCTAAGGAGTGGCGCGAACGCGCAGAAGGCCAAGGGCCAACACAGCGTGAACGCGCCACCACGAGGTACGAACGCGCTGAGCAATTTTGAGGCCCGGGTTTGGGATGAAGGTTATATGATAAGAATGTAATAATAACCTATATATGACATTTGGAGACCATATGGGTTGAATTGGTTCATATGACACTTGATGAAAAGCCCTCGTTGCTGTAAGCTAAGCGGGGCTCACACGCTGGAGTTTTATAAAGGACATATGAAGAGATGTATGAGTAATACATGGAAAGTTGAGCAAGTCCTAAGAAGGACCCTTAAGCCAAAAATGGGCATAAGCCCTCCAAAAGGACGATTTAAGGAAACATTTTCGGATGATCTGACTTGGAGGGGCCAAAACGATATTATAAGTTTGGAATTTGGAAAAAAACCAAGAACTAAAGTTGTAGATAATTGAACTATCTTTCCAACCGTGGGTCGTGGGTCCTCACACGACATGTTATCAAGGGTTATGATCTTTTTGCTGAACGAAGGTGTAGTCAGAAAAAATAAGTCAGCGCGGACACGCTGGAGGAAAAATAAGTCGGTCCAGGTTCTATAAAAGGGGGAGGCCCCCTATTTTCAACCAAACACACCCAAAAACATCCCAACTTCTCTAGAAAATTCCCCAACCTTCCCACACCCACTTTTTAGCCCAAACCAGGTATAATTTCCAAATTCCGGTCCGGATAGCGTATAGTTATTGTTGCAGAATCATATAGCGGTGTGTTGTAGCATAAACTTAGGGTGGAAAAGTGAAGATACAATACTATTAACGGGAGAAAGGTATGGATATCTTCCTATTTCTATTGATACTGGATTATTTACAAAGATAGAACGGTTAAATGGTTATATAGTGTGTTTTTTAGTAATGGAAGTTGGAAAACAGCGTGTAGGCTGTTTTATGGAATACTTTGATATGGGAAATTATATTATTGATTTTGGTATGGTTGTTGTTGTTGTTGGTTGCTGAATTGAGATTTCGGGCTAGGCATATAAACAGGGGAGATGCTGCCCGATTTCCGGCAGGATATAAAATAGTTTAATTTGAAAACTTAGGACAAGTGTATAGTGATGAGTCTAACGTTAGTGTAATTGCTCTCGAATGTAGATTTACAATATCGGGCGGATAAGCGTAACTAGTAGGAAGACGAACAGGTATGTTAAGGTTCGTCCCTTTCTTTCAAATGCATGATTCCTATGGTATGATTCCATAAGTGTTTCCATAACCTCCTTGATTTCAAAGCTAGAATTTTATGACTCTTAAAGCTTCTTATGATGTTAAGAACGAGAATGTTTTTATGAGGATTACGTTGAGGATGATTTTATGCTTAAAGGTCTCAAATGTGATTTCAACGATGATATGAAAATGTTAAGCTATTACATGATTTTCCCGATTTATTTCATTGTTGTTGATCTAACCTTATAAATTGTTCCTCCATGGTGGGATAGAGAGATAGTTTTCATTTGAACTCATATGCATGCCATGAGTATAATATATGTATATGGCTATTTTATAACACTACAGAGAGCTCTATTATTTCATTTTGATTATGCACTGCACTCATTTTCATTCTTCATGTATATATAAGGCACAACTGATAGGGGGTGATGCTGTAACCTTTGTTGTGTATTACAAGGCCCGGTTGACAGGGGGTGATGCTGTGGCTCTTGTTGTGATATGTGTATATATGGCACAGTTGACAGGGGGTGTGTTGTGGCCTTTGTTGTGATGTGTATATATATGGCACAGTTGACAGGGGGTGTGCTGTGGCCCTTGTTGTGATGTGTGTTTATATGACACAATTGACAGGGGGTGTGCTGTGGCCTTTGTTGTGATGTGTATATATATGGCACAGTTGATAGGGGGTGTGCTGTGGCCTTTGTTGTGATGTGTATATATATGGCACAGTTGACAGGGGGTGACGCTGTGGCCTTTGTTATGATGTGTATATATATAGCACAGTTGACAGGGGGTGAAGCTGTGGCCATTGTTGTGGTATTTCTATGGATATATGTGTTTCTTTGATATAGTTATACTGATGCATTTATTTTGCACATTCATTGACATGTTTCAAATGTTTTCCAGGATTTTATGTATATGTCGATTTCATGCCTTACATACTCAGTACACTATTCGTACTGACCCCCTATCTTCGGGGGCTGTGTTTCTTGCCCGCAGGTACAGACACTCAGTTTGGTGATCCTCTAGCTTAGGACTTCTGCCCAGCCGCTTGGAGAGCTCCATTTTTCCGGAGCTTGAGTTATTTTGGTACAGATCCTTTTGGCATAGACTTGGCTATACTCTTAGAGGTTTGTAGACATATGTGGGTTGTGTATATACGATTTGGTTAGCTATATCGATGTCGTTCATCTTGGATGTCCCCGTGTATAGTGGCAGCCTTGTCGGCTTACATATTTGTTATGTTTTGGTTAGCTGTGGCTTCTCAGGAGACAGGTTCTCTTTGATGTATAACATGATGAGTTCACAGCATGCTTTTACAGAGTGCCATATTGTTTTCAGTTTCAGTCTGATGATATCTAGCAGGTCGTATACGGGTGCCCAGCTCGGGCACTAGTCATAGCTCATCGGTTTGGGTCGTGACAATTGTTCGGGAGACAGTATAGCACAGTTATAGATTGTATATGGGCTCAGGATAGCCTGTGAGAAGTAAATGCAAGCACAAGAGTGTTTGGACAGTAGTGGTCGGGCACTTGTTACGGTCCATCGGATTGGGTCGTGACAAAAGTGGTATCAGAGCAGTTCGTCCTAGGGATTGTCTATAGACCGTGTCCGGTAGAGTCCTATTTATGGGTGTGAAGCCGACCACACTTATAAACAGGAGGCTGCAGGGCATTTAGGAATCATTGGCCTTTCCTTCTATCTTAGATCATGCGATAGAGCCAGAGTCTAGGGAATATTGCTTCTGACCTCTTTTCTTGTAGGTAGGCGCAGACTGACGAGAGATGAAGAGATCAGCTTCAGATAGTGGGGGTGCTAAGAAGGCCCCTAGAATATCTTTAGGACCCCAGGCTCCAGGACCGAGCAGAAGGAGCCTCAATTATTCTATTGAGACTAATCCCTCGGAGGACCCAGTGACGATTCCTCCAGAGTTCTTGACTCCTAGGGAGGAGGACCCCCCAGAGGACAGCTATGATACAGATCCGTCCGAGTATTCGTTTGGGACACCGGAGGAGGAGATTCCCAAGGCCGTACCAGCTACTCCTATGGCAGAGCACTACGTCAGACGAGCCTCCCCGGTAAGTGTTACGGATTACTCTAGCCCTCTATCCTGGCCGTGGATGAACAAGTAGTTGCCCGGTTATTTATATCCCTTAGACTCGGATGAGAGAGATGATGAAGGCAGAACGAGCAAATGGTGCTGATGGTGGGAAAATCTTGATGAAGAACACATTTCACCTTATAGTCCACCAGATCAGACTAGAGACCGATCGGCTACAGCTATATGAGTCCTTATTGGAATTTTCTATGTATGTGTATTTGTTGTAGATTATTACTAAATAGCGGCGAGCAGAAATCCAAAGGGGCCGATAACCAAGTATTTATAAGTAATAGAGACCAATGTGTTTTCGCCACCATTGGGAATCTGGAAATCTAGGACAGAAAATAGTCATACATATAGGTGAAAGGTGAATATTAAGGATTGAAAAGGCTAAAATAGTAATTGTATAGTGTTACACCTCGGAAAAATTTTCCGTTGGTACGTAAGTGAACGAACTAGTGAAAAGTATGAGTGCATGATGTTCATGAACGAGAAACGACGTTTGATGACCTTAGGCGAGATTTCGAAGGTATCCGATGTGAGGTGAGAAAGTTGGCTAAATTAAGATGAGATATAAGGTGAGCAATGCATGTGCATGGAGGTGGGTGATTAAAATGAGAAGTCTAAGAAATATGGGAAGTTGCAGAATTGCAACTGCCCGGTGGTCGTAAAGTGCTAGGATGGACCGTAAACTGGTATACGGTCCGTAAACTAGCAGGTCGTAAACTGCCATGCAAGGCTTCAACTTTCTGCCAGCCGAGAAATGGTAAAATACGACCTGGAGGACGGACCGTAAAGTGATTTACGGCCCGTAAACCATGGTCTTAAATCACCATGCAAGCAGCCAAAGCTTCTGGTTCTGGAAATGGTTAAAGACGAACGCGAGGCACGGTCCGTAAACTGCAATGCGGGTCGTAAACCATGATGGACGACCACTGTTCACCTCAGCACAGATTTTGCAAGTCATTAAATAAAGGGACCAACAGTTGTTTTATTTCATTACAACATTATACCACTTTTCTCTAAAACCTCTCTCTATATTTATTATACAAGTTTTCAAGGATATTTGAGGATCAACAACATAAAACAAGGTGAATCAAGAGTAAGAACATCATCATAGATCATCTAGGTCAAGAAATCCAAATGGAGAACAACTAGGGTTTTGCTCAAAGTGGAGTATTATTAATCAAATCCTGTTCCTACAACTTCTAAGGTAAGATTCATGATTTTTACATGATGTTTAAGGTATTGAAGAGTTGAAATACATGGAGTGTAGAAAATATGGTCAAGTAGGTCATGAATGATGAATAGTGACATTTTGAGGAATAATTTGAATTGAATCATGAATGTTGTCGTGTTGTGATATGAATGCATTATAAATGGTACTAATATCATGAACTAGCCACTTTAGACGAATGGACGAAGTTGGATGTTATGACCATGAATATGGGTGAATTAGAGGCAAATTAAGGAATCTAGATAATGTGGATAATGTGAATGACTAATGGCCATTGTTATGATATTAATGAAGGTATACACGCTAGCATTGGAAGGAAGCGTGCAAGTATAGAATAGTCCGACGAAAAGGTATGTAAGGCTAACCCTTCTTTCATAAGGCATGGTTCCTTGGCCAAACTCTTAAATCCTCTATATGAGTATGTTGTATTCAAATGATCGACCCTCCAAGCTCATAAGCTCACGATCCTCGATATGTACTACGATTGTACCACGCACTTCATACGACGAGTAGGCCTATGATATAGAAGTAACGATAATGATGACGATAGTAATGATAAGGATGATAATAATGATGCTAAAGGTGCCTATGGGCTATTATACTTATATGTGTGCCTATGAAGGGCTATAATGAAACCCCGAGCTTATAACGCCGGGTAGAATATATGTATATGATTGTGTATAAAGTATGTATACGATTACCAAACGCGCGCACACCTCTGCAGATGGTATGGATAACCCTGAAGCCTTGGTAGGGCCACGTATGAGTAACCTTGAGCCTTGGTTGGCCAAGTATGTATGAAACACTAATCCTATGAAGTCGGGTATGCTATGTAAAATGCTATGTATATGAAATGACTAAATATATAATATGAATATGAATGTGATAAGACTATGTATAAGAATACGAATAAGGATATGTATACGAATATGAGCATAAGTATGGTACGAGTACTATTATGGAATACGGATGATGACGTAGGTGTACAAATACGTATGGAAAATGGAAAGTCCTACGAAAGGCAGGTAAGTGCTATGACGATGATATTATTGTCTCCCCCTCCTATGCTATTTCATATGTTGTTCATGATGCTTATTTATTGATGTTGCTCATGCTTTACATACTCAGTACATTCTTCGTACTGACGTCCTTTTGTTTGTGGACACTGCGCCATGCCCGCAGGTGCACAGGGAGACAGACTTGATCCATAGCTGCCTATTCAGAGATTACATAGAGAGCTCCATTTCCTTCGGAGCCATATCTTTTGGGTGCTCATTCTTTTGTGTATATAATTATGGGCATAGCGGGGTCCTGTCCCGCTAATGTGATATGTTATACTCTTAGAGGCTCGTAGACATGTGTGTGTGTGGGTAGATGTGTTTGGCCTTGTCGGCCTATGTTTTGTGTATCATTTTGTCGGCCACGTTGGCCCTTGTACATTGATGTGGCATAGATGCCTATGATGATATAAATGTGCTGTTGTCCAAATGGGACTAGTTGACGAATGAATGGAAATGCATGTATAATTATGTGGCTCACCTAGATGTAAGCATAAGTGTAAGCTAAGGGGTGCCCGGGTGGGCTAGCACCGGGTGCTCGTCGCGGCCCCCTTGTCGAGTCGTGACATATAGTCAGAAGAGTAAAAGACCCTTTCTAATTTGGAGGGAGATGCGTTACGAGAACGTTTTGGGAATTTGTTAAGACTTCAACTTGCTCCAGATTATGAGATAAAGGTCATGCGGTGAGGTGGATGCGATCATACCAACATTAACGCACCGGATTTCATCAGAGTTTCAGGGTTAACCGTGCTGGGGTGAGAGAAATCATAGGATGGGTGACCCCCTGGGAAGTGTACAAAAAGTCCTATAAATTGAGATATAAGAGGCAAATGAGAAGCTAGAGCAGCCTAATGGAAATTAGAGTATATGGAATAGTTGGAAACCTTAAGAGGTCGCGTAGGACGAAGCGGACTAAACCGGTGAAGAGAAAGAAGGTGCATCAGAGCTCTAGAACTAGGATGAGGTTAAGTAGCGTTTGGAAATACCTTGTAAGTGAGGCGTTAGAAATATATATATATATATATAAATGCGTATGATATCCCGTATGCGGCTGTATCAATGGGTAGGTGTGTCCCAGCAACCGACGTTGTCGTATATTGAAGGCATTGATCAAACAGGGTAATAAAATGCAAGTGACGGAAGAACGTTACCAGATAAGCTGATGTTACTTTCACTATAGGCTAGGCTTGGAAGGTTCTAATGCAACGACATCTGGAAAGGAGAGAAAGTGAATATATAGAAGGAAAGGAGACCAAAATATCAAAAATAAGAAATATGAGTGAGTGAAGCCTCCAAACGAGACGACAGGCAAAGCACGAGACTTTTTGGGTAAATATTCGAAGGTAGGCGTGTGAAAGGGATAAAATGTGGTAGTATGGAACAAAAGAGGAATGTGTGGGGCTCGAGAACCGAATTCGATAAGTGGGGATAAAAGGATAGTGACCACGACAAGGAGTGTGAAGTAAGAGAAAGAATGATTAGGCCTTGTAACGATGCTAAGAGATTTCCAATTCTCGAAAGATATATTTATAAAGAGATAAATATGTAGCCATATTGATATGGTTGCCTCGGACATGGAGAAGCTTTCCTATAAAGATGACTTAAGAATAGAATGGATTTGCACGTTTAAAGGAATATTTCATGAACTTCAGAGCCGATACTACAAATAACAAGAGAAGAAAGGTGCTCAAGGAGGGAGAAACCTAAGGAAGGTTAGGGATGAAAGTAGGAAATGTATATTAATGGGTAAGTCGAAGGAAGAGGAGAACATTTAGGTGTAAAGTAACTGGAAATATTTAACTATGAGAGTAAGAAGGATACTTTAACGAGTTGGCGGTAGGAAACCGATCAATCACCGAGATAAGAACGAGGATGATGGGGTGACCCGTGTAATTAAAACAATTAATGATGTGAGGCAAGAACTTCCGTAAAGACCGAGAGGTTCGATTGTAAAGGAAATAGAATGAAATGTAAGGAACATGAATAGAAGACCACCCGGCCGTAGCATCATAAAGATAGATAAAGGTTCGTTGAACGAGGATAGAGAGAGTGTAAATTGTAAGAATTCTGTGCTAAGAGCAAAAGTAGTAGGACGCTCGAAAAACTTAGATGCACAGCTGCGACATAAACGCGTAGTTAAGAAGGATTATGAGTAAGTGAGCTAAGCGGGTGAAAAGACTATTAGTGGAAGGAAGGGTATGGAAATGTTGGGAAAAAAAATGATGATATAGACATAAATGGAAGAAGAACTCAAGATAAGAAGAATCCTAGATATGTTATAAGCAAAGTCGGGAAGAAAGACGAGGAGTAAGGTATAATCGAAGATTTCATAAAAGGACGTGGTGACTCTCGATGCCCCTATTAACTTGCGGGTCTAGGACACTGTTAGTCATAAAAGACAGAGGTATGAAAAGACGAAAAAGAAGGCATCGGAATTGGATACCCTTATGAGTATTCCAATTGAACACAAGAGTGTCACTAGCAAAAAGGATAAATAAGGCAGACCATACGATGACAGAACCCTGACCTTGAGAAGGTCGTGAAGGGCGGCAGATAATTGCCGAAGACGATAGGTATTCGCAAGCTATTGGGGTATTAGGAACTCCTTAATAAGGGGGGAATAACATATTGGACTTGAAAGGAATTATGACGTTCTCAAGCTCCAGAAGAAGATATTTATTAGCTCAAGGCCAAAGTTTGAGGCGTGTCGACATATCAGGAAGGTACCAGAGGGAGACAGAAACGAATGGAAAATAAGTGTGCCATGAGGCAGACAGTATGGAAGACAACTCAAGGAGATGCTTCACGCCGACATGAGCTACGACATTTCTAGACCATGGTTTGAATCCCCTGTGTCGACCAAAGTTGCGCAGTACCTAAGTATGCAGTGACGTGTCCAAAAGGGTAATAGAGCGAGCAAGAAAGGTCTACAAGCTAAGTTCACAAAGGATAATGGAGAGGATGACTAATATAAAGGACACTTCGGTTGACAACGACTATTATAACGAAAGTAACAACGATTGCTTGTTTGGTAATTTTCCAAGAAAAGGAAGAACACTGCTCTTGTGAATGGAAATAAAAGAGTTCACCGGATATTAGAAAACATTTCATAGATTACTAATTATACTGAAGATGAGAGTATATACTATGGAATTATATGAACCGTCAACGTGAAGCTATCCCCAACTACAATTGTAAAAAGGTCATACCGGAAAGCCAACAAGGAATAACGACTAACGAAACGATTGTCGATACAAGGAAATCGAAGATAAGTCTACTTGCGTCGCAAGAGAGTCATAATAGAAGAAATTCCATAGTCCTATGCTTCTGGGGTTGTATTGAGAGATGTGAAGGAAGGAAGTAAAGAAAAGGTTGTAGCAGGAGCTCAAAGATGTTGCAAGCTATGAAATTAGTTGAACTCGGATCATGAATTACCATAAGTGTAACTGTATTTTGAATGATAGTAAAGGGTGAAGAACCATTATATAAATACGTACCTTGAATCGATGGAAGTAGTCTTGGAAAGGAACTGGGAGGAATAGTTTAAGAAACACAGCCATTATGCCCGCTAGCGACAAGGTCATGCTGGATAAACACTCGGAATGTAAGGGTAATGTCACGACCCAGCTAGGGGCCGCGATGGGTACCCGGGGCTAGCCACCGAGCACCACTCACTCTACCACTCATCTTACTCACTTAAGGCCCTTTTTATCAACTTCATACACGAATTATAGGGAAAATATATTTTAGAAAGAAATATAAATGCTTTATATACATTTGCCTCTCGGCCATCAAAATAATAAATACATATAATAACATCCTGTGAGACCATCTAACCCACACTGCGTATCTACGAGCCTCTACTGACAGACTGTCTATATATAGACGGAACAAGACTCCGTCGTGGCCAAAATATGCATATATACCAAAAGGAGAATCACAAGCACCTCCGAACAATGGAGTGCTCTCAATCAGCTGACAGCTACTAAGAATCTGGATCAAGCTCACCTCCCTGTCTACCAGTGGACATGAACACAGCGTCCAAAGAAAATGGACGTCAGTACGAATATTGTACTGAGTATGAGAGGCATAAACAACGAAGGAAGACAACAATAACATATTGAGAACATCAATATGAAACATCTGGGTCTGAATGACAATCATCAGAGAAGTAATGCATGCTGTCTTACTCATACACATCAGTATAGCATATATGCATAATATGTGAGCTACCCGTCCATAATGGAACGATGTGATAGTCAATAACAATAGCCCGCGTCCAGGCCTCCCGCGTCCGGGGTACCATCTCATGCCGCCCACTAGTGGTGTCTGCCCATGCCAAATGGTCATGGTGTATCCGTATAGCTGCCCG
Organism: Lycium barbarum; assembly: GCF_019175385.1. Classification (NCBI taxonomy): domain Eukaryota; kingdom Viridiplantae; phylum Streptophyta; class Magnoliopsida; order Solanales; family Solanaceae; genus Lycium; species Lycium barbarum. Next base: position 78,276,638 of record NC_083339.1, on the reverse strand, counting down.
CCTTAGCGGTGACTGCCCGGCCAACTAGGCGCGGCGTAATATTATAATGACATGCTCTTATTATTGTAGTACATGCGTAAAGCTCAAGATCAACTATACTTTATCGGGGTGACGTAAGGTCGTGATCCCCCGATTTCATTATGGAGCAATTATTGACATTCTGCCTCACCTTGAAGGAATTAGCACATAAGGTGAGTGTGGGTAATCAATAACATCTTCATCATTATGGCATCTTAGTATTATATCTCTTATCTTATATAGACATTTATAGATATAGGCTTTTTATCTTTCTTCGGAATACATGAACTCATGATGAGAAAAGGAATTTATGCTATAGGATTCATGCCATTAGAAGGAAGGGACTAGCCTCACATACCTTTGTCTTTTAAGCAATTTAGCGTTTGCTTATTCTCCTTCAATGTCACGCCTCTACCTTCAAAAAGAGGATTCGTACGATCGTTAGTTAACCAACTATAAGAACGTACTACTGTTTCTGGAAAAAATTGGGCAGCACTTCCTTTGTTTACACTACTTTTCCCGTATTCCATATCAACTCCCAATCACCCACAATAACAATCATAATATAGCAAATCACAATTATCATTCATATACAATGGCCATGATCCACCATTTCTCTTCATTTTTCCCCACATTTATGGTTTTGGGTTCGCTATCGTATTTTTCCATGTATCACACTTATCTCATGGTCTACATGTCATTTAAAACATACTCATACTCACAACACACTAACATTCATGATTCAATTCAACTACCACTCACTCATGACAATATTTACTCTTGAAAGACCCATTTGCTATGTTCTTCTACAATTCGGGTATCTTAACCTTCCAATACCTTAAGCAACATAAAATGGTGATGAAACTTACCATGGATGATGGTGGAATAAGTCTAAAGTGGAATTCTCTCCTCTTTCACCAAACCCTACTTCACCTCCTTTGAGATTTCTTGGTTTGGATGAACTTCACTTGAGTTTCATACACTTGGCTTCATGGATTTAATGTTGTTGATCTTGATGTTCCTTTGATTCTCTTGGATGAAGTGTTTGGAGAATATTATAGAGTGTTCTTGAATTGTGGAGATGAGAAATGAAATGAAATCAGGTTAGGGTCCCTTTTTAATACTCAAAATCTGATTTTTAATGAACAACAGTCGGGGTGTACAGTGGTCATAAACCACAGTTTATAGACCGTATACTAGTTTACCGTCCGTCCTCCACGGTCGTATTTAAGCATATCAGAAACAGAAAGGTTGGCTGGAGATCATGGCAGTTTACGGGTCGTATTTCGATTTACGGGTCCGTATTCTGGGTCGTATTTTACCATTTCAACATTTAACAGAAAGTCGAGATTTTTGAAATGTTGAAGGACGATGGCACTTTACGGTCCGTAAATCACTTTACGACCACTGGGCTGAAATAAAATTCTACAACTTTCTTATTTCCAAAAATTCATAATTAGTCATTCCCTACTTAGTAAAACATCGCACACTCATACCCTTCATTGGTCTATTCATTGTAGGCTCGCGGAAAATTTCCGAGGTGTAACAATCTTCCCCCCTTTTTGGAACATTCGCCCTCGAATGTTAAACACTTGGGATTCTACGAAAAGTTTTCCAGGGTTTCCTCTGTAATCTGGCGCTACCAACCTGTCACAACGGCCCACAATATCATCGCCTCACAGAGCTACATCACAATATCAACACATCTATGGCTACATAAGATCAAGAACATAAAAGTAAGCATACATACCTTATAGTCTCGGCGTATCATCATGAACCTCTTCTGGAGATTGGAATATATGCGGATATTTGGCCTTCATATTCTCCTCCGCTTCCCAAGTCATTTCTTCCCTATTGTTGTTTCGCCATAAAACTTTGATCGATGCTACCTCTTTATTTTGAAATCTTCGCACCTGTCTATCTAAAATGGAAACAGGCACTTCTTCATATGTCAGTTGTTCTGTCACTTGAACATCATTAATCGATACTATTCTTGTAGGGTCTCCAATACACTTGCGGAGCATCGATACATGAAAAACTGGGTGCACTGACTCAAGCTCTGAAGGCAAGTCCCATTTGTAGGCTACACGACCCACCTTACGGATAATTTCATAAGGTCCAATATATCGTGGGCTCAACTTCCCCTTTTTACCGAATCTCATTACCCCTTTCATTGGCGATACTTTCAAGAATACCCAATCATTGACCTGAAATTCCAGATCTCGCCAGCGATTATCTGCATAAGACTTTTGGCGGCTCTGGGTTGTTAGCAATCGATCTCGGATCACCTTAACTTTTTCTACCGCTTGCTGAATCAATTTGGGGCCTATCAATTGTGCTTAACCTGTTTTAAACCATCCAATCGGGTATCTGCATTTCCTTCCATACAAAGCTTCATATGGAGCCATTTGAATACCAGAATGGTAGCTATTGTTGTAGGCAAATTCAATAAGAGGTAAATGCTCATCCCAACTACCGCCAAAATCCAACACACATGCTCGTAGTATATCCTCCAAAGTCTGAATAGTGCGTTCGGCTTGTCCATCGGTCTGTGGATGAAATGTCGTGCTAAGCTTAACTTGAGTACCTAGACCTTCTTGAAAATACTTCCAAAACTTGGCTGTAAACTGTGCCCCTCTATCTGTAATAATGGCTAGTGGAATTCCATAGAGTCGCACGATGTCGTTTAAATACAACCTGGTATAATCTCCTGCCAAATACGTGGTTCTCACTAGGAGGAAATGAGCTGCTTTTGTGAGTCTGTCCACGATCACCCATATAGAATCATATTTCCCCCGTGAACGGGGTAATCCCACAATAAAATCCATATTAATGATTTCCCACTTCCACGTAGGAATTTCCATTGCTTGCAATAAGCCCATTGGCTTCTGATGTTCTGCTTTCACTTGCTGGCAATTTAAGCATTAGGCTACAAATTCTGCTATGTCCCGTTTCATGCCATCCCACCAATAGCAGTTTGAGATCACGATACATCTTGGTTGCACCTGGATGTATAGAGTACCGAGAATAGTGTGCTTCCTCTAGAATCCGTTGGCGTAATTCTGCTACATCCGGCACACATAGCCTGCCTCGATATCTAAGGACTCCATCTACGGAGGCTTCAAATGGAGACTTCTCTTTTTCACGAGAGACATTGCTGTAATGACACATTTGTGGATCTTCGTATTGCCGTTCTTTCACTGCTATATTCAAAGATGAAATTGTGGCATCATTGGTGTTAATTCCTGCATCACTCGAATCCATTACACGTACTCCAAGATTAGCTAGTTGGTGGATCTCATGAACCATCTCTTTCTTTCCCGGAGGGATTTCACATAGACTGCCCATTGATCGGCGGCTGAGCGCGTCGGCTACTACGTTTGCTCTTCCGGGATGGTACAAAATATTCATGTCATAGTCTTTCAACAATTCTAACCACCGCCTCTGCCACAGGTTCAACTCCTTTTACTTAAAAATATGTTGGAGGCTTTTGTGGTCCGTATAGATATCAACGTGCACACCATACAAATAATGTCTCCATATCTTCAACGCATGAATAACCGCGGCCAATTCGAGATCATGAGTTGGATAATTCTGTTCATGTCTCCGCAACTGTCTCGAAGCATATGCAATAACCTTCCCATGTTGCATTAATACACATCCTATTCCCACACCGGAGGCATCACAATACACGACATAGCCATCCGGCCCTTCGGGAAGTGTTAACACTGGAGCTGAAGTCAATCTGTGTTTCAACTCTTGAAAACTACGCTCGCAAGCGTCATTCCACTGAAATTTCGCCGACTTCTGGGTTAGCTTCGTCAATGGAGCTGAAATAGATGAAAAGCCCTCTACGAATCTTCTATAATAGCCTGCTAAACCCAGAAAACTACGAACTTCCGTGGGCGTCGTAGGCCTTAGCCAAGTCTTCACAGCTTCAATCTTCTGAGTGTCGACACGAATGCCATCATCCGAAATAACATGGCCCAGAAATGTCACGGAATTTAGCCAGAACTCGCACTTTGAAAATTTCGCATATAATTCCCGAGCTCGAAGAATGACAAGAACAATTCTCAAATGGTCTGCATGCTCCGATTCTGTGCGAGAATATACTAGAATATCATCAATAAACACTATCACAAACAAGTCCAAGAGTGGCCTGAACACATTGTTCATTAGATTCATGAACACTGCCGGAGCGTTAGTCAACCCAAACGACATCACTCGGAATTCATAGTGGTCATATCTCGTCCGGAAAGCTGTTTTGGGAATGTCCGCTTCTCTAACTCTCACCTGATGATAACCCGATCGCAGATCTATTTTAGAAAACCATTTGGCACCTTGCAATTGATCGAATAAGTCATCAATCCTTGGAAGAGGATATTTGTTCTTCACCGTCACCTTGTTCAACTGCCTGTAATCGATACACATTCGTAGAGAACATTCTTTCTTCCTTACGAACAATACCGGTGCTCCCCACGGTGATGAACTAGGCCTAATAAAACCCTTCTCGAGTAAGTCTTTCAACTGCGCCTTTAGCTCTTTCAATTCTGCCGGAGCCATTCAATAAGGAGGAACAAAAATAGGCTGGGTGTCCGGCAACACGTCGATGGCAAAATCAATCTCTCTTTCTGGAGGAAGACCTGGAAGTTCATCTGGAAACACATCTGGAAATTCATTCACTACCGGAACTGATTGAAAAGTTGGTGGCTCTGCCTCGGTATAATGAACTCGAACTAGATGGTAAATGTAGCCCTTGGCTATCATCTTCCTTGCCTTAAGGTAGGAAATAAACCTACCTTTTGGAGAAGCTGTATTACCCTTCCACTCAAGCACGAGCTGTCCCGGGAATTGAAATCGAACCATCTTCGTCCGGCAATCGACATTAGCATAGCATGAGGCCAACCAATCCATACACATAATTACATCAAAATCAATCATTTCCAGCTCAATCAAATCAGCTTTTGTTCGACGATCACATATGACAACTACACAATTTTTGTACACTTTCCTCGCTATTACCGGATCACCAACCGAAGTCAATACCTCAAAAGGTCTAATTGGCTCGGGTTTCACCCCAATACAGTCAGCAACATATGGAGTAACATAAGATAAGGTAGAACCCGGATCGATCAAAGCATATACAGCACGGGAAAATATAGTTAAAGTACCTTTGATGACATCTGGGGAAAACTCAAGATCCTGTCGCCCGGCTAAAGCATATTCGCGGGGCTGAACGGTACCTGAAGTAGATGCTCCCCCTCTACCTCTACCTCTACCTGCTGAAGTCTGAGGAATCTGTGCTGTCGGGCATACCGAAGAAGAACCCGCTGCTGAACCTGTGGGCTGAGTCCCGGCTCTATCTCTTATCGAGGGACAATCTCTCATCATATGGCCAACTTGACCGCAGGCATAGCAGGCGTCCGAACCTCGACGACACTGTCCGGAATGTAGTCTACCACACTGGCTGCACCGCGATACTGGGGGTCCCCTCTGACTAAAATCCCCTCTGCATTGAAAATCCGAGGCCCTCGAACTCTGGCCCTGTCCTGACCGGAAAGAATGGTAAAACCTCCTATCTGGAAATTTGGAAGGTGCAATAGTCGCTGACTGGACTGAATGCCTAGAATACGTCTGTCTCGGTCCCCCTCTATACCCACTGCTGGCTCTCATAGATCTAGCCCTCTTGCCTTGTCTCCTGTCAGTATCACGATCACTCCTTTGCGGTGGCTGTCGTCCCTCTAAATTCTGAGCATGGGCTTGTATACGAGAAATGTCCATCCCGTCCTGCAATGAGGCTGTCAAGCAATCTTTGAATAAATGTTGTCCCAGACCACTCACAAAACTGTGCACTCGATCCCCCGTGTCGGCCACTATAGCCGGGGCATACCTGGCCAAAGAATTAAATTGCAAGCTATATTCTGGAGCACTCATGCTTCCTTGCTTTAGATTCAAGAACCTGTCCGCTCTAGCTCGGCGGACCTCGGGTGGCAAATAATGACGAATAAAAGCATCCACAAATTCTTGCCAAACCGGAGGAGGCGCGTTCTCTCCCTTTGATGCTACCCAGTTGTTGTACCACAATACCGCCACATCGCGGAGTCTATAAGAAGCCAACTCCACGGATTCGGTCTCGGAGGCATGAATAATCCTTAAGGTCCTCCACATTTCATCAATGAAGTTTTGTGGATCTTCATCCGGTTTTGACCCAAAGAACTCCGGAGGATTTAAAGTCATAAAATCACGAGTTGTCGTACTAGCTGAACGATCACTCGGGCCCGCATTCTGTCGTTGTGCCTGGGCGGTAACCAATTGGGTCAATAAATGTATGGCCTTAGTCACTTGTTGACCTGAAGCACCCGCTGGAGGAATCGGAGGCGAGGCTTCTCCTTGCTCTTCTGCATTGGGTGGGGACTCATTTTGTGATTCGCCCTCTTCTACATTCATCAGAGGCTCTCTTTCCGCCCGTCTTTTTGTCGTAGCTTTTCCCTTCTGGGCAGCTGTGGCTCTTTCCTTTGGCGGCATTCTGAAACCACAGCCCACTATTAGGAAGGATAAAATCTTACGCATGGCTCTATCGCACGATTTCACAAGAAGAAGGATGGTCATTTTTCCTAAATGCCCTGCCACTTGTTTATTAGCGTGGCGTGAAACACACCATAAACAAGACTCTAATAGACACGGCTCATAGACACTTCCTAGGACGAACTGCTCGGATACCACTTTTGTCACGACCCAGCTAGGGGCCGCGACGGGTACCCGGGGCTAGCCACCGAGCACCACTCACTCTACCACTCATCTTACTCACTTAAGGCCCTTTTTATCAACTTCATACACGAATTATAGGGAAAACATATTTTAGATAGAAATATAAATGCTTTATATACATTTGCCTCTCGGCCATCAAAATAATATATACATATAATAACATCCTGTGAGACCATCTAACCCACACTGCGTATCTACGAGCCTCTACTGACAGACTGTATATATATAGACGGAACATGACTCCGTCGTGCCCAAAATATGCATATATACCAAAAGGAGAATCACAAGCACCTCCGAACAATGGAGTGCTCTCAATTAGCTGACAGCTACTAAGAATCTGGATCAAGCTCACCTCCCTATCTACCTGTGGGCATGAACACAGCGTCCAAAGAAAACGGACGTTAGTACGAATATTGTACTGAGTATGAGAGGCATAAACAACGAAGGAACACAACAATAACATAATGAGAACATCAATCTGAAACATCTGGGTCTGAATGACAATCATAAGAGAAGTAATGCATGCTGTCTTACTCATACTCATCATCATATCATATATGCATAATATGTAAGCTACCCGTCCATAATGGAACGGTGTGATAGTCAATAACAATAGCCCGTGTCCAGGCCTCCCTCGTCCGGGGTACCATCTCATGCCGCCCACTAGTGGTGTCTGCCCATGCCAAATGGTCATGCTGTATCCGTATAGCTGCCCGCCTTAGTGGTGACTGCCCGGCCAACTAGGCGCGGCGTAATATTATCATGACATGCTCTTATTATTGTAGTACATGCGTAAAGCTCAAGATCAACTATACTTTATCGGGGTGATGTAAGGTCGTGATCCCCCGATTTCATTGTGGAGCAATTATTGACATTCTGCCTCACCTTGAAGGAATTAGCACATAAGGTGAGTGTGGGTAATCAATAACATCTTCATCATTATGGAATCTTAGTATTATATCTCTTATCTTATATAGACATTTATAGATATAGGCTTTTTAGCTTTCTTCGGAATACATGAACTCCTGAAGAGAAAAGGAATTTATGCTATAGGATTCATGCCATTAGAAGGAAGGGACTAGCCTCACATACCTTTGTCGTTTAAGCAATTTAGCGTTTGCTTATTCTCCTTCAATGTCACGCCTCTACCTTCAAAAAGAGGATTCGTACGATCTTTAGTTAACCAACTATAAGAACACACTATTATTTCTAGAAAAAATTTGGCAACACTTCCTTTGTTTACACTACTTTTCCCGTATTCCATATCAACTCCCAATCACCAACAATAACAATCATAATATAGCAAATCACAATTATCATTCATATACAATGGCCATGATCCACCATTTCTCTTCATTTTTCCCCACATTTACGGTTTTGGGTTCGCTATCGTATTTTCCCATGTGTCACACTTATCTCATTGTCTACATGTCATTTATAACATATTCATGCTCACAACACACTAACATTCATGATTCAATTCAACTACCACTCACTCATGACACTATTTACTCTTGAAAGACCCATTTGCTATGTTCTTCTACAATTCGGGTAGCTTAACCTTCCAATACCTTAAGCAACATAAAATGGTGATGAAACTTACCTTGGATGATGGTGGAATAAGTCTAGAGTGGAATTCCTTCCTCTTTCACCAAACCTTACTTCACCTCCTTTGAGATTTCTTGGTTTGGATGAACTTCACTTGAGTTTCATACACTTGGCTTCATAGATTTAATGTTGTTGATCTTGATGTTCCTTTGATTCTCTTGGATGAAGTGTTTGGAGAATATTCTAGAGTGTTCTTGAATTGTGGAGATGAGAAATGAAATGAAATCAGGTTAGGGTCCCTTTTTAATACACAAAATCTGATATTTAATGAACAACAGTCGGGGTGTACAGTGGTCGTAAACCACAGTTTACGGACCGTATACTGGTTTACGGTCCGTCCTCCACGGTCATATTTAAGCATATCAGAAACAGAAAGGTTGGCTGGAGATCATGGCAGTTTACGGGCCGTATTTCGATTTACGGGTCCGTATTCTGGGTCGTATTTTACCATTTCAACATTTAACAGAAAGTCGAAATTTTTGAAATGTTGAAGGACGATGGCACTTTACGGTCCGTAAATCACTTTACGACCACTGGGCTGAAATAAAATTCTGCAACTTTCTTATTTCCAAAAATTCATAATTAGTCATTCCCTACTTAGTAAAACATCGCACACTCATACCCTTCATTGGTCTATTCATTGTAGGCTCGCGGAAAATTTCCGAGGTGTAACAAGTAAGAGAGATGGTGACAAGGATGTAAGGACTAATGAAGCTGACCAATGAACTACAAGGAGTCAGTATAGTGTATATCCAAGACCAACAGATATCAAGAATAGTAGTCCGAGATAGTACCGAAGGGATAAACGCATAAAGGGCACTGCATATTAGGAAGGTAGTGGGTCACTAACAAGGAAACAAGGAACGAGAAAAAGAGAAATTCTTACGCGCCGATAAATAGTTATGGCACGATAAGTCAAGACTACAATAATGGAGATAAAATGAGAGCAAGATGCTAGTTAATTTCCGACCATGTACATGAAGACAAAGAAGTGAAAGAAGCTAACCAAAGGCAATGAAGGAGTTAAGGGAAGATAAGAAGAGACTGAACCAAGTTATAGTCTAAGCAAACGGTAATTGGACCCTAAGGGAAGAATAACGGTTCGAAGGAATCAAAGATGGTGTTGTTAGTTGGCAATACTGCAACATTCGAGGACGAATGTTTCTAAGGGGGGAAGGATGTTACACCTCGTAGTTTTTGTACGTTGAGATTCGTTAGGTATTGGCTATTCAATTGCAGATATCGGAGTTATTGTCGAGAAGATGCAAGATCATAGGTGCTCGTGTTACGATTATAAGAGTTCGAGTTCGCGTAACAGGTTATAGAAGGATTGAAAAACCAGTAAACTAAGGAGATTAAGCTTCTGAGGCTTTGAAGGAAAGTTGGGCAAGGTTTGGTATGAAAATTTTGCTCTAAATGGAAGAAATAATATGTTTTAGTATATTAAGAGTTTTGAAGTGAAACAAAAGTCTAAAGTGAAGTTCGGGAAGTCTAGTTTCCAACGCAACAAACCGCTCTTCAATAGGACATCGGGGTAAGGAGATATGGACATTACAAGTCAGGCTGGCAGACCAGGATAATGGTCTGCGCGAACGGGCAGAAGGCCAAGGGCCAACACAGCGAATGCGCTGAGAAATTTTGAGGACCGGGTTCGGGATGAAGGTTATATGACATTTGGAGACCATATGGTGTAAAGAAGTTCGTACATTGCTTAATGGAAGCCCTTGTTGCTGCAAGCTAAGTGGCGCCCACATATCGGAGTTTTATAAAGGACATATGAAGGGATATATGAGTAGTACATGAAAATTTGAGCAAGTCCTAAGACGGACCCTTAAGCCAAAAATGGGCATAAGCCCTCCAAAAGGATGATTTAAGGAAACATTTTCTGATGATCTGACTTGGAGGGGCCAAAATGATATTATAAGTTTGGAATTTGGATAAACACAAAGAATTAAAGTTGTTGATAATTGAATTATCTTTCCAACCATAGGTCGTGGGCCCTCACACGACATCCAGATAAATATTTATGATCTTTTTACTGAATGAAGGTGCAGTCAGAAAAAAATAGCCAGCTTGAACGCGCTGAAGGAAAAATAAGTCGGTCCAGGCAGAACCTGGACCGTTCTATAAAAGGGGGAGGCCCCCTATTTTCAACCAAACACACCTAAAAACATCCCAACTTCTCTAGAAAATTCCCCAACCTTCCCACACCCACTTTTTTAGCCCAAACCAGGTATAATTTCCAAATTTCGGTCCGGATAGCGTATAGTTATTGTTGCAGAATCATATAGAGGTGTGTTGTGGCATAAACTTAGGGTATAAAAGTGAAGATACAATAATATTAACGGGAGAAAGGTATGGATCTCTTCCTATTTATATTGATACTAGCTTATTTACAAAGATAGAACAGTTAAATGGTTGTATAGTGAGTTGTTTAGTTATGGAAGTTGAAAAACAGTGTGTGGGCTGTTTTATGGAATAATTTGATATGGGAAATGATGTTATTGATTTTGGTAGTGTTATTGTAGTGTTGGTTGTTGAATTGAGAATTCGGGCTGGGCATATAAACAGGGGAGATGCTGCCCGATTTTCGGCAGAATATAAAATAGTTTGACTTGAAACTTGGAACAAGTGTGCGATGAAGAGGCTAACGTTAGTGTAAATCCTCTTAAATGTAGACTTGCGATCTTGGACGCATAAGTGTAGCAAATAGGAGGTCGAATAGGTATGTTAAGTCTCGTCCCTTTCTTTCAAAGACATGATTCCTGTGTTACGACTTCATAATTGTTTCCATGTCTTTCTTGTTTTCAAAAGTTGAAAGCTTATGATTCCAAAAACATGACTCCTTTCCTGATGGTCCATAAATGTCTTTCCAAACTGCCCATATTTTCCAAACCAAAGGTCTATGATTATGCGGGTTCTTACGATAACAATGATGATCATGTTTTCACAATGATGATGGTGATATCAAAGATGGGAACATTTTCTATCATGTTATGATGATGATGATGATTTTATGGTTACACTGATAACGATGATTTGATGTTCATGTGTTCCAAGCCCTTGGTTTCTATGTGAATATGAGAATGATGAACCATTTCCCCACCCTCGATTTTATTCATTGAATGACTCCATTTTATTAAGATTCCAAAGTATATGAATTGACGCCTTATGAGATTTATGATATTATTCTATGTTTTCTCTTGATGTTATTCTTCATTGATAGTCTCACCTTATGATAAATTGTTCCTTCAAGGTGAGACAAAGCGATGATGATCATTCCATAATATAATCGGAGGTTACCGACCTTACGTCACTCCGATAGAGGCATAACTTTCCTTGGGCTCTCCTGCATGCTGCTTATATGACATACGTATATGATACATGTTATACCCCATTTTAAACGGGTTAAATTAGAGTACAACATATTGGTGATTCCTATTTGTTTTATTTTAAGGAGTCGCCACCTAATTAATTTAATCGTGAATTAGGACACCTAATTTATTAACTAAGGCAAAGTTAAAACTAAACCTCCGTTAATGATCTACTTAATTAGTGATTCTAGGTAAGGGTTCTAGATTACCCTAAAGGGAAGGGGTTAGGCATCCTTTAGAATCCATTAAATATGGTTACCGTCCAATCTTAGGTTAATTAATGCCAAAGATGTAAAATACAGCTTGCAAATGCCACTATGGTTTAAAAGGGAAATATAATGATACTATTTAAAATAAGACTTATAAATATTGCTAAGGCTTTAAATGAAAATGCTATTTAAAACAAGACTTGCAAAAAGCCTTATAAATGTTGATAAGGCTTTAGATAATCAAGCTATTTAAAGAAGACTTATAAATGTTGCTAAGGCTTTAAATAATAATGCTACGTAAAATAAGATTTACATAAAATATAATAATTTGCATATAAGTAGAAGAAAATCTGAGTTTGTGCAGCGTTTTAAAAAATATTTGAGATAACTCAAGTGGTGAGGTATTAATTGATTTTTACATTTTAGGAGTATAAACAAAATACAAAAAATAGCTAATGAGAGTTTTCCTTATCCTTTTATTATTTCTTATTAATTATGTAGCTAAAAATATACACGATTTGGATAAATCACGAAAAATTGTTTACAAAATATTCTTTAGTTCATATTTGCGTGTTAGTGGCGTTTTAAAATTTCTAAGATATTAAGAATAAAATATGATTCCTTTGACTCAAAAATATGAATTTACGCTATTGAAAATTAATTATTCTAAAAGTAAATACTATAAATAACTTTAATATAAAAAGAATAAAATGAAACTTATGGAATTAATTGTGAGTTTCTATCTTAAATTTACTACCCATTATACCAAAGCTAACCCACTAAATTCTCTAAGGTTCATCTAAATTAAGAAAATAAAAAGCAAATAAACAGTTAGTCGCATGATACAAATTAAATGCACAAAATAAAATAAAGGAGCAAATTAAATGGGCTAAGCCCATTTTAGGACTGCTGCTATCTGCAGCTGTTGGGAATGGGCTCAGCCCATTTTTTAGACTGCCGAGAACTGTTGACGCTATTGGGCTTTGGCCCAGAATGTTTTGTTTTTCTATTTTTGCTGTGGACAGTGGGCTAGACGGAGAAATGAGTCATGTTGGGCTTTTAGCCCAACGCCAAATGCGGAAGAATACGAGTCCCTCGGACTCGTATGCGATAGTTATGCATAAAACGAAAGGAAAGGATTAGTGCATAATCAACGAATGAGGTTAAACATGTAAAATATAACTCAAAACAAATCAGTAGATTATGTATATACTGGGTATATTTTGGTATATCTCATGTATACACATTCATAAGGATGTATAGAAGGTTAATATTGGAAAGCTTTCGCCCCCGTCTTCCCGATGTTGCACAAGTTCCAAGGGATTTCACGAATCCCAGGCATGGCTAACACCGGGAGGGTTCAACCTTGATCCATAATGACCCAACTAACCTCCCTATCAAAGTATTAAATAAGATATACTGGTAATATACATCAATATATACAACGGAGCCCAATATGCTTCTAATACACCAACATATACGAATTTAAACAAGGAAAAATCATCACAACATTTTGGCAGATCTTGACCCCTTACATAACATGAACATGACTGTGTACCCAAAGAATTTAAGTCATTCTAGTGAAGCAAATAACAAGTTCAAGTTTAAGTGAAGAGAAGATGCATACTCAGTATGGTCATAGGGAATTTTAAACAAGGAGAAACAGTGACACTTAAGCATTCATGCCAGACATGTTGAATTAAAATAACAAAGAGAAAGAAAAAAAAAGACTTGAACATAACAACCAACCATGAAGAAATCAAACAGGGGATAGCAAGTTCAGGCACTACAGTAAACTGTTTAAACGGAGCAAAGAGACTACTATCACAACTAAATATAATGATCCCAATCTCAACTTAAAGGACACATAGAGAGGGCAGTAGCATGTAATGTTGCGACTAGTAGACACAGCATTGCGAACATGAGGATAACAAGCAGACCTCAAACATGGCATTTAATCAGGTGAACACGCTTATTTGGCATTCTCATTCTAACATATTAACCAGATACAGCAGCTCCATCAGACAAACAAAACAATTCTTAGTCATGAATCATTTTAGCCGAACACTCTGCCATATACAAACTACTCCAAATCAAACCAACATATGTAGCAAGTTCAACATTATTCTTTAATCACTATTTAAGCATAGCCATAAGTTCGACAAAAAATTAACTGATTTGCAGGCTGAAATATGCATAACAGATCGACTCAAAGAAAAAAGCAAAACAACCATAATAGATCATGCATTAGACAGAGCAGTCCTTAAGGTTTATCTATCTCAACGATTTGTTTAACATGATTACACAAGTTTAATTTCATCATAGGACACACTATCTTTTAAGTAAGATCTAGACTAACAAAATCAATCATATGCATACATGGGAGTCAAATTGATTTTCCTATATCTGGAATTAGATATGTTAAAACTATGCTCAGCTAAACTACTGTAGAAAACAAGATAAATCTAGCCAAAACTAACATATATATAGGCTTAACTATTAAACTAAACTAACACAGGAAAAACATTATTTAGCTAACTAACTCATCACATAAACATTCTTAATCACAAAAATGACAAAACTAAGCTAACACATAGCAACTAAAGAAACGGAAAAATGCAAAAAATAAATGGAAAAGGGGAATTACTTTTTTCGGGTACAGCGAAGTTGGTGCGGGGCTTCGATATCCACTCGAACACTACAAACCTCCGGATTTGCGCGCACTCGGATTCGAAACAGTGAAACAGGAATAGAATGTGTAGTATTTTGAATCAATATCAAAAGTAATTATGAAAACTAATATTTTAGAGGAATTTGGGAGGCTGACCAGATCTTAATTTCTAGGGAATTTTTGCGACTACAAAAACCTCTAATTTTAGGGATTTTCCAGGCTGCTAAAAGACTTATTTCAGGGGGGGGGGGGGGGGGGGGGGTTGAGGCGGCTTCCATTTCTCTCCCCTCAACTGGTTAAGAAGCCAATATTTATAGGGCTTAGATTAGGGTTTTTTTGTAGTTCAAAGATTTAGGCGGGATCTTTAGGTCAAAACGCTCCACCCCAAATCAACGTTCGTATTTCAAATCCTTGGTCAGAAAAAGAAAGAAGTGGACAAATATAATTAAAATTCCCGTACCCGAAAATAAAAAATAGAACTGATAAAACTGATTTGAAGTCACAAGTAGACAAAGCTCATCAAGGATGTTTCAGATCGACACAGAGAGAAAGAAGGAGAAAACAAAATTCAACCCCATTCAAGGGTTGAATCCGGATGGGGCACTCAATTCATTCCCGAATTTGGCCGTGCATGGCCTGGGGAAGATGAAAGGCGACTGGGACTTTGCTATTTTTGATCGAGGATCGTAGAGAGAGAGAGAGAGAGAGAGAGAGAGAGAGAGAAGAGAGAGGGAGGAGGAGAAAAGGAGTGTGTGCGGCGGATGAAAGATAGGAAACCCTAGTGATTCATTTCTTTTAACGATTCGGGTCGGGTCGGACGATGGGTAGTAGACCGGGTATTGGGTTAAAATAACGGGCTGATTTTATGTATTGGTCCGAAAATAGTATGAGTTGATTGGGCTCGGATTTGGGTTGATGAATTAAAAAAAAAAGGTTGAATGGAAGAAATAAATTGGTCTTCTAAATTTAAATGAAATACCTATTTTAATTAATTATATATTAACGTGTGCGAAAATATTATTTAGTATAAACGTATGTATTTATTAGTGCTCGGATAATATATAAAATTATATGACGTCGTAATAGCCGTGCAATAATATTTTGAAAATCAACAGTAAATAACGCTATTATTTAATTGCGCAAAAATAAATGCGATGCGTGTGCATAGGATGGTAAAATGATGAAATGATTATAATGCAAATTATAATAATACTGGTAATAATAATAATAACAGAAATAATAATAATAATAATAATAATAATAATAATAATAATAATAATAATAATAATGATAAGGATAAGTAACAAAATAGTAACATCTAGCGACTGCAATAGAATAATGAAACACCGGTATTAATAAAAGCCTATAATTATAGTAAAATATAAATAATTATTTTTTTAAAGTTTTCAAGAATATTAGAAGCGTAAACAAAAATTTTGGAGGAGAGGCGGGACAAAATTGGGTGTCTACAACTTGTCCCTCTTTGCCCGGTAATGATGAAAGAATTTTCGGGCAAAGACGTTGACTCAGTAGCCTATTTTGTCCCGGCTAAAGGATTTTGTAGGGCTAAGGGTAAAGAAAATTTTATAAGATTATGGCCGAACTCCAGTCTCCGAGTTGCCTACATATGTCGGGCTGCACGAGAATCAGGCCGGGTGTAGTTCTGGGATAAACCACGACACCTATGAATAACGAATCCCGATTGGTGCGAATCTTTGCAACATATTGTCCCAGTGTCGAATTATGATGACACTGGGTATTATGACAGAACTCGAGAATTCTGAAAATTGAAGGTGCTGGAATGCAAGCGGAATATTTGGGGTTGGAGGCGAGTGTTCGAGGTAGATCTTTGACCCTTGGCGGGAAGTCTGCTTATCCTTCCCAACGCATTGCCCCAGTTCGCTGCCGAAGAAATAGTTCCACGTTGCGCTAAAGCTCCTGCGAAACTTAAACTAGATAAAATAGTCAGTAAAAATAAATATCGACAGTAAAGTGATATAAAATAAGCCCATAAAAAGCTGCAATGATCTAAATAAATGATAGCCTTTGCTGAGGCTAATGCAAATGAGGTTCTAGGCCAATGATTCATGAGAATGATGCCGTTTGGCGATGATTAATGAGGCCTTAAATCGGATATGCGTATGGGCTATTTAAGCCGAATGATTCATGAAAAATGAGGCTTTCTAAGCCGGCATAATGCGGTGCGTTTGCGAGCAATGATGTAGTGCCTTTGCAGGGCACTTGAATGCAATGCATGTGCAGTGCGTTTGCGAGCATTCGCAAGGCATTTGAAAATAATAAAGCGATGCATGTGCGGTGCGTCTGCGAGCTTTCGCAGGGCGTTTGAAAGTAATAAAGCAATGCGTGTGCGGTGCGTCTACGAGCATTCGCAGGGCATTTGAAAGTAATAAAGCAATGTGTGTGCAGTGCGTTTGCGAGCAATGATGCAGTGCCTTTGCAGGGCACTTGAATGCAATGCATGTGCGGTGCGTTTGCGAGTAATGATGCAGTGCCTTTGCAGGGCACTTGAATGCAATGCATGTGCGTTACGTTTGCGAGTAATGATGCAGTGCCTTTACAGGGCACTTGAATGCAATGCATGTGCGTTGCGTTTGCGAGCATTCGCAAGGCATTTGAAAGTAGCGATGCATGTGCGGTGCGTCTGCGAGCATTCGCCAGGCGTTTGAAAGTAATAAAGCAAATGCTTGTGTGGTGCGTTTGCGAGCAATGATGCAGTGCCTTTGCAGGGCACTTGAATGTAATGCATGTGCGATGCGTTTGCGAGTATTCGTAAGTCATTTGAAAGTAATAAAGCGATGCATGTGCGATGCGTCTGCGAGCATTCGCAGGGCGTTTGAAAGTAATAAAGCAAATGCGTGTGCAGTGCATTTGCGAGCATTCGCAGGGCATTTTAAAGTAATAATGCAATGCATGTACGGTGCGTCTGCGAGCATTCGTAGGGTGTTTGAAAGTAATAAAGCAAATGTGTGTGCGGTGCATTTGCGAGCATTCGCAGGGCATTTGAAATTAATAATGCAATGCATGTGTGGTGCGTTTGCGAGCATTCACAAGGCATTTGAAAGTAATAAAGCAATGCGTGTGCCGTGCATTTGAAAGAAGTAGTGCATGTGCAATGCAGAGCATTTGAAAGCAATAGTGCATGCGCAGTGTATTTGAAAGCATTTATGTGAGGCATTTAAAAGAAATAGGAAATATTTGTGAATCGATACGTTTGAAAAGAAATCATTTGCAAGACTCAAGCAGTAATTTATTGCAAATTCGAAAATTATCGACACTTGAGAGGCATAATTGTTATAAGAAAGTTCAAACCGCTCGATGCGCAATCCTTGCAAGGTTGTAGATACATCAGCTTTCGCCATTTAGAAATCTGCATCCAAAGAAAATTTGTAACTTTGGGGGGGGGGGGGGGGGGGGGTTGATTCGCGTTGACTTTGAAGATCTGGCTCTTGGCGCTTCATGCTTCCAACTTTGTCTGGACTTGTAACCTCCGCCTATTTCTAAGTCTTGGCTAACTAATAAAATTATCTAATTAAAAGTCATATTATTTCAAAAAGAGGTATGCATAAAATACGTATATAGTGATAAATGATTTCTGCTGCACTTGGAATTGTGACACATTGTGAAACAAAGTGAATGCCCCTTCTCCGGAGTTTCTTTTGTCTGGTGACTCTGTTCACCACAAATTTTATGTCTTTCGATGTCGTCTTGCACCGATGCCCTTAAAAGTTGTCCCAGTTTCTGGCACAAGAGGATGTTGAGCTTTTACATGATGAGACCGAGCCTCATATGGGCTACCTACGTATCCCACTAAGGGATTCAGGTCAAGCGTAGTTCAAGATTTATAGACGAAAAGAAGTCCCTGAAAGAGTCTGACGATATTGAGTTCAGGTGTGAGGTACGGGTTGAAACGTAAGAATTTGACAAGGCAAAATACATTTACTGTAATGACTAGCATGGAGGATGTGTATGAATGTTGCTCTCGTGTCAAGTTGTGGTGATATCGGACATGAATTAATTTGACAGATTAAAAGATTAAGAAAACGGAAGCGAAAGTTGCTCCCATTTGATGAGAGGTGACTCCTGTTTATGTCTTGTACCTGTAGTCTTAACATGACTTGATAAAATGGTTAGTGCTCAACTATTAAATATAAAGTACGATGAATAGTTAAAAATGATGCAAACTCCCTTTAGACAATGAGAAGATGCCTTCAGACAATGAAGATGGTGTCTTTGGCTATGATGTCTTAGGGTCATAATACAAGAAATAAGATCCTTAGGCCATGAAATGGTGTCTTTAGGCCATGAAGATGATGCCCTTAGACAATGACGCCTTTGGATGATGATACACAAAGTAAATTCCTTAGGCCATGAAATGTTGTCTTTAGGCTATGAAAATGATGCCTTTAGACTATGATGCCCTTGGACGATGATGCATAAAAGTAAAGTCCGTTGGCCATGAAATGGTGTCTTTGATGCCCTTGGATAGTTAAAATGATAATTATGAGTAAAGAGAGCGTATCTGTTTTGAGGAGGCAGTGCTCAGCCTTAATGTAGAAACATCGACAGGACGGTGCTCAATCTATGTAAAATATAGTAGAAGGCGGTGCTCAGCCTTATGTATATTTCAAGAGGGCAGTGCTCAGCCCATGCAACATGTAGAAGGCAGTGCTAAGCCTTATGCAGAAACATCAAGAGGGAGGTGGTCAGCCCATGCAACATGTAGAAGGCGGTGCTCAGCCTTATGCAGAAACTTCAAGAGGGCGGTGCTTAGCTCATGCAACAGATAGAAGGCAGTGCTCAGCCCATGCAACAGATAGAAGGCGGTGCTCAGCCTCATGCAGAAACATCAAGAGGGCGGTGCTCAGCCCATGCAACATATAGAAGGCGGTGCTCAGCCTCATATAGAAACATCAAAAGGGCGGTGCTCAGCCCGTGCAACATATAGAAGGCGGTGCTTAGCCTTATGCAGAAACTTCAAGAGGGCGGTGCTCAGCCCATGCCACAGATAGAAGGCAGTGCTCAGCCTTATGCAGAAACATCAAGAGGGCGATGCTCAGCCCATGCAACAGATAGAAGGCGGTGCTCAGCCTTATGCAGAAACATCCAGCAGGCGGTACTCAGCCCATGCAACATATAAAAGGCAGTGCTCAGCCTTTTCAGAAATTTCAAAGGGGCGGTGCACAACCCATACAACATATAAAAGGCGGTACTCAGCCTTATGCAGAAATTTCAAGAGGGCGGTGCTCAGCCCATGCAACATATAAAGGCAATGCTCAGCCACTTTTGATGCGTGTCATTTGCAATATTTCTGATGATATAGAATGTTTGCGAGGTTGTACCTGTCATTCCATTTTCATGGCAAATATTGAGAAAATATATGGAGAATGATAGATTTACTCGTTTTCCCTGTTGATTTGAAGGATACGCGTTCAGATATCCGATTTCTTCCCTTTCATTCTTTATTTCCGTTCAAACTTACCATAATACAGGATATACGAAGTAACAAGTGGCGAAAGAAGGAGAGATACGCCGGATTCAATGGCTAAATCATAGCAAAGGAGGTGACTAAGTTGAGATGAAGAGAGGGCAAAATATGAAGGGTGGCGGTTGAAGGAAAATGTTTAGGTTATGGGTAAGTGGGGTAGTTTGGATAACCAGAGGCTGAGGAATATAGGGAGTAGTGAAAGGTAGCGGATTGGCTTGTTGGAAGTTAATTTGTTAGGGGTTGGCTTGTTGCGGGTCATTTTGTTGCGGGATGGTTTGTTGTGAGTGGATCGGTGGTGGAAAGGTTTGTTGTGGATTTGATTGTTGTGAGATGGTTTGTTGCTGGCTATTTTGTTGTGGGATTGGGGGTGAGTTGGTAGTGTTAAGCGGAGGGTTTGAGGGGGAGGGCTGAGGAGCGGGCGAGTCAACAGGTGAAAAGGATGGTGGAATTGTCGCATTTGTTCTTTGTTCGTGGTGAGAAGTGTTGAGGGTAAGGGATAGGTTGGTGAGATTTCGCAGTTGCTCGATTTCACTTTTCATATTGGCTGTTTGCTGTACCAGTTGGGAGATGAGTTCGTCATTCCCTCCTCCCGAAGCCTTGGGTTCATCTCTTGGAACGGTGACAAGTCCCAAGCCAGTCTGTTCAGATGGCCCTCAATCATTCATATCGTTGGATGCTCGTGCTTTTGATCTTGTGAAATATGGGTGGTCTGCCAGTTCGCAGTCAACACGAACCAACCTTTGGGGGAATAATCAAAATAAAAAGAAAAACCTTCTTAAAAAATGAAGAAAACTGCGTTAGTATAGTGCGAATGACTGCTGCTTAAAATAATGCGAACATTGAGCAAACAATGTTGAAGAAACATATATTGCATAGCAAACAAAACACATATTGCATAGCAAACAAATCACATAGTAAAAAGGGACATATAGCAAACACAGCGCGACCTATTATGCAAGGGACCTCTTTTGTGCCATAGGTAGGCCTAACGCGGATTTGAAGGATAAAATATGCAATTATATGTCATTCCAATGTGGTATTAATTGAAGACCCAAAACATACAATGTTTGAAAATTTAAATCCTAGTACAAAAGAAATTATTACAATCACTACTTGACTTTCATAAGCTAATTAATATGAGGAAAGCCCTTCGTCGCTCTTGAGCCTCTTGGTTGCTTGGATTGATTGATCGATCTTCCGGCGATTTTGGATAATGTACGACATAGCCAGAACTCCCCCTGTTTTGATGCCTTCTTTGATGCAAGTGTCTCCTTGCTCAGCTTGAAGTGTATCCAATTCTTGCATGCTTTGCTCGTAACTAAGTGCCTTTGGGGAGAGACGCTCAAAACCATGCTAAACCTCGGGTAAACGTTGTGTTGACTCATGGCTACCTGCGTTCACAAATGATTAGTTCTACCTAAACAGCACATGGTCCACATAACACACATGTTTATCCTTCAAATCAATGCACATAACGTGATAACCGTCGCTTGGGGTCATAGACCCGCTCGGACATTTGGACGAGGTTGACTAATGGACTTAATACACCTTAGGTATTAAGCCTCCCAGGTTTGCGTGATTCATGTCCTTAAAGAGGGTTTTGGCTTAGCTCTATCTTAGGCTGACTAGGAGTTGGTTTCTTATAACACAAGGCTCCCCCAAGTGGACAACTTGGGAGTGGAATGTCCGTGGCTGTCGACTGCACCGCCGATCGACTAAATCCACAAGATCGATCCAACTAAAGGGATAATTTAGTAGTGCACGGCCGCGAACCGCGAAACCGCTTTAAGTGTGTGAATTTGTGTGAAAATTTCCAGGAGTGGAGGAAGTATGAACGGAATGCCAATTTAATAAAAGCAAAGTATACATATTACATAGCAAAGGCAAATAAGGAATAAAACAATAAATAAAACATTTAAAAGCATATAAGGCAAAATAGAGAAAAACAAACAAAATATCCAATTAATTAACCTAAGTTGTTATGGTTTAGAACCTATGATCCCCAGCAGAGTCGCCGAGCTGTTATACCCCATTTTAAACGGGTTAAATTAGAGTACAACATATTGGTGATTCCTATTTGTTTTATTTTAAGGAGTCGCCACCTAATTAATTTAATGGTGAATTAGGACACCTAATTTATTAACTAAGGCGAAGTTAAAACTAAACCTCCGTTAATGATCTACTTAATTAGTGATTCTAGGTAAGGGTTCTAGATTATCCTAAAGGGAAGGAGTTAGACATCCTTTAGAATCTATTAAATATGGTTACCGTCCAAACTTAGGTTAATTAATGCCAAAGATGTAAAATATAGCTTGCAAATGCCACTAAGGTTTTAAAGGCAAATACAATGATACTATTTAAAATAAGACTTATAAATATTGCTAAGGCTTTAAACGAAAATGCTATTTAAAACAAGACTTGTAAAAGAATATATTAATTGGCATAAAAGGGGACTTCAAATGCTATTTAAAATAAAACTTATAAATGTTGATAAGGCTTTAGATAATCAAGCTATTTAAAGAAGACTTATAAATGTTGCTAAGGCTTTAAATAATAATGCTACGTAAAATAAGATTTACATAAAATATAATAATTTGCATATAAGTAGAAGAAAATGTGAGTTTGTGCAGCGTGTTAATAAATATTTGAGATAACTCAAGTGGCGAGGTATTAATTGATTTTTACATTTAAATAGCTAATGAGAGTTTTCCTTATCCTTTTATTATTTCTTATTAATTATGCTTAGCTAAAAATATACACGATTTGGATAAATCTCGAAAACTTGTTTACAAAATATTCTTTAGTTCATATTTGCGTGTTAGTGGCATTTTAAAATTTCAAAGATAATAAGAATAAAATATGATTCCTTTGACTTAAAAATATGAATTTACGCTATTGAAAATTAATTATTCTAAAAGTAAATACTATAAATAACTTTAATATAAAAAGAAGAAAATGAAACATATGGAATTAATTGTGAGTTTCTCTCTTAAATTTACTACCATTATACCAAAGCTAACCCACTAAATTCGCTAAGGTTCATCTAAATTAAGAAAATAAAAACAAAATAAAGAGTTAGTCGCATGATACAAATTAAATGCACAAAATAAAATAAAGGAGCAAATTAAATGGGCTCAGCCCATTTTAGGACTGCTGCTATCTGCTGCTGTAAGGAATGGGCTCAGCCCATTTTTTAGACTGCTGAGAACTGTTCACGCTATTGGGCTTTGGCCAAGAATGTTTTGTTTTTCTATTTTTGCTGTGGACAGTGGGCGGGACGGAGAAAGGAGTCATGTTGGGCTTTTATCCCAACGCCAAATGCGGAAGAATACGAGTCCCTCGGACTCGTATGCGATAGTCATGCATAAAACGAAAGGAAAGGATTATTATATAATCAATGAATGAGGTTAAACATGTAAAATATAACTCAAAAAAAATCAGTAGATTATGTATATACTGGGTATATTTAGGTATATCTCATGTATACACATTCATATGGATGTATAGAAGGTTAATATTGGAAAGCTTTCGCCCCCGTCTTCCCGATGTTGCACAAGTTCCAAGGGATTTCACGAATCCCAGGCATGGCTAACACTGGGGAGGGTTCAAGCTTGATCCATAATGACCCAACTAACCTCCCTATCAACGTATTAACTAAGATATACTAGTAATATACATCAATATATACAACCGAGCCCAATATGCTTGCAATACACCAACATATACGAATTTAAACAAGCAAAAATCATCACAACATTTTGGCAGATCTGGACCCCTTACTTAACGTGAACATGACTGTTTACCCAAAGAATTTAAGTCATTCTAGTGAAGCAAATAACAAGTTCAAGCTTAAGTGAAGAGAAGATGCATTTTTAGTATGGTCATAGGGAATTTTAAACAAGGAGAAACAGTGACAATTAAGAATTCATGCCAGATATGTTGAATTAAAATAACAAAGAGAAAGAAAAAAAAAGACTTGAACATAACAACCAACCATGAAGAAATCACACAGGGGACAGCAAGTGCAGGCACAACAGTAAATTGATTAAAAGGAGCAAAGAGACTACTATCACAACTAAATATAATGATCCCAATCTCAACTTAAAGGACACATAGAGAGGGCAGTAGCATGTAATGTTGCGACTAGTAGACACAACATTGCGAACATAAGGACAACAAACAGACCACAGACATGGCATTTAATCAGGTGAACACGCTTATTTGGCATTCTCATTCTAACATATTAACCAGATACAGCAGCTCCATTAGACAAACAAAACAATTCTTAGTCATGAATCATTTTAACCGAACACTCTGCCATATACAAACTACTCCAAATCAAACCAACATATGTAGCAAGTTCAACATTATTCTTTAATCACTATTTAAGCATAGCCATAAGTTCGACAAAAAATTAACTGATTTGCAGGCTGAAATATGCATAACAGATCGACTCAAAGAAAAAAGCAAAACAAGCATAATAGATCATGCATTAGACAGAGCAGTCCTTAAGGTTTATCTATCTCAGCGATTTGTTTAACATGATTACACAAGTTTAATTTCATCATAGGACACACTATCTTTTAAGTAAGATCTAGACTAACAAATCAATCATATGAATACATGGGAGTCAAATTGATTTTCCTATATCATGAACTAGATATGTTAAAACTAAGCTCAGCTAAACTTCTGTAGAAAACAAGATAAATCTAGCCAAAACTAACATATAAATAGGCTTAACTATTAAACTAAACGAACATAGGAAAAACATTATTTAGCTAACTAACTCATCACATAAACATTCTTAATCACAAAAATGACAAAACTAAGCTAACACATAGCAACAAAAGAAACGGAAAAATGCAAAAAATAAATGGAAAAGGGGAATTACCTTCTTCGGGTGTAGCGAAGTTGGTGCGGGGCTTCGATATCCACTCGAACACTACAAACCTCCGGATTTGCGCGCACTCGGATTTGAAACAGCGAAACGGGAATAAAATGTGTAGTATTTTGAATCAATATCAAAAGGAATTATGAAAACTAATATTTTAGAGGAATTTGGGTGGCTGACCAGATCTTAATTTCTAGGGAATTTCTGTGGCTACAAAAACCTCTAATTTTAGGGATTTTCCAGGCGGCTAAAAGACTTATTTCGGGGGGGGGGGGGGGGGGCGTTTGAGGCGGCTTCCATTTCTCTCCCCTCAACTGGTTAAGAAGCCAATATATATAGGGCTTAGATTAGGGTTTTTTTGTAGTTCACATATTTGGGCGGGATCTTTAGGTCAAAACGCTCCACCCCAAATCAACGTTCATATTTCAAATGCTTGGTCAGAAAAAGAAAGAAGTGCACAAATATAATTAAAATTCCCGTACCCGAAAATAAAAAAGAGAACTGATAAAACTGATTTGAAGTCGCAAGTAGACAAAGCTCATCAAGGATGTTTCAGATCGACACAGAGAGAAAGAAAGAGAAAACAAAATTCAACCCCTTTCAAGGGTTGAATCCGGATGGGGCATTAAATTCATTCCCGAATTTGGCCACGCATGGCCTGGGGAAGATGAAAGGCGACTGGGACTTTGCTATTTTTGATCGAGGATCGTAGAGAGAGAGAAAGGGAGGAGAGAGAGAGAGAGAGAGAGAAGAGAGAGGGAGGAGGAGAGAAGGAGGGTGTGCGGCGGATGAAAGATAGGAAACCCTAGTGATTCATTTGTTTTAACGATTCGGGTCGGGTCGGAAAATGGGTAGTAGACCGGGTATTGGGTTAAAATAATGGGCTGATTTTATGAATTGGTCCGAAAATAGTATGAGTTGATTGGGCTCGGATTTGGGTTGATGAATTAAAAAAATGGGCTGAATGCAAGAAATAAATTGGTCTTCTAATTTAAATGAAAGACCTATTTTAATTAATTATATATTAACGTGTGCCAAAATATTATTTAATATAAACGTATGTATTTATTCGTGCTCGGATAATAAATAAAATTATATGATGTCTTAATAGTCGTGCAATAATATTTTGAAAATCAACAGTAAATAACGCTATTATTTAATTTCGCGAAAATAAATGCGATGTTGTGCATAGGATGGTAAAATGCTGAAATGATTATAATGTGAATTATAATAATAGTAGTAATAATAATAATAATAACAGAAATAATAATAATAATAATAATAATAAGTAACAAAATAGTAACATCTAGCGACTGCAATAGAATAATGAAACATCGGTATTAATAAAAGCCTATAATTATAGTAAAATATAAATAATTATTTTTTAAAAGTTGCCAAGAATATTAGAAGCGTAAACAGATATTTTGGAGGAGAGGCGGGACAAAATTGGGTGTCAATAATACATGAACATGATATATGTACATGATACATGAACATGATACATGTATATGAATATGGGAAAGAGGGCCAGAGCGCTATAGACGCGTATCCACCTGATCAGTTGGTATTATATGACATCATATCATCCCGGACGCGGGATACCTGGACGCGGGACATATGTGGCTAAATGGATCGGAGCCGACGCCTCGGAAACATGATATGTTCTATTTTCTGTATACATGAACAAGAAATGTTTTTCAAAGAAAGCTAAGCATGCATGGCATCCGCCCTAAGAGGCACTCATATGTACAGGTTACTCTTTTATCTCACGATATGCTCTATATTTTCATTCTGTTATTATTCATACTTTACATCCCTTACTATGTTACTATTCATGCCTTATATACTCGGTACATTATTCGTACTGACGTCCCTTCTTGTGGACGCTGCATTCATGCCCGCAGGACCAGGTAGCCAGTCAGACGATTCGCAGCAGTAGGACCTCTCCTCAGCAACAGTCAGTACGCTCCATTGATCCGGAGCTACACCCCTTTTGGTATGGTATTCGGCTACGTACATATATGGGTACGGCAGGGCCTTGTCTTGTCATTTCTACAGTTTCCCCTCCATAGAGGTCTGTAGACAGTGATATGTAGTCGTGATATTATGCAACCTCGTTGGCGTGTATCTTGTTGTACAGCATATATGTGTGGCGGACAAATCGGCTCACGCTGTTATCCTCAGTGTTTATGTTTATATGTATGCGTTGGCCGTGAGTTCCCGGTACGGTGTCTTTTATGTTGATTGTTCGGGAGACAGTATAGCACAGTTACAGATTGTATATGGGCCCAGGATAGCCAGTGAGAAGTAAATGCAAGCACAGGAGTGCTTAGCCAGTAGTGGTTGGGCAGTTGTTATAGCCCATCGGTTTGGGTTGTGACAGGAGAAAAATTCTACAACCACGGATGGAGGCAATGAAAACTCCACTACTTGAAGAAGAATCAAAGAGGGAATTTCATGGGAAAAAAATGAACACTTAAATTGACGTTTGCTGCACTTTGCTGAGAAAGGAACGTACAACAACTCCTCTTTCCTTTCTATATGTTGAAAGTATATATTTAAGAAGATAAATAATGAGAGAACTTGGCCATTAAGTCAACAAAATACATCCACTAATTATTTTAATATAAAATGAGTTGATGAGCTATACTTAATATCCTAGGCGGTGGAAAGATAGACATGGAGTTACATAATTAATATATGTAATGTTTAAATATATAATGCACAGTAACAAGTAAAACTCTTAATTACTATTAGACCTCTTATCAAAAATATTAATAATTTATAAAAGTCCTACAAACTAATACACACAACAATATTTCATAAAGACTAGGGCATCCAAAGAAAGATATATTTTATCAAATTCTAGTTTTTTTTCAATCCAATATCAAAAGTACAAATTTTTGTACTACTAATTCTCAAAACCGTAAAAAGATAACTTCTTTTTGTTAAGAGAAAATAATTTGTGCCTTTATAATAAAGAAAATCCCTTTTATAAAATTTCTCATATCATGTGAATAATTTAAAGCATATCAAAAAAGTTGTAAAAATTATAACCATATAAAATCATATTTATCAAATGTTTTTCACAAAAAGGTGTCACTTAAAAGAAAATACAATATCAAGGCTATATCTAATAGTTTCGAAATTCGTCAAACTTATGGTGTCTTACATCTATAACTTATTTTACGGCGTTAATCCTCTGAATCCATATTGATCAACCCGTGACGCATCTTAACGTAAACATACGGAATGTTACATCCTTCCCCCTTAGGAACATTCGTCCTCAAATGTTAAATCCTGCGTACTTTCCATCTTCTGCTGAGTTACTTATTTAACACTTACCTCTTCTTCTTCTTACTACCTGCGTCCCTATATTTCCTGGTACTTTTTCATCAAGCTCATCTAGTATGAGGTCTATAATACATTAACTGTTTTCGTTAATCACTCCCTTAGCATCTCTTGAGTATTCTTCCAAGAAAGACAAGTGAATTATTGAATCACCCTCCTGACATGATTCTTCTTGATACGTAAACTCATAAGTCCTTTTCCACGCTTAATTATTCTAGATACCTTTTGTCCTTATCATTTACTTCTTCCCATAATCTTAATTTTATAGTCATCGCATCTATACCCGCATTACTAAATCAACCATGTGAATCTGTTGTTACATATTTCACCTCTTAGCCTCTCGAGGGTACGTAATAGTTAGGAAATCTCTTCTTCTCCTCAGAATCCTCTTCGGGTGCCTATTCTCACTTATATTATGCCTGAACAAAAGCCATAATACTCACATGATATATCATCTTAAGGAGTTTTAAATCGTATGTTAATCATGTCCCGCAATCAACCTCTTAAGAGTACCCCTTTGTGGTAAATACTTGTATCCACCTATAGAATTAACACTTATATAGGTAATCTTCTTTGTACCACATCTATAATCATATTGAGGTTAATACCTCTTTTCTATCATATGCCCATCCTTTAAGTCTGTTCCACAATCTACATTATTTTACAAACTACCATCTAGGGACTTCCCGCCCCTCTTTCGCCCTACGGCCCACACCTTTTATCATTTCATCCTTACATCTCCGCTTGTCACACTGCCTCATAATGTCGAAGGTTATTTCCTTTATCGTCGTCTGATTTCTACAACCATTAAACCATAGGGTAGATGCCTTTGTCATAATGTTTCTGTCATGACCCAAACCGATGAGCCACGCGAGCACCTGACCACTACTGATCGAGCAACCCTAAACTCACTCCCACTCTGTACTAAATAACTTAGTAGCCCACTTTGATTGATATTCCACTGGTACCGTTCGCGGTAGCATTTATACGATAGATCTTATCTCAAAATTCCACGAAACATGCATATGGATATGTGTATGTAAGCATACTAGCAGAGGATGACAACGCAGACCAACTTGGTGACCGTATATACTGTTCACAAAATTAAGGGACAACTGAAAGCACATGACGACGCCCACTATATATACACTATCTACAGACCTCTATGGAATATAGACTAAAAATGGACAGGACAAGGCCCTGCAATACCCATATATGTACATATCAAAAGGCATACCAAAGTGCTAGAGCTCCGGTCCAAATGGAGCTTGCTGGTTTGAACTGGAAAGAGGTCCTACTAGTCTGGCTCACTCAGCTGGCTATCTGAACCTGCGGGCATGAACGTAGCGTCCACAAGAAAGGAAGTCAGTACGAGTAATGTACCGAGTATGTAAGGCATGAATAATAATATAGTAAGAGATACCGAACATGAAAAATAACATAATGACAAAATACAGAGAATAACATAAGGTAAGGAAATAACCTGTACATATGGTTGCCTCTTAAGGCAGATACCATGCATGCTTAACTTTAAAGAAAACATTTCTCATATACATATATTTAGCATAATCACTAGCTCGCGTCCGTGCCTCCCACGTCCGAGGTAACCATCTCACGCCACCCAATAGTGGTGCTGCCCATGCCATGTAGACATGATGTATAAGCCGCCTACCTTAGCGGTGTTGCCCGGCCATCTAAGCACAGTGTAATCATCATCATATACCTAAGCATGCATGAGAGCCCAATTAAAAGCTACAACTTTATTGGAGTGACGTAAGGTCGGTAACCCCCGATTACATTATGGAATAATCATCATTGAAATTTCTTACCTCGGAGGAACGAATAACATGAGATTAGATTTATAAACAATGAATAAAATCGAGAGAATCAAGAAATAGCTAAACATTCTCATATTCACGTTGAAATCATAAGCTTGGGACTTTTAAACATGAAATCATCATCATCATAATCATCATAGAAATATTCTCATCTTTGACATCATCGTTGTCATTGTAAAAATATGTCCATTATTGTTGTCATAAGAGCTTACAGAATCATAAATCTTTGATTTGCAAAATACGGACATTTTGGAAAGCATTTATGGATTATCAGGAAATGAGTCATGCATTTGCATCATAAACTTCTAACTTGTGGAAGTAAGGAGGTTATGAAAATATGTAGGGAATTATAACATAGGAATTTCTAGAAATAGAATCATCGTCATCAAAAAAACATACTTATCTTTAGCATTATAAGAACTGTATGAATCATGAATATCTAGCTTTTGAGAATAAGAACAATCTTGGAAAACATTTATGGGTTCACAGAAAGGGATAATGGGACATTTAGAAAACATCTATTGGATTCATAAGAAAGGAATCAAGCCTTTAGAAGAAAGGAACTAGCCTTAACATACCTGAAAATTCACGTCTCGGCTCTTACACCTATTTCCGGTCTTGCAATCTACATATAAGACCATTCATGCTATAATTAGGTCCATTGTTATATACTTATCCTAAGCCTTCAAATAAATCTTTCTAGAATCTGCTGAAATTTTGGCAACATCTCCTCTGTTTATATGCGTAGCCCGAAATCGTAATTCAGCAACCAACAACAACAACATCAATACACACATTAACAACATCACTTCCAATGCCAACATGTGCCATAAAACAGCCCACACGCTGTTTTCCAACTTCCATAACTGACCAACTTACTATACAATTATCTAACGACTTTATCTTCCTAAATAAGCCTTGAATACTACAAAAAGAGAAAGATTCATACCTTTTTCTTGTCCAAAAAATAATATCTTCGAGATTCCACCTTGAATCCAAGCCAAATCCAACGCAAAATAATACTGTTATCACAACTACGCACTATCCGAGCCTCGATTAAGCAAAATCACATCAAACCCTCAGCTTTTTTATGACATAATTGCCATTTGTGTTGCTGCTCTCAATCTGATTTTTTTTGTTGAAAATGGGGTTTTTCCCCTTTTATAAGGTTCAAATTCGGGTCAGGTCACTGTAGCAGTTACCGTAGCAGGTCGGTACTGTAGCAGTACCTGTAGCACGCATTTCTGCTCTGTCAGCTGAACTTGTAAAGTCCATATGTTTCTACTCTGATGTCCTGTAGATGAGAAGTTTGTTGCGTTGGAAACTAGAGTCGATGAAATTTATTTTAGGCTTTTGTTTCACGTCAAAACACTTGATATGCTAAGAGATATTCTTCCCTCAATTTGGACAAAACTTATCACACGAAACTTTACCCATCGTTTCTCCAAAGTCGTACTATTCCATTTCTTCCACTCATTTCCTTATAAAACTTTCCAGTATACCTTATATACATCCTTCACTCATTAAATATACTTAATAATGCTTGCTCTTTATATTCCAAAGTGGTTTTACTTAACCATAACTCAACGTACTTATGTTTCTAATTTGTTAAGTGCTTCTTCGGAGATACGGGGTGTAACATTCTTCCCCCCTTAAAAACATTCATCCTTGAATGTTGTAGTGCGCCGATCCTCAATATCTTCATTGAATTTTTTATTTAATTACCGTATACTTATACTATAATTTGGTCAGTTTCGTCTAGTTCTTTCTTAGCTCTTTATCAAATTCATTTGTGAGTCGTACAGTCTTCAATCCTTGTGTATATAATCACAAGTCAACTAGTATTCCGTTCTCATTCTGTCTTCATTCTTGTGGTTTAACTGGCCATACCATGGCTACTCGCCGTCCTGCGAGCGTCCTTCCTCTTCGTTCCTCATTTCTTTATTGTCGAATAACTCCCTTGATCGAATACAACACTTTCTTTTGTTGAGTCCTCCGATACTATCTTGGCTATCCCTATTTGTACTTGTTGAGCTTAGGTACGTGCTAGATTATCCCTTGTTAATTCATCAGCCAAGCTCTTTGATTCATCGTAAATTTTCTTAGACTAACGTCCAGTTGCTTGTTCAGTGGTACTCTGGTACTGACAAACCCTTCCTCTTAACGGTTACATTTCTTCAACCATCCATCTTAATTCCTTTCCATGATCAATTATAACCATATCCTCAATACAATTTGTTAAATACGTATATTCCTAATGTTCCATCACCATCTTTATTATTCCTCGCAGCAGGATTATCTATTGCGATGAACCAATAATCATAGTTCGAACTGGTCTATAGCTCACAATATCTTCGAGTTCTTGTCAAAACTCTCCTTTTAAGTCCTTTGCCTCAAATCTTGCAATATAACTTATAATTATAAAGTTAGGGAAAATCTCACTTTACCACAGCTTCTTTTCCAATATCGGTATGGTATACTTACCCTTGATTTTCTTATTCCAGTGATCACTTAGTTAGCTATCATTCCTCGTTGGCTTTTCCGGTGTGTCCATTCCCATCTGCGAGGCATAACCTTATGCTGATGGTTCATATAATTCGATAATGCATACCCTTATGCTCAGTATGGTTGTGATGTTCTTTCTAATTTCTGGTGATGCTGCTGCTTTCTATCTACACCCACATCATTCTTCCTCTCTTTAGAGATCGCCACACCTCTTATCGTTAATCCTTTTGGTAAGATTCTCATATTTTTCCTTTAATATTAAGATTTTCTTCCATTGTAACCCAAAGTGTCCTTTGTACTCATCATCCATTTCGTCATTCTCTTTGTAGTTAGCTTGCAGACCTTTCTTACTCTCTTTATTACTCTTTAGGATACGTTGCTGTCTATTTATGTGCCACACAAATTTTCCTGGTCTAGAAATATCATATCTCACGCCCGCATGAAGTATTATCTTGATCCATTTTAAGTCCTTTTCATACCTGCTTTGTGGTATTCTTATCTTTAATTCATTTCTGCTCCCCCTTAATGCATTCTTGATATGCCACTACATCCCGAATTTTGGCCTCTTTAAGCTAACATCTTTTTTTCTTTGGAATTTTGACAATGCCGTACCTCATTTCAGGACTAAATCTGCTCTTTCCCTCTTTTTAAGGGTGTTCTTATACACTAGTAACTCTCAAGTATCAGTAGTCATCCGCCAACACTAACGATCCTCTAACTCTTTTGGTCTCTTATAATACCGAAGTTCTCTCATCGTATAGCTTGACTTATTTTCCTTTCTGCTAATCGAAGGCTTTGCATTTAAACGAAGTGCTTATGCATTACAGATCCACTCTCGCTGCCTTCTTTAAGGCCCTTCTACTTCTACCTTTTATGACCGAACATTTCCCGAATTATCAGGTTAATGGGGACATGGAATTCATCAAAACATTTTACGGAACGTTTGGTCACACTTTGCTCTTTTTATCCCTCGTCTTCCTCCACGACTATTATCACTGAAATTCTTCTTACTCTGAGTTTCCAATTTCACTTTACGTCTACAATATAGAATTTAGAGTTAATATGCTACACCCCACTTCCACTATCAATCCCTTTATTCACTTAGCTTACTTATCCAAAATTTTCTTTGACTACTTATTTGCATCCCACCTATGCGTTGTAGTTCTTCCAGTGTTCTGCCACTTTTTGTTTGTGTCGTGAAATCCTTGCTAATATACTCTCTTCTTTCTTCTCCTTCTTGCCGTTAAGGCTAGTCTATACTCACGAATATTTCCCATACATCCTTCTATTTCCTTTATAATCGAATCTCGGTGTTCCTTATCCTCATCCTATGTCATTGATGTACTACCTCCTGGTTAGCTTTGTTAATTCATTATCCTCTCGCTTGTCCTTGGTGATTGCTCAATTTTTCTTTTCTTCCCTTCTTCTTCTCTCATCTCCTTTTGACCAACCCATTAGTATACCTTTCCTACTTTCATCCTCAAGCCTTCCTTGAGTTCCTTCCTCCTTGAGCGCCCTTCTCCACTTGTTATTTTATAGTATTGACCCTGAAGTTCGTGAAATATTCCTTTAAACGTGCAAATCCGTTCTATTCTTAAATCATCTTTTAGGAAAGCTTCTCCGTTTCCGAGGCAACCGTGTCAGTATAACCACACATTTATCCCTTTATGTACCTCTCGAGAGCTGAAAATCTCTTAGTATCATTGAAAGGCTTGATCATTATCTCTCTTACTTCACATCCCTATTTATGGTTATTGTCCTTTAATCCCACTTATCGAAGTCTGTTCTCTGACCCCACACATTCATCTTTTGTTCCTTGTACTTTTTCCTTTGCGCTAGACATTCTAATCTTCTACTTCCTATATACTCACTTTCTTCCTTTCCCTGATGTTATTGCATTAGGACTTTCCAACTCTAACTTGTAGTGAAAATAACATCAACTTACCTTGTAACATTTGTCACTTGAACTTCACTACCCTATCAGATTAATGCCTTCAGTATATAGCAACGTCGGTTGTGGGGACACACATACCGGTTGGCGCGGCCACATATGGGATGTCATACACATACATATATGTTTACTAACGCCTCGCTTACAAAGTATTCCCAAATGCTATTCGGACTCATCCAAATTCTAGAGCTGTGATGCACCTTCTTTCTCTTTGTCGGTCTAGTCCGCCTCATCCTTCGTGACCTTTTAGGGCTTCCAACCACTCCGCATACTCCAATTTCCCTTAGGCTACTCTAGCTTCTCATCTGTCTCTTATGTTTGAATTTGTAGGACTCTTAGTACACTTCCCAGGGGGGTCACCCATCCTAGTATTACTCTGACCCAAGCACGCTTAACCTTGGAGTGCTAATAGGATCCGGTGTGCTAGCGCTAGTACGATCGCATCCACCCTAATACATGACCTTTAACGCATGACCTAGAGCAAGTTAAAGTCCTAACGGATTCCAATAAATTCTCGTAATGCATCTCCCTCCGGATTAGAAAGGATCTCTTACTCTTCCGACTAAGCGAATGCTATTTTGGCCTTTTAAATCCTCAATAATCATCTTCAATCTGAATGTATGACCACTTTTCATCCTAAATTTCAAGATTCCCAATGGTGGCGAAAACACCTTGATCGTAGTTACTTTTAAATACTTTTGGTTATTGGTCCCTTTAGGATTTCCGCTCGCTGCTATTAAGTAATAACCTATAGTAAATGCACACACATAGGAAATTCCAATAAAAGACTCATATACCTATAGCTGATTGGTCCTTAGCCTGATCTGGTGGGCTATAAAGTGAAGTGTGCTCTTCATCATTGTCTTCCCACCGTCTGCTAGTCTGGCCTTCGTCATCACCCCTATCTGAAGTAGAAGGATACGGGTAATCCGGCAGCTCCTAGTTTACTGATGGCCAGGATAGAGGGCTAGAGTAATAGTAACACTTATCGAGGTAGCTGGTCTGACGTAGTGCTCTACCATAGGAGCAGCTGGTACGGCCTCGGGAATCTTCTCCTCCGGTGTCCCATACAAACCCTCAGACGGGTCCATGTCATAACTATCCTCCGACGGATCCTCCTCTATGGAGGTCAGAAACTTTAGAGGAATCGTCACTGGGTCCTTAGAGGGATCAGTCTCAATGGAATAGCTGAGGCTCCTTCTGTTCGGTCCCTGAGTTTGTGGTCCTAAATCTACTCTGGGGGCCTTCTTAGCACCCCGACTGTCCGAGGCTGATCTCTTCATCTTTTGTTAGTCGGCACTTACCTACAGGATAAAGGGGTCAGAAGCGATCTTTCCTAGACTCTGGCTCTATCACACGATCTAAGATAGAAAGAAAGGTCAATGATTCTTACATGCCCTACAACCTCCTGTTTATAAGTGTGGCCAGCTTTACGCCCATAAACAGGACCCTACCGGACACGGTCTGTAGATAATCCCTAGGATGAACTTCTCTGATACCACTTTTGTCATGACCCAAACCAATGAGCCGCGATGAGCACCTGACCACTACTGATCGAGCATCCCTAAACTCACTCCCACTCTGTACTAAACAGCTTGGTGGCCCACTTTGATAAATATTCCACTGGTACCGTTCACGGTAGCATTTATACGATAGATCTTATCTCAAAATTCCATGAAACAAACATATGGATATGTGTATGTAATGATACTACCAGAGGATGACAATGCAGACCAACTTGGTCACCGTATATACTGTTCACAAATATTGTCTACAAATTGTTAAGCTCTATATGCATCTAAAGGAGGTTAGTAAGTGAAGTAAATAGTCTAACTAAGCCCTATGTTATCTTAATTGTAGACTTGCAAGTTCGAGAGGTAGAAGTAGGACAATTGAGTATACTTCAAGGTATGTTAAGGCCATTCTTTCCTTCTTTTGGCATGATCCTGTGATATGATCCAACAAGTAAGTAAGCGAACTTCCACATTACTCTAGTCTTAGAAGCATTAGAAGTACTTTAGTCTTGATGCTCATGTACCCTGTTTATGAGTGATCCTTCTGTTCATGGATCTAGTCTTTTGTACTCAGCTCCGTGCATACAGTTTATTCATGCATTACATACTTTATATGATTAAGTACATTGACCCGTGACAAGAAGGCATTATATACGCGAATATTAGATATGTGTAAAGTATGAGAAGCGATATAGGTGTTATATACACACTACCACTATGATGATTATATTAATTACGGCCGTAGAGGAGCCGATATGATATGATGAGATGCCATAGAGGCTTTATAGGCATTGTATATGCACATACATCAGGTGTTATACACACACATATCAGGCGTTATATACGTACACACATATCGGGCGTTATATACACACACACATATAGATGGACGACCATCATTGATAGGGATGAGCATGCATATTATGTGCCCACAGAGGCATTGTCAGTTTTACAGATTTATGCGGATTTAGGCAGATACTAGTTCATACAAGTACATGCAGTCAGTCATTTCAGTTTATGAGTTCAGATCTCATCCATGATTCTTATGTAAATATATTGTTCTTATGCCTTACATACTCAGTACATTATCCGTACTGACTCCACGTTGCTCGGGGGGGGGGGGGGGGGGGTGCGGTCATGCCCGCAGGTACAGGGAGATAGATAGGTGGTCCAGCTTGGTAGGACCTCTAGATCTTGCAGTGGTTAGTACTGTCACGACCCAGCTAGGGGCCACGACAGGTACCCGAGGCTAACCACCGAGCACCGCTCGTTCTGTCGCTGATCTTACTCATTTTATGCCCTTTTTATCATCCTTACACCCATAGCGTAGGAGAATCATATTTCGTATGAAACGTAAAATACTTTCATATACATGTGCCCTTAGGCTATCAAAATAATATATATCTGTATATAGTAGCGATCTCGTGGGACCATCTAACCCGCACTGGTATCTACGAGCCTCTACTGGAGTACTGAACATAGGGACGGGACAAGACCCCGTCGTGCCCGGAAATACATATACATGGCTATATATACACAAAAGAATAATCATAAGAACCTCCGCGACAATGGAGGGCTTGCAATTAGCTGACAGCTACTACGGATCTGGATCGAGCTCTCCTCCCTATCTACCTGTGGGCATGAACACAGCGTCCAAAGAAAACGGACATCAGTACGAATATGGTACTGAGTATGAGAGGCATAAACAATGAAATGAGACAATGATGTAAAGAAGGTACTACTATGGAACATCAGAATCTGACTGTCAAGTATAAGAAAAACAAGTCATGCTGTCTTACTCATGCTCATCATCATATCATATATCCATTATGTATAAACTGCCCGTCCATATCGGATCGGTGTGATAATCATAACATGAGCCTGCGTGTAGGCCTCTCGCGTCCGGGGTAACATCTCATGCCGCCCACTAGTGGTGTCAGCCTAAGCCATTTGGCCATGGTGTATCATATAGCTGCCCGCCTTGGCGGTGACTGCCCGGCCAAATAGGCGCGGTTGTAATAATAATATCATCATATGCTCATCACAATATGCTTAGCTTGTCATAATACATACATAAGACTCAAGATCAACCATACTCTATCGGGGTGACGTAAGGTCGTGATCCCCCGATTGCATTATGGAACAATCATGGACATTCTGCCTCACCTTGAAGGAATTAGCATATAAGGTGAGTGTAAGGGATAAATAACATCATTAGAATCCATATACTTTAACTCATTACCTTGTGTAGCTAATTATAGACATAGGCTCATGGATAAGAAAGAAGTTACGCTATAGCATTCATGCCATTAGAAAGAAGGGACTAGCCTCACATACCTTTGTCGTTTAGCTAGCTATCGTGCACTTGTTCTCCTTCAATGTCACGTCGCTACCTTCACGAGAGGATTTGTATTAACATTAGTTAATCAACTATAAGAACGCGCTACTATTTCTAGAGAAATTTGGACAACATTTCCTTTGTTTCTACTACGTTTCCCGTATTCTATATCAACCCTCAAGCGTTCACAACAACATTCACAATATTGCAATCAACAATCGTCATTCATATACATTTACACAATTCACCATTTTCCTCCAATTTCTCCACATTTATGATTATAGCTCGTTATCGCGTTTCTCCTATATAATACTTATTTCATGGTCTAAACATCCTTTACAACATATTCATAACCATAGCGCATCAACATTCATGATTTCATTCAACTACCACTCAACCATGGCACTATTCACTCATTTTAAGACCCATCTTCTATGTTTTTCTACCATTCAAGCATCTTAGCTTTCCATTACCTCAAACAACATGATGAAGTCATGAAACTTACCTTAGATGATGGTGGAACAAGCCAAGAGTGGAATCCTTCCTCTAGCACCAAAACCTTACTTCACCTCTTTTGGTTTTCTTTAAGGAAGATGAACTTGAGCTAGGTTTCACACTCTTGTTTTCATGAATTTAGTGTTGTTGATCTTGGATTTCCCTTGATTTTCTTGTGGATTAGTGTTAGAGAATGTTCTAGAGGTCTCTTGACTTGTGGAGTGAATGATGAAATAAAATGAAATGAAAAGGGTCCCCTATTTAAACACAAAAGCTGACCGACCATCATCCGTACTATTTATAGGGACCAACATACGGTCCGTACTATTTATACAGACCGTATATATGGTCGTACACTCGGTCCAGTGGCCGGTGGCCTCCTTGGCCAATTATACGGTCCAACATACGGCTGGTACAATTTATACGGTCCGTAGGTTGGGTCGTATAATGCCCAGTGATTTCGTTTTTGTTTTCGTTCTCGTTGTCTCGTTTGATCTCCGATCCTTATGGAACCTTCATAACACTTGTTTAACACTTCAATACCAATCTAAAGGACGTTATTGCTTATCCCTAAGATCTCATTATACCATCACCAAATCGTTACTCGTTATTCTTATCCGATACACAACATATGGTTTGCTTTTCTTAGCAACTTTCTTCCCTTGCCTTATATGCTTTCGAATTCCCGTTTAGGGTCATCAAATACCATTTCTTTCTCGTCAAAGTTTCGTATTCATCATACCCTTCTTTGGCCTAATCGCTATACACTAACGGGGAAATTTCCAAGGTGTAACATTCTTCCCCCCTTTTGGAACATTCGTCCTCGAATGTTAAACACTCGAGATTCTACAAAAATTTCGCCAGAGTTTCCCCTGTAACTTGGCACTACCAACCTGTCACAACAACCCATAATATCATCGGCTCACAGGGCTACATCACAATATCAACATATCCGAGGCCACACACGACCAAAAGCATAAAGATAAAGCATACATACCTTACATCATTGGCGTTTCGTCTTGGATCTCTCCTGGGGGTTGGAATAAGTGTGGATACTTATACTTCATACTCTCTTCCGCTTCCCAAGTCATTTCTTCCCGATTGTTGTTTCGCCACAATACTTTGACCGACGCTATTTCTTTATTTCGAAGCTTCCGCACTTACCTATCTAGGATGGCAATAGGCACCTCTTCATAGGTTAGCTTTTCTGTTACTTGCACATCGTTTATCGGGACAATCTTTGTGGGATCTCCAACACACTTGTGGAGCATTGAAACATGAAAACTGGATGGACTGATTCAAGCTCCGAAGGCAAATCCAATTCATAGGCTACCTGACCCACCTTGCGGATGATTTTGTAGGGTCCAATGTTTTTGGGACTTAGCTTCCCTTTCTTACCAAATCTCATCACCCCTTTCATTGGTGACACTTTAAAAAATACCCAATCATTAATTTGAAATTCCAAGTCTCGTCGGCGGTTGTCCGCATAGGACCTTTGGCGACTTTGGACTGTCAACAACCGATATTGGATCACCTTGACTTTTTCTATTGCTTGTTGGATCAATTCAGGGTCCACTAATTGTGCTTCTCCTATTTCGAACCATCCGATTAGAGATCTACATTTCCTTCCATATAAAGCTTCATATGGAGCCATTTGTATACTAGAATGGTAGCTATTGTTGAATGCGAACTCGATAAGGGGTAAGTGATCATCCCAGCTACCACCGAAATCTAACACACATGCCCGAAGCATGTCTTCTAAGGTTTGAATGGTACGCTCGTCCTGCCCATCAGTTTGTGGATGAAATGCCGTGCTAAACTTCACTTGCGTGCCCAAACCTTCTTGAAAAGATTTCCAGAACTTAGCTATAAACTGTGCTCCTCTATCTGTGATAATAGATAATGGAATTCCATGGATTTGCACAATTTCTTTGAGATACAACCTTGCATAGTCTTCTGTTGAGTACGTGGTCCTAACTGGTAGAAAATGGGCAGCTTTCGTCAGTCTATCCACGATCACCCATATACAATCATACCTGCCACGGGAACGGGGTAATCCCACGATGAAATCCATGTTGATCACTTCCCATTTCCAGGTGGGTATCTCTATTGTTTGCAATAAGCCTCCCGACTTCTAATGTTCAACTTTTACTTGTTGGCAATTTTGACATTATGCTACAAATTCTGCTATGTCTCTCTTCATGCCATCCCACCAGTACATCATATTGAGATCATGATACATTTTGGTTGTACCTGGATGAATAGAATATCGAGAGCAATATGCTTCTTCTAGAATTCGTCGGCGCAATTCCGCCACATTAGGCACATATAGCCTGCCTCGGTATCTAAGAATCCTATCCATAGAAACTTCAAACGGAGACTTTTATTTTTCATGAGATAGGTCTCTGTAATGGCACAATTGGGAGTCTTCATATTGTCGTTCTCTTACTTCCCTATCCAAGGACAAAATTATGGAATCTTTGATACTAATACCTGCATCACCCGAATCAATTACACGCACTCCCAAATTAGCTAATCGGTAAAGTTCTTGGACCATCTCTTTCCTTTCCGGAGGGATTTCACATAAACTGCCCATCGATCGTCGGCTAAGCGCACCGGCTACTACATTCGCCTTTCCGGGGTGATACCAAATATTTACATCATAATCCTTCAATAATTCTAACCACCGCCTCTGCCGTAAATTCAACGCCTTCTATTTGAAAATGTACTAAAGACTCTTGTGATCTGTATAGATATCAACGTGCACACCATATAAATAATGCCTCCATATTTTCAGGGCATGAATAACCGCAGCCAAATCAAGATCATGTGTTGGATAATTCTTCTCATGTTTCTGTAATTGCCTCGAAGCATATGCAATAACCTTACCATGCTGCATCAATATGCATCCCAATCCGACACCGGAAGCGTCACAATACACAACATACCCATCTGACCCTTCTGGAAGTGTTAAAACTGGAGCTGAGGTCAATCTGTCTTTCAACTCTTGGAAGCTGCGCTCACAAGCATCGTCCCATTGAAATTTAGCTGACTTCTGGGTTAGCTTCGTCAATGGGGATGAAATAGATGAGAAGCCCTTCACGAACCTTCTATAATAACCTGCTAATCCCAGAAAACTACGAACTTCTGTAGGCGTCGTAGGCCTTGGACAAGTCTTCACAGCCTCAATCTTCTGAGTGTCGACTCGAATGCCATCATTGAAATAATATGGCCCAAAAATGTTACAGAATTTAGCCAAAACTCGCATTTTGAAAATTTTGCATACCATTCTCGGGCTCGAAGAATGCCAAGAACAATTCTCAGATGATCTGCATGTTCTGATTTTGTGCGAGAATACACCAGAATATCATCAATAAATACTATCACAAATAGATCTAAGAGAGGCCTGAATACGTTGTTCATCAAATTCATAAATACAACCGGAGCATTAGTCAACCCGAATGACATCACTCGGAATTCATAATGGCCATATCTTGTTCTGAAGGCTGTTTTTGGAATATCTGCTTCTCTAACTCTCACTTGATGATAACCCGACCTCAAATCTATTTTAGAAAACCACTTGTCACCTTGCAACTGGTCGAACAAGTCATCAATCCTTGGAAGAGGATATTTGTTCTTTATCGTCACTTTGTTCAATTGCCTATAGTCGATGCACATTCGCAGAGAACCGTTTTTCTTTCTCACAAACAAGACCGGCACTCCCTACGGTGATGAACTGGGTCTAATAAACCCCTTCTCGAGCAGGTCCTTCAACTGCGCCTTTAGCTCCTTTAATTCTGCTGGGGCCATTCGATAAGGAGGAATAGAAATAGGCTTGGTGTCCGGCAACACATCGATGGCGAAGTCAATCTCTCTTTCTGGTGGAAGACTCGAAAGCTCGTCCGAAAACACATCTGGGAACTCATTCGCTACCGGAACTGACTGGAAAGTTGGCGGCTTTGCCTCAGTGTCATGAACCCGAACTAAATCATAAATATAACCCTTGGCTATCATCTTCCTTGCCTTAAGGTAGGAAATAAACCTGCTGTCACACCCCAGTCCTGATAGGGCATAATGGGTACCCGACCCTTTACTTAGAGCCGAGTGAACCCGCTGGTTCTCGTTATATTCATAATCTCACTGGACTCTTAAATCAAAAAATGAAATGCATGATGAAAGCTTTTCAAAATCATTCTTCTCGTCCTTCTCAAATCAAGTAAAATCTGTAATCATATGAAATTTGAAACATAATGCATAATGATACATCGGCTTGCAGAGCCGCTTGCAAGACTGACATGCTATATACGTGACTCTGTCTGCAAAGTCTCTAACATAAATCAATATACTATAACATAGATACCCTGACTCAGCAACACTCCGGAAGGAAATGGAGGTCGCCAATCCAGCTGGGACATCCTCTAGCAATATCCTCTACTTATCTGTATACACTTGTGTGGCATGAAACGCATCCCTCGAAGAAAGGGGGTCAGTACGAATAGTGTACTGAGTATGTAGGCATGAATTGTAACATGGTAAGCGGTACCGAGCATAGAAAATAATATAATGAACATATGAAGAGAAAGCAATATGAAAGGGATCAACCTGTGCCACTGAATGCCCTTTTAAGGCCAATGTCGTGCAGGCTTAGCTTTTAAAGAAAACCATTCTCCATATATATCCATATATAATATCGTTTCCGGCCATTAAGGCGCGGTAATATATATATAGTATCTTGCCCGGCCTTTGAGGCACGGTATTATCTTGCCCGGCCATATAGGCGTGGTGTTATCTTGCCCGGCCATATAGGCGCGGTGTTATCTTGCCCCGCCATATAGGCGCGGTGCTATCTCCTGCTGATCAGTGGGAGGGCAATGCATTCATACATACATGTACATAAAATACATAAATAAAATCAACATCATCATTAGCATTACCATTGTCACCATATCATTCCTTGAAGAATCAACCATCGTAAGATGAAATCGATAATGTCATGGGAGTCTCGAGAATCATGAACTTAGGTGGCACTGGAAATATAATCATTATCATCGCTATATCTCACCTCGAAGGAACGAGTAACGTGAGGTGAGACCATCTACAATAAGTACGGTTAAGGGATTCATGGAATAGCTCAATATTCTCTTATCGTCATTGAAATCGTAAACTTGGAACCTTTAAACATAAAATCGTTCTCGTCATAGTCATCATTATAATATTTTCATTTTTGACATCGTCGTTGTCATTGAGAAACATATCCATCGTTGTTATCATAAGAGCTCACATCATCACAACCTTTGGTTTGGAAAATACGAATATTTTGGAAAACATTTATGGGTTATTAGGAAGGAAATCATGCCTTGGAATCTTAGACTTTTAACTTTTGATAACAAGGAAAATATGGGAATATTATGAAATCATAATGTTGGAGAATCATGCCTTTGAAAGAAAGGGACGATCCTTAACATACCTGTTCGACCTCCTATTAGCTACGCTTATTCGTCCGAGCTCGCAAGTCTACATTTA
The DNA here is from genome assembly GCF_019175385.1 of Lycium barbarum. Classification (NCBI taxonomy): domain Eukaryota; kingdom Viridiplantae; phylum Streptophyta; class Magnoliopsida; order Solanales; family Solanaceae; genus Lycium; species Lycium barbarum. Next base: position 78,232,078 of record NC_083339.1, on the reverse strand, counting down.
AGAGGAGTTATACTGACGTTAGACTCTTTATTGCACACTTGTTCCAGGTTTCAAATCAAACTATTCTATACTCTGCCGAAAATCGGGCAGCATCTCCCCTGTTTATATGCCTAGCCCAAAATTACAATTCAGCAACCAATCAACAACAACAACAATACCAACATCAACAACACTATTATCTATACCAATATATTCCATAACCATCCCACACGATGTTTTTCAACATACAACAACAATATAGATGTTATATCCCGTGTTTTTGCATATTCGAAAATTTCGAAATAATCGCGACTTGTAAGAGATAAGGCTGCATCTTGATTTTATTTAATATATATAGATGTGGTTTATGAAAAATGTTGATGCGGAAATATGGAGGAAGGCCAAGGGAAAAATTGGAAATTTTGGAAATTAGCTTCGGGAATTACAAAAATTAGCCACGAGTGATTGGGCTCAACAAAAAGAAAAAAGAAGAGAAAGAGGCCCAATTTATTAGGGTGGCCGGCCATGGAGGATAAAATAAGGCCCAAGCCCATGTAAAATTAAAGTGTTGAAATAAATAGACAAAAAGGGCCTTATACTTATCATTTAGCACTAGAACCTTCAAGAAAAACAAAGTTGAGAGCAAAAAGGGAAGGGAATTCGGCCAAGCAAGGAGAGAAAGAAAGAAATTTTAGGCCACCAATTCTTGATCCAAAAATTATAATCTTCTAGTATTCTCACTAATTTAAGGACCCTCTTCAACGTGGCATAATCGTTTAAGCAAGAAAACCCCGTTGGTGGCAAGTGGAGAAATTGAAGAAGAGGTAAGAATTTTTATTCTTTCACATGTTATGGAAGATTTGTATATGTTATAGTATGTAGAAATGAATGGAAAGCATGAAAATAGTGAATTATGGATGTGGCCGTGTGGTGTGTGAGGCCGTGTGTTGTGGAGTGAAGGGAAGGTGAATTAGATTCCATTTAATTTGTTAGTTGTGTCGTTGTGGTGTTTGTGATGTAAATAAGGGTTTAATGAACCGAGTCGGCATTGAAATTGGTTGTATGTTGTTATGAGAAATTATATGTTTTTAATATAGTTTTTATGTAACTATGGAAGTAGAGTTTTAAAAATGTGGATTATGGTTGTTGTTAATAAACTTAGAAGAGAACAATGCGATTTTGTTGTTTCGTTGCATTTGTAGTAGTTTCGAATGGAATATGGAATTGGCGGGATGGTTTGAATTCTTGAATAATGTTAAGTTAGTTAATGAATACGGAAAATGTTGATATTAGTTTGATAGTGTGAAGTTGGATTGGAAGTGTTGCATTATGTGGGAAAGGGGAATAATTATGCTGAATGTGTTTTATTGTGGTTGTTGTGGTTGTTGGTATTGTTGTGGGTGTTGATTGTTGATATTATGGCCTAGTAAATTCTCGGGGATGTTGAATTTATAGGGGAAGTGCTGCCGAAATCTCGGTAGACAAATATGGACTTAAGAATTTATTCTTAAAAGCTTGAAACTCATATTTGGTAACTATGACCAATTGTAGATTTTGGTGGAAACGGGACTTGAGTTTGGATGAACGTAAAGCGCAAATAAGGTATGTAAAGCTGTCCCTTTCCTTTCTTTGGCATGTCCTAGGTGTACTAGGTTCGGATTTGAGCCTCGTAGGTTATTCTGCTCATAGAAATGCGAGTCTGAATTTTGGTACTATTCATTCAGTACAATTGAATGATAATTCTTACACTTTGTTGGAAAACTTTTGAAACATCCATAAATTGCACAAATGTGAGAAAATCGCTTTGAAACTTCCACGGATGACCCCATAGAGTCAAATGTTTGTATGATATGTACGCCACCTTGACTTGACCCGAGGCGGGCCCACAATGCTCGAGACCTTTTGTATTGCTCCATTTGACTCATTTTTGTACGATAGTTAAAGGAAACTTTTCGGCTGTTGTCCCGACTACCAAAGGACAGTTGTTTGACAACCTCATTTTGTTCTATAATATATTTTGTTGTGTAATAACATTTCTAATATAATTGTTGCTTCGGTTTTCCAAAAATGGTTTTTGAAACGCGTTTGTGGTTCACTAATTATTTTAAAAGAATTAGTTTTGTACAAAGACATAAAAAATTTATTTTCAAAACCACTCCGAAGGGGGTGCGATGGCCTCAGCCTATGTATGAGCGTGCTATGGCCTCAGTTTATGTCTGAGCGAGCTATGGCCTCAGCTGATCACTGAGTGTGCCATGGCCTCAGCTTACGCCTGAGCATGCTATGGCCTCAGCTTATGTCTGAGTGAGCTATTTTTTTAAAAAACCACTCCGAAAGGGGTGCGAGGTTTCACTATCTCATTTCATTTACTACTTATGTTTACATTATCGTTATTATTATGCCGGAAGGGCATGCCCGAAGGGGCCATGATCATTATTATGCCGGAAGCGGCCGTCCGAAGGGACTGTTATGTTACTACGCCGGAAGCGGCTGCCCGAAGGGGGCTACTATTGATATTGTGCCGGAAACGGCACGTGTGTTGTGTTGTACTATTTATTTCAAGAAAGTGTGTTAGTGTGCAATACTTATTTTGAAAGGTCGGTTGGATTGCATTATTTATTGAAGGACTGTTGTGAGACCTGGTGTACACATTTATGTTTCTTCTAGCGACAGCTGCAGGTATTAGGGTTGCTTATGACCTTATCCCTCCTAAAGTATGCGATGCTTACCATTATTCTCGCTTTACATATTCAGTACATATTCCGTACTGACCCCCTTTCTTCGGAGGCTGTTCCTGTTTTGGTATAATTTTGTGTACACATTTTGCAGGTCGTACTCTTTAGAAGTCTGCGAACAGCGTGGGTAGTATGGGTACTGTTTAGTTTTGTCGGTCACTACGTTATTGTACAGAAATGATGATAGCCTGTTCAGCCAGCTTTGTCTTATGTCATGTATATATATATATATATATATATATATATATATATATATATATATATATATATATATATATGTGTGTGTGTAAATATGTAACACGCTTTGAGACGTTTCGAGTTACGTGTTGACTTTAACATTTGGACTTAAAATTTCCAGACATAGTTACAAAAAAAAATAAAAAAATCTATTGAACGCCATAATTGAGTACAAGTAGTATACATTGGATCATTGGGCAAGGTAAGCTCGGTCACTTGTCATGGCCCTGGGTTGGGTCGTGACAAAAGTGGTATCAGAGCAGGTCAGTCCTCGGCGTGTTCGCAGACGGTGTCTAGTAGAGTCTTGTTTATCGGTGTGTTGTGCACCACATCTATAAACAGGAGGCTACGAGACATTAATAGGGTGTCATTCTTTCTTTCATGAAGAAGATCGTGCGGATAGAGCTGTGTCGTAAGTAGTGTCCCTAATCTAATGATTTGTATGATTTCAGTGATGCCTAGGAAGGGAAATGCAACGGCAGGCCAGAAGGGCAAAGCGGTTGTGGATGAGGCAGCTAGCCAAGCCCCCAGATCTACCAGAGCTCAGACTTACACTGGGATACGCATTCGGTCCCAGAGTCCTCCTACTCCCCCCTCTTCGGAGGAGCTCAGAGTGGCATCTGATCCAGCACCCGTACCAGTGCCTCCAGTTCATCGGCCGGATGTTCAGAGTCAGGAGGTAAGAGTGATGAAGGATGCTATACGTTTATTAACTCATATACTTGCTACCCAGGCTGGACGACAGGATAGGGGCCACGAATACCCGGATAGGGCCGCTAGTGCCAGGGCCCGAGATTTTCTTACATTAAATCCCCCCGAATTTAAGGGCACGGACCCTAATGCTGATCCTCAAGAGTTCATAGATTGTATGCAGCGTACTTTAGATATAATGAAGGCGTCAGCTACGGAGTCTGTTGAGGTAGCTGCCTATAGGGTACAGGGTATAGCAATTAATTGGTTTCAGTCATGGAAATTATCGAGAGGTAGGGATGCCCCTCCACCGACTTGGCAGGAATTTTCGGATGCCTTCTTGCGCCATTATATGCCACCCGAATTGAGACGGGCAAGAGTTGACAGGTTCCTTAACCTGCGGCAGGGTAGCATGTCTGTTAGAGAGTACAGTGTGGAGTTTGATTCTTTAGCCAGATATGCCCCTTCTATTGTACAGGAGATGGAAGCTAGAGTTCATCGATATGTGATGGGACTAGAGCCAGAGTTGCAGGAGGCTTGTATGGCATTGGCAATGCAGCCGGATATGGATATAGCTCGCGTTCAGGCTTATGCTCAGGGGTCAGAAGATCGAAAGCGTCAGTGAGAGGCTGCCTCGAAGCAGAGTAGTGGGCAGCCCAAGAGGGCCAGATCAGAGGGTCAGAATAAAGGATCCACCAGAGAGAGTAGGCCCCAATATAGCGCACCCTTAAAGTTTCGAGGATCCCAGCGGGGTAGGGAGGCCTTCCCTAGGAAGAGACAAAATTTTCCTTATGCGTCGGGTTCTCAGCAGCAGGCGGGGTCAGGGCAGGAGGTGATGCCCCCTCCCCGATGTGTGGCTTGCGGGAGGCGCCACATAGGGCGGTGTCGACAGTGTTATATCTATGGAGATCCGAGGCACTATGCTAGAGATTGTCCACAAGGAATGGTCCATACTGTTCCTGGAAATTCAGCAGCAGCGTCGTCACCTTCCGTAAGGGCCCCCGAAACAGGACCCCAGACATCTTCCGGCCGAAGTAGAGGCAGAGGGGGATCACCTAGTTCCAGTGCAGGGCCACATCGTATCTATGCGCTAGGTGGGAGACCAGGTCCAGAGGCTTCACAGGACGCACCACCAGGTATACCCTTCTTTAGACAATCTATTAGTGGATTCAAACTATATATGGACTATCTACTACTACTGTGACACAATGTATCACGACATCAGTTAGAATATGTATCTAGCGGCTAATGGGGTGGATCAAGACAAGAGGCTTCGTGAGACACTTAGTTGAAACCTTAAGGGTGGAAATGAGACCATATCTATAAATCTGAACTAGGGTAAGCAGATAAAAGAGCTACTTGTGATGGGACCTTAAGAGGCCAAATCCAACATTCGAGGATGAATGTTTTAAAAGAGGGGGGGGGGGGGGGGGGGAGGATGTTATATCCCGTGCATATTCGAAAATTTCTAAATAATCGCGACTTGTAAGAGATAAGGCTGCATCTTGATTTTATTTAATATATATAGATGTGGTTTATGAAAAATGTTGATGCGGAAATATGGAGGAAGGCCAAGGGAAAAATTGGAAATTTTGGAAATTAGCTTCGGGAATTACAAAAATTAGCCACGAGTGATTGGGCTCAACAAAAAGAAAAAAGAAGAGAAAGAGGCCCAATTTATTAGGGTGGCCGGTCATGGAGGATAAAATAAGGCCCAAGCCCATGTAAAATTAAAGTCTTGAAATAAATAGACAAAAAGGGCCTTATACTTATCATTTAGCACTAGAACCTTCAAGAAAAACAAAGTTGAGAGCAAAAAGGGAAGGGAATTCGGCCAAGCAAGGAGAGAAAGAAAGAAATTTTAGGCCACCAATTCTTGATCCAAAAATTATAATCTTCTAGTATTCTCACTAATTTAAGGACCCTATTCAACGTGGCATAATCGTTTAAGCAAGAAAACCCCGTTGGTGGCAAGTGGAGAAATTGAAGAAGAGGTAAGAATTTTTATTCTTTCACATGTTATGGAAGATTTGTATATGTTATAGTATGTAGAAATGAATGGAAAGCATGAAAATAGTGAATTATGGATGTGGCCGTGTGGTGTGTGAGGCCGTGTGTTGTGGAGTGAAGGGAAGGTGAATTAGATTCCATTTAATTTGTTAGTTGTGTCGTTGTGGTGTTTGTGATGTAAATAAGGGTTTAATGAACCGAGTCAGCATTGAAATTGGTTGTATGTTGTTATGAGAAATTATATGTTTTTAATATAGTTTTTATGTAACTATGGAAGTAGAGTTTTAAAAATGTGGATTATGGTTGTTGTTAATAAACTTAGAAGAGAACAATGTGATTTTGTTGTTTCGTTGCATTTGTAGTAGTTTCGAATGGAATACGGAATTGGCGGCATGGTTTGAATTCTTGAATAATGTTAAGTTAGTTAATGAATACGGAAAATATTGATATTAGTTTGATAGTGTGAAGTTGGATTGGAAGTGTTGCATTATGTGGGAAAGGGGAATAATTATGTTGAATGTGTTTTATTGTGGTTGTTGGTATTGTTGTGGGTGTTGATTGTTGATATTATGGCCTAGTAAATTCTCGGGGATGTTGAATTTATAGGGGAAGTGCTGCCCAAATCTCGGTAGACAAATATGGACTTAAGAATTTATTCTTAAAAGCTTGAAACTCATATTTGGTAACTATGACCAATTGTAGATTTTGGTGGAAACGGGACTTGAGTTTGGACGAACGTAAAGCGCAAATAAGGTATGTAAAGCTGTCCCTTTCCTTTCTTTGGCATGTCCTAGGTGTACTAGGTTCGGATTTGAGCCTCGTAGGTTTTTCTGCTCATAGAAATGCGAGTCTGAATTTTGGTACTATTCATTCAGTACAATTGAATGATAATTCTTACACTTTGTTGGAAAACTTTTCAAACATCCATAAATTGCACAAATGTGAGAAAATCGCTTTGAAACTTCCACGGATGACCCCATAGAGTCAAATATTTTTAAGATATGTACGCCACCTTGACTTGACCCGAGGCGGGCCCACAATGCTCGAGACCTTTTGTATTGCTCCATTTGACTCATTTTTGTCCGATAGTTAAAGGAACCTTTTCGGCTGTTGTCCCGACTACCAAAGGACAGTTGTTTGACTACCTCATTTTGTTCTATAATATATTTTGTTGTGTAATAACATTTCTAATATAATTGTTGCTTCGGTTTTCCAAAAATGGTTTTTGAAACGCATTTGTGGTTCACTAATTATTTTAAAAGAATTAGTTTTGTACAAAGACATAAAAAATTTATTTTCAAAACCACTCCGAAGGGGGTGCGATGGCCTCAGCCTATGTATGAGCGTGCTATGGCCTCAGTTTATGTCTGAGCGAGCTATGGCCTCAACTGATCACTGAGTGTGCTATGGCCTCAGCTTACGCCGGAGCGTGCTATGGCCTCAGCTTATGTCTGAGTGAGCTATTTTTTTTAAAAACCACTCCGAAAGGGGTGCGAGGTTTCACTACCTCATTTCATTTACTACTTATGTTTACATTATCGTTATTATTATGCCGGAAGGGCATGCCCGAAGGGGCCATGATCATTATTATTCCGGAAGCGGCCGTCCGAAGGGACTGTTATGTTACTACGCCGGAAGCGGCTGCCCGAAGGGGGCTACTATTGATATTGTGCCGGAAGCGGAACGTGTGTTGTGTTGTACTATTTATTTCAAGAAAGTGTGTTAGTGTGCAATACTTATTTTGAAAGGTCGGTTGGATTGCATTATTTATTGAAGGACTGTTGTGAGACCTTGTGTACACATTTATGTTTCTTCTAGCGACAGCTGCAGGTATTAGGGTTGCTTATGACCTTATCCCTCCTAAAGTATGCGATGCTTACCATTATTCTCGCTTTACATATTCAGTACATATTCCGTACTGACCCCATTTCTTCGTAGGCTGTTCCTGTTTTGGTATAATTTTGTGTACACATTTTGCAGGTCGTACTCTTTAGAAGTCTGCGAACAGCGTGGGTAGTATGGGTACTGTTTAGTTTTGTCGGTCACTACGTTATTGTACAGAAATGGTGATAGCCTGTTCAGCCAGCTTTGTCTTATGTCATGTATATATATATATATGTGTGTGTGTATATATGTAACACGCTTTGAGACGTTTTGAGTTACGTGTTGACTTTAACATTTGGACTTAAAATTTCCAGACATAGTTACAAAAAAAAAAATCTATTGAACGCCATAATTGAGTACAAGTAGTATACATTGGATCATTGGGCAAGGTAAGCTCGGTCACTTGTCATGGCCCTGGGTTGGGTCGTGACAAAAGTGGTATCAGAGCAGGTCAGTTCTCGGCGTGTTCGCAGACGGTGTCTAGTAGAGTCTTGTTTATCGGTGTGTTGTGCACCACATCTATAAACAGGAGGTTACGAGACATTAATAGGGTGTCATTCTTTCTTTCATGAAGAAGATCGTGCGGATAGAGCTGTGTCGTAAGTAGTGTCCCTAATCTAATGATTTGTATGATTTTAGTGATGCCTAGGAAGGGAAAAGCAACGGCAGCCCAGAAGGGCAAAGCGGTTGTGGATGAGGCAGCTAGCCAAGCCCCCAGATCTACCAGAGCTCATACTTACACTGGGATACGCATTCGGTCCCAGAGTCCACCTACTCCCCCCTCTTCGGAGGAGCTCAGAGGGGCATCTGATCCAGCCCCAGCTCCAGCACCCGTACCAGTGCCTCCAGTTCATCGGCCGGATGTTCAGAGTCAGGAGGTAAGAGAGATGAAGGATGCTATACGTTTATTAACTCATATACTTGCTACCCAGGCTGGACGACAAGATAGGGGCCACGAATACCCGGATAGGGCCGCTAGTGCCAGGGCCCGAGATTTTCTTACATTAAATCCCCCCGAATTTAAGGGCACGGACCCTAATGCTGATCCTCAAGAGTTCATAGATGGTATGCAGCGTACTTTAGATATAATGAAGGCGTCAGCTACGGAGTCTGTTGAGCTAGCTGCCTATAGGTTACAGGGTATAGCAATTAATTGGTTTCAGTCATGGAAATTATCGAGAGGTAGGGATGCCCCTCCACCGACTTGGCAGGAATTTTCGGATGCCTTCTTGCACCATTATATGCCACCCGAATTGAGACGGGCAAGAGTTGACAGGTTCCTTAACCTGCGGCAGGGTAGCATGTCTGTTAGAGAGTACAGTGTGGAGTTTGATTCTTTAGCCAGATATGCCCCTTCTATTGTGCAGGAGATGGAAGATATAGGTCATCGATATGTGATGGGACTAGAGCCAGAGTTGCAGGAGGCTTGTATGGCATTGGCAATGCAGCCGGCTATGGATATAGCTCGCGTTCAGGCTTATGCTCAGGGGTCAGAAGATCGAAAACGTCAGCGAGAGGCTGCCTCGGAGCAGAGTAGTGGGCAGCCCAAGAGGGCCAGATCAGAGGGTCAGAATAAAGGATCCACCAGAGAGAGTAGGCCCCAATATAGCGCACCCTTAAAGTTTCGAGGATCCCAGCGGGGTAGGGAGGCCTTCCCTAGGCAGAGACAAAATTTTCCTTATGCGTCGGGTTCTCAGCAGCAGGCGGGGTCAGGGCAGGAGGTGATGCCCCCTCCCCGATGTGCGGCTTGCGGGAGGCGCCACATAGGGCTGTGTCGACAGTGTTATATCTGTGGAGATCCGAGGCACTATGCTAGAGATTGTCCACAAGGAATGGTCCATACTGTTCCTGGAAATTCAGCAGCAGCGTCGTCACCTTCCGTAAAGGCCCCCGAAACAGGACCCCAGACATCTTCCGGCCGAGGTAGAGGCAGAGGGGGAGCACCTAGTTCCAGTGCAGGGCCACATCGTATCTATGCGCTAGGTGGGAGACCAGGTCCAGAGGCTTCACAGGACGCACCACCAGGTATACCCTTCTTTAGACAATCTATTAGTGGATTCAGACTATATATGGACTATCTACTACTACTGTGACACAATGTATCACGACATCAGTTAGAATATGAATCTAGCGGCTAATGGGGTGGATCAAGACAAGAGGCTTCGTGAGACACTTAGTTGAAACCTTAAGGGTGGAAATGAGACCATATCTATAAATCCGAACTAGGGTAAGCAGATAAAAGAGCTACTTGTGATGGGACCTTAAGAGGCCAAATCCAACATTCGAGGACGAATGTTTTAAAAGGGGGGGGGGGGGGGGAGGATGTTATATCCCGTGTTTTTGCATATTCGAAAATTTCGAAATAATCGCGACTTGTAAGAGATAAGGCTGCATCTTGATTTTATTTAATATATATAGATGTGGTTTATGAAAAATGTTGATGCGGAAATATGGAGGAAGGCCAAGGGAAAAATTGGAAATTTTGGAAATTAGCTTCGGGAATTACAAAAATTAGCCACGAGTGATTGGGCTCAACAAAAAAAAAAAAGAGAAAGAGGCCCAATTTATTAGGGTGGCCGGCCATGGAGGATAAAATAAGGCCCAAGCCCATGTAAAATTAAAGTCTTGAAATAAATAGACAAAAAGGGCCTTATAATTATCATTTAGCACTAGAACCTTCAAGAAAAACAAAGTTGAGAGCAAAAAGGGAATGGAATTCGGCCAAGCAAGGAGAGAAAGAAAGAAATTTTAGGCCACCAATTCTTGATCCAAAAATTATAATCTTCTAGTATTCTCACTAATTTAAGGACCCTCTTCAACGTGGCATAATCGTTTAAGCAAGAAAACCCCGTTGGTGGCAAGTGGAGAAATTGAAGAAGAGGTAAGAATTTTTATTCTTTCACATGTTATGGAAGATTTGTATATGTTATAGTATGTAGAAATGAATGGAAAGCATGAAAATAGTGAATTATGGATGTGGCCTTGTGGTCTGTGAGGCCGTGTGTTGTGGAGTGAAGGGAAGGTGAATTAGATTCCATTTAATTTGTTAGTTGTGTCATTGTGGTGTTTGTGATGTAAATAAGGGTTTAATGAACCGAGTCGGCATTGACATTGGTTGTATGTTGTTATGAGAAATTATATGTTTTTAATATAGTTTTTATGTAACTATGGAAGTAGAGTTTTAAAAATGTGGATTATGGTTGTTGTTAATAAACTTAGAAGAGAACAATGCCATTTTGTTGTTTCGTTGCATTTGTAGTAGTTTCGAATGGAATATGGCATTGCCGGGATGGTTTGAATTCTTGAATAATGCTAAGTTAGTTAATGAATACGGAAAATGTTGATATTAGTTTGATAGTGTGAAGTTGGATTGGAAGTGTTGCATTATGTGGGAAAGGGGAATAATTATGTTGAATGTGTTTTATTGTGGTTGTTGTGGTTGTTGGTATTGTTGTGGGTGTTGATTGTTGATATTATGGCCGAGTAAATTCTCGGGGATGTTGAATTTATAGGGGAAGTGCTGCCCAAATCTCGGTAGACAAATATGGACTTAAGAATTTATTCTTAAAAGTTTGAAACTCATATTTGGTAACTATGACCAATTGTAGATTTTGGTGGAAACGGGACTTGAGTTTGGATGAACGTAAAGCGCAAATAAGGTATGTAAAGCTGTCCCTTTCCTTTCTTTGGCATGTCCTAGGTGTACTAGGTTCGGATTTGAGCCTCGTAGGTTATTCTGCTCATAGAAATGCGAGTCTGAATTTTGGTACTATTCATTCAGTACAATTGAATGATAATTCTTACACTTTGTTGGAAAACTTTTGAAACATCCATAAATTGCACAAATGTGAGAAAATCGCTTTGAAACTTCCACGGATGACCCCATAGAGTCAAATGTTTGTAAGATATGTACGCCACCTTGACTTGACCCGAGGCGGGCCCACAATGCTCGAGACCTTTTGTATTGCTCCATTTGACTCATTTTTGTACGATAGTTAAAGGAAACTTTTCGGCTGTTGTCCCGACTACCAAAGGACAGTTGTTTGACTACCTCATTATGTTCTATAATATATTTTGTTGTGTAATAACATTTCTAATATAATTGTTGCTTCGGTTTTCCAAAAATGGTTTTTGAAACGCGTTTGAGGTTCACTAATGATTTTAAAAGAATTAGTTTTGTACAAAGACATAAAAAATTTATTTTCAAAACCACTCCGAAGGGGGTGCGATGGCCTCAGCCTATGTATGATTGTGCTATGGCCTCTGTTTATGTCTGAGCGAGCTATGGCAGCTGATCACTGAGTGTGCTATGGCCTCAGCTTACGCCTGAGCGTGCTATGGCCTCACCTTATGTCTGAGTGAGCTATTTTTTAAAAAAACCACTCCGAAAGGGGTGCGAGGTTTCACTATCTCATTTCATTTACTAGTTATGTTTACATTATCGTTATTATTATGCCGGAAGGGCATGCCCGAAGGGGCCATGATCATTATTATGCCGGAAGCGGCCGTCCGAAGGGACTGTTATGTTACTACGCCGGTAGCGGCTGCCCGAAGGGGGCTACTATTGATATTGTGCCGGAAGCGGCACGTGTGTTGTGTTGTACTATTTATTTCAAGAAAGTGTGTTAGTGTGCAATACTTATTTTGAAAGGTTGGTTGGATTGCATTATTTATTGAAGGATTGTTGTGAGACCTTGTGTACACATTTATGTTTCTTCTAATGACAGCTGCAGGTATTAGGGTTGCTTATGACCTTATCCCTCCTAAAGTATGCGATGCTTACCATTATTCTCGCTTTACATATTCAGTACATATTCCGTACTGACCCCCTTTCTTCGGAGGCTGTTCCTGTTTTGGTATAATTTTGTGTACACATTTTGCAGGTCGTACTCTTTAGAAGTCTGCGAACAGCGTGGGTAGTATGGGTACTGTTTAGTTTTGTCGGTCACTACGTTATTGTACAGAAATGGTGATAGCCTGTTCAGCCAGCTTTGTCTTATGTCATGTATATATATATATATATATGTGTTTATATATGTAACACGCTTTGAGACGTTTTGAGTTACGTGTTGACTTTAACATTTGGACTTAAAATTTCCAGACATAGTTACAAATAAAAAATAAAAAAATGTATTGAACGCCATAATTGAGTACAAGTAGTATACATTGGATCATTGGGCAAGGTAAGCTCGGTCACTTGTCATGGCCCTGGGTTGGGTCGTGACAATACACTTCCTTTCGTCCCAAATCAAGGAGTATAATCTCATCAACACATCAACAATGTTAGATACCATTTCTATACATATAAATCAGCCCACCGCACGGCAACAACATGTTCAAAACAACCCATAAACACAACAACTACAACACACCACTTTATGACCTTTCTCCATAACTATTTCCACTTTTCCGGCTTGCTAAACCTTCAAATAAACTAAACATAAGAGATACGATGAAAAAAATACCTTATACTTGAAGAAACCCAGCCACATCAAGTCTTTCCAACACTAAACTTAAGTAGAAGCAAGAACAATCACCTTTCGTGGGCTAGTTTGGTGTAATCTTGTTAAATTCTTGGTTTATCGGACTATAATGTTTGGGGGAGGTGTGGAAATATTTCTAGGACTCTTTGGAACATTATTTTGCTGAAATAACGGGGTTGATGTGGGTATTTATACCCCTCCTAGGTCGGTTTCACCGACCTCCTCAAGTGGGGCCCGCGGAGCCTTTTGGCAACTTAGAGTCTTGATCTTAAAATGACCATAACCTTTGATCACGATGTAGTGTGAGGGCCCACGACTTATGGTTGGAAAGCTATTTCAATTATCTACAACTGTTATTCTTGGTGTTTTTCCAAATTCCAAACTTGTAATAGCGTTTTGGCCCCTCCAAGTCAGGTCATCCGAAAACGTATCTTTAAATCATCCTTTTGGAGAGCTTATGCCAATATTTGGCTTAAGGGTCCTTATTAAGATTTGCTCAACTTTCCATGTACTACTCGTATCACTTTCATACGTCCTTCACAAAATCTCGACATGTGGGTCCCACCTTAACTTATGGTTACGAGGGCTATCATCGAGTAACGTGTTAACTGATTTACTCCATACAATCTCCAAATGTCATATATATATATATATATAGATATTCTTGTACTCAGATAATATAATATTCATCCCTAATCCTTGTATAACTCTGCTCTCCCTTGAGCTAATACTAAGCCTTCCACAGTCTTGATAACGCGAAATTTTCCAGGGTGTAACATCCTTCCCCTCTTAGGAACATTCGTCCTCGAATGTTAAGTTCTTAGGGATTTCTATGAAAGTTTCGCCAGAGTTTTCCCTGTAATTGTACCACTATCATCCTGTCCCAACAACCCAAAACATATAATCGCCCGACTGGGCTACAACATCAATACCCATACTGGCCACACACGACCAAGAAATCACTTTAGAGAAGCATTGCATACCTGAGGGTACTGAGGGCTCTGTTTGCATATCCTTTGGAGGCTGAAATAGATGCGGGTACCTAGACTTCATTTCTTAACTCTTTTATTGTCTTCAGTCATCTTCTTTCACTTCTTTGTCCACATGTACATGATCGGAAATTAACTAGCATCTCGCTCTTGTTCTTTCTCCATCATGGTAGTCTTGATTTGCCGTGCTGTAACTATTCATCAGCCTGTAAGTATTCTCTTTTTCTTGCTCCTTGTTTCCCTGCTAGTGGGAAATTACCTTGCTTATATACGGCGCACTCTTTGTGTTTACCTCTTCGGTACCATCTTGGGATTTTTTTTTTATACCCGTTGATCCAAGATATACACTGTACCCATTCAAATCATTGTCTAAAAATGTCGTCGTTCACCTTGGCGGAAAGTGCTCTCTTGAGTTATGTTCCATACTTTCTCCCTATGTCTTACTTATTGTCAGTTCGTTTCCACATCTTTCCGTTACCTTCCCGATATGCCAATATGCTTCAAACTCTAGCCCGAGCTAATAAATCTCCTTGTCTGGGGCTTGAAACGTCATAGCTCCTTTCAAGTCTAGTATGTTCTTCCCCTCTTATTAAGAAGGCCCTTATACACCCATAGCCTTTGAGTAACCGTCGCCTTCGATAATTATCTACCGTCCTTTACGATCTTCTTGGGGTCGGGGTTCCGTCATCGTATGGTCTGGCTTGTCTATCTTCTTGCTAGTTACAGTCTTGTATCCAATCGGAATACTTAGAATGGTTAGATCCAATTCCGATGCCTTCTTTTCCGTCTTTTCACACCTCTGTCTTTTTATGACTAGCGATTTTTCCGGACCTGCCAGTTAATGGGGACATCGAGATTCCTTTATGAAGTCTCCGATTATACCTTACTCTTTGTTTTGCTATTCCTGACTTTGCTTATGACATCTCTAAAACTTCTTACCCTGAGTTCTTCTTCCATTTATGTCTATATCATCATTTTGTCAATATTTCCGTACCCCTCCATCCACTACTAGTCCTTTCGCCCATTTGACTAACTTACTCATAATTCTTCCTAACTATGTGTTGGTGTTGTAGCTATGCATTCGAGTTTCCGAGTGTCCTACTACTTTTTGCTCTTAGCACGGAATTCTTACAATGTACACTCTTCCCATCCTCGTTCATCGAACCTTTATCTATCTTTCTGATGCTACGGCCGGGTGGTCTTCCATGCACGTTCCTTACATTTCATTCCATTTCCTCTATGATCAAATATATTGGTCTTCACGTGAATTCCCATTCCATGCCATTAATTTTTTAATCAATTGTGTCGACTCATCCTCGTTCTTTCTTCGATGAGTAATCGGTTTCCTACCGCCAACTCGTTAAAGTATCCTTCTTACTCCTATGGTTAAAGATTTCTAGTTACTTTTCTCCTAAACGTTCTCCTCTTCCTTCGACCAACCCATTAGTATACCTTCCCTACTTTCATGCTTAACCTTCCTCGAGTACCTTTCTTCTCTTGTTATTTGTGGTATCGGCTCTGAAGTTCGTGAAATATTCCTTTAAACGCGCAAATCCGTCCTATTCTTAAGTCATATTTTTGGAAAGCTTCTCCATGTCTGAGGCAACCGTGTTAATTTGACCACACACTTATCCTTTTATATACCTCTCGAGGGCTAAAAATCTCTTAGCATCGTTGCAAGGCTTAATCGTCCTTTCTCTTACTTCACATTCCTTGTCGTGGTCTCTATCCTTTTAGCCGCACTTATCGAATTTAGTTCTCGAACCCCACCATTCCTCTTTTGTTCCATACTACCACACTTTATCCCTTTCGCATGCCTACCTTTGAGTATTTACCCAAATAGTCTCACGTTTTTCCCGTCGCCTCTCTCGGAGGCTTCGCTCACTTATGTTTCTTACTTTTTACCTTCTTAACACTTTGATCTCCTTACCTTCTGTATTTTCACTTTCTTTCTTTTCCAAATGTCATTGCATTAGAACTCTCCAAACCTATCCGGTAGTGAAAGTAAATCAACTTACCTGGTAGCGTTCTTTTGTCACTTGCACTTTATTACCCTGTTCGATTAATGTCTTCAAGATACCGCAACGCCGGTTACTGGGATACACATACTGGCTGATACAACCATAGATGGGATATTGTATGCACCTATATGTACATTTTCAAATGCCTCGTTTGCAAGGTATTTCCAAGAGCTACTTAAACTCATCCTAATTCTAGAGCTGTAATGCACATTCTTTCTCTTCACCGGTCTAGTCTGCCTCGTCGTACACGACCTCTTATGGTTTCCAACTACTCCGCACACTCTAATTTCCCTTTGACTTTTAACTTTTGATAACAAGGAAAATATGGGAATATTTATGAAATCATAATGTAGGAATCATGCCTTTGAAAGAAAGGGACGAGCCTTAACATACCTGTTCGACCTCCTATTAGCTATGCTTATTCGTCCGAGCTCGCAAGTCTACATTTAAGAGGAGTTATACTGACGTTAGACTCTTTATTGCACACTTGTTCCAGGTTTCAAATCAAACTATTCTGTACTCTGCCGAAAATTGGGCAGGATCTCCCCTGTTTATATGCCTAGCCCAAAATTACAATTCAGCAACCAATCAACAACAACAACAATACCAACATCAACAACATTATTATCTATACCAATATATTTCATAACCATCCCACACGATGTTTTTCAACATACAACAACAATATACACTTCCTTTCGTCCCAATCAAGGAGTATAATCACATCAACACACCAACAATGTTAGATACCATTTCTATACATATAAATCATCCCACCACATGGCAACAACATGTTCAAAACAGCCCATAAACACAACAACTACAACACAACACTTTATGACCTTTCCTCCATAACTATTTCCACTTTTTCGGCTTGCTAAACCTTCAAATAAACTCTACATAAGAGAAAGGATGAAAAAAATACCTTATACTTGAAGAAACTCAGCCACATCAACTCTTTCCAACACCAAACTTAAGTAGAAGCAAGAACAATCACCTTTCGTGGGCTAGTTTGGTGTAATCTTGTTAAATTCTTGGTTTATCGGACTATAATGTTTGGGGGAGGTGTGGAGAAATTTCTAGGACTCTTTGGAACATTATTTTGCTGAAAAAACGGGGTTGATGGGGGTATTTATACCCCTCCTAGGTCGGTTTCACCGACTTCCTCAAGTGGGGCCCGCGGAGCCTTTTGGCAGCTTAGAGTCTTGATCTTAAAATGACCATAACCTTTGATCCCGATGTAGTGTGAGGGCCCACGACCTACGGTTGAAAAGCGCTTTCAATTATCTACAACTGTTATTCTTGGTGTTTTTCCAAATTCCAAACTGGTAATAGCGTTTTAGCCCCTCCAAGTCAGGTCATCCGAAAACGTATCTTTAAATCATCCTTTTGGAGGGCTTATGCCAATATTTGGCTTAAGGGTCCTTCTTAATATTTGCTCAATTTTCCATGTACTACTCGTATCACTTTTCATATGTCCTTCACAAAATCCCGACATGTGGGTCCCACCTTAACTTATGGTTACGAGGGCTATCATCGAGTAACGTGTTAACTGATTTACTCCATACAATCTCCAAATGTCAGATATATATATATATATATATATATATACATTCTTGTACTCAGATAATATAATCTTCATCCCTAATCCTTGTATAACTCTGCTCTCCCTTGAGCTCATACTAAGCCGTCCACAGTCTTGATAACGCGAAATTTGCCAGGGTGTAACACCTGCCCTTTGGCGATGCTGCATTACCTTTCCACTCAAGCACGGGCTCTCCTGGAAATTGAAATCGAACCACTTTTGTGCGGCAATCAACATTTGCATAGCACGACGCCAACCAATCCATACCCATGATCACATCAAAATCTACCATTTTCAGCTCAATCAAATCAGCTTTGGTCTGACGATCACGTATCACAATGACATAATTTTTGTACACCTGTCTTGCTATCACGGGATCACCAACCGGAGTGAGTACCTCAAAGGGTCTAATTGACTCGGGTTTCACCCCAATACAACCGACAACATATGGAGTAATATAAGAGAATGTAGAACTCGGATCTATCAATGCATACACATCACGGGAGAATATAGACAATATACCTGTAACTACATCCGGAGAGGAATCGAGATCCTATCGTCCGGCTAAAGCATATACATGGGGCTGAGTGGCACCTAAAGTAGATGCTTCCCCTCGGCCTGCTGTCATCTGGGGAGTCACCCTACCGGGCGTACTGATGAAGAACCAGCTGCTGAACCTGTAGGCTGAACTCCAACTATGCCACTCACCGATGGGAAATCTCTCATCATATGCCCCACTTGACCACAAGTATAACAGCCTTCCGAACCCTGATGACACTGTCTGGAATGTAATCTGCCGCATTGGTTGCATCGCGGCACTGGGGGTCTCCTCTGACTATAATCTTCCCTGAGCTGGGAATCTAAAGCCCTCGAACTCTGGCCCTGTCCTGAACGGAAGGAGCGATCAAATTTCCTACCTGCAAATCGAGGAGGTGCACTCGTCACTGACTGGCTTGAGTACCCAGAATATGTCTGCCTTGATCCCCCTCTATGATAACTGCTAGCTCCCATGGATCTGGCCCTCTTGCCTTGCCTTCTATCGATATCACGGTTGCCTCTTTGTTGTTGTTGTTGTCTCCCCTCCACATTCTGTGCATGGGCCTGTATTCGGGAAATATCCATCCTGTCTTGTAAGGAAGCTGTCAAATAATCTCTGAATAGATGTGGCCCTAGGCCACTCACAAATCTGTGTACCCGATCTGCCATGTCGGCCACCAAAGTCGGAGCATATCTAGCCAAATAATTACATTGCATGCTATACTCCCGGGCACTCATGTTTCCTTGCCTCAAATTTAAAAATCTGTCCGCTCTAGCTCGGCGGACTTCGGGTGGCAAATAGTGACGAATAAAAGCATCTACAAACTCTTGCCAAACCGGGGGAGGCGTGTTCTCTCCTCTTGATAATACCCAGTTGTACCATAACACCGCCACATCCCGGAGTCTATAAGATGCCAACTCCACGGATTCGGTCTCGGAAGCATGAACAATCTTCAATGTTCTCAACATTTCATCAATGAATCCTTGTGGGTCTTCCTTCGGCTTTGACCCGAAGAAATCCGGAGGATTTAGGCTCATAAAATCACGGGCCTTGGTACTTGCTTCCCTGTCACTTGAACCTATATTTTGTCGTTGTGCCTGTGCGGTAACCAATTGTGTCAATAACTTGATGGCCTCGGTCATTTGTTGACCCGAAGCAGCCGGCGGAGGAATTGGAGCTGGGGCTCCTCCTTGTTTTCCCACATTGGGCGGGGTAGAGGAAGTATTAGATGGGGCCTCGTTATGCGATTCGCCTTCATCTATATTCATCGGAGGCTCTCTTTCTACCCGCCTCTTTGCTGTAGTCTTGCCCTTCTGGGCAGCTGTAGCTTTTCCCTTTGGCGGCATTCTGAAATCATAACACACTATTAGGGAGGATAAAATCTTACACATGGCTCTATCGCATGATCTCATAGAAGAAGGATGGTCATTTTTCCTCAATGCCCTGTTTATTGATGTGGCGCGCAACGGACCATAAACAAAACTCTACTAGACACGGCTCGTAGACACTTCCTAGGACCGAACTGCTCTGATACCACTTTTGTCACGACCCAGCTAGGGGCCGCGACGGGTACCCGGGGCTAACCACCGAGCACCGCTCGTTCTGTCGCTCATCTTACTCATTTTATGCCCTTTTTATCATCCTTATACCTATAGCGTAGGAGAATCATATTTCGTATGAAACATAAAATGCTTTCATATACATGTGCCCTTAGGCTATCAAAATAATATATATCTGTATACAGTAGCGATCTTGTGGGACCATCTAACCCGCACTGGTATCTACGAGCCTCTACTGGAGTACTGAACATAGGGACGGGACAAGACCCCGTCGTGCCCGAAAATACATATACATGGCTATATATACACAAAAGAATAATCATCATAACCTCCGCGACAATGGAGGGCTTGCAATCAGCTGACAGCTACTACGGATCTGGATCGAGCTCTCCTCCCTGTCTACCTGTGGGCATGAACACAGCGTCCAAAGACAACGGACGTCAGTACGAATATGGTACTGAGTATGAGAGGCATAAACAATGAAATGAGACAATGATGTAAAGAAGGTACTACTATGGAAAATCAGAATCTGACTGTCAAGTATAAGAAAAACAAGTCATGCTGTCTTACTCATGCTCATCATCATATCATTTATACATCATGTATAAACTGCCCGTCCATATCGGATCGGTGTGATAATCATAACATGAGTCTGCGTGCAGGCCTCCCGCGTCCGGGGTAACATCTCATGCCGCCCACTAGTGGTGTCAGCCCAAGCCATTTGGCCATGGTGTATCATATAGCTGCCCGCCTTGGCGGTGACTGCCCGGCCAAATAGGCGCGGTTGTAATAGTAATATCATCATATGCTCATCACAATATGCTTAGCTTATCATAATACATACATAAGACTCAAGATCAACCATACTCTATCGGGGTGACGTAAGGTCGTGATCCCCCGATTGCATTATGGAACAATCATGGACATTCTGCCTCACCTTGATGGAATTAGCATATAAGGTGAGTGTAAGCGATAAATAACATCATTAGAATCCATATACTTTAACTCATGTGTAGCTAATTATAGACATAGGCTCATGGATAAGAAAGAACTTACGCTATAGCATTCATGCCATTAGAAAGAAGGGACTAGCCTCACATACCTTTGTCGTTTAGCTAGCTATCGTTCACTTGTTCTCCTTCAATGTCACGTCGCTACCTTCACGAGAGGATTCGTATTAACATTAGTTAATCAACTATAAGAACGCGCTACTATTTCTAGAGAAATTTGGACAACATTTCCTTTATTTCTACTACTTTTCCCGTATTCTATATCAACCCTCAAGCGTTCACAACAACATTCACGATATTGCAATCAACAATCGTCATTCATATACATTTACCACAATTCACCATTTTTCTCCAATTTCTCCACATTTATGATTATAGCTCGTTATCGCGTTTCTCCTATATAATACTTATTTCATGGTCTAAACATCCTTTACAACATATTCATAACCATAGCGCATCAACATTCATGATTCCATTCAACTACCACTCACCCATGGCACTATTCACTCATTTTAAGACCCATCTTCTATGTTTTTCTACCATTCATCTTAGCTTTCCAATACCTTAAACAACATAATGAAGTCATGAAACTTACCTTAGATGATGGTGGAACAAGCCTAGAGTGGAATCCTTTCTCTAGCACCAAAACCTTACTTCACCTCTTTTGGTTTTCTTTAAGGAAGATAAACTTGAGCTAGGTTTCACACTCTTGTTTTCATGAATTTAGTGTTGTTGATCTTGGATTTCCCTTGATTTTCTTGTGGATGAGTGTTATAGAAGGTTCTAGATGTCTCTTGACTTGTGGAGTGAATGATGAAATAAAATGAAATGAAAAGGGTCCCCTATATTTAAACACAAAAGTTGGCCGACCATCGTCCGTAATATTTATACGGACCAACATACGGTCCGTAGTATTTATACGGACCGTATGTGTGGTCGTACATTCGGTCCAGTGGTCGGTGGCCTCCTTGGCCAATTATACGGTCCAACATAAGGCTGGTACAATTTATACGGTCCGTAGGTTGGGCCGTATAATGCCCAGTGATTTCGTTTTCGTTCTCGTTGTCTCGTTTGATCTCCGATCCTTATGGAACCTTCATAACACTTGTTTAACACTTCAATACCAATCTAAAGGACGTTATTGCTTATCCCTAAGATCTCATTATGCCATCACCAAATCGTTGCTCGTTATTCTTATCCGATACACAACATATGGTTTGCTTTTCTTAGCAACTTTCTTTCCTTGGCTCATATGCTTTCGAATTCCCATTTAGGGTCATCAAATACCATTTCTTTCTCGTCAAAGTTTCGTATTCATCATACCCTTCTTTGGCCTAATCGCTATACGCTAACAGGGAAATTTCCAAGGTGTAACAGGTACGCTCCGTTTGATCTGGAGCTACAATCAGTTTTGGTATGCCCCTTTTGAGATGTGTATACATATGGGTATGACGGGGCCCCGTCCCATCCTTTCTACAGCTTTTATTCCAGTAGAGGTCTGTAGACAGTTGTATGTAGTAGTCAGACGATATAGCCTTGTCGGCTTCTATTCTTTTGTGTACAGTATATGTAGCAGCTTAGCTGGCTTGCACTGTTCTTCCGCATATTGTGTATAAATATGCAGATTGTACAGAGTTCTGATGTTTCCCTCTTATGAGATCAGTTTATGCCATTTATCTGCATTTGATGTTCAATATGTTTTAGATACGTGTTTAGGGGTGTTTGGTTGGTAAAGGTCAGACTCCCGTCACGGCTCATCAGTGTGGGTCGTGACAGAAGTGGTATCAGAGCAGGTTCGTCCAAAGGTTGTCTACAGACCGTGTCTAGTAGAGCCTTGTTTATGGGTGTGTTGTACACCACACTTATAAACAGGAGACTACTGGACATTTAGGATGATGTCATTCTTTCTCTCTTAGATTGTGCGATAGAGCCTTGTGTTAAGCGTACGCTTTCTAATAAGTTGTCCTGATTTCAGTGATGCCCCGCAAGAAAGCTACAGCTACCCAGAAGGGCAAGAGAGTGACAGGTGAGGCCACTCGCCATACTCGGCAGGCCATGTAGGCCGAGGATGAGATTCAGAGTGAGGGACCGTCTGAGACATCACATACCCCGCCTCCAGCACCAGCCCCAATTCCTCAGCCGGATGCAGAGGGCCAGGATGTATGGGATGCCGTACATTTGTTGATCAAATTAGTAGTCGCCTAGGTACAACGGCAGGGAGTTGGTGTTGACCCAGCAGACAGGGCTAGTAGTTCGAGGGTTAAGACCTTCCTTGGGTTAGGTCCTCCCGAGTTTTTCTGGTAAAGCAAAATATGGACACCCAGGATTTCATTGATGGTATGCATAGGACCTTGAGGGTTGTGCACGCGGATGAGGTTGAGTCGGTGGATTTGGCTTCATATAGACTCCGAGATATTTTGATACAGTGGTATCAGGCATGGGAGTTATCTAGGGTAGAGAATGCCCCTCCAGCCATGTGGCGAGAGTTCTCAGATGCTTTTCTTCGCCATTATTTACCTCTAGAGGTCTGACGGGCCCGAGCAGATAGGTTTCTATGTATTGAGCAGGGCAGTATGAATGTGCAAGAGTATTGTGTACATTTCGATTCCTTGACTAGATATGCCCTAGCCATAGTGGCTGAGATGTAGGATAGAGTTCATTGCTTTATGGCCGGTCTAGGGCCACATTTGATAGATGAGTGCACAACTGCTGCATTACAGCTAGGCATGGACATCTCCCGTATACAGGCTTATGCACAAAATTTGGAGGATCGTAAACGTCAGCAGAGGATAGAGTGTGAGCCTGACCGGAGCCGTGGTAAGAGGGCTAGATCTTTTGATATGGTTGGTGAGTTTAGGGGAGGCCAGAGGTGGCGGCATTCCAGATATTCTTATCAGCCGGCGGGGAGTGCACCTCTATGTTTTCCAAGTCCGAGGTTCGACCGGTCTTGTTATTCCGGAGCGGGCCAGAGTTCTAGAGCATCAGGCTCTCTGTACCGACCAGAGTCAGGTCAGATGAGGCTCCTTTTTCCATGATGTACCCAGTGTGGCAAGTTACATGCAGGTCAGTATCGACTGGGTTCAGATGGATGCTATAATTGTGGGCAGTCAGGCCACAGGATGAGAGAGTGCCCGATGGGGGTTGGTATAGGTATGGTTCAGCCTACAGGGTCTGTGGCTAGCTTTTCTTCTGCAGTACGCCCTACAGGGCAAGTTTTTCAGACGCTAGTAGGGAGAGGTAAGGGGAGGAGTGGAGCATCCAGCTCGAGCGGTCCTCAGCACCGCATGTATGCATTGGCTGGTAGACAGGACCGCGAGACATCTTCTGTTGTTGTTACAGGTATACTATCAGTTTCCTCCCATGATGTTTATGCACCGTTATATCCAGGTTCCACTTTATCGTATGTTACTCCCTTTGTTGCAGGAAAATTTGGGATAGAGCCCGAGCTGATTAAACCTTTGAGGTGTCTACACCAGTTGGTGATCCGATTATAGCTAGGCGAGTGTACCGAGACTATGTTGTTATAGTTTATGACCACCATACCATAGCAGATCTGATTAAGTTAGATATGATTGATTTTGATGTTATTATGGGAATGGACTGGTTAGCTTCTTGTTATGCTAACATTGATTGTAGAGCAAAGATGGTTCGATTTCAGTTTCTAGGTGAGCCAGTCCTAGAGTGGGAGGGCAATGCTGCTTCGCCTAGGGGTAGGTTTATTTCCTACCTTAAGGCAAAAAGAATGATCAGAAAAGGGTATATTTTTCACCTAGTTCGAGTTCAAGATGTGCAAGTAGAGTCGCAGACTGTTCAGTCTGTCCATCTGGTTAATGAGTTCACAGAAGTATTTCCAGATGAGATTCCAGGCATTCCCTCAGAGAGGGAGATTGATTTTGCTATTGACCTATTGCCAGACACTCAGCCAATATCTATCCCGCCTTATAGGATGGCACTCGCGGAGTTGAAAGAGTTGAAGGAACAGTTAAAGGATTTTCTTGAGATGGGCTTTATCAGGCCTAGTACATCACCGTAAGGAGCGCCGGTGTTATTTGTAAGAAAGAAGGATGGCTCTTTTCGAATGTGTATTGATTATAGTAAATTGAATAGAGTGACTGTAAAGAATAAGTATCCGCTCCCGATGATCGATGATTTATTCGATCAGTTGCAAGGCGCTAAATATTTCTCAAAGATAGACTTGAGATCAGGATATCACCAGGTCAGGGTCAAGGAAGAGGAGATTCCGAAGATGGCATTCCGGACTAGATATGGCCACTATGAGTTTCGTGTTACATCGTTCGGGCTAACTAATGCCCCAGCTGTATTCATGAATTTGATGAATCGTGTATTTAGACCCTTTCTAGATTTATTCGTGATTGTGTTCATAGATGATATTTTAGTTTATTCGCCGTCAGAGGCTGATCATGCAGAACATCTGTCACGACCCGTCTAGAGGGCCGCGACAAGCGCCCGGTGCTAGCCCACCCGGGTGCCCCTTGGCTTACACTTATACTTACATCTAGGTAAGCCACATAATTTAACATACTTATTTTCATTCACCATGCTAGTCCCATTGGACAACAATGCCTTTATATCATAATTGGCATCTATGCCACATCAATGTACATGAGCCGACAAGGCTAATCAAAATGATTTACAAAATATAGGCCAACAAGGCCAGACATATCTAACCATATACACGTGACTACGAGCCTCTAATGAGAGAATAACACATCACATAAGCGGAACAGGACCCCGCTATGCCCATAATTATGTACACAAAAGAATAAGTACCCAAAAGCTATGGCTCCAAATGAAATGGAGCTCTGCTAGGTGGTCTCTGAGAATACCGCTATGGATCGAGCCTTCCTCCCTTTGCACCTGCGGGCATGACGCAGCGTCCATAAACAAAAGGACGTCAGTACAAAAAATGTACTGAGTATGTAAAGTATGACCAATACCAATGTAGAAGCATAATGAACATCATAAGAAATAGCACAAGATGGGAGATGGTAATATTATCGCCATGGGCACTTACTTGCCCTTCATAGAAACTTTCCATTATAATGTGTGTTTGTGCTCATACCTCAATATCCGTATCCATATTCGTATCCGTTCCATATTAGTACTCGTATTCGTATACATACCCTTATTCACATTCATATTGTATACATAATCATATCACATACATAATCATATCATATATATAGCATTTACATAACATACCCGACCCCGAAGGTTCGGTGTTTCACGTACCCAATCATAGCTAGGCTCGGTGGTCATACACACCTGGCTAACCAAGGCTCAGTGTTACACATACCTGGCCCTACCAAGGCTCAGTGTTACACATACCTGGCCCTACCAAGGCTCAGTGTTACACATACCTGGCCCTAACAAGGCTCAGTGTTATCCATACCCAACTGCAGTGGTGCGCGCGTGTTACGTAAGCATACATACATATACATCTATACGCACACTACCCGGCAATATAGGCTCGGGGTTTATAGTAGCCATACATGGGCACACATACATACAGCTCATAAGCATTTTTACTACTTTCATAACTATCATCATCGTCATCGTTATCGTCATCGTTATCGTCATCGTTATCGTCATCGCCATTACCATTATAGTCGTCATCAATATCATTATCACTATTATCATCATTCATCACACTTATCTTTATAGGCTTACTCGTCATACGAGGAACTTAGTACAATCGTAGCATATCAAGAATCGTGAGCTTAATAACTCGGAAGATCGAATCATTTATGAGACATCATAGACTTATGGAAGATTTAGATGTTTGGCCAAAGAACCATGCCTTATGAAAGAAGGGTTAGCCTTACATACCTTTCCGTTCAACTATTTACCACTTGCACGTTCTCCTCCGAAGCTCACGTTTCTACCTTCATTAAAGTCATACTATCATTAGAATTGATAGCTAGCATACATGACTAAACTAGAGAAAATCGAGGAACGTCTCCTCTATTTATACGACATTCCTCTATAGTGTATTTCAACTCTCAAACGTCAACAATACATTCACAATACTACAACAATAGTCATTATCCATCCACATTATCCATATTCTAGACTTACTTTTCAATCATCCATATCCATGGCCATAACGCACGACTATGTCCATTCACGTAGATTTGTCATCTCATGTTCTCAACATCATTTATAACACATTTAGATTACAATACATCAAGACTCATAACTCAATTCAAACTATTTCTCAAAATGGCACTATTCCACATTCATGACCCATTTTTCCACGTCTCTCTACAATCCAAGTATTTCAACTCTTAAATACCTTAAACAACATAGAAACATCATAAATATTACCTTAGATGTCATAGGAACAAGCCTTGTTTGATAATACTCCACTTGAGCAAATCCCTAGTTTATCTCCAATGAGATTTCTTGACTTGTATGATCCTTAATGGGTTTTCTTATACTTGATTCACTTATTTTATGTTGTTGTTCACTAGTAATCCTTGAATCCTTGTGGAATAAATGTAGAGAGAGGTTTTAGAGAGAAGGGGGTGTCATGTGGAAATGAAATAATGAACTTGGTCTCTTATTAATAACCCAAAATCTGATCTTAAATGAACAGTCGTCGAAAGTGCACAGTGGTCGTAAACACAGTTTACGGTCCGTATTCCAGTTTACGGACCGTATTTCGTGGTCGTATTTAAGGATGACAGAAACAGAAAGTCAGGCTGAGGACATGGTGGTTTATGACTCAGTTTACGGGCCGTATTTCAGTTTACGGTCTGTATTCCAAGTCGTCTTTAACCATTCCAGCATTTGATAGAAAGTTGAAGTTTTTGGAAGCTGAAATACGACATGGCAGTTTACGAGACCGTATACCACTTTACGGTCCGTATTTCATTTTACGACCAACTAGCCAGAATGCAAACCTGCAACTTTTCACATTTTCAAAACCTATAATTAGTCATTGTGGAGCATAACCTACCTTTCATTGCAATTGGCTTTGAAATTTTACCTAGGGTCGTTAAGCGTCATTCCCTTCTTATTAAAACATCATATACTCGTATTCCTTGTTAGTCTATTCACTGTACGTTCACGGGGGAATTCCAGAGGTGTAACAACATCTACGGACAGTGCTTGGAATTCTTCGACGTAAAGAGTGATATGCCAAGTTTTCTAAGTGTGAATTCTGGTTGAACTCTTTGGCTTTTTTGGGTCACATTATTTTAGCGGAAGGCATTAGAGTGGATGCCCAGAAGATTGAGGCTGTGAAGAATTGGCCAAGGCCCACGGCACCAACAGAAATACGTAGTTTCTTGGGCTTGACAGGTTATTATAGAAGGTTTGTTCAAGGATTTTCCTCTCTTTCAGCCCCATTGACCAAATTAACTCAGAAATCAGCTAAGTTCCAATGGACAGATGCTTGTGAGCAGAGTTTTCAGACGTTGATGGATAAGTTAACTTCAGCACTAGTTTTGACTCTTCCAGAGGGGGCAGATGGCTATGTGGTATATTGTGATGCTTCAGGCGTTGGATTGGGCTGTGTGTTGATGCAGCACGGTAAAGTTGTCGCCTATACTTCTAGACAGTTTAAGAAGCACGAGAAGAATTATCCCACCCATGACCTTAAGTTAGCGGTAGTGATTCATGCCTTAATGATATGGAGGCACTACTTATATGGTGTCCATGTTGATATCTATACTGATCATAAGAGTCTCCAGTACATCTTTAAGCAGAAGGACATGAGCTTGCGTCAGACGCGATGGTTCGAGTGGTTAAAGACTATGATGTGGATATTATGTACCATCCCAGAAAGGCTAATGTAGTAGCTGATGCCCTCAGTCGCAAATCTATGGGTAGCTTGTCAAAGAGAAGATAAATTGTTCGTGAGGTTCATCGATTAGCTAGCCTCGGAGTTCGATTAATAGATTCGGGCGATGCAGGAGTTACTGTTCAAGACGTAGCGGTATCATCCTTGGTAGTGGAGATAAAGGAGCGTTAGTATGATGCTCCTATTTTAGTTCATTACCGAGATACAACACCCCAGAAACAAAAGACACCCTTTGTGATCACAGGTGATGGAGTACTCAGGTATCGTGATAGATTATGTGTGCCTAATGTTGCAAGGCTCCGTCAGCAGGTTATGGGAGAGGCACATTACTCCCGCTATTCTATTTATCCAGGCTCAACGAAGATGTACCATGATCTCAAGGAAGTTTATTGGTGGGATGGTATGAAGAGAGGTATAACAGAATTTGTCGCTTAGTGTCCAAATTGTCAACAGGTCAAAATAGAGAAACAGAAGCCTGGAGGTCTATTGAGGGCTATGGAGATTCCGACATGGAAGTGGGAGGTAATTAATATGGACTTTATTACAGGGTTTCCCCCTACTCAGCGGAAGTATGATTCGATATGGGCCATAGTTGATAGGCTTACAAAGTCAGCTTACTTTTTGCCTGTCAGAACTACTTATGCAGTCGAGGATTATGCAAGGCTTTATCTTAAGGAGATTGTACGACTTCATGGTGTCCCTACAACCATTATTTCAGATAGGGGAGCACAGTTTACAACTAAATTCTTGAAGTCTTTTCAGCAAGGATTGGGGACTCAAGTGAGTCTTAGTACTGCGTTTCACCCCCGGACAAATGGACAAGCGGAGCGTACTATACAGAACCTTGAGGATATGATTAGAGTTTGTGTACATGACTTCCAAGGCACTTGGGATGATCATTTGCCTCTTATCGAGTTTGCGTACAACAACAGTTATCATTCTAGTATTTAGATGGCTCCTTATAAGGCCTTATATGGGCGGAGATGCAGATCGCCCATAGGATGGTTCGATGTCGGGGAAAATCAGTTAGTAGGCCCAGACTTAATTCAGCAAGCAGTTGATAAGGTGAAAGTGATTAGAGGGAGGTTGCTAACAGCTCAGAGTCAACAGAAATCCTATGCGGATAATCGGCGACGTAAGCTAGTTCGAGATAGGTGACTGGGTGTTCCTGAAAGTTTCGCCTATGAAGGGAGTGATGAGGTTTTGCCGGAAGGGTAAGTTGGGTCCTCGATATATTTGGCCATATAAGATCATTCGCACAGTGCGCACAGTAGCATACGAGCTAGAATTACCTTCTGAGTTAGAGTCGGTACATTCGGTATTCCATGTATCTATATTTCGTACGTGTATCGGAGATCCTTCAAGAGTGGTACCAGCGGATGATATCCAGGTGACCGATCAGCTATCATACGAAGAAGTTCCAATGGCTATATTGGATAGACAGGTCCGTAGGTTGCGGACCAAAGATGTATCCTCCGTTAATGTCTTGTGGAGGAATAAGAATGTTGAGGAAGTGACTTAGGGAGTGGAAGAGGCAATGAAGACTGAGTACCCTCTTTTGTTCCCAGTAGTACAGGAGGTTCTATCTGAGGAATCATCACCCCAGGTATTATTTCATTTCAGTTATCGTGATTGGCCATGTAAGGCCATGGTATTGTGTGTTATAGTATGTGGCCCTGTGTGGCATTATTTTGGGTTGCTGCGTGCAGGATGGATTGGTATAAGTACAGGGGAAACTCTGCCAAAAATTTTATAACCCAGGATTGTTCGAACATTCGAGGACGAATGTTCCTAAGGGGGGGGGGGGGGGGGGGGGGGGGGAGAATGTTACACCCTCGTGTTCGTAGTGATAGAACCTATGGTTTTCTAGTCAGGTATGCCCTTGGAATAGAGACTCGACCTCGAGTTTGGAGGTAGAAAATGCCTTAACCCGTATACAAGGGTACCAACAGATATTCCTGGCAATTTATAGAGTTAGAAGTTGAGTGAATCGAATCGAAGCGATCTGAACTGAATCAAAAAAATCTGAATGACACCACTCCTCGTCAGCGGGTCATCGACATGGTCGACGGACCATCGCCATGTGGTGTCAGCAGGATTCCATAACCTTGCATCTGCAGGGGAGGTCGACGGACCGTCAACACGTCGACGGGCCGTCGAACCGCTTATCAAACTGGACCGCTGTAGGCTTTTTGGCTTCCAAGTATAAATAGGTGGTTCACGACCATATTTCATATTTTTCTCATTTCAAAATCAGAAAACCCCTAACATATTCTCTCCGAATATTTTTCATCATATTAGTGAAGATTTAACAAGACCCGGACCCCGTAAATCCGAGATGGTGAAGAAGAAGGTTGCTTCTAGGATTTCTTCAAGGTTGTGAAGTTTAGGGAGTTAAGGTTGAAGTGATTCTTGGTATCCTCAACCCTTCAAGGTATGTAAATTATTTCTACCCGTATATTTAAGGTTAGTATCAAGAGTTTTAGTTATTCTAAGTAAAGAGGGGGTATTTGTGGAGGTGGTAAGTTGATGAAAGACAAGATAGTGACTTACGGTTATTTTAAGAGATGATTGGGAATGGATTTGATATATATGTATGTGTTGTAATCGTGTTGTGGATATTGTGGTTGACATTGAATCGAATGAGAAGTTGAAGAGTTGTAAGCTTATAAGGAAAATATTGTCTACAAATCTTTAAGCCCTACATGCATCTAAAGGAGGTTAGTAAGTGAAGTAATTAGTCTAACTAAGCCCTATGTTATCTTAATTGTTGACTTGCAAGTTCGTGAGGTAGAAGTGGGACAATTGAGTATACTTCAAGGTATGTTAAGGCCATTCTTTCCTTCTTTTATTATGATCCTATGATATGATCCAACGAGCGAGTAAGCGAGCTTCCACATTACTCTACTCTTAGAAGCATTAGAAGTACTTCAGTCTTGATGATCATGTACCCTGTTTATGAGTGATCCTTTTGTTCATGGGTCTAGTCTTTTGTAGTCAGCTCCGTGCATACAGTTTATTCATGCATTACATTCATTATATAATTAAGTACATTGACCCGTGAGCAGAAGGCGTTATATACGCGAATATTAGATATGTTTAAAGTATGAGAAGAGATATAGGCGTTATATACGCACTACCACTATGATGATTATATTGATTATGGCCGCAGAGGAGCTGATATGATATGATGAGATGCCATAGAGGCTTTACCGGTGTTATATACGCACATACATCAGGCGTTATATACCCACACACATATCTGGCGTTATATACGCACACACATATCAGGTGTTATATACGCACACATATATAGATGCACGACCATCATTGATAGGTATGAGCATGCATATTATGTGCCCACAAAGGCATTGTCAGTTATACAGATTTATCCGGATTTAGGCAGATACTAGTTCATACAAGTACATGCAATCAGTCATTTCAGTTTATGAGTTCAGATCTTATCCATGAATCTTATGTATATATGTTGTTCTTATGCCTTACATACTCAGTACATTATCCGTACTGAGTCCCCGTTGCTTGAGGGGCTGCGTTATTATGCCCGCAGGTATAGGGAGACAGACAGGTGGTCCAGCTCAGTAGGACCTCTAGATCTAGCAGTGGTTAGTATGGTCCATTTGATCCGGAGCTATAGTCAATTTTGGTATGCCCCTTTTGAGATGTGTATACATATGGGAATGACGGGGCCCTGTCCCGTCCATTCTACAACTTTTATTCCAGTAGAGGTCTGTAGACAGTGGTATGTAGTAGTTAGATGATGTAGCCTTGTCGGCTTCTATTCTTTTGTGTATAGTATATGTAGCAGCCTAGCTGGCTTGCACTGTTCTTCAGCATGTTGTGTACATATATGCAGATTGTACAGAGTTCTGATGTTTCCCGCTTATGAGATCAGTTTATGCCATCTATGGGCCTTTGATTTTCAGTATATTTCCGATACGTGTTTAGGGGTGTTTGGTCGCTAGAGGTCAGACTCCCGTCACGGCTCATCGGTTTGGGTCATGACATGGACGTTCTTTGTATTCGACTCTTTTCAACTTTTCCTTTTCTGCCTCTAACATGTTTTTCTTTTTCTTATCACACACATCACATACTGGACATTTATCACCTATCATTCTTTGTTTCGTTGATCAACCTTATCTCATTTTTCATTATCATAGTTTGAATATCTTTCTTTCTGCATCTCTCACTTTCTTTCATATCATTAATAGCAAACTCTTATCATGTAAACATTCGGTCAAGTTCAAGGATAAATAAACTGAACTGTAACACAGAACGTAACTGCAGTCATGAGATCAACCAGTTACCCGACAAGGAGCTTTAGCAAACATATCCCTTTCTATCTATTATCTCTAGGTATCACTAAGGTAAATAGGGCTGGCCTATAGTGACTTAAACCTTTTCCCGCTATAATCATCGGGTGAAATCTAACTTAATAATTTGAATTGGTATTACATGCATAGGCCAATACATATATATATCAAGTTCATTTCATAATTCAATCTTCCAAAAACATAAAAGGGCTAGTCAAATTCTTCTTACTTGCAAACTTCTTCTGGAATTCTTATCTCTTTAATTCTTTTCGGTATATAAAATTTCTTTCGACTCCAAGCACATTGTTTCCTCTTTGCATTCTCATCTCCTATCCTCTCTCTCATTTGCCATAGTATCTAATTATTTCCCCTTTCTGATCTAATGCATATCTATTAAACCTTTTCCACAATTGACTCTTAATTTCACCTCTAATGACCTCACTATTAGACCCTTTCTTTCTCCTCTTAATAATCCCACTTAAAGGTTTCCACAATTTCCCTTAAGTTCTCGAGAAATTTCGATAGAGTTTCCTCTATAATCATAATAATCCCAAACCTGCACACAACCCAGAAAATACATCTCAAGCCTTGCAAGGCCATATATAGAAACACATATAGTATACAACTCAACCACACAGGGTTGATTACTATAAAAGTGTGCAAAAGAATAAGGCTCGCCTCGTAAATCATATTTAAACACCCTTTTATAGAATTCCATCTTTTGCCTTCTAAAGATTTCATCAATCAACTCCCTTCACGGAGGTTTATGTACTCGTAAATCATATTATCCCCTTATTTTTGCTACACCTCGGAGAATTTCATGTCATTGTACGGTGGATAGACTAATGCAGTGTGAGAAGTATATGATGTTTCTATAAGTGAGAACTAGTATTTAATGGTTCTAATTAAGATTCCAAAGACGTTTGAAGTAAGAGAAGAAAGTTCATTAAGACAGGCCAAGTATACGTTGTGTTTCAAAAGAGTTTTGTAATGTACCGAGCTAATGATGAATTAGTAATGTCTTGAGGAAGAGTTATGATGCCCCTTAGATTGCTAATGAAGTGTTAAACAAGTAGGTTCCATAATGATTGGAGATTAACGAAGCGACGAGAACAAGATCAGAGAAAAGGTGGATTATACGACCATTTATACGGTCCGTATAATATTATAAGGTCCGTATAACCGTTACAGTGAAGGTCCATCACTGATGGAGTTATACGGTCACTTATACGAACCGTATAATGTGCCGTATAATGGTTACAGAAATGAGATATTGTTTAGGGGAGTTCACGGTCTCTTATACGGATCGTATAAGTTTATACGGACCGTATAAGTGTCCGTAGAATGCACAACGGGTCAGATTTTTCCCAGTTATAAATATAAGACCAGACGTTATTAGTTTCATTGTCTCACTTCTCAACTTCTCTCCAAGTCTCTAGAATTTTCTACACACTTCATCTATAAGAATTCAAGGGAGACGAAAGATCAATATCATAAATTCAAGGGAATCTAGTGTAAGAATGCTAGCTAGGGTTGCTTGAAGTCAAGAAACCTCTTTGGATTGAAGCTAGGGTTTTTCTCTAGTGAAGTATTTTCATCCAAATGCTATCCCTACACTATCTAAGGTAAGTTTTATGATCAATTCATGTTATTTAGAGTATTGAGAGGTTGAAAGACTTGGATTATAGAAGGAACTAGAAAATAGGTTACAAATATCAGAATAGTGACATTTTTTAGTAGTAGCTTAATACGAATCATGATTCATTAATGTTACAAACGATATTAAGAGTATGGAAGAAACATTATATGAGGATGAAGGTAATGTTATATTATGACCATGGATATGGATACCCTTGAAATGAAAGTAGGAGAATTGAATAATGTATGGTTGATGAAGATTGTTGAGTATGATATTATGAATATTGTTATTGACGTTTGGGAGTTGACATATGATATGGAGAAAGTTGTATAAACAATGGAGATGCTGCCTAATTTTCTCTAGCTTTAGTTCAAGCATGCTCATGTTATAGATTATCTAATATTAGTACGAACTCTTTTGAAGGTAGAAACGTGAATATTGGAGGGGAACGTTAAAGTGATAAAGTAGCTAAACGAAAAGGTATGTAAGGATTGTCCCTTCTTCTAAGGCATGACTCCTATGGCATGAATTTTCCTATCTCTCCATGATTTTCTTATATTCCAGAAAATGTTGATAAAGAGCTTCTCATAAGATAAAGATAAGAGATATGTCACGAATATGGTAATGATGACGATGACTCAAAGTCTAAAGGCCCTAAAGCTCATGATATGATGTCTCCACGAAGCTAATGCCCCTTATGCGACTCTTTGATATTATTCATTGTTGCTAGACCCACCTTATGATACTAGTCCCTTCAAGGTGAGGTATGATGATTACGATTAATCCATAATGGAATCGGGGGTTCTCGACCTTACGTCACCCCGATATTGTTATGGATTGTCCTTGAGTTCTAATGCATGTTTTATTACAAATGTATGATGATGATAAAATCACACCGTGCCTAGATGGTCAGACATGTCAACGCCAAGGCAGGGTGCATACGATTCCACCATGCCTAGATGGCTGGACATGTCGCCGCTAATGTGGGCTGCTTATGATTACACCGTGCCTAGAGGGCTGGACATGACACCACTAGTGGGCGGCGAATGATGGTTACCTAGACGCGGGTTAACGATGATGCTATAAGTGATATGTATGACATGTGGTTTCTTTTAAAGGTTAAGTAGGTTGTATCTTAACTTCATGTCCTATTATTTCTCTATTATGTTATCATTATTATTCATGCCTTACATACTCAGTATAATGTTCGTACTGACGTCCTCCCTTTTTGGACGTTGTGTTCATGCCCACAAGTAGACAGGGAGACGGCGCAGATCCGTAGGAGCTTATCAGTGGATTTACAGGAGCACTCCACTATTCCGGAGGTGCTATTTATGGTCACATTCTTTTGTGTATATATAGAATTTGGGCACGACGGGGTCCTATCCCGTCCTTATGCTTAGTACTCCAGTAGAGGCTGGTAGATACGTACACGTGGGTAGTGGAAGTCCCATGATGACATCATTGTATATTATATATAATTTTGATAGCCGATAGGCTTATGTATGTGAATGTATATACGTCCTTGGAAACGATATTTGTTTTTCCTATGGCTAGACGTGTGAAAATAGTAAATGATTGCAGGATAAGTATGATGAGCAGTAGAAATGAGTGGTGCTCGGTAGCTAGCTCCGGGTACCCGTGATGGCCCTAGTCGAGTCTTGACAAAAGTGGTTTCAAAGAAGTTCCGTCCTAGGGTGTGTCTACGAGCCGTGTCAAGCACAGTCTCGTTTATGGGAGTGAAGAGTGCCACACTTATAAACAAGAGGCTGCGGAGCATTTAGGAAAAATGACCATTCTTCTTCTTACTAGATCGTGCGATAGAGCCATGTTATAAGGTTTTCTCCTCTCTAATTGTGCGTTATGATTTAAGTGATACTGCCAAAGAGAAAAGCTACAGCCGCCCCAAAGGGCAGGGCTACGACAGAAAGGCAGATAGAAAAGGAACCGCCAACGAATATAAAAGAAGGTGAATCTCAAAATGAGGCTCCATCTAATACCTCTCACACTCCGCCTAATTTGGAAGATCAAGAGGGGGCTTCAGTTCCAGCTCATACGCCTCCAGTTCCTCCACCGGCTGCTTCGGGTCAACAAATGACCGAAGGTTTTCAGCAACTGACATAGTTAGTTGCTGCTCAGGCACAGCGGCAGATTACAGGTTTAGGCGACAGGGTGACTAGTACTCGAGCCCGGGATTTTATGAGTCTAAACCCTCCAGAGTTTTTCGAGTCAAAGCCGAATGATGACCTGTAAGGTTTTATTGATGAGATGTTTAGAACATTGAAAATTATTCATGCCTCCGATACTGAATCTGTGGAGTTGGCATCTTATAAACTCCGGGATGTGGCAGTTCTTTGGTATAATAATTGGATATCCTCAAAAAAGAAAAATGAACCTCCCCCGGTTTGGCAAGAATTTGTGAATTCTTTCCTTTGTCACTATTTACCACCTGAGGTCTATCGAGCTAGAGCGGATAGATTCTTAAATTTGAAGCAGGGGAATATGAGTGCCCGGGAGTATAGCCTTCACATTAATTACATGGCTAGATATGCTCCGACTATGGTGGCTGATAAGGGAGATAGAGTGCATAGGTTTGTGAGTGGCTGGGCCACATTTGTTAAAGATTGTTTGACAACTTCGTTGCAGGAGGGGATGGACATTTCCCATATTCAGGCCTATGCCCAGGATTTAGAAGAGCAGCAACATCCGTAAAGGGGTGAGCGCGATATTGATAGAGGGCAGAGTAAGAGGGTCAGATCTATGGGTGCCGGTAGAGACTATAGAGGGCAATCGAGGTAGTTAAATTCTAGATACTCAGGCCAGTCGGTGACTAGTGCACCTCCCCGGTTTGCAAGCAGGAGATTTGACCGCTCCATTTATTCAGGACAGGGTCAGAGCTCGAGAGCTTCAGGTTCCCAGTTTGGAGGCGATTATAGTCAGAAGAGACCACCGGTCCCACGATGTAGTCAGTGCAAAAAGTTACATTCGGGCCCATGTCATCAAGGCTCCGATGCTTGTTATGTTTGTAGACAGACTGGGCACGTAATGCGTGATTGCCCCTCGAGGTATGGTAGAGGTGGGGTTCAGCCCACCGGATCAGCAGCCGGTTCTTCTTTGTTTGTGCGCCCGGTAGGGAAGTCTCCCCAGACTCCAGCAGGACAAGGTAGAGGCAGAGGGGGAGCGTCTAGTTCAGGTGGCACCCAACCCCGTATCTATGCTTTAGCCGGACGACAGGATCTTGAGTCCACCCAGATGTGGTTACAGGTATAATATCTATATTCTCTCGTGAGGTTTATGCATTGATAGATCTGGGTTCCATGTTGTCTTATATTACTCCTCATATTTCTAATCGTATTGGAGTGAAACTTGAGTCAATTAAGCCTTTTGCGGTATCTACTCTGGTTGGTGATCCCGTAGTAGCTAGATAAGTATGCAAGAATTGTATAATTGTGGTATGTGATCGTTAGACTAAAGATGATCTAGTTGAGCTGGAAATGTTAGATTTTGATGTGACTATGAGTATGGATTGGTTGGGTTCATGTTATGCCAATGTTGATTGCCGAATGAAAGTGGTTTGATTCTAATTTCCGGGAGAACCCGTGCTTGAATGGAAAGGTAATACAGCGTCTCCTAGATGTAGGTTTATTTCCAACCTTAAGATAAGAAAGATCATAGCTAAAGGCTATATTTATCACTTAGTCCGAGTTCATGACACCGAAGCAAAGCCACCGACTTTTCAATCCGTCCTGGTAGTGAATGAATTTCCGGATGTATTTCCAGATGAACTCCCAGGTATTCCTCCGGAAAGAGAAATTGATTTCGCTATTGATGTATTACCGAATACTAAACCAATCTTTATGCCACCCTACCGAATGGCTCCTGCAGAATTGAAAGAGCTAAAGGCACAATTGAAAGATTTACGTAAGAAGGGGTTTATTAGGCCCAGTTCGTCACCATGGGGAGCACCTATCCTATTTGTGCAATAGAAAGATGGTTCTTTACGAATGTGTATTGATTATAGGCAGTTGAATAAGGTGACGATAAAGAATAAATATCCTCTCCTGAGAATCGATGATCTGTTTCATCAATTACAGGGCGCCAAGTGGTTTACCAAAACAGATCTGAGGTCAGGTTATCATCAATTGAGAGTTAGAGAAGAAGATATTCCTAAAACAGCTTTTAGAACGAGATATGGCCCCTATGAATTTCGGTTAATGTCATTTAGGTTGACTAATGCTCCGGCGGTGTTTATGAATTTGATGAATAATGTATTCGGGCCTCTCTTAGATCTATTCCTGATCGTGTTTATTGATGATATTCTTGTATACTCTCTCACAGAATCCGAGCATGCAGACAATTTACGCATTTCCCTTGGGATTCTTCGTACTCGTGAATTGTATGCAAAATTTTCAAAATGCGAATTTTGGTTGAATTCTGTAACATTTCTGGGCCATATTATTTTAGTTGATGGCATTCGAGTGGATACTCAGAAAATGGAGGCTGTGAAGACTTGCCCAAGGCCTACAATGCCTACTGAAGTCCGTAATTTTCTGGGATTGGCAGGTTACTATAGAAGATTTGTGGAAGGGTTTTCCTCTATTTCAGCACCATTGACAAAGTTAACTCAGAAGTTAGGAAGATTCCAATGGACTGATGCTTGTGAACGCAGCTTCCAAGAATTGAAGGATAGATTAACTTCAGCCCCAGTCCTGACACTTCCAGAAGGGCCAAATGGTTATGTTGTATATTGTGATGTCGCTTGTCATGACCCAGCTAGGGGCCGCGATGGGTACCCGGGGCTAACCACCGAGCCCTGCTCGTTAACTACTCTTTTATCGATTTTTATACTCAAGTCATAAGAAAGTCATGTTTCATTTGTAAACATAAATAGTTCCATATACATAATCCCTTTAGGCTATCAAAATAATATATACAATTATACCATAGTGACCCTGTCAGACCACATAACCCACACTGTGTATCGACGAGCCTCTACTGGAGTATTAGACGTATTGACGAGACAGGACCCCGTCGTGCCCACATATACAAATGTACACAAATGAATAGTCAAGCACCTCCGGAACAAAGGAGTGCTTTCAATCGGCTAACAGCTCCTACAGGTCTGGCTCGAGCTCGCCTCCCTGTCTACCTGTGGGCATGAACACAACGTCCAAAGAAAACAGACGTCAGTACGAATATTGTACTGAGTATGTAAAACAAGAATGAAATAAATATAATAGGAGGATCGTGAGCCATAAGAGGAAGATATAACCTGCAAGAATGTCATAAGCAAATACATCTCGTACATATATCATATTTTACATAATCATAGTACATATGTAATCGCATCACATATACCATCACATCATAACCCTCATCGTTAACCCGCGTCCGGGTAACCATCATATGCCGCCCACTAGTGGTGATCATGCCCGGCTCTCTAGGCTTGGTGTAAACATCGCAGCCCGCCTTAGCGGTGACATGCCCGGCCATTTTGGCGCGGTGGAATCTTATCATGACAAATCAATCATAACCCATCACTATCGGACATCCCATGAATGTATCATAATCTTATCATAGCTCAACACATTCATACCTAACATAGGCATATTATTGTCACGACCCAACCCCGTGGGCCGCGACTGGTGCCCGAGACGGACACCCGTACATACCTACTAACCAGATTTTACTTGCATTTACATATTAAGGGTTTCGTGCATACAAAACCATATACATATTCCTTAGGTCGTCGATTACATTATAACGCCTAAATAAATCAGGTTATCGTAGTATATAAGAAAGCCGGACTCAAACCATACATACATCACAGGTCCAATAAGACCCATGACCCACATACATGTCTACAGGCCTCTACATACCATAAGAGAAACATATGACGGGACAGGGCCCCGCCGTACCCCTGAATAGTCACATACACATAAATATGTACAACGGAAAGATCTATACCAAAAGTGTGGGCTGCAGAACAAAGGAGCACTCCAAGTAGCAGAACGGCACCCTAGACTGGCGGATCACCACAATAAGTGTCTGTACCTGCGGGCATGAAACGCAGCCCCCGAAGAAAGGGGGTCAGTACGAAATATGTACTGAGTATGTAAAGCATGAAGTACAGAAAACAGAACCATAACCGGAACAACGGTACAAAAATAAGTACATTACCCAGATTACCAAAGCGCTGTTTTACCCAGTCACAAATCATATATGCAGATATCATATGTCAGAAAAGTGCAGACTCAGAATAGCAGAATGATTGTTTCCACACGCGGATCGTATACGCCGAGGTCTTATGTCAGAAAAAGTAAGGACCCGGAGCGTCAGAATATTTGCTTTCCAGACACAGATCATGTATGGTGATATCGTATGTCAGGAGAAGTACAGAGGATACAAAATGCCAAAATGCTTACTTTCTGAACACAAACTAAACATATCAGAATCATATATCGTATATACACATATAACAGATCCCGGCCGTCCAGGTAAGGGACGCGGTGGACAGAATCATGTAACAGATCCCGACCCTCTGGTAAGGGACGCGGTGGACAGAATCATCAGATGCCAAAATCGGATACCATATATGCATGTAACAGATCCCGGCCCTTTAGTGAGAGACGCGGTGGACAGAGTAATCAATGCATGTCAGAATCATGTACCGTATATCCAGATAACAGATCCCGACCCTCTATTGCGGAACGCGGTGAACAGAATCATCATGTGCCATCCTTGCCGCCATCCCCATATCATCATATACAAACATACATATAACAGAACCCTGCCGCAAGGGAGAGGGACGCGGTGAACAATGCAGAGGAAGATGCACGATAACATAACAGAACCTGGCCCGGGCGCAGTGAATACATACTGAGGCTTGCACAAACGGAGTACTGAGAAACCATATGCACACATATCCAGACTCGACAGATACGTACACCTACCGACATTTGAAGATCATAAACACATTCTGAACCAATCGGAGTTAGTATGTGAGAGTTACGGACATTCTTTTTATCACAGAACTTTTACGAACATTCAAAGCAAATCCGAGATCACTTACGGAAGTTAGGGATATCCAGACTTACAAAACTCTTTTGGTACAAAATTCTTTATGCTTATCTTGTTATTCATTCATATAATAAGCTCCATTATGTAAGACGTACTCATATCGAATGTGAACAAAAATCGTGGACGACTCGGAAATATCTCAAATAGAGCTTCAAAAGTCATAGATACGTATTAAAACTATATGCATGCAACTGAATAACTAAATTCCAAGACTCGATGGACAAATATATTCACGACATCCGAAGGCTTATAAATCAGATACGGGTCAATCGGAATTAGTATTAGAGAGTTACGAACTTTCGTAGTACGGAACCTTCCGACAATAATTCATAAGTCATACTTGGAAATTCAAGTATCGTTCATATTAGAAGACTTTCAAACATCATTATGGATCACATTTTCATATTCGGAAACTTGCGGATAACATTATGGATCAAATCAAATGGGAACTTTAAGACCATATTTTCATATCGAAGCATTTATCAAAGACTTTAGTCATCTGGGTTATCATTCGAACAACATTCGGAAACATAACGACTAGAATCTTCAAACATCATAAATGCGTATCAAGCTATATAGAATGGCTTATGGAAGTCGAAGATGTTGGCCAACCTAGTGGCTCTAAGAATGGGATTTTCTTTATAAGCATACATATACCTTTTTGTCCATTTCAAAGGGATCATGCAAAAAGAAGGAAAGGTAAGCTTTACATACCTCGACCACTCGCTAGACAAATCCCGACTCAAGTCTCGGGCTCTCCAATATCTACAATAACGTTATCAATTGCCAAACATTAGCTACAAGTACTTAGAAATTCAATTCTAACTAGTACTTGTCTACAGAAATTTTGGCAGCATCTCCCCTGTAAATTCAACATCCCCGAGAATTTAACTCGGCCAAATTCATCAACAACCATACCAACAATACCAACAACCATACCAATAACATCAATAACCATTTCAAAACACATTCTAACATTAGTAACCTTCCTTTAAACATAATTCATCACTATTTAATTTAACTTCGTACATTCAAGCCAAGATCGACACTTACATGTTCACTACTAATTCAAGATCATCCAAATACAATTCAAAAATATTTCATACAATTCTACAAAATATACAACAATCCCACCAAAAATCATACTTCACCCGAAACCTCCAATCTTCGACACAAACATTCACAACACATTTTATCTTCCAATTTCATCAACAACAACAACAATTGCACCTTAACAACTCCATTCCCATAATTACATAAAACTAATAATAAAATCACATAATTTCCTACAACAACTTAACAACCAATTTTTATGCCAACTTGATCTATTATTCTTCCATTTACATCACAAGGCCACAACAACATAATTAACGTACTAAATAAATTTAATTCATCTTCCTTCACCAAAAGACACCACACGGCCACACCACACACACACACACACACGGGTCACACACCACACACATCATCTCCATATTTTCCATTCAATTCTACTCACTATAACATGTATAAATCTTCCATAAAAAAAAGATAGAATTTTTACCTTTTTCTTCAAATTCTTCACTTGCCACCAAAGTGATTTTCGTGCTAAAATAATTATACCACGTTGAAGAGGGTCTCGAACTTAGTAGGAATACTATAAAATTATGATTTTTGGGATCAAAGTTGGAAGGCTTGAAATTTTTTTATTTCTTTTCTATATGGCTGAATGGCCTTTCTTTGTGGTGCTCTCCATTGTTTTCTTGAAAGTTCTAAAAATGAAGACAAATGGTGGCCCTTTTATCTATTTATTAATCTTGGATTAAATTTACATGGGCTTGGGCCCTTTTTCTCCTCTCCATGGCCGGCCACTCCTATTGGTTTGGGCCTCTCCTTTTTCTTCTTCTAGCCCATCTACTTAGTTAATATTTTGTAAGTCATGAAACTAATTTCCAAAATTCCAATTTCGCCCTTAGCCTTCCTCCATATTTCTGCGTCATTATTTTCATGAACAACACATATATATTCAATAAAATCAAAATGTGGCCTTATTTCTTACAAGTCAAAAATTATTTTGAATTTTCCAAATGTGCAAAAATACGGGATATAATAATTATAAACTAGCACTATTGATTATCTTATAGACATATCGTGACTTATCATTATTTCACATTCATCGTTGGAAGCATTCATTAAGCTTCGAAGACAACCACAACTATGTCGGGGTGACGTAAGGTCGTGAACCCCCAACCATATTATGAGCATTTATGAGTATTCTATCTCACCTTGAAAGAAATAGTGCATAAGGTGAGTGTTGAAAATAATGACACCATTAACGTTATAGCATCATCATATCATGAACTATCGGATCGCTATACTTTAATTCATCATTATCATTACATGCTCGTATGTAGTTTAATACATTTAAGGACTCATGATCTTCATCGAATGGGAGGATTATGGAAAGCTTGAAAGATCCATGCCTTTGAAAGAAAGGATAAGCCTTACATACCTTTGACGTTTAACTAATCTATCGCTTGCTTGTTCTTCTGTAATGCACATGTTCTACCTTCAAGAGAATTTATATCGTCATTAGCTAAGCAATTATAAGAATGGGCTTTCTAAAGCTAGGGAAAATTGGGCAGCACTTCCTTTGTTTATACTACTTTTCCCATAGTATATATCATCTCCCAAACGCTCACAACAACATTCACAATATTGCAATCAACAATCATCATTTATATACATTCACCATAATCCACCATTTCTCTTCAATTTCTCCACATTTATGGTTATAGCTTACTATCGCGTTTCCTCGTATATAATACTTATTTCATGGCCTAAATTTCATTTATAACGTATTCATAACCACAACACACCAACATTCATGATTCAATCCAACTACCATCCAACCATGACACTATTCACTCATTAATGACCCATTTCCTATGTCTTTCTACAATTCAAGTATCTAATCCTTCCAATACATTAAACAACATGGTTTAGTCATGAAACTTACCTTAGATGATGGTTTAATGAGTCTTGAGTGGAGTTTCTCCTCTAGCACCAAAACCCTACTTCACCTCCTTTAGGTTTTCTTGATTTGG
Organism: Lycium barbarum; assembly: GCF_019175385.1. NCBI lineage: Eukaryota > Viridiplantae > Streptophyta > Magnoliopsida > Solanales > Solanaceae > Lycium > Lycium barbarum. Next base: position 78,187,394 of record NC_083339.1, on the reverse strand, counting down.
ATGAACTTTAGCTAGGTTTCATACACTTTGTTTCATGGATTTGGTGTTATTGATCATAGATTTCCTTTGATTCTCTTGTAATGAAGAGTGGAGAGTATTCTAGAGGTTTCTAGAGAGGAGCATCGTGGAAATGAAATGAATTTAATGAGCTTGGGTCTCCTTTTAATGACTTAAAATCTAATCCGGAATGAACAGTAGTTGAAGTGCACAGTGGTCGTAAACCCAGTTTACGGGCCGTATTTTGTGGTCGTATTTAAGCATGACAAATCCAGAAAGGTATTCTGGGGATCATGGTGATTTACATTCGCAGTTTACGGACCGTATTTCAATTTACGGTCCGTATTCCAAGTCGTATTTAGCCATTTGAACATTTGACAGAAAGTTGAAGTTTTGTGTGAGTTGGAATACGACATGGTGGTTTACGGGCCGTATACTACTTTACGGTCCGTATTTTATTTTACGACCGACTGGGCCAAAGTGCAAATCTGCAACTTCCACGTCTTCAGAACCAATAATTAGTCATTGTGGAGCATAACCTATCTCTTGTTCCCATTGCCTTGGAAATCTTACTTAAGGTCGTCAAACATCCTTCCCTTCTCATTGAAACATCATATACCCGTATTCTTTGTTAGTCTATTCATTGTACGTTCACGGGGAAATTTTTGAGGTGTAACATTCTTCGCCCCTTTTGGAACATTCGTCCTCGAATATTAAACACTCGGGATTCTACGAAAATTTCGCTAGAGTTTCCCCTGTAATATGGCACTACCATCCTGTCACAACAACCCATAATATCATTGCCTCACAGGGCCACAACACAATAAAATTCTAAGAAAGACTTACGAAAGCTCCCGAAAGTAGGGGATATAATATCGAAGTAATGATGGAAATATGGGTGTTCATATACTCTAATTATTTCACTTCATTTATTGCATACTTACCTTATATTGTTGGCGTTCCATCTTGAGTCTCTTCTAGGGGTTGAAATAAATGTGGGTGCTCGGACTTCATACTTTCTTCCACTTCCCAAGTCATTTCTTCTCGGTTATTGTTTCGCCACAAGACTTTAACTGAAGCTTCCTCTTTATTTTGAAGTTTTCGCACTTGTCTGTCTAGAATAGCAATAGGCACTTCTTCATAAGTTAGATTTTCTGTTACTTGCACATAATCTATCGGGACAATCTTTGTGGGATCTCCAACACACTTGCGGAGCATCAAAACGTGGAAAACTGGATGGACTGATTCAAGCTCTGAGGGTAAGCCAAATTCATAGGCGACATGACCCAACATACAGATAATTTTATAGGGTCCAATATATCTAGGACTTAACTGACCTCTCTTGCCAAATCTCATCACCCCTTTCATTGGCGACACTTTCAAAAATACCCAATCATCAACCTGAAATTCCAAGTCTCGTCGGCGATTGTCTGCATAAGACTTTTGGCGACTTTGGGCTGTCAACAATCGATCTCAGATCACCTTGACTTTTTCTACTGCTTGTTGAATCAATTCAGGGCCTATTAATAGTGCTTCTCCTGTTTCAAACCATTCGATTGGGGATTTACATTTTCTTCCATACAAAGCTTCATGTGGAGCCATTTGAATACTGGTATGGTAACTATTGTTATACGCAAATTCGATTAGCGGCAAATGATCGTCCCAACTTCTACCGAAATCTAGCACACACGCTCGTAGCATATCTTCGAAGGTTTGAATAGTGCGTTCGGCTTGCCCATCGGTCTGCGGATGAAATGCCGTGCTAAGCTTCACTTGAGTGCCTATACCTTCTTGGAAGGACTTCCAAAACATGGCTGTAAACTGTGCTCCTCTATCTGTAATAATAGATAATGGTATACCATGGAGTTGCACAATTTCTTTGAGATACAACCTCGCATAGTCTTCTGTTGCGTACGTGGTTCTAACTTGAAGAAAATGGGTTGCTTCTGTCAATCTATCCACGATCACCCATATAGAATTATACCTGGCTCAAGAACGAGGTAACCCCACAATAAAATCCATGTTGATTACTTCCCATTTCCAAGTAGGAATTTCTATCGCTTGCAATAAGCCTCCTGGCTTCTGATGTTCAACTTTTACTTGTTGCCAATTTGGACACTGCGCTACAAATTCGGCTATGTCCCTCTTCATGCCATCCCACCAATATATTAACTTGAGATCATGATACATTTTGGTGGTACCGGGGTGAATGGAATACCGAGAAAAATTTGCTTCTTCTAGAATTCGTCGGCACATTTCTGCTACATTCGGCACACATAGCCTGCCCTGGTATCTAAGAATCCTATCCATAGAAACTTCAAATTAAGACTTCTCTTTTCCTTGAGATGTGTCTCTGTAACAACACAATTGAGGATCTTCATATTGCCGTTCTTTTACTTCCATATCCAAGGCCGAAATTGTGGGATCATTGATACTAATCCCCACATTACTCGAATCTATTACACGTACTCCAAGATTAGCTAGTTGGTGGAGCTCATGAACCATCTCTTTCTTTTTTGGAGGGACTTCACATAAACTGCACATTGATCGACGGCTAATCGCATCGGCTACTACATTCACTTTTCCGGGGTGGTACAATATGTCACATCATAATCTTTTAGCAATTTTAACCACCGCCTTTGCCGCAGGTTCAATTCTTTTTGCTTGAAAATGTACTGAAGACTTTTGTGATATGTATAGATATTTACATGCACACCATACAAATAATGCCTCCATATTCTTAAGGCATAAATAACCGCAGACAATTCGAGATCATGAGTTGGATAATTCTTTTCATGTTTCTGTAATTGTCTCGAAGCATATGCAATAACTTTACCATGCTGCATCAATACGCATCTTAATCCGACACCGGAAGCGTCACAATATACCACATAGCCATCTGACCCTTCTGGAAGTGTTAAGACTGGAGCTGAGGTCAATCTGCCTTTCAACTCTTGGAAACTGCGCTCACAAGCATCATTCCATTGAAATTTGGCTGACTTCTGGGTTAGTTTCGTCAATGGGGCTGAAATAGATGAGAAGCCTTCTACGAATCTTCTATAATATCCCGCCAAACCCAGAAAACTACAGACTTCGGTAGGCGTTGTAGGCCTTGGCCAAGTCTTCACAGCTTCAATCTTCTGAGTGTCAACTCGAATGCCATCATTTGAAATAACATGGCCCAGAAATGTCACAGAATTTAGCAAGAACTCGCACTTTGAAAATTTTCGCATACAATTCTCGGGCTCGAAGAATGCCAAGAACAATTCGCAAATGATCTGCATGTTCTGATTCCTTGGGAGAATACACCAGAATATCATCAATAAATACTATCACAAATAAGTCCAAGAGAGGCCTGAATACATTGTTCATCAAGTTCATAAACACGGCCGGAGCATTAGTCAATCCAAATGACATCACCCGGAATTCATAATGGCCATATCTCGTTCTGAAAGCTGTTTTGGAAATATCCGCTTCTCTAACTCTCACTTGATGGTAACCCGACCTCAAATCTATTTTAGAAAACCACTTGACACCTTGCAATTGATCGAATAAGTCATCAATCCTTGGGAGAGGATATTTGTTCTTTATCGTCAGTTTGTCCAATTGCTTGTAGTTGATACACATTCGTAGAGATCCGTCTTTCTTCCTCACGAACAAGACCGGTGCTCCCCACGGTGATGAACTGGGTCTAATAAACCTTTTTTCAAGCAAATCTTTCAACTGTGCCTTTAACTCTTTCAACTCTGCCGGAGCCATTCGATAAGGAGGAATAGAAATAGACTTGGTGTCCGGCAACACATCAATGGCGAAGTCAATCTCTCTTTCTGGAGGAAGACCTGGAAGTTCGTCTGGAAACACGTCTGGGAATTCATTCACTACCGGGACTGATTGAAAAGTTGGCGGCTTTGACTCGGTATCATGAACCCGGACTAAATGATAAATATAACCCTTGGCTATCATCTTCCTTGCCTTAAGGTAGGAAATAAACCTACCTTTCGGAGATGCTGTATTACCCTGCCATTCAAGCACGGGATCTCCCGGAAATCGAAATCGAACCATTTTCATTCGGCAATCAACATTAGGATAACACGATGCCAACCAATCCATACCCATAATCACGTCAAAATCTATCATTTCCAGCTCAATCAAATCAGTTTTGGTCTAGCGATCACATATCACAATTACACAATTTTTATACACTTGTCTAGCTATAACGGGATCACCAACCGGAGTAGACACCTCGAAGGGTTTGATAGGCTCAGGTTTCACCCCAATACAACCAGCAACATATGGAGTAATAAAAGATAATGTAGAATCTGAATCTATCAATGCATACACATCACGGGAGAATATAGACAATGTACCTGTAACCACATTCGGAGAGGACTCAAGATCTTGTCGTCCAGCTAAAGCATAAACGCGGGGCTGAGTGGCACCTGAAGTAGATGCTGCCCCTCTGCCTCTACCTCGGCCTGCTGACATCTGGGGAGTCTGCCCTACCGGGCGCACTGAGAAAGACCCAGCTGCTGAACCCGTGAGCTGAACCCCACCTCTACCACACCGCGAGGGACAATCTCGCATCAAATGCCCAGTTTGTCCACAAACATAACAAGCATCCGTGTCTTGACTGTCACGACCCGACTAGGGGCCGCAACGAGCACCCGGTGCTAGCCCACCCAGGCACCCCTTAGGTTACGCTTATACTTGCATCTAGGTGAGCCACATCATTAATTATACATTTCTAAGCATCGACCATGCTAGTCCAATTGGACGACAACATCTTCAATCATCATAGGCATCTATGCCACAACAATGCACATGGGCCGACAAGGCCAACAAAATTATATACAAAATATAGGTCGACAAGGCCAGACATATCTAACCATATACACGTGACTACGAGCCTCTAAGAAGAGTAAAACATATCACATGAGCAGGACAGGACCCCGCTATGCCCATAATTATATACACAAAAGAATAAGTACCCAAAAGCTATGGCTCCGAAGGAAATGGAGCTCCACTATGTAATCTCTGAATAAGCAGCTATGGATCAAGTATGTCTCCCTGTGCACCTGCGGGCATGACGCAGCGGCCACAAACAAAAGGACGTCAGTACGAAGAATGTACTGAGTATGTAAAGCATGATCAACATCAATATAGAAGCATCATAGACAATATATGAAGTGGCATAGGAGGGAAGACAATAATATCATCATCATGGCACTTACCTGCCTTTCATAGGAACTTTCCATTTCTCATGCGTATTTCATAATAGTGCTCGTATTCGTATACATGCCCCTATTCGCATTCATATACATAGTGTTTTCACATTCATATTCATATTATATACATAGCCATACACTTATATACATACATAGCGTACCCGACCATAAGGTTCGGTGTTTCATACATACTTGGCCAACCAAGGCTCAATGTTATATCTACCTGGCCCTACATAGGCTTCAGGGTTATCCGTACCATCTGCAGATGTGTGCGCGCGTTACGTAATCATATACATACATATATATACATCCATATACATATATTCTACCCGGTATTATAAGCTCGGGGTTCATTATAGCCCTGTATAGGCACACATACGTATAATAGCCCATAGGCACCTTTAGCATCATCATTATTATCGTCATCATTACTATCGTCTTCATTATCGTTACATCTAGATCATGGGCCTACTCGTCATAGGAGGAGCATAGTGCAATCGTAGTATGTATCAAGGATCGTGAGCTTACAAGCTCGAAAAATTTATCAATTGAAGGCAACATACGCGTATAGAGGATTTAGAGAATTGGCCAAAGATCCATTCCTTATGAAAGAAGGGTTAGCCTTACATACCTTTTCGTCAGACTATTCTACACTTGCACGTCCCCTTCCAATGTTAGCGTTTCTACCTTTATTAATATCACAACAATGGCCATTAGTCATTCACATTATCTAGATTTCTCAACTTGCTTCAAATTCATCCATATTCAAGGTCATAACAACCAACTTCGTCCATCCGTCTAAAGTGTCTAGTTCATGATCTTAATACCATTTATAACACATTCATATCACAACACAACAACATTCCTGATTCAATTCAAACTATTCCTCAAAATGTCACTATTCATCATTCATGACCTAGTTGACCATATTTTCTACAATCCATGCATTTCAACTCTCCAATATCTTAAACATCATATAAATATCATGAATCTTACCTAAGAAGTTGTAGGAACAAGCTTTAGTTGATAATACTCCACTTTGAGCAAAACCCTAGTTTTTCTCCATTTGGATTTCTTGACTTGGATGACCTTTGATGATGTTCTTACTCTTGATTCACTTTGTTTTATGTTGTTGATGACTTATGATCCTTGAAAAATTGGATAATAAATGTAGAGAGAGGTTTTAGAGAGAAGGTGTGTAATGTGGAAATGAAATAAAACAAGTGTTGGTCCCTTTATTTAATGAATTGCAAAATCTGTGTTGCGGTGAACAGTGGTCGTAAACTCAGTTTATGACCACGTATTCCATTTTACGGTTCGTCCCTCGCGGTCGTCTTTAACCTTTTCAAAAACCAGAAACTTTGGCTGCTTGCATGGTGATTTACAACCATGGTTTACGGGTCGTGAATCACTTTACGGTCCGTAAACCAGGTCGTATTTTACCATTTCCTCGACTGGCAGAAAGTTGAAGTCTTGCATGCCAATTTACAACTGCCAGTTTATGGACCGTATACCAATTTACGGTCCGTATTTGCACTTTACGACCACTGGGCAGATTTCAAATCTGCAATTTTTCATATTTCTTAGACTTCTCCTTCTAATCGTCCACATCCATTTGCATGCATTACTAATTCATTTACTTGCGTTCCAACGGGAAATTTCTGAGGTGTAACATTCTTACCCCCTTAAGAACATTCGTCCTCGAATGTTAAAGTCTTCGGGGATTCTATAAAAATTTCGCCAGAGTTTCCCCTGTAATATGGCATTAGCATCCTGCCATAACAACCTATAATATCGATTCCACACAGGGCTACAACACAATAGCATACAAATTTTGGCCACACACAACCCAAAAGCATAAAAGGAAAGCATACATACCTTAGAATCTTGACGTCTCGTCTTGGACTTCTTCCAAGGGCTGAAATAAATGTGGGTATTTGGATCGCATACTCTCTTCTGCTTTCCACATCATTTCCACTCATTTGCTATCTCTCCATAGAACCTTAATTGAGGCTACTTCTTTGTTTCTAAGCCTCCGTACTTGCCTATCTAATATAGCAATGGGTATTTCATCATAACTTAACTTTTCTGTCATTTGAACATCATTTACTGGGACGATCCTCGTAGGATCTCCAACACATTTCCGAAGCATCGAGACATGGAAAACTGGATGGACTGACTCCAAATCTGGAGGTAAATCTAACTCATAGGCCACCTTACCTATTTTTCGTACAATTTCATATGGCCCAATATACCGGGGACTAAGCTTCCCCTTTTTGCCAAATCTCATTACGCCCTTCATTGGCGACACTTTCAAGAATACCCAATCTTTCACTTCGAACTCTAAGTCCCTTCGACGATTATCTGCATAGGACTTTTGACGACTTTGAGCCGCTAGCAACCGATCTTGTATGAGCTTAACTTTCTCTATAGCTTGCTGGACCAAGTCTGGCCCTATTAACTTAGTTTCTCCGGTTTCAAACCACCCGATTGGGGATCTACACTTTCACCCATATAAAGCCTTATATGGTGCCATCTGAATACTGGAATGATAACTTTTGTTGTAAGCAAACTCAATGAGTGGAAAATGGTCATCCCAGTTTCCTCCAAAGTCTATCATACATGCCCGTAACATGTCCTCATGAGTCTGAATAGTACGTTCAGCTTGTCCATCGGTCTGTGGACGAAATGCCGTGCTAAGGCTAACTCGGGTCCCTCAACCCTCTCGGAAAGACTCCCAAAATTTAGCTGTAAACTGAGTCCCTCTATCGGAGATAATAGATACCGGAACACCATGGAGTCTCACTATCTCTTTAAGGTAAAGCCTTGCATAGTCTTCTGCCACATAGGTCGTTCTAACCGGTAAGAAATGAGCTGACTTGGTGAGTCTATCCACAATCGCCCATATGGAATCATACTTACGTCGAGAATGAGGTAACCCTGAAATGAAGTCCATGTTAATCACTTCCCACTTCCAAGTTGGGATTTCTATAGCTTGCAACAATCCACCTGGCTTTTGGTGCTCGATTTTCACTTTTTGACAATTAGGACACTGAGCTACGAATTCCGCTATATCTTTCTTCATCCCGTTCCACCAATATATAGACTTAAGATCATGATACATCTTCATCGCTCCGGGGTGAACAGAATAACGGGAACTATGAGCTTCTCTCAAAATCTGGTGGCTTAAACTTGCCACATCGGGAACACATAATCTTCCTCTACGCCGGAGAACTCCGTCTCCTGAAATGTCAAATGATGACTCCTCTTTCTGAGGGAGTGTATCTCTGTACTGCATTAGCATGGGATCCTCATATTGGCGCTCTTTCACTTCGGCTACTAGCGACATTCTGGATAGTAGCTCCGCTGCTACCTGAGTCCACTACCCGGACTCTTAGGCTAGCTAACTGCTGGAGCTCACGGGCCATTTCCCGCTTCTCTGGTCGTACATCACTTAGACTTCCCATCGATCTACGGCTAAGAGCATCAGCCACAATATTTTCCTTTCCGGGGTGATACAAAATCTCGACATCATAGTCTTTTAGCAACTCTAGCCATCGTCGTTGCCGCAAATCCAACTCTTTCTGCTTGAAGATGTATTGAAGACTCTTATGATCCGTATAAATATCCACGTGGACACCATATACATAATGTCTCCATATCTTTAATGCATGAACCACCGCGGCCAATTCTAGATCATGGGTAGGATAATTCTGCTCATGTTTTCGTAATTGCCTTGAAGCATACGCAATCACTTTGACATGTTGCATCAATACACAGCCTAACCCGACACCTGAAGCATCACAATAAACAACGTATCATTCCAACCCCACTGGAAGTGTCAGGACTGGTGCAGAAGTCAACCTATCTTTCAAATCTTGGAAACTACGTTCGCAAGCATCTGTCCATTGAAACTTTGCCGATTTCTGGGTCAACTTTGTGAGTGGTGCAGAAATAGAAGAAAAACCTTCAACGAACCTCCTGTAATAACCTGCTAAGCCCAGAAAGCTACGAATCTCCGTAGGAGCTGTGGGCCTTGGCCAAGTCTTCACGGCCTCAATCTTTTGACTATCCACTCGAATACCATCGGCTGCCACAATATGCCCTAAAAATGCCACTGAGTTCAACCAAAACTCACATTTGGAAAACTTTGCAAACAATTCTCGAGTTCGAAGAACTCCAAGGACAATACGCAAATGATCCGCATGTTCTGCTTCGGATCTAGAATACACCAAAATATCATCAATGAATACGATTACAAATAAGTCCAAAAAGGACCAGAACACATTATTCATCAAATCCATAAATACCGCTGGAGCATTAGTTAGCCCAAATGACATCACCCGGAATTCAAAATTACCATATCTTGTCCGGAAAGCTGTCTTGGGGATATCTTTATCCCTTACTCTCACTTGATGATACCCGGACCTCAAATCAATCTTTGAAAACCATTTGGCACCTTGCAATTGATCGAACAAGTCATCAATCCTCGGGAGAGGATATTTATTCTTAATCGTCACCTTATTAAACTGCCTATAATCAATGCACATTCTCAAGGAGCCATCTTTCTTTCGGACGAACAATACGGGTGCTCCCCACGGGGATGAACTAGGCCTAATGGAGGCTTTCTCGAGCAGGTCTTTCAATTACTCCTTCAACTCTTTCAATTCTGCGAGTGCCATTCTATCGGGAGGAATAGATATAGGTTTAGTGTCTGGCAACACATCAATGGCAAAATCAATCTCCCGCTCGGAAGGAAGGCCTGGAAGCTCTTCCGGGAACACATCCGGGAATTCATTCACCACTGGAACTGACTGTAGAGTCGGCGACTCAGCTTCTACATCTTGAACTCATACTAGATGATAAATGCACCCTTTTGTGATCATTTTCCTTGCCTTTAGATACGAAATAAACCTACCTTTTGGTGATGCCATATTTCCTTTCAATTCTAACCCTGGTTCTCCCGAAAACTGGAAACGAACCACCTTCATCCGGCAATCAACGTTGTCGTAACAAGAAGCCAACAAATCCATGCCCATAATGACATCAAAATCTACCATTTCTAGCTCATGCAAATCAATCATAGTACGACGATCACTAATCACAATCACACAATTTCTATATACTCGGCTAGCTATTACCGATTCACCCACGGGTGTAGACACCTCAAAAGGTTTGATAGACTCCGGCTCAATTATAAATCGACTCGCAATATATGGAGTAACATATGATAATGTGGAGCCCGGATCAATCAAAGCATATACATCATGAGAGAATACCGATAATATACCTGTGACCACGTTAGGAGAAGACTCAAGATCTTGGCGTCCCGGCAATGCATAAATACGATGCTGAGGACCGCTAGAAGTGGGAGCTCTCCCTCTACCTCTACCATGGCCGACTGGCGCATGTGAACCTGGCCCCGTAGGGCGTACAGATGCTGATGATTCGGCTACCAACCCTGATGGCTGGGTCCTACCTCTACCCTGTACTGAGGGGCAATCACGCATGATATGGCCGGGTTGACCACATGAATAGCAACCATCCGAGCCCAATCGGCATCGACCCCAATGCAACTTCCCACACTGGGAACATCGTGGTACAGGTGGCCTTGACTGGCCTGGATCATCTCTGAACTGAGGTCCTGAATAACTGGGACTCGTCCCTGAACGAGCAGATCTATCAAGGCTCTGGCCTGGAAACCGTGGAGATGCAGTGGTCATAGAATAGCCTGAATGTCTAGGGAACTGCTGCCTGTGTCCGCCTCTAAACTCGCTTGTCGGACCAGAAAATCTAGATCTCTTGCTATGTCCCCGATCTTGCTCACGCTCACTTCTCCGCTGTTGTAGGATTTTTTCTAAGTTCTGAGCATATGCCTGAATGCGTGCAATATCCATACCATCCTGAAGGGACGCAGTCAAGCATTTATCCATCAAGTGTGGCCCTAGGCCCTATACAAATTGGTATACCCGGTCGCCCACATCCGCTACCATGGCCGAAGTATACCTATCCAGGGAGTTAAAGCGGAGGTTATACTCTAGGGCACTCATACTACCTTGCCTCAAGTTCAAGAATTTATCGGCCCTAGCTCACCGAACTTCTAGAGGCATATAATGACGGAGAAAGGCATCAACAAACTCTTGCCATACCGGGGGAGGTCCATTGGCCCCCCGTGAAGCCATCCACACCGTATACCACTGGATCGAGACATCTCTCAATCTATATGATGCTAACTCCATCGACTCGGTGTCTGAAGCATGTATCAATCGGAGTGTCCTCAATATACCGTCAATAAAGTCCTGAGGGTCCTCCTCCGGCTTTGACCCAAAGAATTCCAGAGGGTTCAAAGTAATGAAATCACGGGCCCTCGCACTAACAGCCCTATCACCACGCCCTGAACTTTGCCTCTGAGTCTGGGCCGCAACCAACTGAGTCAACAAATTAATGGCCTCTTTCACATCTTGGCCAGAAGCATCCGGTGGAGGAGCTGGAGGTGCTGGAGCTGGGGCTGAGGCTCCCTCACGCTCCCCAGTAATAGGCACTGTCTGGGAGGACTAAGATTGAGCCGCACTCTGGGACTCACTTTCCTCTACCACCGGTGGCGGTGCTCTTGTAACCCACTTTTATGCCACCGTCTTGCCCTTTTGGGCCGCTGTAGCCTTTTTCTTTTTAGGCATCTCTGAAATATACAACACACGATTAAGGAACAAGAATTTCTTACATCATAGCTCTATCGCACGATTCTTATGAAGAAAGAAGGTCATTTATTCCTAAAATATCTGCAGCTTCCTGTTTATAAGTGTGGCACGCAACACACCCATAACCAAGACTCTACTAGACACGGCTCGTAGACACACCCTAGGACTAAACTACTCTGATACCACTTTTGTCACGACCCGACTAGGGGGCCGCGACGAGCACCCGGTGCTAGCCCACCCGGGCACCCCTTAGCTTACACTTAGACTTGCATCTAGGTGAGCCACATCATTAATCATACATTTCTAAGCATCGACCATGCTAGTCCCATTGGACGACAACATCTTCAATCATCATAGGAATCTATGCCACAACAATGTACATGGGCCGACGAGGCCAACAAAATGATATACAAAATATAGGCCGACAAGGCCAGACATATCTAACCATATACACATTACTATGAGCCTCTAAGAAGAGTAAAACATATCACATGAGCGGGACAGGATCCCGCTATGCCCATAATTATATACACAAAAAAAATAAGTACCCAAAAGCTGTGGCTCCGAAGGAAATGGAGCTCCGCTATGTAATCTCTGAATAAGCAGCTATGGATCAAGTCTGTCTCCTTGTGCGCCTGCGGGCATGACGCAGCGTCCACAAACAAAAGGATGTCAGTACGAAGAATGTACTGAGTATGTAAAGCATGATCAACATCAATATAGAAGCATTATAGACAATATATGAAGTGGCATAGGAGGGAAGACAATAATATCATCATCATGGCACTTACCTGCCTTTCATAGGAACTTTCCATTTCTCATGCGTATTTCATAATAGTGCTTGTATTCGTATACATGCCCCTATTCGCATTCATATACATAGTCTTTTCACATTCATATTCTTATTATATATATAGCCATACACTTATATACATACATAGCGTACCCGACCATAAGGTTCGGTGCTTCATACATACTTGGCCAACCAAGGCTCAATGTTATATCTACCTGGCCCTACCAAGGCTTCAGGGTTATCCGTACCATCTGCAGATGTGTGCGCGCGTTACGTAATCATATACATACATATATATACATCCATATAAATATATTCTACCCGGCATTATAAGCTCGGGGTTCATTATAGCCCTGTATAGGCACGCATACGTATAATAGCCCATAGGCACCTTTATCATCATCATTATTATCGTCATCATTACTATCCTCTTCATTATTGTTACATCTAGATCATGGGTCTACTCGTCATACGAGGAGCGTAGTGCAATCGTAGTATGTATCAAGGATCGTGAGCTTACAAGCTCGGAAAATTTATCAATTGAAGGCAACATACGCGTATAGAGGATTTAGAGAATTGGCCAAAGAACCATGCCTTATGAAAGAAGGGTTAGCCTTACATACCTTTTCGTCGTACTATTCTACACTTGCACGTCCCCTTCCAATGTTAGCGTTTCTACCTTCATTAATATCATAACAATGGCCATTAGTCATTCACATTATCCACATTATCTAGATTTCTCAACTTGCTTCTAATTCATCCATATTCAAGGTCATAACACCCAACTTCGTCTATCCGTCTAAAGTGTCTAGTTCATGATCTTAATACCATTTATAACACATTCATATCACAACACAACAACATTCCTGATTCAATTCAAACTATTCCTCAAAATGTCACTATTCATCATTCATGACCTAGTTGACCATATTTTCTACAATCCATGCATTTCAACTCTCCAATATCATAAACATCATATAAATATCGTGAATCTTACCTAAGAAGTTGTAGGAACAAGGTTTAGTTGATAATACTCCACTTTGAGCAAAACCCTAGTTTTTCTCCATTTGGATTTTTTGACTTGGATGACCTTTGATGATGTTCTTACTCTTGATTCACTTTGTTTTATGTTGTTGATGACTTTTGATCCTTGAAAACTTGGATAATAAATGTAGAGAGAGGTTTTAAAGAGAAGGTGTGTAATGTGGAAATGAAATAAAACAAGTGTTGGTCCCTATATTTAATGAATTGCAAAATCTGTGCTGCGGTGAACAGTAGTCGTAAACTGAGTTTACGACCACGTATTCCATTTTATGGTTCGTCCCTCGCGGTCTTCTTTAACCTTTTCAAAAACCAGAAACTTTGGCTGCTTGCATGGTGATTTACGACCATGGTTTACGGGTCGTGAATCACATTACGGTCCGTAAACCAGGTCGTATTTTACCATTTCCTCGACTGGCAGAAAGTTGAAGTCTTGCATGCCAATTTACGACTGCCAGTTTACGGACCGTATACCAATTTACGGTCCGTATTTGCACTTTACGACCACTGGGCAGATTTCAAATCTGCAATTTTTCATATTTCTTAGACTTCTCCTTCTAATTGTCCACATCCATTTGCATGCATTACTAGTTCATTTACTTGCGTTCCAACGGGAAATTTCGAGGTGTAACACTGACGACATGGCCCTGAGTGTAGTTTTCCGGCACCGGCTACATCATGGAACTGGTGGTCTCCTCTGGCTGTAATCACCCCAAATTGAGAACCCGAAGCTCTCGAACTCTAACCCTGTCCCGAAGGAAAAGAACGATGAAATGTCATATCTTACTATCGCGTTTCCTCGTATATAATACTTATTTCATGGCCTAAATGTCATTTATAACGTATTCATAATCACAACACACCAACATTCATGATTCAATCCAACTACCATCCAACCATGACTCTATTCACTCATTAATAACCCATTTCCTACGTCTTTCTACAATTCAAGTATCTAATCCTTCCAATACTTTAAACAACAAGCTTTAGTCATGAAACTTACCTTAGATGATGGTTGAACGAGTCTTGAGTGGAGTTTCTCCTCTAGCACCAAAACCCTACTTCACCTCCCTTGGGTTTTCTTGATTTGGATGAACTTTGGCTAGGTTTCATACACATTGTTTCATGGATTTGGTGTTATTGATCATGGATTTCCTTTGATTCTCTTGTAATGAAGAGTGGAGAGTATTCTAGAGGTTTCTAGAGAGGAGCATCATGGAAATGAAATGAATTTAATGAGCTTGGGTCTCCTTTTTATGACCTAAAATCTAGTCCGGAATGAACAGTAGTTGAAGTACACAGTGGTCGTAAACCCAGTTTATGGTCCGCATGCCAGTTTACGGGTTGTATTTCATGGTCGTATTTAAGCATAACAAATCCAGAAAGGTATGTTGGGGATCATGGTGATTTACGATTGCAGTTTACGGGCCGTATTTCAATTTACGGTCCATATTCCAAGTCGTATTTAACCATTTTAACATTTGACAGAAAGTTAGAGTTTTGTGTGAGTTGGAATACGACATGGTGGTTTAAGGGTCGTATACTACTTTACGGTCCGTATTTCATTTTACGACCGACTGGGCCAAAGTGCAAATCTGCAATTTCCACATCTTCAGAACCTATAATTAGTCATTGTGGAGCATAACCTATCTCTTGTTCCCATTGCCTTGGAAATCTTACTTAAGGTCGTCAAATGTCGTACCCTTCTCATTGAAACATCATATACCCGTATTCTTTGTTAGTCTATTCATTGTACGTTCACGGGAAAATTTTCGAGGTGTAACACCGCTGGTGTTGGGTTAGGTTGTGTGTTGATGCAGCATGGTAGAGTCATTGTCGATGCTTCAAGGCAGTTGAGAAAACATGAAACGAACTACCCAACCCTTGACCTTGAATTAGCTGCGGATATTCATGCATTAAAGATGTGGAGACACTATTTGTACGACGTACATACTGATATCTATACAAATCACAAGAGTCTCCAATATATTTTCAAGAAGAAGGAGTTTAATCTACGGTAGAGGCGGTGGTTAGAGCTACTGAAAGATTATGATATGAGTATTTTATACCACCCCGGGAAGGCGAATGTAGTAGCTGATGTACTTAGCCGCAAATCAATGGGTAGCTTATGTGAGGTTCCTTTGGAGAACAAAGAATTAATTCGTGAGCTGCACCAGCTAGCCAGCCTCGGAGTTCGTCTAATTGATTCAGGCAGTGCTAGAATTGATATTAATAATCCGACTGTTTCGTCTTTGGACATGGAGGTGAAAGAGCGTCAATATGAAGATCCTCAGTTGAGCCACTATAGAGATACATTTCATGAGAAGGAGAAGTCTCCATTTGAAATTTCTATAGATGGAGTTCTTAGATATCGAGACAGGCTATGTGTTCCGAATGTTGAAGAACTACGTCGTTGAATTCTAGAAGAAGCTCATTATTCTCGGTATTCTATTCACCCAGGAGTGACAAAGATGTACCACGATCTTAAATCAATGTATTGGTGGGATGGAATGAAGAAAGACATAGCAGAATTTGTAGCTCAGTGTCCAAATTGCCAACAAGTGAAAATTGAACATCAAAAGCCAGGTGGATTATTGCAAGCAATAGAGATACCAACTTGGAAATGGGAAGTGATTAACATGGGTTTCATTGTAGGGTTACCTCATTCCCGAAGAAAGTATGACTCCATATGGGTGATCGTACACAGACTCACAAAAGCAGCTTATTTTCTTCCAGTCAGAACCACATACTCGGCAGAAGATTATGCAAGGTTGTATCTCAAATAGATTATGCGACTTCATGATGTCCTGATATCTATTATCATAGATCGAGGAGCACAATTTATAGCCAAATTATAGATGTCTTTTCAAGAAGTATTGGGTACTCAAATGAGACTTAGCACCGCATTTCTCCCGCAGACTGATGGGCAGGCCGAGCGCACTATTTAGACCTTGGAGGACATGTTATGGGCATGCGTGCTAGATTTTGGTGGTAGTTGGGATGACCACTTACCTCTCATTGAGTTCGTATACAACAATAGCTCTCATTCCAGTATTCAGATGGCCCCATATGAAGCTCTGCATGGAAGGAAGTGTAGATCCCCAAGTGGGTGGTTTGAAGTAGGAGAGGTACAGCTAATAGGTCCTGAGTTGATTCAATAAGCGGTGGAAAAGGTCAAGGTTATCCGAGATAGATTGTTGACAGCCCAAAGTCGCCAAAAATCTTATGCGGACAACCGTTAACGAGATTTAGAATTTCAAGTTGATGATTGGGTATTCCTGAAGGTATCACCGATGAAAGGCGTGATGAGATTTGGTAAGAAAGGACCCTACAAGATTGTCCGCAAGGTGGGTCAAGTAGCTTATGAATTGGACTTACCCCCAGAAATTGAATCAGTCCACCCGGTTTTTCATGTCTCAATGCTCCGAAAATGTGTCGGAGATCCTACTAGGATCATGCCGGAAAATGATTTTCAAGTGACAGAATGGTTGGCTTGTGAAGAAGTACCTATGGCTGTACTAGATAGGCAAGTGTGGAAGCTCAGAAATAAAGAAGTAGCTTCAGTCAAAGTCTTATGGAGAAATCATAACTGAGAAGAAATGACTTGGGAAGTGGAAGAAATTATGAAGTCCGAATACCCACAACTATTTCCACCCCGAAATAAATCCAAGAAGAGACATCAACATTACGAGGTATGTATGCTTCCTTTCCATGTTTTTGGTCATGTGTGGCCATACCTTATCGCTATTGTGTTGTAGCCCTGTGAGGCATTGTTATTGTGGGCTGTTGTGATAGGATGGTATTGCTATATTACAGGGGAAACTCTAGCGAAATTTTTGTAGAATTCCCGAGAACATAACATTCGAGGACGAATGTTTTTAAGGGGGGGAGAATGTTACACCTCGGAGAATTTCATGTCATCGTACGGTAGATAGACTAATGCAGTGTGAGAAGTGTATGATGTTTCTATAAGTGAGAAGTAGTATTTAATGGTTCTAATTAAGATTCCAAAGACGTTTGAAGCAAGAAAAGAAAGTTCATTAAGACAGGCGAAGTATACGTTGTGTTTCAGAAGAGTTTCGTAAAGTACTGAGCTAATGATGAATTAGTAATGTCTTGAGGAAGAGTTATGATGCCCCTTAGATTTCTAATGAAGTGTTAAACAAGTAGGTTCCATAAGGATTGGAGATCAACGAAGCGACGAGAACAAGATCGAAGAAAAGGTGGATTATTGTCACGACCCGACTAGGGGGCCACGACGAGCACCCGGTGCTACCCCACCCGGGCACCCCCTTATCATGCATATCATAACATCTAGGTGAACCATAATTCATTTCATGCATTTTAAATCATTAATCAAGCTAGTCCCATTGGACGACCATCATCAATTAACATATCATGGGCATCTATGCCATGTCAAATATACAAGGCCGACGAGGCCAACAAAAGATATACAAAACATAGGCCGACATGGCCAAACATCTCTACCCACATACACATGACTACGAGCCTCTAAGAGTATGACATATCATGAGCGGGACAGGACCCCGCTATGCCCATAATTATATACACAAAAGAATGAGTACCCAAAAGATATGGCTCCGAAGGAAATGGAGCTCTCTATGAAATCTTCAAATAGGCAGCTATGGGTCAAGCCTGTCTCCCTGTGCACCTGCGGGCATGACGCAGCGTCCACAAACAAAAGGACGTCAGTACGAAGAATGTACTGACTATGTAAAGCATGATTAACATTGATATACAACATAATGAACAATATATGGAATAGCATAGGAGGGGAGACAATAATATCATCATCATCATGTCGCTTACTTACTCACATCGTCATTCGTGCCCATAATAAAACTCGTACCATACTTGTGCTCGTATTAGTATACATGTCCTTATTCGTATTCTTATACATAGTCTCATCACATTCTTTTACATAATATATACATACATAGTCATTTCGTATACATGGCATTTACATAGCGTACCCGACCTCATTGGATCAGTATTTCATATACATACTTGGCCAACCAAGGCTCAATGTTACTCATACCTGGCCCTACCAAGGCTTCAGGGTTATCCGTACCATCTGCAGATGTGTGCGCGCGTTTCGTAATCGTATACATATTCTATACATATTCATACACATATATTCTACCCGGCGTTATAAACTCGGGGTTTCATTATAGCCCTTCATAGGCACGTATGAGTATAACAGCCCGTAGGCACCTTTAGCATCATTATTATCACCATCATCATTACTATCATTATCGTTATTGTTACTTCTATATCGTAGTCTTACTCGTCACCTGAGGTGCGTAGCGCATTCGTAGTACCAATCAAGGATAGTGACCTTATGAGCTCGGAATGTGAAACATTTGTAGTCAACATACTCATATAGAGGGATTAGGAGTTTGGCCAAAGAACCATGCCTTATGAAAGAAGGGTTAGCCTTACATACCTCTTTGTCGAATTATTCTACACTTGCACGTACTCCTTCGATGCTCACGTTTCTACCTTCATTAAGGCCATACTATCATTAGTATCGATAACTAGTGCACATGGCTAGAACTAGAGAAAATTGGACAGCATCTCCTTTATCTATACAACATTTGTCCATATCATAATTCAACCCCAAACGTCAACAACACATTTATAATATCATTTCCATGGCCATTAATCATCTACATTATCCACATTCTCAATTCACTTCCATTTGTCCCTATTTAGGGTCACAACACCCAACTTCGTTCATCCATATACAATGTTTATTTCATGATCTTAACGTCATTTATAACACACTCATATCACAATACAACAACAATCATGATTCAATTCAAACTATGTCTCAAAAACGTCACTATTCATCATTCATGTCCTAGTGGACCATGTTTTCTACAATCCATGCATTTTAATTCTCCAATACCGTAAAACATCATATAAAAATCATGAATCTTACCTTAGAAGTTGTAGGGACAAGCTTTTGTTGATAATACTCCACTTTGAGTAAAACCCTAGTTTTTCTCCATTTGGGTTTCTTGACTTTAGATGATCCTTGATGGGTTTCTACCTTGGATTTACTTGTTTAATGTGGTTGATGGATTAATACCCTTGAAAACTTGTACAAAAGTTGTAGAGAGATGTTTTAGAGAGAGAGAGGAAATGTGGAAATGATTTTCATGAACTTGGTCTTTATTTATTAAATCATCACCGAACTGTCGGGTTCCATTATACGGTCCATTATACGGTCCGTATAATGGTTATACGGTCCGTATAATAGACCGTGAAATGGGTCTGCCCAGCACCCCTTCACTGTGACTACTTGACGGTCCGTTATACGGTCCGTAAAACAGTTTTACGGTCCGTATAACTGACCGTAAAACGTTACCAGTGAGCAACCTTTTACTGTGACCATTCGACGGTTCGTTATACGGTCCGTATAAATTTTATACGGTCCGTATAACTGACCGTAAAATTCCACCAGCAACCAACCTTCACTGTGATGGTTTTACGGTCCACTATACGGTCCGTATAACATTATACGGTCCGTATAATGAGCCGTTGAACTCATCAGTCACTGAACTTAGTTTCGCCACTTCGTTTGATCTCCGATCCTCATGGAACCTTCTTAACACTTGTTTAACACTTCAATACCAATCTAAGGGACGTTATAACTCTTTCCCAAAATGCCCTTAAGTCATCATTAACCCGATACTCGTATTTCGCTAGTTCATTCACTTGCGTACCAACGGAAGATTTTTCCGAGGTGTAACAATCTCCACCCCTTAAGAACATTCGTCCTCGAATGTCGAGAACACCCGGGATTTTATAAAAATTTCGCCAGAGTTTCCCCTATAACATGGCACTAACAACCTGTCACAACAACCCATAATATCGATGCCACACAGGGCCACATCGTAACAACATGAAAATTTTGGCCACACACGACCCAGAAGCATAAAAGGAAAACATCCATACCTTATGATTTTTTTGACGTCTCATCTCGGACTTCTCCCAAGGGCTGAAATAAATGCGGGTACTTGGATTGCATATTTTCTTCCGCTTCCCATGTCATTTCCTCTCGATTATTATTTTTCCACAAAACTTTAACTGAGGCCACTTCTTTGTTTCTAAGCCTCCGTACTTGCCTATCTAATATGGCAATGGGTATTTCATCATAAGTTAACTTTTCTGTCACTTGAATATCATTCACTGGGACGACCCTCGTAGGATCTCCAACACACTTTCGAAGCATCGAGACATGGAAAACCGGGTGAACTGACTCCAAGTCTGGAGGTAATTCTAATTCATAGGCCACTTTGCCTATCTTTCGCACAATTTCATAAGGCCCTATATACCGGGGACTAAGCTTCCCCTTTTTGCCAAATCTCATAACGCCCTTCATCGGCGACACTTTCAAAAACACCCAATCCTTAACTTGAAACTCTAAGTCCCTTCGACGATTATCCGCATAAGACTTTTGGCGACTTTGAGCCGCCAACAACTGATCTTGTATGAGCTTGACTTTCTCTATGGCTTGTTGGACCAAATCGGGCCCCATTAACTTGGCCTCTCCCGTTTCAAACCACCCAATCGGGGATCTACACTTTCGCCCATATAAAGCTTCATATGGTGCCATTAGGATGCTGGAGTGATAACTATTATTGTAAGCAAACTCAATGAGTGGCAAATGGTCATCCCAATTTCCCCCAAAATCTATCATGCATGCCCGTAACATATCTTCAAGAGTCTGGATGGTGCGTTCAGCTTGCCCATCGGTCTGTGGGTGAAATGTCGTGCTAAGGCGCACTTGGGTCCCTAGACCCTCTTGAAAGGACTCCCAAAATTTGGCCGTAAACTGAGTTCCTCTATCGGAGATAATATACACTGGGACACCATGGAGTCTCACTATTTCTTTAACATAAAGCCTTGTATAATCTTCTGCCACATAGGTCGTCCTGACCGGTAAAAAATGAGCTGATTTAGTGAGTCTATCCACATTCACCCATATGGAATCATACTTGCGTCGAGAACGAGGTAGCCCTGTAATGAAATCCATATTAATCACTTCCCACTTCCAAGTTGGGATTTCTATAGCTTGCAATAAGCCACCCGGCTTTTGGTGTTCTATTTTTACTTGTTGGCAATTGGAACATTGGGCTACAAACTCCGCTACATCTTTCTTCATCCCATTCCACCAATATATAGACTTAAGATCATGATACATCTTCGTCGTTCCAGGGTGAACGGAGTAACGGGAACAATGAGCCTCTCTCAAAATCTGGTGGTGTAAGTCTGCCACATCGGGGACACATAGCTTGCCTCGGCATCGGAGGGCTCCGTCTCCCGAAATATCAAATGGTGACCCCTCTTTCTGAGCGAGCGTATCTCTGTACTGCATTAGCCTGCAATCCTCACCTTGCCGCTCTTTCACTTCCGCTACTAGCGACGGAACTGCCAAATTCTGAATGGTAGCTCTGCTGCTACCTGAGTCCACTACTCGGACCCCTAGGCTGGCTAGCTGCTAAAGCTCACGGGTCATTTCTCTCTTTTCTTGTCGCACATCGCATAAGCTTCCCATAGACCTGCGGCTAAGAGCATCGGCCACAACATTTGCCTTTCCGGGGTGGTACAGGATTTCGACGTCATAGTCTTTTAGCAACTCTAGCCATCGTGTTGCCGCAAATTTAACTCTTTCTGCTTGAAGATGTACTGGAGACTCTTATGATCTGTATAAATATCCACGTCGACACCATATAAGTAATGTCTCCATATCTTTAAAGCATGGACCACCGCGGCCAATTCTAAGTCATGGGTAGGATAATTCTGTTCATGTTTCCGTAATTGTCTAGAAGCATACGCGATCACCTTACCATTTTGCATCAATACACAGCCTAGCCCGACGCCTGAAGCATCACAATAAACGACATATCCTTCCACTCCCTCTGGAAGTGTCAAGACTGGGGCAGAAGTCAATCTGTCTTTCAACTTTTGGAAACTACGTTCACAAGCATCTGTCCATTGAAACTTAGCTGACTTCTGAGTCAACTTTGTGAGCGGTGCAGAAATAGAAGAGAAACCCTCAACAAATCTTCTGTAATACCCGGCTAAGCCCAAAAAGCTACGAACCTCTGTAGGGGTTGTGGGCCTTGGCCAAGTTTTCACTGCCTCGATCTTTTGACTATCCACTCGAATACCATCAGCTGCAACAATATGGCCCAGGAATGATACCGAGTTCAACCAAAACTCACATTTGGAGAATTTTGCAAACAACTCTCGAGCTCGAAGAACTCCAAGGACGGTTCGCAAATGCTCCGCATGCTCAGCCTCGGATCTAGAGTACACTAGGATATCGTCGATGAATACAATCACGAATAGGTCCAGAAAAGGCTTGAATACATTGTTCATTAAGTCCATAAACACTGCCGGTGCATTAGTTAGCCCAAACGACATTACTCGGAACTCGAAATGGCCATATCTTGTTTTGAAAGCTGTCTTAGGGACATCTTTCTCCCTAACTCTTACTTGGTGATACCCGGACCTCAAATCAATCTTTGAAAACCATTTGTCACCATGCAATTGATCAAATAAATCATCAATCCTCGGGAGGGGATACTTGTTCTTAATTGTCACTTTATTCAATTGCCGATAATCAATGCACATTCTCAAGGAGCCATCCTTCTTCCGGACGAACAATACGGGTGCTCCCCACGGGGATGAACTAGGCCGAATGAAGCCTTTTTCAAGCAAGTCTTTCAATTGCTCCTTCAACTCTTTCAACTCTGCGGGTGCCATCCTATAGGGAGGAATAGATATGGGATTAGTGTCTGGCAACACATCAATCGCAAAATCTATCTCTCGCTTGGGAGGAAGGCCTGGAAGCTCTTCCGGGAACACATCCGAAAATTCGTTCACTACCGGAACTGATTGAAGAGTCGGCGACTCAACTTCTACATCTCGAACTCGCACTAGGTGATAAATACACCCTTTAGTGATCATCTTCCTCGCTTTTAGATAGGAAATAAACCTACCCTTTGGTGACGCCGTATTCCCTTTCCATTCTAAGACTGGTTCGCCCGGGAACTGGAAACGAACCATCTTCGTTCTACAATCAACATTGGCGTAGCAAGAAGCCAACCAATCCATGCCCATAATAACATCAAAATCTACCATTTTTAGTTCGTGCAAATCAGCTACTGTACGGCGGTCACATATCACCACTACGCAATCTCTATACACTCGGCTAGCTATCACCGATTCGCCAATAGGCGTAGACACCTCAAAAGGCTTAATAGACTCCGGCTCAATTATAGATCGACCCGCAATATATGGAGTAACATAAGACAATGTGGAGCTCGGATCAATCAAAGCATATACATCATGAGAGAATACCGATAATATACCTGTGACCACATCAGGAGAAGACTCAAGATCTTGGCGTCCAGCCAAAGCATAAATACGGTGCTGAGGACCGCTGGAACTGGGAGCTCTGCCTCTACCTCTACCATGGCCAACCTGCGCATGTGAACCTGGCCCCATAGGGCGTGCAGATGCTGAAGACCCGGCTATCGACCCTGATGGCTAGGCCCTACCTCTACCCTGTACTGAGGGGCAATCACGCATAATGTGGCCTGGTCGACCACAAGAATAGCAAGCATCTGAACCTGATCGGCACTGACCCCAATGCAACTTCCCACACTGGGAACATCGTGGCACGGGTGGTCTAGACTGGCCTGAATCATCTCTATACTGAGGCCCTGAATAACTCGGGCTCGGCCCTGAATGAGCAGATCTATCCAATCTCTGGCCTGAAAACCGTGGGAGCGCACTGGTCATAGAGTAGCCTGCATGCCTAGGGGGCTGCTGCCGGTGCCCACCTCTGGACTCACTCATCGGCCCCGAAGATCTAGCCCTCTTGCTATGTCCCCTATCCTGTTCACGTTCATTCCTCCGCTGTTGTAGGTGTTCCTCCAATTCCTGAGCATGCGCCTGAATACGTGCAATATCCATGCCATCCTGAAGAGAAGCAGTCAAGCATTTATCCATCAAATGTGGCCCTAGGCCCTTCACAAACCGGTGCACCCGATCGCCCATATCCGCTACCATGGCCGAAGCATACCTAGCCAAGGAATTGAAGTGGAGACTATACTCTGTAGCACTCATGCTACCTTGCCTCAGATTCAAGAATTTATCGGCCCTAGCTCGCCGAACTTCTGGAGGCATGTAGTGACGGAGAAAAGCATCGACAAACTCTTGCCATACCGGCGGAGGTGCTTTGGCTCCCCGCGAAGCCATCCAAACCGTGTACCACTGGATTGAGACATCCCTCAATCTGTATGACGCTAGCTCCACCGATTCGGTGTCTGAAGCATGTATCAATCGGAGCGTCCTTAGCATACCATCAACAAAGTCCTGGGGATCCTCCTCCAGTTTCGACCCAAAGAATTCCGGGGGTTTCAAAGCAATGAAGTCACGGGCCCTTGCGCTAACAGTCCTGTCACCTTGCCCCGCGCTTGGCCTCTGAGTCTGGGCCGCGACCAACTGAGTCAACAAATTAATGGCCTCTCTTACGTCTTGGCCTGAAGCATTCGGCAGAGGAGCTGGGGCTGGGGTTGAGGCTCCCACGTGATCCTCAGTGATAGGCACTGTCTGGGAGGACTGAGATTGAGCCGCACTCTGGGACTCATCTTCCTCTACTACTGGTGGCGGTGCTCTTTCAGCCCGCTTTTCTGCCACCGTCTTGCCCCTTTGGGCTGCTGTAGCCTTTTTCTTTTTAGGCATCTCTGAAATACACAACACACGATTTAAGAACAAGAATTTCTTACATCATAGCTTTATCGCACGATTCTTATGAACAAAGAAGGTCATATATTCCTAAGATGTCCGCAGCTTCTCGTTTATAAGTGTGGCGCGCAACACACCCATAACCAAGACTCTACTAGACACGGCTCGTAGACACATCCTAGGACTCAACTGCTCTGATACCACTTTTGTCACGACCCGACTAGGGGGCCACGACGAGCACCCGGTGCTACCCCACCCTGGGCACCCCCTTATCATGCATATCATAACATCTAGGTGAACCATAATTCATTTCATGCATTTTAAATCATTAATCAAGCTAGTCCCATTGGACGACCATCATCAATTAACATATCATGGGCATCTATGCCATGTCAAATATACAAGGCCGACGAGGCCAACAAAAGATATACAAAACATAGGCCGACATGGCCAAACATCTCTACCCACATACACATGACTACGAGCCTCTAAGAGTATGACATATCATGAGCGGGACAGGACCCCGCTATGCCCATAATTATATACACAAAAGAATGAGTACCCAAAAGATATGGCTCCGAAGGAAATGGAGCTCTCTATGAAATCTTCAAATAGGCAGCTATGGGTCAAGCCTGTCTCCCTATGCACCTGCGGGCATGACGCAGCGTCCACAAACAAAAGGACGTCAGTACGAAGAATGTACTGAGTATGTAAAGCATGATTAACATTGATATACAACATAATGAACAATATATGGAATAGCATAGGAGGGGAGACAATAATATCATCATCATCATGTCGCTTACTTACTCACATCGTCATTCGTGCCCATAATAAAACTCGTACCATACTTGTGCTCCTATTAGTATACATGTCCTTATTCGTATTCTTATACATAGTCTCATCACATTCGTTTACATAATATATACATACATAGTCATTTCGTATACATGGCATTTACATAGCGTACCCGACCTCATTAGATCAGTATTTCATATACATACTTGGCCAACCAAGGCTCAATGTTACTCATACCTGGCCCTACCAAGGCTTCAGGGTTATCCGTACCATCTGCAGATGTGTGCGCGCGTTTCGTAATCGTATACATATTCTATACATATTCATACACATATATTCTACCCGGCGTTATAAACTCGGGGTTTCATTATAGCCCTTCATAGGCACGTATGAGTATAACAGCCCGTAGGCACCTTTAGCATCATTATTATCACCATCATCATTACTATCATTATCGTTATTGTTACTTCTATATCGTAGTCATACTCGTCACCTGAGGTGCGTAGCGCATTCGTAGTACCAATCAAGGATAGTGACCTTATGAGCTCGGAATGTGAAACATTTGTAGTCAACATACTCATATAGAGGGATTAGGAGTTTGGCCAAAGAACCATGCCTTATGAAAGAAGGGTTAGCCTTACATACCTCTTTGTCGAATTATTCTACACTTGCACGTACTCCTTCGATGCTCACGTTTCTACCTTCATTAAGGCCATACTATCATTAGTATCGATAACTAGTGCACATGGCTAGAACTAGAGAAAATTGGACAGCATCTCCTTTATCTATACAACATTTGTCCATATCATAATTCAACCCCAAACGTCAACAACACATTTATAATATCATTTCCATGGCCATTAATCATCTACATTATCCACATTCTCAATTCACTTCCATTTGTCCCTATTTAGGGTCACAACACCCAACTTCGTTCATCCATATACAATGTTTATTTCATGATCTTAACGTCATTTATAACACACTCATATCACAATACAACAACAATCATGATTCAATTCAAACTATGTCTCAAAAACGTCACTATTCATCATTCATGTCCTAGTGGACCATGTTTTCTACAATCCATGCATTTTAATTCTCCAATACCGTAAAACATCATATAAAAATCATTAATCTTACCTTAGAAGTTGTAGGGACAAGCTTTTGTTGATAATACTCCACTTTGAGTAAAACCCTAGTTTTTCTCCATTTGGGTTTCTTGACTTTAGATGATCCTTGATGGGTTTCTACCTTGGATTTACTTGTTTAATGTGGTTGATGGATTAATACCCTTGAAAACTTGTACAAATGTTGTAGAGAGATGTTTTAGAGAGAGAGAGGAAATGTGGAAATGATTTTCATGAACTTGGTCTTTATTTATTAAATCATCACCGAACTGTCGGGTTCCATTATACGGTCCATTATACGGTCCGTATAATAGACCGTGAAATGGGTCTGCCCAGCACCCCTTCACTGTGACTACTTAACGGTCCGTTATACGGTCCGTAAAACAGTTTTACGGTCCGTATAACTGACCGTAAAACGTTACCAGTGAGCAACCTTTTACTGTGACCATTCGACGGTTCGTTATACGGTCCGTATAAATTTTATACGGTCCGTATAACTGACCGTAAAATTCCACCGGCAACCAACCTTCACTGTGATGGTTTTACGGTCCACTATACGGTCCGTATAACATTATACGGTCCGTATAATGAGCCGTAGAACTCATCAGTCACTGAACTTAGTTTCGCCACTTCGTTTGATCTCCGATCCTCATGGAACCTTCTTAACACTTGTTTAACACTTCAATACCAATCTAAGGGATGTTATAACTCTTTCCCAAAATGCCCTTAAGTCATCATTAACCCGATACTCGTATTTCGCTAGTTCATTCACTTGCGTACCAACGGAAGATGTTTCTGAGGTGTAACAATCTCCACCCCTTAAGAACATTCGTCCTCGAATGTCGAGAACACCCGGGATTTTATAAAAATTTCGCCAGAGTTTCACCTATAACATGGCACTAACAACCTGTCACAACAACCCATAATATCGATGCCACACAGGGCCACATCGTAACAACATGAAAAATTTGGCCACACACGACCCAGAAGCATAAAAGGAAAACATACATACCTTATGATTTTTTTGACGTCTCATCTCGGACTTCTCCCAAGGGCTGAAATAAATGCGGGTACTTGGATTGCATATTTTCTTCCGCTTCCCATGTCATTTCCTCTCGATTATTATTTTTCCACAAAACTTTAACTGAGGCCACTTCTTTGTTTCTAAGCCTCCGTACTTGCCTATCTAATATGGCAATGGGTATTTCATCATAAGTTAACTTTTCTGTCACTTGAATATCATTCACTGGGACGATCCTCGTAGGATCTCCAACACACTTTCGAAGCATCGAGACATGGAAAACCGGGTGAACTGACTCCAAGTCTGGAGGTAATTCTAATTCATAGGCCACTTTGACTATCTTTCGCACAATTTCATAAGGCCCTATATACCGGGGACTAAGCTTCCCCTTTTTGCCAAATCTCATAACGCCCTTCATCGGCGACACTTTCAAAAACACCCAATCCTTAACTTGAAACTCTAAGTCCCTTCGACGATTATCCGCATAAGACTTTTGGCGACTTTGAGCCGCCAACAACTGATCTTGTATGAGCTTGACTTTCTCTATGGCTTGTTGGACCAAATCGGGCCCCATTAACTTGGCCTCTCCCGTTTCAAACCACCCAATCGGGGATCTACACTTTCGCCCATATAAAGCTTCATATGGTGCCATTAGGATGCTGGAGTGATAACTATTATTGTAAGCAAACTCAATGAGTGGCAAATGGTCATCCCAATTTCCCCCAAAATCTATCATGCATGCCCGTAACATATCTTCAAGAGTCTGGATGGTGCGTTCAGCTTGCCCATCGGTCTGTGGGTGAAATGCCGTGCTAAGGCGCACTGGGGTCCCTAGACCCTCTTGAAAGGACTCCCAAAATTTGGCCGTAAACTGAGTTCCTCTATCGGAGATAATATACACTGGGACACCATGGAGTCTCACTATTTCTTTAACATAAAGCCTTGTATAATCTTCTGCCACATAGGTCGTCCTGACCGGTAAAAAATGAGCTGATTTAGTGAGTCTATCCACAATCACCCATATGGAATCATACTTGCGTCGAGAACGAGGTAGCCCTGTAATGAAATCCATATTAATCACTTCCCACTTCCAAGTTGGGATTTCTATAGCTTGCAATAAGCCACCCGGCTTTTGGTGTTCTATTTTTACTTGTTGGCAATTGGAACATTGGGCTACAAACTCCGCTACATCTTTCTTCATCCCATTCCACCAATATATAGACTTAAGATCATGATACATCTTCGTCGTTCCAGGGTGAACGGAGTAACGGGAACAATGAGCCTCTCTCAAAATCTGGTGGCGTAAGTCTGCCACATCGGGGACACATAGCTTGCCTCGGCATCAGAGGGCTCCGTCTCCCGAAATATCAAATGGTGACCCCTCTTTCTGAGCGAGCGTATCTCTGTACTGCATTAGCCTGGAATCCTCACCTTGCCGCTCTTTTACTTCCGCTACTAGCGACGGAACTGCCGAATTCTAAATGGTAGCTCTGCTGCTACCTGAGTCCACTACTCGGACCCCTAGGCTGGCTAGCTGCTGAAGCTCACGGGTCATTTCTCTCTTTTCTTGTCGCACATCGCATAAGCTTCCTATAGACCTGCGGCTAAGAGCATCGGCCACAACATTTGCCTTTCCGGGGTGGTACAGGATTTCGACGTCATAGTCTTTTAGCAACTCTAGCCATCGTCGTTGCCGCAAATTTAACTCTTTCTGCTTGAAGATGTACTGGAGACTCTTATGATCTGTATAAATATCCACGTGGACACCATATAAGTAATGTCTCCATATCTTTAAAGCATGGACCACCGCGGCCAATTCTAAGTCATGGGTAGGATAATTCTGTTCATGTTTCCGTAATTGTCTAGAAGCATACGCGATCACCTTACCATTTTGCATCAATACACAGCCTAGCCCGACGCCTGAAGCATCACAATAAACGACATATCCTTCCACTCCCTCTGGAAGTGTCAAGACTGGGGCAGAAGTCAATCTGTCTTTCAACTTTTGGAAACTACGTTCACAAGCATCTGTCCATTGAAACTTAGCTGACTTCTGAGTCAACTTTGTGAGCGGTGCAGAAATAGAAGAGAAACCCTCAACAAATCTTCTGTAATACCCGGCTAAGCCCAAAAAGCTACGAACCTTTGTAGGGGTTGTGGGCCTTGGCCAAGTTTTCACTGCCTCGATCTTTTGACTATCCACTCGAATACCATCAGCTGCAACAATATGGCCCAGGAATGATACCGAGTTCAACCAAAACTCACATTTGGAGAATTTTGCAAACAACTCTCGAGCTCGAAGAACTCCAAGGACGGTTCGCAAATGCTCCGCATGCTCAGCCTCGGATCTAGAGTACACTAGGATATCGTCGATGAATACAATCACGAATAGGTCCAGAAAAGGCCTGAATACATTGTTCATTAAGTCCATAAACACTGCCGGTGCATTAGTTAGCCCAAACGACATTACTCGGAACTCGAAATGGCCATATCTTGTTCTGAAAGCTGTCTTAGGGACATCTTTCTCCCTAACTCTTACTTGGTGATACCCGGACCTCAAATCAATCTTTGAAAACCATTTGTCACCATGCAATTGATCAAATAAATCATCAATCCTCGGGAGGGGATACTTGTTCTTAATTGTCACTTTATTCAATTGCCGATAATCAATGCACATTCTCAAGGAGCCATCCTTCTTCCGGACGAACAATACGGGTGCTCCCCACGGGGATGAACTAGGCCGAATGAAGCCTTTTTCAAGCAAGTCTTTCAATTGCTCCTTCAACTCTTTCAACTCTGCGGGTGCCATCCTATAGGGAGGAATAGATATGGGATTAGTGTCTGGCAACACATCAATCGCAAAATCTATCTCTCGCTCGGGAGGAAGGCCTGGAAGCTCTTCCGGGAACACATCCGGAAATTCGTTCACTACCGGAACTGATTGAAGAGTCGGCGACTCAACTTCTACATCTCGAACTCACACTAGGTGATAAATACACCCTTTAGTGATCATCTTCCTCGCTTTTAGATAGGAAATAAACCTACCCTTTGGTGACGCCGTATTCCCTTTCCATTCTAAGACTGGTTCGCCCGGGAACTGGAAACGAACCATCTTCGTTCTACAATCAACATTGGCGTAGCAAGAAGCCAACCAATCCATGCCCATAATAACATCAAAATCTACCATTTTTAGTTCGTGCAAATCAGCTACTGTACGACGGTCACATATCACCACTACGCAATCTCTATACACTCGGCTAGCTATCACCGATTCGCCAATAGGCGTAGACACCTCAAAAGGCTTAATAGACTCCGGCTCAATTATAGATCGACCCGCAATATATGGAGTAACATAAGACAATGTGGAGCCCGGATCAATCAAAGCATATACATCATGAGAGAATACCGATAATATACCTGTGACCACATCAGGAGAAGACTCAAGATCTTGGCGTCCAGCCAAAGCATAAATACGGTGCTGAGGACCGCTGGAACTGGGAGCTCTGCCTCTACCTCTACCATGGCCAACCTGCGCATGTGAACCTGGCCCCATAGGGCGTGCAGATGCTGAAGACCCGGCTATCGACCCTGATGGCTGGGCCCTACCTCTACCCTGTACTGAGGGGCAATCACGCATAATGTGGCCTGGTCGACCACAAGAATAGCAAGCATCTGAACCTGATCGGCACTGACCCCAATGCAACTTCCCACACTGGGAACATCGTGGCACGGGTGGTCTAGACTGGCCTGAATCATCTCTATACTGAGGCCCTGAATAACTCGGGCTCGGCCCTGAATGAGCAGATCTATCCAATCTCTGGCCTGAAAACCGTGGGAGCGCACTGGTCATAGAGTAGCCTGCATGCCTAGGGGGCTGCTGCCGGTGCCCACCTCTGGACTCACTCATCGGCCCCGAAGATCTAGCCCTCTTGCTATGTCCCCTATCCTGTTCACGTTCATTCCTCCGCTGTTGTAGGTGTTCCTCCAATTCCTGAGCATGCGCCTGAATACGTGCAATATCCATGCCATCCTGAAGAGAAGCAGTCAAGCATTTATCCATCAAATGTGGCCCTAGGCCCTTCACAAACCGGTGCACCCGATCGCCCATATCCGCTACCATGGCCGAAGCATACCTAGCCAAGGAATTGAAGCGGAGACTATACTCTGTAGCACTCATGCTACCTTGCCTCAGATTCAAGAATTTATCGACCCTAGCTCGCCGAACTTCTGGAGGCATGTAGTGACGGAGAAAAGCATCGACAAACTCTTGCCATACCGGCGGAGGTGCTTTGGCTCCCCGCGAAGCCATCCAAACCGTGTACCACTGGATTGAGACATCCCTCAATCTGTATGACGCTAGCTCCACCGATTTGGTGTCTGAAGCATGTATCAATCGGAGCGTCCTTAGCATACCATCAACAAAGTCCTGGGGATCCTCCTCCAGTTTTGACCCAAAGAATTCCGGGGGTTTCAAAGCAATGAAGTCACGGGCCCTTGCGCTAACAGTCCTGTCACCTTGCCCCGCGCTTGGCCTCTGAGTCTGGGCCGCGACCAACTGAGTCAACAAATTAATGGCCTCTCTTACGTCTTGGCCTGAAGCATTCGGCGGAGGAGCTGGGGCTGGGGCTGAGGCTCCCACGTGCTCCTCAGTGATGGGCACTGTCTGGGAGGACTGAGATTGAGCCGCACTCTGGGACTCATCTTCCTCTACTACTGGTGGCGGTGCTCTTTCAGCCCGCTTTTCTGCCACCGTCTTGCCCCTTTGGGCTGCTGTAGCCTTTTTCTTTTTAGGCATCTCTGAAATACACAACACACGATTTAAGAACAAGAATTTCTTACATCATAGCTTTATCGCACGATTCTTATGAACAAAGAAGGTCATATATTCCTAAGATGTCCGCAGCTTCTCGTTTATAAGTGTGGCGCGCAACACACCCATAACCAAGACTCTACTAGACACGGCTCGTAGACACATCCTAGGACTCAACTGCTCTGATACCACTTTTGTCACGACCCGACTAGGGGGCCACGACGAGCACCCGGTGCTACCCCACCCGGGCACCCCCTTATCATGCATATCATAACATCTAGGTGAACCATAATTCATTTCATGCATTTTAAATCATTAATCAAGCTAGTCCCATTGGACGACCATCATCAATTAACATATCATGGGCATCTATGCCATGTCAAATATACAAGGCCGACGAGGCCAACAAAAGATATACAAAACATAGGCCGACATGGCCAAACATCTCTACCCACATACACATGACTACGAGCCTCTAAGAGTATGACATATCATGAGCGGGACAGGACCCCGCTATGCCCATAATTATATACACAAAAGAATGAGTACCCAAAAGATATGGCTCCGAAGGAAATGGAGCTCTCTATGAAATCTTCAAATAGGCAGCTATGGGTCAAGCCTGTCTCCCTGTGCACCTGCGGGCATGACGCAGCGTCCACAAACAAAAGGACGTCAGTACGAAGAATGTACTGAGTATGTAAAGCATGATTAACATTGATATACAACATAATGAACAATATATGGAATAGCATAGGAGGGGAGACAATAATATCATCATCATCATGTCGCTTTCTTACTCACATCGTCATTCGTGCCCATAATAAAACTCGTACCATACTTGTGCTCGTATTAGTATACATGTCCTTATTCGTATTCTTATACATAGTCTCATCACATTCTTTTACATAATATATACATACATAGTCATTTCGTATACATGGCATTTACATAGCGTACTCGACCTCATTGGATCAGTATTTCATATACATACTTGGCCAACCAAGGCTCAATGTTACTCATACCTGGCCCTACCAAGGCTTCAGGGTTATCCGTACCATCTGCAGATGTGTGCGCGCGTTTCGTAATCGTATACATATTCTATACATATTCATACACATATATTCTACCCGGCGTTATAAACTCGGGGTTTCATTATAGCCCTTCATAGGCACGTATGAGTATAACAGCCCGTAGGCACCTTTAGCATCATTATTATCACCATCATCATTACTATCATTATCGTTATTGTTACTTCTATATCGTAGTCTTACTCGTCACCTGAGGTGCGTAGCGCATTCGTAGTACCAATCAAGGATAGTGACCTTATGAGCTCGGAATGTGAAACATTTGTAGTCAACATACTCATATAGAGGGATTAGGAGTTTGGCCAAAGAACCATGCCTTATGAAAGAAGGGTTAGCCTTACATACCTCTTTGTCGAATTATTCTACACTTGCACGTACTCCTTCGATGCTCACGTTTCTACCTTCATTAAGGCCATACTATCATTAGTATCGATAACTAGTGCACATGGCTAGAACTAGAGAAAATTGGACAGCATCTCCTTTATCTATACAACATTTGTCCATATCATAATTCAACCCCAAACGTCAACAACACATTTATAATATCATTTCCATGGCCATTAATCATCTACATTATCCACATTCTCAATTCACTTCCATTTGTCCCTATTTAGGGTCACAACACCCAACTTCGTTCATCCATATACAATGTTTATTTCATGATCTTAACGTCATTTATAACACACTCATATCACAATACAACAACAATCATGATTCAATTCAAACTATGTCTCAAAAACGTCACTATTCATCATTCATGTCCTAGTGGACCATGTTTTCTACAATCCATGCATTTTAATTCTCCAATACCGTAAAACATCATATAAAAATCATGAATCTTACCTTAGAAGTTGTAGGGACAAGCTTTTGTTGATAATACTCCACTTTGAGTAAAACCCTAGTTTTTCTCCATTTGGGTTTCTTGACTTTAGATGATCCTTGATGGGTTTCTACCTTGGATTTACTTGTTTAATGTGGTTGATGGATTAATACCCTTGAAAACTTGTACAAAAGTTGTAGAGAGATGTTTTAGAGAGAGAGAGGAAATGTGGAAATGATTTTCATGAACTTGGTCTTTATTTATTAAATCATCACCGAACTGTCGGGTTCCATTATACGGTCCATTATACGGTCCGTATAATGGTTATACGGTCTGTATAATAGACCGTGAAATGGGTCTGCCCAGCACCCCTTCACTGTGACTACTTGACGGTCCGTTATACGGTCCGTAAAACAGTTTTACGGTCCGTATAACTGACCGTAAAACGTTACCAGTGAGCAACCTTTTACTGTGACCATTCGACGGTTCGTTATACGGTCCGTATAAATTTTATACGGTCCGTATAACTGACCGTAAAATTCCACCAGCAACCAACCTTCACTGTGATGGTTTTACGGTCCACTATACGGTCCGTATAACATTATACGGTCCGTATAATGAGCCGTAGAACTCATCAGTCACTGAACTTAGTTTCGCCACTTCGTTTGATCTCCGATCCTCATGGAACCTTCTTAACACTTATTTAACACTTCAATACCAATCTGAGGGACGTTATAACTCTTTCCCAAAATGCCCTTAAGTCATCATTAACCCGATACTCGTATTTCGCTAGTTCATTCACTTGCGTACCAACGGAAGATTTTTCCGAGGTGTAACAATTATACGACCATTTATACGGTCCGTATATTGGTCCGTATAACCGTTACAGTGAAGGTCCATCACTGATGGAGTTATACGGTCACTTATACGGACCGTATAAATTATACGAATCGTATAATTTGTTGTATAATGGTTACATAAATGAGATGTTGTTGAGGCGATTTCACGGTCACTTATACGTACAGTATAAGTGTATACGGACCATATAAATGTCCGTAGAATGAACGACGGGTCAGATTTTTCCCAGTTATAAATATAAGACCCCACATTATTATTTTCATTTTCTCACTTCTCCACTTCTCTCCAAGTCTCTAAAATATTCTACACATTTTATCTACAAGAATTCAAGGGAGATCAAAGATCAATATCATAAATTCAAGGGAATCAAGTGTAAGAATGCTAGCTAGGGTTTCTTGAAGTCAAGAAACCTCTTTGGATTGAAGCTAGGGTTCTTCTGAAGTGAAGTATTTTCATCCAAAGGCTATTCCTACACTATCAAAGCTAAGTTTTATGATCAATTCATGTTATTTAAAGTATTGAGAGGTTGAAAGACTTGGATTATAGAAGGAAATAGAAAATGGGTTACAAATATGAGAATAGTGACATTTTTGAGTAGTAGCTTAATACGAATCATGATTCTTTATATGTTATGAGTGTAGTTATGTTATAAATGATATTAAGAGTATGGAAGAAACATTATATGAGGATGAAGGTAATGTTATATTATGACCATGGATATGGATGCCCTTGAAATGGAAGTAGGAGAATTGAATAATGTATGGTCGATGAAGATTGTTGAGTATGATATTATGAATATTGTTATTGACATTTGGGAGTTGATATATGATATGGAGAAAGTTGTATAAACAAAGGAGATGCTGCCCAATTTTCTCTAGGTTTAGTTCAAGCACGCTCATGTTATCGATTATGTAATATTAGTACGGACTCTCTTGAAGGTAGAAACGTGAATATTGGAGGGGAACGTTCAAGTGATAAAGTAGCTAAACGAAAAGGTATGTAAGGCTTGTCCCTTCTTCTAAGGCATGACTCCTATGGCATGAATTCTCCTATCTCTCCATGACTTTCTTACATTCCAGAAAATGTTGATAAAGTGCTTCTCATAAGATAAAGATAAGAGATATGTCACGAATATGGTAATGATGATGATGAGTCTAGGTCTAAAGGTCCTATAGCTCATGATATCATGTCTCCACAAAGATAATGCCCCTTATACGACTCTTTGATATTATTCATTGTTGCTAGACCCACATTATGATGCTAATCCCTTTAAGGTGAGGTATGATGATTGCGATTACTCCATAATGGAATCGGGGGTTCTCGACCTTACGTCAGCCCGATATAGTTATAGATTATCCTTGAGTTCTGCTGCATGTTTTATGATGAAAGTATTAGGATGATGATAAGATCACACCGTGCCTAGATGGCTGGGCATGTCACCGCGAAGGCGGGCTACATACAATTCCACCGTGCCTAGATGGCCGGACATATCACTGCTAATGCGGGCTGCTTAGGATTACACCATTCCTAGAGGGCCGGACATGACACCACTAGTGGGCGGCGTACGATAGTCACCCGGACGCGGGTTAACGATGATGGTATATGTGATATGTATGACATGTGCTTTATTTTAAAGGTTAAGCAGGTTGTATCTTCACTTCATGTCCCATTATTTCTCTATTATGTTAGCATTATTATTCATGCGTTACATACTTAGTACAATGTTCATATTGACGTCCTCTCTTTTTGGACGGTGTGTTCATCCCCACAGGTAGACAGGGAGACGGCGCAGATCCGTAGGAGCTTATCAGTGGATTTACAGGAGCACTCCACTATTCCGGAGGTGGTACTTAAGATCACATTCTTTTGTGTATATATAGATTTTGGGCACGACGGGGTCTTGTCCTGTCCTTATGTTTAGTAATCCAGTAGAGTCTCGTAGATATGTACGCGTGGGTAGTAGAAGTCCCATGATGATCTCATTGTATATTATATATCATTTTGATAGCCCAGAGGCTTATGTATGTGAATGTAGTTACGTTCTTGGAAACGATATTGGTTTTTCCTATGGCTTGATGTGTGAAAATATTAAATAATTGTAGGATAATTATGATTAGCAGTAGAAATGAGTGGTGCTCGGTAGCGAGCTCCGAGTACTCGTCATGACCCTAGCCGGGTTGAGACAATTTTCCTCTTCTTTAACACTTTATAAGCAAATCTGTATTTACTACTATAATTGATGCTCCTATCACACGATTCCACAATGAATTTTACCTTTTTATATAATCACTCGTATCCTAAAATTATAACAACGAAAACCCTTACCTTGGGCCAATTCGAGAACTCTAATCCGGTACAAAATTGTCCAATGGTAGCTAGGGAAGCTCTTCTTCTGGTCGCTCTTCCACAGGTTGTTCTGTGGCACCCCCAGCTTCTACAAATGTACCAATTACACTGATTGTACTATACTTACCATAGTTTTCATTTGATCCCCATTTTGTGGATACCGTCAATCTGGGATTGCAAAAATGGTCATCTCCTAATACTTGTCTATCCCTTACCTGCTCAGTGGGCTCCTCTTGGATTTCAGATGGATCTGTCTCTATGGAGGACATAACTTCCGATTGATCTATCTCAATAGAGGGCACATTCTCGGATGGGTTTATATCATAAGAATGGCTGACTCTGGAAGCCCCTGAACTATCAGCCTTCTTCCCCAGCGAAGCCATCTCACAACTATAAAACAGTTAAGGTTAGGGTTGGAAATATTATATCCTATGGCTTAGCTCTATCGTACGATCTAGGATAGAAAAGATGGTAACCATCCTAAATGCCCTGCAGCCTTCTGTTTATAACTGTGGCGCGCAACACACCCATAAACAAGACTCTACTAGGTACGGCATGTAGACTACCCTAGGACAGAACTGCTCGGATACCACTTTTGTCATGACCAAACTGGAGGACCATGACGGGCACCTGACCATACTAGTCAAGCACCACCTGACATGCATTTGTAACATCAACATAAACATAGGTGGGCCGATAAGGCCATCATATGACTCTCGATAAACTCAAAAGGAACATGTGTGTATCAACTAATCTAGAAGACTCATCTGTATGCTGAACATATTGCATAAGTCGATAAGGCTATCGTAACCACCTGTGACAACATGTGAAACCATAAGTCTGGACCTCATCTGACAATATATAACTCTTTACAAGCCTCTAGTGCAAAGCGTAACACAACGTGGCTGAGACAGAGCCCCGCCATACCCATACGCATGTGCATATATATATATACATATACACACACATGAGAACATTCTCACTGCTAGCATATCCGGAACAAATGGAGTGCATCAACCTCATCTGCTGAGCTGACATCCTAATAGATGGATCACCAACCTATATCTCGGGACCTGCAGGCATGAAATGCAGCTCCCCAAGCAATAGGGGAGTCAGTACGAATAATGTACCGAGTATGTAAGGCGTGAAAACAACATATACATGAGAATCATAAAAAGAATCTGAGACACGAGAATAAATCTGTATGACTGTACATCTGAAAGTGTCTGTATAACTCTATGTAACTAAAAGTGCCTCTGAGGGCATATGATATGCATGCTTTCTTTCAAAAATCAAATACATACATCATGATATAACTGTTAGTTATGTGGAACGTACAACCCAATCCATAAACGTTAGTGCTGCGGAATGCGTAGGTCGATCCATATATCATATCATGTCGGCCCCTCTGTGGGCATCGTCATCATCATCATCGTATACCAGCTGATCAGGTGGTGATGTGTATATAACGCCTATCCCTTTCCCCATATCCCATATATATGTATAACATACGCGTATATAATGCCTTCTGGTAATGGGTCAATGTGTATATGTATAAATGAATGCAATGCATACGTAAGATGAATAAATAAAACTTTGGAGTGACATAAAGTCGTGCTACCTCCGATAAACATCTTGGAGCTAATATCATCAATATATGTAAGCTCAAGACCTATGTACAGAAGGAATGATCATAAAAGGGGTACAGGAACATCAAAGATTAGAGTACTCTTAATGTTTCTAAGAGTAAAGTGACATGGAAGTTCGTTCATTCGCTCATTTACTCATATCATAAGGATCATGCCAAAATGAAAGGAAGGTTAGCCTTAAATACCTCACGCCCTCCAAGAAACTCAACCACAAACTTTCCACAATTAATATGCCAAACCTATAATCAATGGAATACGTATATGACTTTACAGGGCTTTCGTATATCGTATATATCAATTGATAACATGATTATAAAACGAAACGGGCGGCATCTCCCCTATATCACTACCTCCCAATTCCATATATCACAACAACAGCCCAAACAACAAAATAAATCTCAACAACATAACATATATATCAATAAAAACTTCATAATACCTTATAACGAGCGACAAGCTCGAATTAGGATCTATACAACCCATAGCACCTTTTGTATGTTTTCTTCTTAACTTAATAATATTCTCAACATGATAAGGAAATCATTTATTAAAAATTCCAGCCTTATATCATATAATTATAACAAGAAAACAGCCCATAACCTATTTATACAATTGCAATGACTTGAACTCACGACTTCCGATCACCGTCCCGTGAGCCCCATACGATAAACATACTAATATTACCCTTATGACCTGTTCTACAAGGATAAGAAGGGATTCATACCTTAGCTAAAGGAGAAACTAGTCTCCTCTGCCCGAGCTTACAAGAACGAGCAAAATTCTACAACCACGGAAGGAGGCAGTGAAAACTCCTGTACTTGAAGAAGAATCAAAGAGGGAACTTCATGGGGAAAAAAATGAACACTTAAATTTACGTTTGCTGCACATTTCTGAGAAACGAATGTGCAACAACTCTTCTTTCCTTTCTATAAGTAGAAAGTGTATATTTAAGAAGATAAATACTGAGAGAACTTGGTCATTAAGTCAACAAAATACATCCACTAATCTATTATTTTAATATAAAATGAGTTGATGAGCTAAACTTAATATCCTAGGCAGTGAAAAGATAGACATGGAGTAAAATTCTTAATTACTATTATACCTCTTATCAAAAATATTAATAATTGATAAAAGTCATATAAACTGATACACACAATAATATTTCATAAAGACTAGGGCATCCAAAGAAATATATATTTTATCAAATTATAGTTTTTTTTCAATCCAATATCAAAAGTACAAATTTTTGTGCTACTAATTCTCAAAACCGTAAAAAGATAACTTCCTTTCTTCAGAGAAAATAATTACTATCTTTATGATAAAGAAAATCCCATTTATAAAATTTCTCATATCATGTGTATAATTTAAAGTATTTCCAAAAAGTAGTAAAAATTATAACTATATAAAATCATATTTATCAATTTTTTTTCATAAACAGGTTTCACTTAAAAGAAAATACAATACCAAGGCTATATATAATAGTTTCAAAATTTGTCAAACTTATGGTGTCTTACATCTATAACTTCATTTTC
The DNA here is from genome assembly GCF_019175385.1 of Lycium barbarum. Classification (NCBI taxonomy): domain Eukaryota; kingdom Viridiplantae; phylum Streptophyta; class Magnoliopsida; order Solanales; family Solanaceae; genus Lycium; species Lycium barbarum. The sequence goes on along the minus strand of NC_083339.1, from coordinate 78,145,801 downwards.
GGCGTTAATCCTCTGAATCCATATTGATCAAGTCGTGACGCATCTTAATGTAAACATACAGAATGTTACAAAAGGATCCAATCAATATAACATGAAGGAATCATCCTAATTGGGCGGAGCGATCCTTATCCTACGGTGGCTAATGTAGTTTCAGGCTACTTGAAGCCTTCTTGGTAATTGGTGCAACTCCCAAAAATATGAACATGAGAATAGGTGGCATCTGAGCCCATGGTTTTCCACAAAACATGACTTGCATTATACATGGATATAGTTACATAATATACCTGCATGAAAACGTGTAAACATGTAAAGTAGTTTCTTGAAAATAAACATAATAAATTATAACTTGCACATAAGAACTCATGGAATGCAAAGTATGGGTTTTCATAGATTACAGACCGATTCTTAATAATCAAAATGATGTATCAAAAATACAATGAAGAAAATATAACAATTTAATACATAATATAACATGGGGCATGGACCTACGGTTATCATGAACATGGTTAAAAACCCTAGTCTTCGTATAACTTCATACTTTATGGAAGAAGTGGCATGGGGAAGAACAAAGATGTTCCCACACGTAGATAGTAACCCTATATACTTGGTAATGCTCCAAGCTTGAAATAAAAATCTGAACTTGGAAGAAGAATTCCAAGGTTTAAGTCCTGAGTCCTTTAAATGGGTTTTCTTGAAAACCCTGTGCTAAGAACAATGATTTCATTGTTAGATTATGAGAACATGTGTTAGAATTGATTTGGAAGGGCTTGGATTGACTTACCTTGATGTTTTGGATTGTTGGGAGAAAAATTCCTTCGTTCTAGGGTTTAGGGACTTGTAAAACTAAAAATTAGAACTGAAACCAGGTATTTATAGTATCTAGTGCGAAGTGGAAAATACTGTCTGTATTCTGAATTACAGTCCATAAACCTGGACCTTACTTAAGCATGTTCAACAGGACAGAAACATTACAACACCTCCTTCCCAAATACGATCATCAAATACCAGCCGTATTTAACAATATATATTCCCCAAGACAAATTCATGAATGCACAGTAATATCGATGCCAAATTATGATTTGAAATACTGGACGTATACTGAAATACAGTCCGTATTCTGGGACGTAAATTTCCATCTGACAATTGAAGAGAAATTTCCAATTCCCACATTCTCTATCTGGTTTTCTAAATCTAGAATCATGAATATAACATAGTTTAAAGGTACGGGGTGTTACAGACATACACTTGCTGGATTCTTTTATGAATGCAGAGTTCAAGCTGAGTTCAACCTCTACTCCTCGTGGCTGATAAAGTTCGAGTATTGCTATTTAGAGTCTTATAGGGTGAGCACGAGGATGTTCGCCACCTTGATGATTCTTCTATTATTTATGTATTACTTGATATTCTAAAACATAGTGAGACTATTGGTGTATTATTATTACTTCCATACTGGTAGATTCTAGTTTGATGCTCTTGTGTGACCAGACCAGATACTGGGATGGTTTTGATATATCTCCGCATTATTTATCTATTATTATATCAAATTTACATATTTCTATCTCTTCCCCTCATTTACTTATTTATTCATGCTTTTAAAATTATTGGTATAAGGTTTCGTTTACTGAGGTGGTAAAGGTAGGTGCCCGTGCGACTTAGTGATATTGGGTCGTGACAAGTTTGTATTAGAGCCCTAGGTTACTCGGACTATAGTACCAAAGCGTGTCTAGTAGAGTATCATGCATCGGTACGATGAGCTCCGTACTTATCTACAAGAGGATATAGGACATTTTGGAAACTTTCAATTCTTTCATTCTCTTGTGCGACTTCATTCAAATTGGTATCTAGTCGATTCCAATTGGTATCTGAACTTTCTTATCTTAATCACCCACGGATAGTGGAAACTCGTCCTTAAATTCTTATGCGAATGGTCAATCTATGTCATGTTGTGGAATGGCAAGAGATGCGTTATTCTGATTCGGACTTGTGATCAAGTCCAGTCTCTAACTATGGCCTAAGGATTTGATTATATGGAGTCGTGATTAGACTTGTTTATTGTGGGGGTGCGTAAGAAATGGGAAAGATAATTAAGAGGTTTACATCATCTCCATGTTTCAGTGTTGGGTTGTTCAGAAGTGAGAAGTGCATTAATGGTCTAAAAATAGTAGGTTGCTCGGTGATATGATCGGTTGACTTCAACTTCGTCAAGGCTTTAAGATGGTGTGCGTGACACTGGTGAACCAATGGCGGGTCAACGATTCAGCAACGGTAAAGCATTAGACTTCGGTATGTAAGAATAAGTGTAGGTTCGGCGATGACCATCGAATGTGGGTAAACGTATTGTGATCACGGGTAATAAAGAAAAAAAGTTAAAAATAAAGACATGAAGGAACCTTTAGTGGAAAGTGTGTAGCAAAGTAAGACTTCTTAAAATATCTTGGATATGAGTACTTTTCTTGATATTGGGAAAGAAAAAAATTGGAATCTGACATGATTGTTAGGATGAGGTTGCAATTGAAGCGAGGGAAAATTTTGTGTTCGGTTCTGAAAGGTAAAGGGGGGTTCGGCATGACAGAACGGTACTGATGGAGGTGGTTGTCTGATTATGGTTATTATGGGGTATTGAATCTTGTGGGAATAATAACGCATGGGTTGGCAACGGTCGTACTTACAGGTTCACGTATCTTGGGGATATGGTACTAAAGGACATTCTCGATGTAAGCTCGTTGATGTTAAAAATCTACTCTGTTAGTAAGTGAATGCTATGGTCAGATCGTTGGTCGGTAACTTTGACAGGGTTGTAGGCTTCTATGGAGCTAGTAATCGACTGATAGAATGACTTCAATTATGGGCGTATGCGATGAGTTAATGACTTGGAAGTACTGGTTGCTACACATCAATTTGAGAAGAAGTATTGATATTGTTTTTGGTTCGTTGGCTTAGAGGGATGATTCGTTTAGAGGATCGAGAGGATTTGAGTGTTTGTTAGTTGATAGTGATAGAGTGATTTGAAATGAAATACGGGAACTGAAGTATTACAATGAGGCATCTTGCTATTGGGTTCAGGAGATTAAGGTTCATAAGACTTGAGGTGGGGTAACATAGGTACATGAGTCGTGTTTAGATTGCGCGGGCATTATATCATGACGTTCAGAAAAGGGTAACCGATGAGGTTGATTGGTGTCATCGAGGTTAAGGGAAGAAAGAAAATTGTGGAAATAAGAATTAGTGATGTGAGAGCTTGGTTACGATTGTACAGTGTAGAGTGGGCTTAAGAGTTTATGGATGAGTTGGTATATTTGGTTATGTCATATACTAACAGAGGTTAGTGATGGACTGTGGTTGGAAACCTTGTATTCATTGTGTAAAATTGATTAGATTCCGCTACTAATGGTGTTATTACTCGACTTATGTGATTGAATAAAAAGGGATTGGTGCGCGAGTGGTTAGAGGTATTCAGATACGATAACTGAGGTAAGAGGTTATTCATCGAGGATTAGTAACGTTAATGATTTGAGTAAGGGATTAGTAAACCTGGGTACTTGAAATGGTAAATCAATGGTGGGTTAACTGAGTTAAGTTTGGTATACATTTCAAAAATTGAGTCATGCAATTCAGGCAAGGACGATTCAGTGGGATACATGAGGATATTAGTGAGACGGTTTGTGTGATACGTTGGATTTAGAGAGTGTTCAAGTTAGAGTTATAAGCGTTAAGAAAGCTCTAATGTGCAGAGTGTGTGGTACGATCCTATCTCCAGGATTAATTCGGCTAGTTTCTAAGATTTACGATTATGTGGTATTCGATAGAGTGGATTCGAGGATTGATTACGGTATCGATGATCGTGAAGTGATTAGCAATTAGGAGTTGACGAGTCGAGAAAAGGTATAGTTGATTGTGAATCTATAAGAAAAAAGTACATCTTGGGGATTTCTTAGGTCAGTATGGATTGTGGTGTCACTTTCTTGCATATTCCAGTTCAGATGTGATTGTTGTGTGAGCTTAAGAAGGAAATCTACCGGAATGGACTATGGGATATGACAGAGTTTTGTGAGGTAGGTGATCAACAACTATAGAGAAGAATAATTTAGTGAATCGACCTATTGAGGTTTATAAGAAGTGGCTTGGCGGTACACCGTCATATAAGTTCTGTAACCTTCTGCAGTGGATGAGTTAGCATGCTTTAAGAGAGAAGATCTGTGGAATCCCTATCATGTGAGGACTAGAGTATATTTTCGAGGTTAGACCCTACTCGTGGTAATATTTTATGTTGCAAGTAATATTAACTGGACAGTTTGGGTAAGTGCTTTTGGTTATTAAAGACTTAGGGGTAATTGCCTGAGATTTAGAGCGGCTGTGTAAGATTGGATACTTTCGAAGAATTTTTGAGCATATCGAGGTGATACTATGAGAGGTTCGAATGTTTGGGGTTGTATCGAATTTGCATATCGGGTAAAGGTTGAGAAACATGAAGATTAAAATCATAAGGTATAGCTCTTTGGTACAAAGTTGATAACTTGGATAGGACTCAACTTGTGGAGCGAAAATTGAAAGACATGATTTTTTTATGCGTGAGGAAAAGATTAGAATTTACCGCCACAGAGGTACGATAGGATTGTGAATGGTTTCGGGAATTCAGAGTCAGTTCAAACGACTAATGGTGATGTTTGAGAGTTGTGCATTCATTCAGAGTTAGCATGGTTCGAGTTAAGCTTACTGGTCTATGGTTATACTTCCAGGAAGATATTTAAGGATTCGATGCGTTTTGACTCAGATTTGAGGTATGACTGATTTACCGGGCTTTGTCAGGGTTTCCTAGTGGATTTGATGATATTTTTTTAGAACAGTTACTTGGGTAGAATAATGGTTTACAATGAGCTTAGTATGTATTTGAGGAGGAACTGTTGCGCGAGAGGCCTTTATAGTGATCAGTTGGGTTCCGACGGACTTTGCTCAGTGGGATATTCAGTAGTATGGTTCCTGTATTGTGAGTCGAAGGTTTAAGAATACTTGAAACTAGTCAAGTTGACTGTCAGCAAGATTAGTTTCAATGGAATTGTGTACAGATCTCAAGTGAATCAAGGATTCATTTCTTGCAAGAATAAGTCATGGTTTCGGGCTTGGGGTGTGTATTCTTGTGTTTCTAAGAAATCGTGGTGCAAGTAATGGCTTTAGAAGATGTGGGAGAAAGAGTTAGCGGAATCAGAGTTTTTTATCGGTTCAGAATGGGCTATGGTTTATGACCATGTTTTCGAGGATTGCGTTGGTTTGGGAAAGTATTTGTGGGGCCTATTGATCGCGTAAAGAGTTGTAGTTTTATCAATCAAAGAATTCGAGCAAAACAATTCGTTTATTCGAAGATCAGTTGCGAGGAAAATTCAAATACGGAGATATGAGGATTGGAGCTTGAGCTAAGTTTGGAGAGTTGTGACTGGTAAAGTGAGCGATCAGATTTTTCTGAATGTTATACCCAATAAGGGTGTCATGCAATGTGGGAAGGAGGGAAAGTGAGACTGAGGTGTATTGGCCTGTTTTTGACTATCCATTGTATTGATCCTCTGTTTATGAGTCAGGTTTTACCAGGCCGGTCGAACGTTCATCTGGTCTTCTATGCTTCTATGTTGAAGAAGTGCCATTCTGATGGTTCTTATATTATTCATTGGGATTCAGTTTTTTTCGAAGAGAATCATTCTGACTAGGAGAAGCCCGATATGTGTTCGAGATATACTCAGTTGTTGCGGGCTCGGGTATCTTTCCCCATCCTTTTCCTTGTCGCTCGAGGATGACCGAATTTTTAATTGGTATCTGATGTAACGACCCGTTTGGTCGTTACTGCTTTTTCGATGCTTTTGACCCTTCCCTAAGCGTTTTTAGCTCATATTTGACCCGAGAGGACCGTTGACAAGCTTCTCGAGGTGTTTGGATATGATTTGGGTGACTTTTGGGAAATTTGGGCTTAAAGCAGAAAAGGGTTGACTTAAAGTTGATTTTTTGATAAACATACCTTAATCTGAAATTCGTCGAGTCCGAAAGGTCCGGATGGTCATTTAGAACTTGTGTTTATATTCGGTTCGTGTTACATCTCAGAAGTTTTGAGTTGTTGCATTGTGAAAAGACTAACGTGATCTTAATGTGAATATGAAGTCCTTCGGGATTAAGGAAAGTATTAGATAGCTTAAACTGAGTACCGTACGATTTTATATGAATCGGTGAAACTAAGTTCGTCGAAGGAAGTAAAGTATAAGTCGTGTTTAGGGAGGTTTTTTTGCAATTATCGAGCTAACGATTATTTAGCAGTGTCTTACGAAGTAGTTATAGGGCTCCTTAGATGATTAATGAAGTGTTAAACAAGTGCCAACAAGATTCCATAAGGATTTGAGATCAAGTGAATCAACGAAAGCAATTTTGGAAAAAGGGAGTTATACGACAACTTATACGGTCCGTATAATGGTTACAGTGAAGGGCCATCACTGGTGGTATTATACGGTCACTTATACGGACCGTATAAAATTATACGGACCTTATAAGTGTCCGTATAATCTCATCGGGCATCTTTATTTTTTTTTTATATAAATAGATGACCTAAGTTTCTATTTTTAATTTCTCATCTTCTCCACAACTCTTGAGAGCTCTAGAATATTCCACACACCATATCAACACAATTCCACGAGAAATTAAACATCAAGAGGCAAGAATCAAGATATCCATGTGTTGGGAGACTTGCTAGGGTCAGTAGACTTCAAGAATTCCTTGGGTATTGAAGCTAAGGTTTTCATGCAAGTTGATAACTTGCTCCAAAGCTCATTTTTATGAGATAACAGTTTAGTTTTAGAGAAAAGACATCATTTGATCCTTGAACTTGGCACGAAAACTCCGTTTGGCAACTAAACTTAACTTGTATTTATTTACCCCCCTTAACAGCTTTCATTTCAATTATTTACCACCCTGAAAAAATAATACCACTCTCATAATGGGAGGTGTATTACACTCGCGCCACGTCATTGCCACATCGTTGCCACGTCTTTGCCATGTCAAAAGTTACTAACCCTTCATATTTTGTTTTTGTTTTATTATTTTTTCTCTTTCTTCTTCTTTCCCTCTGTTCTCTTTCTTCTTCTTTCTCCTCAACCCCCCTCCCCTGCCGCCACACCTCCGTTGCTGCCGTCACCGATGTCGCACCGCCGCCGATGCCGCCATGATTGAACAATCCACAGTTCGTCATCCTTACCACGTCAAAAATTACCAACCCTTCATTTTATATTTTTCTCTTTCATCTTCTTTCTCCTCATCCTACCATAACCACCCATAAGAACAACACCCACATCTTTAACCCACACCCACCACCACCACCATCATTACCCCACAAAATTTCATCCCATTCCTTCTCAAATTCGTCCAAATTGGTTATTGTGGTTGTTATTGTTGGCTATTATTATTATTATTATTATTATTATTATTGTTATTAGGAACCCCATTTTTGAAAGAAAACAAAAATCAAAATTAAGGAACCAAAAAATGGTGAAAATGGTAAGAAAAGAATGATGAGAATATAGAGAGAAAGAGGAATTTGTGAAGAAGAAGAAGGATGAGGTAGGTGGTGGGGGCGGGGCTGTGGCGTGGCGTGGGGGTTATGAAGAAGACGAAGGTGGTGAGGGAGGGGCTATGGCGTGGGGTGGGGGTTGTGAAGAAGAAGAAGGTGGTGGAGGCGGGGCGGTGGGGTGAAGAAGAGGGGGCGGGGCGGTGGGGTGAAGAAGAGGGGGCGGGGCTGTGGGGTGGGGTGGGGGGTTGGGAAGAAGAAGATGGTGGTGGGGGCGGGGTTGTTTGATGAAGAAGAGGGTGCATTTTGATTTTATTTTTTAATTATATATTATTTTTATTTTATTTTTTAATTATATAATAATATATATATATATCAGCGGGCCCACCTTTTTATATTTTTCACTCTCTTAATTTTTTTTTACTTTTTTTTGCCACGTCAGCATTTGGGGTTGTATTTAATTAAGAAGAAAGTTGTTAAGGGGGGTAAATAAATAAAGTTAAGTTTAGTGGCCAAACTGAGTTTTCGTGCTAAGTTCAAGGGTCAAATAATGTCTTTTCTCTTAGTTTTAATGCTTATTTCATGGTATTAAGAATGCTTAGTTGTTGAATAACTTGTTAAAAGAAGAAAGTTGAAAATGAGGTCTAAATGAAGATTTCATGATAGTTTTGGGTAGTAAGCTAACTTGACTCATGATTCTCAGTATGCTATGGATATAATCTTGTTATGAAGGGTATTAATGATGATAAGGAAGTGTTGTATGAAGTTGTGCAAGGGTTGGTGTGAAGTTGTCGATATAAGTTGAATATAAGAATGAATTTTAAGACTTAATGGGATGAGATTACTTGATTATGATGTTGTGGATGTTATTGTGGTTGTTTGGGAGTTGTTTTACGATATGGTGGAAGTCGATGAAATATGGGAAATTCTTCCCAATTTTTGTTAGTTCATAAGTTGCCATAATTTGAATTCGAGAATGTCTTTAAGACTTAACCATGATATGGATCCTTTTAAATGTAGATTTCTCAAGCCTTGGCGGTGAACGTTAGATAGTTGAGAAGACAAAGAGGTATGCAAGGCTAACCCTTCCTTCTTAAGGCATGATCCCATTGTTGTATACCTTCATGTGAATTCCATAATGCCTCCTAAGATGACTTCATTCTTAGAATCACTAAAGCTCATGATTCTTGATATCCTCATGATACCAATGGTCTCATCCTATAATAGTTGATCCTCTAAGAAAGGATATGATAATGAAAGTAATGATGATGATGATGATGTTCAGGATACGTATGTACTCCTACGTGTATGTATAAATGTATATCAAAGTAGGATCATTAAGAACATTACCTTATATGGCCGGGTATGATACCTATCACGTGCACACCACTGCAGTTGGGTACGGATAACACTTAGCCTTTGTAGGGCCAGGTATATATAACACCGAACCTTGTTATGGTGGGGCATGTAAGACACCGAACCTCTATGGTCGGGTATGAAACTACTATATGCATAAATGTACGAAATGGAAGGTACCCATTAGAAAAAGGGTAAGCAAATACGATGAACCTCGCTAGAGGTATAAATGGCTCTATCCTCCAATGACTCTTCTATCTTATGTTATTTCTCATGCTTCCATTATGTTATTGATTATGCTTTACATACTCAATACATTATTCGTATTGACGTTCTTTTGTTTGTGGACGCAGGGTCATACCCGCAAGTGGACAGGGAGATAGACTTGACCCATAGACTGCTTGTTCAGAGACTGGATAGAGGAGCTCCATTTGATTCGGAGCTGCAGCTGTTGGTACTATTCTTTTATGTATATATATGGGCATGGCAGGGCCCTGTCCCGTCATTATGATGATGTTTCATACGCTTCTTTGAAGCTCGCACATAGTCTTGGATAGTAAATGTTTTTTGCCTTGTCGTCTCATATTTTGGCATATTATTTTGTTAGTCTCGTCAGCTTGTGTACGCGTATATGAGGGTAGTTGTTGATATTGATATAAAAAGTGTTTTAGCCATTGGAAATGGTATTATTGAGGCATAGAGTTTGTTGATAAACCTTGTGGCTCACCTAGATATGAATGTGAATGTACGACGAGAGGTGCCCTGGTGGGTTAGCTCCGGATGCCCATCATGGCCCTCCGATTGGATCGTGACAAAAGTGGTATCAGAGCAATTCCGTCCTAGGGTGTGTCTACGAGCCGTGTCCAATAGAGTCTTGTTTATGGGGGTGTTACGCGCCACACTTATAAACAGGGGGCTGTGGGCATTTTAGGAATGAATGACCTTCTTTCTTCATAAGATCGTGCGATAGAGCCATGATATAAGGATTTATTTTCCTTTAACTGTGTGTTGTGTATTTCAAAAATGGATGTAAAGGAGAAAGCTACGGTAGCCCAAAAGGGCAAGACAGTGGCAGAAAAGCGGGCCGAAAGAGTACCGCTAACGGATATAGAGGAAGGTGAGTCCCAGAATACGGTTCAATCTCAGTCCTCTCACTCGTTGCCTATTTCTGAGGAGCATGATGGAGTCTCAGCCCCAGCTTCAGTACCCCCAGCTCCTCCACTAGAGGTTTCAGGCCAAGAGATGAAAGAGGCCATTCAATTACTGACTCAGTTAGTCGCTGCTCAGGCCCAGCGGCAGGGTATGGGTCATAGTGATAGGGCGGTTAGTACAAGAGCCTGTGATTTTATTAACTTGAACCCTCTAGATTTCTTCGGGTCAAAGCCAGATGAGGACCCTCAAAACTTTATTGATGGAATATTGAGGACACTTCGGTTAATGCATGCTTAAGACGTTGAATCGGTGGAGTTAGCATCTTATAGATTGCGGGATGTTGCGGTTCATTGGTATATGGTATGGTTGTCTTTTAGGGGAGTCAATGCACCTCCCCCGGTATGGAAAGAATTTCTTGATGCTTTCCTTCGACATTAAATGCCCCTGAGGTTCGGTGGGCTTGTCACGACCCAGCCCCGTGGGCCGCGACTGGTACCCTACTTGGGTACCCAGACCAAATTACATATTCATTGCCAAATCCAAACTTATTTCATAATTTCATAAAAGCCATACCAAACATAGTTTATATCAAAATATGTCTTAAGCGGTCGCACAAATCAAAATGTCATATCGGATCCAAACTGAGGCGGAATAGACATCGCCGGTCAAAAATGCAAATATAAGCATAAGGGCCATTTAGGGCCATCAAAACAAACGGACCGCTTTAAGACCCTCGCCCCACATATATGACTACAGGCCTCTACAAACTCAAAATAAAGACATATGGCGAGACAGGGCCCCGCCGTACCCAAATAGTCAAATGTACAGAAGATATACATAGCAAAAGGAGTCTGTACCAAATGTGGACTCCGAGTCAAGAAGGAGTACTCCGAAGTAGCAAAGAGTGAAGCCTACAGTGGAGGATCACCAATATCTGCACCTGCGGGCATGAAACGCAGCCCCCGAAGAAAGGGGGTCAGTACGAAATATGTACTGAGTATGTAAAGCACGGAGTGCAGAAATATGAGCCAAAACTGAAAGCAAACCAGATATCAAAAGGGAAGTACCAATCAGTATGTCCAAAATCTGTATCAAATCATATACATATACATAATGCAAACGAAATCATGCAAACGCTCGAGAACGTGGTCGCCACTCCGACGCTGGCGCCACACACAGCATAACACCAGAAGGTTTCAAATCTCCGTACATCCCCGAACACAAACATAAGTGAGCGTATCGCATCACTAGCCATATCACAGCATAACTCCAAACGGAACCCGGCCCTATGGCGAGGCCTCGGGAATCGTAACACAGCATACGGCCGAATTATCATAGGGCGCACGAATCATAACCGGCCCGGGAACCGGTGAACGAAGTCATAGTAAGGCACGAGCGGAGTCGTGAGCGAACAAATGCAAATCATATTTCAAAATAGCCTTTCAAAACATAATGATTTCATAAGTCATTTCATAGTACAAAATAACCGAATACTTAGTCGATACAAAGTTTTATTTCACAAAATGTTTCCAAAATTGTACGTATGGCTCAAAACGTAACTTAGCATATCATAATATTCAATACATATCTCGTGGGAGGAAGTTCCAAAACCGAAAGTATCATATCAAGCTTTATTCAAAAGGACAGCCCAATAGGACAAATAGGGCGTCTCGGGGTTAGCGGGCCCACCTCGAGTCAAATTGAGGTGGCGAACATAATTTACGAACATTTAAAGGCCAGAAGATCATACATAATGATTTCAAAGTAACCCGATCACATTTCGATAGGTTTCGAACATTTGGTTGCATTCTATCCAAAATAGAGCCTTTAGGCATCAATTGAATTGAATGAATAGTAGTCATTTTGTAGATCGGGTTTCGAGGAGCAGAAAGGCTCCGGAGGTTCCAAAATTCACCTAACACACTAAGACATGCCAAACGAAGAAGTGGGAAGCTTTACATACCTTATAGACGTCTTATGCTCTCCCCAAAATCAAATCCCGTTTCGTCCAGAATCTGCAAATGGTCAAAGTTACCAATTAGAGATTCTTAGGCTTAATATTTCCATTAACTTGATTTTTGTCTACCGAAATTTCGGCAGCACTTCCCCTATATATCTAACACCCCCGAGACTTAGCTCGGCTCAATGAACATCAACAACAACAACCCAAACGTCACAAACAACATAAACCACAACTAAATCATTCTAACTTCAATATTCTTCTTTACTATAAAAGTTGGCAACTTTCATTCAAACTTCACAATTCCAAACTTATGTCCACATTATTGTATTCATTCAATCATTCAAGATTATTCAATCACATCCCAATTATGTTCCAACATTATACATAGATTCAAGAAGTTCGTCACTTTCCATATTCCTTTCAAAACGTCAACAATTCCGACGAACATACTAACTTGCATCATTTCATTCCGAATTCATTAACAACAACCATAAGTCATACTTAAAGTCTTTAGTATCAAAGATATACAATGATATACGCAAATATACAAAAGGTATACACTTTCCCGTAATGATCCGAAATCCTTTTCCCACGCCAATTCAATTCTTTAAACGCTCATTTACGACATAAAGGTCACAACAACACACTAAACAAACTAAACAAGATCAATTCACATTACTTTGCACTTCATAAGTGCCACGGCTCCAACACTAAACACACACACACCCACGGCTTTCTACATACATCAAAGTTACGGAATTCTCGTCTATTCTCAATCCTTAACACATTCATATCAATTCTATAACACAAAAGTGTAAGAATTCTCACCTTTTCTTGAAAACCCGACTTGTCGCAAACGTGGTTCTTGTGCCAAACTAATTATACCCCGTTGAAGAGGGTCTTGAGTACTTCACAACTATGCAAAAATTAAGATTTTTGGATCACAACACAAGCTAGGAAAATTTTTCTTTCTCTCTTTCTCATTCTCGGCCGAGAGCCTCACTTTGAGGTGTTCTTGAATTTTTTTGTTTTGTTCTAGATAATTACTAAGGCTAAGATGATATATATCTAGTTAAGGCTCATGTGCCTAGCACATGACATAAAAAAAATGGGTTTGGGCCATGGCTATGGCCGGCCACCCTCATGATTTTTGGGCCTCAATTTTGTGTTATATTTTTCTTGGCCCAATTCATTAAAAGTCCCGTTTTGTAATTCCCGAAACTAATTTCCGAAATTCCAAATTTTCCCTCGGCCTTCCCCGATGTCTTAACATTAATGGTTCCATAACCAATATAGTCATATTCACTAAAAACCAAAATATTTCCTTATAACACACAAGTCTTGATTATTTCTCGATTTCCAAATATACGAAAACACGGGACATAACAGGGCTAGAGCTGAAAAGTTCTTGAATCTTAGGCAAGGAAGTATGAGTCCCTTATGGTATAGTCTCCACTTCAATTCTTTGGCTAGGTATGCTCCGGCCATGGTAGCGAATATGGGTGATCGAGTACACCGATTCTTGAGTAGCTCAAGGCCATATTTAATGGATAAGTGCTTCACTGCGTCCCTTCAGGACAATATGGATATTTCTCGTATTCAAGCCCACGCCCAGAATTTGGAGGAAAGCCAACAACCACAAAGAGGTGAGCGTGAGCTTGACAGAGGGTAACAAGAGGGCTAGATCTTTGGGTTAGACTAGTGAGTTTAGAGGAGGGCAAATGTAGCAGTTTTCTAGGCATTCAGGCTATTCTATGACTAGTGCGCCTCCACGGTTTACGGGCCAGAGATTTGATAGATCTACTCACTCCGGGCCGAGTCAGAGTTTTACAGCTTCAGGTTCTCATTACAGAGGCGACTCGGGTCAGGCAAGGCCACCCATGCCACGATGTTCTCTGCGTGGGAAGCTACATTTGTGACAGTGTTGACTAAGTCAGATGTTTGCTATACATACGGTTGGCCAGGCCATATCGTACGTGACTGCCCTTCAATTGGTGGTATGAGTAAGGTCCAGCCTTCAGGGTTGGCAACCGGGCCTTCATCATCTATACGCCCTCTGGGGCAAGGTTCATAGGTGACGGCCAGCCATGGTAGAGGTAGAGGAGGAGCTCCCAGCTCTAGTGGTCCTCAACACTGTATCTATGCTTTGGCTGGATGGTAGGATCTTGTGTCCTCCCCTGATGTCGTCGCAGGTATATTATCGGTATTTCTCTTGATGTATATGCATTGATAGATCCCGGTTCCACATTGTCATATGTTACTCCATATATTGCGGGTCGATTTGGGGTCAAACCGGAGTCAATCAAACCTTTTGAGGTATCTACACCCGTTGGTGAACCGGTAATAGCTAGTCGAGTATATAGAAATTATGCAGTTGTTATCTATAATCTTCACACTATGGCTGATTTACATGAGTTGAGAATGGTGGTATTTGATGTTATTATGGGCATGGATTGGTTAGCTTCTTAATATGCTAACATCGATTGCAGAACAAAAATGGTTCGCCTCCAGTTTTCGGGAGAACCAGCTTTGGAATGGAAAGGAAATACAGCGTCTCCAAGAGGTAGGTTTAATTCCTATCTCAAGGCTAGGAAAATGATTGCTAACGGCTGTATTTATCATTTAGTCCAGGTTCAAGATATAGAAGCCGAATCGCCAACTCTTCAGTTTGTCCCCTTGGTGAATGAGTTTCCGGATGTATTCGCCAATGAGCTTCCAAGCCTCCCTCCAAAGTGGGAGATTGATTTTGCTATTGATGTGCTACCGGATATTAAACCAGTATCTATTCCTCCTTATAGAATGGCTCCCGCACAGTTGAAAGAGTTGAAGAAGCAATTGAAGGACTTGCTTGAGAAAGGCTTCATAAGGCCTAGTTCATCCCCGTGGGGAGCACCCGTGTTGTTTGTGAGGAAGAAAGATTGCTCCTTGCGAATGTGCATTGACTATCGGCAACTGCATAAGATGACGATCAAGAATAAATATCCGCTTCCAATGATTGATGATTTATTTGATCAATTGCAAGGTGCCCAATGGTTTTCAAAAATAGATTTGAGATCCAAGTATCATCAGGTGAGAGTTAGGGAGAAAGATATTCCCAAGACGGCCTTCAGAACAAGATATGGTCATTTTGAGTTTCGGGTAATGTCATTTAGACTAACTAATGCACCACCAGTATTCATAGATTTGATGAACAATGTGTTCAGGCCTTTCCTAGATTTTTTTGTGATTGTGTTTATCGATGATATCCTGGTATATTCTCGGTCCGAGGCAGAACATGCGGATCATTTACGTACTGTCCTTCGAGTTCTCCTAACTCAAGAGCTATTTGCAAAATTTTCAAAGTGCGAGTTTTGGTTAAATTCGGTGACCTTTTTGGGGCACATTATTTCAGCCGATGGAATTTAGGTAGATACCCAAAAGATTGAGGCTGTGAAGACTTGGCCGAGACCTACAACACCTACGGAGGTTCGTAGTTTTCTGAGCTTAGCAGGTTGCTACAAAAGATTTGTAGGGGGTTTTTCTTCTATTTCGGCATCATTGACAAAGTTAACTTAGAAATCAGCTAAATTTCAATGGATGGAAGCTTGTGAACGTTGTTTTCAAGAGTTAAAGAATAGATTAACTTTGGCCCCAGTCCTGACACTTCCAGAGGGATCGGAAGGCTATGTTGTCTGTTGCGATGCTTCAAGCATTGGGTTAGGATGTGTGTTGATGCAGCATGGTAAGGTAATTGCTTATGTTACAAGGTAGTTGCGAAAACATGAGAAATATTATCCAACCCATGATCTTGAGTTAGCTGCGGTGATTCATGCATTGAAGATGTGGAGACATTATATGTATGGTGTCCATGTGGATATCTATACGGATCACAAGAGCCTTCAGTACATTTTCAAGCAGAAAGAACTGAATTTACGACAATGGTGATGGTTGGAGTTGTTGAAAGATTATGATGTTAGCATCCTATGCCATCCCGGGAAGGTGAATATTGTGGCTGATGCTCTTAGCCGTAGATCTATGGGAAGTCTATGCGATGTTCAGCCCGAGAATAGAGATTTAGCTCGTGAGCTCCAGTAATTAGTTAGCCTATGAGTCCGAGTAATGGACTCGGGCGGTATGGGAGCTACCATTCAGAATTCAGCTGTCTCGTCACTAGTAGTTGAGGTGAAAGAGTGCCAGTATGAGGACCCCATAATAGTTCATTGCAGAAATACACTTCCCCAGAAGAAAAAGTTATCATTTGAGATTTCTAGAGATGGAGTTCTCCGATGTCGAGGCTGGTTGTGTGTTCCTGATTTGACGGGTTTACGCCATCAAATATTGAAAGAAGCCCATTGTTCCCGTTATTCTGTTCATCCCGGAGCAACAAAAATATATCATGACCTTAAATCCATATATTAGTGGAATGGAATGAAGAAAGACATAGCGAAATTCGTGACCTAATGTCCTAATTATCAGCAAGTGAAAATTGAGCATCAAAAGCCCGGTGGATTGTTGCAAGCTATGGAAATTCCAACATGGAAATGGGAAGTGATTAATATGGACTTCAGCGCAGGCTTACCTCGTTCTAAGCATAAGTATGTGTCATGACCCGCCTAGGGGCCGTGACGGGTACCCGGGGCAACCACCGAGCACCACTCATTTTATCACTCATCATACTCAAATCATAAAAAGAATCATTTTCATCTAAAAATATAATTACTTTTATACACATAAGCCCTTCGGCTATCAAACTAATATATATATATATATATATAATAGCAACATCGTGAGACCATATAACCCACACCTGCGTATCTACGAGCCTCTACTAGAGTGCTAGACATAGGGACGGGACAGGACCCCGTCGTACCCAAAATATACATATGTACACAAAAGAATAATCAAAGGCACCTCCGGAACAATGGAGTGCTCTCAAGTCAGCTAACAGCTCCTACGAGTCTGGATCAAGCTCACCACTCTGTCTACCTGTGGGCATGAACACAACGTCCAAAGAAAACGGACGTCAGGACGAACATTGTACTGAGTATGAGAGGCATAAGTAATAATAATACGTCAATGAGATAAAGGAAGCATCAAATAAGGAGCAACTGTATCTGACTATCACTTATAAAAGAAATAATGCATGCTGGCTTACTTCATAATCATCATCATATCATGTATGCATAAATGTATAAGCTGCCCGTCCATATAGGTACGGTGTGATAATCATTAGCCTGGCCTCCAGCGTCTGGGGTACCATCTCATGCCGCCCACTAGTGGTGCTGCTCATGCCATATAGACACGATGTAATCATCTATAATCCGCCCGCCTTAGCGGTGCTGCCAGGACATATAGGTGTGGTATTATATCCTCATCATACATGCTCATCATAATGTACTCATCATAATGCATGCATAGAAACTCAAAGACAGCTATACTTTATCGAGGTGACATAAGGTCGTGAACCCCCGATATTATTATAGAGCATTTGTAAGCATTCTACCTCACCTTGAAGGAAATAGGATATAAGGTGAGTGTATAAAATAAACAACATCATTAACTTTATAGGAAGACCATCTCATGAACTCTTGAATCTTTGGACTTAAGCTCATCATCATCATTATTGGGCTCGTAATGTATCTCTTATCTCATGTGCTATTCATGAACATAGACTCTTAGCTTTTCGGGATGTAGAGGATTCATGGAGAAGAAGGAAAAATCATGCCATAGGATTCATGCCATAGAAAGAAAGTACTAGCCTCACATACCTTTTTCGTTTAACTAATCTATCGCTTACTTGTTCTCCTTCGATGCCCACGTTTCTACCTTCAAGAGAATCCGCATTAACATTAGCTAATCGATTACTAAAACGTGCCTACTAAAGCTAAAGAAAATTGGGCAGCATTTTCTTTGCTTATACAATTTTCCCCATATTCTATATCAACTCCCAAACATTGATAACAACATTCACAATATCACAAGTAACCATCATCATCCATCTATATTATCCACATTTCACAATTTCACTCCAATTTTTCCATAATCATGGTCATAGTTCATTATTGCATTTTCTCACATATAATACTTATTCCATGTTCTAAATGTCGTTCACCACATACTTACAATCACAACATACCAATATTCATAATTCACCCCAAACTACTACTCAACAATGACACTATTCACACATTCATGACCCATTTCCTATATCTTTCTACAATCCAAGTGTTTTTAACTTTCAACACCTTAAACAACAAGTAATGATCATAAAACTCACCTTAGATGATGGATGAATAAACCTTGAGTGGGAATTCTCTTCTTGCACAAAAACCCTAGCTCACTTCCCTTGGGATTTCTTGGCTTAGATGAACTTTGATAGGTTTTCTACACTTGATTTTGTGGGTTTGATGAAATTGATCAGAGATTTCTCTTGGTTTCTTGTGGATGAATAATGGAGAGAGTTCTAGGGAATTCTTGAAGTGTGAAGAAGTGAAATGAAATGAAATCAAATGAGAGAGAGATCCTTATATCAACATTTAAAATCTGTCCCGACCAGATTCTACGGACCAACATAGGGTCCGTATAATTTATACTGACCGTATGTCTGGCCATAGATCTGGTCCAGTGAAACCCTCTTTCTAGGCAAGACATACGGCTGGACATACGGTCCGTATGTTTTATACGGCCAGTATGTTTGGCCGTATAGGAAAATAATCTCATAAACTCTAGAATCTTTAGACTTAAGCTCATCATCATCATTATTGGACGCGTAATGTATCTCTTATCTCATGTGCTATTCATGAACATAGACTCTTAGCTTTTCGGGATGTAGAGGATTCATGAAGAAGAAGAAAAAATCATGCCATAGAAAGAAAGGACTAGCCTCACATACCTTTTTCGTTTAACTAATCTATCGTTTGCTTGTTCTCCTTTGATGCCCACGTTTCTACCTTCAAGAGAATCCGCATTAACATTAACTAATCGATTACTTAAATGTGCTTACTAAAGCTAAAGAAAATTGGGCAGAATTTCCTTTGTTTATACAACTTTCCCCATATTCTATATCAACTCCCAAACTGTTACACCTCGGAAATTTCCCCGCGAACGTACAATGAAAAGTTGCAGGTTTGCACTTTGACCCAATTGGTCGTAAAGTGGAATACGGCCCGTAAAGTGATTTACGGACCGTAAACTGCTATCGTCCTCTAACCTTTCAAAAATTTGAACTTTATGTCAAATGCTTCAAATGGTTAAAAACGACTTGGAATACAGACCGTAAAGTGGGTTTACGACCACTGTACACCTCAGTCACTGTTCATTCCAGAATAGATTTTAGACCATTAAAAAGAGACCCAAGCTCATTCAAATCATTTTATCTTCACGATATTTCTCTCTAGAAACTCCTAGAATACTCTCTACTCTTCAATTTCAAGAACTCAAGGGAGATTGGTGATTAATTACATGAGACCCACAAAATCAAGTGTGAGAATTGAAGTAGGGTTTTGGTGCTAGAGGAGTAAATCCATTCAAAGCTTGTTCAACCATCATCTAAGGTGAGTTTCATGAAAATTTCTTGTTTTTTAAGGTATTGGCAGGTTAAGATACCCGAATTGTCGAAAAGCATAGCAAATGGGTCATAAATGAGTGAATAGTGCCATGAGTGAATGGTAGTGGAATTGAATCATGAATGTTAGTGTGTTGTGAGTATGAATACGTTATAAATGACATGTAGACCATGAGATATGTGTGATACATGATAAAATACGATAGCGAACCCAAAACCATAAATGTGGGAAAAATGAAGAGAAATGGTGGATCATGGTCATTGTATATGAATGATGATTGTTGATTGCTATATTGTAATTTTTGTTGTGGGTGTTGGAAGTTGATACGAAATATGGGAAAAGTAGTATAAACAAAGGAAGTGCTGCCCAATTGTCTCTAGAAATAGTAGTGCGTTCTTATAGTTTATTAACTAACGTTAGTACGAATCCTCTTTTGAAGGTAGAGGCGTGACATTGAAGGAGAATAAACGAACGCTAGATTGCTTAAACGAGGAAGGTATGTGAGGCTAGTCCCTTCTTTCTAATGGCATGAACCATATAGCGTAACTTATTTCTTATTCATGAGCCTATGTCTATAATTAGCTACACAAGTTAATGAGTTAAAGTATAAAAAGTCTAATGATGTTATTTATCGCTTACACTCACCTTATATGCTAATTCCTTCAAGGTGAGGCCAAATGTCCATGGTTGTTCCATAATGCAATTGGGGGATCACGACCTTACGTCACCCCGATAGAGTATGGTTGATCTTGAGCCTTATGTATGTATTATGATAAGCTAAGCGTATTGTGATGAGCATATGATGATATTACTATTACACCGCGCCTATTTGGCCGGGCAGTCACCGCCAAGGCGGGCAACTATATGATACACCATGGCCAAATGGCATGGGAAGACACCACTAGTGGGCGGCATGAGATGTTACCCCGGACGCCGGAGGCCTGAACGCAGGCTCATATTTTGATTATCACACCGATCCGATATGGACGGGCAGTTTATACATGATGCATATATGATATGATATGATGATGAGTATGAGTAAGACAACATGATTTTTTTTCTTATACTTGGCAGTTAGATTCTGATGTTCCATATGAGTATCTTCTTTATATCATTGTCTTATGTCACGACCCAACCCGTAGGCCGTGACTAGTGCCCGAACTGGACACCCGTACATGAACCTGTTAAAAATAATCAAACTGAAACTACGACAATACGGAAATTTATAAAGGAACTCCAAAGTTCGTAACATCGTCATATATATATATTTCCAGATCAACTGTCTCCTGAGGAGTCACAACTAATCATATCATGAAATAAAACGCAAACTGACAAGGCTGCCATCACATATCAATATCATATGCAAGCCGACAAGGCTGCCACTACAGACGAACATCATACCACAGCACATCGTATAGACAAAGCTGAACAGAACTCGTACACAACCCACACATATGTCTACAGACCTCTAAGAGTACGAATTGCGAAATATGACGGGACAGGGCCCCGCCGTACCCCTGGATAAACATATATGCATATATCATAATATTTATGCCAAAAGTCTATGCTCCGGAACAACGGAGCTCTCCCAAAACAGCTGAGTAGGAGTCCTATGCTGAGGGGTCACCAACCGGCTATCTGTACCTGCGGGCATGAAACGCAGCCCCCCGGAGAAAGGGGGTCAGTACGCAATATGTACAGAGTATATAAAGCATGAAATACAGTAAAAAGGATCATAACTTAAGTAGAGATTCCAGGGGACAAGTATGATACTCAAGAAATCACTGTACCTGTGCCTTACGAAATACCATCATGCTTATCATTATCATATACCATACCCGGCCCATTATGGGACTCGGTGAATAAGATCATATTATCATATCATCATATCATCATATACCATACCTGGCCCATTATGGAACTCGGTGAATAAAGTCATATTATCATATCATCATATCATCATATATATATATACCGTACCTGGACCTTTAGTAAGAGACTCGGTGAATAAAGTCGTGTACACGTATACCGTACCCGGCCCATCATGGGAATCGGTGCCATAATCATATCATCATATACATATACCGTACCCGGCCCTCTAGTAAGGGACTCGGTGAATAATGCAGCGACACTGTGCACGATAATATACCTGGCCCGGGACTCGGTGAATGATACAATAATAGTAAGCACGAGTAGAATATCATGAGCAACTATATGCAACTACATCATCATCTGAGACTCAACAGAATAAGTGGACTAACTAACACTCGAATATCAAGACAATAGTCATGGTAAGTATGGATGTCAATAGGAACTATACCAAATAAAGCCTCAGGAATCATACGTCATGTGCCAAGATAATGCAAAACAATTGTTGGAAGTCAAGGACATTAATCATTACAGAGTCTTTAAGAATAGGAACTTTCACACACCAACTACTATCTAACGTATAGAGGACTCGAGGGGAAACTCAATCACTTAAGAGTTTTAGCCTCAAGAAGTGAAGAAGAATCATGAATCACACTCGGAACTTATGAATAGAGTTATCCCAAAGTTCATATCATTCATCACTTAAATCTAAGACATGCCAAAAGAAAGAAGGGACAGCTTTACATACTTGTTGACGACTAATCGCAAAACCGTTCGCTTTGTCGCTCTTTTAGCCTATTTAACATAAAAGTAATGTTATCGTCAGTAGCTACACTTTTTAGCTCGTAAATCCGTAGCCCATCGCTTTATAGAACTTGTTCTTTAACCTATACATTCTAGTTTGGGGATTTTCATTATTAAGGATTTAACGAAAATCGGGCAGCATTTCCCCTTTATATTCGCCTAATGCGAATTTCCAATTATTCTCCTGTTAACATTGAAATACCAACAACAGAAATATATATATATATATATATATAATATAGTTCTCTCATTTCAACCCATAACAATTCTAACAACCCAACAACCTTTCTAAATCCATTTCAACCCACAATTCCCTATAGCATCGATTTCATACATTTTCTCAATTTCAATTTCGTCCAATCCAATTTTAATAACTCCATCACAACACTATTAACACAATTACACCCTAAAACAAGAAAATCTTACCTTAATTTTCTCGGAGGAATTTCTACTCTTAATTGCTCCAATTTCGCAATTTCTTCTTCCTCGATTCAATATCCAATGTTGCTATTACCTCCTTGAACTTGTAAATCACCTTGGAATTAAATCAAATAAAATTTGTTTTTTTTTAAAACAGCCATGGCTGGCCGTGAAAAGTAGCAGCCATGGCTGCTCTTTTGTTTTTTTTTCTTAAGCAAATTTTTTGCAAAAATGAAATCAAGTGTTGATTTCTTCACTTGCCAACAACTTATATATGGTTTCCCATGTATAGACACGTACCCCCCTCCCCTCCTTGTGACTCATTAAATTATTTTCTTGACTTGTTTTATTTTTATTTTTTTTCGGGTAGGGCCCACTCTCAATAATTAAATTAATTAATCACTAATTATTACTTAGTAATCTAATCACAATTAATTAATCCCTAATCTCCAATAATATTTTTACACTAAATAAAATTTATAAACAATTTATGTTTTAATTAAAATTGAAAATTAAAGATTTCTATTTCGTGTCCGAAAATAACTCTGCCTTTAACTTGAGTCGATTTGCTTGCGAATAATTCGATGTATAAATGTACGGGGTATAACATCCTTCCCCCCTTTAGAACATTCGTCCTCGAATGTTAAACTGATCCTGAATCCCCAATACCTCCTCAAGTGTTTTCTTATCTAATTATGCCCTTCACATACCTCTTTCATTGGTCGATTCGCTATAATTCATTATAACGCATTCCAGGCCTCTACATAGTCATTCCTGTAATATCTCCCCCTTCTGTTGCTTCTCGAGGTAATTATTCCACGTCATTGCCTTTACTCTTCTCTTTATTTTGCAGTTTGTTGTCAGCTGTATTTCGGGCTGTTCTGCTGAAGTGTTACTGTCTCTCTTATCTGCATTCTGTTCAGTTGTACTATCGTTGATTGATCCGGACTTGTACTCATGGTGCATGTAGTCATGACTCGACTCTTTATTTTTCTATAGTTACTCTCTTAAGATATCGTTTCCTTCATCTTACCTCTTAATCTTCAAATAATATTTTTATAACGTGCAGACGCCCCTCGTCGGCTCATTAGGCTTTAATATCCTTGAAGTATTGCATGCCTCTAGTAACATGTAGACCCTTCGTAGGTTCTACGAATAAAACGAAATTTTCCCAGAGGTAAACATTTTTCCACTCCAATATCCTTGCTTTAATCTGTTGTTATAGTCCGTATTCTGGAATCCTCAGCATCATGTGTCACTTTCTGACTTTCTTTTAAGCGTCTTTAACTATCATTTGTTTTTACTTTTTGCTCTCGATCCTTAGGATTGGCTATAAAATAGCGCTAGGGTTCCCTCATATTATAACTTTACTGTCATCCAGTAACCCGCTTATTCTGATTGTCTCGGTTAAATCATTTCAAAACTTCCCTTATTTCAACTTGTAATATTTTAGGCACATTATCTCGGGTCGTTTCTTTATCTTTACTTCAAACTCTTGTATTGCCCCTTTACTTAAATTTGCTCTTAGTTCTCCTATCACATATCCTATTGCAATCTTTACACAAGTATGTGTAGGTGCTCAAATCAGCCCAGTAAATACCTTAGCGTTGCCTCGCTAGTCTTTATACAGGTGCTACATTCTTCTCTTATATCTTTCGACTGATATCAAGGCTCAACTATGACTTTTTCCCTCAGTACTAATTATATCTCCGTAGTTTTGTCTCAAACCACCTTATACCTTTCTCTGAAGTATCCGAGGTATCGCAACCAAATTTTTGTTACTGAATTCTTACTCTTCTTATAAGGTACTCACTTGATCTCGTTCTTAGTATACAAGTATTCGTAGATTGTATAACTATTCTTGTACAATTTGTACAAAGTGCATCCAACTTTAGTCATAGCCTTTCTTTCTCCTAGCTTATTCTGCTTTACATGTCTTTCCCTTCCTCTATTCACCATTTGATTTTCTCATATCCTTCTATAGGAGGGATTTCCTATCCTTTCTCCTTTGCTACTAACATGTCACAATATCATTAGCCAATAACTCCGTTGCCAACCTCTTAACCTCTAATCTAGTATAATATTGCTACCCTTTATAATATCTCTTAAGTTAATCGTTACCCTTTTCTTGTCGTATTCTTCCTTTTTATAAGCACCCACTGTCTAATGTCATATTATCCAAGATCTTTACCAATAATTCTCAGCACTATCTCAAATACCATCCTGACTTCTATCCGTTTGTTGCTGGCTTTCAAATCTCCTTGACTTGTTTCAGCAAGGGATCTCACTTGAAGTTTAAGTATCCACAATTGCAATGTCAGTTGTTTTCGTCTTACACTTGCATTTCTCTCATCCGCTTCCCCCCTTTTGGGTGTACTTACATCATTATCTATTATATTCTGCTCTATGTCCCTATTTCTAATCTCACATTCATCCGATCCCCTTTTATTTTCAATTCGCTTGGTATACTGTACCATCCTTATGTCTTTTATTTATAATTTATAACTTAGATTACCCATGTACGAAACCTTAACACAGTCACGAGGCGATGAGAACTTTCAATATATAGTACAAAATCTCATCTGATGGTTGGTACTCAAGTAATATAATTAATGTAGCAATTTATCCAAAGCCACATTCCATTTATTCCGATCAGTGATTAGCTAGTGCTTATATTCGTTTCAAATTCTTCATTCGGTAGCACTTATATTCTGATGACATGTGTCCCAAGCTTTTCTATAACACCATTTTTACCCCAACGGATATCATCTGTTTCTTCTAATAAATTCACAATACCTCAGTTGTTTTGCAAATCCGCAATCCTTGTCCTTTAAGGATTTCACTATTTCCGAGGTGCAGTCATACACATGCAGTACTCCTTTATTCCTCCTGCTTTTTCATCCTTGTTGTATACCCAACGCTAACTTCTAACTTACTCAAAATCATATCAAATTCGTCTTAATAGAGGTCTTTTCTTATCACCTTCTCATCATACTACACCTTAAGTTCATAGCTATATATTTTCCTTTTGTCCTATACTCATACTTAATTAATTACGTCTGTCTTGAGTGCTTCCTTTAGTATTCCTTTCATTTCTCCAGTCTATGTCCATCTATTATTCTGTACACGAGGATTCTTAGACTACTCCTGTATACTTCAGAAAACAATACTTCTACATAACCCTTTTCTTATTTTCATAGTATATTCTGTTCATCCCTATTTGTTCTTATCATACCAGTCATTTCTGGCATTCATTCTATCTCATTGTTCATCTTCCTTTAAGTTGGTCTTTCACAACTCTGTCGCTTATATTACTCTTTTTGTTAGCTATACTCGTCATAACACATCGCTACCCTGTAATCCCACTCGCTTTCTTCCTATCTTCTTCTTTCAATTAACTTCTTCTCTTCCTGTGCTCGCTTTTACTTTCGTTACCACTTGACTTCTATTCTGAACTTTCCCTATAGGACTTGTAGGTCTTTCTTATTCATTCTACATCTGCTTTTTCCATTTCACACTAACCACATCATATCCTTTAGTTCCTTCCTTGCTAGGCTGTACTCATTTCTAGAGCAATCCTTATGGTATTCACATCACATCCTGTTCGTAATCCACCCTATAACGTAACACTTCTTAATCTTATTCGCGATTCTTACTATGTTTTAATTACATTCTGCGGACTAGGCGTACTTAACCCTTCACCCTTTCTGATCGATCCTACCCTTAGTATCTCACAAGCTGTCGTATCAATATTTCCATGACTTGTCACAATTATTCCTTCTCCGTACTTTTATCTCAGTCATACTATTACTCCTTTTAACTATAAACTCGTCGTAATTTATCCCTAATTATCGGTCCACTCGATACCTCAGTAAAATATTCTGTTACGAGTTGCCACCTTTTTCTAAATCATCCCTTAGTATCACAAGCCCTTCCGAATCATCCTAGCATTTCGCCAACAACATATGAAATACATGATCCTAGACAACACACAAGTTTGAGTTTTCCCTCCACAAATTCCATCTCCAATTAGTTGATTAAGAACTAATAAAATGTTACTATGGAGCATTCTCCAACCACCACCAGAAGAAAACTAGAATCCGACAAGCATCACAGGATTTCTAGTGTTTGATTCACATAGTTCACAAACTACTTGTTGTTTTCTTTGTACTCTTCCAATAAAGTGAAACTTAATTGCTGGACGTTTTTTGTTCCTACAACATGAGCTTTTTCTAAGGCAAAATGTGGTTGGAACATATTCTTGTCCGTTCAAATGAATTGCGAATTCGCTGCTCATATATGCTTCTTCAAAACAAGGTCTCCCAAATAAGAATGATGCCTCTTATGGATGACGTGGGGGTATTTCTTAAAGCTTTAGTCCAACATAATAAATTTACCTTGTCTGAATCAACCTTCAAAACATATTATGAACTTATATCTCATTCTCTTCCTTTTTCTTACTTCTGGGAAAATTTAGGCAGAATTTCCCCTGTACTTCTTACTATCCCAGAACCTGCACGCAGGAAATACCAACAATGCCTCACAGGGCCAACATATATACACATATATCCTATCGTATCATAGCCACACAGGGCTCCCAATTTCCAGTAAAAGTATAAAGGTTTCAGGACTTACCTCACATATCGCACCTCGAGACGTACCTGATCCTTTAACGATCTGTCCTGTTATACCTTTCCATCTACCTTCTCTTTCATCCTTCAACTTTAAATTTCAATCATATCTCAATATTCTTACCTTATCCGACATGCCCCTTCTGTGTAGCTTCCAATATCATCAGTCACTTTTATTTTTCTGTGGATGTCGTTCTTCAGCTGAAATCAAAGGTTAGTATAAGGGATTTCATTTCCTATGGCTGGGCTCTATCGCACGATCTTAGATATGAAAGAAAGGTAACATCCTAAATGTCTCGTAGCTTCCTGTTTATAGATGTGGTGCACAACACACCGATAAACAAGACTCTACTAGACACGGTCTGTAGACACTTCGAGGACGAACTGCTCTGATACCACTTTTGTCACGACCCAACCCCGTAGGCCGTGACTAGTGCCCGAACTGGACACCCGTATATGAACCTGTTAAAAATAATCAAACTGAAACTACGACAATACGAAAACTTATAAAGGAACTCCAAAGTTCGTAACATCGTCATATATATATATTTCCAGATCAACTGTCTCCTGAGGAGTCACAACTAATCATATCATGAAATAAAACGCAAGCCGACAAGGCTGCCATCACATATCAATATCATATGTAAACCGACAAGGCTACCACTATAGACGAACATCATACCACAGCACATCGTATAGACATAGCTGAACAGAACTCATACACAACCCACACATATGTCTACAGACCTCTAAGAGTACGAATAGCGAAATATGACAGGACAGGGCCCCGCCGTACCCCTGGATAAACATATATGCATATATCATAAGATTTATGCCAAAAGTCTAGGCTCTAGAACAACGGAGCTCTCCCAAAACAGCTGAGTAGGAGTCCTATGCTGAGGGGTCACCAACTAGCTATTTGTACCTGCGGGCATGAAACGCAGCCCCCCGGAGAAAGGGGGTCAGTACGCAATATGTACAGAGTATATAAAGCATGAAATACAGTAAAAAGGATCATAACTGAAGTAGAGATTCCAGGGGACAAGTATGATACTCAAGAAATCATTGTACCTGTGCCTTACGAAATACCATCATGCTTATCATTATCATATACCATACTCGGCCCATTATGGGACTCGGTGAATAAGATCATATTATCATATCATCATATCATCATATACCGTACCCGGCCCATTATGGGACTCGGTGAATAAAGTCATATTATCATATCATCATATCATCATATATATATATATATACCGCACCCGGCCCTTTAGTAAGGGACTCGGTTAATAATGTCGTGTACACGTATACCGTACCCGGCCCATCATGGGACTCGGTGCCATAATCATATCATCATATACATATACCGTACCCGGCCCTCTAGTAAGGGACTCGGTGAATAATGCAGCAACACTGTGCACGATAACATACCCGGCCCGGGACTCGGTGAATGATACAATAACAGTAAGCAGTAGTAGAATATCATGAGCAACTATATGCAACAACATCATCATCTGAGACTCAACAGAATAAGTGGACTAACTAACACTCGAATATCAAGACAATAGTCATGGTAAGTATGGATGTCAATAAGAACTATACCAAATAAAGCCTTAGGAATCATACGTCATGTGCGAAGATAATGCAAAACAATTGTTGGAAGTCAAGGACATTAATCATTACAGAGTCTTTAAGAATAGGAACTTTCACACACCAACTACTATCCAATGTATAGAGGACTCGGGGGGAAACTCAATCACTTAAGAGTTCTAGCATCAAGAAGTGAAGAAGAATCATGAATCACACTTGGAACTTATGAATAGAGTTATCCCAAAGTTCATATCATTCATCACTTAAATCTAAGGCATGCCAAAAGAAAGAAGGGACAACTTTACATACCTGTTGACGACTAATCGCAAAACCGTTCGCTTTGTCGCTCTTTTAGCCTATTTAACATAAAAGTAATGTTATCGTCAGTAGCAATACTTTTTAGCTCGTAAATTCGTAGCCCATCGCTTTATAGAACTTGTTCTTTAACCTATACATTCTAGTTTAGGGTTTTTCATTATTAAGGATTTAACGAAAATCGGGCAGCATTTCTCCTATATATTCGCCTAACCCGAATTTCCAATTATTCTCCTGTTAACATTGAAATACCAACAACAGAAATATATATATATATATATATATATATATATATAATTCTCACAATTCATCCCATAACAATTCTAACAACCCAACAACCTTTCTATATCCATTTCAACCCACAATTCCCTATAACGTCGATTTCATACATTTTCTTAATTCCAATTTCGTCCAATCAAATTTTAATAACTCCATCACAACACTATTAACACAATTACACCATAAAACAAGAAAATCTTACCTTAATTTTCTCGAAGAAATTTCTACTCTTAATTGCTCCAATTTCGCAATTTCTTCTTCCTCGATTCAATATCCAATGTTTCTATTACCTCCTTGAACTTGTAAATCACCTTGGAATTAAATCAAAGCAAATTTTTTTTTTTTTTAAAACAGCCATGGCTGGCCGTGAACAGTAGCAGCCATGGCTGCTCTTTTTGTTTTTTTTCTTAAGCAAAATTTTTTGCAAAAATGAAATCAAGTGTTGATTTCTTCACTTGCCAACAACCTATATATGGTTTCCCATGTATAGACACGTACCCCCCCCCCCTCCCCTTCCTTGTGACTCATTAAATTATTTTCTTGACTTGTTTTATTTTTATTTTTTTTCGGGTGGGGCCCACTCTCAATAATTAAATTAATAAATCACTAATTCTTACTTAGTAATCTAATCACAATTAATTAATCCCTAATATCCAATAATATTTTTACACTAAAAAAAATTTATAAACAATTTATGTTTTAATTAAAATTGAAAATTAAAGATTTCTATTTCGTGTCCGAAAATAACTCCGCCTTCAACTTGAGTCGATTTGCTTGCGAATAATTCGATGTATAAATATACGGGGTATAACATCTTACTTCATTGTTTATGCCTCTCATACTCAGTACCATATTCGTACTGACGTCCTTTTTCTTTGGACGCTGTGTTCATGCCCACAGGTAGACTGAGAAGAAAGCTCGATCCAGATCCGTAGTAGTTGTCAGCTGATTGGAAGCCCTCCATTGTCCCAGAGGTGCTTATGATTATTCTTTTGTATATATATAGCCATGTATATGTATTGTTTTGGGCATGACGGGGTCTTGTCCCGTCCCTAGGTTCAGCACTCCAGTAGAGGCTCGTAGATACGCAGTGCGGGTTAGATAGTCTCACGAGTTCACTACTGTATAAATATCTATATTATTTTGATAGCCTAAGGGCACACGTACATGAAAGTATTTTATGTTTTTCATATGAAATATGATTTCCTCCGCTATGAGTATAAAGATGATAAAAAGAGCATTAAATGAGTAAAATGAGCGACAGAGCGAGCGGTGCTCGGTGGTTATCCCCGGGTACCCGTCACGGTCCCTAGCTGGGTCGTGAAAAAAGTGGTATCAGAGCAGTTCGGTCCTAGGAAGTATCTACAAGCCGTGTCTAGTAGAGTCTTGTTTATGGTGTGTTGCGCGCCACATCAATAAACAAGAGGCTACAGCGCATTTAGGAAAAATTGACCCTCTTTCTTCTATAGGATCGTGCGATAGAGCCATGTATAAGATTTTATCCTCCCTAATAGTGCGTTATGATTTCAGAATGCCGCCAAAGGGAAAGGCTACAGCCGCCCAGAAGGGCAAGACTACGGCGAAGAGGCGGGTAGAAAGAGAGCCTCCGGTGAATATAGATGAAGGCGAATCGCATAACGAGGCCCCATCTAATACTTCCTCTACCCTGCCCAATGTGGGAGAACAAGGAGGAGCCCCAGCTCCAATTCCTCCTCTGGCTGTTTCGGGTCAACAAATGACCGAGGCCATTCACCTATTGACACAATTGGTTGCCGCATAGGCACATCGACAAAATGTGGGTTCAAGTGAGCGGGCAGCAAGTACCAAGGCCCGTGATTTTATGAGTTTAAATCCTCCGGAATACTTCGGGTCAAAGCCGGATGAGGATCCGCAAAGTTTCGTAGATGAGATGTTAAGGACATTGAAGATTGTCCATGCCTCCGAGACCGAATCCATGGAGTTGGCATTGTATAGACTTTGGGATGTGGCGATGTTATGGTACAACAATTGGGTATTATCAAGAGGAGAGAACGCGCCTCCTCCGATTTGGCAAGAGTTTGTAGATGCTTTTATTCGTCACTAATTTCCACCCGAGGTCCGCCGAGCTAGAGCGGATAGATTTCTAAATTTGAAGCAAGGAAACATGAGTGCCCGGGAGTATGGCCTGCAATTTAATTCTTTGGCTAGATATGCCCCGGCTATTGTGGCCGACATGGGGGATCGGGTACATAGATTTGTAAGTGGCCTAGGGCCACATTTATTCAGAGATTGTTTGACAGCTTCCTTGCAAGACGGGATGGATATTTCTCGAATACAGGCCCATGCACAGAATTTGGAGGGGAGACAACAACAACAAAGAGGCGACCATGATATCGATAGAAGATAAGGCAAGAGGGCCAGATCCATGGGAGCTAGCAGTGAACATAGAGGGGGATCAAGGCAGGCATATTCTGGGTACTCAGGCCAGTCAGTGACAAGTGCACCTCCTCGATTCGCAGGTAAGAGATTTGATCGCTCTTTCCGTTCAGGACAAGGCCAGAGTTCGTGGGCTTCAGATTCCCATCTCAGGGAAGATTATAGTCAGCGGAGACCCCTAGTGCCGCGATGCAACCAATGCGGCAGATTACATTCCGGACAGTGTCGTTAGGGTTCGGATGCCTGTTATACTTGTGGTCAGGTGGGGCATATGATGAGGGATTACCTGTCGATGAGTAGCAGAGTTGGAGTTCAGCCTACAGGTTCAGCAGCTGGCTCTTCATCAGTACGCCCGGTAGGGCAGACTCCCCAGATGACAGCAGGCCGAGGTAGAGGCCGAGGGGCAGAATCTACTTCAGGTGCCACTCAGCCCTGTGTATATGCTTTAGCCGGACGGCAGGATCTCGAGTCCTCTCCGGATGTAGTTACAGGTATATTGTCTATATTTTCCCGTGATGTGTATGCATTGATAGATCCGGGTTCTACATTCTCTTATATTACTTCATATGTTGCTGGTTGTATTGGGGTGAAACCCGAGTCAATTAGACCCTTTAAGGTACTCACTCCGGTTGGTGATCCCGTGATAGCAAGACAAGTGTACAAAAATTGTGTTGTGATGGTATGTGATCGTCAGACCAAAGCTGACTTGATTGAGCTAAAAATGGTATATTTCGATGTAATCATGGGTATGGATTGGTTGGCGTCGTGTTATGCAAACGTTGATTGCCGCACAAAAGTGGTCCAATTCCAATTTCCGGGAGCGCCCGTGCTTGAATGGAAGGGTAATACAGTATCTCCAAAGGGCAGGTTTATTTCTTACCTCAAGGCAAGGAAGATGATAGCCAAGGGTTATGTTTATCACTTAGTCCGGGTTAATGATACCGAGGCAAAGCCGCCAACTTTCCAGTCAGTTCCGGTAGTGAATGAATTCCCAGATGTGTTTCCAGACGAACTTCCAGGCCTTCCACAAGAAAGAGAGATTGACTTCGCCATTGATGTGTTGCCGGACACCAAGCCTATTTTTATTCCTCTTTATCGAATGGCCCCGGCAGAATTAAAGGAGCTAAAGGCGCAGTTGAAGGACTTGCTTGAGAAGGGATTTATTAGACCCAGTTCATCACCGTGGGGAGCACCGGTCTTGTTTATGAGAAAGAAAGATGATTCCCTACGAATGTGCATTGATTATAGGCAACTGAACAAAGTGACGATAAAGAACAAATATCCTCTTCCCAGAATTGATGACTTGTTCGATCAACTACAAGGTGCCAAGTGGTTTTCCATAATAGATTTGAGGTCGGGTTATCATCAAGTGAGAGTTAGAGAAGTAGATATTCCTAAAATAGCTTTCAGAACGAGATATGGCCACTATGAATTCCGAGTAATGTCATTCGAGTTTACTAATGCTCCGACTGTATTTATGAACTTGATGATAAATGTATTCAGGCCACTCTTGGATTCCTTCGTGATAGTGTTTATCGATGATATTCTGGTGTACTCTCGCATAGAATCAGAACATGCAGATCATTTGCGAATTGTTCTTGGCATTCTTCGAGCCCGGAAATTATATGCGAAGTTTTCAAAGTGCGAGTTCTGGCTAAATTCTGTGACATTTCTGGGCCATGTTATTTCAGATGATGGCATTCGAGTCGACACTCAGAAAATTAATGCTGTGAAGACTTGGCCAAGGCCTACGACGCCTACAGAAGTTTGTAGTTTTCTGGGTTTGGCAGGTTATTATCGAAGATTTGTAGAGGGTTTTTCATCTATTTCAGTCCCATTGACGAAGCTAACCCAGAAGTTAGCTAAATTTCAATGGGACGATGCTTGTGAGCACAGCTTCCAGGAGTTGAAGGACAGATTGACCTCAGCTCTAGTTTTAATACTTCCAGAAGGGTCAGATGGTTATGTTGTTTACTGTGACGCTTTCGGTGTCAGATTGGGATGCTTATTGATGCAGCGTGGTAAGGTCATTGCATATGCTTCGAGGCAATTGTGGAAACATGAAAAGAATTACCCAACTCATGACCTCGAACTAGCTACGGTCATTCATGCCTTAAAAATGTGGAGACATTATTTATATGGTGTGCACGTTGATATCTATACAGATCACAAAAGTCTTCAGTACATCTTCAAGCAAAAGGAGTTGAACCTGCGACATAGGCGGTGGTTAGAATTATTAAAAGACTATGATGTTAACATTTTATACCACCTCGGGAAGGCGAATGTAGTAGCCGATGTGCTTAGCCGCCGATCAATGGGAAATTTATGTGAAGTCCCTCCGGAAAGGAAAGAGATGGTTCAAGAACTTCACCGATTAGCTAATCTGGGAGTGCATGTAATGGATTCGGGTGATGCAGGGATTAGTATCAATGATTCCACAACCTCGTCCTTGGATATGGAAGTGAGAGAACGACAGTATGAATATCCTCAGTTATGTCATTATAGAGATGCATCTTACGGGAAAGAAAAGTCTTCGTTTGAAGTTTCTATTGATGGAATTCTCAGATACCGAGGTAGGCTATGTGTGTCGAATGCGGCGGAATTGCACCGACGAATTCTAGAAGAAGCACATTGTTCACGATACTCTATTCACCCAGGTGTGACCAAAATGTATCATGATCTCAAGATGATATATTGGTGGGATGGCATGAAGAAAGATATAGTCGAATTTGTAGCACAATGCCCAAATTGCCAACAAGTAAAAGTTGAACATCAGAAGCAAGGAAGCTTATTACAAGCAATAAAGATACCCACCTGGAAATGGGAAGTGATCAACATGGATTTCATCATGGGATTTCCTCGTTCCCGTGGCAGGCATGACTCTATATGGGTGATCGTGGATAGGCTGACGAAAGCAGCCCATTTTCTTCCAGTTAGGACCACGTACTCAGCGGAAGACTATGCAAGGTTGTATCTCAAAGAAATTGTGCGACTCCATGGAATCCCATTATCTATTATCACAGATAGAGGAGCACAGTATACAAATAAGTTCTAGAAATCTTTTCAAGAAGGTTTGGGCACGGAAGTGAAGTTTAGCACAGCATTTCATCCGCAAACTGATGGGAAGGCCGAGCGTACCATTCAAACTTTAGAAGATATGCTACGGGCGTGTGTTTTGGATTTCGGTGGCAGCTGGGCTGACCACTTACCCCTTATTGAGTTTGCATACAACAATAGCTACCATTCAAGTATACAAATGGCTCCATATGAATCTTTATATGGAAGCACAATTAGTGGGCCCTGAATTGATCGAACAAGCAATAGAAAAAGTTAAGGTGATCCAAGATCGGTTGTTGACAGCTCAAAGTCGCCAAAAGACCTATGCGGACAACCGCCGACGAGACTTGGAATTTCAAATTAATGATTGGGTATTTTTGAAAGTGTCACCCATGAAAGGGGTGATGAGATTTGGTAAGAAAGGGAAGCTAAGTCCCAGATACATTGGACCCTATAAAATCATTCGCAAGGTGGGTCAGGTAGCCTATGAATTGGATTTACCTTCGGAGGATGAATCATTCCACCCAGTTTTCCACGTTTCGATGCTCCGCAAGTGCATTGGAGATCCCACCAATATTGTCTCGATAGCCGATGCGCAAATAACGGAAAATCTAACCTATGAAGAAGTGCCTATTGCCATCCTAGATAGGCAAGTGCGAAAGCTTCAAAATAAAGAGGTAGCGTCAGTCAAAGTATTGTGGCGAAACAACAATCGGGAAGAAATGACTTGGGAAGCGGAAGAGAGTATGAAGTCCAAGTACCACGCTTATTCCAACCCCCGGGAGAGATCCAAGACGAAACGCCGACGATATGAGGTATGTATGCTTATTTTTTTTCATGCTTTTGGTCACGTGTGGCCATGAATATGTCGATGTTGTGGTGAAGCCCTGTGAGGCGATGATATTATGGGTTGTTGTGACAGGTTGGTAGTGTCAAATTACAGGGGAAACTCTGGCAAAATTTTCGTAGAATCCCGAGTGTTTAACATTCGAGGATGAATGTTCCAAAAAGGGGGGAAGAGTGTTACACCTCGGTTTACTTTGTACACCCCTAACCGCACCGATCATAATGAGGCACGGGTGGTCTCATCTGACTAGAATCTCCACAGTACTCCAAACCCGACACCTGCGAACACTGTCCTGGCCCAAAATAAACAGATTGATCATACTGTGGCCTCTGAAACTGCGGTGGTGTACTAGCCTTTAATTCAGGCAAGTTGAGACTTTTTGGCCTTAATTAAAACTTTGTGGTTGGTATAATTGGATTAGTAAGACGTGATAATGGGGTAACTAAAGGGGGTCCCGATGCTTATGAGGTAATGAACACTTGTATTGGGTATCAGTGGCATGATATGGGTACTTGTGCAATTTCCATTGTATAGCCTGGTTTGAATACCATGCTTTAGGCATTAGTTGATAGCGTAGATTGATTGTGTTTGTGATTAGGATATGAGGTCCCTTATTTAATTCTTCTATGCTTATTACCTGCCTCATTTGTGATTATATTTCTCATCACTCCTAAATACTCGTTTAAAAGTGAAAAAGAGCTAAAGATTAAATCATTATATCTTATCTTGATTGCTTATTGTTGTGCATGTCATATTCATGCTTTATATCTCATGAGCATTTGAAAGTGGTTTGTAATAGCCCATAATTCGGGGTAATAATAAAAGTTCTTAATATGATAAGAGGGTCTTTTTATGAAGTATTTTAATCATACAATTGTCGGTTGATAAGCCCTGAAGTCAAGGAAGTTGTAAAACAAATGTTGGCAAAGGTCATCGCAAGTTACGTTCATAATTTTACTGAACTTTGGTTCTAATGTCACTGAGATTTTCTTCCAATATACTTGGAGTTATTAGGAGATCCACCCACCATATAGAAGGAGTACGAGTCTAGTTTTCAATTCATTAAACTGTTCATTAATATGACAACAGTGTAGAGAGATATTCGAGTTTTCATGGGACTGCGCAGTCAGCCCCTTTCGGATCCACTTGAGAAGGTGGAAATATCCAAATATATATGTGACGCCTACTGCTCATTTTCATTCAGTTTTGTTTTTCATTTTCTCTAGACCCTAAGCACCCATAGACCTTCTCCGAAATTTTTCTCATGATCCAAGACCTAGACAAAGGAAAAACAACACAAATCAAGTGCCGGCAATCTCGTGCTGCTTGTGAGACCAGTTCTTCTCCTTTGTTGCAAAGTTGGAGGTTTCTTTAAGTTGAAGTTGTTATATCCCGTGTTTTCGCACATTTGGAAAATTAGAAATAACCTTGACTTGTATGAAATAAAGTCATAATTGATTACATTTAGCTCATGAGTTGTTTGTGAAAGAATATTAATGTGGAAGTGTCGAGGGAGACTAAGGGCAACTTTGGAATTTTGAAAATTAGTTTCGGGAATTACAAAAATTTGATTCACAAGTCTTTGGGCTTGTAAAATGAGAAACAAATTAGGCCCATTATTTTGAAGGGTGGCTGGCCAACTATGGCCCAAACCCATGGCCCTAATTAACTTTCCATGTGTTAAAATTATATGAGTCATACCCTTAAGAAAGTTCAAGAAATTAGAAATAACAAAGCAAGGCAAAGCAAGAGCAAAAAAAACAAAGGGGTTTCGGGTTTGGCCATAGAAATTAGCCACCAAAAATCTTGCTCCAAAATTTTTTCTCTTGTTGAATTCCTACTAATTCAAGGTCCCTTCTCAACTTGGTGTAGTTGTCTTGGAGGAAGGAGCCCTTGGTTCATCAACTTGATCATATAGTCAAGTGAAGAAGATTGAGTAAGAAGGTAAGAATTCATCCCTTATTATTGTGTTATGGAGTCTTGTTTGTGTTGTAGTATGTAGAAATGTGTTGATTGTATGGAGAAATGGAAGTTTGCAAAGTGGGTGTGTGTTATTAGTGTATGGCCGTGTGTATGTATATGTTGTATAGCCATAATGTGTTGAATTTGTGTTATATTCTAGTTGTGATTGTGGTGAAATGCATATTGGAAATGAAAGTGGAATGAATTGAGTTGGAGTGATAAAAAGAGCACATGGCCGTGTGGTGTGTTGGAGTTTGAATGGAAATGAATTAAGTTTGCTTAGTGTGTTAGTGTGTTATTGTGATGTTTGCAATGTAAATGAAAGTAAAACAATATGAGTTTGATTTGAAATGGAATGTAGAAACTTATGTCGCTTAAGTATGATTTTACGACATTATGAAAATGAAGTTATTAGGTTGCAAATTATGATGGGTATTGATGAATTTGGAAGATGGAATCATGTTATGAATATGTAAGTCAAAGATTAGAAGTTTCGAATGCGTTATGACTTTGGCGGAAAGTTTGTATATTATGTATATCGTGTGTATAATTTAAGGAAACGATATGAAATGCTTCTAAACTATGTTGTGGTGATCTAGATTGATAATAAATGTGAAATCATTGAGATTAGTTGGAAAGTTAAGGTTAAAGTGAAGGTTATGTCATTGTATTGAAAAGATGGCTAAATAAGTTATATTGTGTTTATAGTGATTGTTGTTGTTGTTGATGTTTGTTGTTGGGTTGTGGTTGATGGTTTTGAACCGAGTTGAATTCTCGGGGGTGCTATATGTATAGGGGAGGTGCTGCCGAAATTTCGGTACACATATATGAGTTAAGTTGAATTCGTGGCATCAATAACTCACAATTGGTAAATGTGACCATTTGCAGATTTTCGACGAAACGGGGAGTGAGCTTGGATAGGCGTGCAAAGCTCAAAAAGGTATGTAAAGCTACCCGATCCTTCTTTTGGCATGCCTAAGTGTATTAGTGTCACGACCCAACCCCGTGGGCCGCGACTAGCACCCTACTTAGGCACCCCAAACAAACTCCCAAACCAGATCATCATATTCAGACTCATTCGGACTTAACATACGTTATTCGAACTGAAAACTAATAGCAGACGGCACACAAGCATTGAACAAACACTTATCTTAAGCGGTCGCCCGTGCAGGACAGTCATATCAAAATCAGAAAGGTGGCGGAATATACATCGCCCAAATGTACACACACACACGTACAAACTTATGGGCCGTCTTGGCCATAATAGCATACGGGCCGCTTAAGAACGTAAAACAGAACCACATACGAACACACCGGACCCACGACCCACAAATATGACTACAAGCCTCTAAAACAAAACAGAACATACGAACATATGACGGGACAGGGCCCCGCCGTACCCACACAGCCACAAATGTACAGAATCCACACACAGCAAAAGGTATGTACCAAAAGTTAAGCTCCGGATCAAGGGGAGCTCTCCAAAATAGCAGAATAGGTAGCCTAAACCGGAGGATCACCCAAACGAGCTTCTGTACCTGCGGGCATGAAACGCAGCCCCCCGAAGAACAGGGGGGTCAGTACGGGAGAAGTACTGAGTATGTAAAGTGGAATGTACAGAAATCCCAATCATAACTGGAGTCAGAAGGAACAAACACAACATCAAAGTAGCAAATCAAACCTGTACGGAAGATAAATGTACAAATGCAAATAAAAATCATGTACAGGGCTTAGGAACGTGGTCACCCCCCGACGCTGGTGCCACAACACATCATACTCCAGAAGTTTTTCAAATCTCCGTACAGTCTCCAGACAAATCGTATCACACACATATCACATCATCAGAACATATCAACTGCCATATCACATCATAACTCCATAGACGGTTACCGGCCCTATGGCGAGGCCTCGGAAACCGTAACACATCATACTTCCGAATATGGTATAGCGCGCACGATCACAAAGCCGGCCCGGGTACCGACGAACGAAATCATAGCGAATGGCACGAACGGAGTAGTGCAGAAACCATATGCATATCAAAAGTAATTTATAAGACTCGACATATAATTACATATAGGCATATACCGACGCCAGAAGGCTCAGGGTAGGAGTCAGGGCGATCAAAATATATATATGGAAGTTACGAAGTTTCAAACTGCAAAACCTTTGAAAAGCAATTCACAAATCATTTTCCGAAAATCTCACGTCATTCATAGTGCAAAACGTTCAATAACGATATAGGAAATTTCAAACGGACCTTTGAGTCATAGGCAAATGATTACTTTTCATATCGAACGAAAATGAGCCAAACAAACCAAATAAGGGAAGCGTCGGGGCTTGCGGGCCCACCTTGAGTCAAATCGAGGCGGCGGACACAAATCACAGACTTTAGGCTCCATAAAGCCATCTACGAAGGTTTCGGAGAGATTCAGACACAATAGCAAAAGTTATGAAGGTTTGAACATTCTTTCAACCAAATGTAAGGAATAGGTTTCAATTGCGCTGAATGAATAGTGCCCAAACTTGAACTCGGATTTCCAAGAGCAGAATTATCCCCGAGGGTCCGATCTTGACCTAGTATAACTAGGACATGCCAAAAGAAGGAAAGGTAAGCTTTACATACCTGGATTGCGCCTTACGCTCGTCAAATCTCAATTCCCGTTTCGTCCAAAAACTGCAAATGGTCACTTTTACCAGTTACTATTCATGAAAGTTAACATCTTAATCTTTGGGCTATACATGGCTACCGAAATTTCGGCAGCATTTCCCCTATAAATCTAACACCCCAGAGACTTAGCTCGGCTCAAAATACATCAACAACAACAACCCAAACATCACAAGCAACATAAATCACAATCAAATCATTCTAACTTCAAAGTTCTACCTTACTACACAAGTTGACAACTTTCATTCAAACTTCACAATTCCAAACTTACGCCCACATTATTGTATTCATTCACCCATTCAAGATTATCCAAACCCATCCCAATTACACTCCAAACAATATACAAAATTTCCCGAAGTTCATTACTTTCCATATTTCATCCAAAACATCAAAACTTACGGCGAACATTCTAACTCGCATTGTTTCATTCCAAATTCATTAACATCAACCATAAGTCATATTTAAAGTCTTTAACATCATATATATACAATGACATGCGCAAATATACAAAAGGTATACACTTTCCCGTAATGATCCGAAATTCTTTTCCAACGCCAATTCAATTCTTTAAACGTTCATTTTTGACATAAAGGTCACAACGACACATTGAACAAATCAAACAAGATCAATTCACATTTCTTTCTTCTTCCTAGGGCACACGGCCATGACATCAAATATACATATACCCACGGTTTTGCACACACATCAAAACGACGGAATTCTCGTCTATTCTCAATCCTTAACACATTCACAACAATTCCATAACATTAGAGGGGCAAAATTCTTACCTTTTCTTGAATTTCCGACTTGTCGCAAACGCGCACCTTTCTCCAAACTAATTGTACCCCGTTGAAGAGGGTCTTGAGTACTTTACAACTATGTGAAAACTATGATTTTTGGATCACAACAAGGCTTGGGGAATTTTTTTTTTCTTTTCCTTAGGTTCGGCCGAGAGCCCTTGGTGGGTGTTCTTCAATTTTTTTCTTTTGTTTTGATTTAGTTCTTGATAACTCCAAAGGGGGACTTAGTATATATCCAATTATAGGTCATGTGATAATCACATGACTACTCAAAATGGATCATGGGCCAAGCCTTGGCCGGCTCCCTTCAAGACTTTGGGCCTCAATTTGTTCTAATTTTTCTTGGCCCAATTCATTAAAAGTCCCGTTTTGTAATTCCCGAAACTAATTTCCAAAATTCCAAATTTACCCTCGGCCTTCCCCAATGTCTTAACATTAATGATTTCATAACCAACATAGTCACATCAACTAGAATCAAAATATTCCCTTATAACACACAAGTCTTAATTATTTCTCGATTTCCAATTATACGAAAACACGGGACATAACAATTAGAACCGGATTCGGGCCTCGAAACACTTTCTGCCCATCGGAATCCGCAATTGAAAATCTCGCTTTTTCCTTTAGTAAGATTGAGCCCTTTTGGTTTGTATTCTTGAAAATCATGCAAACTTTCCCTAAACTACTTGGAAAGCCATAGAACGTCCGTAGAACCTTTGTAGGTGACCCCATATGTTTAAAATATGTAATTTGAGCCCACCGCTTTGCTTGTCCCGAGGTGGGCCCACTATTCCCGGTTTTGCCCGTATTGTACTTAAGTCCTATTTTCGAACGGTATTTGAACAAAATGTTTTGACTACCATTCTCATTACCTAACAAACATGGTTTTAAATATTTCATTAAGTCTGATAAATTGTTTTGACACTCAAAACTCATTTACTATGATCCCTTCCGACTTCATTGGATCGGTTTGTCTTTGATATGCCTCATCGAGTCTATGGAAACATTTATGATATTTTAATTGCATTAGTCTCTCACTACTCCATTCGTGGATGCCCCAATATTTCCCGCACTGAGCCCGGGCCAAGATATGTTGTCAAGCGTGATCCTTTGCATTGTTCGCCGTGCCTCGATGTGAGGGGGCAGGTATACGCGTACATGGGTTTCTGGAGTATGCTGTGCCATGTACGCTTGTTCTGATATGATTTACTATGGCCATCTGATATGACATATTATGATGCGGGGTTAGGCCCCCTTTTCTGATTCTTCTGTGTTGTGGCACCAGCGTCGGGAGGGTGGCCACGTTCTGTCTTCCGAGTCCCTTGGTAGGTGCCGGATTTGATATGACATATGTTTCTGTATACACTATGCATGTTTTGAAAATATGTATCTAATACTTTGGGTCTTCTGTTTACTTTCTATACGTTCTGTACCAGTTATGATTTTGTTTCTGTAATTCAGGCTTTACATATTCAGTACATATTTCGTACTGACCCCCTTTCTTCGGGGGCTGCGTTTTCATACCGCGCAGGTACCGACGACAGGTTTGCTGATCCGTCCGCTTAGGATCTTATTCAGCTATTTGGAGTGCTCTCTTATCCAGAGCCCATCTTTTGGTATAGTCCGTCACTACTGTATATATATATTCTCGTTCGTGGGTACGGCGGGGCCCTGTCCCGTCATATGATTCTGTCGGTCTGTTTAGAGGTTTGTGGACATGTTTGTGGGTTGGGGTCTTTCTGTAAAGATGTGTGCTTATGTTGTGTTTGGGCGATCCCATTCGCCGCGGCGGCCGGTCCGCATATGTTTAAATATTGCTTCGTTGGCCCTGTGTGGTCTTCTGTTGGTATTTTCTGTGCGCAGGGTTATTTTGGATAGTCTGTAAAACAAAGGAAACTCTGCCGAAATTTTTCTGGAAATTATCTAACTTCGAAATACAGCCTTGTCGGCTTCTGTTATATACTTGAATGCGTGTAGATAAAATTTGAGATAGCTTTTGATAAATGTTATATCCCGCATTTTGGGTAATCGGATAATTCAAGACAATTGCGGGAAGACAACAAGCAAGGCCATATTTTATTTTGTTTGGCATATGAGTTGCTTATGAAAAATTTAGAAGTGGAAATAATGAGGAAGGTCAAGGGCATAAAGGGAAATTTGCAATATGACTCGTAGAAATATGGAGGAAGGCTAAGGGTAAATTTGAAATTTGAAAAATAATTTTTTTTCAAGAATTACAAAATACAAAAAAAAAGTGGGTTGTATCTTTTGGGTCAAGGTTGGCCATCCACCTTTCTTGATGGGCCAAGCCCATATGAGAATTAAATGGATAGCTTAAAAAGATGACTTAATAGTCATCTAATTCATACAATTCTCTAGAAATTTCAAGAGAACACAAAGAAGAGAAGAAGGAGAAAAACCTTCAAGGGCCATTTCGGCCAAGACCAAACCCACAAGACCTTTGGAAAATTTTTCTTCAAAAATTATTCTCTTCCATCCAAACACTCCATTGAAGAGTCCTTAGCAAAGTAGAGTGGTTATTGAAGCTAGAAAAACACATATTCATATAAGTTGTCAATTCTAGCCAAGTGAAGAATCAAGGAACTAGGTAAGAATTCACTCCCTTTTTATGTTATGGATGTTTGTGCA
The DNA here is from genome assembly GCF_019175385.1 of Lycium barbarum. NCBI lineage: Eukaryota > Viridiplantae > Streptophyta > Magnoliopsida > Solanales > Solanaceae > Lycium > Lycium barbarum. The sequence goes on along the minus strand of NC_083339.1, from coordinate 78,101,946 downwards.
TGATGTAGTATACAAAAATGAGTGAAGTTCATGAAAAATATGGATATAGGGGTGGTGGCCGTGAGTGGTATACTATATGTATAGCCGTGTATATTGGTGAATTATGAAGGAATGATGAGCAAGTTTTATTTAGTATTTTGGTTGTTGTGTTGTGGATTTTATATTGCATATAAAGAATTGATAAGCGTGGTGAAGTATTAGTAGTTGGAAGTTTGTGTGTAAATTGAAAATAATGTTCTTGTATGGAAGACATGTAATGATATTACTATGATGTTGTTGGAATATATGTATTATAAGGTTGTAGTTGTTTCATTGGAATTAGGAAGTCTTGAAGGAAGCAGTAAGCTAATTGAAGTGTTGGAATATATCTTGGATTTAAATATGGAAATTCTAATGTGGTTGTTGAATTTACGTTGATAGTTTGGCCGGGTTTGAATTCCCGGATTGTGGTTGATTAGAATTTGGCTAAGTTGAATGTTGGGGATGGTATACTTACAGAGGAAGTGCTGCCGAAATTTCGGTAGCCAAGTGTTTCCTTAAGATTTCAACTCTAAATACCCTAATGAGAGTTTGGGTAAATGTTACCAATTTGCAGATTTTGACGGAATTGCAACGTGAATTTGGAATAGCGTAAGGAGCAGAAAGAGGTATGTAAGGTCTCACTTTCCTTCTTCGGCATGTCTTAGACATAATAGGGTTGAATACAAACTTCGGGGATGATCCTATTCCTAGAAACCCGAGATTGAAATTAACCCTTTTTCATTCAATAGAATTGACTTAAATTTTTCATATCTTGTTGAAACAATGGCCCCTACTTCTATAACTTGCCAAATGAAAGCGGATTTTGATAAAACCTTCATAAGTGACTCCATGAACCTTATTATATGCAATTTGGATACGCCACCCCGGTTGACCCGAGGTGGGCCCACTATTCCGAAATTCCCTCATATTGTTCCATTTAGCTTATTTCCGTACTATAATCAAGGGAAACTTTTAGATTACTATTCCGACTACTAAACAATAGTTGTTTAACCAATCTATTGACCGTAAGGTATGATCTTCTCCCAATAGCTCAAAAAGTTTTCCAAACGCCCGCATTTTCCCAAAACAAAGTCTGTGGCAAAGTAAGTTTTTTTTGTCAATTACGATGAGTATGTTCTACAATGACATGGATGATGTCAGGGAAGGAAATTTTCATATTATGAATACGACAATGATGATTCCATGATTAAAGATTCCAAAGTACATGAAACGATACCTTATGATCCTGTTCTATGTTCTCTCACGATGTTATCCTTTATGGATAGTCTCGCCTTATAACTGTTGTTCCCTCAAGGTGAGACCTGACGACCATGACCATTTCATAATGTAATCTGAGGCTACCGACGTTACGTCACTCCGATAACGTTATAGCTTCTTTTTGGGCTCGCTTGCATGCTATGGTATATATGTATATATGTATAGGTACACGGGGCAGAAGGGAGCAGGGCAGAGCGCTATAGACGCGGGGTTACACACGGTACATGTAGCCGTATTTGACTTGATATCATCCCGGACGCGGGATATTTACACACATTCATGGTTAAATGGATCGGCTGCCGACGCCTCAGCAATATATATTATGTTTTATTTTCATATATGAACACGAAATGTTTTTTTTAAAACACAGCTTAGCATGCATGGCATCTGCCCTGGGTGGCACATACATGTACAGGTTACTCTATTATCGCTCTATATGTCCTATGATTTCATTATGTATTGGTTCCAATTTATATTCCTCTCTTTACTATTTTCATGCCTTACATACTCGGTACACTATTCGTACTGACGTCCCTTCTTGTGGACGCTGCGTTTCATGCCGCGCAGGTAAGCAGGTAGACGGGTCCGGTTCTTAGAAGCTTCACCAGCGGTTCACAGAGAGTGCTCCAGTCATTCTGGAGCCACTGTTATTGGTACTATTTTGTGTATATATATATATTCGGGCGTGACAGTGCTCGGCCCTTCTTGTGTATATGTGTATTATGTCTAGAGGATCGTAGACAGATGTGTACAGTTAAATGTTTTGTACTTTTAGCAGTCCTAGTCGATGCATAATGTGTTAGTAAAGGTTGTTCGCCTATGTTCATAACTATGCTACAATTGTTAATGTTTAGTAACAGAAAAAAAAAATGGTATAGGTCATACGGCCCACTTAGTAATAAGGATATGAGACAAGATAAGGGGTGCTCGGTACAAGTACCGGGTACTCGTCACGGCCCCTAGTCGGGTCGTGACAGAAGTGGTATCAGAGCAGTTCGGTCCTAGGGGTTTGTCTACGAGCCGTGTCCAGTAGAGTCCTGTTTATGGGTGTGTAGCGCGCCACACTTATAGGCAGGAGGCGGCGGGGCATTTAGGAAATATGACCTTCTTTGTATTCTAGATCGTGCGATAGAGCTATAGTAAGGGTTTTTCCTTCTTCCTAATCCGGTGTTATAGTTTCAGCGATACCTGCGAAGGTGAAAGTGACAGCCGCCGAGAAGGGCAAGACGGTAGCGGAAAGGCGGACTGAATGGGAGTCACCGGTAAATATTGAAGAAGGCGAATCTCATAGTAAGGATCCCTCTCGTGCTGATCGCACTCCGCAGACATTAGGGGAGCAAGAAAGGATTTTCGTTCCAGTTTCAGCACTCCCCGCTCCCCCACTTGATGCTTCACTTCAGGAGATGAGACGGGCCATCCTTCTGCTAACTCAGATAGTAGCTACTCAAGCCCAACAACAAGGCATAGATTCTGGTAATAAGGATCGCAGAAAAAGGGCTAGACCTTCTAGAACGAGAAGTGAGTATAGAAGGAGGCAGGCACCGCAGCAGTCGGGGTATTCAGGACCAGATCAGAGTGCTCGAGTTTCGGGGCCCCGGCATAGAGCCAACATTAGTAGCACGGGGCTACCCCCACCGCGGTGTGCGCGATGTGGCAGGCCACACTCTGGGCAGTGTTACTTAGATACAGGTGCCTGTTTTGTCTGTGGTCGTGCTGACCATTTGATACGTGATTGCCCACGGAGGTACGACAGAGACCAAACTCAGCCCGCCAGATCAGGTCAGGGCTATGGAGTTTTGGGTTCCCAGTGTGGCGGTGAGCTTAATCAGCGGAGACCACCCGTATCACGCTGCCCTCAGTGCCGTAGATTCCATGCAGGGCCGTGTCGCGCGGGTTTGGGTATTTGTTATACTTGTGCTAACTCAGGTCATTATATGCGCGACTGCCCATTTCGCCGAGACAGAGGGAGGGTTCAGCCCACGGAGGTAACACGCGACTCACAATCATTGGCGCTCCCTCCAATGCAAAGGTCCCAGATAGCAGTAGGCAGCGAAAGAGGCCGAGAAGGAACACACAGTTCGAGTGGACCCCAGCATCATACCTATGCACTAGCTGGCCGACAGGATCCTGAGCCATCCCCTGATGTCGTTCCAGGTATATTATCAGTATTTTTCTACAATGTACAAGTATCCATTGATCCAGGTTATAAGTGTCAGATATCGCACCCTAAATCGCTGAACATATTAGGGAGGGGAAACCCGAGCTAAATCAAACGAGTTGGGATGTCTATGCCTGTTGCGACTAAGGTGTTTTCGCCACTACTGGGAATGTGGATATTTACGACAAAAATTAGCCATATACATAGGAAAAAGGACGAATACTGGGGACTGCGGAGGTTAGAATTGTAATTAAAAGAAAAGATGTGTTACGCGGACGTTTTGAAAACTTCTAAGACCCCAACCTGTCCCATATTAGGTGATATAGGTAGTGCGGGGCAGTCGGTATAAATATACCAGCATTCACGTACTAAAATGCACCAAAGTTTCAAGGTTAAGCGTGCTAGGGTGAGAGCAATATCAAGATGGGTGACCCCCAGGGAAAAAATGCTGAAAATTTCATAAATGTAGGAACAGGAGATGAATGTGAAATTAGGTAGCCCAATGTAAATTAGAGTGTGTGGAGTGATTAGAAACCCTACAGAAGTCATGTAAGTTGAGACGGACTAGACTAGTAGAAGAGGAGAAAGCATGACAGAGCTTCAGGATTAAAGAAAGTTGATTAGTGTTTGGAAGTGATTGTAAAGAAAAAAAAATAGTGGAAAGGTATATACGAACATGACATCTTATCTGTGACTGTAGAACCCTAACAAGCAGTGTCGCGATGCATAGAATGTGCTAGCTGAATGAAATTCAAAGGACGTAATGAAGGGTATGAGTATGGATGTCACCGGGTAAGGCCGATGCCGCACCCACAAGGCTAGAACGGCCTAATGCGGTGAAATACGGAAACATATCTAACAAGGGGATCAATGTGACAAACCATATGAAGAGGGAATTACAACTGTAAAAGATCGCGGAAGACAACGATTGCTTAAAGGGCATAGACGTGTGTAGGCCCTCTTAATAAAAGAGGGGAGAACATGTTGGACTTAAAATGGACTATGACGATTCAAGAACCAACAAAAGGGATTTGTTGGCGCAGAGTCAGCGTTCGAAGCTAGCTCAATTGGCCTGCGACATAAAGGCAATCTAAGCTCGTAAAATGGACATGCTAAGCGACATGTGAGATATCTACGAAGGAGACCTGCCCGAAGTACTATAATACACTATGAGGCTGTTTAACATTCGAGGACGAATGTTCTAAAGGGGGGGAGGATGTTATATCCCGCATTTTGGGTAATCGGATAATTCAAGACAATTGCGGGAAGACAACAAGCAAGGCTATATTTTATTTTGTTTGGCATATGAGTTGCTTATGAAAAATTTAGAAGTGGAAATAATGAGGAAGGTCAAGGGCATAAAGGGAAATTTGCAATATGACTCGTAGAAATATGGAGCAAGGCTAAGGGTAAATTTGAAATTTGAAAAATATTTTTTTTCAAGAATTAGAAAATACAAAAAAAAAAGTGGGCTTGATCTTTTGGGTCAAGGTTGTCCATCCACCTTTCTTGATGGGCCAAGCCCATATGAGAATTAAATGGATAGCTTAAAAAGATGACTTAATAGTCATCTAATTCATAAAATTCTCTAGAAATTTCAAGAGAACACAAAGAAGAGAAGAAGGAGAAAAACCTTCAAGGGCCATTTCGGCCAAGACCAAACCCACAAGACCTTTGGAAAATTTTTCTTCAAAAATTATTCTCTTCCATCCAAACACTCCATTGAAGAGTCCTTAGCAAAGTAGAGTGGTTATTGAAGCTAGAAAAACACATATTCATATAAGTTGTCAATTCTAGCCAAGTGAAGAATCAAGGAACTAGGTAAGAATTCACTCCCTTTTTATGTTATGGATGTTTGTGCATGATGTAGTATACAAAAATGAGTGAAGTTCATGAAAAATATGGATATAGGGGTGGTGGCCGTGAGTGGTATACTATATGTATAGCCGTGTATATTGGTGAATTATGAAGGAATGATGAGCAAGTTTTATTTAGTATTTTGGTTGTTGTGTTGTGGATTTTATATTGCATATAAAGAATTGATAAGCGTGGTGAAGTATTAGTAGTTGGAAGTTTGTGTGTAAATTGAAAATAATGTTCTTGTATGGAAGACATGTAATGATATTACTATGATGTTGTTGGAATATATGTATTATAAGGTTGTAGTTGTTTCATTGGAATTAGGAAGTCTTGAAGGAAGAAGTAAGCTAATTGAAGTGTTGGAATATATCTTGGATTTAAATATGGAAATTCTAATGTGGTTGTTGAATTTACGTTGATAGTTTGGCCGGGTTTGAATTCCCGGATTGTGGTTGATTAGAATTTGGCTAAGTTGAATGTTGGGGATGGTATACTTACAGAGGAAGTGCTGCCGAAATTTCGGTAGCCAAGTGTTTCCTTAAGATTTCAACTCTAAATACCCTAATGAGAGTTTGGGTAAATGTTACCAATTTGCAGATTTTGACGGAATTGCAACGTGAATTTGGAATAGCGTAAGGAGCAGAAAGAGGTATGTAAGGTCTCACTTTCCTTCTTCGGCATGTCTTAGACATAATAGGGTTGAATACAAACTTCGGGGATGATCCTATTCCTAGAAACCCGAGATTGAAATTAACCCTTTTTCATTCAATAGAATTGACTTAAATGTTTCATATCTTGTTGAAACAATGGCCCCAACTTCTATAACTTGCCAAATGAAAGTGGATTTTGATAAAACCTTCATAAGTGACTCCATGAACCTTATTATATGCAATTTGGATACGCCACCCCGGTTGACCCGAGGTGGGCCCACTATTCCGAAATTCCCTCATATTGTTCCATTTAGCTTATTTCCGTACTATAATCAAGGGAAACTTTTAGATTACTATTCCGACTACTAAACAATAGTTGTTTAACTAATCTATTGACCGTAAGGTATGATCTTCTCCCCAATAGCTCAAAAAGTTTTCCAAACGCCCGCATTTTCCCAAAACAAAGTTTGTGGCAAAGTAAGTTTTTTTTGTCAATTACGATGAGTATGTTCTACAATGACATGGATGATGTCAGGGAAGGAAATGTTCATATTATGAATACGACAATGATGATTCCATGATTAAAGATTCCAAAGTACATGAAACGATACCTTATGATCCTGTTCTATGTTCTCTCACGATGTTATCCTTTATGGATAGTCTCGCCTTATAATTGTTGTTCCCTCAAGGTGAGACATGACGACCATGACGATTTCATAATGTAATCGGAGGCTACCGACCTTACGTCACTCCGATAACGTTATAGCTTCTTTTTGGGCTTGCTTGCATGCTATGGTATATATGTATATATGTATATGTACACGGGGCAGAAGGGAGCAGGGCAGAGCGCTATAGACGCGGGGTTACACACGGTACATGTAGCCGTATTTAACTTGATATCATCCCGGACGCGGGATATTTACACACATTCATGGTTAAATGGATCGGCTGCCGACGCCTCGGCAATATATATTATGTTTTATTTTCATATATGAACACGAAATGTTTTTTTTAAAAGACAGCTTAGCATGCATGGCATCTGCCCTGGGTGGCACATACATGTACAGGTTACTCTATTATCGCTCTATATGTCCTATGATTTCATTATGTATTGGTTGCAATTTATATTCCTCTCTTTACTATTTTCATGCCTTACATACTCGGTACACTATTCGTACTGACGTCCCTTCTTGTCGACGTTGCGTTTCATGCCGCGCAGGTAAGCAGGTAGACGGGTCCGGTTCTTAGAAGCTTCACCAGCGGTTCACAGAGAGTGCTCCAGTCATTCCGGAGCCACTGTTTATTGGTACTATTTTGTGTATATATATATATATATTCGGGCGTGACAGTGCTCGGCCCTTCTTGTGTATATGTGTATTATGTCTAGAGGCTCGTAGATAGATGTGTACAGTTAAATGTTTTATACTTTTAGCAGTCCTAGTCGATGTATAATGTGTTAGTAAAGGTTGTTCGCCTATGTTCATAACTATGCTACAATTGTTAATGTTTAGTAACAGAAAAAAAAATGGTATAGGTCATACGGCCCACTTAGTAATAAGGATATGAGACAAGATAAGGGGTGCTCGGTACAAGTACCGGGTACTCGTCACGGCCCCTAGTCGGGTCGTGACAATAAATGTGTTTGGGTGCCCAGATCGGGCACTAGTCACGGCCTACGGGGTTGGGTCGTGACAAAAGTAACCTCAGATCAGAGGTCATTCTTGGTTTTTGAGGTAATAATATGTCTTCTCTACATGTATTTAAGTTTGTACAAGTCTTAGCTACTTTGTTTTGGTTAGAAACCCTTGAAGAAAAGGTTGGAAATCATGTTGTAGTTGTTATACTGTTTTGGACTGTTTTGGGATGGTTCTTATGGTATTTTGTGGCAGGAAATTCATGGAATAAAATAAGTATGTTGTGGTTGTTGTTGTTAAAAGGTTCTTGAAGGAAGAAGGGGTTTAAAGCTATAGTTTTGTTAGTCGTAAACCGAGCTTGCTGCTCGTCGTATTGTTGTGTTGATTAAGGAACTTGTTATAGGACCATTAATTGGTTAGGCTGCTATTGTGTTTTTTCTAAACTTGAGGGAATTTAAATTAATAGGGGAGATATTTCCGGTATTGTTATAGAATAATTTTGTTGTTCAGAATGCGATATGTTAGTTATACCGGTTGTAATGTGACGATAGCGTCATTTTGTTGTTGTAGATTAAGGTGCGGCGAGTTGATCTTATCATGTTTGTTGGGAAGATTATATCGCAAGGTATGTGAAGGATATTCCTTTTATTTTCTTGGCATAATTCTAGTTTCGGAGAGGATCCAAACAAGCTTATCGAAAGAAGAACTTAACTCTATATTCAAGCATTAGTATATCACTAATAGCATGTCATTCTGTGTCCCTTGTTAGGATTTTATTTATTATTGTGATTGGCTGTTGTGGTGATCATGGTTCAGGGCACAGTTATCAAGGTCCTTATTTTTGACTTGGAGATAAAGGTGGTCAGTCTGGTTATTCTGGCTCTTCTCAACATCCTATGGCACGCCGATAATGTTATGAGTGTGGTGATTTATGGAATTTCAACAGGGAGTGCCCCAGGCTTAGACAGGGCAGCCCATACTCAGGTTCTCATATTATTGCACCTAGGTCAGTAGCACAGTAGATTAGAGGTAGTGCGTAGAGTGACAGAGGTGGTTCTTACACTTGTAGAGGTAGTACTCAGATAGGGCGCGGTCGTGGTCGCGGAGGTTCTCAGGCGAGGTGGTCATGCTCAGTGCTAAGCATTCCCAAGTAGATTTGAGGCAGAGGCTTCTCATGTAGTCATTGTAGGTGCTATTTCAATTCGTCACCAGTCAACTACTGCATTATTTGATCCAGGCTCTATATACTTTTATGTGTCTACTTATTTTGCTTCGGGTTTGGACATGCTATGTGAGTCGCTTGATTTCCCTATTAGTTTTTCTACTCCTATTATGGATTTTGTAATGGTGTATTGAGTGTATCAATCTGGTTTTGTGACTTTGATGGGATATGACACTTGGGTTGACTTGATGATCCTAGATATGGTAGATTTTGATATTATCCTAGGTATGAATTGGTTGTCCCCTTATCACGCAATCTTGGATTGTCATGTCCAGACAGTTACCTTAGCTATGTCGGGAGTCCCTAGGTTGGAGTGGAAGGGTGCTATTAGTCATGCACCGAAGAAAGTGATATCGTTTCATAAGGCTCGTCGGATGGTTGATGTTACATCAGGTACTTTTGCACGATGGATTTGTCATAAGTTAATCGACATAAGTTCAAGGACAAGATTATTTTTTATGGTTATAAGTATTTATTCTATGTTTAACAGTACATGTCGTGAATGTTAGATGTTAAGCGAATCCGGGAGTATAAGTTTTTGTCAAAGTTCGATATGTTGATCAAGTATTACGGACCGTATGGAATTTTGGTCCAATTCAAGTATGCAAACAAGAGCTTAGTCCATGAACGGATAAAGTCCCGAAATGAGTTAACACTTAAAGGTGCGACGACGATGATTGAGAATAATATTTTGTGTGTGCCAAAAGAAGATTTGGACTAGTATATATCACATGATCATGATAATGAGTATATGAAGTGTTTAAAAATATTTATTGTTTAAGTGAATTGAGATCAAGAAGTTAATTATGAGGGTTGTTCATTATATTAGGATGGTGGATAATTATTTATAATGAGATAAGGCCCACATTGGGGGTGGCTTAATATCAACTGCGTGCAACTTTCTAGTCACAAGTTAGGAGATAAGAATAGAGGGGGACAAACACACTTAGTGGATGAATGAGGTGGAGGCACATCCTTCTCCCTTTATAGAATAAATAATACAATTCATTTGGATTTCCTTGGGTAGAAGGCAACAAAAACGTATCAACTATGTAGAAGTGCTTCTAGGTTCATTTTATTATTACCAAAAGTGGTAGTTTTGATAAGAAAGAAAACCTAATCTCTTGCTTGATATTTCAGCAACACACAATCACGCTTGGAGCTTTGACAATAAGGAAATGTCAAGCACAATCTTGCTCTATTTTGAGAAGCAAGAACGCAACAATATATTGTTGCTAATTATAGAAAAAGTCTAACCGATCGAGGTATGTTAAGGCTAACTCTTCTTTCTCTTGGCATGTTCTAAAGTGATACGAGATGTAAACAAATGCTATTTCAAAGGACTCAACTCTTAGTAGTCAAGGATATTCATGTTATTCATTTCCTAGCGATGTTGTCTAAGCATGTTATATATGATTCCAAGTCTGGTTGAAACTAATGATAATTTTATTCGTATTCATAATGTAATCGGAGGTGTAACGACCTTACGTCACTCCGAAGGAAGCTCTAAAGATTCAAAAGAGGTCCCCTAACCTTTATTTACTTTCGTAGGAGTAAGATATGAGGTGATAGGTATGTATATAGTACGTATATAGGCTTGACTATTGTATCCTTACGTACCACCTGATGAGACCGGTCGGGCAGATAGGCATCTTCAGTTACTACCAGATTATAGCCGGATGGGACTGACATATACTCACCACCAGGCTATGGTCTCTCGAGCAGATATACTATATGAAGTCACCACAAAGCTATAGCCAGATAGGCAGATACGCGTTTACCCCGAGCTACGGTCGGAGGGGCAGTTATGCAGTTACCGCCGAGCTATGGCCGAGTGGGTAGTTACCACTGATTAGTTGGGTAGTTAGTGTTACGAGATGAGGTAGTCTAAACTATAGTATTGTAGATACATGTAGTTATACATACGAGATTGTAACGATATACATGTTATGGCCCTTAGTGGCAAGTCAGAGGTTACAGGTTGATTCTTATCCCTCTCATTGATAGTATTTCATTATTATGTTTATTTTCTGCCTTACATACTCGTTACATTATTTTGTACTGACGTCCCTTTGCTTGGGGACGCTGCGTTCATGCTCGCAGTTTCAGACAGGTTGTAATGAGGGTAGCACTAGTAGGATTTGCCTAGTACCAGCCAGTGTTGTAAGCTTCATGTCATTCAGAGTTACTAGGGTCAAAGTTTTGTATATATGCAGTATGGGTAGGACGGGGCCCTATCCCAACCATGTTATAGTTACACTTCTATAGAGGCTTGTATACTCCTGTTTTCATTTCAGTATGTCATTATGAAGGATTTGCTGGCCCTTATGTATGTCTATTATGGGATGTTACTGCTTACAGAGACGTATACTGGCCTAGTCGGCTAGGTAGCTATTCATGTATGCGTTGGGATGGTCCCATCTTGTTGAGTTAGTCCAAAGTACAGGTATTACAGCATGAGGCCTCATTGGCCCAAATATGATATTATGTTTATAGGTTGGCCTCCTGGGCCTTATTCATTTCCCGAGACATAGAGGATACGAGTTACAGTTTGGTTCGCTCGGCCCTAGGAAGGTTCCGGGTGCCAATCACGCCTCACCTAGGTTGGGGTGTGACAACTTGTTATCATAGCAGGTTTGTCCTAGGGAGTCTACAAGCCGTGTCTAGTAGTGTCGTGCTTATAAGTGTGTTGTGCACCACATTTGATAAACAGAAATCTACTGGGCATTTAGGAGTGTGTTACCTTTCTTTCAAATCCAAATCGTGCTATAGAGTTGAGTCATAAGAGTTTGAGTCAGGACTTATCTTTGCTATTGATACAGAGATGCTTGTAATTAGAAAGATTACAACTAGCCAGAGGACTGATACAACTGCTGGTAAGGGCATTAGCAGAGAGAGTTCTTGATAACGTGGCCCGGTTAGAGCCCCTAGCAGGTCGTGCATACCGAATGTGCAAGTTTCTTATTAAGACCCTAAGTTGGGAATATCTAACACACCCCGTGAATATCAGGTAATGAGAGTATCAAGAGGCCATAAAAGTAAATATATATGGACTAGAAAACAACATAACCGAACGGGAATTAGGGACCGGAGGATTTCAATAAGAATTGACATCGAGAGAGTTTCAAAGGCAGTGTTCCGACCGATCTTGTTTAAATTATAAGAGACCCATCCAACGAGAAAGATCCTGTAACTATCTTAGACTGACAATTCAGAAGTGATTACCGTAATAGTACTATGGAAATGTAAGGATGTTACACCCCGAAAATTTCCCATTAACGTACAATTAATAGGCTAACGAAAGGCACGACGTATTTGATGTTTTGATAAGTAAGCAATAACATTTGATGATTCTAAATGAGATTTCAAAGACATGTGAGGTAGGAGACGGAAGTTGTTAAGGAAAGCAAGGCATACAATAGGTATCGAAAAGGAATTACGAGTAACAAGTTAACCATGACTTAATGATGTTTTGGAGAAGAACTATAACGTCCCTTAGATTGTTAATGAAGTGATAAACAAGTGTTAAGAAGGTTCCATGAGGATTGGGGATCAAACGAGTCGACGAGAATGAGTTCGGAAGAACTGGGCATTATACAGCCCAACATACTGGCCGTATAAATTATACTGGCCGTATGTTTGGCCGTATAATCAGCCCAGATTGGAAACCCTCACTGGACCAAAAGTACGACCAAACATACGGTCAGTATAATTTATACGGACCGTATATTGGTCTGTATGCTCATGTCGGGACAGATTTTTAAAAGTTGATATAAGGACCTCTCTCATTTAATTCATTTCATTTTCTCACTTCACACTTCAAGAATTCTCTAGAACCCTCTCCACTCTTGATCCACAAGAACCCATGAGAAATCTATGACAAACTTCATCAAACCCACAAAATCAAGTGTATGAAACACATTAAAGTTCATATAAGCCAAGAAATTCCAATGGAATTGAACTAGGGTTTTGGTGCAAGAAGAGTATCTCCACTCAAGGTGTCATGACCCGGCTAGGGCCATGACGGGTACCCGGGGCTAACCACCGAGCACCGTTCATTCTACTACTATCATACTCGTTAAGCGTTCATTTATCAAATTCATACTCAAATCATAGGAAAATCATTTTTCATTTGGAAACAAAATTACCTTTATATACATAAGCCCTTCGGCTATCAAAATAATACACGCACATATATATATGTACACTTATCAAAATTGTGAGACCATACTACCCACACATACGTATCTACGAGCCTCTAATGGAGTGCTAGACATAGGGACGGGACAGGACCCCGTCCCCAAAATATACATATAAACACAAAAGAATAATCAAAGGCACCTCCGGAACAATGGAGTGCTCTCAAGTCAGCTAATAGCTCTTACGAGTCTGGATCACCTCCCTATCTACCTGTGGGCATGAACACAGCGTCCAAAGAAAACAGACGTCAGTACAAACATTGTACAGAGTATGAGAGGCATAAGTAATAATAATACGTCAATGAGAGAATGGAAGCATCAAATAAGGAGTAACCAGCAACTGACTGTCAATTATAAAAGAATTAATGCATGCTGGCTTACTTAATAATCATCATCATATCATGTATGCATATATGTATAAGCTGCCCGACCATATAGGTACGGTGTGATAATCATTAGCCTGCGTCCAGGCCTCCCGCGTCCGGGGTACCATGTCATGCCGCCCACCAGTGGCGTCTGCCCATGCCATCTAGACATGGTGTATACACTGCCCGCCTTAGCAGTGTCTGCCCGGCCATATAGGCGCGGTGTAATATCATCAACATGTACTCATCATAATGCATGCATAGAAATTCAAGGACAGCTATACTTTATCGAGGTGACATAAGGTCGTGAACCCCTGATTCCATTATAGAGCATTTATAAGCATTCTGCCTCACCTTGAAGGAAATAGTATATAAGGTGAGTGTATACAATAAACAACATCATTAACTTTGTAGGAACATCATATCATGAACTCTAGAATCTTTAGACTTAAGCTCATCATCATCATTATTGGGCTCATAATGTATCTCTTATCTCATATGGCTATTCATAAACATAGACTCTTAGTTCCGGAATATAAGAAAGTCGTGGAAAGGTAGGGGAATATAATATCATAGGAATTACATAAGGATCATTAGCTTCGTAGGAATGTCATATCCTAAGCTTTAGGACTTTTAGACTTATATTCATCATCAGTATTGCCATGCTCGTAACATATCTCTTTTCTTTATCTTGTATGAAGCTCTTTATAATCAAAGACTCATAATTTTCGATACGTAGGAAAATCATGAAGAAGGAGGAAATATCATATCATAAGATTCATGCCTTAGAAAGAAGGGACTAGGCTCACATACCTCCTTCAATGCTCACGTTTCTACCTTCAAGAGAATTCGCATTCACATTAGCTAATCGATTATATGAATGTGCTTACTAAAGCTAGAGAAAATTAGGCAGCATTTCCTTTGTTTATACCACCTTCCCCATATTTCATATCAACTCCCAAACATATATAATAGCATTCACAATATCATAACCAACAATCTTCATTCATCTACATTACCCTCGTTTCACAATTCCACTTCAATTTATCCATAATCATGCTCATAGTATACTAGTATGTTTTCTCACATATAATGCTTATGCCACATCCTTAATATAATTTATAACGTAACCATATCACAACACATCAAGAATCATGACTCAATTCAAGCTATTACTCAAAATGACACTATTCCCACATTCATGACCCATTTTTCTATATTCTTCTACAATCCAAGTGTTTCAACTTTCAAATACCTTAAACAACATGGAAATAACATAAATCTTACCTTAGATGGTTTAGGAATGAACCTTGGGTGGAAAATCCTCAGTTGAGCAAAACCCTAGTTTCACCTTCACTTGGATTCCTTGCCTTGGATGAACTTTAATAGGTTTCTTACACTTGATTTCCTTGGGTTGATGTAGTTAATCACTAATATACCTTTAATTCTTGTGGGAGAAGTGTAGAGAGATGTTTTAGAGAGAAGGGGGTTTAAGGGAAATGAAGTGAAATAAGACTTGGATCCCTTATTAATATACAAATTCTGACCCGACACGAACGTACGGACCAGCATACGGTCTGTATCTTTTATACGGGCCGTATGTCTTGCCATATGTTTGGTCCAGTGAAGGTTTCCCATCTGGGCTAAATATACGGCCTAACATACGGCCAGTATAATTTATGCGGCCAGTATGTTGGGTCGTATAATGCCCAGCTATTCCAATTGTGTTTTCGTCGACTCATTTGATCTCCAATCCTTATGGAACCTTCTTAACATTTGTTTATCACCTCATTAACAATCTAAGGGATGTTATAACCCTTCTCCAAAGCATCCTTAAATCATCATTAACTCGTCACTCGTAAATCCTTTCCGATACATAATGTATGCCTTGCCTTCCTTAACAACTTCCGTCTCCTACTTCACATGTCTTTGAAATCTCATTTAGAATCATCAAATGTCATTTCTTACCTATTAAAACGTCATATACGTCGCACCCTTCGTCAGTCTATTCACTGTGCATGAACGAAAAATTTCTCGAGGTGTAACATTCTTCCCCCCTTGGGAACATTCATCCACGAATGTTAAACTACCCGGAATTCTGTGAAACTTAGCCATATATTTTCCTTCAACTGACCCGGAGTATCACGACCACACTATTCTTTCTTACCTCTTACTCGTCCTTTTAAGTACCCACTTGGTTTCATTTGCGACGCATAAATACTTGCAAGTTACATAATCGTTCTTGCGTGATTCGAGAACATACACATCTATACATATACAAGCATCCATATTCGTATCCATATTCATGATCGTACTCATTTACATATCGTATCAATAGTCATATTCCTATACATATCATTTACATAGCATGCCCGACCACGAAGGTTCGGTGTTTCGCGTACCCGACCATGACTAGGCTCGGTGAACATTCATACCAAAACCCTTTTGTCTATCTGTAGTAACTTATCTCGTCATGCACTCTTCCTTCTTTTATTTTTCCCTCGATTATCATATCTTATGTTCTACTATATAAAACCTTAGGTCTCTCTCTTAATTGTCCCTTATAAATCGCAATATTATTAATTACGACTTTACCATTAGTGCCTTTGCCTCTATTCTAGTATAACATCGCCATCCTTCACAATAATGTTTACCCCGAATTTTTATAATCAATTAAATTTATGGGTGAGGTATAGGATATGTGGTTATGCCTTGAATCCCTTTGATAGAGAAAAGAAATATATGAATTTATTATGAAGAAGCAACTAATAATTGGTGGCTTGTCTTGGAATTGAATGTTTACTAATATATGTGTGTTACTTGATTGAAGAAATGTAATAGAGATGAACACAATGGATTCGGATTGCACACGATAATGAGAGAGATTTTGTATATATTTCTAGTACAAAAGAATGTTCTTGATGTTAAGGAGCCAACACCTTAAAAGTGAGCAATGGCCCTTATTTATAGTGTTGCCTCAGGGGCTCCATAGAATAAGAGAAAACTAAAAAATCAAGAAAACCCTGACTTGAATTAGGTTGGGTTAGGTTGGCCGTACGGTCTAACACCTGTACGATTGGTAGTTGAGCGTGGCAGGATGTTATCGACGCGTGACAATCGCCCAATGCATCTCCCGGACCAACGGCCACGAATAAATAGACTAACGGCCACGACCAAACGGACCAACGACAACGACCAACTCGGCCATGAAGGAAACCGGACCAAATGATGTCCCGACCTTGGCCTCGGTTAGGGCATTCCTCCAGTTCAGAACGAAAGTCTTCATGCACTTTCTTGTCCCTTTCTTCCTCGGTTCTGGGTCCTACCGGTTCAACGCATATCCGGTTTTTACCGTATACAGATAGTCCCCACACTTCTTGGACCGTAGATTTATCGGAGTAACGGGAAGTGGATGAATCAATAAACCGGTGACTTCGTTTGGCCGTTGCTATCTTTTCATTTTTGGCGTGAACAGTTGCGTCACGTCTCATTTTCTTCAGCCATGTGTCTTATTCCGGAGGGTCAACTCTGACAATCGCCGTAACGCACGTCGCTTCAGGTCACTCCTTATTAATTATGGGACACGTGGCTCCCCCTGATTTGCCGGCATCGGTAACCATTCCATCCCATGCCTATATAAGGCTATTCACCTCTTCATTCAAACATTTTTACGACTCATTCCTCTTCATCTTTACTCTTCACTGCCTTCACCATAACTAATTATCCTCCATATCAAGTTTGTTGCTGGTTCATTGCTTATACCACGTGAAAGGAAGCAACTTTGCCAACATCTTTACTAGCCGCTCTTGTTTGAGTGTTCTTACTCTGTCACTTCTTGGACCGTCTGTTCCCTTACTCTTCTTTAACTTCTTTTCTGAATCCACTCAACTCCTTTTCGTATTTTCAAATGTTTGAAACGACTTCCCATGATATTCCCTCGGTATCATCTCAAGGAACCGACCCTGCATCTCCAATTAAAGCAAAGAGCACCTTCGAGCCCACTGCCTCGGACATTATACCGGCCAAGCCTAACTTCAACAAAGACCTCGAGGTCGAAAAAGCTTTTTCGGTATCCGATAGGGGTTTGATGCGAGGCGATATCCCTCATCCATTACTGAGGAAAAACTCGACTTAGTCCGGGCTGATTGTGGGTGGGACACCCGTTCGGTCCAAGTTTTTGCCCTCGGGCCAAGTGAATCAGTCACCGGCCACCGGGAAGATTTTTTATACGTGTACACTTACCCTTTCACTCTTAAGCTCGACCCTCCGATCGATCCGGTCATCTTGGACATATGCCGGACCTATGACGTGACCTTGGCATAGATTGGTCCGATCGTTTGGGGGGTCGTGGGACGCCTCCGGTTGTTGGCCAACAATGCCGGGAAGGAGCTCACGCTGGCCCACTTGATATGCTTTTACTCCCCGAGGGTGTTCCGGGATGGCGTAAAAAAACTCGCAAAGCGCAGCCGGAATCCATTTTTCTCAAAAATGGTCGAGGATAGCGGCAGGGGCTGGTTGGAGCGATATGTCCGGGCGAGGACCTCAGACATCATTCCGGACAGTCACATGCCTTTTCCGGAAGCGTGGAACAACAAGCGTAAGCCTGAACTCTAAGTAATTGCTTTTGTATGTTTTGTCAAACTTCGATCCCACTTTCTCACCGCTTTTCTTATTTATGTTAGCCAATGGATGGATTCCTCCGGTCGTTCGAAATCTGAACGAATGGGTCACTGCACTCCTTAGCCAGTATGTTCACGACGACTGAACGTGGGGCCACCTGTCACGCGGCCGATGGGTCACCCAGAACCACGGTAATACTTTGCTTCTACCCGTGTTCACTGCATCTTCTGCTACCCGTATTTATTGCGACTTCGATTTTCAAGTTTGCCCAATGGCTCGGTGGATCCCAGAATGGAGACGGCAACCGAACCCACGACATCGGCACCCGAGTTCGATTCAACAGGTGCATCTCGTATCCTTGCTGCTGCTGCTGCTGCCAAAAGAAAAGGGCGATCGGACAAAGGGCAGAAAGCCAAGAAATGGGAGAGAAGCGTCATTAGGACTTTACGGGACGAAGTAAAGCCCGAGCTCCTCATCCAGAGTATTAGTGCGGCCCCTTCCGTGGCCCTTATTCCGGAAGGGGTTGTCACTGTTTCACCCCATCCTTCAACCGGGGAAGGACCCTCGGCTCCCGTCTTATACACAGGTGAGGAAGAAATTCATTTCCCAACTCCTCTAAGGTCGATTGAATTCATCGATATTTTAGGCGACGCTTCTTCCGAGGAGAACCCGCTTCAAAGGACAAGAAGATCCAAGGAGGCGGCTGCTACCGAAGTAGGTCAAAGGACCGAATCGGTCGTAAAGACCGAAGTCCCCCTTGATGTTCATCCGA
This sequence comes from Lycium barbarum, assembly GCF_019175385.1. Taxonomy (NCBI): domain Eukaryota; kingdom Viridiplantae; phylum Streptophyta; class Magnoliopsida; order Solanales; family Solanaceae; genus Lycium; species Lycium barbarum. The sequence continues at coordinate 78,083,167 of NC_083339.1, read as the reverse complement.
TGACCGAGCACGAGCCTACTGTGTCTTCGGAGATCCCTTCTTTTGCATAAGCAGCTGAAGTCCTTCCGAGTTCTCCAACTCCAGCTCCGAGGCCAGATGAGTTTGAGGACATGTTCTCGAGCACCCCTCCTTCAACCGGCGAAGCCGCGGGTTTCGGACATCTCTGGATCCCCCAAGCCACGGGGGCGGTTGGTCGGGCCACTGAATCTGGTGCCAGGGACAGCTTGGTGCACATCTTTCAGGCCCCAAGTGTGGATCCGAGGAGGACAAGATCAGCCACGGTCACCGTCCCCGAGGATTGCAGCTTCCTCTCTCGCCCGGTGGGCGTGGCAAGCTATCTGAGGCCTCTTGTCTCCGATTCCGACAAACGAAAGATGAACGGGGTCTCTTGGAAGTGCCTTATTAACGAGGGTATGCATGTGGGCAACCGGGTAAGTTTATTAGCCATCTTTGCATAATTTCACTGAGAATTTTAGCCTCGTTTTGTTTTAAGTTTTTAACTTGCTTCATTTGCAGAGTGTGGTGCTTGTTAACGAGGCCTTTGTCTGTGGCCAGCAAGAGGTGGACGACCTTAAGGGTCAGCTGGATGCCCAAAGCTGAGAGACCGAGAAGTTTTTGCATCTTCTGCGGGTGAAGGAGGACGAGTTGAATCAAGCAGTAGCTCTTTCCAACCTCCGACTTGAGCTTGACGCAGCAAAGGCAAAAAATCGTTAGTTAAAGGGTTAGCTGGCCGCGATTGCCGAATACAATCGAAGTCTTGAAACTGACAAGATCGGCCATAGCCGGGATAACGCTCAATTTTCCTCCAGCCTTGATGAGCTCGAAACTACCCTTTCTCAACTCCGGGGGGAGCTAGATTTGGTAAAGTATGATGCTGCGAGCTTTGCCGAGAGGAACCGGCTGCTCGAATCTGAGAGTGCCCGGTACAAATAGCGCATGAGGGTGTTCGAGGAGAAGGCGGAGCAGAGGGCCCAGATATGCGATGATCTAAAAACCGAGCTTAAGGAGACGACCGATGCTAATGACACCCTTAAGGCCGAGCTCGAGTCAGCTATCTGCATGCAAGATGTCCTCAGAGAGGCTCGGGATGATCTGGCGGCAATGTTTGCCCAAGCCGAGGCTGATTTAGAGGAAGCTCTGAAGAGCGTGGAGGCCGCCGAGGCTCATGCCACTATTGCTGCTGAGTACGAAAAATGGAAGTCTCGGAGGATCACCCTTGAGCAAGCCGAGCATGGCTTTACGGATATTCTGGCTCTTATTCTCGAGGCTAGAAGAATCGAGGAAGAGGCCAAGGGTGCCCTCGGGGAAGACTCCGATGACTCCGAGCGGACAGTGTCTGAACACTCCGGCTCCAGCCATTCAGGATAGATTTAGGGCCTGTACTTAGCTTTTTATTTTTTGCCTTTGTAGGGGTCTCTGATGTAAAATCCTCTATATATAAATAGAACATGTGTTTTTCTTGATTCTTTTCTTTGAATGGTTGTTTGTTATGACCTTCGCCTTAATTGTCAGTTCGTCTAAATAGTCGTTATTTCTGACTATGCCCGAATATCGGCTTCTCATTTCATCCGGCACATTTTGTCCGAGAACTTTATTGAGGTTTTGCCCATGGGACTTACTTTATGCTTTGTGAATTTGGACGTCTCCGAATCACGACGGGCATTTTTAGGGCCGGAATCTTTCGGCTACTTTGATCTTTTAGGGCCAGTATTTTTCGGACACCAGAATCTCAGCCTTAGCTAGATTTTGATGTAAAATTCCCCATTCGTGGGATTAATTACTTTGGCTCAGTTCGCCATGACCTTGTTGCCTTTGTCGAATTTCTACCGTAGTGCCCGGTAGAGGGTGTATGAATGAAAATAGTGCCATACGGCGGTTATCACCGGGGTGAACTGTTTTAACAGGAAGACATCCGAGATATCGTTTATCCAAACTTTTGATAATTTTTTCATTGCAAGTGTTTGTGTACATGAGAATGAATTTTCCCTTCCGCTTTTGCCGTAGCAAATACTAAATGAACACGATTCATTCTGATCGTTTGGTCCTTACATCGGAACCTAATGCAGAAGATCCGGTTCTTGATTTTGCCGTAGCAAATGTTATGTGGACACGATTCGTTTTGATCGTTTGGTCCTTAAATCGGAACCTAATATTGAAGGTCCGATTTTATTTTGTTGAGGGCGGCCTCCGGTTTCAGCTAACCTGGGTAAAATTTGGAGTGGGTGTGATAGTCCTCTGGCTCTTATCCGAGCTGCAAGATCGGGTGAGTGCTATTAAGTCCCCACTCGTTGGGTGTGACTCCGAGTTTCTGGGCATCTGTCTTCGTCTTCATTGAGTAACACGTTATACTTGTTGCCTCATTAAAAACCTTGTCAGAAAACCCATTTTGGGACAAAACCGTACTAAGGAAAAGAGTGCAACACGTGTTTTCAAGCCTAAATTTTAACTTTATTCGGCTCTCGATTTTTCTGCAAAAGAGAAAGGTTAAATAGAAAACATGGGGAGTCCATCCCTTAGCAATAGTATCTTTTCAGATGAGCCACGTTCCAATTATTGCGCAACCGTTGCCCGTCCATGGATTCCAACTGTTACGATCCTTTGCCCGTGATCCCGGTTATTTTATACGGACCTTCCTAGTTCGGACCCAGTTTTCCTTCGTTGGGATTTTTGGTGTTCAAGATAACTTTTAGGAGCACCAAGTCCCTAACTTGGATATGCCAAAAATTGGCTCTTCGATTGTAGTACCTTTCCATTCTCTGTTTCTGGGCTGCAATACGGACTAACGCATTTTCACGAAGTTCATCCGTGAGGTCGAGTTTTACGGCCATGGCCTCCTCGTTTGACTCCTCGGTAGTGCAGCTGAATCGGAGAGTGGGTTCACCAACTTCCACGGGAATAAGGGCTTCAGCCCCGTAGACCAACGAGAAAGGAGTTTCTCCCGTACTTGATTTTGATGTGATTCTGTACGCCCATAACACCTACGGTAATATTTCCCTCCAGTGATGCTTTGACGCTTCAAGTCTTTTCCTCAGATTTTAGATTATTGTCTTGTTCGTAGATTCCGCCTGTCCGTTTACACACTGGTGATATGGGGTTGATACAATTTTCTTGATCTTCAATCCCTCGAGAAAATCATTGACTTTTCCACCCATGAACTGGGGTCCATTATCACAGGTTATCTCAGCAGGGACGCCGAAGCGACAGATGATGTGGTCCCATATGAAGTCAATTACTTCCTTCTCTCTGATTTTTTCAAAGGCCTGCGCTTCAACCCACTTAGAGAAATAATCAGTCATAAACAGAATGAAACGGGCTTTACCTGGTGCCCGTGGTAATGGGCCGACAATGTCCATTCCCCACTTCATGAAAGGTCAAGGTGAAACAACCCAATTTAGCAACTCCCCAGGCTGGTGGATCATCGGAGCATGTCTCTGACACCCGTCCATCCGGTTCCAGCAATAACCGGCCCTGATGATTTTTCGGACTAGAGCTTCAGCACAGGAGTGGTTGCCACAGGTTCCTTCATGCGCCTCCCTCAACACACACTCCGTCTCTCCGGGACCCAAACACTTAACCAGGCGGCCGAAGAAAGATCGTCGGTACAATTGGCCGTCTACCAAGCAGAAACGTGCAGCTTTGGTCCTTAATGACCGTGGTTCTTTTGGGTCATTCGGGAGCTTTCCATCATGCAAGTAGTCGATGTACTTGTCGCGCCAATCCCAAGTCAAACCCATTGTGTTTATTTCGGCATGTCCGTTTTCTATTGCTGTGTTCAACAAGTGCACCATAGTTTCGGGGTTGATTTCTTCCCCTTCGACCGAGGATCCCAAATTTGCCAATGCATCGGCTTCGCTGTTCTGTTCCCTCGGTATATGCTGCATGGTCCATTCTTTAAACCGATGTAGTATCACTTGGATTTTTTCAAGATACCTTTGTATCCGTTCGTCCTTGACCTCGAAGACGTCGTTCACCTGGCTTACTACCAAGAGCGAATCACACTTTTCCTCGATTATTTCAGCCCCCATACTCCGGGCCAGTTCCAAACCTACAATCATAGCCTCATACTTGGCTTCATTGTTAGTCAATTTAGCAGTTCTAATAGACTGTCGAACGACATTCCCGACCGGGATTCTAAGGACGAGCCCTAGCCCGGAACCTTTGAGGTTCGAGGCTCGGTCCTTATGTAGTGACCAAATACCCGAGGCTTTCCCCGAGGTCAGCAGAAGCTCTTTCTCAACCTCGGGGACCATAGCCGGGGTAAAATCTGCCAAGATCTGGGACTTGATGGCCGTTCGAGGTTTGTACTCGATATCATATCCGCTAATTTCGAAGGCCCATTTAGTCAGTCTACCCGATAATTCCGGTTTGTGCATGATATTTTTCAGGGGGTAAGTAGTTACTACACATATTGGGTGGCATTGAAAGTAGGACTTAAGCTTTCCAGAAGCTCTTACCAGTGTCAATGATAATTTTTCCAAGTGGCGATAACGGTTCTCCGCATCCCCCAAAGTTCTACTTACATAATTGATAGGGAATTGCGTACCTGATTCTTCTCGGACCAAAACTCCACTTACCGCTACCTCGGAGACAACAAGGTAGAGAAAAAGCGGCTCGTCCGCCTTTGGCGTATGTAACAACGGCGGGCTAGACAAGTATCTCTTCAATTCCTGTAAAGCTCTTTGGCACTCCGGTGTCCAAACGAAGTCGTTCTTATTTCTCAGTAAGGAGAAGAAACGATGACTCTTATCCGAGGACCTCAATATGAAATGACTCAACGCCGCTATCCTTCCGGTGAGCCTCTGGACTCCTTTGACGTTATTCACCACCTCAATATCCTCGATGGCCTTGATCTTTTTCGGGTTGATTTCGATCCCCCGGTTTGACACCATGAAACCCAGAAATTTGTCGGACCTTACCCTGAAGGCACATTTTTCTAGGTTGAACTTCATGTTATACTTGCGGAGTACGTCGAAAGTTTCTGTTTCTAGGGACTTGACCACCATGTCGTCAATATAAACTTCTATTGTTTTCCCTATTTGTTCTTCGAACATCTCATTAACTTGGCGTTGGTAAGTTGCACCGGCATTTTTTAGTCCAAAAGGCATGACATTATAACAGTAAGTCCCATACCGGGTGATGAAGGATGTTTTCTCTTGATCCTCCAGGTGCATCCGAATCTGGTTATACCCGGAGTAGGCATCGAGAAAACTCGACATCTCATGCCCGGCCGTCGCATCGATCTTTCTATCGATGTGAGGCAACAGGAATGAATCCTTCGGCCATGCTTTATTTAAATCCTTGTAATCAACACACATTCAAAATTTATTACCTTTCTTAGGCACCACTACCACGTTAGCTAGCCAGTCCGGGTACTTTACCTCCGATAGAACCTATTTTTAAAAGCTTTGTTACCTCGCCTTTTACGAAGGCGTGTTTTGCTTCCGCCATGGCCCTTCTCTTCTGCTTCACCAGGGGAAACTTCCCGTCAAAGCTGAGTTTGTGAGTTGCTACCTCTGGTGATATACTTGTCATATCTATATGGGACCATGCGAAGCAATCTGCGTTAGCTCGAAGAAATTCAATTAACTTGTTCCTGAGTTCCGGGGTTAACTCCGTGCCCAGGTATACCTTTCTGTCCGGTAGATACTCAAACAAGATGATCTGCTCCAGCTCCTCTACTGTTGACTTCGTTGCGTCCGAGTCATCCGGCATGATGAATGATCTGGGCACACCAAAGTCATCCACTTCGTACTCCGGGTCCAACCCTGTACGCTGTGATTGCTATTTGGTGTCTGTTTCCCCGGTTGAGTTTTTCTCCCATTGATTCAATTTTTTGGGCTGAGGTTTCGGTTACTCGACCGCGAACATCTCCTTGCAGCGGGCTGTTCGCCTCGGATGGTTATTATCCCCTCCGGTGTCGGGAATTTCAACAACTGATGCAATGTCGATGGCACGACCCTCAAGCTATGTATCCAGGGTCTACTCAGTAATGCGTTATACTTCATGTCCCCTTCGATCACATAGAACACCGTTTGTTGGATAGTGCCATTGATATTAACCGGCAATGATATCTCCCCCTTTGTGGTTTTGCTCGCCATGTTGAACCCGCTGAGTACCCGGGCTACCGGTACGATCTGATCGAGCAGCCCTAGCTGTTCGACCACTCTCTATCGGATGTTGTTGGCCGAGCCACCTGGGTCAATCAAAATACGTTTAATATGAGTTTTAAAGATAAGAATAGAAATTACCAATGCATCATTGTCGGTTGAATGATGCCTTCTACATCCTCGTTGCTGAAAGAGATGGAAACCTCGGGTAAGTTTCTTCACCCGCCCTCGAGGGGCATCGGTACCTCCAACTATCATGTTGATTACATGCTGGGGTTCTACTGGCTCGACCCTTCGATGAGCCTCCCTTTCCTTGTAGTGATTTTTGGCTCGTTCACTCAGCAATTCTCGGAGATTACCATTCTTCAGTAACCGGGCTACGTCCTCTCTTAGCTGGCGACAATACTCGATTCTGCGACCATGGGTTCCATGGTACTCACACACCATGCTCGGGTCCCGTTAGCCCGGATCCGACCTTAGAGGTGTCGGCCATCTTACATCCGGGACACGGCCAATGGCCGAGACGAGGCCCGAGGTACTGACGTTAAAGTTGTACACCGATATCTTTGGTAGATCCTTGTTGCGGGCAGAGCTTCCGGCATCGCTCCTGAATGAGAGACCCCAACTGTTCGACAGGCGCTCGACCCGTTTACTACCCCGACCGGAGAAATGGCTTGGGCTAACCCTTGATTTCTCTGACCTAAAGCTTGGCTTCTCCGAATGGGAGTATGGCCGATACCTTTCCCTCGACGACTCGGCCTTCGTTTCGTAACCCTTCCTTGGTCTCTCAAAACTTTTGTTCACATTTATTGGCCCCGGGGGAAGTTCGAATTGATCATCCTCCACCCGAATTTTCGATTCGTATCGGTTATGGACATTAGCCCATGTCACAGCCTCGTACTCGAGCAAGCTTTCCTTTAATTTGAACGAAGCCATTGAGCTCTGAACAATGAGCCCCTTTGTGAAAGCTTGTGTATCCCATTCTTCTAGAACCGGGGGGAGCTCCATACGTTCCATTTGGAATCGGTTGACAAACTCATGCAGTAATTCATCGTTTCTCTTAGTTATATGAAAAATATCTGCCTTACGGGCCTGGACCTTCTTGTCACCGGCGTGAGCTTTTATGAAGGCATCGGCGAGCATTTTGAATGAAGTGATCGAATACTCAGGCAGATGGTCGTACCATGTCAATGCCCCTTTTGACAAAGTTTCCCAGAAATTTTTCAGCAATACCGATTCAATTTTTTCCTCCTCCATATCATTTCCCTTTATAGCGCACGTGTATGAGGTCACGTGTTCGTATGGGTCCGTTGTGCCGTCATATTTCTGGTTATCCGGCATCTTGAACCTCTTCGGGATTAGTTTTGGAGCTGCACTCGGAGGAAAAGGCCTTTGGATGTACCTCTTCGAATCAGGACCTTTCAGTAAAGGCGGAGCCCCCGGGATTTGGTCTACCCGAGAGCTGTATGTTTCCACCCTCTTCTCGGTTGAGTCTACCCGTTTTGCCAAAGTTTCGAGCATTCTCAGAACCTCTGTGGAGGACCCAGCTCCGGACCCATCGCTCTCGACCATCCGTACCTTATCTCTTCTAGGTTCAGCAACACTCTTTGCCTCCTCCAAGGTCATTTTATCCCCTCCGTTTTACAACCGGGCTATTGCGATTCCCTGTTCGGCAATCGCCCCTCTCTGTTCTTGCAACATTTCAAAGATTAAACGTAAGTCAACATTATCCTTCGGGGAACCCGGTTCTTTTCGGCCCTGAGTCTAGGACAAAGTAATCGAATTGTGGTTATTTAAAGGGTCGGTAGCCGGTTGGGCTGCATTCTCCTGATCCACGGTGTTTTGATGGTTGAGGCCCTCCCTCGAATTAACGGGGTTAGGATCAGTGGGGTTTGGTAGTCCTCGTGGACCGCTTTCTTCGTTTTCGGCCACGATTTCATGGTTGTTGACGTGACCAGATTGCCCACTGTCAGCCATCTAGTCCATTTTTTTAAGTGACGAACAGAAGATGCTTTCGATTTTGATGGGTAAGGTAGAGATCAAGATAAAAGACCACTATTATCCGATGCCCCACGGTGGACGCCAAACTGTTTACCCCGAAATTGGATAATCAATTAAATTTGTGGGTGAGGTATAGGATATGTGGTTATGCCTTGAATCCCTTTGATAGAGAAAAGAAATATATTAATGTATTATGAAGAAGCAACTAATAATTGGTGGTTTGTCATGGACTTGAATGTTTACTAATATATGTGTGTTACTTGATTGAAGAAATGTAATAGAGATGAACACAATGGATTCGGATTGCACACGATAATGAGAGAGATTTTGATATATTTCTAGTACAAAAGAATGTTCTTGATGTTAAGGAGCCAACCTCTTAAAAGTGAGCAATGGCCCTTATTTATAGTGTTACCTCAGGGGCTCCATACAATAAGAGAAAACTAAAAAATAAAGAATAAAGAGTGGTGCTCGGTGGTTAGCCCCGGATACTCGTCATGCCCCCTAGTCGGGTCGTGACAAAGGACGCCACATGATTGTGTTTTAGTCGTATACTCTTCACTCAATCATAGCACGTTATACTAGTCCCGTCTTATGACTACATGATATTCGAGTCCAGAAATTACAGCACAGCCCGACACAGGCAAGTAGATCTTGAGGTGGGCTCTTATTCATAATTCACAGTACTTATCGTTGACGGTCGTGTGAGACCAAGTGTTGCTATCTATAGATATTAGCCCCGTGTGGCATGTATACTGTGTTTTGTGGCTACGTACAGTTTGGGCTTTAGTTCAGTCTACAGAGGAGACTCTGACAAACTTTTTGCAAGTCTCTAAGAGTTAACTTCCGAGGATGAATGTTTCTAAAATGGGGAAGGATGCTACATCCGGTACTTTTTTACGTTGAATTTTTCGTAAGCTAATCGACATAAGTTCAAGGACAAGATTATTTTTTTGGTAATAATGATTTATGCCATGTTTAACAAGAGATAAGTAAGTGTCGTGAATGTTAGATGTTAAGCGAATCGAGGAGTATAAGTTTTTGTTGAAGTTCGATATGTTGATCAAGTAATACGGACCGTATGGAATTTATGTCCTATTCAAGTATGCAAACTAAGAGTTCAGTGCATGAAAGGATAAAGTCCCGATATGAGTTAACACTTAAAGGGTGTGACGACGATGATTGAGAATAATATTTTGTGTGTGCCAAAAGAAGATTTGGACTAGTATATATCACATGATCATGGGAATGAGTATATGAAGTGTTTAAAAATATATTTTTTTAAGTGAATTGAGATCAAGAAGTTAATTATGAGGGTTGTTCATTATATTAGGATGGTGGATAATTATTAATAATGAGATAAGTCCCACTTTAGGGGTGACTTAATATAAGCCGCGTGCAACTTTCTAGTGATAAGTTATGAGATAAGAATATGGGAGCACACACCCACTTAGTGGATGAATGAGGTTGAGGCACATCCTTCTCCCTTTATAGAATCAAGAATACAATTCATTTGGCTTTCCTTGGGTAGAAGGCAACAAAAACATAGCAACTTAGGTAGAAGTGCTTCTACATTCATTTTTATTATTAGCCAAAGAGATAGTTTTGAGAAGAATGAAAACCTGATCTTTTGCTTGGTATTTCAGCAACACAATCATGTTTGGGGCTTTGATAATAAAGAAAAATCAAGCACGAGCTTGCTCTATTTTGAGAAGCAAGAACACAACAATATATTGTTGCTCCAGAGTCATTGTGAAACATGAGGGGATTGGGGAATTGAAGCTACAGTTATGTTATCCAAATGGAACGAAAATAAATGTCACACCCTAATATCCCTAGGGTGTGATGGGCACCCGACCCCATATCCGGAGCCGAACGAACCCAGAGATTCTTATTACACACATAGTTTCTTCAGATTCTGAAAATCGGATAAAAGTAAAATGCATATTAAGCTTTCGAAATCTTTCTTTTTATCGTTCTCAAAATTGAACAAAATCTGAAATTATATAAAATTTATTACATAACATGGAATGAAATATCGGCTGTTGGAGCCGCTTCGGACTGACGACCAATACCCACGACGCTGTCTGCAAAGTCTCTAACATACATCCAGAAATCATAACATACAAACTCTGACTCGGCAACACTCCGGGAGCAAGTGGAGCTTGCCATCTCCGCTGAAACATCTTCTATAAAACTGCACATCATCTGGGTGTACCTGCGTGGCATGAAACGCAGCCCCCGAAGAAGAGGGGTCAGTACGGAATATGTACTGAGTATATAAAGCATAGAATACAGAAAACTGAACCATAATCGAAACAGACGGTACAAACAGTAAATACACTACCCAGAGTACCAATGCTTATTTTCTGGACGCAGATCATACATACCTATGCCACATATCAGAAGGAGTACAGAAAGTAAGAAAATCATACAGAATGCCAAAATACTTATCTCCCAAACGCAGACCATACGCCAGAGAAAGGGTACAAATCGAGGGTACCAGAAGGTTCATTTTCCAAACGCAAGGCATGTATGCCGAAGTCATGAGTCAGAAGAAGTACAAATCCAGAATGTCAGAATGCTAATTTTTTCAGACACAGATCTTATATGTCAATATCATAGGTCAGAAGAAGTACAGAGGGTATCGAATGCCAGAGAGCTTACTTTCCAAATACAGACCGTGCATATCCGAATCGTATATCATATATGTGCGTATAACAGATCCCGGCCCTTCCGTGAGGGACGCGGTGGACAGAATCATATAGCAGATCCCGACCCTTAGTAAGGGACGCGGTGAACAGAATTATCAATGCATGTCAGAATCATATGTCATGTATGCAGATAACAGATCCCGGCCCCTTATTGAGGGATGCGGTAAATCATATGCCATGTATGCATGTAACAGAACCCGGCCCTCTGCTGCGGGACGCGGTGAATCACATATCATATGCCATCCTGGCTACCGCCCCGTATCATCATAGACATACATATAACAGAACCCGGCCCGCAGGGGAGAGGGACGCGGTGAACAATGCAAAGAGGTGCACGATAACATAACAGAACCTGGCCCGGGCGCAGTGAATATCAAATTGAGGCTTGCACGAACAGAGCAATGAGAAACATACACACACATATCCAGACTCGACAGATATGGACACTTACCGATATTTAAAGATCATAAACATATTCCAAATCGATCGGAGTTAATATACGAAAGTTACGGGCTTTTGAAGTACAGAATGCCCAATAAGCATTTCAGAAGCCGTTATTATATCAAAATCCTTTGGATATCATTATGAATCAAATCAAATAAAACTCGGAATCTTATATGCGTATCAAACATATCAAAGGCTCGATGGGACAACCGGATGTATTATCATATCAAATACCTTTCGGATGTTCCGACGGATTATGTCAAAGCAAAAAGTTTTGAGATCATTTGTACATATCAAAATATATCATAAGACGCAATGGAATAGTTAAAGCAATTATCGTTTAGTAGTTAAGGTAGTAGCTAAAGGTTTCCTTTAAGTAATACTCGAAAACAAGTCAATAATGCAATAGGGGCGGATTCGGAAATAGTGGGCCCACCTCGGGTCAACCGAGGTGGCGGACACAAGTTACGTACATTAAGCTTTATGGAGTCACTTATGAAAGTCTTAGGGTAATTCGGTCCCATTTGTGGAAGTTACAGATAGTTATGTTATTTTCCAACAAGACATAGAGTTTCTAATTCAATTCCATTGAATGGAAAAGGGCCAAATCTAAGCCCGGATTTCTAGGAATAGAATCATCCCCGAGGCTCGTATCCAAACCTATTATGTCTAAGACATGCCAAAAGAAGGAAGGGTAATGCCTTACATACCTTTTCCGCTTCTTACGCTACTCCAAATTCAAGTTCCAAACTCTCTAAAATCTACAAATGGTCACATTTACCAAACATTAATCATAAGCTCTTAAGAATTCAATCTAGAATTAACATTTGTCTACAGAAATTTCGGCAGCATTTCCCCTGTAAATGTGCCATCCCCGAGAATCTAACTCGGCCAATTCAACAACAACAAACCCGAGAATGGAACTCGGCCACATTATCAACAACAATACTAACAATTTTTCCAACAACATCAACAATCAATTCAAGAATATTTCAAGCAATTCACATATTCAAATGCTAACCCGAAACCTTTCACCAATATCCAAGAACGCTCCAACAACCCGCACAACATGTCAACGACACTTCATTCATATTCAATCAACTGGCATGACATTCAAAATGACTCAATCGACATACTACTCCACCCGACACATTAGCAATATCATTACTACAATTATAAGAAACCATACTAATGTCATTCTAACTTTTTCCATAATCCACAAACAACCACAACTTCATTTCTAACCATTTAATCCTCATTTTTCATCATAGAATTCACAATACAACAACTAGAATATTGAATAGAATCAATTTACCATAACTTGCCAAACCATCCCCTATATTCGGCTACAACAACTACATATCCATTTTCATGAATTCTCATCCTTTTTCCATGCATTACAACAACCAACCAACCTACTACATAAAATTAGTTCATCATCCTTACATACACAACACATACACGGCCACACACACACACACCATGCACGGCTACAACATACACCCATATTAATATGAATTTCATTCTTTCCCACTTACCACAACATACCAAAACCATTCATAACATATAAAAGGAATGAATTCTTACCTTTCCTCTTCAACCTCTTCACTTGACCAAGGTGCGGAAACGATGAAACGGATGACCTATCTTCCGAAACAACTATACCACGTTGAAGAGGACCTTCAAATTAGTAGGAATACATGAAGAAACAAATTTTTGGAACAAGATTTCCATGACTTGATTTTCTAGGGGGTTGGCCGAATGGCCCCCTTGTTCTTGCTCTCAATCTTTTTTTGTGTTTTCTTGAAAAATCTAGAATGAACAAATGGTCCCTTGTCTTATTTATTCATGAATTTAATTGCCACATGGGCTTGGGCCATTTACACCATGGCCGGCCACACCCCTATGTTTGCGCCTCACTTTTTTTTTTAGCCCAATTAATTGGCTAACATTTGTAATTTCATGAAACAAATTTTCAAAATTCCAATTCTTCCCTTAGCCTCCCTCGATATTTTTCGCATCAATATTTCTCATGAACAATTTACATGTTAATTAAAAATCAAAATATGGCCTTATCTCTTACAAGTCACAATTATTTCAAATTTTCCGAATGTGCAAAATACGGGACATAACAATAAAAGTGTTTTCGCATGACTATGTTGCAAATTAATGATATTGTGCAAGAATTTCAAGAATTATCAAGGGATTCTAAGCATTTCGGAGATTTCTTCTCAGTGAAATAAGGTGTAAAGAGCTTAGTTCTTGCCGTCCAATACTAAGCTTTGACGGACTGCTCACAGTAATAATAGAAAAAGTCGATAACTGATCGAGGTATGTGAAGTCTAACTCTTCTTTCTCTTGGCATGTTCTAAAGTGATACGAGATGTAAACAAACGTTATTTCAAAGGACTCCACTCTTAGTAGTCAAGGATATTGATGTTATTCATTTCCTGGCAATGTTGTTTAAGCATGTTATATATGATTCCAAGTCTTGATGAAACTCATGATAATGTTGTTCGTATTCATTATGTAATCGGAGGTGTAATGACCTTACATCACTCCGAAGGAAGCTCTAAATATTCGAAAGAGGTCCCCTAACCTTTATTTACATTCGTAGGAGTAAGATATGACGTGATAGGTATGCATATTGTACGTATACAGGCTTGACTATTGTATCCTTACGTACCACCGGATTATGACCGGTCGGGCAGATATGCATCTTCAGTTTCCACCAGACTATAGTAGAATCGGTAGACATGTACTCACTACCGGGCTACGACCGGTCGGGCAGATATACTAAATGCAGTTACCACCGAGCTATGGCCGGATGGGCAAACATGGGTTTACCTCGAGCTATGACCAGAGAGGCAGCTATGCAGTTACCACCGAGATATGGTTGAGTGGGCAGTTACCACTGATCAGTTGGGTAGTCAGCATTATGATGATGAGGTAGTCAGAACTATAGTATTGCAGATGTATGTAGATATACATACGAGATTGTAACGATATACATGTTATGGCCCTTAGCGGCTGGTCAGACGTTACAGGTTTATTCTTATCCCTCTCATTGACAATATTTCATTCTTGTGTTTCATTTCTGCCTTACATACTCGGTACATTATTTCGTACTGACGTCCCTTTGCCTGGGGACACTGCGTTCATGCCCGAAGATTCAAGCAGGTTGTCAGGAGGATTTCATGTCACGACCAAAGCCGCTGGTCGTGCGGGCACCTATGATTTTACAAACCCAATAGACAAACCCTTACCTATAAACCCAACCCTTAAAACATATGACACCCATTTCTAAAATTTACAGAATTTAAAGTAGACACTTCTTGCAGACTCGTTTCAAATACAACAAAAATCTGAAAGAATTCCCCGGGATCTTGTCTAGACAGGCACAAGAGCTCCTAAAATACAAGAAAAATAAATAAATGACACAACCTCCGCCGAAAGTGAGATAGGCAAAAGTTGTAGGAGAAAATCTGAAAGATCCACACGACGAAACTTCAGCAAAGACCTGCAGCACAGCTACACTCAAAAAGGTCGTAGTAAGAGTAGTATCAGTACACCACACGTACTGGTAAGCATCACAGGTCAACTAAGATTAGTTCACGCAATACAATATAAAGACAATAACATAAGCAATTAATTCAATGAACCTCAAAATTTTAAATAAAGATTACTACAACATTAACTCGCGTGCCTTGTTACCCTCGAAGCTCATTTCTTTTATTTCCAAAATATAAGGTATTCTACTAAATCATAACCATTCCCTACCTTCATCCAACCTAGTAACTCTAGCTCTCCCACTCACCGTATGCTACACGTTTAGCCTGGTTGTTAAAAGAGTTCGACTACTCACATTACTACTATAATACAATGTATCTAGGAAAATAAATCACTATCTGACAACCAACACTACACTTACCTTGTGTAACCCCCTCTTCACCAGACTCTCAACAACACACATAGAATAAATAAGCAATTTTAACGATAGTAGTACACACATGTATAACATATAATAATGAGATGTAGTGCAATGAAAATGCGATGCAGGGCCCAAACACACTGTATATCCACGCTGTAGGGGATCCATAGTATCCATGTACCACTTGTTCCGGAATACCCCTCGGACCCAAGCACAAACCTTCGCCTCGGAACGAACCTCGATCGCCGATCCAAAACATATGCATGTATGTAATTCAAGTACTTAGCTCAACGGTCACAAGCCAAATATAACACATTGCCCATACTCGGCCTTGCCTGTACCTGTATCTCCGCATAAACCATGCAGTGCAATGCACGAAACTACATGACAAATAAATCATAATTCCAGCCTTTGATGAGCGTAATGTCAACCCAACTCAATATTATTCTTTAAATATGACCCCTTATTTTGACGGAAACAAACTTATAAACGTTCAACAAAATAGGATATATAGACGGAATTCACCCCCTTCTAGGGTTACATAAAAGTAAACACGAGGTATCTCCTTAGCGACAACATCACTTCCTATTAAACTAAATCATTATTATTATAACCATAATTATACCATATTTTAGTCACATTAACATGTCCGTCCATCTAAACTCCATGTCCGAAGACCTAAGCATGCATTCTCCCGTCAACTCTAAGTGTATATACGATTCTCTAATCAAAGTCTAACTAAAGTAAACCATAACCTACCTCTTTAACAAATAGATATTTGATTCTCCAAGAATTTCTCGCCTGCTTAGCCTTTATCCGATTGCGTGAGCGATAATATTTGTAGGAAAGGGTGGAAACAAATTAGAAGGGTTTTCTTTTTTCTTGGGGTCCATGGTTTTTCTTTCATGAGGAACCCTATGAGCAGCCCTTGAGAGTCTTTTGTTGAAAAGGGAGAGAAAAATCGATAAGTACAAAAATTTGGGCTACTGTTCCGCGTGGACCGCTGCCGCGGTCGCTATGCCGCTATAGCGGTACCGCTGCGGCGATTGCTATGCCACTATAGCGGTACCGCTATGGCGGCCCACTGACCCCTATATCGGTTCGCTTTATTTTCTGGCCCGAAATTTTCGAATCCTTCCGAAATTGATTTTTCCAACTCATAAGTCTTAAACTCATCATGGAGCTTATTATTTACAATCCTCGAAATATTAAATAACAATCGGACGGGTCGTTACACCAGATACCAATTAAACTATCGTTCGTCCTCGAATGGGTGGGGTGAGGTAAGGGTCACTTTCTTGGGTCATACCCTGTGAGAACAAGGTTTTAGAGCCATTGCCATGGGGAAAGAATGAAGGACAAATAAAATAAACGAAACGAAAATGTTTCACTGCCACCACTATAGCGGCTAGAGGACCGCTGCAGCGGTCCAAGCGCCGCCCGCAGCGGTCATCAGGCAGAATAAAAAAAAAATCAGTTCACCCCTCCCACTTCCCTCAGACCCGCATAATAGAAAACCTCTCCACTTCCCACGAAAATTCTTCTCTCCTTATTCACTTATCAACCCCTCATCTCCCTCCGCACTCCCTTATAACCACCCTACCCTATACTATTTACCAAAATCCTTACACAAAATCTGAAAAGCAAAAGTTTCTTCTATATCAAAAAGTTCATTTTTCTCCTACCAGGCTTGCAGATCTCCCCCCATTTCAAGGTATATGCTCTCCTTTACTAACCTACAACTTGTATACGACTATTTATTTCGAAAAATCCTTTCTCAACTTGCTAGATTAGGAAAAAAAATTGTTTTCTAGACAAAAAGTGATTTTTGGTCAATGGGGTGTAGCATCCCCTTTGGGAGGATACCACTTACAAAACAAAAGTTAATTTCACACTTACAACTTTTGGAAGAAGTTTATGCCAAAATATATTCACAAAAATATTTAATAGCGTAAATAGGCCCATGCGAAAAAGGGTTGAAAGTACGACATCTTTTTTTTCCATTGTACCCTCCAAAAAACTTTCTTAGATGAAATACAATATCAGAGTATCAATTTAAAATGGTAATGCCCTTCTCAAATAGTCAACACATTTAGGAAACTTCATTTAAAATTTTATATTTTCAAATCAACACCACTGCGGGTCCATAAGATTCACGAAACTCAAACTTGTGATTATCACAGAAACTAGTATCTTCCTTTGTACATAATTACAAGGCAAAATGTAAACCCAGTACATGGCATGACTTAGGTTGGAAGCACACCCTAAAATAGCAAAACAAGTCACCAAGTTCAAGTTACAAGCATATGGTCTTGTGTTCAACAAGCCTCCAAAATTTCCTACATAAGTGTTTCATATGGATCATGTATAGGTCCTCCAAAATTTACAAGACCTAGATGCATATGCAAATGTGATCTTCACTGATGCTCCCAAAAAGTCTACTCCAAATAGCCATCTTCAAATCTCTTCCCGTACATTACCTACGATAGAAAACAACTATCGCTAAGGATAAAGCTTAGTGGTGTATAAACTTTGGGCTTGGAGCCATTAGATTCTCCAATTCCTTTATCTGTCATAGGTAGCTCAATAAGATAACAATAAATCAAGTAACAAGTATATCAAAGTATCAAATATCAAAACCTTGAAGAGTTTCCAAATGTCAAAATCAATATTCGAAGGTTCAAGTGTCAAGAAAGCTTATACTTCAATTCAAGAGAGTTTTTCAATTAACCAATTTCGCCCAATATGTACGTCATGCCATCACACCAAGCACAATCAATATAAAGATGGACCGAAGCCCCAAATCAAGAATGGTCGTCACCCATTAATCAAGAGAATCAAGAACCATGTTGAAGGCATGTCGATATCGATGACAAGGTCACCACAACAAGAAGGACAAAGTCCAACAAGAATGCAAAATGCTCAAGCAATTCGTACAAGTGGGCGATTTAGCGAAAGTTTTGCAATACTTGAGATAATAACCATACAATGATATAAGATCAAAAGTAAGGGAACAACCCACCAATATACTTCAAAAATTCAAGAAAATAAAGATATTCCAAGTTCAATTTTATACACAAACCTTGGCGCTTTACCAGACAACAAGTTCTACCACAACTCGAGGAGTTCAAATCGTCTACGCCATAGACCAACCAAAGTCCACTTCGTCAAACAATTCCTCTTAGCTTGTAAAGGAGCATATATACCTTAAATACACAATCAAATATCTACTTAAGTTCAGTATTTTCAACATGTCGAAACTAAACATGAAATTAGTGAAAATCAGCCTAAACTATCAAAACAGGAATTCTGGACAGTACTACTGTCTTGTACTGTCACTCAGTTTCAACGAGGTAAACGGCAAAAATAGACTTTGTGGCCTTGATGAAAGTTGTAGATATATGTCTTGGGGTTTTAGAGAAATTTGAATCACTCCTATAGCAGTTTTGTACAAAAGATATGCTCAAAATACTAACAACAGTGCATGCAGGGTTTGCAAAACAGAAATCTGGGCAGCACCTACCCTATACTTCATCACCCCTTTTTGAGTAAATACAAGCAAAAATGTGTTTTGGAACCTGAACGAAAGTTGTAGGGCTATGAAATAGTTTTCTAAAACATCTTGAATCACTTAAAACGAAACTTCATACAAGGAATTATGCTGAAAACACTAACAACAGTCCAGTCCAAAAACGGGTTTGTAACTTACCTCAATCGTGTCAAGTTGCTTGGGGCTCAACCAAAGCAAGTCATGATGATCGATTTAGAGGATGAATATTATGAGAGGATAGAGGTTTTGGTGGCTTCTTTCCTTGGAGAAAACGAAATTTGAGGGGTGGTGGAGAGGATAAGAGCCAAAAGGGTATATATCTTACTTAGTAAGATAGGGATGAAAAATAATAAAATAAAATAAAAAGGGGCTACCCACTTTTATAAATATCTAATCCATTTAATAATTTTCTAAGATAATCATAGTGAGTAGTTTATATAACTACACCATAACACTTCAAAAAAGTTTCAAATATCGTCAAGTTCACATTCAGGAAGTGCGAAGTAAAATATACCCTTACTATCAAGATATGATAAATCAAAAATTTAAGCATTAGCTAAAAAAAAAAAATTGGGCTGTTACATGGGGAGGGCAGTTCCTTGGATCATGGAGGGTTAATTCACGTTCAGCATGTCTTGGCAACACTTCATACTGAAGATTTGCTAAATATGGGGTAGTTTTATGTTGGGGTGGGAAGATTTGTGGTGGTGCAAATTTTGGTTTTCTTGCTCAAAATTTTGGTATTTATGGTAGTTGAAATAGGGTAGAACAAGTTATAAAACTCATGCATGCTATCATACTACTTGATCCTTGACAACAGCGGGAAAATCGTGGTGAAAAGTTTGGGTTTGAATAGGGTTGGCGTGGGAGTTTTTCGGACTGGACAAGATGGGACAGCTATAGTGGTCCTTCCACCGCTACAGTAGTACCGCTGTAGTGATTGAACCATCGCTGGGAGTGGCCCATCAAGTTTGGGAGGTGTCCACTATAGCGGCGACCTGCTCGCTATAGCAAGCCCGCTACACTGATAAGGCAACATTATGGCGACGCCTTGGCCGTTGTAGCAACCCTTTTACCATTATAGCGGCTTCACTGTAGTGGCCATACCACCGCCGCAACGGAGCTGCTACAGGAAGAATCAAATTTTTGGCTTTTTCAACTTATTCATGCATGGCCTATCCCCGTTTATTCTTTACGCCACACTATTCTAACTCCGCTTTTCACCTTTTCAGGTTCTTTTCACTTTTTCAGGTTAACTCTCTCACTTATCGTGGTGGATCAACAACAACAACAACAACAAGGGCAACAACCCCCGACTTCCCTCGCATATATTAGGTTCCTTAAATACATTTGCAAGCGGCGTTTCATGGAGCACCAGAACAAGGGTCTACTTCATGAGAGGGATTTTGTAATAGGCCGGGTCAAAAAAATGGCCCCGAAATTTTACCAGACCCTACATCGTATTGGTTGGGCCCGGTTAGCAGAGTAGCCCGGTGATGTCAACTGCAACTGGGTCAGGGAATTTTATGTTATGCTCCCCACTGTGGATTGGATTGCCCTGTAGCCGCAGATTACTATTCAGAGAGTCGCAGTGACGGTGAGTGTCGAGGCCATCAACGCCATTCATGGGCTGCCCAACCCACCACAAGATGAGCTTCGGGCTAAGAATGTTGATGGTAACAGACCGTGGCTAGTAAGGATGTTGGTACGAGAATCAAAGAAGAAGAAGGCTACTTAGGTTGTCTCAAAATTGGCTATAAAGAGCCGACACTTTACTACTGAGGCTCAGAGGTGGCTAAACCTCATTGCCTGGTGGGTTTGCCCCTCATGCAATATTACTGATGTCACTTACCCACGGGCCCTCATGGTAGCTTGCATTCTAGATGGTGTGCCCGTAAATGTGGGTACGCAGGTGATCAAGGAGTGGCGGGGATTTATAGCCAAGGCTGGCCCGAGCTTGATGTTACCCTCCCTGATTACCCATCTTTGTCGTAATGCTGGGGTGCCTACGGAGCCCGGGGACCGGAATGTAGAGTGCGATGTTACCTTTGACCTATTGAAGGTCAAAGGGTCACAGGGCAGGGGCAAGGGGAAGAGGACTGGCGCAGATGATAGCGAGGACAGCGATGGCCCACCAAATGAGAGCGGTCAGTCACAGACCCCGGATACTTTAGAGCACATAAAGGCTGATATGGCTGCGGTGAGGGCGGCCATGATGGGGTTTGCACAGCCTTCCATGGATGTCGGGTCGTCTAGCAGTGTTGCGGGTACTAGCTATTTTACTACTGAGCAGATGAAGAGTTACATAGAGACCCGGACCAAGATGGGAGAGGCTGTGGATGCCTTGCAGGGTACCTATGGATCCTTGGCTAAGGCCGATGTGGATCTCCGGGAGGATTTGGACAAAGAGAAGAAAAAGAGTCGGGCTAGGGACAAACTGTTTGTGAAGATGTGGAAGGGCAATAAGAGTGTCTTGAAGGCCCTAGTCCCAAAGGTGAAGCCTCCCAAGGTGACTACCAGAGATGCCTCCCAGTTCTCATTCCTTAGCGAATCTAGACTTGGTAGCGACAACTCTAGTGACTTGGAGGGTAGGGGCGATGAGGCGACTAGCCGAGGAGTGGTTTAAAGATCCCCCCACCCCCCTTTATCAGATTTGGTTATCATTCGACCGTGTTGGGCTTTGATGTTTAGACAATTTATTGATTTGGAAATTGATTTATTCTTATTTTTTTGATGGACTGCACAACTTCTCAAAACACGGGAAAAATGAGGAGGCTATTGGTCAGATGGTACCGCTGTAGGGGTCACTTAACCGCTACAGCGGTACTGCTATGGCGGTAAGTGCACCGCAATAGCGGCCCTGGCAGAAATTCAGGACCGTTATATCGATCTGAGGCTGCTACAGCAGTGCTACAGTGCCAGTGACTGAATATGTTTTGTTCTTTTTGGTATTCCAGCCCAGATCGCGTAGGGGTTCAATGGACAGATGCTTGCGAGCGTAGTTTCCAAGAGTTGAAAGACCGACTGACTTCAGCCCCAGTCTTGACACTTCCAGAGGGATTGGAAGGATATGTTATTTATTGTGATGCTTCAGGCGTCGGGCTAGGCTGTGTATTGATGCAAAATGGTAAGGTGATTGCGTATGCTTCTAGACAATTACGGAAACATGAGCAGAATTATCCTACCCATGACTTAGAATTGGCCGCGGTGGTCCATGCTTTAAAGATATGGAGACATTACTTATATGGTGTCCACGTGGATATTTATACAGATCATAAGAGTCTCCAGTACATCTTCAAGCAGAAAGAGTTGAATTTGCGGCAACGACGATGGCTAGAGTTGCTAAAAGACTATGATGTCGAAATCCTGTACCACCCCGGAAAGGCAAATGTTGTGGCTGATGCTCTTTGCCGTAGGTCGATGGGAAGTCTAAGTGATGTACGACCAGAAAAGAAAGAGATGGCCCGTGATCTTCAGCAGTTAGCTAGCCTAGGAGTCCGAGTGGTGGACTCCGGTAACAGTGGAGCTATTATTCAGAATTCAGCAGTTTCATCGTTAGTAGCGGAAGTAGAAGAGCGACAATATGAGGATCCCATGCTAATGCAGTACAGAGATACACTCCCTCAGAAGGAGGGGTCATCATTTGACATTTCGGAAGACGGAGTTCTCCGATGTCGAGGCATGTTATGTGTTCCCGATGTGGCAGGTCTACGCCATCAGATTTTGAGAGAAGCTCATTGTTCCCATTACTCCGTTCACCCCGGAGCGACGAAAATGTATCATGATCTTAAGACTATACATTGGTGGAATGGGATGAAGAAAGACGTAGCAGAATTCGTAGCTCAGTGTCCTAATTGCCAACAAGTGAAGATAGAACACTAAAAGCCGGGTGGCTTATTGCAAGCTATAAAAATCCCAACTTGGAAGTGGGAAGTGATTAATATGGATTTCATTACAGGGTTACCCTGTTCTCGACGTAAATATGATTCGATATGGGTGATCGTGGATAGGCTCACAAAGTCAGCGCATTTCTTACCGGTCAGAACGACCTATATGACAGAAGATTATGCCAAGCTTTATCTTAAAGAGATAGTGAGACTCCATGGCGTTCCGGTATCTATTATCTCCGATAGAGGGACTCAGTTTACAGCCAAGTTTTGGGGGTCTTTCCAAGAAGGTTTAGGGACCCAAGTGCGCCTAAGCACGACGTTTCACCAACAGACCGATGGGCAAGCTGAACGTACTATTCAGACTCTTGAAGATATGTTACGGGCATGTTTGATAGATTTTGGAAGCAATTGGGATGACCATTTGCCACTCATTGAGTTTGCTTACAATAACAGTTACCATTCTAGCATTCAAATGGCACCGTATGAAGCTCTATATGGGCGAAAGTGTAGATACCCAATTGGGTGGTTTGAAACCGGAGAAGTTAAGTTGATAGGGCCAGACTTGGTCTAGCAAGCAATAGAGAAAGTTAAGCTCATACAAGATCGGTTGCTAGCGGCTCAAAGTCGTCAGAAGTCCTATGCGGATAATCGTCGAAGAGACTTAGAGTTCGAAGTGAAAGATTGGGTATTCTTGAAAGTGTCGCCAATGAAGGGCGTGATGAGATTTGGAAAAAAGGGGAAGCTCAGTGCCCGGTATATTGGGCCATACGAAATTGTGCGCAAAATAGGCAAAGTGGGCTATGAGCTAGATCTACCTCCAGATTTGGAGTCAGTTAATCCAGTATTTCATGTCTCGATGCTTCGGAAGTGTGTGGGGAGATCCTACGAGGATCGTCCCAGTGAATGATATTCAAGTGACAGAAAAGTTAACTTATGATGAAATACCCATTGCCATATTATATAGGCAAGTATGGAGGCTTAGAAACAAAGAAGTGGCCTCAATTAAAGTTCTGTGCAGAAATGACAATCGAGAGGAAATGACATGGGAAGCAGAAGAGAATATGCGATCCAAATACCCACATTTATATCAGCCCTTGGAAGAAGTACAAGATGAGACGGCAAAATCATAAGGTATGCATGTTTTCCCTTTTATACATTCAGGTCGTGTGTGGCCAAATTTCTAGTGTTGTTGTATTATTGCCCTGTGAGGCATTGTTATTGTGGGCTGTTGTGACAGGGTGGTAGTGCCACATTACAGAGGAAACTCTAGCGAAATTTTTATAGAATTCCCCAAGCCTTTAACATTCGAGGACGAATGTTCCTAAGGGGGGTAGAATGTTACACCTCGGAAAATTTCCCGTTGGTACGCAAGTAAATGAACTAATGATGTGGACGAGGAGTGCGGGTGTATAATGTTTTCATGGGAAATGTATGTAAAGGGATGTGGATGATTAGAATGAAAAGTCGAGAAATGAGAAAAATTGAAAGTTGGCAAAACTGCCCAGTGGTCGTATAGTGCAAAATACGGACCGTAAAGTGCAATACGGTCCATAAACTTGACGTCGTAAACTGGCATGTCCAACTTCAACTTTCTGCCAGCTGAGGAAATGGCTAAATACGACCTGGTGGACGGACCGTAAAGTGATTTACGGCCCGTAAACCATGGTCGTAAATCACCATGCATGCAGGCCAAAGTTTCTGGTTCTGCTTAAGCTTAAAAACGACTATGAGGGACGGTCCGTAAACCTCCATGGACGACCACTGTTCACCCAGCACAGATTTTCCAATTCATTAAATATGAGGATCAAGACTTATTTTATTTCATTACAACATTACACCACTTCTCTCTAGAACTTCTCTCTACATTTATTATATGAGTTTTTAAGGATTATAAGCCATCAATAACATTAAGACAAGTGAATCAAGGATAAGGGAATCATCAAGGATCATCCAAGTCAAGAAATCCAAATGGAGAAAAACTAGGGTTTTGCTCAAAAAAGAGTATTATCAACCAAGGCTTGTTCCTACAACTTCTAAGGTAAGATTCATGACTTTTACAAGATGTTTAAGGTATTGGAGAATTAAAATACATGGATTGTAGAAAATGTGGTCAACTAGGTCATGAATGATGAATAGTGACATTTTGAGAAATAGTTTGAATTGAGATATGAATGTTGTTGTGTTGTGATATGAATGTGTTATAAATGGTATTAAGATCATGAACTAAACACATTAGACGAATGGACGAAGATGGGTGTTATGACCATGAATGTGGGTGGATTAGAGGCAAATTGAGGAATCCAGATTATGTGGATAATGTGAATGACTAATGGCCATTGTTATGATATTAATGAAGGTATAAACGCTAGCATTGGAAGGGCAACGTGCAAGTGTAGAATAGTTCGACGGAAAGGTATGTAAGGCTAACCCTTCTTTCATAAGGCATGGTTCTTGGCCAAATTCCTAAATTCCTCTATATGAGTATGTTGTCTTCACATGGTTGACATTCCGAGCTCATAAGCTCACGACCCTTGATATGTACTATGATTATACTACGTTCCTCGTATGACGAGTAAGTCTATAATGTAAATGTAACGATAATGATAAGGATAGTAATGATGATGAGAGTAAAATGAGACTAGAGATGCTTACGAGCTATGATATATGTGTATGTGTGCCTATGAAGGGCTATGATAAGACCCCGAGCTTATGATGCCGGGT
The DNA here is from genome assembly GCF_019175385.1 of Lycium barbarum. Taxonomy (NCBI): domain Eukaryota; kingdom Viridiplantae; phylum Streptophyta; class Magnoliopsida; order Solanales; family Solanaceae; genus Lycium; species Lycium barbarum. The sequence goes on along the minus strand of NC_083339.1, from coordinate 78,057,809 downwards.
AAGACTATATGTATATAACTATGTATAAAGTATGTATATGATTACGTAACGTGCGCGCACTTCTGCAGAAGGTACGGATAACCCTGATGCCTTGGTAGGGCCAGGTATGTATGATCTTGAGCCTTGGTTGGCTAAGTATGTATGAAACACCGATCCTATGAGGTCGGGTATGCTATGTAAATGCTATGTATGTATATAAGTGTATGGCTATGTATATAATATGAATATGAATGTGATAAGACAATGTATAAGAATACGAATAAGGACATGTATACGAATATGAGCACAAGTATGGTACGAGTATTATTATGGGATACGAACGACGATGTATGCAAGTAAGCGATATGATGATGATGATATTACTGTCTCCCCTCCTATGCTATCTTCATATGATATCTATTATGCTTCTATATTGATGTTGATCATGATTTACATACTCAGTACATTCTTCGTACTGACGTCCTTTTGTTTGTGGACGCTGGTCATGCCCGCAGGTGCACAGTGAGACAGACTTGATCCATAGCTTCTTATTCAGAGATTGCATAGCAAAGCTCCATTTCTTTCGGAGCCGTAGCTTTTGGGTACTTATTCTTTTGTGTATATAAAATTGTGGGCATAGCGGGGTCCTGTCCCGCTCATACGATATGTCATACTCTTAGAGGCTCGTAGTCATGTGTATGTGAGTAGAGATGTTCGGTCATGTCGGCCCATGTTTTGTATATCTTTTGTTGGCCTCGTCGGCCTTGTATTTATGATGTGGCATAGATGCCTATGATATGTTAAATGATGATGATCGTCTAATGGGATCAATATGAGTAACGATAAGAAAAGCACGAATTGACTTATGGTTCACCTAGATGTTATGTTATGTACGATACGGGGGTGCTTGGGTGGGGTAGCACCGGGTGCTCGTCGCGGCCCCCTAGCCGGGTCGTGACATTGTTATTGGGAGTTCCGAAGGTTAAACCAGCATTTGCTTGGTCGGGAGAGTAAGGGACCTTTCTAATCCGGAGGAGATGCATTACAGGACTTTTATTGGGACCCGTTAGAGCTTCAACTTCTTTTAAGCCATGTGGTAAAGGCCACGTGGCAGGACAGATGCGATCATACCAGCACTAACGTACCGAATCCCATCAGGACTCCAAAGTTAAGCGTGCTGGAGTGAGAGTAGTACTAGGATGGGTGACCCCCTGAGAAGTGTCATGCCCCAAAACCCACCCTAGACGTGACCGGCCACCGACGTTATGAACAACATCGGAAGAACATAAATGATGCAATAATAACACTTGAACCCGCCAGGTTCAACATTCGCCTCCAACAGTTTAATAAAGTAAATGCAAATAGATCATGAATATAAGAATTAAATCAGCGGAAGTCGTTATTAATCAAACACTTAGTCAAACGTAACAATGTACCCAAGAGTTAATCAATAACTCAACAACTACCCATAAATGTATACTATGGAGCTTCTAAGATAAAGGAATAATAGTATGGCTCATCGGGACGCAGTCTGGAAAACTAATATAATGAATAAATAAATATTGTGTCCCACAAATTAATGTGTGGGCTCACCAAATTACCAGTAACAGCAAGTCCTTCCTAAACGCCTAGAGTATCAAGAACCTGCTCTTCTACGTTACCTAACATACCATCAAAAACAATAATGGTATGCCTGAGTACTTTGTACTCAGTGAGTGCCTCGGGGACAATCAGTAATAAGAAAATAGAGTACATAATACATAAAGAAATCAATCTTGAATATCATGTGTAAGCAATGTAAGAACAGTTATTCAGTTTGTGTGTCTTAATAAGAATTATCAAAACCGATTACAAGGCCTCTCGTCAAGGTACGACTTCCAATATGCCTTTCAATTGATCTTAATTAACAACAACAATTCCATGAGAAAATAAGAATATCACACATGCCAATACAGGCCCAAGAATCAAGAATATCGAAGGGGTGACCTGTTATATCCCGCAATTTTGCATATTCGGAAAATTTGAAATAATTGTGACAAGTTAAAGACAAGGCCATATTTTGATTTTGTACAATATATAAGTTGTTCGTGGAAAATTATTGATGTGGAAATATGGAGGGAGGCTAAGGACAAAATTGGAATTTCAGAAATTTGTTTCATGAATTACAAAAATTAGCCACAACTAATTGGGCTCAAAAAAATAATATAGAAAAGAGGCCCAAATTAAGGGTGGTGGCCGGCTATGGCCAAGGAAAAAATGGGCCAAGCCCGTGAAAATTAAAAATCAAGCCAATAAATAAATGAAAGGAGTCATAACTTGTAGCATAAAATTAGAAGTTTCAAGAAACAGAAGAGAGCAAGAACAATAGAGAGGCCATTCGGCCACTTGAAAAAAAAAGAGAGAAAAATTTTTGCTCTTCAAATCTTGATCCAAAAATCATAATTTTCTTGTATTCTTACTAAGCTTGAGACCCTCTTCGAAGTGGTATAATTATTTTGGCAAGAAAGTCGCTTTGGTGGCAAGTGAAGAATTTTGGAAAAAGGTAAGAATTTCATGTTCTTTATATGTTATGGAAGGTTATATATGTTGTAGTATGTAGAAATGAATAAAAAGTGTGAAATTGACGCATTATGGGTGTGTTTGTATGTGGCCGAATGTGGTGGGTGGATGGAGAAAGGTGAACAAATTTTATTTGTTATGTTAATTATGTTGTTGAAGCTTTGTGATGGAAATGGAAGAAAATGGTTTAAGATGGCATGGAAAATTGTTGAAAATGATTGTAGGAACTTATGTGATTTTAATGTAATTATGGAAATGGAGTTCTAGATGTGAATTATTATGTTGATTGGTGAATTTGGAAGGATATTAGTCCATTTTGGCATGAAAGATTGGTTGGTAAGTTGTTATGGGAAGTTTTGTGATTTTATGGTAGATTTATGTAATGATGAAAATGAAATTGTTAAGGTGCGAATTATGATTATTGTTAATAAAGTTGGAAGATGAAAATGTTTTATGAATATTTATGTCGAAGATTAGAAGTTTCGGATGAATTATGGTTTTGGTGAAGTTTTTGTATATTTTGTAAATATTATGTAGAATAATATGAGGTGCTTCCGAATTGTATTGGGATGATCTTGAGTAGTAAATGAATATGAAAACATTGATATTGGATTGGAAGTGCGAAGTTAAATTATAAGTTGTCGCACTATGTAGAAAGGAATACTATTCGTGCTAGAATGTGTTTTAATTCGATTGTTGATGTTGTTGGTGTTGTTGTTGTTGACATTTTGGCCGAGTCGAATTCTCGGGGATGACACATTTACAGGGGAAATGCTGCCGAAATTTCGGTAGATAAGCGTTACTCTAAGATTTACCTTCTAAAGGCTTCTAATTTATATTTGGTAATTGTGACCCATTTGTAGATTTGGGAGCAAACGGGATTTGAATTTGGAGTAGCGTAAGAAGCGGGAAAGGTATGTAAAGCTTTACCTTTCCTTCCTTTGGCATGTCTTAGACCTAACAGGTTTGGATACGAGCCTCGGGGACGATTCTATTCTTAGAAATCCGAGTTTGAATTTAACCCTTTTTCATTCAATAAAATTGAATTAAGTTTTTCATGCTTTGTTGAAACAATTGCTTAAACATCTATAACTTGCCAAATGCAACCGAATGACACTAAAACTTTCATAAGTGACTCCCTAAGGCTTAATGTACGTAATTTGTGTCCGCCACCTCAGTTGACCCGAGGTGGGCCCACTATTTCCGAATCCGCCCCTATTGCGTTATTGACTTGTTTTTGAGCAATAATTAAAGGAAACTCTTAGCTACTCCCTCAACTACTAAACGACAAGTGTTTTGACTATTCCTTGAGTCTTATGACATATTTTGAAGCGTAAAACGATCCTAGAAAGATTATTTTGACGTAACCCATTGTGACTTCCGCAAGACATACATTATGATCATCGTCCGAATTCTTTTATATGATTTATCACTTAACTTGTTCTATCGCGTCCCTTAAATGTCTTATGTGATATCTTCGCACGTTATTCCAAGTGAACTTTTGATGATTGTTCCGTTTATCAAACGGTAAGTGTTGTAACTATTCTAACGTGTCTTATAATATATTTTGATGTGTAAAATGATTCCAGAGGTTTTGTTTTGATACAATCTATCGTGCCATCCAAAAGGTATATATGTACATTATGACTATCGTTCGATTTCTTCGAACCGCTCTGTCGTTTGGATTTGCTTTGAAATGTTCGCAAATGCTCTGTGGTAAAATGTCCGTAACTTTCACATATTGGCTCCGATCGACTCGGAATATGTATATGATCCTTGAGTATCGATAAATGTCTGTATCTGTCGAGTCTGGATGTGTGTGCATATGGTTTCTCACTTCTCTGTTCGTGCAGACTTCAGTATGTTACTCACTGCGCCCAGGCCAGGTTCTGTTATGTTATCGTGCGTCTTCCTCTGCATTGTTCACCGCGTCCCTCTCCCCTGCGGGCCGGGTTCTGTTATATATATATATATGTTTATGATGATACGGGGCGGTGGCCAAGATGGCATATGATATGTGATTCACCGCGTCCAGCAGCAGAGGGCCGGGTTCTGTTACCTGTATACATGACATATGATTTACCGCGTCCCTCAGCAAAGGGCCGGGATCTGTTATCTGCATACATGTTATATGTTTCTGTCATGCATTGATAGTTCTGTCCACCGCGCCCCTTACTAAAGGGCCGGGATCTATTACATGCATATATGACATCTGTATTTGGCATCTAACGATTCTGTCCACCGCGTCCCTCGTGGAAGGGCCGGGATCTGGTATACGCACATATACGATACACGATTCTGATATGCACGGTTTGTGTCTGGAAAGTAAGTTCTCTGGCATGTTGTATCCTCTGTATTTCTTCTGACCTATGATATTGATATATGTAATCCGTGTTTGGAAAACAAGCATTTTAACATTCTGAGTTCGTACTTCTTCTGACATACGACTTCGGCTTATATGATCTGCATTTGGGAATAATTATTCTGATATTCCTAGTCTGCACTTTACTAACATATGACATCTGCTTACGTGATTAGCGATCGGGAAATAGCGCTTTAATAATCTGAATAATGTATTTACCCTTGTACTGTTGATCTGGTATGTTCTGTTTTCTGTACTCCATGCTTTACATACTCGGTACATATTCCGTACTGACCCTCTCTTCTTCGGGGGCTGCGTTTCATGCCACGCAGGTACAGACGCTTATTATGGTGATCCGCCAGCCTAGGTACACAGTCTGCTGTTTGGAGTGCTCCTTTGATCCGGAGCCCATCTTTTTGGTACAAATACTTCAGTTGTATATGTATTTGTGTTTATGATTATTTTTGGGGTACGACGGGACCCTGTCCCGTCATATGATTCCGTTGTCTGTATTAGAGGCCTGTAGACATGTATGTGGGTCATGGGTCGCGTTTGTTCAGTGATGCCTATTTGGTTTGTGTCCGGTTTTCCCCTGCCCTACGTTAAGTTGATCGATTTATGTGTTATGACATAAATAACGTTTTAAATGGCACGTATATGACTTTGTATGCACAAGATTCATTTTATGTAGAAGTATGTGAAATTTGGTTAGTAGGTATGAACGAGTGTCCAAGTCGGGCACTAGTCGCGGCCCACGGGGTTGGGTCGTGACAGCGTAGAGGTTCCCTTGTCACAGCGCACCACACAGGAATATGAAATTCAACGGTGGCTATCCTTCCTCCCAAATAGCTAGGCATAATCACACCCCAGGTAGCAAACCCGGATGTGGCCACTCTTCCTCCTGAATGGCTAGGCATTATCACACTAGGATCCATAGTGGCTACGCTTCTTCCCGAGTAGCTAGGCCAAACACAACAACAAAGTTCATAGCATAGAAGCCGATTCACAATTTATCTTGAAGTAGTCACACCATCAAATAGCATTAAAGTTCATTATGCCATTACGAAAATTCATAATTTCATAGATAATCTTGAAAACGTTTCCACTTCTTTAAACAAGATTTCTTTGTCTCAGTTTCTTTGTAAAGTCATCAATACCAACAATTAACCATCGTCACTGATCATCTCTTATAGAAGAAAACGATTATGATTTCATATACGTATATAGAGGATAATACAATCAAGGTTTAATATGGGCTTGTCCCCTCACGCACACCAACCACAAGCAAAGACATGAATTCGGGTTTGGCATGAGAAGTTCACCTCTTTATTCAACAAAGAACCTTTGATAAGAAAACATATATCCATGATGAGGTTTTTAAATGAGAGACATACCTTAGTATCGTAAACAAAGTTTAACAATTCACTTTTCTAGTGAAGAACACTCAAACCCTAGCTTGAATCACTTTAGGAAGAATTATGTTACAAACCCTAGGTTTTAGTCACAAGAATCATGGGTTTGATGTTAGGATTGATAATCAATGATTAAGATGTTCTTACCTTAGTGTTGGAGCCCTAGAGAGACATTTTCTTCCTTAGGGTTTTTGAGAGTGAAAAGAATAGATGAAAAACTATAATTTTTCATCTTATATAATTTTAGCCCGTCAGGCACAATCGACGGTATAAACGACGGAGCGTCGATCTGCTCTGTCGAATGGTCTTCTTGCTAGGTCAATTCTACGGTACAAATGAAGGAGCGTCAAATAGATCGACGGAGATTCGACTGCTCCGTCAAAGTCATGAAATTTCTAGTGAGCAACTTTCTCTTCCTTACTTTCTATGGTGCAAAGGACGGAGCGTCGAACAGATCGACGGTACAAAGGACAAACGTCAAACCTCATTTTCGTGAAACTGCAGTGAATTTTCATTTTGACCATCTCCTCTTGGGTTTTTAGCCTAAAGTCATGCACGTAACCCAACATATAAGATTCCAAATGACTCATACAATGCTTTCACACTGTGTACAGATTTACGGGATGTTACAGGAAGTGTGCTAAGAAGTCCTATAGATTTAGACATATGATGTCACGACCCGACTAGGGGCCATAACAGGTACCCGAGGCTAACCACCGAGCACCACTCATTCAATTACTTATCATACTCCTTAAGCGTACACTCATTAATTTATACTCAATCATAGGAAAACTATTTTTCATTTGGAAACATAATTACTTTTATATACATAAGCCCTTCGGCTAACAAAATAATGATATAGGTGCAATAGTAACATTATGAGACCATACTACCCACACATGCGTATCTACGAGCCTCTACTAGAGTACTAATCATATGGACGGGATAGGACCCCGTCGTGCCCAAAATACATATATACCCAAAAGAATAAACCAAATAGCACCTCCGGAGTAATAGAGTTCTCCTGCAAATCTGCTGATAACTCTACGAGTCTGGATCACCTCCCTGTCTACTTGAGGGCATGAACACAGCGTCCAAAGAAAACGGACGTCAGTACGAATATTTTACTGTGTATGCAAGGCATAAACAATAATGATATATCAATAAAATACGGAGACATCGAATGAAGAGTGATCTGTAACTGACCGTCACTTAAAACTGAAATAATGCATACTAACTTACTTCATAATCATCATCTTATCCTGTATGCATATATGTATAAGCTTCCCGTCCATATAGGCACATTGTGATAATCATTAGCCTGCGTCCAGGCCTCCCGCGTCCGGGGTACCATCTCATGCCGCCCACTAGTAGTGTCTGCCCATGCCATCTAGACATGGTTTATACGCTGCCTGCCTTAGCGGTGTCTGCCCAGCCATGTAGGCACGGTGTAACAACATCATCATATGCTTATCTTGAATCATACATAAAACTCAAGACAGACTATACATCTATCGGGGTGACGTAAGGTCGTGAACCCCCGTTTTCATTATGGAGTATTCATAAGCATTCTGCCTCACCTTGAAGGAATTAGCATATAAGGTGAGTGTATACGATGAACAACATCAATGGATCATAATAAGAATCATTAGCTTTGTAGAACATAATATCATGGCCTTAGACTCTTTAGACTTAGACTCATCATCATCATTATCATACTCGTAACATATCTCTTATCTTATCTCATGTGAAGCTCTTCACTAAGATTGACTCATTATTTTCGGGATGTAGGAAAGTCGTGAGAGATAGGGAATATCGTGTCATAAGAATCATGCCTTAGAAAGAAGGGACTAGCCTTACATACCTTTTCGTCTAGCTACTATATCACTTGAACGTTCCTCTTCAATATTCACATTTCTACCTTCAAGAGAGTTCATACTCGTATTAGATAATCAACAACATAAGCGTGTTTGAACTAAAGCCATAGAAAAATGAGCAACATCTCCTTTGTTTCTACTACTTTCCCCATATCATATTTCAACTCCCAAACGTCAATAATAACATTCATAATATCATCATCAATGACTTTAGTCAAATTCATCATTATCCAATTCCTACAATTTCCTCTCAAGGTCATCCATAATCATAATCATACTACCACGTTACATTCATTCTCATCTAATGTTTCTCTCATGCTCTTAACATCATTCATAACATAATTACAATCATAACATATCAATATTCATGATTCATATTAATCTACTATTCACAATTGCCACTAATCTCATCTTTTGTAATCCATTTTCCATCTTCTTCCATAATCCAAGTGTTTCAACTTTTCAATACCTTAAACAACATGTAATAATCATGAAACTCACCTTTGAATGCGTAGGAACGGATTTCGATTGACAATGCTTCACTTGAATAAAACCCTAGCTTTAGCTTCCAAGGGATCTCTAACTTCCATAACCCTAGAAAGCTTCCACATGCTTGATTTCCCTTGAATATTGGTGTTTGATATTTGGTTTCCCTTGATTTTTATGTTGAATATGTGTATGGAATATTCTAGAAGCTTGGAGAGAAGTGGAGAAGTGGAAAAGAATGAGAAAATAAAGTGGGAACATGTATTTATAGTTGCAACTTAATCAGTCCGTTGGGACTTATACGGACCACTTATACGGTCCGTATAAGTGTCCGTGGTTCACCACCATGGAAAACATTGTTGCTGTTGGGTTATACGGACCCTTATATGGTCCGTATAAGTGATCGTGGTTCACCATCAAGCAAAATACCACTTCTGTTCGGTGTTATACGGACCCTTATACGGTCCGTATAAGATGGTTGTGTAACTCACAGTTTTTCTGAAGTTGTCCTCGTCGTTTCGTTTGATCTCCAATCCTTACGAAACCTACTTTACACTTGTTTAGTACTTCATCAATGATCTAAACATCCCTATAATTCGCTTTCAAGGACTTATCAAACAATTCTTAACGCCATAATTTACGAAACCTTTCCTAAACCCCACTTGTACTCCACTTGTCCTATCATTCCTTATTTCATCAATTCATATGGCTTCAAAATCTTAGCGTATGTATTCTAAGACCACTAAATATCCGTCTTATAGTCTTAAGAACTTCCTGTTACCCTTAAGCTCGCATTGGTTCATTCACTACACGACGACATGAAATTTCCAAGGTGTAACACTCTTCCCCCCTTTTTGGAACATTGGTCCTCGAATGTTAAGCACTTGGGAATTCTACGAAAATTTTGCCAGAGTTTCCCCTATAATATGGAACTACCGTCCTATCACAACAGCCCATAATAATATTGCCTCATAGGGCCACAACACAATAGTAATATATTTATGGTCACACACGACCAAAAGCATGAAAAGAAAGCATACATACCTCATAATGTTAATGTTTCATCTTGAATCTCTTCTGGGGGTTGGAACAAGTGCGGGTACTTGGATTTCATACTCTATTCTGCTTCCCAAGTCATTTCCTCCCGGTTGTTATTTCGCCACAAGACTTTGACTGAAACTACTTCCTTATTTCGAAGTCTCCGTACTTGCCTGTCTAATATGGCAATGGGCACTTCTTCATAGGTGTCACACCCCGACTTTACGAGGGTGTGATGGGCACCCGACCCCATATCCGGAGCCGACCGAACCCGCTGACTCTTGTTACATACTTAACTTCCTTAGACTCTTATATCAATAAAAATGGAAAACATAGTAAAACTTTCAAGAGATTTTTTTTTCTTTTTTTTTTCCATCGTATTCAAATCAAACAGAATCTGTAATCACATGGACTTTATGATATAACATATTATCGACACTCTATACCCACGACTCTGTCTGCAAAGTCTCTAAGATCAAAGAAACATCATAGCTCAGATACTCAGACTCGGCAGCACTCCAGAACAAGTGGACCCTGCCAACTCCGCTGGAACATCTTCTATGATAGCTGTGGCTCATCTGGTGTACCTGCGCGGCATGAACGCAGCCCCCGAAGAAGAGGGATCAGTACGAGTAATGTACTGAGTATGTAAGGCATGAATAGTAACATAATAAAGGAATATACAGTATGAATAATAACGGAATAGACATATGGAGATTATCCTGCGACAGATGTAACCTGTACATATGAATGCCTTTCTGTGGATGCCATGCATGCTTAGTTTCTTATTCAGAAAAACGGTGCCTCTTCTTAACATATACAGAAAACAGAACATTTCAGAAAACGGTGTTCTTTATGTACATTCACAGACGCCGAGTACATCGGCTCTCCCACCCCCCTCCCCAACAGTGTCCCAACATATTATATATATATCACATATACAGACGCCGTATCCGGCTCTCCCATATCCCGCGTCCGGGACGAAATCCAGCTGAATCAGGTGGTGATATAACAGTGGCCCTTCCCCTTTCCCCATATACATATACATATACATATTCACATTCATATACATGTGTCATACAATTGGCATGCATGAGAGCCCAAAGAAAGTTATGTGTCCCTCGGAGTGACATAAGGTCGGTGACCTCCGATTACATTATGGAATAATCATGGGCGCTTTGTCTCACCTTGAAGGAACGAGTATTTTAAGGTGAGACTACCAACCGAAAATAGCCTTAAGAGAGAGCATAGAATGAAATAATGGGCATTATAACCGCCAACTCATATGCTTTGAAGTGTTTTAGAAACTAGTGTCATAGCTAAGGAATAGAATTGAGGTTCAAGAACTAGTATAACACTTTCACATTCTCATTAAATTCTTAGCTCAAGACTTTTAGTCATGGAATCATTCTTATCGTACTCATCATAGGCATATTCCCTTTCTTAACATCATCATTATCATTGTCATCATAGAAATATCCTCGTTAGCATAGTTACAGTACTTGTCATTCGATGAATGGAATAAGGATCAAAAGTTTTCTTTGGATTCTGCTTCAGTCTAGATCAAACGGAACAATAAGGAAAATCCGGGGACAATGGGCCCACCTCGGGTCAAATGAGGCGGCGTACCAAATTTATGTACATTACACTTCATGACGTCACTTGTGAGGGTTTTAGGGTAGTCGGATCTCATTGGTGCAATTTCTAGTTGTTTAGGTAGTTTCCCGACATTTGATAACATTTTGAACTCAATCTTATTGAATGAAAAAGGGCCAAATTCAATTTCGGATTTCTAGGGATAGGATTGTCCCCGAGGCCCGTATCCAGTCCTATTACATCTAAGACATGCCAAAGAAGGAAGGGTAAAGCCTTACATACCTTTTCTACTTCTTATGCGACTCCAAATTCACGTTCCAAATCCGCCAAAATCTACAAATTGGTCATGTTTACCAAAACTTAATTAGATCATTTAGAAGTGGAATCTTAAGGCAACATATGTCTACCGAAATTTCGGCAGCACTTCCCCTATAAATAGACCATCTCCAAAACTTCAACTTAGCCAATTTTAACCAACAATAATCCGGGAATTCAACCCGGCCAAACCAACAACAATACTAGCAATCATTCTAGCAATACTCCAACATTCAATTCAATTCAATTCAAATCAATTCATATGATATTCAAAACGAACCAATCAACATACTACATTATCTGAAACCTTGAAATTCAACACCAACCATACATTTCATTATCATTCATATACGTTAAATTCAGCAACACCCTTCATTCTACATCACATAATCCATAATGACAACAACTAAAATGTCAAATAACATCAATTTACCATAACTTACCAAAACACCTACCATTCGGCCACAACCACTTCTTTACATATTCCAACACAACACAAGACTAAGTAAAATTAATTCATTCTTTCTTTCCATGCAACACAACACCCACACGACCAACTTAGACAATACAACACACAACACAACACACGGCCAACCTTAACATGCACACTTCCATAAATTTTCATTCATTTCTTGACATAACAACAACCAACGTGATACATACATAATCAACCACCATATACACCACACGGCTTCTACCATATGCATGTATTCCATGTTTTTCATCCATTTTCTATACTATAACATATACAAACCATCCACAACATACAAAAGAAGATGAAACCTTACCTTTTCCTTCAACTTCCCACTTTGTTTAGGGTTGGTACATGACACTAAGGGGTGTTCTTCTTGCTTCAACACTTACTTCATGTTGTAGAGGACCTTCCATTAGGTAGGAAAAGTGGAAGAAAATAATTTTTCTTGGCCAATTCCATGGACCCAAATTTTTGGGGAGTTGGCCGAATTCTCCCCCTTCTCTTCTCCTTTTTTTTTTTTGTTTTGCTTGTTCTTTCTTTCTCTTCCACTCTCTTTAATTAAAAGATGACCACATATATATATAGCTCTACAAGCATGTGAGGGGCACATGCCCCTCCTTCCTTCTTCTTTTCTCTAGATCTTTCTTTCTTTTTCTTGAAATTTCCTTAAAAACAAAAGATGACTCCTAGTCTTGCCATGTGCACTTTGGCCTTTATATTTCCATCACATGGCCAATATGACATTTTTGGAACCTTCATGAACCTTGTGTAAAATTCTCGTTTCGCCCCTCGACTTTCTTTAACATTACCATTTTGCCCCTAGCCTTCCACATTATTTCCATGGCCCCTTTTTGTGAATTTCTCTTTTTGCCCTTAGTCTCTTCTCGACGTTTCCATACTAATAATGTTCATAAATGATATTCATAACCAACTTGTACATTAAAATAAATTTGTAGAATGGTCATCCCCTTAACTTACCACGACTTTCTTGAAATATCCAAACGTATAAAGTACGGGATATAACAATAGGTTAGCCTTTCTGTCACTTGAACATCATCTATTGGGACAATTCTAATAGGATCTCCAATACACTTGCAGAGCATTGAGACATGGAAAACTGGATGGACTGATTCATGCTCCGAAGGCAAGTCCAATTCATAAGCTACTTGACCCACCTTGCAGATAATCTTATAGGGTCCAACGTATCGAGGACTTAATTTCCCTTTCTTGCCAAATCTCATCACCCCTTTCATTGGCGACACCTTCAAAAATACCCAATCATCAACTTGAAATTCTAAGTCTCGCCGGCGGTTGGCCGCATACGATTTTTGGCGACTTTGGGCTGTCAGTAATCGGTCTTAGATCAACTTGACTTTTTCTACCGCTTACTGAATCAACTCAGGGCCTATTAGTTGTACTTCTCCTATTTCAAACCATCCAATTGGGGATCTACACTTCCTTCCATATAAAGCTATATACGGAGCCATTTGGATACTGGAATGGTAGCTATTGTTGTATGCAAACTCGATTAACGGTAAGTGGTCATCCCAACTACCACCAAAATCTAGAACACATGCTCTTAGCATATCTTCCAAGGTCTGAATAGTACGTTCAGCTTGCCCATTAGTTTGCGGATGGAATGCCGTGCTGAGCTTTACTTGAGTACCTAGACCTTCTTAGAAAGATTTCCAGAACTTAGTTGTAAACTGCGCTCCTCTATCTGTGATAATGGATATCGGAATACCATGGAGTCACACAATTCCTTTGAGATACAACTTTGCATAATCTTGTGCCGAGTATATGGTCCTGACAGGAAGAAAATGAGCTGTTTTCGTCAACCTATCCACAATCACCCATATAGAATCATATTTGCCTTGGGAACGAGGTAACCCTACAATAAAATCCATATTGATCACCTCCCATTTCAAAGTAGGGATTTCCATTGCTTGCAATAATCCTCTTGGCTTTTGATGTTCGATCTTCACCTGCTGGAAATTTGGACATTGAGCTACAAATTCTGCTATGTCTCTCTTCATGCCATCCCACCAATATGTCAATTTAAGATCATGATACATCTTCATTGCACCTGGGTGAATGGAATACCGAGAATAATGAGCTTCTTCTAGAATTCGACGGCGCTATTCTGCAACATTCGAAACACATAGCCTGCCTTGGTATCTATGAATTCCATCCGTGAAAACTTCAAATGCAGACTTCTCTTTTTCATGAGATGTGTCTCTATAGTGGCTCAGCTGAGGATCTTCATATTGACGCTCTTTCACTTCCATATTTAGAGGCGAAACTATGGGATCATTAATACCAATCCCTGCACTACCCGAATCAATTACACGTATTCCAAGATTAGCTAGTTGGTGAAGCTCATGAATCAATTCTTTCTTATTCCAGAGGAACTTCGCATAGGCTGCCCATTGATCGGCGGCTAAGCGCATCAGCTACTACATTTTCCTTTCCAAGGTGGTATAAAATACTTACATCCTAATCTTTCAATAATTCTAACCACTGCCTCTGCCGCAGATTCAACTCCTTTTGTTTGAAAACGTATTGAAGACTCTTGTGATCTGTATAGATATCAACATGCACACTATACAAGTAATGTCTCCACATTTTTAATGCATGAATAACTGCGCCCAATTCTAGATAATGAGTTGGGTAGTTCTTTTCATGTTTCCGCAGCTGCCTCGAAGCATAAGCAATGACTCTATCGTGCTGCATTAACACACATCCTAACCCAACACCGAAAGCATCACAGGACACAACATAGCCATCTGGCCCTTCTTTAAGATCGGAGCTGAAGTTAATCTGTCCTTCAACTCTTGAAAACTGCATTCACAAGCATCATTCCACTGAAACTTAGCTGACTTCTGGGTTAGCTTCGTCAATGGGGATGAAATAGAGGAAAATCCCTCTACGAATCTCCTATAGTACCTTGCCAATCCCAGAAAACTACGAACTTCTGTAGGCGTCGTAGGCCTTTGCCAAGTCTTCACAGCTTCAATTTTCTGAGTGTCAACTCGAATGTCATCATCTGAAATAACATGGCCCAAAAATGTTACAGAATTCAGCCAAAACTCGCACTTTGAAAACTTTGCATACAATTCTCGAGTTCAAAGAATTTCAAGAACAATACGTAAATGATCTGCATGTTCTGATTCTGTGCGAGAGTATACCAGAATATCATCAATGAATATTATCACGAATAAATCCAAGAGTGGCCTGAATACATTATTCATCAAATTCATGAACACTGTTGGAGCATTAGTCAACCCAAACGACATCACCCGGAAATCATAATGGCCACATCTCGTTCTAAAAGTTGTTTTAGGAATATCCTCTTCTCTAACTCTCGCTTGATGATAACCCGACCTCAAGTCTATCTTTGAAAACCACTTGGCACCCTGCAGTTGATCAAACAAATCAACAATCCTTGGGAGAGGATATTTGTTCTTTATTGTCACCTGATTCAACTGCCTATAATCGATACACATTCATAGGGATCCATCTTTCTTTCTCACGAACAAGACTGGTGCTCCCCACGGTGATGAACTGGGTCTAATAAACCCCTTCTCAAGAAGATCTTTCAACTGTGCCTTTAGCTCTTTCATTTCTGCCGGAGCCATTCGATAAGAAGGAATAGAAATAGGTTTGGTATCCGGCAACACATCAATGGCGAAATCAATCTCTCTTTCTGGAGGAAGGCCTGGAAGTTCATCTGGAAATACATCCGGGAATTCATTCACTACCGGAACGGATTGGAAAGTTGGCGACTTTGCTTCGGTATCATGAACTCGGACTAAGTGATAAATATATCCTTTAGCTATCATCTTTCTTGCCTTAAGGTAGGAAATAAACCTACATTTCGGAGATGCTGCATTGCCCTTCCATTCAAGCACGGGCTCACCCGAAAATTGAAATCGAACTACTTTCATTCGGCAATCAACACTAGCATAACATGAGGCCAACCAATTCATACCTATCATCACGTCAAAATCTAGCATTTCCAGCTCAATTAAATTAGCTTTAGTCTGGCGGTCGTATATCACAATTACACAATTTTTACACACTTGCCTAGCTATCACGGGATCACCAACCGGAGTAGATACCTCAAAAGGTTTAATTGGCTTAGGTTTCACCCCAATACGACCAACAACATATGGAGTAATATAAGATAGGGTAGAACCCGAATCTATCAATGCATACACATCATGGGAAAATACTGATAATGTACCTGTAATTACATCTGGGGAGGACTCAAGATCCTGTCTTCTGGCTAAAGCATACATACAGGGATGAGTGGCACCTGAAGTAGATGCTCCCCCTCTGCCTCTACCTCGACCTGCTGAAATCTGGGGAGTCTGCCTTACCAGGCGCACTGAAGAGGAACCAGCCGCTGTTCCTGTGGGCTAAACCCCAACTCTACCACTCATCGACAGACAATCTCGCATCATGTGCCCAACCTGGCCACAGGCATAGCAAGCATCCGAACCTTGGCGATACTTTTCTGAATGAAATCTACCGTACTGGCTGCATCGCGGTACTGGGGGTCTCCTCTGGCTATAATCTCCCCCAAACTGAGAATCTGAGGCCCTCAGACTCTGACCCTTTCCTGAACGAAAGAAGCGATCAAATATCCTACCCGTAAATCGTGGAGGCACACTAGTCACCGACTGGCCTGAGTGTCTGGAAAAGGTCTGCCTCGATCCTCCTCTATAGTCACTACCTTCCCCCATAGAGCTGGCTCTCCTGCTTTGCCTTCTATCAATATCACGATCGCCCCTTTACGGAGGTTGTTGTCCTTCTAAATTCTGGGCATGGTCTTGTATTTGGGAAATATCCATCCCATCTTGCAATGAAGCCGTCAAGCAGTCCTTGAACAAATGTAGCCCTAAGCCACTCACAAATCGGTGCACTCTATCTCCCCTGTCGGCCACCATAGTCAAGGCATATCTAGTCAAAGAATTAAACTGAAGGCTATACTTCCGGGCACTCATATTTCCTTGTTTTATGTCACGACCCAGCCAGGGGCCGTGACGGGTACCCGGGGCTGACCACCGAGCACCGCTCGTTCTACTACTCATCATACTCATTAAGCCTCCTTTTTTTTTTGTTCATAAACTCATAATCATAAGAAAATCATTTTCATTGAAGAACATAAATACTTTTATATACATAAGCCCCTTTGGCTATCAAAAGATAATGTACACATATCTACGTATATACAGTAGTGACCTTGTGAGACCATATAACCCACACATACGTATCTACGAGCCTCTACTAGAGTACTAGACATATTGATGGGACAAGACCCCGTCGTGCCCAAAATATTTATACATATGTATATACACAAAAGTATAAGCCCGATTAGCACCTCCGGAATAATGGAGTGCTTCTGCAAATGTGCTGATAGCTCCAAAAGGTCTGCACCGTCTCCCTGTCTACCTGTGGGTATGAACATAGCGTCCAAAGAAAATGGACGTCAGTACGAATATTGTACTGAGTATGTAAGGCATGAATGAAACAAATATAATAGAGAAATCATAAGCCATGAGGTGAAGGCAAAACTTGCGCGACCTTTAAGGGTGAATACATTTCATATATATATCGCATATACATAATCGTCGTACATGAACCATCATAGCGTATACATCATCATGTCATATAATTCATCATCATAGTGTAGTAGCTTATCATGCACATAAAACATTATCCGTATTCGGCCACATAGGGCTCGACAATATCCGTATTTGGCCACGTGGTGGCTCGACAGTATCCGTATTCGACCACGTAGTGGCTCGACAATATCACATACATGTCTTCCATATTCGGCCACGTAGTGGCTCGACCATATCACATGCATCATACAAGGATCAATATAGCTCATCATTATCATTGCCATTACATACATCTTATAAGCTTATCATAACCTTTCATTAATGCACACATTTAAATTTAAAGACAATCTATGAAAATCACATCATATTCGTAGCATGAATTTCGTATAAATATCGCATGATAGTCTTTATAATCTTTGGGCTTAAGCTCATCATTTCCATTATCATTTCTATAGCGTATCTCTTACCTTCATCTCATATGAAATCTTTTATGAACATAGACTTGCAGTTTCTCGAAATATTGGTCATAGGACATACATTGAGGCTTATGAACAATCTATAACAATGTCGGGGTAACGTAAGGTCGAGAGACCCTGCGTATATTATGAACGTTTATGAGTATCGTGCCTCACCTTGAAGGAAATAGAGCATAAGGCGAGTGTTAACAAAGATAACATCATTAGCCTTATAGGAACATCATGCCACAATTTCTTGAATCGCTATACTCTAGCTCATTATCATCACTATCATATTCGTATGTAATTCAATATATTGAAGAACTCATAGGCTTCGTTTTGCAGAAGGATTATATGAGACTTGAGGGATTCATGCCTTTTGAAAGAGAAGATAAGCCTTACATACCTTTTCCTTTAGCTATTCTACCGCTTGATCGTTCCTCTTCAATATTCGCGTCTTTACCTTCAAGAGAATTCGCATCAACGTCAGTTAATCGACTATAAGAACGCGTGACTATTCTCTAGGGAAAATTGGGCAGCATGTTATATCCCGTGTTTTGTGCATTCGGAAAATTTGAAATGAGTTTGACTTGAAAGAAATAAGGCTATGTTTATTTTATCTAACATATGTGTGTGATATTTATGAGAAATATTGTTGCGGAAATACGGAGGAAGGCCAAGGGCAAAATTTGAAATTTTGGAAATTGGTTTCGGGAATTACAAAATATGATCCATAGCTAATTGGGCTAAAAAAAAAAGACAAGAGGCCCAAAAGAGGAGGTGGCCGGCCATGTACATGGAAAAAGGGCCCAAGCCCAAGTAAAATTTAGACTATGTATTAAAGGAGAAAAGAGGCCACCATTCTTTCATTTTCAAGAAACTTCAAGAACAAAAAAAGAAATTAGAGCAAAGGAGAGAGGGGTTTCGGCCCCCAAGAGAAAAAAAAAAGAAAAATTTCTTGAGCCTAAATTCTTGGTCCAAAAATTCTTCTCCCTTTGAATTTCTACTAACCTCAAGGTGCTCTTCAACTTGGTATAATTATTTTGGCAAGAAAGTGACTTTGGTGGCAAGGAGAACTTATTGGAAAAAGGTAAGGATTTTATGTTTCTTTTATGTTATGGAAGATTTATAGATGTTAGAGTGAGTAGAATTGAATGGAAATCATGGAATTGTGGTGTGGTGTGTGTGAGTCGTGTGTATGTGTGTGGGTGTTGTAGCCGTGGGTGTGTGTGTGATGTGTAGGAAGAATGTATAAATTCTATGTAGCATGTTGGTTGTTGTTGTAATGTATAGAAATGGATGGAAAAATCCATGAAAATATCTATGTTGTTGTTGTGGCCGTATAGAGGTTGGTTTGGCAAGTTATGGTAAATTGATTCTATGTGATGTTCTAGTTGTGGAGTTGTGGATTCTATGATGTAAATGAAGGTAAAATGGATTAAGTTGGCATGGAAATTGGTTGTAGGAAATTATGTCATTTTAATGTGATTTTATGACATTATGGAAAGGAAGTTAATAAAGTGTGGATTATTGTTGTTGGATATGAATTTGTAAGTAGAAAATGTGTTGTGATGGTTTTGTTGCATATGTAGGAATTTTGGGTGGAATATGGAATTGATGGAATTGTTTAAATCCTTGGGTATTGATTGGAGTGTTATTGAATTATGTTTGAATAACCTTGAGTTAGTGAATGAATATGAGAATGGTGATATTAGCTTGATATTGTGAAGTTGGAATGGAAATTGTCGCCTTATGTAGAAAAGAGGACATTTTATGTTATAGTGCGTTTTGTGATGATTGTTGATGCTCTTGGTATTGTGGTGTTATTGATATTTTGGGCCGAGATGATTCTCGGGGACGTTGAATTTATAGGGGGAATGCGGCCGAAATTTCGGTAGACAATATGAATTTAAGACTTGAAATTCTAAAAGCGTGAAACTCATATTTGGCAACTATGACCAATTGTAGATTTTGGACGAAACGGGGATTGAGTTTGGACGAGCGTAAGGCGCAAGAGAGGTATGTAAAGCTATCACTTTTCTTCTCTTGGCATGTCCTAGATGTACTAGGTTTGAGTTTGAACCTCGGGGATCATTCTCTTCATAGAAATCCGAGTTTACTTTTAGCGCTATTCTATTCAGTGAAATTGAATTAGAAACTTATGCTTTGTTGAAAAGAAACGTTCGAACATTCATAACTTTCGTAAACATGATCGAATCACCCCTAAGATTTCATGGTTGATTCCATAAGGTCAAATGTCTGTAAAATTTGTACGCCGCCTCGACTTGGACCGAGGTGGGCCCTCTAGCCCCGAGTCTCCTTCGTTGCCCTAATTGACTTAACTTTGTTCGATATCGAAGAGAGACTTTTGCTTCTGACTTTAGCTATTAAAGAATAATGTTTGATTACTCTATGATATTCTGATTTACATTTTGAATTATGAATACGATTTCAGAAGTGCTTTTGTGAGATAAACTCTGTATTGATCAGTTGTCCGGACTAGTTTGCCTAACGGGTTGTCATATGATTATATCCAGTTTCATAAATGTTTTGATATGTAAATTGCATTAGTTTCCACACTACTCTGCTCGTGCACATTATTATGATATCGTTCGTCGGTTCCCGGGCCGGTTTTGTGATCGTGCGCACTATGATATATTCGGCAGTATGCTGTGTTACGGTTCCTGAGACCTCGCCATTGGGCCGGGTTCCATTTATGGAGTTATGCTGTGATATGGCTTATGATATGTTGTGATGATGTGTGACGGGGATACGGAGATTTGAAACCTTTTGGTGTTATGCTGTGTTACGGCGCCATCGACGGGCGGGCGACCATATTCTTTGTGCCCTATGCATGACTTATATTTTGAGAGTAAACATTTTGATATTTTGGGTTTGCACTTATGTTCTGTACTTCTATTTTGTTTATGCCTCAGATTTGTTTTCTGTATCTTCTGCTTTGCATACTCAGTACATATTTCGTACTGACCCCCTTTCTTCGGGGGGGGGGGGGGGGGGGGGGGGATGCGTTTCATGCCCGCAGGTACAGACGCACAGTTTGGTGATCCACCTGTTTAGGACACCCTCTTTTGCTATTTGGAGTGCTCCTCTTATTCCGGAGCCTACATTTTGGTATATATCTTCGTTCGCTACATATGTACGTATTTGTTCAGGGGTACGGCGGGGCCCTGTCCCCGCCATATGATTCGGTTGGTCTGTTTAGAGGTCTGTAGACGTATATGTGGGTTGTGCCTACTTCTGTACAAGTGTGTTTGTATGATCCCACTCGCCATGGCCGCCTTGTCGGCGTGCATTTGTATATGTTTTGGGCCGTTGCGCCATTGGATAGCCTTGTCGGCTTCTGATATATATGTATATATATGGTTGTGTTTGAAATGTGTCTGAGACAGTTTGATATAATTTGAGGCAGTGTGATATTTGTGTCTGGCGATGTACATTCCGCTAATCTATCAGATTTTGATGCGGCCTAAATGGCCTGTATGTTTGTATATGTGTGTATATGATCGGCGATGTGTATTCCACCGCCCCTTTTTGTTCTGATATGATATCTCCGTACACGTGTGTTCGCTTAAGAAAATTATTTTCAGATCCGTTTAAAATGATGAATTTGAAAATTGACCTAGCTATAATATGACGATTTGGTATGTTTGTCCGTTTGGGTGCCCAAGTAGGGCACCAGTCGCGGCCCACGGGGCTGGGTCGTGACAAAAGTGGTATCAGAGCGGTTTGTCCTCGGAATGTCTACAGGCCGTGTCTCGTAGAGTCTTGTTTATCGGTGTGTTGTGCACCACATCTATAAACAGGAGGCTACAGGACATTTAGGGTGTTACCTTTCTTTGAATCTTAGATCGTGCGATAGAGCTAGCTGTAGGAAATGAATTCTTTCCACTAACCTTTGATTTCAGCCAAAGAACGGTATCGACAGAAGACAGTGACTGGTGATATTGGAAGCTACACAGTACACAGGTAAGTAATGGTACGAAAGATGTGTATTGGGGAAGTTATTTGAAGTATGATTGAAATATGGAGTTGAAAATCGAAAAGGAAAGTAAATAGGAAAATGCCACCGGTGTCATTTGAGTTATGTATGTAAGGTAAGTCTCGACATCCTCATACTTTTACTTGAAATTATTAGCCTTGTGCGGCTGTGATACGATATGATACGTACGTATATATGTTGGCCCTATGAGGCATTGTTGGTATTTCTGCGTGCAGGTGTTGGGATAGTAAGAAGTACAGAGGAACCTCTACCTAAATTTTTCCAGAATTATAAAAAGGGTGAGCTTAATCCGCGGTATGTCGGGCCGTATCGGATTATTCGGAAGATAGGCGAGGTCGCCTATGAGTTAGACTTACCATCTGATCTGGAGGCAATACATCCGGTATTCCGTTTATCCATGTTTCGTAAATATGTTGGTGATCCTTCCGGAATATTTCCAGTGGATAATATTCAGATGACGGAGGAATTGTCTTATGAGAAGCAACCTGTAGCTATTCTGAATTGTCAGGTGAGGAGGTTGCGTACCAGGGACATATCCTCTCTTATGGTGAAACAATAATAGAAGAGAAACTCCCCCGAAATACTTGTGGGACCCTATAAGGCCAATCTAACATTCGAGGACGAATGTTCTAAAGGGGGGGGGGGGGGGGGGGGAGAATGTTATATCCCGTGTTTTGTGCATTCAGAAAATTTGAAATATGTTTGACTTGAAAGAAATAAGGCTATGTTTATTTTATCTAACATATGTGTGTGATATTTATGAGAAATATTGTTGCGGAAATACTGAGGAAGGCTAAGGGCAAAATTTGGAATTTTGAAAATTGGTTTCGGGAATTACAAAATATGATCCATAGCTAATTGGGCTCAAAAAAAAAAAAAGACAAGAGGCCCAAAAGAGGAGGTGGCCGGCCATGTACATGGAAAAAGGGCCCAAGCCCAAGTAAAATTTAGACTATGTATTAAAGGAGAAAAGAGGCCACCATTCTTTCATTTTCAAGAAACTTCAAGAACAAAAAAAGAAATTAGAGCAAAGGAGAGAGGGGTTTCGGCCCCCAAGAGAAAAAAAAAGAAAATTTCTTGAGCCTAAATTCTTGGTCCAAAAATTCATCTCCCTTTGAATTTCTACTAATCTCAAGGTGCTCTTCAACTTGGTATAATTATTTTGGCAAGAAAGTGACTTTGGTGGCAAGGAGAACTTATTGGAAAAAGGTAAGGATTTTATGTTTCTTTTATGTTATGGAAGATTTGTAGATGTTAGAGTGAGTAGAATTGAATGGAAATCATGGAATTGTGGTGTGGTGTGTGTGAGCCGTGTGTATGTGTGTGGGTGTTGTAGCCGTGTGTCACGACCCAACCCCGTAGGCCGTGACTAGTGCCCGATCTGGGCACCCGAACCCATCTATCAAATATTATCTCAAATTCTATCAACTCATTCTAGTATATGGCGGAAGCCGACAAGGTTTTATTTCAAATTTAGGTAATTTCCAGAAAATTTCGGCAGAGTTTCCTTTGTTTTACGGACTATCCAATATACCCTGCACGCAGAAAATACCAACAAAAGCCACACAAGGCTAACCAAGCAATATATAAACATATGCGGACCGGCCGCCTCGGCGTATAGGATCGCCCAAACAACATATGCGGACCAGCCGCCTCGGCGTATGGGATCGTCCAAACGACATGTACATACATCCATACAGAAAGACCCTAACCCACAAACATGTCCACAGACCTCTAAACAGACCGACAGAATCATATGACGGGACAGGGCCCCGCCGTACCCATGAACGAATATATACAAATGCACTAATAAATATATATACCAAAAGTATAAGCTCCGAAAAGAGAGGAGCACTCCGAATAGCAGAAAGGGTGTCCTAAACAGGTGGATCACCAGGCTGTGCGTCTGTACCTGCGGGCATGAAACGCAGCCCCCGGAGAAGGGGGTCAGTACGAAATATGTACTGAGTATGCAAAGCAGAGGGTACAGAAATAAATCTGAATAATAATCGAATCAGATATATAGAAAACAATACATATCAAAATGTTTATTTCCAA
The DNA here is from genome assembly GCF_019175385.1 of Lycium barbarum. Lineage (NCBI taxonomy): Eukaryota > Viridiplantae > Streptophyta > Magnoliopsida > Solanales > Solanaceae > Lycium > Lycium barbarum. The sequence goes on along the minus strand of NC_083339.1, from coordinate 78,033,546 downwards.
AGTATAAATTATGCATAGGGCACTGGAAAATGTGGTCGCCCGCCTGTCGATGTCACCACAACAAAGCATAATACCAGAAAGTTTCAAATCTCCGAATCCCCGTCACACATCACAACACAGCATAACGCCAAACACAGCATAACGCCAAACATAAGTGGAACCCGGCCCTCGAGCGAGGAGCACGGTGAACCATAAACACAGCATAACACCGGAATGTATCAAAAAGCGCACGACAACAGAACCGGCCCGGGAACCGGCGAACGATATCATAGTAGGCACGAGCGGAGTAGTGAGGAATCATATGCATAAAATCATTATTATAAATCCGAAGGATAAGTAAAATAGTCATATTCGAAATCGGAATAATAATTATCACTTTTTGATTCAAAGTTGTCGAATTTACATAAAGGGCGTCGCGGGACCCACGGACGAGTATAGACCCGAACTGAGCCCGCCTATGAAAAACATACCCATTATACATCAAGCAAACTCCTATAAAAATTATTGGAGCTATCCGAGCCTCTATGCGAAAAATATGGCATTCAGAGATTACAAAATTCCTTAAAGTGAACATTTTCTATGCGAATTTCGGAAAGCGATTACTTCAAATACATCGTGGTTCATATTTCATAAAAACATACATAAGAGTGCCAAAGAATATATGTATGGATCATAACATGCTCGGATCTCGAATTTGGAATTCCCTTAAAGCTCTAATCTAGCCTATGTGAAACTAAGGCATGCCAAAAGAAGGAAGGTTGCTTTACATACCTCAAACGCTCTCCAATATGATCCAACTCAAGCTAAGTCCAAACTATGATTCGGGCTGCCCACGATCTAAAAATAAGCCATAAAATGCCAAACATTAGCTAAAGACTCTTTGGGCATTAAATTCCAATTTCGCCCTTAATTCTACATAAATTTGGGCAGCATTTCCCCTGTAAACAGGCTACCCCGAGAATTTAACTCGGCCGTATCAATCAACAACAACAACAACAACCAACCTAACAACATTAATAATCAATCCGAAAGGTAATACAACAATAATAGCTCTCTTTTCCATCATTCGTCAACTTTCATAAATTCAATTCGACGTCTTACCTTCAAGCCAAAATCGACGCTTATACGCTCACATACTAATAATATTTAAAGACATTCTAAGCAATTCATACAACATTCCCAACAACCCAAATTTTTCTCCAATTCAGCCGAATTCAGCCCCCAACCCGAGACACCCCTATATCATGCTCCTCATTTCCAAACCATGAGTTGTACCCAAAAATTCACATTCTAACAAAGCTATTCTCATCAATAAATAATTCACATTAAATGTAAAATAGCACCCAAATCAGTCCGCAACAATCACAATATCAATTTGAGTTAATAAACGTTTATTTCCAACATAGAATTCACAACGACGACGACTAAAACATTAAGCGATATTAATTCGTCCATTGTCATATAATGTGACCCGTTTCGTCCAACACTACAAACGTACATATATGGATGATTCTCAATCGTTCTTCACCCTACAATGATCATAATAAACTAACTAGGCATTAATTCATAATTTCAACACAACACAACAAACACCCATTTACACGGCTCAAGCACCACACACCTAACTCACTTCCAACACACTATATTTCATGATATTCATCCTTTTTAACCTACTACAATAAGCATACAACCTTTGTAACATCCAAAATATAAATGATTCTTACCTTTCTCCTTCAATTTCCCAATAGCCTAGGGTTTCCAAAGATGAAAATTGGTGGGTTGATCGATCCAACGATGCTTCCACGCTACTTAGGGACCTCAAAATAGGGGGTTTGTACCAAGGAATTAATTTTTGGATGGCTTGAATTGGGAGTGGATTTTTCTCCCAGCTGGACGTGAGCCTCAATGGAGGTTTTCAGCTTTTGTCCCTTTTGTTTTTAAGTGTGAGGATGAGTAATGAAGACTAGAGGTCACCCTTTACCATTTAAATGAAGTGTACAATTATCCCTTGGCCCACACTAATGTGTTGTCCCAATTAAAATTGAACACCATTTGTATGGGCCAACCATGGAAATTGTGGATGATTTTTATCTTCCAATTTGTATCACTTTTGGTCCCGAATTTTCCTAATTGTTCCATACCAATAAATTCATGCACAACTTATATCTCAAAATAAATTCGAAGGTCAAGAATCCCGACTTTGTATCCCAAAATAATTTTGTCCTTAGCTTATCATAAATAAATCCGGGTTATTCCACTGTACAAAAATACGGGTTCTAACATCCTTCCCCCCTTTAGAACATTCGTCCTCGAATGTCAGATTAACCTTACCGGTCATACAACAATTTGGGGGAGTTTCCTTACTAACTATCACAACAATACAATCATTGATCAACGATTCATTTATCAAACAACATAGCCAAATAGAGAATTGGATTACCTGTAGGCTCTGAAAATAAATGAGGATACTTCTTCTTCATATGCTCATGAGCTTCCCAGGTCATTTCCTCTCGGTTATTGTTCCGCCACAACACTTTAACAGAAGCCATATCCTTGTTTCGCAACCTTTTTACCTGGCGATCCAATATGGCTATAGGCTGCTCCTCATAAGATAGCTCCTCTGTGACCTGAATGTCATCTACAGGAAAGACTCTGGAAGGGTCACCAATACACTTATGAAGCATAGAAACATGAAATACCGGGTGTACCGCTCCCAAGTCAGCTGGCAAATCCAATTCATAGGCCACCTTTCCTATTTTGCGAATAATCAGATAGGGCCCAATATATCTCGGACTGAGCTTTCCTTTCTTGCCAAATCGCATAACACCTTTCATCGGTGACACTTTCAGGAACACCCAATCGCCAATCTGAAACTCTAACGGTCGACGTCGCTTATCGGCATAAGATTTCTATCGGCTCTAGGCTGCCAACAATCTTTCTCGAATAAGTTTCACCTTATCCACGGCCTGCTGGACCACATCTGGGCCAATCAACTCAGTCTCCCCAACATCAAACCAACCGATCGGTGATCTACACTTCCTGCCATACAAAGCCTCATATGGTGCCATCTGAATACTGGAGTGGTAGCTGTTATTATACGCAAACTCAACAAGCGGTAAATGGTCGTCCCAGCTACCCCTGAAATCAATAACACAAGCACGCAACATATCTTCCAATGTCTGAATAGTGCGCTCGGCCTGTCCATCGGACTGGGGATGGAAGGCTGTACTCAGGCTCACCTGGGTCCCCAATTCCTCCTGAAACGATCTCCAGAACTTAGCTGTAAACTGGGCACCTCTATCGGAAATAACAGACACGGGAACTCCATGAAGTCGTACAATCTCCCTGACATAAAGCCTAGCATAATCCTCAGCTGAATAGGTGGTCCGAACCGGAAGAAAATGGGCTGATTTTGTCATCCGATCAACAATAACCCAAATAGAATCATACCTCCGTGGAGTGCGAGGTAGACCTGTAATAAAGTCCATATTAATGATCTCCCACTTCCACGTCGGTATCTCCATCTCCTGCAATAGCCCACCGGGCTTCTGGTGCTCAATCTTAACCTGCTGGCAATTTGGACACTGAGCAACGAACTCTGCTATATCTTTTTTCATACCGTCCCACCAGTATAGGCATCTGATATCATGGTACATCTTCGTCGACCCTGGGTGAACAGAATATCGGGCGTAATGTGCCTCGGCCATAACCTGTCGCCGCAACCCTGCAACGTCAGGTACACATAATCTGCCTCTATGAAATAACACTCCATTAGGTGAAATCTCAAACGGAGTCTTCTCATGTGCCAGCGCTGCATCTCTGTACTGTGCCAGAATAGGATCCTCATACTGATGCCGCTTAATATCTTCTGTAATAGAGGACTCAGCAATACCTCGAACAGAAACCCCAACATCTCCAGAATCAGCTAAGCGAACTCCAAGACTAGCCAACTGATGAATATCGCGAACCATTTCTTTACTCTCTGATGGCACGTCTGCTAGGCTGCCCATAGACTTGCGGCTGAGTGGATCCGCCACAACATTAGCTTTCCCAGGATGGTAGAGAATGTCAACATCATAATCTTTCAGCAACTCTAACCACCTCCGCTGCCGCAAGTTCAGCTCCTTTTGCCTAAAGATGTACTGAAGGCTCTTATGATCTGTATAAATGTCAACGTGAACCCCATATAAATAATGTCTCCACATCTTCAAAGCATGAATGACCGCGGCCAGCTCCAAATCGTGAGTAGGATAATTCTTTTCATGTTTTCTGAGCTGCCGGGAAGCATAAGCTATCACCCTGCCGTGCTGCATCAACACACATCCCAAACCAATACCAGAGGCATCACAATAAATCACATACCCATCTTGACCCTCCGGAAGAGTCAGGACTGGAGCCGTAGTCAACTTCTCTTCCAGCAACTGGAAGCTACGCTCGCAAGCATCTGACCACTGAAACTTAGCTCCCTTCTGAGTCAGCCTTGTCAAAGGCGCTGAAATGGAAGCAAACTTCTCCACGAATCTCCGATAATAACCAGCCAATCCCAGAAAGCTACGGACCTCTGTCGGCGTCGTAGGTCTAGGTCAATTCTTTACGGCCTCGATCTTCTGGGTATCCACCCGGACGCCATCAGCCCCAATAATATGTCCCATAAATGCCACTGAAGATAACAAGAATTCACACTTAGAAAATTTAGCATATAATTCCTGGTGCCGAAGTGTGCCAAGTACCGTCCTCAAATGGTGCGCATGCTCTGCCTCTGACCGAGAATAAACCAGAATATCATCGATAAATACGATCACAAACATATCCAAGAACGGTCTGAATACCCGATTCATCAGGTCCATAAATACTGCTGGGGCATTTGTCAGCCCAAAAGACATAACTCTGAACTCATAGTGCCCATATCGGGTCCTGAATGCTGTCTTGGGAATATCAGCCTCTCGTACCCGTACCTGATGGTAACCCGATCACAGGTCTATCTTCGAGAAGTACCTGGCACCCTGCAGCTGATCAAACAAATCATCAATCCTGGGGAGGGGATATTTATTCTTGATGGTTACCTTATTCAACTGCCGATAATCAATGCACATCCGCAGCGAGCCGTCTTTCTTCCTCACAAATAATACCGGAGCTCCCCAGGGTGACGCACTAGGCCGAATGAAACCCTTCTCCAATAAATCTCTCAGCTGCTCTTTCAATTCTTTCAATTCTGCAGGTGCAATTCTGTACGGAGGAATAGAGATAGGCTAAGTGTCTGGCAACAGATCAATAGCAAACTCTATCTCCCGTTCGGGAGGAAGACCTGGAAGCTCATCTGGGAATACATCTACAAATTCATTAACCACTAGGACTGACTGAAGATTCGGTGCCTCTGCCTCTAAATCATGAACACGGACCAGATGATAAATATACCCCTTTCTGATCATTTTCTCAGCCTTGAGGTATGAAATAAACTTACCCCTCGGCGATACTGTATTACCTGCCCACTCTATAACTGGCTCCCCTGGGAATTGGAATCGGACTATCTTCTTTTGACAATCAACATTAGCATAGCAAGAAGCTAGCCAATCCATACCCAAAATCACGTCAAACTCGATCATATCTAACTCCACCAAATCCGCCTTAGTGCAGCGGCCACAGATAATCACGGAACAATCTCTATAAATCTGACTGGCTATAACAGAGTCCCCTACTGGTGTAGCTACCTCAAAAGGCTCTATCGGTTCGGATTCTATCCCAATTGTATCAGCAACGAGTGGAGATATAAATGATAATGTAGAACCAGGATCAATCAATGCATACACATCACGAGAGAAAACCAGTAATATACCTGTGACGACATTAGGCGAAGCCTCCTGGTCCTGTCTAAGGCATAAATGTGGTTCGAAGGACCGCTAGAACCTGAAGCACTGCCACGACCTCGACCGCGTCCCGCCGGTGCAGGCATACCTCGCCCCGCAGGGCGTGCAACTGATGGAGCAGATGATGAACCAGCGGCTGACCCCGTCGGCTGAGCCACACTACCAGAACCGCTCGTCAACGGACAATCTCGCCTAAGATGGCCCTGACCACCGCATGAAAAACAGGCTCCAGTAAGTCGATAACACTCTCCCGGGTGCGATTTCCCGCAATGGGAACAGCGGGGCCTGGGTGGTCTGGACTGGTTGGGACCTCTAGCTATCTGTGACCCTGATGCTCTGGAGCTCTGACCGGCCCCAGACTGTCCTGCACTGTCAAATCTCCTACCGGCTGGCTGTGTACCCCGGCCTGACGGAGGAGGATGTCTTCCTGACTGCTGCTACTGAGGCTGTCCGCCTCGAGAATCTCCAGAATAACCTGCGAATCTGGCCCTCTTGGGCGGCCTCCTGTCCCGATCTCTGCTAGAATAATCAGCTCTATGTCGGTCCTCCATTCCCAGGGCATAAGCCTGTAGTCGGGCAATATCCATGTCTGCCTGCAATGCCACCGCCATACAGCCATCAATCAAATAGCGGTCTAACCCCATCACGTATCTGTGCATCCGATCGGCCATATCTGCTACTATGGCAGGTGCATACCGGGCCAAAGAATCAAACTCCATGTTATACTCACGGACGCTCCGACCCCTCTGCTGCAGATGCAAAAATCGATCAACCCGCGCCCGCCGTAACTCTGGGGGCAAAAAGTGGTGAGTGAAAGCAGTCACGAACTCGTCCCAAGTAGCTGGGGTAGCACCCTCACCCCTGGATAGCTCCCAGGACTCATACCAGTGAGCAGCAACATCCCGTAGTCTATGCGAAGCCAACTCAACAGGCTCAGTCTCTGAAGCCCTGACCAAATCTAGTGAGCGCCGCATCCCCCGAATAAAGTCATGGGGGTCCTCGTCGGGCTTAGACCCGTAAAACTCTAGAGGGCCACATAATAGAAACTCTCGAACCCTCAGGCTGTCACGCCTATCGTCATCATCATCATCTCTCCGCCCGCGTCTGCGAGCCTGTCCCGCTACCAGAGTGGTCAATAACTGCATAGCCTCTCTCGGTGTCCTGTCCTCCGCCCCTGGCTGAGGAGCTGGAGGCGCGGGAGCTGGAGCCCCTGGAGCTAATGGTGAAGCTGCTCCAGACTCCTCTGACGATGAAGACGTAGCAGAGTCGGCTGGCCGGGACGTAATATCACGCATCATCTGAGCAAGGGTCCGAGTATCCTTCTGAGCCCGGCTGGTCTCTCCTACTACGTCTTTTTTCTTCTGGGCGGCCGTCGCCTTTTTCGGAGGCATCACTGAAAGAAAAACAACAACAGATCAGAACAGAATCATCCTAATAGCACAGCTCTATCGCACGATCTAAGATCAGAAGAAAAGACAACATCCTAAATGTCCTGTAGCCTCCTGTTTATAGATGTGGTGCACAACACACCGATAAACAAGACTCTACTAGACACGATCTGTGGACACTCCGAGGACAAACCGCTCTGATACCACTTCTGTCACAACCCAACCCCGTAGGCCGTGACTAGTGCCCGATATGGGCACCCGAACCCATCTATCAAATATTATCTCAAATTCTATCAACTCATTCTAGTATATGGCGGAAGCCGACAAGGTTTTATTTCAAATTTAGGTAATTTCCAGAAAATTTCGGCAGAGTTTCCTTTGTTTTACGGACTATCTAATATACCCAGCACGCGGAAAATACCAACAAAAGCCACACAGGGCTAACCAAGCAATATATAAACATATGCGGACCGGCCGCCTCGGCATATCGGATCGCCCAAACAACATATGCGGACCGGCCGCCTCGGCGTATGGGATCGCCCAAATGACATGTACATACATCCATACAGAAAGACCCTAACCCACAAACATGTCCACAGACCGACAGAATCATATGACAGGACAGGGCCCTGCCGTACCCATGAACGAATATATACAAATGCACTAATAAATATATATACCAAAAGTATAAGCTCCGGAAAGAGAGGAGCACTCCGAATAGCAGAAAGGGTGTCCTAAACAGGTGGATCACCAGGCTGTGCGTCTGTACCTGCGGGCATGAAACGCAGCCCCCGGAGAAGGGGGTCAGTACGAAATATGTACTGAGTATGCAAAGCAGAAGGTACAGAAATAAATCTGAATAATAATCGAATCAGATATATAGAAAATAATACATATCAAAATGTTTATTTCCAAAGTATAAATTATGCATAGGGCACTGGAAAATGTGGTCGCCCGCCTGTCGATGGCGCCACAACACAGCATAACACCAGAAAGTTTCAAATCTCCGAATCCCCATCACACATCACAACACAGCATAACGCCAAACACAGCATAACGCCAAACACAAGTGGAACCCGGCCCTCGAGCGAGGAGCACGGTGAACCATAAACACAGCATAACACCGGAATGTATCAAAAAGCACACGACAACAGAACCGGCGAACGATATCATAGTAGGCACGAGCAGAGTAGTGAGGAATCATATGCATAAAATCATTATTATAAATCAGAAGGATAAGTAAAATAGTCATATTCGAAATCGGAATAATAATTATCACGTTTTGATTCAAAGTTGTCGAATTTACATAAAGGGCGTCGCGGGACCCACGGACGAGTATAGACCCGAACTGAGCCCGCCTATGAAAAACATACCCATTATACATCAAGCAAACTCCTATAAAAATTATTGGAGCTATCCGAGCCTTTATGCGAAAAATATGGCATTCAGAGATTACAAAATTCCTTAAAGTGAACATTTTCTATGCGAATTTCGGAAAGCGATTACTTCAAATACATCATGGTTCATATTTCATAAAAACATACATAAGAGTGCCAAAGAATATATGTATGGATCATAACATGCTCGGATCTCGAATTTGGAATTCCCTTAAAGCTCTAATCTAGCCTATGTGAAACTAAGGCATGCCAAAAGAAGGAAGGTTGCTTTACATACCTCAAACGCTCTCCAATATGATCCAACTCAAGCTAAGTCCAAACTATGATTCGGGCTGCCCACGATCTAAAAATAAGCCATAAAATGCCAAACATTAGCTAAAGACTCTTTGGGCATTAAATTCCAATTTCGCCCTTAATTCTACATAAATTTGGGCAGCATTTCCCCTGTAAACAGGCTACCCCGAGAATTTAACTCGGCCGTATCAATCAACAACAACAACAACAACCAACCTAACAACATTAATAATCAATCCGAAAGGTAATACAACAATAATAGCTCTCTTTTCCATCATTCGTCAACTTTCATAAATTCAATTCGACGACTTACCTTCAAGCCAAAATCGACGCTTATACGCTCACATACTAACAATATTTACAGACATTCTAAGCAATTCATACAACATTCCCAACAACCCAAATTTTTCTCCAATTCAGCCGAATTCAGCCCCCAACCCGAGACACCCCTATATCATGCTCCTCATTTCCAAACCATGAGTTGTACCCAAAAATTCACATTCTAACAAAGCTATTCTCATCAATAAATAATTCACATTAAATGTACAATAGCACCCAAATCAGTCCGCAACAATCACAATATCAATTTGAGTTAATAAACGTTTATTTCCAACATAGAATTCACAACGACGACGACTAAAACATTAAGCGATATTAATTCGTCCATTGTCATATAATGTGACCCGTTTCGTCCAACACTACAAACGTACATATATGGATGATTCTCAATCGTTCTTCACCCTACAATGATCATAATAAACTAACTAGGCATTAATTCATAATTTCAACACAACACAACAAACACCCATTTACACGGCTCAAGCACCACACACCTAACTCACTTCCAACACACTATATTTCATGATATTCATCCTTTTTAACCTACTACAATAAGCATACAACCTTTGTAACATGCAAAACATAAATGATTCTTACCTTTCTCCTTCAATTTCCCAATAGCCTAGGGTTTCCAAAGATGAAGATTGGTGGGTTGATCGATCCAACGATGCTTTCACGCTACTTAGGGACCTCAAAATAGGGGGTTTGTACCAAGGAATTAATTTTTGGATGGCTTGTAATGGGAGTGGATTTTTCTCCCAGCTGGCCGTGAGCCTCAATGGAGGTTTTCAGCTTTTGTCCCTTTTGTTTTTAAGTGTGAGGATGAGTAATGAAGACTAGAGGTCACCCTTTACCATTTAAATGAAGTGTACAATTATCCCTTGGCCCACACTAATGTGTTGTCCCAATTAAAATTGAACACCATTTGTGTGGGCCAACCATGGAAATTGTGGATGATTTTTATCTTCCAATTTTTATCACTTTTGGTCCCGAATTTTCCTAATTGTTCCATACCAATAAATTCATGCACAACTTATATCTCAAAATAAATTCGAAGGTCAAGAATCCCGACTTTGTATCCCAAAATAATTTTGTCCTTAGCTTATCATAAATAAATCCGGGTTATTCCACTGTACAAAAATACGGGTTCTAACACCGTGGGTGTGTGTGTGATGTGTAGGAAGAATGTATAAATTCTATGTAGCATGTTGGTTGTTGTTGTAATGTATAGAAATGGATGGAAAAATCCATGAAAATATCTATGTTGTTGTTGTGGCCGTATAGAGGTTGGTTTGGCAAGTTATGGTAAATTGATTCTATGTGATGTTCTAGTTGTGGAGTTGTGGATTCTATGATGTAAATGAAGGTAAAATGGATTAAGTTGGCATGGAAATTGGTTGTAGGAAATTATGTCATTTTAATGTGATTTTATGACATTATGGAAAGGAAGTTAATAAAGTGTGGATTATTGTTGTTGGACATGAATTTGTAAGTAGAAAATGTGTTGTGATGGTTTTGTTGCATATGTAGGAATTTTGGGTGGAATATGGAATTGATGGAATTGTTTAAATCCTTGGGTATTGATTGGAGTGTTATTGAATTATGTTTGAATAACCTTGAGTTAGTGAATGAATATGAGAATGGTGATATTAGCTTGATATTGTGAAGTTGGAATGGAAATTGTCGCCTTATGTAGAAAAGAGGACTATTTATGTTATAGTGTGTTTTGTGATGATTCTTGATCCTCTTGGTATTGTGGTGTTGTTGTTGATATTTTGGGCCGAGATGATTCTCGGGGACGTTGAATTTATAGGGGGAATGCTGCCGAAATTTCGGTAGACAATATGAATTTAAGACTTGAAATTCTAAAAGCGTGAAACTCATATTTGGCAACTATGACCAATTGTAGATTTTGGACGAAATGGGGATTGAGTTTGGACGAGCGTAAGGCGCAAGCGAGGTATGTAAAGCTATCCCTTTTCTTCTCTTGGCATGTCCTAGATGTACTAGGTTTGAGTTTGAACCTCGGGGATCATTCTATTCATAAAAATCCGAGTTTACTTTTAGCGCTATTCTATTCAGTGAAATTGAATTAGAAACTTATGCTTTGTTGAAAAGAAACGTTCGAACATTCATAACTTTCGTAAACATGATTGAATCACCCCTAAGCTTTCATCGTTGATTCCATAAGGTCAAATGTCTGTAAAATTTGTACGCCGCCTCGACTTGGACCGAGGTGGGCCCTCTAGCCCCGCGTCTCCTTCGTTGCCCTAATTGACTTAACTTTGTTCGATATCGAAAAGAGACTTTTGCTTATGACTTTAGCTATTAAATAATAATGTTTGATTACTCTATGATATTCTGATTTACATTTTGAACTATGAATACGATTTCGGAAGTACTTTTGTGAGATAAACTCTGTATTGATCAGTTGTCCGGACTAGTTTGCCTAACGGGTTGTCATATGATTATATCCAGTTTCATAAATGTTTTGATATGTAAATTGCATTAGTTTCCGCACTACTCTGCTCGTGCCCATTATTATGATATCGTTCACCGATTCCCGGGCCGGTTTTGTGATCGTGCGCACTATGATATATTCGGCAGTATGCTGTGTTACGGTTCCCGAGACCTCGCCATTGGGCCGGGTTCCGTTTATGGAGTTATGCTGTGATATGGCTTATGAGATGTTGTGATGATGTGTGACGGGGATACGGAGATTTGAAACCTTCTGGTGTTATGCTGTGTTATGGCGCCATCGACGGGCGGGCGACCATATTCTCTGTGCCCTATGCATGACTTATATTTTGAGAGTAAACATTTTGATATTTTGGGGTTTGCACTTATGTTCTGTACTTCTATTTCGTTTATGCCTCAGATTTGTTTTCTGTATCTTCTGCTTTGCACACTCAGTACATATTTCGTACTGACCCCCTTTCTTCGGGGGGGGGGGGGGGTGCTGCGTTTCATGCCCGCAGGTACAGACGCACAGTTTGGTGATCCACCTGTTCAGGACACCCTCTTTTGATATTTAGAGTGCTCCTCTTATTCCGGAGCCTACATTTTGGTATATATCTTCGTTCGCTACATATGTATGTATTTGTTCAGGGGTACGGCGGGGCCCTGTCCCGCCATATGATTCGGTTGGTCTGTTTAGAGGTCTGTAGACGTATATGTGGGTTGTGCCTACTTCTGTACATGTGTGTTTGTACGATCCCACTCGCCATGGCCGCCTTGTCGGCGTGCATTTGTATATGTTTTGGGCCGTTGCGCCATTTGATAGCCTTGTCGGCTTCTGATATATATGTATATATATGGTTGTGTTTGAAATGTGTCTGAGACAGTTTGATATAATTTGAGGCAGCGTGTGATATTTGTGTCTGGCGATGTACATTCCGCCAATCTATCAGATTTTGATGCGGCCTAAATGGCCTGTATGTTTGTATATATGTGTATATGATCGGCGATGTGTATTCCGCCGCCCCTTTTTGTTCTGATATGATATTTGCGTACACGTGTGATCGCTTACGAAAATGATTTTCAGATCCGTTTAAAATGATGAATTTGAAAATTGACCTAGCTATAATATGACGATTTGGTATGTTTGTCCGTTTGGGTGCCCAAGTAGGGCACCAGTCGCGGCCCACGGGGCTGGGTCGTGACACAGCATTTCCTTTGTTTCTACTACTTTTCCCATGTTTCATTTCAACTACCAGACATTCACTTCAACACTCACAATATCGTATCAACAACCGTCATTTATCTACATTTACCACATTCCACCATTTTTCTCCAATTTCTCTACATTTACGGGTTTTTGCTCACCATCACATTTTTATCATACATCATACCTATTTTATGGTCTACTCGTCATTTATAACATATTTATACTCCCCACTCATCAACATTCATAATTCAATTCAACTATCATTCAACTATGGCACTAGTCACATTTTATGACCCATTTACTACACTCTTCTATAATCCAAGTGTTTCAATGTATAAATACTTCAATCATCATGAGAAAGTCATAAATCTTACCTTAGATGTGGTAGGAATGAGCCTTGAGTAGCAATACTCTTCTATGCCAAAAACCCTACTTCACTTCCTTTGCAATTTCTTGGTGTAGATGAACTTTGATGAGTTTCACACTCTTGATTTCGTGGTTTTAGTGTTGTTGATCACTAATTTCCCTTAAATTCTTGTGTATGAAATGTTTGGAATGTTCTAGAGTTCTCTTGAGTTGTGTAGACGAGAAATGAAATAAAATGAGCTTAGGGTCCCTTTTTAATAACTCAAAATCTGATTTTTAATGAACAACAGTCGGGGTGTACAGTGGTCGTAAACCACAGTTTACGGACCGTATACTAGTTTACGGGCCATGTAACGTGGTCGTATTTAAGCATATCAAAACAGAAAGGTTTGCTGGAGGTCATAATGGTTTACGACCACAGTTTACGGGCCGTATTTCAGTTTACGGTCCGTAAACTGGGTCGTATTTTACCATTTAAACTTTGGACAGAAAGTTGAAATTTTTGGAACGTTGGAGGACGATGGCAGTATACGGTCCGTAAATCACTTTACGGGTCGTATTCTGTTTTACGACCACTGGCTGAATTGAAATTCTACAACTTTCTTATTTCCAAAAATTCATGAATCGTCATTCCCTACTCAGTAAAACATCGTACATTCATACTCTTCGTTGGTCTATTCATTGTAAGTTCACGGAGAAATTTCCGAGGTGTAACATTTTAGATTTAAGAACCTATTCGCTCTAGCTCGGCGGACCTCGGGTGCCAAATAGTGACGGATGAAAGCATCTACAAATTCTTTCCACACGGGAGGAGGCGCATTTTCTTTTCTTGATGCTAGCCAATTATTGTACCACAATACCGCCACATCTCGGAGTCTATAAGATGCCAACTCCACAAATTCAGTTTCAGAGGTATGAATAATCCTCAATGTTCTCAGCATCTCATCAATAAAACCTTGCGGGTCTTCATCCGTCTTTGACCCGAAAAACTCCGGAGGATTCAAACTCATAAAATCACGGGCTCTGGTACTAGCTGCCCGATCACTTGGACCCGCATTCTACCGCTGTGCCTGGGCGGCAACTAACTGCGTCAATAGATGAATGGCCTCGGTCACTTGTTGACCCGAAGCGACCGGTGGAGGAACTGGAGCTGAAGCTCCTCCTTGTTCTTCTACATTGGGCGCGGTGGAGGAAGTATTAGATGGGGCCTCATTATGTGATTCGCCCTCTTCTACATTAATCGGAGGCTCTCTTTCTATCCGCCTTTTCACTATAGTCTTGCCCTTCTGGGCGGCTGTAGTTTTTCCATTTGGCGGCATTTCTGAAATCATACCACACTACTAGGGAGTAGAAAATCTTATAATACAGCTCTACCGCACGATCTCTTAAGATGAAAGATGGTCATTTTTCCTAAATGCCCTGTAGCCTCCTGTTGATTAGTGTGGCGCGCAACACACCATAAACAAGACTCTACTAGACACTTCCTAGGACTGAACCGCTCTAATACCACTTTTTTCACGACCCGACTAGGGCCCATGACGGGTACCCAGGGCTAACCACCGAGCACCACTAATTCTATTACTTATCATACTTCTTAAGCGTACACTCATTAATTTATCCTCAATCAGAGGAAAACTATTTTTCATTTGGAAACATAATTACTTTTATATACATAAGCCCTTCGGCAACAAAATAATGATATAGGTGAAATAGTAACATTATGAGACCATACTACCCACACATGCGTATCTACGAGCCTCTACTGGAGTACTAATCATATGGACGGGACAGGACCCCGTCGTGCCCAAAATACATATATACCCAAAAGAATAAACCAAATAGCACCTCCGGAGTAATAGAGTGCTCCTGCAAATCTGCTGATAACTCTACGAGTCTGGATCACCTCCCTATCTACCTGAGGGCATGAACACAACGTCCAAAGAAAACGGACGTCAGTACGAATATTGTACTGTGTATGTAAGGCATAAACAATAATGATATATCAATAAAATACGGAGACAACGAATGAAGAGTGATCTGTAACTGACCGTCACTTAAAACTAAAATAATGCATACTAACTTACTTCATAATCATCATCTTATCCTGTATGCATATATGTATAAGCTGCCCGTCCATATAGGCACGTTGTGATAATCATTAGCCTGCGTCCAGGCCTCCCGCGTCCGGGGTACCATCTCATGCCGCCCACTAGTAGTGTCTGCCCATGCCATCTAGACATGGTGTATATGCTACCCGCCTTAGCGGTGTCTGCCATGCCATGTAGGCATGGTGTAAAATCATCATCATATGCTTATCATGAATCATACATAAAACTCAAGAAAGACTATACATCTATCGGGATGACGTAAGGTCGTGAACCCCCGTTTTCATTATGGAGTATTCATAAGCATTCTGCCTCACCTTGAAGGAATTAGCATATAAGGTGAACAACATCAATGGATCATAATAAGAATCATTAGCTTTGTAGAACATAATATCATGGCCTTAGACTCTTTAGACTTAGACTCATCATCATCATTATGATACTCGTAACATATCTCTTATCTTATCTCATGTGAAGCTCTTCACTAAGATTGACTCATAATTTTCGGGATGTAGGAAAGTCATGAAGAGATAGGGAATATCGTGTCATAAGAATCATGCCTTAGAAAGAAGGGACTAGCCTTACATACCTTTTCGTCTAGCTACTCTATTGCTTGAACGTTCCTCTTCAATATTCACGTTTCTACCTTCAAGAGATTTCATACTCGTATTAGGTAATCAACAACATAAGCGTGTTTGAACTAAAGCTATAGAAAATTGAGCAGCATCTCCTTTGTTTCTACTACTTTCCCCATATCATATTTCAACTCCCAAACGTCAATAATAACATTCATAATATCATCATCAATGACTTTAGTCAAATTCATCATTATCCAATTCCTACAATTTCCTCTCAAGGTCATCCATAATCCTAATCATACTACCACTTTACATTCATTCTCATCTAATGTTTCTCTCATGCTCTTAAAATCATTCATAACATAATTACAATCATAACATATCAATATTCATGATTCATATTAATCTACTATTCACAATTTCCACTAATCTCATCTTTTGTAATCCATTTTACATCTTCTTCCATAATCCAAGTGTTTCAACTTTTCAATACCTTAAACAACATGGAATAATCATGAATCTCACCTTTGAATGCGTAGGAACTGGTTTCGGTTGACAATGCTTCACTTGAAGAAAACCCTAGCTTTAGCTTCCAAGGGATCTCTAACTTCCTAACCCTAGCAAGCTTACATATGCTTGATTTCCCTTTAATATTGGTGTTTGATCTTTGGTTTCCCTTGATTTTTATGTTAAAGATGTGTATGGAATATTATAGAAGCTTGGAGAGAAGTGGAAAAGAATGAGAAAATAAAGTGGGAACATGTATTTGTAGTTTCAACTTAATCAATCCGTTGGGACATACGGATAACTTATACGGTCCGTATAAGTGTTCGTGGTTCATGACCATGGAAAACATTGTTGTTGTTGGGTTATACGGACCCTTATACGGTCTGTATAAAAGTCCACGGTCTGTATAAGTGATCGTGCTTCACCATCAAACAAAATAACACTTCTGTTCGGTGTTATACGGACCCTTATACGGTTCGTATAAAGTTCCACGGTCCGTATAAGGTAGTCGTGTAACTCACAGTTTTTCCGAAGTTGTCCTCGTCATTTCGTTTGATCTCCAATCCTTACGAAACCTACTTTACACTTGTTTAGTACTTCATCAATGATCTAAACATCCATATAATTCGCTTTCAAGGCCTTACCAAATAATTCTTAACGCCATAATTTACGAAACCTTTCCTAAACCCCACTTGTACTCCACTTGTCCTATCATTCCTTATTTCATCAATTCATATGGCTTCAAAATCATAGCGTATGTAATCTAAGACCACTAAATATCCGTCTTATAGTCTTAAGAACTTCCTGTACCCTTAAGCTGGCATTGGTTCATTCACTACACGACGACATGAAATTTCCAAGGTGTAACATAAGAGAAGGATGAGGAACTAGAGTAACTTGAGGGAAATTAGAAGCGTGTGAAACTCACGGTTGGAAACTCTAAATGTTGTCAGAGATCAGGCGGACTGCCTTGGCAAAGAGAGAGAAGACGTATTACAGCTACAAAATTAAGATGAGTTTAAGTAGTATCGGGGATAATTTGTAAGTTAGGTGTTAGGTAAAGGTATACACGATATCCTAACCAGTATGTGTGCCCGATAATAGATGTTGTGATATGTTAAAGGTACTGGCTGAACAGGGTATTGAAGTTTGAGTGGCAAGTGCTACAGGGCAAGTTGACATTATTTTCTCTAAAAGTGGGAATTGAATAAGTCTAATGCAATAGCACCAGGGAAAAGAAGAAGGTGAGTATACAAGAGTAAGAAGATTAGGATGCCCTGAGAAAAGGAGAAGTGTAAGCAACGGAAGTATGTTGCTAACAAGGGCCAAGTAAGGCTTTCGAAAGAGAGATTTTATGACGACGGTAGAGGTAAAGGACCATCCGGATGAATTTCAAAAGTAAGAATACGGAAGGAATAGAGTATGGTAGCATGGAACGAAAAGACGAATGTATAGGGCCCGAAAATAGGTTTTTGATAAGTGGGATGTGACTTGGGAAAGAATAAGAAGGTTTTGCAAAGACGATACGGGGTTTTTGACTTTTAAGGGGCGTCCGAAGAGGTGCATGCATAGTCATAATAACATGCCACAATTACCTCAGCAACGAAGAAGCCCTTCTAAAAAGATAACATAGAGGTACGACGGATTTGCACTTCTGGAAAGATATTCTACGAACCCTAGGGCTAATGTTATAAAATGGCAAGTGGAAAAGAGCATTTAGGAGTAAAGGCACTTAAAACCCCTGAGGATGGAAATAACAAGGGTACACTAACAGATTAGTTGAAGGAAATCAAGCAATCACCAAGTACAGTGTCACGACCCAAATCGGTGGGCCATGACTAGTGCCCGAGTTGGACACTCGTATACGAAACTGTTAGATATAATCAGAATGATGCTAAGGACAATGTGGAAATCTGTAAAAGCGTGTTGTAGAATCAAAATGCCATATATCAGAATGAACCTGTCTCCTGAGGAGCCACAGCTAACCAAAACATAACAAATATGCAAGCCGACAAGGCTGCCACTATACACGGGGACATCCAAGATGAACTACATCAATATAGCTGACCAAACTGTATATACACAACCCACATATGTCTACAGACCTCTAAGAGTATAACAAAGCCTATACCAAAGGATTTGCACCAAATGACTCAAGCTCCGGAACAATGGAGCTCTCCAAGCAGTTGAGTAGCAGTCCTAAGCTGGAAGATCACCAAGCTGAGTATCTGTACCTGCGGGCATGAAACACAGCCCTCGAAGAAAGGGGGTCAGTACGGAAAATGTACTGAGTATGTAAAGCATGAAGTACAGTAAAGATGATCATGACTGAGCAACAAATTCACAGGAGACGAGTAGGATAATCAAAGATACCAATGCATCTGTGCCTTATTAGATGAGTCATGCATACATATATAATATACCGTACCCGGCCCTCTAGTGAGGGACTCGGTGAAATAATTATATATATACCGTACCCCGCCCTCTAGTGAGGGACTTGGTGAAATCATCATATACATACCGTACCCGGCCCTCTAGTGAGGGACTCGGTGGAGTCATCATATATATATACTGTACCCGGCCCTCTAGTGAGGGACTCGGTGAAATCATCATATATATATCATACCGGACCCTCTAGTAAGGGACTCGGTGAAATCATCATATATATACCGTACCCGGCCCTCTAGTGAGGGACTCGGTGAAATCATCATATATATACCGTACTCGGCCCTCTAGTTAGGGACTCGGTGAAATCATCATATATATACCGTACCCGGCCCTCTAGTGAGGGACTCGGTGAAACAATGCAATGAGACTGTGCACGAATACATACCCGGCCCGGGACTCGGTGAATGATATATAAACGGTATGCACGAGTAGAATTGTCACGACCCGACTAGGGAGCCGCAATGGGCACCCGGTGCTAGCCCACCCGGGCACCACCTTAGCTTACACTTACTTAAATCTAGGTGAGCCATATAATAAAACATATATTTCTGTTCATCAATCATACTAGTCCCATTGGACAACAATACCTTTATATCATCATTGACATCTATGCCCATATCAATGTACATAAGCCGACGAGGCTAACAAAATGAAATCCAAAATATAGGCCGACAGGGCCAATCACATCTAACCATATACACATGTCTACGAGCCTCTAAGGAGAATATGTCATGTCACATAAGCGGGACAGGACCCCGCTATGCCCATAATTATGTACACAAAAGAATAAGTACCTAAAAGCTATAGCTCCGAATGAAATGGAGCTCCGCTATGTAGTCCCTGAGAATGTAGCTATGGATCAAGCTTGTCTCCCTGTGCAGCTGCGGGCATGACGCAGCGTCCACAAACAACAAGACGTCAGTACGAAGAATGTACTGAGTATGTAAAGCATGATCAACATGAATATAGAAGCATAATAAGCAATATGAGAAATAGCATAAGAGGGGAGATAGCAATATCAACGTCATAAGCACTTACTTGCTTGTCATAGGGACTTTCCATTTCTAGCGCGTATTCGTGTACATACACCCATTTCCGTATCTGTACTCATATCCGTATTCATTTACATTACGTTCATAATCGTATTCATATACATGGTCTTATTCGTATTCATATTCGTATCATGTTCGTATCATACTCATATCTATATCATACTTATCCATAGCACATGCATATTCACGTCATACACATATCATTTACATAGCATACCCGACCACAAAGGTTCGGTGTTTCACGTACCCGACCATAGCTAGGATCGGTGATCATACAAACCTGGCCAACCAAAGCTCAGTGTTACGCATACCTGGCCCTACCAAGGCTCAGTGTTATCCGTACCCAACTGCAGTGGTACGCGCGCGTTACACAAACATACATACATACATATTCTACCCGGCCTTATAAGCTCGGGGTTCCATAATTGTCATACATAGATACATATACATAATAGCTCATAAGTATCTTTACTATTATCATCACTATCATTATTGTCATCGTTATCGTCATCACTATTACCATTATAGTCGTCATCAATATCATTATCACTATTATCGTCATTCATTATATCTATCCTTATTGGATTACTCGTCATATGAGGAAGTTAGTATAATCGTAAGACATATCAAGGATCATGAGATCAATAGCTCAAAAGATAGAATCATTTGAAGGATATCACAATCTTATAGAAGATATAGATGTTTGGCCAAAGAACCATGCCTTACGAAAGAACGGTTAGCCTTACATACCTTTCCGTTCAACTATTTTACCACTTGCGCGCTCTCCTACCGCGCTCACGTTTCTACCTTCGTTAAAGTCATACTATCATTAGAAATCGATAGCTAGCATACATGACTAAACTAGAAAAAATCGGACAACATCTTCTTTATTTATACGATATTCCTCCATAGCGTATATCAACCCCCAAACGTCAATAATACATTCACAATATCATAACAATAGTCTTCATTCATCCACATTACCCACATTTCTCAATTTACTTTCAATCACCCATATCCATGGTCATAACACATGACTACGTTCATTCACATACATTGCCTATCCCGTGTTCTCAACATCATTTATAACACATTTATATCTCAACACATTAAGAATCATGACTCAATTCAAGCTATTACTCAAAATGACACTATTCCACTTTCATGACCCATTTTTCTATATCCCTCTACAATTCAAGTATTTCAACGTTCAAATACCTTAAACAACATAGAAATACCATAAATCTTACCTTAGATGTTGTAGGAACAAGCCTTGGTTGATAATACTTCACTTGAGCAAAAACCCTAGTTCATCTCCAATGAGATTTCTTGACTTGAATGATCTTTAATGGGTTTTCTTACACTTGATTCGCTTAGTTTATGTTGTTGATCACTAATACCTCTTGAATTCTTGTGGAATAAATGTAGAGATATGTTTTAGAGAGAAGGGGTGTGATATGGAAGTGAAATGAAATAAGACTTGGTCCCTTATTTAATGATCCAAAACTGTCCCCGACCATATATACAGACCAACATACGGGTCGTACATTTTATATGGGCCGTATGTTTGGTCCAGAAAGGTATGACATTCTGAGCTGATTATACAGTCCCAACATACAGACCATATAATTTATATGGCCAGTATGCTTGGCCGTATAATCCCCAATGATTCCGAAGCTCGTTTCGTCGACTCGTTTGATCTCCAATCCTTATGGAACCTTCTTAGCACTTGTTCAACACCTTAATACCAATCTAAGGGACGTTATCACTCTTCTCCAAGACATCATTAAGTCCTCGTTAACTCGTTACTCTTAATTCCTTTCCGTTAACATATTGTTTGTCTTGCCTTCTCTTGGCCAACTTTCTTCCCCCATCTCTAACATCTTTGAAATCTTAACTAAGGTCATCGAATGTCATTTCTTACTTTTTGAAATATCATATGCTCATACTCTTCACTAGCCTATTCACTTGTGCATCAACGAAAAATTTTCCGAGGTGTAACATTCTTCCCCCCTTAAGAACATTCGTCTTCGAATGTTAAGCACTCGGGGATACTACGAAAATTTCGCCAGAGTTTCCCCTATAATATGGCACTAACATCCTGTCACAACAACCCATAATAACAATGCCTCACAGGGCCACAACATAATAGCAATGGAAATTGGCCACACATGACCCAAATGCATAAAAGAAAAACACACGTACCTTATGATCTTGACGTCTCATCTTGGATCTCTTCCAAGGGCTGAAATAAATGCGGGTACTTGGATTGCATAATTTCTTCCACTTCCCATGTCATTTCTTCTCGTTTACTGCTTCCCCATAAAACCTTAACTGAGGCTACTTCTTTGTTTCTAAGCCTTCGTACTTGCCTATCTAGTATGGCAATGGGTACCTCTTTATAAGTCAACTTTTCTGTCACTTGTACATCATTTATTGGCACGATCCTAGTAGGATCTCCAACGCATTTTTGAAGCATCGAGACATGGAAAACTGGATGGACTGACTCCAAATCCGGAGGTAGATCTAATTAGTAAGCCACTTTTCCTACTTTGCGCACAATTTCATAAGGCCCAATGTATCGGGGACTAAGCTTCCCCTTTTTGGCAAATCTCATAACGCCCTTCATTGGCGACACTTTCAAGAATACCCAATCTTTCACTTGAAACTCTAAGTCTCTTCGACGATTATCCGCATAGGACTTTTGATGACTTTGGGCTGCTAACAACCGATCTTGTATGAGCTTAACTTTCTCTATGGCTTGCTGGACCAAGTTGGGCCCTATCAATTTAGTCTCTCCTGTTTCAAACCACCCAATTGGGGATCTACAGTTTCGCCCATATAACGCTTCATACGGTGCCATTTGAATGCTAGAATGATAACTATTGTTATAAGAAAACTCAATGAGTGGTAAGTGATCATCCCAGTTACCTCCAAAATCTAACATACATGCCCGTAAAATATCTTCAAGAGTCTGAATGGTACGCTCAGCATGTCCATCAATCTGTGGGTGAAATGCCGTGCTAAGGCTTACTTGGGTCCCTAAACCCTCTTGAAAGGATTTCCAAATATTGGCTGCAAACTGAGTCCCTCTATCAGAGATGTTACACCTCGGAAATTTCCCCGTGAACGTACAACTAATAGACCAACGAAGAATACGAGTATATGATGTTTTAATAAGAAGGAAATGACGTTTGACGACCTTGAGTAGGATTTCAAAGGCAATTGCAATAAGAGGTAGGTTATGCTCCACAATGACTACTTATGGGTCCTGAAAATGTGAAAAAGTTGCAGATTTGCACTTTGGCCCAGTCGATCGTAAAATAGAATATGGACCGTAAAGTGGTATACGGCCCGTAAACTGCCATGTCGTATTCCAACTTACAAAACTTCAACTTTCTGTCAAATGTTCAAATGGTTAAATACGACTTGGAATACGGACCGTAAATTGAAATACGGCCCGTAAACTGCGATCGTAAATCACCATGATTCCCAGCATACCTTTCTGGTTTTGTTATGCTTAAATACGACCACGAAATATGGCCCGTAAACTGGAATACGGACCGTAAACTGGGTTTATGACCACTGTGCACTTCAACTACTATTCATTCTGGATCAGATTTGAAGTCATTAAAAGGAGACCCAAGCTCATTAAATTCATTTCATTTCCACGATACTTCTCTCTAGAAACCTCTAAAATACTCTCCACTCTTCATTTACAAGAAAATCAAAGGAAATCCATGATCAATAACACCAAATCCATGAGACAAAGTGTATGAAACCTAGCTAGAGTTCATCTCTCTCAAGGAAACCCAAAAGAAGTGAAGTAGGGTTTTGATGCTAGATGAGTAATTCAATTCAAGGCTTGTTCAACCATCATCTAAGGTAAGTTTCATGACTAAACCATTTTGTTTAAGGTATTGGAAGGTTAAGATACATGAATTGTAGAAAGACATAGGAAATGGGTCATTAATGAGTGAATAGTGTCATGGTTGGATGGTAGTTGGGTTGAATCATGAATGTTGGCGTGTTGTGATTATGAATACGTTATAAATGACATTTATACCATGAAATAAGTATTATATATGAGAAGACGCGATAGTAAGCTATAACCATAAATGTGGAGAATTTGAAGAGAAATGGTGGATTGTGGTCAATGTATATGAATGATGATTGTTGATTGTGATATTGTGAATGTTGTTGTGAGCGTGTGGGAGTCGATATAGCATATGGGAAAAGTAGTATAAACCAAGGAAGTGCTGCCCTATTTTCCCTAGAAATAGTAGCACGTTCTCATAGTCGAATTAACTAACGTTAATGCGAATTCTCTCTTGAAGGTAGAAACGTGATATCGAAGGAGAACAAGCAAGCGATAGCTTAGTTAAACGCCAAAGGTATGTGAGGCTAGTCCTTTCTTTCTAATGGCATGAATCTTCTAGCATGATTTTCCTTCCTCTTCATGAGTTCCTATATTCCATAAAGTTAAAATCCCATGTCTATGAATAGCTATATAAGATAAAAGACATATTATGAGCCCTAAAATGATATGATGTTATTTATTGCTCACACTCAACTTATATGTTATTTCCTTCAAGGTGAGGCAGAATGTCAAAGAATGCTCCATAATGAAATCAGGGGATCACGACCTTACGTCGCCCCGATAAAGTAGAGTTGTTCATAAGCCTTATGCATGTAGTATGATAAGTATGTTACGATAAGCATATTATGATGAGCATGTATGATGATGATATAACACCGCACCTATTTGACCGGGCAGTCACCGCCAAGGCGGGCAACTATACTATACACCCATGACCAAATGGCATGGGCAGACACCACTAGTGGGCGGCATGAGATGGTACCCCCGACGCGGGAGGCCTGGACGCAGGCTAATGTTATGATTATCACACCGATCCTATGTGGACGAGCATCTTATATATTTACGCATACGTGACCTGATGAGAAGTATGAGTAAGCCAACATGCATTATTTTCCTTATACTTGACAGTCAGATACAGATGTTCCATATTGATGTTTCCTTTATATCATTGCCTTATTTCATTTTTTATGCCTCTCATACTCAGTACAATGTTCGTACTGACGTCCATTTTCTTTGGACGCTGTGTTCATGCCCACAGGTAGACAGGGAGGAGAGCTCGACCCAGATCCGTAGTAGCGGTCAGCTGATTGAAAGCACTCCTTTGTTCGGAGGTGCTTATGATGATTCTATTGTGTATAGTCATATGTATGTATTTTTGGGCATGTCGGGGTCTTGTCCCGTCCTTATGTTTAGCACTCCAGTAGAGGGTTGTAGATGCGCAGTGTGGGTCAGATGGTCTCACGAGATGCTATTATAATTATATATTATTTTGATGGCCGAGAGGCACATGTATATAAAAGTAATTATGTTTCCATATGAAATATGATTTTCTTACCATTTTAGTATAAAAGTTGATAAAAGAGCATTAAATGAGTAAGATGAGTAGTTGAACGAGTGGTGCTCGGTGGCTAGCCCCGGGTACCCATCACGGCCCCTAGCTTGGTCGTGACAAAAGTGGTATCAGAGCAGTTCAGTCCTAGGAAGTGACCACGAGCCGTGTCTAGTAAAGTCTTGTTTATGGTGTGTTGCGCGCCACATCAATAAACAAGAGGCTATAGGGCATTTAGGAAAAATGACCATCTTTCTTCTCATGAGATCGTGCGATAGAGCCGTGTATAAGATTTTACCCGCCCCCTAATAGTGTGTTATGATTTCAGAATGCCGACAAAGGGAAAAGCTACAGCCGCCCACAAGGGTAAGACTACTGTTATATCCCTTGTTTTCGCACATTTGGAAAATTAGAAATAATCTTGACTTGTATGAAATAAAGTCATAATTGATTATATTTAGCACATGAGTTGTTTGTGAAAGAATATTAATGTGGAAGTGTCGAGGGAGACTAAGGGCAACTTTGGAATTTTGGAAATTATTTTCGGGAATTACAAAACAAGAATTATAACTAAATGGGCTCAAAAGAATAAGACACAAAATTGAGGCCCAAAGCCAAGGGTGGCCGGCCATTTATGAGGGGTCCAAGCCCATGGGAATTAATTAAATTCCCATGTGGTTAATTGACTTATATAGTAGAAGGTTCAAGAGAAAAATAAAGAGAAAGACCAAAAGGAGAGAAATAAGAAAACGAGAGAGAGCAAGAAGAGGGGTTTCGGGCTTGACTAGGGGAGAGCAACCCTAAAAAATCTTCCTCCAAAAATTAATTTCTTGTTGAAATCCTACTAATTCAAGGTCCCTTTTCAACTTGGTGTAGTTGTCTTGGAGGAAGAAGCACTTGGTTCCTCAATTTGATCACTTGTTCAAGTAAAGAAGACTAGAGGATAAGGTAAGAATTCATCCCTTATTTTTGTGTTGTGATGTTTTGTTTGTGTTGTAGTATGTGGGAATGAGTTGATGGTATGGAAAAATGGAAGTTTTCAAAGTGGGTTTGGAATATGGTGTGTAGCCGTGAGGGTATATGTGTTGTATACCTATAATGTGTTGAATTTATGTTATATTCTAGTTGTGGTTGTGGTGAAATGCATGTTGGAAATGAAAATTGAATGAATTGGATAGAAGTTGGTAGTGGGGTGTTTGGCCGTGTGGTATGGGGTGTGTGGAATGGAAATGGATTAAGTTTGTCTAGTGTGTTAATTGTGTTATTGTGATTCTTGCAATGTAAATGAAAGTAAAATGATATGAGTTTGCTTTGAAATGGAATGTAGGAACTTATGTCGCTTAAGTATGATTTTACGACATTATGAAAATGAAGTTATTAGGTTGCAAATTATGATGTGTATTGATGAATTTGGAAGTTGGAAACATGTTATGAATATGTATGCCAAAGATTAGAAGTTTTGAATGAGTTCTGACTTTGGCGGAAAGTTTGTATATTATGTATATCGTGTGTATAATTTAAGGAAACGATATGAAATACTTCTAAACTATGTTGTGATGATTTAGATTGATAATGGATGTGAAACCCTTGAGATTGGTTTGGAAATTGAAGTTGAAATGAAGGTTATGGCATTATGTCGGCAAGTAGAACTAGTTGTGTCATATTGTGTTTCTAATGTTTGTTGTTGATGTTGATGTTGTTGTTTGGGTTGTTGTTGATGTTGTTGTTTGGGTTGTTGTTGATGGGTTTGAGCCGAGTTGAATTCTCGGGGGTGCTATATGTATAGGGGAAGTGCTGCCGAAATTTCGGTAGACAAATATGAGTTGAATCGAATTCGTAGCATCTATAACTTACAATTGGTAAATGTGACCATTTGCAGATTTTCGACGAAACGGGGAGTGAGCTTGGATAGGCGTGCAAATCTCAAAAGGTATGTAAAGCTACCCCGATCCTTCTTTTGGCATGCCTAAGTGTATTAGAATCGGATTCGGGCCTCGAAAGACTTTCTGCCCATCGGAATCCGCAATTGAAAATCTCGCTTTTTCCTTCAGTAAGATTGAGCCCTTTTTGGTTTGTATTCTTGATAATCATGAAAACTTTCCCTAAACTACTTGGAAAGCTATAGAACGTCCGTAGAACCTTTGTAGGTGACCCCATAAGCTTAAAATATGTAATTTGAGCCCACCGCCTTGCTTGTCCTGAGGTGGGCCCGCTATTCCCGGTTTTGCCCTTATTGTACTCTAGTCTTACTTTCGAGCGATTTTTGAAAGAAATGTTTTGACTACCATTCTAATTACTTAACAAACATTGTTTTAAATATTCCATTAAGTCTGATAAATTGTTTTGACACTCGGAACGACTTCAGAAAGGTTATACTCGGTAATTCACTATGATATCCGAAACTCATTTATTAAGATCCCTTCCGACTTCATTGGATTGGTTTGTTTTTGATATGCCTCGTCAAGTCTATGGAAACAGTTATGATATTTTAGCTGCATTAGTCTCTCACTACTCCATTCGTGGATGCCCCAATGTTTCCCACACTGAGCCCGGGCCAGGATATGTTGTCAAGCGTGATCCTTTTCATTGTTCGCCGTGCCTCGATGTGAGGGGGCAGGTATATGCGTACATGGGTTTGTGGAGTATGCTGTGCCATGTACGCTTGTTCTGATACGATTTGCTATGGCCATCTGATGTGATATATTATGTGACGGGGTTATGCCCCCATTCTGATTCTTCTGTGTTGTGGCACCAGCGTCGGGAGGGTGGCCACGTTCTGTCTGCCGAGTCCCTTGGCAGGGGCCGGATTTGACATGACATATGTTTCTGTACACACTCTGCATGTTTTGAAAATATGTATTTGATACTTTGGATTTTCTGCTCACTTTCTGTACGTTCTGTACCAGTTATGATTTTGTTTCTGTAATTCAGGCTTTACATATTCAGTACATATTTCGTACTGACCCCCTTTCCTCGGGGGCTGCGTTTTCATGCCGCGCAGGTACCGACGACAGGTTTGCCGATCCGTCTGTATAGGATATCTTTTCTACCATTTGGAGCGCTCTTTTATTCAAAGCCATCTTTTGGTACAGTCTGTCACTTTTATATATGTATATTGTCGTTCATGGGTACGGCGGGGCCCTGTCCCGCCATATGATTCTGTTGGTCTGTTTAGAGGTCTGTAGACATGTTTGTGGGTTGGGGTCTTTCTGTACAGATGTGTGTATATGTTGTGTTTGGGCGATCCCATTCGCCGCGGCGGCCGGTCCGTATATATTTAAATGTTGCTCTGTTGGTCCTGTGTGACCTTTGTTGGTATTTTCTGCGTGCAGGGTATTTGGGATAGTCCGTAAAACAAAGGAGACTCTGCGGAATTTTTTCTGGAAATTAGCTAAATTTGAAATAAAGCCTTGTCGGCTTCTGCTATATACTGGAATGCGTTTGAGTGCCCAGATCGGGCACTAGTCACGGCCTACGGGGTTGGGTCGTGACAAAAGTGGTATCAGAGCGGTTCGTCCTCGGAATGTCTACAGACCGTGTCTAGTAGAGTCTTATTTATCGGTGTGTTGTGCACCACACCTATAAACAGGAGGCTACAGGGCATTTAGGATACTACCCTTCTTTCTGTCTTAGATCGTGCGATAGAGTTGTGTTATCAGGATGACTCCTCCCTAACGAATTGTTACATTTGCCGTTATGCCTCCAAAAAAGGCGACAGCGGCCCAAAAGGCCAAGGCAGCGGCCGCGGGAGAGACTAGTCGGGCCCAGAGGGTTACCAGGGCCAATGCACATATTGCTCCTGATATTTTGCCCCCGGCAGAGGGCTCTTCCACACCTCCACACGTAGAGGAGATTGGAGCAGCAGCAGCTGCAGGTCGAGGGGCGGCTCCACCGCCAGCTCCCGAGATTCCAATACCTGAGCCTCCAGCTCCACGGCCAGGGACTGAGGATCAGACTATGAGAGAGGCAGTCCAGCTATTGACCAGACTTGTGGCGGGACAGGTTCAGGGGCACGGATTGGGAGGCGACCGAGCATATAGGTGTGACAGTTCGAGAGCTCGTGAGTTCTTGACTTGTGGCCCTCCAGAGTTCTTCGGGACAAAGCCCGAGGAGGATTCTGAGGAGTTTATCAGGAAGATGCGGCGCACCTTACAGTTGATTAATGCTTCCGCGACAGAGTCAGTCACGTTGGCTTTGTACCGGTTGTATGATGTAGCAGCTAATTGGTACGAGTCATGGGAGTTATCCAGAGGTGACGGTGCTCCCCTAGCATTTTGGGATGATTTTTCTCAGGCTTTTCTTAGCCATTTTCTGCCTCCGGAGTTACGGTGGGCCAAGGCTGACAGATTCTTATTGCTGAGACAGAGGGGTCGCAGTGTTCGAGAGTACAGTATGGAGTTCGACTCATTGGCCCGATACGCACCTGTTGTGGTAGCTACTATGGCTGACAGGATGCACAGGTATATTATGGGGCTGGATCGGTATTTTGTCGACAGTTGCTTGGTATTGGCCGCTCAGCCCGATATGGATATTGCCCAGATTCAGGCGCACGCCCAGGGCATGGAGGACCGGCACAGGGTCATCAGCCCGATAGGAGTAAGGATCGGAGACAGCCCAAGAGGGCCAGATCATCCGGGTATTCTGGAGATTTTCGGGGCAGACAGCCTCAGCAGCCGCAGCAGCCTAGCAGATATCTATCCCAGCCGGCATAGAGCGCACCTCCACAGTCTACAGGTCGTAGATTTGATAGCCCAGGTTATTCAGGAGCAGGCCAGAGCTCCAGGGCTTCAGGTTCGCGGACAGATAGGGGTTCTGGTCAAACGAGGCCACCTAGGCCTCAGTGTTCTTATTGCGGCAGATACCACCCTGGGGATTGCTACAGAGCCACCGGTGCATGCTTTTCTTGTGGCCGTCAGGGCCATTCTGTGAGAGATTGCCCGTATAAGGGTAGTTCGGGTGGTGCAGCGCAGCCTACCGGATCAGCCGCCGGGTCATCATCTTCGTCAGTGGCTATGCGCCCTACAGGGCCGGGTACATCAGCACCGGCGGGTCGCGGCAGAGGCCGTGGTGGAGCTTCTGGTACTGGCGGTCCTTCGAACCGCATTTATGCTTTGTCCAGCCGCCAGGACCAGGAGGCATCGCCTAATGTCGTCACAGGTACATTATTGGTCTTCTCTCGGTCTGTGTATGCATTGATTGATCCAGGTTCGACTTTGTCATATATTTCGCCCCTTGTTGCTAGAACAATTGGTATAACGTCTGAACCTATAGAGCCATTTGAGGTAGCCACACCGATTGGGGACTTTATTGTAGCAAAACAGGTATATAAAGACTGTTCTGTAATTGTATGTGGCCGTGACACTAAGGCAGATCTGGTGGAATTAGATATGATTGAATTTGATGTTATTATGGGAATGGACTGGCTAGCCTCCTGTTATGCCAATGTTGACTGCCAAAATAAGGTAGTTCGTTTCCAGTTTCCTGGGGAGCCAGTTATAGAGTGGGCCGGTAATACAGCATCGCCGAAAGGTAAGTTTATTTTATACCTTAAGGCGAAGAAAATGATCAGAAAGGGTTATTTTTATCATCTGGTTCGGGTACAAGACTTGACAGCAGAAACGCCGACTCTTCAGTCAGTTCCCGTGGTTAATGAATTTTCAGATGTGTTCCTAGATGAGCTTCCAGGCCTTCCTCCAGAGCGGGAGATAGATTTTACTAT
Organism: Lycium barbarum; assembly: GCF_019175385.1. Classification (NCBI taxonomy): domain Eukaryota; kingdom Viridiplantae; phylum Streptophyta; class Magnoliopsida; order Solanales; family Solanaceae; genus Lycium; species Lycium barbarum. Next base: position 78,002,393 of record NC_083339.1, on the reverse strand, counting down.
TGATTTGCTTCCAGATACTCAGCCGATATCTATTCCCTCGTACAGAATGGCACCGGCAGAATTGAAAGAACTGAAAGAGCAGTTGAAGGATCTGTTAGAAAAAGGCTTCATCAGACCCAGTACTTCACCTTGGGGAGCTCCGGTATTATTTGTGCGTAAGAAAGACGGGTCGCTGCGTATGTGTATTGACTATCGGCAGCTGAATAAGGTAACCATAAAGAATAAATACCCGCTCCCCAGAATTGATGATTTGTTTGATCAGTTGCAGAGCGCCAAATATTTTTCGAAGATAGATCTTCGGTCAGGCTATCACCAGGTATGGGTACGAGAGGCTGATATTCCTAAGACAGCGTTCCGGACCAGATATGGGCATTATGAATTCAGAGTTATGTCTTTTGGGCTGACTAATGCTCCTGCGGTATTCATGGATTGAATAAACCGGGTATTCAGGCCGTTCTTAGACATGTTCGTAATTGTATTTATCGATGATATTCATGTTTATTCTCGGTCCGAGGCAGAGCACGCAGATCATCTGAGAGCGGTACTTGGGGTACTTCGGTATCAGAAATTATATGCAAAATTTTCTAAATGTGAATTCTGGCTGGCTTCAGTGGCATTCTTGGGACATATTATTGCAGCTGATGGTGTCCGGGTGGACACACAGAAGATTGAAACCGTGAAGAATTGGCCTAGACCCACGACGCCCACAGAGGTACGTAGTTTTCTGGGATTAGCAGGCTATTACAGAAGATTTGTGGAAAAGTTTGCTTCGATTTCAGCGCCTTTGACAAGGCTAACTCAGAAGGGAGCCAAGTTCCAGTGGACTGATGCTTGTGAATGAAGCTTCCAGTTGCTGAAAGAGAAGCTGACTACAGCCCCAGTTCTGACTCTTCCAGAGGGACCCGATGGATATGTTATTTATTGTGACGCTTCTGGCATGGGATTGGGCTGTGTATTGATGCAGCACGGCAGAGTTATAGCTTATGCTTCCCGACAGCTCAAAAAACATGAAAGGAATTAACCTACCCACGATCTGGAGCTTGCAGCGGTGATTCATGCTCTGAATATATAGAGACATTATTTATATGGCGTGCATGTCGATATCTATATAGATCATAAGAGTCTCCAGTATATTTTCAAGCAGAAAGAGCTTAATTTGCGGCAGTGGAGGTGGCTGGAGCTCCTGAAAGACTATGATATGGATATTCTGTATCATCCGGGCAAGGCTAATGTTGTTGCAGATGCGCTTAGCCGGAAATCTATGGGCAGCTTGGCAGATTTACAGCCAGACCGGAAGGAGCTAGTACGTGATATTCACCAGTTGGCTAATCTTGGGGTTCGTCTGGCCGATTCTGGCGGTACACGGATTTCTGTCCGAGGGGTTTCTAAATCATCTATTAAGGAAGATATCAAACGGCATCAATATGAAGATCCTGTTTTAGCTCGATACAGAGACACTGCCCATGAAAAGGAGAAGACTCCGTTCGAGTTTACACCAGACGGAACGTTACTATACAGAGGCAGGTTGTGTGTACCTGATATTGTAGGGCTTCGGCAGCAGGTTATGGGCGAGGCACATTATGCTCGCTATTCTGTTCATCCTGGGTCTACGAAGATGTACCATTATCTTAGATGCCTATACTGGTGGGATGGCATGAAACGGGATATCGCTGAGTTCGTCGCCCAGTGTCCCAATTGTCAGCAGGTCAAGATTGAACATCAGAAACCGGGTGGACTGTTGCAGGAAATGGAAATTCCGACGTGGAAGTGGGAGATCATTAATATGGACTTCATTACAGGTTTTTCCTCGCACTCCAAGGAAGTATGATTCCATCTGGGTTATTGTTGATAGGCTGACAAAATCAGCCCATTTTCTCCCCGTCAGAACTACTTATTCCGCTGAGGATTATGCCTGGATTTATATTAAAGAAATTGTGCGACTACATGGAGTTCCTATATCTATTATTACTGACAGAGGTGCTCAGTTCACGACGAACTTCTGGAGATCTTTTCAGAAGGATTAGGGACTCAGGTGAGTCTGAGCACATCATTCCATCCTCAGAGCGACGGACAGGCCGAGCGCACTATACAGACACTTGAAGATATGTTGCGGGCCTGTGTTATTGATTTCAGAGGTAGTTGGGAGGATCACTTGCCATTGATTGAATTTGCGTATAATAACAACTACCATTCCAGCATCCAGATGGCTCCGTACGAGGCTTTATATGGTAGGAAATGCAGGTCACCTATCGGCTGGTTTGATATTGGCGAGACAGAGTTAATTGGCCCAGATATGATACAGCAGGCCGTTGATAAGGTGAAACTTATCCGAGAGCGACTGTTAGCAGCCCAGAGTCGACAGAAGTCATACGCTGATAAACGGCGTCGACCGTTGGAATTCCAGGTAGGCGATTGGGTATTCCTGAAGGTATCGCCTATGAAAGGCGTGATGCGGTTCGGTAGGAAGGGTAAGCTCAGTCCGCGTTATATTGGGCCTTATCAGATTATTAGAAAAATTGGAGATATCGCCTATGAGTTAGATCTGCCATCAGATTTGGAAGCGGTACATCCGGTATTCCATGTATCTATGCTCCGCAAATGCATTGGTGATCCCTCCAGAATATTCCCTGCGGATGATATTCTGGTGACGGAGCAGTTATCTTATGAGGAGCAGCCCGTAGCTATCTTGGACCGCCAGGTAAGGAAGCTCCGGAACAAAGATGTAGCCTCTGTTAAGGTGCTGTGGCGGAACAACAATAGGGAAGAAATGACCTGGGAGGCCGAAGAGGAGATGAAGAACAAATATCCTCATCTGTTCCCTATGCCTACAGGTAATCTCGAATCTTTGTTTAATTCCATTTCAATAACGAATGTGCTGTCTATAAACAGAAACTCCCCCGAAGTATTTTCAGACCCTATAAGATTAATTTAACATTCGAGGACGAATGTTCTAAAGGGGGGGGGGGGGGGAGGATGTTATATCCCGTGTTTTCGCACATTTGGAAAATTAGAAATAATCTTGACTTGTATGAAATAATGTCATAATTGATTATATTTAGCACATGAGTTATTTGTGAAAGAATATTAATGTGGAAGTGTCGAGGGAGACTAAGGGAAACTTTGGAATTTTGGAAATTATTTTCGGGAATTACAAAACAAGAATTATAACTAAATGGGCTCAAAAGAATAAGACACAAAATTGAGGCCCAAAGCCAAGGGTGGCCGGCCATTTATGGGGGTCCAAGCCCATGGGAATTAATTAAATTCCCATGTGGTTAATTGACTTATATAGTAGAAGGTTCAAGAGAAAAATAAAGAGACAGAACAAAAGGAGAGAAATAAGAAAACAAGAGAGAGCAAGAAGAGGGGTTTCGGGTTTGACTAGGGGAGAGCAACCCTAAAAAATCTTCCTCCAAAAATTAATTTCTTATTGAAATCCTACTAATTTAAGGTCCCTTTTCAACTTGGTGTAGTTGTCTTGGAGGAAGAAGCACTTGGTTCCTCAATTTAATCACTTGTTCAAGTAAAGAAGACTAGAGGATAAGGTAAGAATTCATCCCTTATTTTTGTGTTGTGATGTTTTGTTTGTGTTGTAGTATGTGGGAATGAGTTGATGGTATGGAAAAATGGAAGTTTTCAAAGTGGGTTTGGAATATGGTGTGTAGCCGTGAGGGTATATGTGTTGTATACCTATAATGTGTTGAATTTATGTTATATTCTAGTTGTGGTTGTGGTGAAATGCATGTTGGAAATGAAAATTGAATGAATTGGATAGAAGTTGGTAGTGGGGTGCTTGGCCGTGTGGTATGGGGTGTGTGGAATGGAAATGGATTAAGTTTGTCTAGTGTGTTAATTGTGTTATTGTGATTCTTGCAATGTAAATGAAAGTAAAATGATATGAGTTTTCTTTGAAATGGAATGTAGGAACTTATGTCGCTTAAGTATGATTTTACGACATTATGAAAATGAAGTTATTAGGTTGCAAATTATGATGTGTATTGATGAATTTGGAAGTTGGAAATATGTTATGAATATGTATGCCAAAGATTAGAAGTTTTGAATGAGTTCTGACTTTGGCGGAAAGTTTGTATATTATGTATATCGTGTGTATAATTTAAGGAAACGATATGAAATACTTCTAAACTATGTTGTGATGATTTAGATTGATAATGGATGTGAAACCCTTGAGATTGGTTTGGAAATTGAAGTTGAAATGAAGGTTATGGAATTATGTCGGCAAGTAGAACTAGTTGTGTCATATTGTGTTTCTAATGTTTGTTGTTGATGTTGATGTTGTTGTTTGGGTTGTTGTTGATGGGTTTGAGCCGAGTTGAATTCTCGGGGGTGCTATATGTATAGGGGAAGTGCTGCCGAAATTTCGGTAGACAAATATGAGTTGAATCGAATTCGTAGCATCTATAACTTACAATTGGTAAATGTGACCATTTGCAGATTTTCGACGAAACGGGGAGTGAGCTTGGATAGGCGTGCAAAGCTCAAAAGGTATGTAAAGCTACCCCGATCCTTCTTTTGGCATGCCTAAGTGTATTAGAATCGGATTCGGGACTCGAAAGACTTTCTGCCCATCGGAATCCGCAATTGAAAATCTCACTTTTTCCTTCAGTAAGATTGAGCCCTTTTTGGTTTGTATTCTTGATAATCATGCAAACTTTCCCTAAACTACTTGGAAAGCTATAGAACGTCCGTAGAACCTTTGTAGGTGACCCCATAAGCTTAAAATATGTAATTTGAGCCCACCGCCTTGCTTATCCTGAGGTGGGCCCGCTATTCCCGGTTTTGCCCTTATTGTACTCTAGTCTTACTTTCGAGCGATTTTTGAAAGAAATGTTTTGACTACCATTCTAATTACTTAACAAACATTTTTTTAAATATTCCATTAAGTCTGATAAATTGTTTTGACACTCGGAACGACTTCAGAAAGGTTATACTCTGTAATTCACTATGATATCCGAAACTCATTTATTAAGATCCCTTCCGACTTCATTGGATTGGTTTGTTTTTGATATGCCTCGTCGAGTCTATGGAAACAGTTATGATATTTTAGCTGCATTAGTCTCTCACTACTCCATTCGTGGATGCCCCAATGTTTCCCACACTGAGCCCGGGCCAGGATATGTTGTCAAGCGTGATCCTTTGCATTGTTCGTCGTGCCTCGATGTGAGGGGGCAGGTATATGCGTACATGGGTTTGTGGAGTATGCTGTGCCATGTACGCTTGTTCTGATACGATTTGCTATGGCCATCTGATGTGATATATTATGTGACGGGGTTATGCCCCCATTCTGATTCTTCTGTGTTGTGGCACCAGCGTCGGGAGGGTGGCCACGTTCTGTCTGCTGAGTCCCTTGGCAGGGGCCGGATTTGACATGACATATGTTTCTGTACACACTCTGCATGTTTTGAAAATATGTATTTGATACTTTGGATTTTCTGCTCACTTTCTGTACGTTCTGTACCAGTTATGATTTTGTTTCTGTAATTCAGGCTTTACATATTCAGTACATATTTCGTACTGACCCCCTTTCCTCGGGGGCTGCGTTTTCATGCCGCGCAGGTACCGACGACAGGTTTGCCGATCCGTCTGTATAGGATATCTTTTCTACCATTTGGAGCGCTCTTTTATTCAAAGCCATCTTTTGGTACAGTCTGTCACTTTTATATATGTATATTCTCGTTCATGGGTACGGCGGGGCCCTGTCCCGCCATATGATTCTGTTGGTCTGTTTAGAGGTCTGTAGACATGTTTGTGGGTTAGGGTCTTTCTGTACAGATGTGTGTATATGTTGTGTTTGGGAGAATCCCATTCGCCGCGGCGGCCGGTCCGCATATATTTAAATGTTGCTCTGTTGGTCCTGTGTGGCCTTTGTTGGTATTTTCTGCGTGCAGGGTATTTGGGATAGTCCGTAAAACAAAGGAGACTCTGCCGAAATTTTTCTGGAAATTAGCTAAATTTGAAATAAAGCCTTGTCGGCTTCTGCTATATACTGGAATGCATTTGAGTGCCAAGATCGGGCACTAGTCACGGCCTACGGTGTTGGGTCGTTACAACTACGGCAAAGAGGCGGGTAGAAAGAGAGCCTCCGATGACTATAGAAGAAGGCGAATCACATAATGAGGCCTTGTCTAATACTTCTTCTACCCCGCCTAATGTGGAAGGACAAGGAGGAGCTCCACCTCCAATTCCTCCACCGGTTACTTCGGGTCAATAAATGACCGAGGCCATACATCTATTGACACAATTGGTTACCGCACAGGCACAACGACAAAATGCGAGTTCAAGTGATAGGGCAGCAAGTACCAAAGCCCGTGATTTTATGATTCTAAATCCTCCGGAGTTCTTCGGGTCAAAGTCGGATGAAGACCCACAAGGTTTCATAGATGAGATGTTGAGGACATTGAAGATTTTCCATGCCTCCGAAACTGAATCCGTTGAGTTGGCATCTTATAGACTCCGAGATGTGGTAGTTTTATGGTATAATAACTGGGTATTATCAAGAGGAGAGAATGCACCTCCTCCGGTTTGGCAAGAATTCGTGGATGCTTTCATTCGTCACTATTTTCCACCCGAGGTCCGTCGAGCTAGAGCGGATAGATTTCTAAATTTGAGGCAAGGAAATATGAGTGCCCGGGAGTATAGTATGCAATTTAATTCTTTGGCTAGATATGCCCCGGCTATGGTGGCCGACATGGGAGATCGGGTACATAGATTTTTATGTGGCCTAGGGCCACATTTATTCAGAGATTGTTTGACGGCGTCCTTGCAAGACGAGATGGATATTTCCCGAATACAGGCTCATGCTCAAAATTTAGAGGGGCGACAACAACTACAAAGAAGTGATCGTGATAGTGATAGAAAGCAAAGCAAGAGGGCCAGATCTATGGGAGCAGACAGTGACTATAGAGGGGGATCAAGACAGACATATCCTAGGTACTTAGGCTAGTCAGTGACCAGTGCGCCCCCTCGATTCGCAGGTAGGAGATTTGATCGCTCCTTCCGTTCAGGACATGGCCAAAGTTCGAGGGCCTCAGGTTCCCAGTTCAGAGAAGATTATAGCCAGAGGAGATCCCCAGTACCGCGATGCAGCCAATGCAGTAGATTACATTCCGGACAGTGTCGCCAGGGTTCGGATGTTTGTTATACTTGTGGACAGGTTGGGCACATGATGAGAGATTGCCCGTCGATGAGTGGTTGAGTTGGGGTTCAACCTACAGGTTCAGCGGCTGGTTCTTTCTCAGTGCGCCCGGTAGGGCAGACTCCCCAGATGTCAGCAGGCCGAGGTAGAGGCAGAGGGGCAGCATCTATTTTAGGTGCCACTCAGCCCCGTGTATATGCTTTAGCCGGACGACAGGATCTTGAGTCCTCCCCGGATATAGTTACAGGTACATTGTCTATATTCTCCCGTGATGTATATGCACTAATAGATCAGGGTTCTACTCTTTCTTATATTAATCCATATGTTGTCGGTTCTATTGGGGTGAAACCTGAGCCGATTAAAACTTTTGAGGTATCTACTCCGGTTGGTGATCCTGTGATAGCAAGACAAGTGTATAAAAACTGTGTAGTTGTGATATGTGATCGCCAGACCAAGGCTGATTTGATTGAGCTGGAAATGCTAGATTTCAATGTAATTATAGGTATGGATTGGTTGGCTTCATGCTATGCTAATGTTGATTGCCGAACGAAAGTGGTTCGATTTCAATTTTCGGGAGAGCCCGTGCTTGAATGGAAGGGTAAAGAGCTAAAGGCGTAGTTGAAAGACTTGCTCGAGAAGGGATTTATTAGACCCAGTTCATCACCGTGGGGAGCACTCGTTCTATTTGTAAGGAAGAAAGACGGTTCTCTACGAATGTGTATTGATTATAGACAATTGAAAAAAGTGACGATAAAGAATAAATATCCTCCTCCAAGGATTGACGATTTGTTTGATCAGCTACAGGGTGCCAAGTGGTTTTCTAAAGTAGATTTGAGGTCGGGTTACCATCAAATGAGAGTTAGAGAAGCGGATATTCCCAAAACAGCCTTCAGAATGAGATATGGCCACTATGAATTCCGAGTGATGTCATTCGGATTGACTAATGCTCCGGCCGTGTGTATGAACTTGATGAACAATGTGTTCAGGCCTCTCTTGGACTTATTTGTGATAGTGTTTATCGATGATATTCTGGTGTACCCTCGCACAAAATCAGAGCATGCAGATCATTTGAGAATTGTTCTTGGAATTCTTCGTGCCCGAGAATTGTGTGCAAAATTTTCAAAGTGTGAGTTTTGGCTAAATTCTGTAACCTTTTTGGGCCATATTATTTCAGATGATGGCATTCGAGTTAACACGCAGAAAATTGAAGCTGTAAATACTTGGCCAAGGCCTACGACACCTACAGAAGTCCGTAGTTTTATGGGTTTGGCAGGTTATTATAGAAGATTCGTAGAGGGTTTCTCATCTATTTCAGCCCCATTGACGAAGCTAACCCAGAAGTCAGCCAAATTTCAGTGGAATGATGCTTGTGAGCGCAGTTTCCAAGAGTTGAAAGGCATATTGACCTCAGCTCCGGTCCTAACACTTCCAGAAGGGTCATATGGCTATGTTGTATATTGTGACGCTTCCGGTGTCGGATTAGGATGCGTATTGATGCAGCATGGTAAATTTAATGCATGTGCTTCGAGACAATTATGGAAACATGAAAAGAATTATCCAACTCATGATCTCGAATTGGCCGCGGTTATTCATGCCTTAAAAATATGGAGGCACTATTTGTATGGTGTGCATGTTGATATCTATACAGATCACAAAAGTCTTCAATACATTTTCAAGCAAAAGGAGTTGAACCTGCGGCAGAGGCGGTGGTTATAATTGTTAAAGGATTATGATGTGAACATTTTGTACCACCCTGGAAAAGCGAATGTAGTTGCCGATGCACTTCGCCGCCGATCAATTCGAAGTTTATGTGAAGTCCCTCCGTAAAAGAAAGAGCTAGTTCATGAGCTCCACCAATTAGCTAATCTTGGAGTACGTGTAATCGATTTAGGTAATGTGGGGATTAGTATTAATGATCCCACAGTTTCGTCCTTGGACATGGAAGTGAAATAACGGCAATATGAAGATCCTCAATTGTATCGTTACAGAGACACATCTCATGGAAAAGCAAAGTCTTCATTTGAGGTTTCTATGGATGGAATTCTTAGATACCGAGGCAGGCTATGTGTGCTGAATGTAGCGGAATTGCACCGACGAATTCTAGAAGAAGCACATTGTTCTCGGTATTCTATTCACCCAGGTGCAACCAAGATGTATCATGACCATAAACAAATATATTGGTGGGATGGCATGAAGAGAGACATAGCAGAATTTGTAGCACAGTGTCCAAATTACCAACAAGTAAAAGTTGAACATCAGAAGCCAGGAGGCTTATTGCAAGCAATAGAAATCCCTACTTGGAAATGGGAAGTAATCAACATGGATTTTATTGTGGGGTTACCTCGTTCCCGCGGCAGGTATGATTCTATATGGGGGATTGTGGATAGATTGACAAAAGCAGCCCATTTTCTCCCAGTTAAAACCACATACTCAGCGGAAGATTATGCGAGGTTATATCTCAAAGAAATTGTGCGACTTCATGGTATTCCATTATCTATTAATACAGATAGAGGAGCACAGTTTACAACCAAGTTTTGGAGGTCCTTTCAAGAAGGTCTAGGCACTCAAGTGAAGCTCAGCACGACATTTCATCCGCAGACCGATGGGAAAGCCGAGCGTACTATTCAGACCTTGGAAGATATGCTACGAGCGTGTGTGCTAGATTTAGGTGGAAGTTGGGACGATCATTTGCCGCTAATCGAATTTGCGTATAACAATAGCTACCATACCAGTATTCAAATGGCTCCATATGAAGCTTTGTGTGGAAGAAAATGTAGATCCCCAATCGGATGGTTCGAAATAGGGGAAGCACAACTAGTAGGCCCTGTGTTGATTCAGCCAGCAGTGGAAAAAGTTAAGGTGATCCGAGATCGATTGCTAACGGCCCAAAGTCGCCAAAAGTCTTATGCAGACAATCGCTGACGAGACTTGGAATTTCAAGTTGGTGATTGGGTATTTTTGAAAGTATCGCCAATGAAAGGGGTGATGAGATTTGGCAAGAAAGGGAAGTTAAGTCCTAGATATATTGGACCCTATAAAATTATCCGCAAGGTGGGTCATGTCGCCTATGAATTGGACTTGCCTTCGGAGCTTGAATCAGTCCATCTAGTCTTCCATGTTTCGATGCTCCGCAAGTGTGTTGGAGATCCCACGAAGATTGTTCCGATATATGATGTGCAAGTGACAGAAAAGCTAACCTATGAAGAAGTGCCTATTGCTATTCTAGACAGGCAAGTGCGAAGACTTCGAAATAAAGAGGTAGCTTCAGTAAAAGTCTTATGGCGAAACAATAACCAGGAAGAGATGACTTAGGAAGCGGAAGAGAGTATGAAGCCCAAGTACCCGCATTTATTCCAACCCCCAGAAGAAACTCAAGATGGAACGCCAACAATATAAGGTAAGTATGCAATAAATGAAGTGTAATAATTAGAGTATTTGAACACCCCTATTTCCATCATTACTCAGATATTATATCTCCTACTTTAGGGAGCTTTCGTAAGTCTTTTTTGTTTTTTGAGTTTTACTGTGTTATGGCCCTGTGAGGCAATGATATTGTGGGTTGTTGTGACAGGATGGTAGTGCCGTATTATAGGACAAACTCTGGTGAAATTTTCGTAGAATCCCAAGTGTTTAACATTCGAGGACGAATGTTCCAAAAGGGGGGAAGCGTGTTACACCTCGGAAATTTTCCCGTGAACGTACAACGAATAGACAAACGAAGAATACAAGTATATGATGTTTTAATAAGAAGGGAATGACGTTTGACGACCTTGAGTGGGATTTCAAAGGCAATTGCAATAAGAGGTAGGTTATGCTCCACAACGACTACTTATGGGTCCTGAAAATGTGAAAAAGTTGCAGATTTACACTTTGGCCCAGTCGATCGTAAAATGGAATACGGACCGTAAAATGGTATACGACCCGTAAACTGCCATGTCGTATTCCAACTTACAAAACTTCAACTTTCTGTAAAATGTTCAAATGGTTAAATACGACTTGGAATATGAACCGTAAATTGAAATACGGCCCGTAAACTGCGTCGTAAATCACCATGATTCCCAGCATACCTTTCTGGTTTTGTTATGCTTAAATAAGACCATGAAATACGGCCCGTAAACTAGAATACGAACCATAAAATGGGTTTACGATCACTGTGCACTTCAACTACTGTTCATTCCGGCTCAGATTTGAAGTCATTAAAAGGAGACCCAAGCTCATTAAATTCATTTCATTTCCACGATACTTCTCTCTAGAAACCTCTAGAATACTTTCCACTCTTAATTTACAAGAAAATCAAAGGAAATTCATGATCAATAACACTAAATCCATGAGACAAAGTGTATGAAACCTAGCTAGAGTTCATCTCTCTTAAGGAAACACGAAAGAAGTGAAGTAGGGTTTTGATGCTAGAGGAGTAATTCCATTCAAGGTTTGTTCAACCATCATCTAAGGTAACTTTCATGACTAAACCATTTTGTTTAAGGTATTGGAAGGTTAAGATACATGAATTGTAGAAAGACATAGGAAATGGGTCATTAATGAGTGAATAGTGTCATGGTTGGATGGTAGTTGGGTTGAATCATGAATGTTGGCGTGTTGTGATTATGAATACGTTATAAATGACATTTAGACCATGAAATAAGTATTATATATGAGGAGACGCGATAGTTAGCTATAACCATAAATGTGGAGAAATTGAAGAGAAATGGTGGATTGTGGTCAATGTATATGAATGATGATCGTTGATTGCGATATTGTGAATGTTGTTGTGAGCGTGTGGGAGTCGATATAGAATATGGGAAAAGTAGTATAAACCGAGGAAGTGTTGCCCTATTTTCCCTAGAAATAGTAGCGCGTTCTCATAGTCGAATTAACTAACGTTAATGTGAATTCTCTCTTGAAGGTAGAAACGTGGTATCGAAGGAGAACAAGCAAGCGATAGCTTAGTTAAACGCCAAAGTTATGTGAGGCTAGTCCTTTCTTTCTAATGGCATGAATCTTCTAGCATGATTTTCCTTCCTCTTCATGAGTTCCTATATTCCAGAAAGTTAAAAGCCTATGTCTATGAATAGCTATATAAGACAAAAGACATGTTATGAACCCTAAAATGATATGATGTTATTTATTGCTCACACTCACCTTATATGTTAGTTCCTTCAAGGTGAGGCAGAATGTCAAAGAATGCTCTATAGTGAAATCGGGGGATCACGACCTTACGTCACCCCGATAAAGTAGAGTTGTTCATAAGCCTTATGCTTGTAGTATGATAAGTATGTTACGATAAGCATATTATGATGAGCATGTATGATGATTATATAACACCGCGCCTATTTGGCCGGGTAGTCACCGCCAAGGCGGGCAGCTATACTATACACCATGGCCAAATGGTATGGGCAGACACCACTAGTGGGCGGCATGAGATGCTACCCCGGACGCGGGAGGCCTGGACGCAGGCTAATGTTATGATTATCACACCGATCCTATGTGGACGGGCAGCTTATATATTTACGCATACATGAAATGATGACAAGTATGAGTAAGCAAGCATGCATTATTTCCCTTATACTTGACAGTCAGATACAGATGTTCCATATTGATGTTTCGTTTATATCATTGCCTTATTTCATTGTTATGCCTCTCATACTCAGTACAATGTTCGTACTGACGTCCGTTTTCTTTAGACGCTGTGTTCATGCCCACAGGTAGACAGGGAGGAGAGCTAGACCCTGATCCGTAGTAGCTGTCAGCTGATTGAAAGCACTTCTTTGTTCGGAGGTGCTTATGATGATTCATTTGTGTATATTCATATGCATGTATTTTTGGGCATGTCGGGGTCTTGTCCCGTCCTTATGTTTAGCACTCCAGTAGAGGCTCGTAGATGCGCAGTGTGGGTTAGATGATCTCACGAGATGCTATTATAATTATATATTATTTTGACGGCCGAGAGGCATATGTATATAAAAGTAATTATGTTTCCATATGAAATATGATTTTCTTACCATTTGAGTATAAAAGTTGATAAAATAGCATTAAATGAGTAAGATGAGTAGTAGAACGAGTGGTGCTCGGTGGCTAGCCCCGGGTACCCGTCATGGCCCCTAGCTAGGTCGTGACACTGGAACACCGTGGAGTCGCACTATCTCTTTAACATAAATCCTTGCATAATCTTCCGCCACATATGTCGTTCTGACTGGTAAGAAATGAGCTGACTTAGTGAGTCTATCCACAATCACCCATATAGAATCATACTTACATCGAGAACGGGGTAAGCCTGTAATGAAGTCCATGTTAATTACTTCCCACTTCCAAGTTGGAATTTCCATAGCTTGCAACATTCCGCCCGGCTTTTGGTGCTCGATTTTCACTTGTTGACAGTTGGGACATTGAGCTACGAATTCCGCTATGTCCTTCTTCATCCCATTCCACCAATATATAGACTTAAGATGATGATACATTTTCGTCGCACCAGGGTGAACAGAATAACGGGAATAATGAGCTTCTCTCAATATCTGGTGGCATAAACCTGCCATATCAGGAACGCATAATCTGCCTTGGCATCGGAGAACTCCGTCTCCTGAAAGCTCAAATGAGGACTCCTCTTTCTAAGGGAGTGTATCTCTGTAATGCATTAGCATGGAATCTTAGTATTGTCTCTCTTTCACTTCCGCTACTAGCGACGAGACTGCTGAATTCTGAATAGTAGTTCCCCCGCTACCTGAGTCCACCACTCGAACTCCTAGGCTAGCTAACTGTTGGAGCTCACGAGCCATTTCTCTCTTTTTTGGTCGTACATCACATAAACTTCCCATAGATCTATGGCTAAGAGCATCAGCTACAACATTTGCCTTTCCGGGGTGATATAAAATCTCAACATCATAATCTTTTAGCAATCCTAACCATCGTCGTTGCCGCAAATTCAACTCTTTCTGGTTGAAGATATACTGAAGACTCTTGTGATCTGTATAAATATCCACGTGGACACCATATAAATAATGTCTCCATATCTTTAATGCATGAACCACTGCGGCCAATTCTAGATCATGGGTTGGCTAATTCTTCTCATGTTTCCGCAATTGCCTTGAAGCATACGCAATCACCTTACCATATTGCATCAATACATAGCCTAGACCTACACATGAAGTATCGCAATAAACAACATAACCTTCCAATCCCTCTGGAAGTGTCAGGACGGGGGCAGAAGTCAATCTATCTTTTAACTCTTGGAAACTACGTTCGCAAGCATCTGTCCATAGGAACTTTGCCGACTTCTGAGTCAACTTTGTGAGCGGTGCGGAAATAGAAGAAAAACCTTCAACAAATCTCCTGTAATAACCTGCTGAGTCCAAAAAGCTACGAACCTCAGTAGGAGTGGTAGGCCTCAGCCAAGTCTTCACAGCCTCAATCTTTTGGTTATCCACCCGAATACCATCGGCTGCAACAATATGCCCCCGAAATGTCACTGAGTTCAGCCAAAACTCACACTTAGAAGAACTCTGAGGACAATACGCAAATGATCCGCATGTTCTGCCTCGGATCTAGAATATACCAATATATCGTTGATAAATACAATCACAAACATGTCTAGGAAAGGTCTAAACACATTATTCATCAAATCCATAAATACTGCCGGTGCGTTAGTTAGCCCAAATGACATTACCCGGAACTCAAAATGGCCATATCTTGTTCTGAAGGCTGTCTTAGGGATATCTTTCTCCCTAACTCTCACCTGATGATACCCGGATCTCAAATCTATCTTTGAAAACCATTTGGAACCTTGCAATTGATCAAATAAGTTTTCAATCCTCGGGAGAGGATATTTGTTCTTAATCATCACCTTATTCAATTGCCGATAGTCAATGCACATTCTCAAGGAACCATCTTTCTTTCGGACAAACAATACGGGTGCTCCCCACGGGGATGAGCTAGGCCTAATAAATCCTTTCTCAAGCAAGTCTTTCAATTTCTCCTCCAACTCTTTCAATTCTGCGGGTGCCATTCTCTAGGGAGGAATAGATATAGGCTTAGTGTCTAGCAACACATCAATGGCAAAATCAATCTCCCGCTCGGGAGGGAGGCCTGGAAGCTCTTCCGGGAACACATCCGGAAATTCATTCACCACGGGAACTGACTGAAGAGTTGGCGATTTAGCTTCTACATCTTGAACTCGAACTAGATGATAAATGCATCCTTTTGTGATCATTTTCCTTGCCTTTAGATAGGAAATAAACCTACCTTTTGGTGACGCCGTATTCCCTTTCCATTCTAAAACTGGTTCTCCCGGAAATTGGAAACAAACCATTTTCATTCTACAATCAACATTGGCATAGCAAGAAGCAAACCAATCCCTGCCCATAATAACATCAAAATCCACCATTTCTAACTCATGCAAGTCAATCATGGTACGACGATCACAAATCACAAATACACAATTTCTATATACTCGGCTAGCTACTACCGATTCACCCACGGGTGTAGACACCTCAAAAGGTTTGATCGACTCCGGTCGACTCTAAATCGACCCGCAACATACGGAGTAACATATGACAATGTGGAGCCCAGATCAATCAAAGCATATACATCATGAGAAAATACCGATAATATACCTGTGACCACATCAGGAGAAGACTCAAGATCTTGGCATCCAGCCAAAGCATAAACACAGTGCTGAGGACCGCTAGAACTGGGAACTCTCCCTCTGCCTCTACCATGGCCGACTGGCACATGTGAACCTGGCCCCATAGGGCGTATAGAAGATGATGATCCGGCTACTGACCCTGAAGGTTGGGTCCTACCTCTACCATGAATCGAGGGGCAATCACGCATAATATGGCCTGGTCGACCACATGAATAACAAGCCTCTGAACCCGATCGGCACTGACCCCAATGTAACTTCCCACACTGGGAACATCATGGTATAGGTGGCCTCGCCTGACCCGAATCACCTCTGAACTGAGACCTCGAAAAACTCTGACTCGGCCCAGAACTAGTAGATCTATCAAATCTCTGGCCTGAAAACCATGGAGGCGCACTAGTCATAGAATGGCCTGAATGCCTAGGAAACTGTTGCCTGTGCCCACCTCTGAACTCGCTCATCAGACCCGAAGATCTGGCCCTCTTGCCACGTCCCCTATCATGCTCACGTTGACGTTTTTGCTGTTGCAGACTTTCTTCTAAGTTCTGAGCATTGGCCTGAATGCGTGCAATATCCATATTGTCCTGAAGGGACGCAGTCAAGCACCTGTCCATCAAATGTGGCCCTAGGCCTTTCACAAACCTGTGCACTCGGTCACCCATATCGGCTACCATGGCCGAAACATACCTAGCCAAATAATTGACCCGGAGACTGTACTCTAAAGCGCTCATGCTACCTTGACTCAAATTTAAGAACTTATCGGCTCTAGCTCGCCAAACTTCTGGAGGCATATAGTGTCGGAGGAAAGCATCAACAAACTCTTGCCATACCGGGGGAGGTGCATTGGCCCCCCATGAAGCCATCCAACCTGTGTACCAATGGACCGAGACATCCCTCAATATATATGACGCTAGCTCCACCGATTCGGTGTCCGAACCATGTATCAATCGAAGCGTCCTCAACATACCATCAACAAAGTCCTGAAGGTCCTCATCCGGCTTTGACCCAAAGAATTCTGGAGGGTTCAAGGTAATGAAGTCATGGGCCCTTGCGCTAACAACCCTATCACCCTGCCCTGTACTTTGCCGCTGAGTCTGGGCAGCAACCAACTGAGTAAGCAAATGTATGGCCTCTTTTACATCTTGGCCTGAAGCATCCGGTGGAGGAGCCGGAGGTGCTGGAGCTGGGGATGAGGCTCCCTCATGCTCCTCTAATATAGGTACTGAACGGGAGGACTGAGATTGAGCCGCACTCTGGGACTCACTTTCCTCTACTACCGGTGGCGGTGTTCTTTCAGCCCGCTTTTCTGCCACCGTCTTGCCCTTTTGGGCTGATGTAGCCTTTCTCTTTACAGGCATTTCTGAAATACACAACACACGGTTAAGGAACAAGAAGTTCTTATATCATAGCTCTATCGCACGATTCTTATGAAGAAAGAAGGCCATTTATTCATATAATGCCCGTAGCTTCTTGTTTATACGTGTGGCGCGCAACACACCCATAACCAAGACTCTACTAGACACGGCTCGTAGACATACCCTTGGACTGAACTGCTCTGATACCACTTTTGTCACGACTCGACTAGGGGGCCGCGACGGGCACCCGGTGCTAGCCCACTCGGGCACCCCCTTAGCTTACACTTACTTACATCTAGGTGAGCCACATAATAAAACGTGTATTTCTGTTCATCAATCATACTAGTCCCATTGGACAACAATACCTTTATATCATCTTTTACATCTATGCCCATATCAATGTACATAAGCCGACGAGGCTAACAAAATGAAATCCAAAATATAGGCCGACAAGGCCAATCAATCTAACCATATACACATGTCTACGAGCCTTTAAGGAGAGTATGTCATGTCACATAAGCGAGACAGGACCCTGCTATGCCTATAATTATGTTAAAAAAAGAATAAGTACCCAAAAGTTATAGCTCCGAATGAAATGGAGCTCCGCTATGTAGTCCCTGAGAATGTAGCAATGGATCAAGCCTGTCTCCCTGTGCACCTGCGGGCATGACGCAGCGTCCACAAACAAAAGGACGTCAGTACGAAGAATGTACTGAGTATATAAAGCATGATCAACATCAATATAGAAGCATAATAAGCAATATGAGAAATAGCATAGAAGGGGAGATAGCAATATCAACGTCATAAGCACTTACTTGCTTGTCATAGGGACTTTCCATTTCTAGCGCATATTCGTGTACATACACCCATTTCCATATCAGTACTCATATCCGTATTCATTTACATTGCGTTCATAATCGTATTCATAAACATGGTCTTATTCGTATTCATATCCGTATCACGTTTGTATTCATACTCATATCTATATCATATACTTATCCATAGTACATGCATATTCACGTCATACACATATCTTTTACATAGCATACCCGACCACAAAGGTTCGGTGTTTCACGTATCCAACCATAGCTAGGCTCGGTGATCATACATACCTGGCCAACCAAGTCTCAGTGTTACTGTTATGTCCCGTGTTTTCGTATAATTGGAATTCGAGAAATAATTAAGACTTGTATGTTAAAAGGCAATAATTTGATTCTAGTTAATATGTCTATGTCGTTTATGAAAGTATTGGTGCGGAGACATCGGGGGAGGCCGAGGTCAAATTTGGAATTTTGGGAATTAGTTTCGGGAATTACAAAACGAGAGTTTTAACGAATTGGGCTCAACAAAAATAAAAGAAAATTTAGGCCCAAGAGTAATGGGGTGGCCGGCCACTTGGCTTGGCCCAAACCCATTTTTTTTAATGTCATGTGCTATGCACATGACTCTTATATAGATATATATCATGCTTGGTCTTTAGAATCTTCAAGAAACCAAACAAACACAAAAAAAAAATTGAAGAGCTCCAAGCCAAGAGGCTCTCGGCCGAACCGTCTCCAAGAAACAAAAATAATTTTCCTAGCTTTGATTCTCATCCAAAAATCTTGTTCTTCCCATATTTGTAGTGTATTCAAGACGCTCTTCAACGTGGTATAATTTATTTGGCGGAAGAATCACGTCTGTGACAAGTCGGATTTTCAAGAAAAGGTAAGAATTTTGTTACTCTAATGTTATGGAATTGGTATGAATGTGTTAAGGATTGAGAATAGACGAGAATTCTGTCGTTTTGATGTGTGTGCAAAACCGTGGGTGTATGTATATTTGATGTCGTGGCCGTGTGCCCTAGGAAGAAGAAAGAAATGTGAATTGATCTTGTTTGGTTTGTTTATTGTGTTGTTGTGACATTTATGACGTAAATGATTGTTTAACGAATTGAATTGGTGTTGGAAAATGATTTCGAAACATTATCGGAAAGTATATACCTTTGGTATATTTGTGTATATCATTGTACATCTATGATACTAAAAGACTTTAAATGTGACTTATAGTTGATGTTAGTGAATTCGGAATGAAACAATGCAAGTTAGAATGTTCGTCGTGGCTTTTGATGTTTTGGATAGAATATGGAAAGTAATGAACTTCGGGAAATTTTGTATATGGTTTGGAACATAATTGGGATGTGATTGAATAATCTTAAATGAGTGAATGAATACAATAATGTGGATATAAGTTTGGAATTGTGGAGTTTGAATCAAAGTTGCCAAGTTGGGTAGTAAGATAGAACTTTGAAGCTAGAATGATTTGATTATGGTTTGTGTTGTTTGATAACGTTTGGGTTGTTGTTGTTGATGTTTATTGAGCCGAGCTAAGTCTCGGGGGTGTTAGATATATAGGGGAAATGCTGCCGAAATTTCGGTAGACAAAAATCAAGTTAATGGAAATCTTAAGCCTAAGAATCTCTAATTGGTAACTTTGACCATTTGCAGATTCAGGACGAAACGGGATTTGATTTTAAGGAAAGCATAAGACGTCCATAAGGTATGTAAAGCTTCCCACTTCTTCGTTTGGCATGTCTTAGTATGTTAGGTGAATATCGGAACCTCCGGAGCATTTCTGCTCCTCGAAACCCGATCTACAAAACGACTACTATTCATTCAATTCAATTGAAGCCTAAAGGCTCTATTTTGGCTAGAATGCAACCAAATGTCCGAAACTTATCGAAATGTGATCGGGTCACTTTGAAATCATTATGTATGATCTTTAGCCTCTAAATGTTCGTAAATTATGTTCGCCACCTCAATTTGACTCGAGGTGAGCCCGCTAACCCCGAGACGCCCTATTTGTCCTATCGGGCTCTCTTTTTGGATGAACTTCGATATGAGATCTTTGACTTTGAGACTTCCCTCTATGAATTATGTTTTGACTATTATGATATGTTAAGTTTTGTTTTGAGCCATACGTACCACTTTGGAAACATTTTATGAAATAAACCTTCGTATCAGCTAAGTATTCGATTATTTTGGGTTATGAAATGACTTATGAAATCATTATGTTTTGAAAGGATATTTTGAAATATGATTTGCATTTGTTTGCTCACGACTCCGCTCGTGCCTTACTATGACTTCGTTCACAGGTTCCCGGGCCGGTTATGATTCGTGCGCCCTATGATAATTTGGCCGTATGCTGTGTTACGGTTCCCGAGGCCTCGCCATAGGGCCGGGTTCCGTTTGGAGTTATGCTGTGATATGGCTAGTGATGCGATACGCTCACTTATGTTTGTGTTCGGGGATGTACGGAGATTCGAAACCTTCTGGTGTTGTGCTGTGTGTGGCGCCAGCGTCGGAGTGGCGACCACGTTCTTGAGCGTTTGCATGATTTCGTTTGCATTATGTATATGTATATGATTTGATACGGATTTTAACATACTGATTGGTACTTCCCTTTTGATATCCGGTTTGCTTTCAGTTTTGGCTCATATTTCTGTACTCCGTGCTTTACATACTCAGTACATATTTCGTACTGACCCCCTTTCTTCGGGGGCTGCGTTTCATGACCGCAGGTACAGATATTGGTGATCCTCCACTGTAGGCTTCACTCTCTGCTATTTCAGAGTACTCCTTCTTGACTCGGAGTCCACTTTTGGTACAGACTTCTTTTGCTATGTATATATTCTGTACATTTGACTATTTGGGTACGGCGGGGCCCTGTCTCGCCATATGTCTTTGTTTTGAATTCGTAGAGGCCTGTAGTCATATATGTGGGGCGAGGGTCCTATGTATGTTTGTTTGATTTTGTTTTCTGGTCTTACAGCGGTCAGTTTGTTATGATGGCCCTAAATGGCCCTTATGCTTATATTTGCACTTATGACCGGCGATGTCTATTCCGCCGCTCCGTTTGGATTCGATACGACATTTTGATTTGTGCGACCGCTTAAGACATATTTTGATATAACCTATGTTGATATGACTTTTATGAAATTCTGAAATTCGTTCGGATTTGGTAAATGAATATGTGATTCGGTCTGGGTACCCAGGTAGGGTGCCAGTCGCGGCCCACGGGGCTGGGTCGTGACAAAAGTGGTATCAGAGCAGTCTGTCCTCGGAATGTCTACAGGCCGTGTCTCGTAGAGTCTTGTTTATCGATGTGTTGTGCACCACATCTATAAACAGGGAACTACAGGGCATTTAGGATGTTACTTTCTTTGGAATCTTAGATCGTGCGATAGAGCTGTGCTATTAGGGTGATTCTGATCTGACTCGCTATTGTGTTTGCAATGATGCCTACGAAGAAGGAACAGCGACCCAGAAGGGCAAAGCGAGGATGGGAGAGACTAGTCAGGCACAGCGATCTACCCGGGCTCGTGTTTATGATTTGTCTGAGGTTGTGCCTTATTCTGAGGGGTCTGCTACACCCCCACTAGTACATCCTGGAGCAGGACCTTCAGCAGCTCCAGAGGTCCGTGTACCCGCTCCTGAGACTCCAGCTCATCAGCCAGGGGCGGAGGATAGGACCCTGAGGGAGGCTGTACAGTTGCTGACTACACTGGTGGCAGGACAGGCTCGCCGACGCGGGCGGAGGGACAATGATGATGACGACAGGCGGGACAGCCTGAGAGTTCGGGAGTTTTTATTATGCGGCCCTCCAGAGTTTTTCGGGTCTAAGCCCGACGAGGACCCCCATGACTTTATTCGGGGGATGCGGCGCTCACTGGACTTGGTCAGGGCTTCAGAGACCGAGTCGGTCGAGCTGGCTTCGCACAGGCTTCGAGATGTTGCCACTCACTGGTATGAGACTTGGGAGTTATCCAGGGGTGAGGGTGCTCCCCCAGCTACGTGGGACCAGTTTGTGACTGCTTTCACCCGCCACTTTCTACCCCCAAAGTTGCGACGGGCACGGGCCGACCGATTCTTACATTTGAAGCAGAGGGTTCAGAGTGTTCGCGAGTATAATCTTGAGTTTGATTCTCTGGCCCGATATGCACCGGCCGTGGTAGCAGATATGTCCGATCGGATGCACAGATATGTTATGGGATTGGATCGGTATTTGATCGACGGCTGTATGGCAGTGTCATTGCAGACAGATATGGACATTGCCCGACTTCAGGCCTATACGATGGGTATGGAGGACCGTCACAGGTCTGATCATTCTGGTAGAGACCGGGACAGGAGGCCGCCCAAGAGGGCTAGGTCCGCAGGTTATTCCGGGGATTCTCGAGGCGGACAGCCTCAGCAGCAGCAGTCAGGCAGACAGCTACCTCCGTCCGGCCGGAGTACTCAGTCAGGCAGCCGGAGATTTGATAGTGCGGGACCGTCTGGGGCCGGTCAGAGCTCCAGAGCGGCAGGTTCACAGGTATCCAGAGGCCCCAGCCAGGCCAGACCACCCAGGCCCCGTTGTTCTCATTGCGGGAAGTCTCATCCTGGGGAGTGTTATCGAGCTACTGGAGCTTGTTTTTCGTGCGGTGGTCAGGGCCATTTTATGAGAGATTGTCCGTTGGCCAGCGGTTCTGGTAGTGTGGCTCAGCCGACAGGGTCAGCCGCCGGTTCATCATCTGCCCCATCTGTTGCACGCCCTACAGGGCGAGGTGCGCCGACACCGGCGGGACGCGGTCGAGGCTGCGGTGGCGTTTCAGGTTCTAGCGGTCCCTCGAACCGCATATATGCTTTGGCCAGCCGCCAGGATCAGGAGGCTTCGCCAAACGTCGTCACAGGTACATTACTGGTTTTCTCCAGATCTGTATATGCATTGATTGACCCGGGGTCTACTTTATCATATATTTCCCCGCTCGTTGCTAGTAAAATTGGGATAGTGTCTGAGCCTATAGAGCCATTTGAGGTAGCTACGCCTGTTGGGGATTTTGTTATAGCGAGACAGATCTATAGGGATTGTTCTGTGACTATTTATGATCGTTGCACCAAGGCTGATCTGATAGAGTTAGACATGCTTGAGTTTGACGTCATTATGGGTATGGACTGGTTGTCTTCTTGTTATGCTAATGTTGACTGCCAGAAAAAGGTAGTCCGTTTTCAGTTTCCAGGGGAACCAGTTATAGAGTGGTTCGGATCCACAGCATCGCCGAGGGGTAAGTTTATTTCATACCTCAAGGCTAAGAAGATGATCCAGAAGGGTTATATCTATCATTTGGTTCGTGTGCACGATACTGCAGCGGAGATACCTACCCTTCAATCTGTTCCGGTCGTCAGTGAGTTTCCAGATGTATTTCCTGACAAGCTTCCTGGCCTTCCGCCTGAGCGGGAGATTGATTTTACTATAGAGTTGATGCCGGATACGCAGCCTATATCTATTCCCCAGTACAGGATGGCACCGGCTGAGTTGAAAGAGTTGAAGGAGCAGCTGAAAGATTTGTTGGATAAGGGCTTTATCAGACCCAGCACATCACCCTGGGGAGCGCCGGTATTGTTTGTTAGAAAGAAAGATGGGTCACTGCGGATGTGTATCGACTACCGGCAGCTGAATAAGGTGACTATTAAGAATAAATATCCCCTCCCCCGGATTGATGACTTGTTTGATCAGCTGCAGGGTGCTAAATATTTTTCGAAGGTAGATCTGCGCTCAGGTTATCATCAGGTGCGAGTGCGGGAGTCAGATATCCCGAAGACTGCTTTCAGGACCCGGTACGGGCACTATGAGTTCAGAGTTATGTCTTTCGGGCTGACTAATGCTCCAGCGGTATTTATGGATCTGATGAATCGGGTATTTCGGCCTTTTCTGGACATGTTTGTTATTGTGTTTATTGATGATATTCTGATTTACTCGCGATCAGCCGAGGAGCATTCAGATCATTTGAGGACGGTGCTTGGTATTCTCCGTCAGCAGAAGTTATACGCCAAATTCTCTAAATGTGAATTCTGGTTGACTTCTGTAGCATTCTTGGGCCATATTGTCAGCGCAGATGGTATTCGGGTCGACACGCAGAAGATTGAGGTTGTGCAGAATTGGCCCAGGCCTACTACACCGACAGAGGTGCGCAGTTTTCTGGGGTTAGCTGGTTATTATCGCAGGTTTGTGGAGGATTTTTCTTCTATTGCAGCACCACTGACGAGGCTTACTCAGAAAGCAGCAAAATTTCAGTGGACCGATGCCTGCGAGCGCAGCTTTCAGATGCTGAAAGAGAGATTGGTTACGGCCCCAGTATTGGCTCTTCCAGAGGGACCCGACGGGTATGTTGTCTATTGTGAAGCCTCTGGTATTGGGATAGGTTGTGTATTGATGCAGCACGGTCGAGTCATAGCCTATGCTTCCCGGCAGCTCAGATCACACGAGAAGAATTATCCCACCCATGATCTTGAGTTGGCCGCAGTAATTCATGCTTTGAAGATTTGGCGGCATTATTTATATGGGGTCCATGTTGATATTTATACGGACCATAAGAGTCTCCAGTATATTTTTAAGCAGAAGGAGCTAAATTTGCGGCAGCGGAGATGGCTTGAGTTACTAAAGGATTACGACGTTGATATTCTGTACCATCCGGGGAAAGCCAATGTGGTAGCTGATGCGCTTAGCCGCAAGTCCGTAGGCAGTCTGGCTGGTGTACCATCTGATAAGAGGGATTTGGTTCGTGATATTCATCAGTTGGCCAGCCTCAGAGTTCATTTGGCAGATTCTGGGATTTCTGTTCGTGCAGTTGCTGAATCATCTATTATTCAGGAGGTAAAGCAGCGCCAGTTTGAAGATCCTCTTTTGATTCAGTACAGAGATGTGGCTCTTAATAAAGCAAAGACTCAGTTTGAGATCTCGCCTGAAGGAGTATTATTATATGACGGTAGATTCTGTGTACCGAATGTTGCGGGCTTACGGCGGCAGATTATGGGCGAAGCCCATAATGCATAGTATTCTGTTCATCCTGGTTCCACTAAAATGTATCGGGATCTCAGGTGTTTGTATTGGTGGGACGGCATGAAGAAAGATATTGCTGAGTTTGTTAGTCAGTGCCCGAACTGCCAGCAAGTTAAGATCGAGCATCAGAAGCCCGGTGGATTATTACAGGAGATGGAAATTCCATCCTGGAAATGGGAGATGATTAATATGGATTTCGTTGTTGGGTTACCGCACACTCCACGCAGGTATGATTCTATTTGGGTTATTGTTGACAGATTGACGAAATCAGCCCATTTCCTTCCGGTTCGGACTACTTATTCGGCTGAGGACTACGCTAGATTGTACATCAGAGAGATAGTCAGACTTCACGGAGTCCCTATATCTATTATTACCGACCGAGGTGCCCAGTTTACGGCAAATTTCTGGAGGTCATTCCAGGAGGGATTAGGGACTCAGGTGAGCCTCAGTACAACTTTTCATCCTCAGTTCGACGGGCAGGCCGAGCGCGATATTCAGACACTAGAAGATATGTTGCAGGCCTGCGTTATTGATTTCAGGGGCAGCTGGGATGATCATTTGCCGCTTATTGAGTTTGCCTATAATAATAGTTATCACTGCAGCATTCAGATGGCACCGTATGAAGCCCATTATGGCAGAAAATGCAGATCTCCTATTGGTTTGTTTGACGTGGGCGAGACTAAGCTGATTGGGCCAGATGTGATCCAGGAAGCTGTAGATAAGGTAAAGCTTATTCGAGAACGATTATTGGCTGCTCAGAGTTGACAGAAAGCTTATGCAGATAGACGACGTCGACCGTTAGAGTTCCAGATTGGCGACTGGGTATTCCTGAAGGTGTCGCCCATGAAGGGTGTCATGAGATTCGGTAGAAAGGGTAAGTTGAGCCCCCGGTACATTGGGCCGTATCAGATCGTTCGAAAGATAGGCGAGGTCGCCTATGAGCTAGACTTACCATCCGACTTGGAGGCCGTACACCCGGTGTTTCATGTGTCTATGTTGCGGAAATGTATTGGTGATCCTTCCAGGATATTCCCAGTTGATGACATTCAGGTGACGGAGCAGCTATCTTATGATGAGCAACCTGTATCTATTCTGGATCGACAGGTGCGGATACTACGCACTAAAGAAGTGCCCTCCGTCAAAGTCCTGTGGCACAACAATAATCGGGAGGAGATTACTTGGGAGGCGGAGGACGAGATGAAGAAAAAATACCCCCATTTGTTCCCGACGTCCACAGGTAATCTAAACCTTTCAGTTTGTTATGTTGGTTGATAAAAATAATTTTGTATGCCACTAATAATAAAGAACTCCCCCGCCTTGGTCATAAGACCTTATAAGGTTAATTTAACATTCGGGGACGAATGTTCTTAAGGGGGGGAGAATGTTATGTCCCGTGTTTTCGTATAATGGGAATTTGAGAAATAATTAAGACTTGTATGTTAAAAGGCAATAATTTGATTCTAGTTAATATGTCTATGTCGTTTATGAAAGTATTGGTGCGGAGACATCGGGGGAGGCCGAGGTCAAATTTGGAATTTCGGGAATTAGTTTCGGGAATTACAAAATGATAGTTTTAACGAATTGGGCTCAACAAAAATAAAAGAAAATTTAGGCCCAAGAGTAATGGGGTGGCCGGCCACTTGGGTTGGCCCAAACCCATTTTTTTTAATGTCATGTGCTATGCACATGACTCTTATATAGATATATATCATGCTTGGTCTTTAGAATCTTCAAGAAACCAAACAAACACAAAAAAAAAATTGACGAGCTCCAAGCCAAGAGGCTCTCGGCCGAACCCTCTCCAAGAAACAAAAATAATTTTCCTAGCTTTGATTCTCATCCAAAAATCTTGTTCTTCCCATATTTGTAGTGTATTCAAGACGCTCTTCAACGTGATATAATTTATTTGGCGGAAGAATCACGTCTGCGACAAGTCGGATTTTCAAGAAAAGGTAAGAATTTTGTTACTCTAATGTTATGGAATTGGTATGAATGTGTTAAGGATTGAGAATAGACGAGAATTCCGTCGTTTTGATGTGTGTGCAAAACCGTGGGTGTATGTATATTTGATGTCATGGCCGTGTGCCCTAGGAAGAAGAAAGAAATGTGAATTGATCTTGTTTGGTTTGTTTATTGTGTTGTTGTGACATTTATGACGTAAATGATTGTTTAACGAATTGAATTGGTGTTGGAAAATGATTTCGGAACATTATCGGAAAGTATATACCTTTGGTAAATTTGTGTATATCATTTTACATCTATGATACTAAAAGACTTTAAATGTGACTTATAGTTGATGTTAGTGAATTCGGAATGAAACGATGCAAGTTAGAATGTTCGTCGTGGCTTTTGATGTTTTGGATAGAATATGGAAAGTAATGAACTTCGGGAAATTTTGTATATGGTTTGGAACATAATTGGGATGTGATTGAATAATCTTAAATGAGTGAATGAATACAATAATGTGGATATAAGTTTGGAATTGTGGAGTTTGAATGAAAGTTGCCAAGTTGGGTAGTAAGATAGAACTTTGAAGCTAGAATGATTTGATTATGGTTTGTGTTGTTTGATAACGTTTGGGTTGTTGTTGTTGATGTTTATTGGGCCGAGCTAAGACTCGGGGGTGTTAGATATATAGGGGAAATGCTGCCGAAATTTCGGTAGACAAAAATCAAGTTAATGGAAATCTTAAGCCTAAGAATCTCTAATTGGTAACTTTGACCATTTGCAGATTCTGGACGAAACGGGATTTGATTTTAAGGAAAGCATAAGACGTCCATAAGGTATGTAAAGCTTCCCACTTCTTCGTTTGGCATGTCTTAGTATGTTAGGTGAATATCGGAACCTCCGGAGCATTTCTGCTCCTCGCAACCCGATCTACAAAACGACTACTATTCATTCAATTCAATTGAAGCCTAAAGGCTCTATTTTGGCTAGAATGCAACCAAATGTCCGAAACCTATCGAAATGTGATCGGGTCACTTTGAAATCATTATGTATGATCTTTAGCCTCTAAATGTTCGTAAATTATGTTCGCCACCTCAATTTGACTCGAGGTGAGCCCGCTAACCCCGAGACGCCCTATTTGTCCTATCAGGCTCTCTTTTTGGATGAACTTCGATATGAGATCTTCGACTTTGAGACTTCCCTCTATGAATTATGTTTTGACTATTATGATATGTTAAGTTTTGTTTTGAGCCATACGTACCACTTTGGAAACATTTTGTGAAATAAACCTTCGTATCAGCTAAGTATTCAATTATTTTGGGTTATGAAATGACTTATGAAATCATTATGTTTTGAAAGGCTATTTTGAAATATGATTTGCATTTATTTGCTCACGACTCCGCTCGTGCCTTACTATGACTTCGTTCACCGGTTCCCGGGCCGGTTATGATTCGTGCGCCCTATGATAATTCGGCCGTATGCTGTGTTACGGTTCCCGAGGCCTCGCCATAGGGCCGGGTTCCGTTTGGAGTTATGCTGTGATATGGCTAGTGATGCGATACGCTCACTTATATTTGTGTTCGGGGATGTACGGAGATTCGAAACCTTCTGGTGCTATGCTGTGTGTGGCGCCAGCGTCGGAATGGCGACCACGTTCTTGAGCGTTTGCATGATTTCGTTTGCATTATGTATATGTATATGATTTGATACGGATTTTAACATACTGATTGGTACTTCCCTTTTGATATCCGGTTTGCTTTCAGTTTTGGCTCATATTTCTGTACTCCGTGCTTTACATACTCAGTACATATTTCGTACTGACCCCCTTTCTTCGGGGGCTGCGTTTCATGCCCGCAGGTACAGATATTGGTGATCCTCCACTGTAGGCTTCACTCTCTGCTATTTCGGAGTACTCCTTCTTGACTCGGAGTCCACTTTTGGTACAGACTTCTTTTGCTATGTATATATTCTGTACATTTGACTATTTGGGTACGGCGGAGCCCTGTCTCGCCATATGTCTTTGTTT
This sequence comes from Lycium barbarum, assembly GCF_019175385.1. Taxonomy (NCBI): domain Eukaryota; kingdom Viridiplantae; phylum Streptophyta; class Magnoliopsida; order Solanales; family Solanaceae; genus Lycium; species Lycium barbarum. Next base: position 77,973,426 of record NC_083339.1, on the reverse strand, counting down.
TGAATTCGTAGAGGCCTGTAGTCATATATGTGGGGCGAGGGTCATATGTATGTTTGTTTGATTTTGTTTTCTGGTCTTACAGCGGTCAGTTTGTTATGATGGCCCTAAATGGCCCTTATGCTTATATTTGCACGTATGACCGGCGATGTCTATTCCGCCGCTCCGTTTGGATTCGATACGACATTTTGATTTGTGCGACCGCTTAAGACATATTTTGATATAACCTATGTTGATATGACTTTTATGAAATTCTGAAATACGTTCGGATTTGGTAAATGAATATGTGATTCGGTCTAGGTACCCAGGTAGGGTGCCAGTCGCGGCCCACGGGGCTGGATCGTGACAGTTACGCATACCTGGCCCTACCAAGGCTCAGTGTTACACATACCTAGCCCTACCAAGGCTCAGTGTTATCCGTACCACACTGCCGTGGTGCGCGCGTGTTACACAAACATACATACATATTCTACCCGGCCTTATAAGCTCGTGGTTCCATAATCGTCATACATAGATACATATACATAATAGCTCATAAGCATCTTTACTATTATCATCACTGTCATCATCGTCATCGCTATTACCATTATAGTCGTCATCAATATCATTATCACTATTATTGTCATTCATTACATCTATCCTTATCGGATTACTCGTCGTATGAGGAACTTAGTATAATCGTAATACATATCAAGGATCATGAGCTCAATAGCTCGAAAGATAGAATCATTTGAAGGATATCACAATCTTATAGAAGATTTAGATGTTTGGCCAAAGAACCATGGCTTATGAAAGAAGGGCTAGCCTTACATACCTTTCCGTTCAACTATTTTACCACTTGCGCGCTCATGTTTCTATCTTCATTAAAGCGATAGCTAGCATACATGAATAAACTAGAGAAAATCGGACAGCATCTCCTTTATTTATACGATATTCCTCCATAGCATATATCAACCCCCAAACGTCAATAATACATTCACAATATCATAACAATAGTCTTCATTCATCCACATTACCCACATTTCTCAATTTACTTTCAATCACCCATATCCATGGTCATAACACATGACTACGTTCATTCACATACATTGCCTATCCCGTGTTCTCAACATCATTTATAACACATTTATATCTCAACACATTAAGAATCAGTACTCAATTCAAGCTATTACTCAAAATGGCACTATTTCACTTTCATGACCCATTTTTCTATATCCCTCTACAATCCAAGTATTTCAACTTTCAAATACCTTAAAAAACATAGAAATACCATAAATATTACCTTAGATGTTGTAGGAACAAGCCTTGGTTGATAATACTTCACTTGAGAAAAAACCCTAGTTCATCTCCAATGAGATTTCTTGACTTGATTGATCTTTAATGGGTTTTCTTACACTTGATTCGCTTAGTTTATGTTGTTGATCAGTAATACCTCTTGAATTCTTATGGAATAAATGTAGATAGATGTTTTATAGAGAAGGGGTGTGGTATGGAAGTGAAATGAAATAAGACTTGGTCCCTTATTTAATGATCCAAAACTGTCCCCGACCATATATACGGACCAACATACGGTCCGTACATTTTATACAGGCCGTATGTTTGGTCCAGAAAGGTATGGCATTCTGGGCTGATTATACGGTCCCAACATACGGACCGTATAATTTGTACGGCTAGTATGCTTGGCCGTAAAATCCCCAGTGATTCCGAAGCTCGTTTCGTCGACTCGTTTGATCTCCAATCCTTATGGAACCTTCTTAGCACTTGTTCAACACCTCAATACCAATCTAAGGGACGTTATCACTCTTCTCCAAGACATCATTAAGTCCTCGTTAACTCGTTACTCTTAATTCCTTTCCGTTACCTATCGTATGCCTTGCCTTCTCTTGGCCAACATTCTTCCCCCATCTCTAACGTCTTTGAAATCTTAACTAGGGTCATCGAATGTCATTTCTTACTTATTGAAATATCATATGCTCGTACTCTTCACTAGCCTATTCACTTGTGCATCAACGAATTTTTTTTCAAGGTGTAACAAGAATATCATAAGAAACCATATGCAAGCTAAGTCATCATCTGAGACTCAATAGAATAATTAGAATAAACCAACACTGGAGAATCAAAGACAATTATCATGTCAAATACCACTGAGAATTAGAGTTCATTGGAGTCATGTATGTTCGTCATTCGCTCACTTTACGTAGTTCATGCCAAAAAGAACGAAGGGGTAACTTTACATACACCTTGGAGCCTTTAGAGGTAGAGTCATCATCAATGAATAAAATTGAGAACATCTAGAACTAGCTCCACATTCTCATATTCGCTTTGCAATCATAAGCTTGAGTTCTTCAAACACGAAATCATCGTTATCATTGTCACCATCATAAAATCATTCTTATCCTCCACATCATGAGAAGCTTTAAGAACCACGGACTTTTAGTTTTTGAAAACAAGAAGGTTACGAAAACATTTATGAAATCATACCATAGGAATCATGCCTTTGAAAGAAGGGACGAGGCTTATCATACCTGTTCAGCCTCCAATTATCTACACTTATTCGTTTGAGCTCGCAAGTCTACATTTAAGAGGATTCACACAATCGTTAGACTCATCGTAGTATGTTTGTGCTAAGCTCTCAAGTCAAACTATTTTATATCCTGCTGAAAATCGAGCAACATTTCCCTGTTTATATGCCTAGCCCGGAATCTCAATTCAGCAACCAACAATAACAACAACAATACCAACATCAATAACATCATTTCCAACACCAATATGTACCATAAAACAGCCCACACGCTGTTTTCCAACTTCCATAACTAACCAACTTACTACACAATTATTTAACGACTTTATCTCCGTAATTAAGTCTTAAATAATACCAAAAGAGAAAGATTCATACCTTCTTTCTTGGTAAGACCGCAATATCCTCAGTATCCACGCTAAAATCCACCGCAAAACAACATTAGAATCACAACCATGCGTTACCCGGACCTAAACCACTACTCCGCGACTTAAAAATTGCTCACTTTTTGTTTTCCTCACTCTCTCTCTTCAATTTATGGATTTTTCTAGCAAAATCTGATGAAAAAAGAGGGTTCTTACTCCGATGTCCATAATTCTCTACTCCGATGTCCAATCGAAGAGAGGTTTGTTGCGTTGGAAACTAGACTCGACGAACTTCATTTTAGGCTTTTGTTTTACCTTAAAACACTTCATATGCTAAAATATATTCGTCCACCAAGTTGGACCAAAATTTTCAGACAAGACATTTCCCATTCTTTTTCCGAAGTCGTACTACTCCATTTCTTCCACTCATTTCCTTATAAAACCTTCTGGTATACCTTATATACATCCTTCCTCATTAAATATACTTAATAATGCTTGCTCCTTATATTTCAAAGTGGTTTCACTTAACCATAACTCTACGTACTTATGTTTCAAATTTGATAAGTGCTTCCTCGAAGATACGGGATGTAACATCCTTCCCCCCTTAAAAACATTCGTCCTCGAATGTTGTAGTGAGCCGATCCTCAATATCCTCATTGAATTTTTGTTCGATTACCATATACTTATACTATAATTTGGTCGGTTTCATCATGTTCTCTCCTAGCTCTTCATCAAATTCATTTGTGAGTCGTACAGTCCTCAATCCTCATATATATGATCACAAGTCAACTAGTATTCCGTTCTCATTCTATCTTCCTTCCTATGTTTTAACTAGCCACGCCACGGTTACTCACCGTCCTGCGAGGGTCCTTCCTCTTCGTTCCTCATTTCTTTATTAACGGATAACTCCCTTGCTCGAATATAGCACTTTCTTCTTTCTCTTGTTGACTCCTCCGATGCTATTTTGGCTATCCCTACTTGTACTTGTTGAGCTTAGAGACGGGCTAGATTATCCCCTCATAATTCATCAGCCAAGCTTTCCGATTCATCATAGATTTTCTTATACTAATGTCCCATTGCTTGTTCAACGTTACTCTGCTACTAATAAATCCTTACTCTTAACGGTTACGTTTGTTCAACCATCCGTCTTAATTCCTTTCCATGATAGGTTATAACTGTTATACCCCGTATATTTATACGTCGGATTATTCGCAAGCAAACTGACTCAAGGTAAAGGCGGCATTATTTTCGAACAAGAAATAGAAACCTTTAATTTTCAAGTTTAATTATTACATAAATTGTTTATAAATTTTATTTAGTGTAAAAATATTATTATTGGAGATTAGGAATTAATTAATTGTGATTAGATTATTAAGTGGGAATTAGTAATTAATTAAAGTTAAGAAGTATATGAGTGGGCCCCACCCGATTTTAATTTTAAAAAAAAAAGAAAAAAAAAGTCATCAACTAGATGACACCTAGGGGGGACACGTGTAGAGCCTAGGGGGGACATATAAATAGTTGCTATATGACTCATAAGCCATTTTCTTCATCAATTAATCAACCAAGAACAAAACAAATAGGGAACACACTATGAAGCTCTCGGCCATGGAGATTTTGGCCGAGAATTGAGAGGGTGAGGAGGATAAATTGGAATTCCAAAGTGTTATACACATTCAAGAATTGCAACGTGAATTGGTCCTTGGAGTCAAGTTGATTAAGGTAAGATTTGATCTCTTTTTATACACATTTTGGAGACAATTTAAGCTTGTATAAACTTGTTGATGTATGATGAATATAAGAAGTTGTAAATGTGGGTGTTGAATTGTAAATTGAGCCGTGTAAGGGGCTGTTCTAGTTAGGCGTGGTAAATTAATTTTAAGTTGCATTATAGTTGTTGTTGTTGTCATGGATTAAATGGTGAAGGAATGGAAAGAATTAGAAAGTTAAGGTTGAAGTTGTGTTGGTATGAACATGTTGTTATTCTTGTTGAATTGAAAGAATTAAAGATATGATTATGTCCATATGTTGTTGTTGGTATTTCTGCGTCAACAAGAGAGAAATTGGAAACTCGGGATGGGCGACTATATAGGGGAAGTGCTGCCCGATTTTCATTAAGTCTTTAGATAATAGAAAACCCTAAACGAGAATATATATAAGTTGAAATATATGTTCTATAAGAAACGGGCTATAAATTTGTGAACTAGAAAATATAGTTACTAACGATAACATTACTTTTATATAAATAGGCTAAAAAGGCGACGAGGCGAAAAGGATTCACGAATAGTCGCTAACAGGTATGTAAAGTTGTCCCTTCTTTCTTTTGGCATGTCTTAGATTTAAGTGACGAATGATATGAGCTTTGGGGGTAACTCTATTCATAAGTTTCGAGTGTGATTCATGATTCTTATTTACTTCTTGATGCTAGAGCTATTAAGTGATTGGGTTTTCCCCTCGAGTCCTTGGTACGTTGGATAGTAGTTGATGTGTGAAAATCCCTATTCTTAAAGGATTCTGCAATGATTATTGTCCTTGACTTCTATAAGCTATTTAACACTATATTGACATGTTTCTACGATTCCTAAGACTCTTTTGATATGAACTATAATGACATTCGAGGGATACTTGCTATAATTGTCGATACTGATACTCAGGTGTTAATCTCTTCTTTTTATTCTGTTTGAGTCTTGATAATGATCTAAATTGCATACGGTTGCTTACTAATCTGCTCGTGCATGCCTCAATATGTCTTTCACCGAGTCCCGGGCCGGGTATGTTATCGTGCACAATTTCACTGCATTGTTCACTGAGTCCCTCACTAGAGGGGCGGGTACGGTATATATACATGATGATATGATGATATGTTATGACGGCCAGGAGGGCATATGATGACTTTATTTACCGAGTCCCTCACTAGAGGGCCGGGTACGGTATATATATTTATATATATATATATATATATATATATATATATATGATATATGATATTGACATGCATGATTTGTATTTCAAAGGCAAGTGTTTTGGTATTCTGGACATTGTACCTATTTTCTATACTCCTATTTCAGTTGTGATCCTGTTTATTATTTTTCATGCTTTACATGCTCAGTACATATTCCGTACTGACCCTCTTTCTTCGGGGGGGGGGGGGGGGGGGGGGGGGGCTGCGTTTCATGCCCGCAGGTGCACATATTCGCTTTGGTGATCGGCCAGCTTAGGACTCCCTTTCCGCTGTCTTAGAGAGCTCCGTTTTTCCGGAGTCTAGACTTTTGGTTTGAATCGTATGATATATGTATATATGTATATGTTATCCAGGGGTACGACGGGGCCCTGTCCCGTCATATTTCGCTATTCGTACTCTTAGAGGTCTGTAGACATATGTGTGGGTTGTGTATCGGTTCCGTTCGGCTGTGTCTATACGATGTGCTGTGGTATGATGTTTGTCTATAGTGGCAGCCTTGTCGGCTTGCATATGATATTGATATGTGATGGCAGCCTTGTCGGCTTGCGTATTATTTCATGATATGATTAGTTGTGACTCCTCAGGAGACAGTTGATCTGGAAATATATATATATATGACGATATTACTAACTTTGGAGTTCCTTTATAAGTTTCCGTATTGTCGTAGTTTCAGTTTGATTATATTTAACAGGTTCAGGTACGGGTGTCCAGTGCAGGCACCAATCACGGCCTACGGGGATGGGTCGTGACAATAACCATATCCTCAATACGATTTCTTAAATATATACATTCCTAATGTTCCATCACCATCTCTATTATTCCTCGTAGCAGGATTATATATTGCGATGAACCAATAATCATAGTTCGAACTGGTCTATAGCTCACAATATCTTCGAGTCCTCGTCAAACTCTCCCTTTAATTCCTTTGCCTCAATCTTACCACAGCTTCTTTCCAACATCGGTATGGTATACTTACCCTTGACTTCCTTATTCCAGTGATCACTTAGTTAGTTGTCATTCCTTGTTGGCTTTCTGGTGTGTCCATTCCCATCTATGGGGCATAACCTTACGTGATGGTTCATATAATTCTATAATACTTACCCTTATGCTCAGTATGGTTAGTGACCCGTGATATACTTTCTAATTTCTATTGATGCTGCTGCCTTTCTATCTGCACCCATATCGTTCTTCCTCTCTTTAGAGATCACCACACCGCTTATCGTTACTTCCTTTGTTAAGATTCTTATATTTTTCCTTTAATATCAAGATTTTCTTCCGTTGTAACCCAAAGTGTCCTTTGTACCTGTCATATATTTCATCATTCTCTTTGTAGTTAGCTTGCAGAGCTTTCTTACTCTCTTTATTACTCTTTAGGATACGCCACTGCCTATTTAGGTGCAGTACAAATTTCCCTGGTCTAGAAATATCATATCTCACGTCCGCATAAAGTATTCTCATGATCCATTTTAATTCCTTTTCATACCTTCTTTGTGGTATGCTTATCTTTAATTCGTTCTTGCTTCCTCTTAATGCATTCTTGGTATGCCACTACATCCCAAATTTCGGCCTCCTTAAGCTAACCTCTTTCTTTCCTTGGACTTTTGACAATGCCATACCTCGTTTCAGGACTAGATCTACTCTTCCCCCCTTTTAAGGGTGTTCTTATACACTAGTAACTCCCGAGTATCAGTAGTCATCGGCCTACCCTAACAATCCTTCAACTCCTTTGGTCTCTTATAATACCAGAATTCTCTCATCGTATAGCTTGGCTTATTTTCCTTTCTGCTAATCGAGGGCTTTGCATTTGAATAAAGTGCCTATGCATTACAGATCCATTCTCGCTGGCTTTTTTTTAATGCCTTTCTACTTCTACCTTTTATGACTGAACATTTCCTGAATCAACGGGCTAATGGAAACATTGGAATCCATCAAAACATTTTATGGAACGTTTGGTCACACTTTGCTCTTTTTATCCCTCGTCTTCCTCCACAACTATTATCACTGAAATTCTTCTTACTCTGAGTTTCCGGTTTCACTCTACGTCTACAATATACCATTGAGGGTTAATATACTTCACTCTTCCCCTTCCACTATCAATCCTTTTGTTCTCTTGGCTTACTTATCCGAAATTTTCCTTGACTACTTATTTGCGTCCCACCTATGCGTTGTAGTTCTTCCAGTGTTCTGCCACTTCTTGTTCGTGTCATGAATTCCTTGCAAATATACCCTCTTCTTTCTTCTCCTTCCTGCCGCCAAGGCTAGTCCATACTCATGAATATTTCCCTTACATGCTTCTATTTCCTTTATAATTAAACCTCGGTATTCCTTATCCTCATCCCATGTCATTGATATACTACCTCCCGATTATCTTTGTAAGCTCATTATCCTCTCTCTTGTCCTTGGTGATTGCTCAATTTTTCTTTTCTTCCCTTCTCCTTCTCTCCTCTCCTTCTGACCAACCCATTAGTGTACCTTTCCTGCTTTCATCCTGTTACACCTTGAAAATTTCCCCGTTAATGTACAGTGAATAGGCTAGCGAGGAACACGAGGTATACGATGATTTGGATAAGTAAGAAATAGCATTTGATGATCTTAATCGAGATTCAAAGACATTTGACTAAAAGGATGAAGTTTGGCAAAGAAAGTAAAGAATATGTTATGTGTCGGGTAGGAATTATAGACGACGAGTTAATAATGGCATAATGATGTCTTAGAGACAAGGAATGACGTCCCTTAGATTGGTATTGAGGTGTTAAACAAGTGTCAAGAAGGTTTCATAAGGATCGGAGATCAAACGAGTCGACGAGAACGAAAACGGAACAACTGGGCACTATACGCCCCAACATACGGACCGTATAAATTATACTGGCCATATGTTAGGCCGTATAATTAGCCAAGAGGGACACCATTCTCTGGACCAAACATACGGACACACATACTGTCCGTATAAAATATACGGACCGTATGTTGGTCCATATAAGTTGGTCGGGACAACTTTCATGATTTAATATAAGGGACCCTTTCTCATTTCATTTCACTTCTCTACACTTCAAGAAAACTCTAGACCACTCCCTAATATTCATCCGCAAGGAAATAAAAGGAAATCCATGATCAACTACTTCAAACTATGAAAACAAGTGTATGAAACCTAGCCAAAGTTCATCTACACTAAGAAACCTCAAGTGAAGAAGATTAGGGTTTTAGTGCAAGAAAAGAAGTTCCACTCAATGGTTATTCATCCATCATCTAAGGTAAGTATCATGACCATACCATGTTTTTTAAGGTATTGGAAGGCTAAGACACTTGAATTGTAGAAAGACATAGAAAATGGGTCATAAATGAGTTAATAGCGTCATTGTTGAATAGTGGTTGAGGTGAATCATGAATGTTGCTATGTTGTGATTGTGAATATGTTATAAATGACATTTAGACCATGGAATAAGTATTATATATGAGAAAACGCAATAATGATCTATGACCATGATTATGGAGAAATTGAAGGGAAATCGTGAATAGCGGATAATATAGATGAATGCTGATTGTTGCCTACTATATTGTGAATGTTGATATGAACATTTGGGAGTTGATATAGAACATGGGAAAAGTAGTATAAACAAAGGAAACGCTGCCCAATTTTTCCTAGAAATAGTAACACATTCTTATAGTCGATTAACTAACGTTAATGCGAATTCTCTTGAAGGTAGAATGTGGCATTGAAGGGGGACAAGCGATCGATAGATTAGTTAAACATAAAAGGTATGTGAGGCTAGTCCTTTATTTCTATGGAATGAATCCTAACGTGTGACTTTCCTTCCTCTTCATGAATTTCTTACATTTCGGAAAAGTTATGAGCCTATGTCCGTGAATAGTTATATGAGGTAAGAGATATGTTATGAGCCCAATAATGATGATGACGAGTTAACGTATAGATATTCTAGAGTTCATGATGTGATGTTCCTGTAACGTTAATGGTGTCATTTGTTGCTCACACTCACCTTATTTATTATTTCCTTCAAGGTGAGATATGATGGTGATAATTACTCCATAACATAATTGGGGGCTCACGACCTTATGTCACCCCGAAATAGCCATAGTTGCCTTCAAAGTTTAATGTATGCTCTTAATGATAAATGTATAATGATGCTATGCTATGATATGTTTATGAGACGATTAATAATGTAAGATTATGTTATGCGTATGAGATGCGTAAAAATGATGAATGTATGATTGATTATATGATGATATGATCCCACCGTGCCTCAATGGCTGGGCATGTCACTGCTAAGGCGGGCTGCATATGATTACACCGAGCCTCAATGGCCGGGCATGTCACCGCTAAGGCTGGCTGCTATGTTTACACCGAGCCTACAGGGCCGGGCATGATCACCATTAGTGGGTGGCATACGATGGTTACTCGGACGCGGGTTAACGATGAGGATTATGATGTGATGATATATGTGATGGGATGACATTTGTAACATGATTATATAAAAATACGATATGTTTACGAAATGTATTCCTCTATGAAACTCATGCAGGTTATATCTTTCTCTTATAGCTCATGATCCGTCTATTATATTTATTTCATTCTTGCCTTACATACTCAGTACAATGTTCGTACTGACGTCCGTTTTCTTTGGACGCTGTGTTCATGCCCACAGGTAGACAGGGAGGTGAGCTTGATCCAGACTCGCAGGAGCTGTTAGCTTATTGAGAGCACTCCTTTGTTCCGGAGGTGCTTGATTATTCTTTTGTGTATATTCATGTATATGTATTTTTGGTACGACGGGGTCTTGTCCCGTCCATATGTCTAATACTCTAGTAGAGGCTCGTAGATACGCAGTGTGGGTTATATGGTCTCACGAGGTTGTTACTTTGTATATACATATATTATTTTGACAGCCTAAAGGGCTTATGTATATAAAACTATTTATGTTCCCAATGAAATAAGATTTTCTTATGATTTGAGTATAAATTTGATAAAAGAACGTTTAATGAGCATGATAAGTAGCAGAATGAGTGGTGCTCGGTGGTTAGCCCTGGGTACCCGTCATGGCCCCTGGTGCTCGGTGGTTAGCCCTGGGTGCTCGGTGGTTAGCCCTGGGTACCCGTCATGGCCCCTACTTATCACGTTCCCGAGGTAAGTATGATTCTATATAGGTGATCGTGGATAGATTCACGAAAGCAGCCCATTTCCTTCCAGTCAGAACCACATACTCGGCACAAGATTATGCAAGAATGTATATCAAGGAGATTGTGAGACTTCATGGTATTCCACTATCCATTATCACAGGTAGAGGAGCACCGTTTACAGCCAAGTTCTGGAGGTCTTTTCAAGAAGGTCTGGGTACTCAAGTAAAGCTTAGCACGGCATTCCATCCGCAGACTGATAGGCAAGCCGAGTGTACTATTCAGACCTTGGAAGATATGCTACGAGCATGTGTGCTGGATTTTGGTGGTAGGTGGGATGATCACTTACCCCTTATTGAGTTTTCACACAACAATAGCTCCCATTCCAGTATCCAAATGGCTCCGTATGAAGCATTATATAGAAGAAAGTGTAGGTCCCCAATTGGATGGTTTGAAACGGGAGAAGTACAGTTAATAGGCCCTGAATTGGTTCAGGAAGCGGTAGAAAAAGTCAAGGTGATCCGAGATCGATTGTTGACAGCACAAAGTCGCCAAAAGTCTTATGCGGACAACCGTCGGTGAGACTTGGAATTTCAGGTTGATGATTGGGTATTTTTTAAAGTGTCTCCAATGAAAGGGGTGATGATATTTGGCAAGAAAGGGAAGTTAAGTCCTCGATACATCGGACCTCAAAATTATCCGCAAGGTGGGTCAGGTAGCCTATGAATTGGACTTGCCTTCAGAGCTTGAATCAGTCCATCCAGTCTTTCATGTCTCGATGCTCCACAAGTGTGTTGGAGGTCCTACGAGGATTGTTCCGATTGATGATGTTCAGGAGACAGAAAAGCTAACGTACGAAGAAGTGCCTATTGCCATCTTAGACAGGCAAGTACGAAGACTTCGAAATAAGGAAGTAGCTTCAGTAAAAGTCTTGTGGCGAAACAACAACCGAGAAGAAATGACTTGGGACGCAGAAGAGAGTATGAAGTCCAAGTATCCGCACTTATTCCAACCCTCAGAAGAGGTTCAAGATGAAACGCCAACAATATAAGGTATGCTTACTTTTCATGCTTTTTCTCATGTGTGGCCAATTTATAAGTTCTATTGTGTTATGGCCCTGTGAGGATATGTTATTATGGGTTGTTGTGACAGGTTGGTAGTACCATATTACAGGGGAAACTCTGGCAAAATTTTCGTAGAATTCCGAGTGTTTAACATTCGAGGACGAATGTTCCAAAAGGGGGGAAGAATGTTACACCTTGGAAAATTCCCCGTTAATGTACAGTGAATAGGATAGCGAGTAACACGAGGTATACGATGATTTGGATAAGTAAGAAATAGAATTTGATGATCTTAATCGAGATTCAAAGACATTTGACTAAAAGGAAGAAGTTTGGCAAAGAAAGTAAAGGATATGTTATGTGTCGGGTAGGAATTATGGATGACGGGTTAATGATGGCATAATGATGTCTTAGAGACGAGTAATGATGTCCCTTAGATTGGTATTGAGGTGTTAAACAAGTGTCAACAAGGTTTCATAAGGATCGGAGATCAAACGAGTCGACGAGAACGAAAACGGAACAACTGGGCACTATACGCCCCAACATACGGACCGTATAAATTATATTGGCCGTATGTTAGGCCGTATAATTAGCCAAGAGGGACACCATTCTCTGGACCAAACATACGGACACACCTACGGTCCGTATAAAATGTACGGACCGTATGTTGGTCCGTATAAGTTGGTCGGGACAGCTTTCATGATTTAATATAAGGGACCCTTTCTCATTTCATTTCACTTCTCTACACTTCAAGAAAACTCTAGAACACTCCCTAATATTCATCCGCAAGGAAATAAAAGGAAATCCATGATCAACTACTTCAAACTATGAAAACAAGTGTATGAAACCTAGCCAAAGTTCATCTACACTAAGAAACCTCAAGGGAAGAAGATTAGGGTTTTAGTGCAAGAAAAGAAGTTCCACTCAAGGGTTATTCATCCATCATCTAAGGTAAGTTTCATGACCATACCATGTTGTTTAAGGTATTGGAAGGCTAAGACACTTGAATTGTAGAAAGACATAGAAAATGGGTCATAAATGAGTGAATAGTGTCATTGTTGAATAGTGGTTGGGGTGAATCATGAATGTTGGTATGTTGTAAATGAAATTTATACCATGGAATAAGTATTATATATGAGAAAACGCGATAATGAGCTATGACCATGATTGTGGAGAAATTGAAGGGAAATCGTGAATAGCGGATAATATAGATGAATGATGATTGTTGCCTACTATATTGTGAATGTTGATACGAACGTTTGGGAGTTGATATAGAACATGGGAAAAGTAGTATAAACAAAGGAAACACTGCCCAATTTTCCCTAGAAAAAGTAACACGTTCTTATAGTCGATTAACTAACATTAATGCGAATTCTCTTGAAGGTAGAATGTGGCATTGAAGGAGGACAAGCGAATGATAGATTAGTTAAACGTAAAAGGTATGTGAGGCTAGTCCTTTCTTTCTTTGGCATGAATCCTAAAGTGTGACTTTCCTTCCTCTTCATGAATTTCTTACATTTCGGAAAAGTTATGAGCCTATGTCCGTGAATAGTTATATGAGGTAAGAGATATGTTATGAGCCCAATAATGATGATGACGAGTTAAAGTATAGAGATTATATATTTCATGATTTGATGGTCCTATAACGTTAATGGTGTCATTTGTTGCTCACACTCACCTTAGTTATTATTTCCTTCAAGGTGAGATATGATGGTGATAATTACTCCATAACATAATCGGGGGCTCACGATTTTATGTCACCCCGACATAGCCATAGTTTCCTTCAAAGTTTAATGTATGCTCTTAATGATAAATGTATAATGATGCTATGCTATGATATGTCTATGAGACGATTAATAATGTAAGATTATGTTATGCCTATGAGATGCGTAAAAATGATGAATGTATGATTGATTATATGATGATATGATCCCACCGTGCATCAATGGCCGGGCATGTCACCTCTAAGGCGGGCTGCATATGATTCCACCGAGCCTCAATGGCCGGGCATGTCACCGCTAAGGCGGGCTGCTATGTTTACACCGAGCCTAGAGGGCCGGGCACGATCACCACTAGTAGGCGGCATACGATGGTTACCCGGACGCGGGTTAACGATGAGGATTATGATGTGATGATATATGTGACGGGATGATGACATGTGTAACATGATTATATAAAAATACGATATGTGTACGAAATGTATTCCCCTATGAAGCTCATGCAGGTTATATCTTTCTCTTATAGCTCATGATCCGTCCATTATATTAATTTCATTCTTGCCTTACATACTCAGTACAATGTTCGTACTGACGTCCATTTTCTTTGGACACTGTGTTCATGCCCACAGGTAGACAGGGAGGTGAGCTTGATCCAAACTCGTTGGAGCTGTTAGCTGATTGAGAGCACTCCTTTGTTCCGGAGGTGCTTGATTATTCTTTTGTGTATATTCATGTATATGTATTTTGGGTACGGCGGGGTCTTGTCCCATCCATATGTCTAATACTCTAGTAGAGGCTCGTAGATACGCAGTGTGGGTTATATGGTCTCACGAGGTTGTTACTTTGTATAGACATATATTATTTTGACAGCCTAAAGGGCTTATGTATATAAAACTATTTATGTTCCCAATGAAATATGACTTTCTTATGATTTGAGTATAAATTTGATAAAAGAACGTTTAATGAGCATGATAAGTAGCAGAATGAGTGGTGCTCGGTGGTTAGCCCCGGGTACCCGTCACGGCCCTGGTTGGGTCGTGACACATCCTCAAACCTTCCTTGAGTTCCTTCCTCCTCGAGCGCCCTTCTGCACTTGTTATTTTATAGTATTGACCCTGGAGTTCGTGAAATATTCCTTTTAACGTGCAAATCCGTTCTATTCTTAAATCATCTTTTAGGAAAGCTTCTCTGTTTCCGAGGAAACTGCGCCAGTATCACATTTATCTCTTTATACACCTCTCGAGAGCTGGAAATCTCTTAGTATCGTTGCAAGGCCTGATCATTCTCTCTCTTACTTCACATCCTTATTTGTGATTACTATCCTTTAGTCCCACTTATTGAAGTTCGTTTCCTGACCCCACACATTCATCTTTTGTTTCAAACTACCATACCTTTTCCCTTTCGCATGCCTACCTTCGAATTTTATCCAAATAGTCCTTTGCCTTATCCGTCGTCCCTCTTGGAAGCTTCACTTACCCTGGTTCGATTGATGCCTTTAGTATACCGCAACGTCGGTTGCTGGGACACATATATCGGTTGGCGCAACCACATATGGGATGTCATACACATATAGATTCCAAAACATTCTTGTAATGCATCTCCCTCCGAATTAGAAAGGATCTCTTACTCATCCGACTAAGCAAATGTTATTTTGGCCTTGGAAATCCTCAATAATCACTTCAATATGCATGTATGACTACTTTTCATCCTAGCTTTCAAGATTCCCAAATGGTGGCGAAGGCATCTTAATCGCAATTACTTCCAAATACTTAAGTCACTAATCCCCTTTAGGATTTCCGCTCATCACTATTCAGTATTACCCTGAAGTAATTACATACGTACATAGGAAATTCCAATAAGAACTCGTATACCTGTAGCCAATCGGACCTTAGCCGGATCTGGTGGGCTATAGAGTGAAGTGTGCTCTCCATCCTTGTCTTCCCACCATCTACTAGTCTGGCCTAACATAATGCTAAAACGTAAGGAAAACCTAAATATGCCAAACTCTGTACTTCCTCAATTACGTCTTCATCCACAGGAGTCTTGTGACCCTTAAACGGGTCTTTGTCATATGATTTCCTAGTCGGGTCTCCTCCTACTGGAACCACGTCCTCCGATGGGTCCATCTCAACGGAATAGCTGATGCTTTTTCTTATACCTCTTGACATCCTCGATCCTGAGACGACGGACGATACGGGTCTCATGTCCTCCTTCGGAGCCTCACTTACGCTCCCATTAACTGAACTTGTCCTCTTCTCCGATACAATCCTGCAATTAACAAAAATCGTACTAAGAACGAGCTTTCCTATTATTGGCTCTACTGCACGATCTATGATCAGAAAGAAAGATGACATCCTAAATGTCTTGTAGCTTCCTGTTTATAGATGTGGTGCACAACACACCGATAAATTAGACTCTACTAGACACGGTCTGTAGACACTCCGAGGATGAACTGCTCTGATACCACTTTTGTCACGACCCAAATCGGTGGGCCATGACTAGTGCCCGAGTTGGACACTCGTATACGAAACTGTTAGATATAATCAGACTGATGCTAAGGACAATGTGGAAATCTGTAAAAGCGTGTTGTAGAATCATAATTCCATATATCAGAATGAACCTGTCTCCGAAGGAGCCACAGCTAACCAAATCATAACAAATATGCAAGCCGACAAGGCTGCCACTATACACGGGGACATCCAAGACGAACTACATCGATATAGCTGACCAAACCGTATATACACAACCCACATATGTCTACAGACCTCTAAGAGTATAACAAAGCCTATAGCAAAGGATCTGTACCGAATGACTCAAGCTCCGGAACAATGGAGCTCTCCAAGCAGCTGAGTATCTGTACCTGCGAGCATGAAATGCAGCCCCCGAAGAAAGGGGGTCAGTACGGAAAATGTATTGAGTATGTAAAGCATGAAGTACAATAAAGAAGGTCATGACTGAGCAAAAAATTGACAGGAGACGAGTATGATAATCAAAGATACCAATGCATCTGTGCCTTATAAGATGAGTCATGCATACATATATAATATACCGTACCCGGCCTTCTAGTGAGGTACTCAGTGAAATAATTATATATATACCGTACCCGGCCCTCTAGTGAGGGACTCGGTGAAATCATCATATACATACCGTACCCGGCCCTCTAGTGAGGGACTCGGTGGAGTCATCATATATATATATATATATATATATATATATATATATATATATATATATACCGTACCCGGCCCTCTAGTGAGGGACTCAGTGAAATCATCATATATATACCGTACCCGACCCTCTAGTGAGGGACTCGGTGAAATCATCATATATATACCGTACCCGGCCCTCTAGTGACGGACTCGGTGAAATCATCATATATATAACGTACCCGGCCCTCTAGTGAGGGGCTCGGTGAAATCATCATATATATATCGTACCCGTCCCTCTAGTGAGGGACTCGGTGAAACAATGCAATGAGACTGTGCACGAATACCTACCTAGCTCGGGACTCGGTGAATGATATATTAACGGTATGTACGAGTAGAATATCATGAGAAACCATATGCAAGCTAAGTCATCATCTGAGACTCAATAGAATAATTAGAATAAACCAACACTGGAGAATCAAAGACAATTATCATGTCAAGTACCACTGAGAATTAGAGTTCATTGGAGTCATGTATGTTCATCTTTCGCTCACTTTACGTAGTTCATGCCAAAAAGAATGAAGGGGTAACTTTACATACACCTTGGAGCCTTTAGAGGTAGAGTCATCATCAATGAATAAAATTGTGAACTTCTAGAAGTAGCTCCACATTCTCATATTCTCTTTGAAATCATAAGCTTGAGTTCTTAAAACACGAAATCATCATTATCATTGTCACCATCATAAAATCATTCTTATCCTCCACATCATGAGAAGCTTTAAGAACCATGGACTTTTATTTTTTGAAAACAAGAAGGTTACGGAAACATTTATAAAATCATACCATAGGAATCATGCCTTTGAAAGAAAGGGACGAGCCTTATCATACCTGTTCAGCCTCCAATAATCTACACTTATTCGTCCGAGCTCACAAGTCTACATTTAAGAGGATTCACAAATCGTTAGACTCATCGTAGTATGTTTGTGCTAAGCTCTCAAGTCAAACTATTTTATATCCTGCTGAAAATCGGGCAGCATTTCCCCTGTTTATATGCCTAGCCCGGAATCTCAATTCAGCAACCAACAACAACAACAACAATACCAACATCAATAACATCATTTCCAATACCAATATGTACCATTAAACAGCCCACACGCTGTTTTCCAACTTCTATAACTAACCAACTTACTACACAATTATTTAACGACTTTATCTCCATAATTAAGTCTTAAATAATACCAAAAGAGAAAGATTCATACCTTCTTTCTTGTTAAGACCACAATATCCTCAGTATCCACGCTAAAATCCACCGCAAAACAACACTAGAATCACAACCATGCGTTACCCGGACCTAAACCACTACTCCGCGACTTAAAAATTGCTCACTTTTTGTTTTCCTCACTCTCTCTCTCTTCAATTTCTGGATTTTTCTAGCAAAATCTGATGAAAAAAGAGGGTTCTTACTCATTTTATAAGGGTCAAATTCGGGTCGGGTACTGTAGCAACACTGTAGCAGTCGGTACTGTATCAGTACTGTAGCACGCGTTTCTGCTCTGTCAGCTGAACTTGTAACGTCCAAAATTCTCTCCTCCGATGTCCAATTGACGAGCAGTTTGTTGCGTTGGAAACTAGACTCGACGAACTTCATATTAGGCTTTTGTTTCACGTTAAAACACTTCATATGCTAAGAGATATTCTCTCACTAAGTTGGACCAAAATTTTCGCACAAAACATTTCCCATCCTTTTTCGAAAGTCGTACTACTCTATTTCTTCCACTCATTTCCTTATAAAACCTTCTGGTATACCTTATATACATCCTTCCTCATTAAATATACTTAATAATGCTTTCTCCTTATATTCCAAAGTGGTTCCACTTAACCATAACTCAACGTACTTATGTTTCAAATTTGATAAGTGCTTCCTCGATGATACGGGGTGTAACATACAGGAGAGAGGATAATAAGTTAACAAAGCTAACTAGGAGGCAATATATCAGTGACAAGGGATAAGAACCTCTGTAAAGAGTATAGAGATTCGATTATAAAGGAAACAATGATACATGAACTAGCCGTAGTAGCAAAAAGAAAAATGAAGGCTTGACCAAAAGAATAAGGGAAAAAGTGTACTTCCTAAGAATTTCATGATAAGAACAAGAAGCGGCAGGACACTGGAAGAACTACGATGCATAGTTGTAATGCAGACAAGTACTTAAGGAGAGTTGCGGGACAAATGAGTTAAGCAAATGAAAGGATGTGGAATATTATCTTTAATGGTATAATATAGACGAAAATTGAAATTAGGAACCCGGAGCAAGATGAATTTCAAGGGTATTAAGAAGATGATGGCGGAAAAAGACTAGGGTTGAAGGAGCGAGGTATAATCGGACACTCCACAAAGGGGATTAATGAAATCCCTTGTCCCCATTAATTCACTAGCACAGGGAATTACTAGTCATAAAAGGTAGAAGTGGAAAGAAAACAAACAAAGGAGGCACCTGCTTTGGATCGGATATGTATAAGCGTTTGATTTAATACCAGACTTCAACTAGCAGAAAGGGAAGTAAGTCGAACTGTGAGACGAAAGGAACTCCGGCATTAGAAAGAACTGAGAAGTGGGAGGATCGTTAAGGTAGACCAAGTGATTATCGATGAGGATTAATATTCAAAGGTTACTGGTATATAAGAATATCCTTAAAAAAAAAGGGGGGGGGGGGGGGGGGGGGGAAGAGCATACTTTGTCCTAAAATGAATTATAACATTCCTAAAATTCTAAAGAAAGAAGTGTATTAGCGCGAAGAAGCCAATGTTCGAGATGTACTAAGATGTCGAGAATGTATCAGGAGAAAGTAGAAACAAATTGGAAATAAGTATATTATGGGGCATGTATGGAAAAGAGTATGATAGGAAAGTAAGGGGATTAACAAGTCGAAACGAATGATTCTCGTTGATGTGAGATATGACATCTCTAGACTGTGGGTCAAATTGCACGTACCGGAGAAATTTGGACCGCATCTAAATACGCAGTGACATATTCTGAAGGGTAATAAAAAGGATAAGAAAGGTTTGCGGGTCATCCAGACAAAGGAGAAGAATGAAATGAATACCAAGGACAACTGAGTTATGGCGAAAGCGAATCTTCGTGCCAGAAGAAGTGAGAATCTTAACAAAAAGGGTAATTATAGGCAGTGCGGCGATTTCCAAAGGATAAAGGCTGTGGTCTTATGGGTAGTAAGATGGAAGTATCGCCAAGGATTAGAAAGTATCGCACAAGTCGCCAGCTATGCCGAATACGAGAGCACGTATTATAGAATTATCTAAACAATCATCGCTAAAAATGTCCAATAAAAAGGATGTGAGGGCAGCGATAGAAAGTCAATGAAGAATAAAGGCTAATTGAGTAATCACGAGTATAAAGGAATCAAGGATAATGAGTATAAAGGAATCAAGGATAAGTATACTCGTGTTGGAAAGAAGTTGTGGTGAAGTGAGAGTTTGCCTTAGTTCTATGCTTATAGATCTACACTAGCAAGATTTGAGGAGAAGAAGTTGGAAAGGAAAATTTCTAATATGGGTTCGAGAACATTTTGCGTCGTGAATTAGTTTGACCCATGATTGTTAGCTCAACATAAGTGTAACCCTACTACAAGGAAATATTAGGTGTGTACGTATTTAAGTGATTGTGTTAAGGATATAGTTATAGTTGATCTTGGAAGAGAAATTGGATGGATAATTTGAAGTAAATAACCGTTAAGACTAGGGGTTCGTCAGCAATAAAAGGCTGTTGTGGAAGGAATTATGATGAAATTGTGAGGAAATCAAGGGATCTGACAGTAGACCACAAAGAGATGATGTGGTGCGTATGTGAGATCGACGAGTATGAAAACGGATGGCCCAAATTAGTACCACAGAAGTAAGCAAAGGAAGGCGCCATAGTCGTCTACCAGCAAGTAAGAAGACGTACTTACTAATCAATGGTTAGCTATAGAAGTTGCGGGTCAGAATTACCTTAGTGGAAGGAGAACGATTACCCAGTATTAGTTGATTCCTGATTTCATACATAAGAACAGAAGGTTATAAAATTTAGGGAATAGTGCAATAAAGAATTAAGAAGGAATGAGAAAAAGGGTGACCAAACTGATAGTATAAAGATAAGATGACAGGAGTCAGTAGAAGCCCAATCACTTCATGAAATCAATGAAAGCATCGTGGATTTGTAACCACAACATTCGAGGACGAATGTTTTTAAAGGGGGGGGGGGGGGGGGGGAGAATGTTACAACCCATAGTTTTGTATGTTGAGATTCAAGCTACCTTTCAGGAGGCATATGAAATTATACGTGTTTATCTTATAGTTATAAGGGTTTATGTTCATATAATAAGCTATGGAAGGATCGAAGGGTAAGTGAACCCAAGAAATTAAGCTTGTTGGAACCATGCAGAAAATGTGAAGGTCAATTTTGGCCCAACTTGGAGGAAACATATATTTTAGTATACGAGGAGTTTTGAGGCAAAGCAAAAGCCTAAAGTGAAGTTCACGAAGTATAGTTTCCGACGTAATAAACTGCTTGTCGACACAGTATCAGATCAAGGAGATATGGACGTTACAAGCTGGGCTGGCAGACCAGGAAAATGCTCTACACGAATGCGCAAGGAGGTGGCACGAACGCGCAAAAGGGTTGACAGACAACCCAGCGCGAACGCGCTGACCAATTTTTAGATCGGTGCAACCCGAGCCTAGAATGTTATAAAAAGGGGTTAACCCCTTATTTTCTTCAAAGCCATCTCTGAAAAACATCTCCAAATTTCTGGAATCCTCCACCAACTCCCACACACCAAATTTTAACGCAACTCAAGTATAATCCCTGGATTCTGGTCCAGGCAGTATATAGTTATGATTATAAAATCGTATAGCGATGAGTTCTGGCTCAAATTCAAGGTGGAAAGTGAAGATATTACAATATAAGAGAGAGTAAGGTGTCACGACCAAACTGGAAGGCCACAATGGGTACCCGGTGCTAACCCACCTGGGCACCTCTTATCATATATTCACATTACATCTAGTGAGCCACATAGCTAAATCATACTTTCTATCCATCATTCATACTATTTCCATTGGGTAACGATACATTTATATTACCATTAACAACTATTCCCACAACAATGTACATAAGCCGACGAGGCTATCAAAATGATATCCAAAATATAAGCCGACAAAGCCAAATACATCTAGCCATATACACATGTCTACGAGCCTCTAAGGAGAGTATGTCATATCATATAGGCGGGACAGGACCCCGCCATGCCCATAAGTATGTACACAAAAGAATAGATACCAAAAGTCGTAGCTCCGAATGAAATGGAACTCCGCTACGTAGTCCCTGAGCAATAAAGCTACAGATCAAGCCTGTCTCCCTGTCCACCTGCGGGCATGACGCAGCGTCCACAAACAAAAGGATGTCAGTACGAAGAATGTACTGAGTATGTAAAGCATGATCAACATCATTATAGAAGCATAATAAACAACATAAGAAATAGCGTAAGATGGGAGGTAGTAGAACCATCGTCATAAGCACTTACTTGTTTTTCATAGGGACCTTCCATTTCTAATACGTGGTTGTGCACACACATCCATATCTGTATCCGTATTCGTATTCGTACTCATTTACATTCCGTATCCATATTCATATTCATATTTATTTACATATTCATATACATATTCATATTCATATTCATAGCATACCCGACCTTGAAGAATTGGTGTTTCACATACCCGGCCATGGCAAAGCTCGGTGATTATACATAGCTGGCCCTACCAAGGCTCAGGGTTATCCGTACCCAACTGCAGTGGTGTGTGTGCAATACATATCATACCCGGACATATAAGCTCGGGGTTACATAATAGTCATACATAACATATATACGTAAGAGCTCATAAGAATCTTTGACATCATTACTATCATAGTTTTATTACATTTATCCTTAGAGGATCACTCATCATATAAGGAATTTCATAGAATCGTAACACAACGAGAATCATGAGCTTTAGTAGCTTTAGAGATAGAATCATTTGGAGGATATCATAGGCTTATGAAAGAATAGATATATGGCCAAAGAACCATGCCTTATTGAAAGAAGTGTTAGCCTTACATACCTTTTCGTTCAACTATTCTATCGCTTTAACGTTCTCCTTCAATGCTCACGTTTCTACCTTCATTAGAGTTATACTAACATTAGTAGCATGCTTGACTAAAACTAGAGAAAATTGGACAGCATCTCCTTTATTTATACAACTTCCCCCATATCATATATCAACTCCTAAACATCTATAATAACATCCACAACATCATAACGATAGTCTTTATTCACCTACATTATCCATATTTCCCAATTTACTTCAAATCATCCATATCCATGGTCATAGCACACTATTACGTTCACTCATATACAATTTCTATCCCATGTTACAAATGTCATTTATAACATAATCATAATCACAACATATCAAGGCTCATGACTCAATCCAAGCTACTACTCACAATTATCACTATTCTCACATTCTTGACCCATTTTCTATATCCTTCTACAATCCATGTCTTTCAACCTCTCAATACCTCAAACAACATGGAAAGACCATAAAACTTACCTTAGATGGTGTAGGAATGGACCTTGGGCGGAAACACATCACTTGAGCAAAACCCTAGTTCCACTTCCACTTGGATTTCTTGTCTTGGTTGAACTTTAATGAGTTTCTTACACTTGATTCTCTTGGTTTCATGAAGTTGATCATTAATATCTCTTGAATTCTTGTAGGAGAGGTGTGGATAAATATTCTAGAGAGTTCTAGAGAGAAGGGGAGTGAAGAGGAAATGAAATGAAATGAACCGGATCCCCTATTAATAATACTCCATCTGTCCCGACCAATTTCTACAGACCAACATACGGTCCGTATAAATTTCACTGACCGTATGTCTGGCCGTATATTTGGTCCAGTGAGGCTGGCCATCTGGGCTGAATATACAGCAGTATATTTTATACGGCCAGTATGTTGAGCCGTATAATGCCCAGTTCTTCCGAACTCGTTCTCGTCGACTCGTTTGATCTCAAATCCTTATGGAACCTTCTTGACACTTGCTTAGCACCTCATTAACAATCTAAGGTATGCTATAAATCTTCTCTGAAACATCATTAATTCATCATTAACTTGTTACTCGCAAATCTCTCCCGATACATAACGTATACCTTGCCTTCCTTGGCAAACTTTCTTCTCTTACCTGAAATGTCTTTGCAATCTCAATTAGGGTCATCAAATGCTATTTCTTACTTATTGAAACATCGCATAATTCGTGCCCTCCGTTAGTCTATTCACTGTGCATCAATGGAGAATTTTTCGAGGTGTAATATAAGGTATGAATCTCTCCTTATTAATATTAGTTTCGGTTTAATTAGGGAGGTAAAAATATTAAACAGTCTTATAATGAGTTTGTTAGTTGAAGAATCTGGAAAACATCATGTGAGGTGTTTCATGACATATATTAGTATTGGTGATGCTATTGTTGATATTGGTGTGGTCGTTGTGGTTGTTGGTTGTTGAATTGTGATTTCGGGCTAGGCATATAAACAGGGGAGATGCTGCCCGAATTTCGGAAGATTCTAAATGGAATTAAATTAAGTAATTGAGATAGGTGTATGACCTTGAGCCTAACCATAGTACGAATGGTTTAAATGTAGATTTACGAGCTTGGAAGGATAACCGTTGAGTCACTACGGAGACCGAAAGGTATGTACGGTTAGTCCTTTTCTTTCTAACGGCATAACTCTAACATTACGATTCCATATATGTCATCCATAACATCCTTGCTTCCGAAAAACTAGAAGTTCATGATTCTCCAGGGTTTTATGACATTAAAAACAAGATGTGTTCTATGATGATCATGGTGACAATGATGACTCCTTTCTTGTAAACTCATACATATTTTTCATAATGTCTTTTCTCCACAAGCTAGAGATTCATGATTCTTAAAGTTTCTTATGACGTTAAAGATGATTATGTTTTCAAGATGACAATAATGATGATGATGACGATGATCCTATTTCTAGAAGTTTCAAAGTTTATGCTTTTAAATGCTATGATGAGACTATCGAGTTCATTTCATGATTTCCTTGACTTTATTCATTGTTGTTCATCTCACCTTCATAATTATTGTTCCTTCAAGGTGAGATATAGCGATGATGATAATTCCATAATGAAAATCGGAGGTTACCGACCTTATGTCACTCCGATGTATTTATAACTTTTATTTGGCTTTCATGCATGCTTTGTGTATACATACATACATACATACATACATACATATATATATATATATATATATATATATATATATATATATATATATATATATATATATATATATATGTATTTTACTACACCGAGCCGCGCTATAGTCGGTCGGGTACGACACCTATTGTGCAACCACTGATCAGTTGATATTACACACCGAGTCCCATAAGGGCCGGGTACATTACACACCGAGTCCCGTAAGGGCGGGTACGTTACACACCGAGTCCTGAAAAGGCCAAGTATGTTATGATGATGATATTATATATACGTAGGTATGAAAAAGTGTTTTTTAATGGCTAAGCATGCATGACATCCGCCTTATGAGGCAATCAGATGCACAGGTTATCTCTTTATCTCATGTTATGTTCCATACTTCTTATTATGTTGTTATTCATGCCTTACATACTCAGTACACTGTTCGTACTAACATCCTTTCTTGTGGACGTTGCATTCATACCCGCAGGATCAGGTAGCCAGCCGGGCGGTCAAGATTAGTAGGATCTCCTCTCAGCCGCGATCAATGTGCTCCATTGGTCCGGAGCTGCAACCCTTTTTGGTATGCTATTTTGCTATGTAGATATATAGGTACGGTAGGGCCTTGTCCTGTCTTTGCTACAGCGTATATTCCTTAGAAGTCAATAGACAGTTGTATATAGTGGGAACATCATGTAGCCTTGTGGTCTTCTATTTTCTGTACAGTGCATGTAGAGGCCATATCGGACTGTGTTTGTTACACCTCGGAAAATTTTCCGCTCATGCACAGTGAATAGACTGACGAAGGGCGCGACGTATTCGATGTTTTGATGAGTAAGAAATAACATGTGATGATTCTAAATGAGATTTCAAAGACATGAGAAGTAGGAGGGGAAAGTTGTTAAGGAAGGCAAAGCATACGTTATGTATCGGAAAGGATTTACGAGTAACAATGTATGATGATTAAATGATGCTTTGGAGAAGAGTTATAATGTCCCTTAGATTGTTAATGAAGTAATAGACAAGTGTTAAGAAGGTTCCATAAGGATTGGAGGTCAAACGAAGTGACGAGAACCAAAATCAGAGAAGAGGTAGATTGTACGACCGATTATACGGTCCGTATAACCTGTCGTATAATGGTCACAGAATGAAGTTGTTGAGGGGGTGATTTCACGGTCACTTATACGGGCCGTATAAATTTATACGGACCGTATAATGTGCCGTCAAATTGACATAGAGAGGGATGGTTACTGGAGCAGTTTCACGGTCACTTATACGGACCGTATAAGTGTCCGTATAATGACGTCGGGACAAATTTTAATTATAAAAGAATCTCCCAAGTTCATTTATTTCATTTCATTTTTCTTCTCCATAACTCAAGAATTCTCTAGAACTTTCCACACACTCCATATACAAGAACTCGTGAGAAATTGATGATCAACTTCATCAAATCAACAAAATTAAGTGTGAGAAACACATCAAAGTTCATCCAAGTCAAGAAATTCCATAGGAAGTGGAACTAGGGTTTTTCTCAAGTGAAGTATTTCCATTTAAAGCTCATTCCCACACTATCAAAGGTAAGTTTTATGGTATCTCCATGTTATTTAAGGTATTGAAAAGTTGAAACACTTGGATTGTAGAAGGAGATAGAAAATGGGTCATGAATGTGTGAATAGTGACATTTTGAGTAGTAGTTTGGAGTGAATCATGAATATTGAGATGTGGTGATTATAAGTAAGCTATAAATGACATTTAGAACATGGGGTAAGTATTATATGTGAGAAAACGCAATAGTGAACCATGACCATGATTATGGATGAATTGAAGTGAAATTGTGAAATGTGGATAATGTAGATGAATGATAATTGTTGCCTATAATATCGTGAATGATGTTATGGATGCTTGGGAGTTGATATAAGATATGGAGAAAGTAATAGAAACAAAGGAGATGCTGCTCAAATTTCTCTAGCTTAGTTCAAACACGCTTATGTTATCGATTAGCTAATGTTAATGTGAATTCTCTTGAAGGTAAAAACGTGGGCATCAAAGGAGAGCGAGCAAACGATAGATTAGATAAACGAAAAAGGTATGTGAGGCTAGTCCTTTATTTCTATGGCATGAATCCAATGGCTTGATTTTTCCTTCTTCTCCATGAACCCTCTATATCCCGGAAAGCTAAAAGTCTATGTTCATGAATAGCTACATGAGATAAGAGATACATTACGAGCCCAATAACGATGATGATGAGCTTAAGCCTAAAGATTCTAGAGTTCATGATATGATGTTCCTATGTAGTTAATGATGTCGTTTATTGTATACACTCACCTTATATGCTATTTCCTGCAAGGTGAGGCAGAATACTTATAAATGCTCCATAATGGGATCGGGGGTTCACGACCTTATGTCACCTCGATAAAGTATAGCTGTCTTTGAGATTCTATGCATGCATTATGATGAGTACATGTTGATGATATTACACCGCGCCTATATGGCACGGGCAGCACCGCTAAGGCGGGCGGCTTATAGATGATTACATCGTGTCTATATGGCACGGGCAGCACCACTAGTGGGTGGCATGAGATGGTACCCCGGACGCGGGAGGCCTGGACGCAGGCTAATGATTATCACACCGTACCTAAATGGACCGGCAGCTTATACATTTATGCATATATGATATGATGATTATTATGAAGTAAGCCAGCATATAATATTCCTTTTATAATTGACAGTCAGATACAGTTGCTCCTTATTTGACGCTTCCTTTATCTCATTGACGTATTATTATTATTATTATTATTATTATTATTATTATTATTATTATTATTATTATTATTATTATTATTATTATTATTATTATTTATGCCTCTCATACTCAGTACAATGTTCGTACTGACGTCCATTTTCTTTGGATGTTGTGTTCATGCCCACAGGTAGACAAGGAGGTGATCTTGATCCAGACTCATAGGAGCTAGTAGCTGATTTGAGAGCACTCCTTTATTCTGGAGGTGCTTTTGATTATTATTTTGTGTACATATGTATATTTTGGGCACGACGGGGTCTTGTCCCGTCCCTATGTCTAGCACTCCAGTAGAGGCTCGTAGATACGCAGGTGTGGGTTATATGGTCTCACGATGTTGCTATTATGTATGTATATATATATATATATATTATTTTGATAGCCGAAGGGCTTATGCGTATAAAGTTGATTATATTTCCAAATGAAAAATGATTTTTTATGATTTGAGTATGATGAGTAGTAGAATGAGTGGTGCTCGGTGGTAAGCCCCGGGTACCTGTCACAGCCCCAAGTTGGGTCGTGACAAAAGTGGTATCAGAGCAGTTCAGTCCTAGGAAGTGTCTACGAGCCGTGTCTAGTAGAGTCTTGTTTATGGTGTGCTGCGCGCCACACTAATAAATAGAAGGCTACAGGGCATTTAGGAAAAATGACCATCTTTCATCTTAAGAGATCGTGCGATAGAGCTGTATTATAAGATTTTCTCCTCCTTAATAGTGTGCTATGATTTCAACAAAGTTGATGAAAGGAAAAGCTACCACAACCCAGAAGGGAAGGCAGTGATTGCAGAAGGGCTTGAACGGGGGCCATCTACGGATATGGAGGAGAGTGAACCCCAAAATAAGGCCCCACCTCAGTTTTCCCATACTTCGCCCACTTTCGAGGATCAGATGGGAGCCTCAACTTTAGCTCCAGCACCCCCAGTCCCTCCTCCAGATGCCTCGGGCCAAGCGATGAGACAGGCTATTCTTTTACTGACTCAATTAGTAGTCGCTCAAGCTCGACAGCAGGATGTGGGCCACGGTAATAGGGGTTGGAGAAAGAGAGTTAATTCTTCAGGGTTTGATCATGAGTTTAGGGGTGCTCCGAGGCAACAATTCTCTAGGCACTCAATTCGTTCAACAGGTAGTGCTCCTCCGCAGTTTCCTAGACCCAGATTTGATGGATCTACTTATTCTAGGTCACCCCAGAGTCTCAGAGTTTCTAGTTCTCGGATTCGGGGTGGTTCTAGTCAGACGAGAACCTCGGTACCACGATGTACTTAGTGTCGCAAGTTACATTGGGGACCGTTCCACTTGGGCTCGGATGTTTGTTATACCCGTGCTCGGCCAGGCCATCTCATGCACGACTACCCATGGAGGCGTGGTAAAGGTAAGGTTCGGACTACGAGAGTGGTAGCTGGCTCTTCATCATCGGTACGCCCTCTAAGGCCGAGGCCACAGATGTTAGTAGGTGGTGATAGAGACCAAAAAGGAACGCCTAGTCCAAGTGGATCTCAGCATCATATCCATGCGTTAGCTGAGCGACAGGATCTTGAGTCTTCCCCTGATCTTGTCCCAGGTATATTGTCAGTATCCTTTTATGATATGTACGCATCGATTGATTCGGGTCCTACGCCGTCATATATTACTTCTGATGTTATTGACTGTGTTGGAGTAAAAGTCTGGGCCAATCAAGCAAATTGAGAGGTCTACGCTTGTTAGTGACCCAGTGATAGCCAGAATCATAATTTATGAATAAGTTGCTTGACCGTGTGTAGAAAATATATATACATATATTGGAGTTCTAGACAGGGTCTACAGGCACAACTTATGAGACAAGCTCTATTATTTATATCCTTTAATGGTACGTGATCTTGTGTTGCTGAGTCGCGTATTATGTGTGTCCCGGTATATGTCCTATTGAGACATCGGGCGTGTTTTCTGGGCTATGTGCAGGTTTGGGATTGTTATGCTTACAAGAGAAACTCTGCTGAAAGTTTCCTAGAATCTAAAGGAGATAAGATATAAGCTTGTAATATGTCCTAACGAGAGAAGATGTTGTGTAACAAGGTAATGGCAGGACGAGATTAAGTTAGGAGTATCATTGACGACTACACGAGATGAGTTAAACACTATTGAATTGATAGTAACAGTCATTATAAGAGCGACATTGATACGGTAAAGGGAAATTCTTGGTAGTACTAAAACATGACATGGAAGAGAAAGGGTAACTCCAATAGAGTGTGATACTGAAGTATTGATTGGAGGGATAATCACGAGAAAGATACGATAAGTTTACTAGAAAATAAAGTAACAGTACCCGGAGATAGAGGTACGAATATGAAGGGTTATTATGAATGGGAATACGTTGGTAAAACAATTTATATGGTAAGTGTAATAGAACTAGTTAGAAAGAATAACAGGCTGAGTATGCTTACTTCGCAAGATTTATCCTATTTTACGAGTAGGTTTGCGAACGAGATAAAGAAGTGGCACTCTATAGCGTTGATTATGATCAAGGTGTAATGAGAACGTAACAAGAACTGTAATACAAAGCATAGCGAGGAAACAACTAAGGATGTGACATGTTCTATATGAATAAAGAGTGAATGCAAGTGTGAAATCAACAAGCGAGCCATGGGGCTGCAGATGAGAAAGCTTATAAGACTTTGTTAAGGGAGAGTCCAGCATAGAGGTTCCTCAATGACAGAAATGATAGCCAGCAAAAAGGGGGAAGTCAACTTGAAAAAGGAATCAGAGAAAAGTGATATGGGAAAGTAGTAGTAGTTGTGATTGGTATAATCAAGAGTATGAGTAATATCTTTAGCTGGATACAGAAAGATGAATAACGAAATAGGACGATTGTTAGAAAAAGGATTAACATAGTAAGGATGAGAGGGGATGATCAGAATGAACAGAATAATTTTTGGAAGCGAAGAATGGATGGTACAAAGGTAGTATATTCTAAAGGACAAAGCGGTACTAAGTTGAGAATAGGGTTCCTCGTGCGAAGAATAAAGGATTGATTATAAAACGGAAGGAAATAAGATAAATGGAGGAGGAAGGAATGTAAAGGAATAAGAATGGGAATAGGAAAAGAAGGAAATGCGCCGCAAAGTACGCACACTTAAGAAGTAGTCGTGTTATGATTAAAAGAAAATGCATCTCCTACGAATATCTTATACCATGTTAGAACGAGTAAAGTATACGAAGTAATGAGTTGAAAAGAAAAAGATGATCAGGAGTTATGAGTTTACCGTACGACGATAAAGCGGTAGAGTAAAGCTATCATCAACGACAAATACAATACGATTATGGTTGGTTTTGAAATCAATGTTGAGTGCAACACAAGAGTAAAAGAGCATGAGACTTAGGCCCTGGAAAACAAAGATGATGTTACAAGTGAACTTTGAGCGCCGAAGAAGAGGGCAACTGACATTATGTAGATGGTATGGATGACTAGACCTACTACTATTGTGAGCATCCCTATGGGACAAAAGTTGTTAATTGGAGCGGATTTAGACATTGACTCATAACTACTAGATGAGCTAAGTAAAAATTCATTCTTGTTCAGATTGCTACTATCGGTTGTATTATTTGGTTACAAGACTGCAAGGTGAGTATGTTAAGACTTCACATATGAAGTATTGTAGCTATAGATTACGGGAAACGGCATGAATAAGATGTACTATAGTGAGGGGTATATGAATTCAAGATTTGAAGGTGAGGAAACGGATTTGAGAATGGTACAAGTAAAACCCTTAAAAGGGGGAAGCGAATAAAGCGGATACAAGTGTAAAGATTGAAATGATGGACCCTAAGATGTGACAGATACAGACTCTAAAACAAAGAGTGAGAGTCGGGCAGAAATGATTCAAATGACTAGTGAATGAACGAACATGAATTGAGTAGGCATCTGAGACTGTACGGGTACCCATTGCCATATTAGATAGGCAAGTACGGAGACTTCGAAATAAAGAAGTGGCCTCAGTTAAGGTCTCATGGCAAAATAACAACCAAGAAGAATGACTCGGGAAGCGGAAGAAAATATGAAATCCAAGTGTCTACATTTATTTCAGCCCGGAAGACATTTAAGACGAAACATCAAGATTATGAGGTATGTATGATTTCTTTTATGTTTTTGGGTCGTGTGTGACCAAACTATATTGCTATTGTGTTGTGGACCTACAAGGAAATATTATTGTGGGCTGATGTAACAGGATGGTAACGCCATATTACAGGGGAAACTCTGGTGAAATTTTCGTAGAATTCCCGAATAGTTTAACATTCGAGGACGAATGTTACCAAGGGGGAGAGAATGTTACACCTCAGAAAATTTTCCGCTCATGCACAGTGAATAGACTGACGAAGGGTGTGACGTATTCGATGTTTTGATGAGTAAGAAATAACATTTTATGATTCTAAATGAGATTTCAAAGACATGAGAAGTAGGAGGGGAAAGTTGTTAAGGAAGGCAAGACATACATTATGTATCGGAAAGGATTTACGAGTAACAATGTATGTTGATTAAATAATTCTTTGGAGAAGAGTTATAACGTCCCTTAGATTGTTAATGAAGTGATAAAAAAGTGTTAAGAAGGTTCCATAAGGATTGGAGGTCAAACGAAGTGACGAGAACCAAAATCAGAGAAGAGGTAGATTATACGACCGATTATACGGTCTGTATAATATTATACGGACCGTATAACCTATCGTATAATGGTCACATAATGAAGTTGTTGATGGGGTGATTTCACGGTCACTTATACGGGCCGTATAAATTTATACGGACCGTATAATGTGTCGTCAAATTGACATAGAGAGGGATGGTTACTGGAGCAGTTTCACGGTCACTTATACGGACCGTATAAGTGTCCATATAGTGACGTCGGGACAGATTTTAATTTATAAAAGAATCTCCCAAGTTCATTTATTTAATTTCATTTTTCTTCTCCACAACTCAAGAATTCTCTAGAACCTTCCACACACTCCATATACAAGAACTCATGAAAAATTGATGATCAACTTCATCAAATCAACAAAATTAAGTGTGAGAAACACATCAAAGTTCATCCAAGTCAAGAAATTCCATGGGAAGTGGAACTAGGGATTTGCTCAAGTGAAGTATTTCCATTTAAAACTCATTCCCACACTATCAAAGGTAAGTTTTATGGCATTTCCATGTTATTTAAGGTATTGAAAAGTTGAAACACTTGGATTGTAGAAAGAGATAGAACATGGGTCATGAATGTGTGAATAGTGACATTTTGAGTAGTAGTTTGGAGTGAATCATGAATATTGAGATTTGGTGATTATAAGTAAGCTATAAATGACATTTAGAACATGGGGTAAGTATTATATGTGAGAAAATGCAATAGTGAACCATGACCATGATTATGGAGGAATTGAAGTGAAATTGTGAAATGTGGATAATGTAGATGAATAATGATTGTTGCCTATAATATCGTGAATGTTGTTATGGATGCTTGGGAGTTGATATAAGATATGGAGAATGTAATAGAAACAAAGGAGATGTTTCTCAAATTTCTCTTGCTTAGTTCAAACACGTTTATGTTATCGATTAGCTAATGTTAATGTGTATTCTCTTGAAGGTAAAAACGTGGGCATCAAAGGAGAACGAGCAAGTGATAGACTAGTTAAACGAAAAAGGTATGTGAGGCTAGTCCTTTATTTCTATGGCATGAATCCGATGGCATGATTTTTCCTTCTTCTCCATGAATCCTCTATATCCCGGAAAGCTAAGAGTCTATGTTCATGAATAGCAACATGAGATAAGAGATACATTACGAGCCTAATAACGATGATGATGAGCTTAAGTCTAAAGATTCTAGAGTTCATTATATGATGTTCCTATGTAGTTAATGATGTCGTTTAT
This sequence comes from Lycium barbarum, assembly GCF_019175385.1. Taxonomy (NCBI): domain Eukaryota; kingdom Viridiplantae; phylum Streptophyta; class Magnoliopsida; order Solanales; family Solanaceae; genus Lycium; species Lycium barbarum. Next base: position 77,939,545 of record NC_083339.1, on the reverse strand, counting down.
TGTATACACTCACCTTATATGCTATTTCCTGCAAGGTGAGGCAGAATACTTATAAATGCTCCATAATGGAATCGGGGGTTCACGACCTTATGTCACCTCGATAAAGTATAGTTGTCTTTGAGATTCTATGCATGCATTATGATGAGTACATGTTGATGATATTACACCGCGCCTATATGGCATGGGCAGTACCGCTAAGGCGGGCGCCTTATAGATGATTACATCGTGTCTATATGGCACGGGCAGCACCACTAGTGGACGGCATGAGATGGTACCCCGGACGTGGGAGGCCTGGACGCAGGCTAATGATTATCACACCGTACCTATATGGATGGGCAACTTATACATTTATGCATATATGATATGATGATGATTATGAAGTAAGCCAGCATACATTATTCCTTTTATAATTGACAGTCAGATACAGTTGCTCCTTATTTGATGCTTCCTTTATCTCATTGACGTATTATTATTATTATTATTATTATTTATGCCTCTCATACTCAGTACAATGTTCGTACTGACGTCCGTTTTCTTTGGACGTTGTGTTCATGCCCACAAGTAGACAAGTAGGTGATCTTGATCCAAACTCGTAGGAGCTAGTAGCTGATTTGAGAGCACTCCATTGTTCCAGAGGTGCTTTTGATTATTCTTTTGTGTACATATGTATATTTTGGGCACGACGGGGTCCTGTCCCGTCCCTATGTCTAGCACTCCATTAGAAGCTCGTAGATACGCAGGTGTGGGTTATATGATCGACCGATGTTGATATTGTGTGTGTGTGTATATATATATATATATATATATATATATAGATAGATAGATAGATAGATAGATTATTTTGATAGCCGAAGGGCTTATGCATATAAAAGTGATTATATTTCCAAATGAAAAATGATTTTTTATGATTTGAATATGATGAGTAGTAGAATGAGTGGTGCTCGGTGGTAAGCCTCGGGTACCCGTCACGGCCCCTAGTTGGGTCGTGACAGTGTTGTCATCCTTTGCATATTTGCCTATATATATATATATATATATATATATCCACGTGCATAAATTATGAGTGTTCGACACAGAGTTTATTACATAAATTTTACAGCAGATGCTATCACTCATATATGAGTTAGAAATGAGCCACCAGGTTATTGAGCACATGGCAAGTACGAGTTTATGGGTGCTTGGTCAACAGTGATTTGGCACTCGTCACGGTCCACAGGTTTGAGTCGTGATAGTTCTGTTCCATTTAGATGCCCTGCAGGCTGCCGCTGGTGTTACTACTCTGAGTGAAGGATCACAGACTAGGGTTGGGGCGCAGACCCCTGAGGAGAGACTGACTCATGTAGCGCACCCTGTTGCGACTATGGCTCCACGGATGAATGCAGTACCAGCCTCGGGAGATGATCTTATACCCATGACGAGCCCTGTTATGACCTTTACTGATCAGGATCTAGTTGGGAAGTTTAGGAAGTTTGAGCCTCCTAGGTTCGCTGGTACTTCTGGAGAGGATGCGTATAAGTTCATCTTGGACATGTATGAGTTGTTGCATAGGATAGGTAATTTTGAGACCTACGGGGTCGATTATGTATCTTACCAGTTTTGTGGAGACGCGAAGACCTGGTGGAGGTATTTCATTGCTTGCAGACCTGAGGGTTCTCCTCCACTAACTTGGAAATAGTTTCATCGGAACTTTCTTGAGAAGTATGTGCCTCAAGCTTTGAGAGAGGCACGAAGGGAGGAGTTTCTCGATCTGCAGCAGAGGGCATTGTCTATGGATGCCCATGTTACTCGCTATTTACATTTGGCCCATTATTCAGCACCCCTGATTCCTACTGAGCCTGAAAAGATTCTATGCTTTGTTGGTGGGCTCATTGGTTCTCTTAGAATTCCTTGCCTTCAGCTTGAGGCCTTGGGGTCTTCCTTTCAGTCCATTGTTGAGTATGCTTCTTTAGTCGAGGCATCAGGGCACAGCAGTTTCAGGATGCCTAGTTATGTAAGATTCGTGATAAGGTGTTGAATAGTGAGGCCAAGGAGTTCATGCTTGATGATGAGGGGATCTTGAGGATCAAAGGATGTGTGTGAGTTCCTCGTGTAGGTGATATAATTCGCTTGATTTTAGAGGAGGCTCATAGTTCTAGGTATTCTAGTCATCCAGGTGCAACTAAAATGTATCATGACTTGAGACAGCACTACTGGTGTGGCAGGATGAAGAGAGATATTACATATTTCATTGCTCAGTGTTTGAATTGCCAGCAAGTCAAGTATGAGCACCAGAGACCTGGTCGGGTGCTTTAGAGGATGCCCATTCCCAAGTGGAAGTGGTAGAGTGTAATGACTCGTTTGCTCGTTATAGTTCTTTTGGTACTTTTGACCATTCCCCGAGCTTGTGTAGCTTACATTTGACCCGAAGGGACCAATAATACGTTTCCCGGGGTATTTGGATAGGATTGGGCTTTTTGGGAAAATTGGGCTTAAAGAGAAAAATAGTTGACTCAAAGTTGACCTTTAGGCAAATTGACCTTTTTCGAAATTCCATCAATTTCGAGAGGTCCAGATGGTCATTTAGAACTTGTGTACATATCTGGTTTGTTTCCCAATGCACTCAGGTGCATTTTGGGGCTTGGGTTAGGAAATTAGATGGAGGTATCGGAGGGGGGGTTGACTCTGTCAACTAGACCTCTGTTGGGAATTCTGAGGCCACGAGTGCGTTTGTAGTGTGTTTTTATGTGTGTCTGTGTATGTGGTATATGAGTAAATGGCCTCAGGTGATAGTCGGGATTTCGAGTTGAGATTGTGATTTTGGAAATTATTGTTCTGGTGCCCGCTATAGCAGCACCATTATAGCAGCAACGGCACTTGCTATAGCGGTGGGCTTACCGCCATAGCGGCCAACTGTAAATGTGGGCTGACTGTAGTGACAGACTGAGTGGTCTTCGAGGCGGGACAGTTGTTGCCGCAGAAGCAGTATCGGGGAGAGTATTTCATTAAATGAGTATTAAAAGCCCTAAGTCCCTCATTCTTTATTATTTTGACTTGGCAGTTTTTTAGAGCTTTTCAAGGTGATTCTTGGGAGAAACTCTTGGTGGTAAGTTCTTCTATTCTCTTTGCTATTCCAACTTCCTTAATCACCTTAGCATTCCATTATCATGATAGTTCTTTAAGGGTTGGTGATTAAGAGGGTTCCATGAGTTCTTCTTTCTAGGCTTCTAAACCTTGATTTATTGATTGAGTTAGCTTATTTAAGCCTGAAATTGATGACTAGAACCTATGATTGCATGATTCTTCCAAATTAGTGGCTAATTTACGGGATTAGGACTTAGGTTTTATACCCAAATTTAGGGATTTTTCCTAGAAGTCGAATTTGAGTAAATTGTTGGTTATTCTAGCTTATAATTGATGGGAATTGATCACTTAGAGCTTAATTTCATGTTGAGGCCTATAGATTCCTAATTTCCCCTTTCTAGTTCATAAACCTCATTCTATAGGTTGGGAATTTGGGTCTTGAATAGAAGTAGGGTTTGATTGATGTTCTTTTTTATTCTAATTTCATGATTCGAATATGCTTAGACTTTCATTATCTCGAGGCTCAAAGGAAAGGAAATACTAAGGTGTGATCGTTGGAGACTTTGTTGTTCGACCTTCCAGGTAGGTTATGGTTTACCCTATGATGAGACTTCGATTAGCGAAGCATATATTTAGATGATATTCTCGGAGAATGCATGTAAGCCTTTGGGTATGAAGTTGGGTTGGATATCGCCTTAGGTTGGGCCCTATTGTGTGATTTGGGGCTAGCCACCCCATTGTTTTATGACTTTTATTGTTCTATTATTGTTGGCTTGATGCCACGTGGAAATAGTAGATATTGGTGCCTAGTGATCTATCTTGATGATAATATTGTAGCACCTTTCTTGTTGTCATTTGAGATGAGGATAGTGATTCCATTATGGCATATTGTGTAGCCTTTTATGGATATTGTTGGTGTGTCCATGTGTAGTACTTTTGATATTGATTTGATTATTGACATTGAACTCATACTGCACGCATTCTCATCCTTCATGATATACTATTGATACACTGATGATATATAAGGAAACATTGTTATGATATGGGCTCAGTTGGATAAGAGTGATGTGAGGATCAATGTCCGATGTTTATCCTGGAATCGAGGTATGAGTGTTGGTAGCGATTGCCGAGGTTGTTGCCGGAATCGGGAGGGTACATGGGCTTCGCGGGCTCCCAATGGGTTGTGTTGCCGAGATGTGATGTTCCATCATCGGAGTACATGTGTACGGTGCATATGCATTGCATTCACACTTCTACATTATTGCATTTCATTGTATCATTTGGCTGCTAGTGATACTCCTGTGATTTATTGTGATACTTTTGTGATATACGGATTCAGATTGGATATACTGGGACTTGGCACATTTGGGTTTAGATGTTATAACATAGGTGATGATGTGTACTTGGTTAATGGCTTGTGATTGACTTATACCATGTTGATTTACCTGTTTATCTTACTTTATTGCCTTGATATATGTTAGCTAATCTTAGTCGTCCTATGATACCTACCAGTACTTGTTGTTTGTACTGACCTGCACTTGCTGCATTCTTTTATAAATGTAGAGTTCAAGGTGGGATCGACCTCTACTCCTCGTGGTTGATATTAGTTCGAGGGTTGCTGTTTAGAGTCTTATAGGGTGAGCACGAGGACGTCTGCCGCCTTGAAGATTATTCTTTTACTTATGTCTTACTTGATATTCTGAGACATATTGAGACTATTGATATATTATTATTACTTCCATACTTGTAGATTCTAATTAGATGCTCTTGTATGACCAGACCAGATGCTGGCTGGTTTTGATGTATTTTTGCATTATTTATCTATTTCAGACTTACGTATTTCTATCTCTTTTGCTCATTTACTTGTTTATTCATGCCTTTAAGATTGTTGGGATAAGGGTGCGCTTACCGACGTAGGGAAGGTAGGTGTCCACATAACTTAGTGAAATTGGGTTGCGACAGAGAGGATTGCCATGGATTTTGTTATTGGTCTTCCGAATACCCTGAGCAAGTTCGATTCAGTTTGGGTTATTGTTGATTGGTTGACTAAGTCTACTCATTTCATCCCAATTCATATTACTTATAATGTAGACAAGTTGGCTAGGATTTACATCCGAGAGATAGTGCGATTGCACAGGGTTCCTATTTCCATTATTTTTTATCGAGGTACTAAGTTTAGCTCCTATTTTTGGAAGACCTTGCAGGATAAGTTGGGTACTCTGTTAGATCTTAGTACCGCTTTTCATCCTCAGAGTGATGGTCAATCCGAGAGGATTATTGAGGTGCTTGAGGATACGTTGAGAGCTTGTGCTATTGATTTTAGTGGTCATTGGGAATAGTTCTTACCCTTGGCAGAGTTCGCATACAACAATAGCTACCATTCGAGTATTGATATGGCGTCGTTCGAGGCTTTATATGGTAGGAGGTGTCATTCTCTTATTGGGTGGTTTCATGCTTTTGAGGTTCGACCTTGGGGTACAGATTTGCTGAGGGGGTCTTTGGACAAGGTGAAGGTTATTGAAGAAAAATTCTAGCAGCTCAGAGTAGACAAAAGACGTATGCGGACCGGAAGGTTCGAGATTTAGAGTTTATGGAGGGTGAGCACGTTCTTCTAAAGATTTCACCCATGAATGGTGTTATGTGCTTTAGGAAGAGGGGCAAGTTGAGCTCTAGGTACATTGGTCCATTTGATATTCTTCGTCATGTTGATGTTGTTGCTTATGTGTTAGCTTTTCCACTAGGCCTATCGGGTGTTCATCCGGTATTCCATGTTTCTATGCTGAAGAGGTACCATTCAGACGGGTCTTATATCATTTGTTGGGATTCTGTGTTGCTTAATGACAATCTGTTATATGAGGAGGAGCCTACAGCGATCTTGGATTAGCAGGCGAGAAAGTTGAGGTCTAAGGAGATAGCTTCTGTTAAGGTACAATGGAAGCACTGTCCTGTTGAGGAGGCCACATGGGAGACCGAGTCAAATATGCATTCCAAATATCCTCAGTTGTTTGCTGACTCAGGTACTTTTCCTAGTTCCTTTCCTTATTGCTCGAGGACGAGCGATTGTTTAATTGGTATCTGATAAAACGATCCGCTTGGTCGTTATAGTGCTTTTGACCCATTTATCCCCGTCAACCTTTCCTCGAGCCCTATTAGTACGATTTTGACCCACAGGGATGACTTATGCGAAATAGAGCGATTGACTGATAGCTGGCTTTTGGATAAACAGACCTTTTTCGAAAATTCATCGATTTCGAAAGGTCTGGATGGACGAATATAGGTTGGTGGGATGTTCAGTTCAGTTCCCAGGGCACTCGGGAGCATTTTGGGATATTGGTTGGAAAGTTTGTCTTTGGCAATTGGGTGTTGACCCGGTCAAATAGACCTCCGTTGGGAACTCCGAGACCATGAATGAGTCTGTAGCGTGATGTTATGTATGTTTGCATACCTAGTTTACATCTAGGAGGTCTCAGGTGATTGTCGAGTTTTGGGAATGAGTTAGTGAAAAACCAACATTCTGCTGGTGTCTGACACCTCGCTGGGGCGAGACTTTGTGCGTTGCAGCGGACCCGTCTCGGTGAGGCCTGGTCCGCAGGCTCGAGTTGAGGTGATTCGTGGGGATCCGCTCCAGCGGACATGCTGTAGCGGATAGGGAGTTGAGGGACCGTCCCGCTATAGAGGTCCCATTACCGCTGCAGCGGGAAACACAAAACAGTATCCTACTTAATGCTAAGTAAAACCCTTCATTTCCTATTCCTACATTTATTACTCCTAAGTGTCTTTAAGGCGAATTGAAGAGGTTCTTGTGACGACCCAAATTCACTAAGTTGTGCGGGCACCTACCATTTCCCACCTGGGTAGGCAAACCCCCTTCCAAATTCATAAATACAACCACAATAAGTAACTAGAGTAGAATAAGTAGAAGTTTGAATCATAAATAATCATAAGTGCGGAATATAAATACAACCCCCAAGGAACTGGTCTGACTCGTACAAGAGCAACTAAGCAACGTCTAGAAAATACAAGTCTCAAATGTTAAACACATCTGTCTGAATTGAAGAAAATAAAGACAGGGATAGAGGGGTCTCCAGGCAGCAACTCGCCAAATGCTCACCCTAGATACTCGCAAGCCAAGTCTCGAAAACCAGTCTTGGGAGTGGAAGTGGAGCCTGTCTCAAAACTCTACACCCCGAAATGAGTGTATCAACGTAGCATCAGCACAAACAACACGTACTGAGTAGGCATCATAGGCCGATAACAGTTAGTTAACATATATAAAGGAAGAGACTGAAGAATAGACATGATCACAATCAAATATAAACACCACACAGTCCAAGAATAACAACTCAAGTATATAAGGATCAAATAACTGAATCGTAGCCTATGGTGAAGCACCTAACCACAAGTCAGCCAATTTTCCACGATTCCTTAGAAAAACCACAAACACCGTACAACCAACAATAGTAACCCGTAACCCCAAGTATTAGCCTAGGAAAAGTCTCTACTCCTCGAGTCTATCAATTCCCAAGTATGTAATAATCAGACACATGGCAAATCTTAAATCAGTAACCAACCAGGAACTCAATGTTCATGAGCATCGTACAATGCAATACCTAAGCACACCCAAAAATCAGATGTATAAATGAATGAAATATGAATGCAATGCAATGCAATGATACACACATGCTTCGGACGGAGAATCTCCATGCCTCGACAGTCATGACCCATGGGGGACCCGCGAAGTCCATGTACTTGCTGCGGCGCACAGCCCGATCCAAGTCAGTGTTGCGGAACATGCAACCCGGTCCAATATATGTGTATATATATATGTGTGTGTGTTGCAGCGTGCAACCCGATCCAAATATATGACTATGAATGCATACATGATATCAATGCTAACAAGAGTTTACCAATGGCAATCGTGCCATACATGGACACATATCCCCATAGCAAGATCAATAACAATTCATTCATCTTCGCAAGTCAATAACCAATAACTGAAAGATACAGGTTCACAACCATAATAAGTCACTAAGTATTTATATCAGAGTATCATGAAAGATGAGATTGAGTAAACTACAAAATATCAATGAATGATGACAACATATCAAATCAATCGCGCCACACATGGACACATCTCTCGATATCAATACAAGTCAAGTTCTTTCCTCTATCCAGGATAATACCAATAAATGAGGGATAGCCATATCTCAATCATTATAAGATGACTAAGCATCTAATCTAATATCACACACGTGGTAACAAGCTAATAAATCACCGCAAAGGCAACACACCAAAATCAAACAATAGTACCAACCTAAGAATCCATCCCAACTTTATACCCAAAGGCGTACATGATTTCTTCAATGATCACTAACTCTACATATGATTCTCTAATCGAAGTCTAACCAAAAGGTAAGCCATAACTTACCCAGGAACCGTCAACCCTACCCTTACCCTTTCTTTGCGCCTCCAAATACTCAAAGTCTAACTATATTCGAATTCTACATTAGAAATAAAAAAGAACAATACCCATATTGCTATACTTCTAATTTAGGTCTAGTTCTAACTATGAAAAATGGGAAAATGGATCCAAAAGGGTAAAATAGGCAATTCAAAAGTGGAATAGGCGATTCATTCTCTAGATAATCAAAATCCACTAATCAATTACTAGATTAACTAAAAATTAAGCTAAATTTGGAATTTAAATGAAACCCCCAATTTTGGGTATGAACCCTAACTTTCAATCCTTAAATTAATCACTAATAATGGAAGATTTAGGCCTATCAATAATGAATTCATCAAATTCTATGATTATACTAGTCAATTTCATCATCGATTTCCATTTAGGAAGTCTAGAACTCATCTCAAGAAATTATCATAAGAATCCATCTTCCCCTTTTGTTTCTAAAGATTTCTAGCATGGATTAAGGAATAAGGAAAGATAAAGGAATGGATTTAAGGTTAGGAGACTTACCCACAAGAGAAAGCAACCAAAAAATCTTCAAATCGCCTCAAGGGATGCTTAGAACCAAGAAATGGAGTGATAGGAAATGAAGGGTTTCAACTAAGCGTTAAATAAGATTCTGGTCCCTTCATCCGCAACAGCGAGGCTCGGCCTGCTACAGCGGCCAGCCTCTAACTCACACAGCCGCTATGGCGATTATTCATCGGCTATCGCGAGTCCGCCACAGCGGATGGCCGTCCACTATGGTGACTCACCACGTATTTCTCACATCCACCATGGCGGTCGGTCCCTCGCTATAGTAGGATCCTACCGCGAGTCTGGTGCCGCTACAGTGGACACCAGACACAAGAAAATTATAACGACCTGTTTAGTCATTATTGCGTTTCTATCCCTTTTGACCTTTTCTCGAGCTTGGTTAGCTCACTTTTGACCCGAGGGGGTCGTTAACACACTTCTCGAGATGTCTAGACTTGATTCGGGTGACTTTTTGTGAAATATGAGCTTTAAGCGACAGAGAGTTGACTCAAAGTTGACTTTTGGGTAAACGGACCTTTTTCAAAAATTTGTCAATTCCGAGAGGTCCGAATGGTTATTTAGAACTAGTGTGTATATCTGCTTCAAATCCCAATACATTCAGATGCATTTTGGAACTTGGGTTGGGAAACTGAAAATGAGGTATCGGGGGTTGACTCGGTCAACGAGACCTCCATTGGAAATTTCGAGACCACGGGTGCATTCGTAGTGTATTTTTATATAGATCTGTGTATGTGGTTTATGAGCAGGATGCCTTGGGAGTAGTTCGAGATTTCGATTGAAACTGAGAAAATTTAGTTGGATTCTGCTACCTGGTGTCCGAATTGGCGGCACCAGTGTCGTCCCAGCAGTACCGTTGTTGCAGCGGGGTGATCGCCAGGGCGGCCAAGTATGATTTGGCCCAGACCGTGCCAGCGGTGTGTTGGGCGCTGGTACGGTATCGCTGTTGCGGCCCCGTTACTGCCGGGGCGGTAACGGGCCTGTTATTTCATTAAGTGTGTATTAAATAAGCCCTTAGTCTATCATTTATTCCCATTTAGATATTTGAGCTCTTGGGGACTTTATTAGAAGATTATTGCAGAAAACTCTTGGTGGTAAGTCTTACTATCCTCTCTACTAATTCCTTGTTCCTAATCATCATAGATTCCTCTTCCCTTAGTAATTCCTTAGTAATGGAAGATAAAAGTGAAGTTAATGAATGTTCTATCTAGGCTTATTAATGGTGAAATTGATGGGGTTTATGCTAGAGTTTGATGAGTCTAAGGTTGTTAATCAATTATCTTCCATTATTAGTGTTGAATTCTTGAATCAAAGAGTTAGGTTTATACCCAAAATTGGGGGTTTTGCTTGGATTTCGAAATTGGATGAATCTTTGAGTTAATTTAGCAATTGGTTGATGGGTTTTGGTCATCTAGTGGTTAATTTGATATTTTACCCCCGAGTTTCCCATTTTTACCTTATAGGCCTCGTTTCCTCAAATTCTAGTGTTGGATTTGACCTAATTTGAATGATAGTAATATTAGTATTGTTCTTCATGATTTCTAATCTAGATTTCGAATATGCCTAGACTTCTTTGATATTGAGGCTCAGCAGAAGGGCAAGGCTATAGAGTGATTGTTAGCGTTGTTGTTCGGCCATCCAGGTAGGCTATGGCTTACCCTTAGTGAGACTTTGTGTAGTGAAGCATATATTTAGATGATATTGTCGGAGAAAGCATGTAAACCTTCGGCTATGAAGTTGGGTTGGATATTGTCTTAGGTTAGGCCTTGTTGCGTCATTGGGGCTAGCCATCTCGTTCTATTGTGACTGGATTGTTCTATTGTGGTAGCTTGATGCCACGTGTTGTGAGTAGATATTGGGATTTGTTGTTCCATATTGATTGTGATATTATAGTATCTTATGAGTTGAAATTGATACGAGGATAGAGTTCTATATGACTTGGGTAGTCTTTTACGATATTGTTAGCGTACCCACGTTGGTACTTATGACACTAATATCTTATTGGAGTACCCATGTTAGTATTTGTGACATTGATATATTGTTGGTGTACCCATTGTTGGTACTTGTGATATTAAGCTGATTCTTAATGTTGACATATGCATTACACTCATTCCTATTCGTCATGATATACTGTTGATACATTGTTGACACTTGATGAAACACTATGGTGAGTTGAGCTCAGTTTGCATGAGAGTGATATGAGTAGTCCGATGTCTGATGGTTGTTCTGGGGTCGTGGATTGTGTGCAAGTGATGTGAGTTGTCTGATGTCTGATGGTTGTTCCGAAATCGTGGATTGTGTGAAAGAAAGATGAAAGTCTGTGTTCCGAGGTCATGTACCGGAATGGAATGAGTGTGATAAGAGATCTCATTGTTGTCATCTGTCTATATATATTTAAGGCACATTTGACAGGGCGGTGACGATATGGCCTATGCTGTTTTGAAATAATTGAGAGGTTTTATACTAATTGCGAGACCATTCAATTTTGTGTGATACGAGATGGTCGGTAGGGTGGAAAGGTCATCTCTATGCTGTGTGATATGGAGCGACATAGTACATGGACTTCGCGGGTCCCCCAGGGTGGTGCTGGTGAGAACCTCCCATAGGCAAAGATCCGGGGTCTCGTCTGTCTGTTGTTTAAAGATCCGGGACGAGTGGCACTTAGACTTCATGATTCATCTTGGGTTGTGCTACCGAGACATGGATATTTCCGTCTGGAGGTCATGTGTACACAGCATTTGCATGGCATTGCATTGCTTTCACACATTATTGCATTGCATTGCATTGTATCATGGCTTATATTGAGATGATTTGGTATTTTACTTGTGATATTGGTTTCGGATTTGATATATCGAGACTTGGCATATTTGGGATTAGATGCTTTACTTAGGCGATGACGTGTAAATTGCTTAGATTATGTTTGACTTACTTGTTGATTTATTTGCGTATCCTACTTTATTGAGTGAATTATGTTAGCTATGCTTAGTCGGTCGATGATACCTACCAGTACTATAGTTTTGTACTGACTTGCACTTGTTGCATTCCTTTGTGAATGTAGAGTTTCAGGTTGGGTCTGCTTCCATCTCCCGCGGCTGATAGTCATCATCAGCATGGCATCGAGTTTCTAGGGTGAGCACGAGTCATTCGCTGCGTTGAAGACTCCTCTTATTATTATGTCTTACTTTCAACTCTGAGACATAGACAGATTGATGTATTATTGATATTCCAGACTAGTAGATTTTAGTTAGATGCTCTTGTATGACCAGACCAGATACTGGGGAGGATTTTATTTACTTTCGTATTTTTGTATTTATATTATAATTGTGAGAAATCCGTTATTTTACTTCTTCCGCTACTTTCTATTATTGTAAATGTTAAGTTAAGGGTTCGCCTACCGAGGTGGGAAAGGTGCGTGACTGCACAAATTAGCGAAATTGGGTAGTGACAAGTTGGTATCATAGCCCTAGGTTACCCAGTCTATAATACAAGAGCATTTCTAGTAGAGCCTTGGAGATCGGTACGATGAGCTCCATACTTACCTGCGAGAGGCTATAAGACATTTAGAAAACTTCAAAATCTTTCATTCTCTCGTGCGACTTTATTCAAATTGGTATCTAGTCGATTCCAATTGGTATCTAAACTCTCTTATCTTAATCACCCATTGAGGGTGGGCATTCATTCTTAAATTCTTATGCGAATGGTTGATCTGTGATGTATGGCGGCTTGGTACAAGATGTGTTATCCTAATTCGGATGAGTGATTTAGTTCAATCACTAATTATGGCCCGAGGTTTCAATTGGGTGGAGACGCGATTAGACTCCATTGCTGTGTGGAGTCGCGATTAGAATCATTTATTGTGAGAGTTCGTGATAATTGGGAAGATAGTTATGAGGGTTACGGTGCCTCCATGTTTCAGCGTTGGGTTACTCGGAAGTGAAAAAGTGCAATTATGTCTTAACAATAGTGGGTTGCTCGATGATATGATCGGTTTGACTTCAGCTTCTTTGGGGCTTTATGATGGTGTGCGTGACACTGTTGAACCAATGGTGGGTCGACAATTCAGCAATGGTAGAGTATTAGACTTCGATATGTGAGAACAAGTGTAAGTTCGGTGATGACATCGAATGTGGACAATGTATTGTGAATCGCGTGTAATAAAGAAAGGAAGTTGAAAATAAGGATATGAAGGAAGGCTTTGGTGGAAAGCACGTAGCAAGTGAGACTTCATAGAATATCTTGGACGTGAATACCTTCGAGAGATTGGGAAGGAAAAAATTGGTATCTGGCATGGTTGTCAGGATAAGGTTGCCACTGGTGCTAAATGTTATTCTTGATATGAGTTAGTTGATGTTAAATGACTACTCTGTTGGTAAGTGAATGCTATGGTCTCATCGTCGGTCGGTAAATTTGACTAGGTTGTAGGCTTATGAGAAGCTAGTGATTGACGAATACAAATGACTTCAATTATGGGCGTATGCGATGAGTTGATGACTTGGTAAGTTACTGGTTGCCACACTTAGATTTGAGGAGAAGTATGGATGTTGTTTGTGGTTCATTCGGCTCAGAGGAATGATCGGTTTAGTAATAGAGTGATTTGAAATGAAATACGAAAATTGAGGATTACAATGAGGCATCTTGCTATCGGGTTCAGGAGATTGAGGTTCGTAAGACTTGATGTGAGGTAACATGAGTACGTGCGTTGTGTTAGACTGTGAGCTTAAGGGCAGCAAGAAAATCGTGGAAACAAGAGTTATGATGTGAGAGCTTGGCTGCGAATGTACAGTGCAGAGTGGGCTTGAGAGTTGATAGGTGAGTTGGTATGTTCGGTTATGTCATAGACTAATAGAGATCAGTGGTGGACTAAGATTGGGAACCTTGTTTTCGTTGTGTAAAATTATCTAGATCCCGCTACTAGCGATGTTAGAAGAGGGATTGGCATACGAGTGGTTAGAGGTGTTCAGGTTGGATGACTGAGGTAAGAGGTGATTCTTCAAGGACTAGTAACGTTAAGGGATTAATGAGCATGGATACTTGAAATGGTAGATCGATGATGGGTTAACTGAGTTAAGTTTGGTATGCATTTTGGAAAATTGAGTAAGGAAATTCGGGCAAGGACGATTCAGTGGGATACATAAGGCTATCAGTGATAATGTTGTGTGATACACCGGATTTAAAGAGCGTTCAGTTCAGAGTGGTAAGCGTTAAGGAAACGCTAATGTGCAGTGTGTGTGGTACGATCCTCTCTCCAGGATTAATTCAGCTAGTTTGCATGATTTATGATTATGTGGTATTCGATAAAGTGGATTCGAGCATTGATTACGGTATCGATGATCGTGAAGTGATTAGAAAATTGGGAATTGACGAGTCCAGAAACGGTATAGTTGATTGTAAATCAATAAGAAAAAGGTACATCTTGGGGATTTCTTGGGTCAGTATGGATTGTAGTGTCATTGTCTTGCATATTCCAGTTGAGATGTGATTGTTGCGTGAGCTTAAGAAGAAAATCTATAGGAATGGACTATGTGATATGACAGAGTTCCGTGAGGTTCGTGATCAGCGACTAGTGAAAAGCAAAGTTCGGTGAACCGACATGTTGAGGTTTATAAGAAGTGGCTTGGTAGTACACCGTCGGATAAGTTTCGTGACATTCTACAGTGGATGAGTTAGCATGCCTTAAGAGAGAAGATTGTGGAATCCCTATCATGTGAGGACTAGAGTTATATTATCGAGGTAATATTATGAGAGGTTCGATGGTTATATAATTACTATATGAGGCTTCAGGTTTCGCGTCGAAAGGTTCGGGGTTGTATCAGAATTTCGTATCGGGTAAAGGTTGAGAAATACGAAGATTGAAATCGTAAGGTATAGCTCTTCGATACTAAGTTGATAACTTGGATAGGTTTCAACTTGTGGAATTGAAAGCGATAGACAGGAATTGTTATGCGTGGTATGGTTGTGATTGGTTTCGAAATTCAGAGTTGGTCCTAATGACTATTGGTAATATTCGAGAGTTGTGCATTCATTTAGGATCAGCACGGTTCGAGTTAAGCGTAATGGTCTATGGTTACATTTCAAGGAAGATATTTAAAGATTCGATGCGTTTTGGCTCTGATTCAGGGTGTGACAGGTTTAATGAGCCTTGTACATATTTGAGGAGGAACTATTGTGTGAGAGGACTTATAGTGATCAGTTGTTTGCTCGACGAGATAATCAGTGGTGTGATTCCTACATTGTGATTTGGAAGTTTCGGAACTGGCCAAGTTGGCTGCCCGTAAGACCCGTTTTGATGGAATTGCGTAGAGATCGCAGATGAATCAAGGATTTTTTCTGACAAGAGTAAGTCATGGGTTCAGAATTTTGGTATGTGTGTTCTTATGTTTCTCAGGAATCGCGGTACGAGAAACGACTCTAGTAAGTGCGGAGGAAAGGTTAGCAAAATCAGAGTATTTCATCGGTTCAGAATGGGTTATGGTTGTGACCATGTTTTAGAGGATTGTGTTGGTTTTGGAAGTGTTTGTGGGGCCTATTGGTCGCCTTTAGGGTTGCGATTTTACTCAATCGCAGAATTCGAGTAAAGCGATACGTTTATTCGAGGATCAGTTACAAGGGAAAACCGAATATGGAGATATGAGGATTGAAGCTTGAACTAAGTTTAGAGAGTTGTGACTAATAAGCGAGACGAGGTGTAGTGGCCTGTTTGAGATTATTCGTTGTGTTGATCTTATTTTATGAGTTAGTTTTCACCAGATCTGTCGAATTTTTATCCGGTTTTGCATGTTTCCGTGTTGGAAAAATACCGTTCTGGTGGTTACTATGTCACGACCCATGACGGTGAGCCGTGACGAGTGCCCGATCCCTACTGACCAAACACCCCTGTACTCGTACCTAGATAATACTAAACAGTAAAAGCCCATATATAACTCAGACTGAACTTATACTGACTCGTGAAAGGATGACATCATGAACTCTGTACAATCTATATATATATATATATATATATATATATATATATATATATATACATGTATATATGCTGAAAGAACAAAGCAAGCCAACTAGGCTGCTACATATGCTGGACACAAAGGAACCGGAGCCAACAAGGCTATATCATCTGTCAAATTCACACAACTATCTATAGACCTCTACTGGAGTATAAAGTTGTAGAAAGGACGGGACATGACCCTGTCATACCCATGTGCATGTTCATCTCAACAAAATGGCATACCAAAAAAAACTACAGCTCTGGATCAAGTAGAGGGCTCTGACCACCGCTGGATAAATGTCCTACTGAGCTGGACCATCTGTTTGTCTACCTGAACCTGCAAGCATAAATGCAGCACTCCCCCCACCCCCCACCCCCAAGAAATAGGGGAGGCCTTACAGACAATGTACTGAGTATGTAAGGCATAAAAGTAACATATACATAAGAATCATGAAAGGAATCTGAAACTCATAAGCCAGCTGACTGTCTGAATGGTTCTGTATAACTGAAAGTGTCTCTGAGGGCATATGATATGCATGCTCTCTTTAAAAAATCATATGCATCTATATATAAAGTAGACTGCCCAACCATATAGGTAGGGTGTTATCATTAAAAGAATAGTATACTGCCCGGCCATATAGGCACGGTGTTATCCTCATATCCTGCATCTGGGCATCCCGCATCCGTGATGATATCATAAGCTGACCACTACAGTGGTGTGTCTGCCTGGCCACATAGGCGCGGTGTTATATTGCCCGGCCATGTAGGCACGGTGTTATACTGCCCGGCCATGTAGGCACGGTGTACGAAAATAACTGCACATATATATACTTCTGGAAAGGTTATATGAAAGGTATATGTTACACCCCGGAAAAATTTCACGTTACCAAAACTATAGACGGCTTAGTATGGGTCAAAGGGAGAGTAAAGTTACGCCAGGGTTAAGGAGGTTAAGCTTCCGAGGTTTTGAAAGAAAGTTAGGCAAGGTCTGATACGAAAATTTTGGTATAAATGGAAGAAATGATATGTTCTAGTATATTAAGAGTTTTGAAGTAAAACAAAAGTTTAAAGTAAAGTTCGGAAAGTCTAGTTTCCAACGGAACAAGCGGCTCCTCAATCGGACCTCAGGGTAAGGAAATATGGACATTACAAGTTGGATGGGCAAGCCAAAAAAAAAAAATGGTCTGCGCGAACGCGCCAGCGAGTGGCGCGAACGCGCAAAAGGCCAAAGGGCCGATACAGCGCGAACGCGTCCCCACGTGGCGCGAACGCGCTGAACAAAAACTCGAGAATCAAGTTCGTAATGAAGGTTTTGTTACAGGGAGGTAATAATAACATATATATGACATTTGGAGATCATATGGTGTGAATTAGTTCATAGGTTATTTGACGAAAAGCCCTTGCCGCTGCGAGCTAAGTGGGACCCACATGCTGGAGTCTTATAAAAGACGTGTGAAGAGATATATGAATAGTATATGGAAAGTTGAGCAAGTCCTAAGAAGGACCCTTAAGCCAAAAATGGGCATAAGCCCTCCAAAAGGACGATTTAAGGAAACATTTTTGGATGATTTGACTTCCAGGGGCAAACACGGCATTATAATTTTGGAATTTGGAAACTGCCCAGAAATAAACGTTGTAGATAATTTAAATAGCTTTCCAACCATAGGTCGTGGTCCCTCACACGATATCGGGATGAGGAGTTATGACCATTTTACTGAACGAACGTCCAGTCAGGAAATTTAACTCTGCGCGAACGCGCCCAAAGGGTGCGCGAACGCGCAGAAGCATTTTATGTCGGTTCTGGGCCGAATCCAGAACCTTATAAAAAGGGGTAAACCCCCATTCTTTCCAGCAAATATACTCAAAAACCTCCCAAAATTTCTGGAAAATTCCCCAACATTTCCATACCAACTTTTTAGCCCAAACCAGGTATAATTTCCCAATTCCAGTCCGGATAGCGTATAGTTTTCGCTGCAAAATCGTATGGCGGTGCATTGTGGCATAAAACTAAGGTGAAAAAGGGAAGATACAACAATATTAAAGGGAGAAAGGTATGAATCTCTTTCTACTTGTATTAATATGGGATTATTTAAGAAGAAAGCACGATTAAATGATTGTATACTGAGTTAATTAGTTGTAAAAGTTGGAAAACAGCGTGTGGGCTGTTTTATGAGATATTTTGGAATTGGAAACATTATAATTGCTGTTGGAATTGTTGTTGTTGTTGTTGGTTGCTGGATTGAGAATTTGGGCTAGGCATATAAACAGGGGAGATGCTGCCCGATTTTCGGCAGAATATAAAATAGTATAATTTGAATTATGGCACAAGTGTACGATGAAAAGGATAACATTAGTGTGAATTATTTTAAATGTAGACTTACAAGCTCGGACACATAAGCGTAGCTAATAGGACGTGGAACAGGTATGTTAAGGCTAGTCCTTCTTTCATTTTGGCATGATCCTTGTTGTTATTCATTCCATAAGTACTCCATATGATTCCATTCTTAGACGAGTAAGGTCTAAATGTTTCTTGTGATGGTTTATTGATATTGTACTCCTATTATGTTTCGAAGGGAACACCCATAAGATGCCAGTTGAGATGTGTATAAGATTTTACTAATGATTTCGATGAAATTAGTTTTATACTAAAGAAACATAAAGTTAGATTTTCAAAACCACTCCGAAGGGGGTGCGAGATTTTACTATTTAGCTTTTCAAAACCACTCCGAAGGGGGTGCGAGGTTTTACTACTTCATTTCATTTACGACTTATGTTTACTTTCTATACCATCATTATTATTATGCTGGAAGCGGCATGCCCGAAGGGGCCATCATTATTATTATGCCGGAAGCGGCATGCCCGAAGGGGCCATCATTATTATTATGCCGGAAGCGGCATGCCTGAAGGGGCCATTATTATTATTAAGCCGAAAGCGGCTGCCCGAAGGGGCCATCATTATTATGCCGGAAGCGGCCGTCCGAAGGGACTATTGTGATACTGTATTTATATTGTGTATTCTAGAATTTGCGTGTGCTGTATTTATATTGTGCATGCTAGAATTTGGGTAAAGGCCACAGGATTTGGTTCAGAATGCTGTTTCAGGTTACTCTTTTATCTTATGACATGTTCTATGTTCCATACAGTTATTATTCATGCCTTACATACTCAGTACATTGCTCGTACTGACCCCTCTTCATCGGGGCTGCGTTTCATGCCGCGCAGGTACACCCAGATGAGCTGAAGCTAGCATAGAAGATGTTCCAGCGGAGTTGGTAGGCTCAACTTGTTCTGGAGTGCTGCCGAGTCAGAGTATATGTGCTATGACGTTTTGTTCAAAGTTAGAGACTTTGCAGACAGAGTCGTGGGTTTCGGGAGTCAGTTTGTATTATGATACAAGTTTTACACAGTTACAGATTTTATTTGATTTGAAAGCAACAAAAAGAATATTTCAGTAACTTTTATTATGTGTACTTGATTTAGGGGTTCAAAGGGTTATATATGTAATAAGAGTCAGCGGGTTCGCTCGGCTCCGAATATGGGGCCGGGTGCCTATCACACCGTAGTAAAGTCGGGGTGTGACAAAGTGGTATCAGAGCAGGTCGGTCTAAGGGGTTGTCTGCAAAGTCGTGTCCAGTAGAGTCCTGTTTATGGGTGTGAAGCCGGCCACATTTATAAGCAGGAGGCTGCGGGGCATCTAGGGATTGTTGACCTTCTTTTTGTCTTAAGATCGTGCGATAGAGCCAAGTCATAGGAAAATGAAAATTCCTTACATACGACGGAAGAAAGTGAATGGCGATATGGAGAGCCACAGGGGTAAGTATTGACATTTGTTCTGGAACTGGAAGCTCTGGATAGCTAGAACGTGTTATATAGCCGTATGTTCTATGAGGTCTTGTCTATATCTGCTGCATACATATTGTAAATAATAAGAATGGTAAAGGAGATTCTGTCAGAATTGCTGGGTATGCTTAACAGGAAAAAAACGTGGAAAGGAAACATCGTAAACAGACAATAAGTGAGATGTGCCACGGATTTGGACATGGCATGAAGAAAAATTGTGAGAAAGACGATTAGTAGTCCGAACTGGCTGATAATCGGATATGCATAAGTAACGACGACGAAAGTATAATTGTTACCATCAGGAATCTGGGAATCCAGGACGAAAGATAATTACGCACGTAAGTGAAAGGTGAACATTGGGAATCAAAAAGGGTAAAATAGTAATTGTAAAAGAAAGGACGTGTTATAAAAATGTCCCGGAGCCTGTAAGACTTCAGTTTGCTTCAGAACATATAATAAAGGTCATGTGAGGAAGCGGACGCGAAAATATCGATACTAAGGCACCGAATTCCAGTGAAGTTTCGAGGTTAAGCGTGCTCAGGTGGGAGCAATTTCAAGATGGGTGACCCCCTGGGAAGTATGCAAGAATTCTATAAATTGAGACATGAAAGGCAGATGAGAAGCTAGGGTAACCTAAGGGAAAATAGAGTATATGGGATGGTTGGAGACCATAAGAAGTCGCGTAAGACGAAGCAGACTAGATTGGCGAAGAGACAGAAAGTGCATTACAGCTCGGGAACTAGGATAGGCTTGAATAGCGTTTGGAAGTATTTTGTGGACTAGTTGATAGTAATTATATATATATATTTCATATGTGATTGTATCAGTGGACATGTGAGTCTCAGTAACCGGCGCTACGGTAAAGAAGACATTAATCAAGTAAGAATATCATCAATGACAAGTAAAGATATGATTATGATTGTCGTTGAAATCAATGCTGAGTACAACACAAGAATAAAAGATTATGATGTACAAGGAATTCAAGATTGGAGGTCAGGTAATGGATTTGCGAATAAAATAAGTAAGACCCTAAAAGGGGGTAAGCAAGTAAGGAAAGCGTAAGTGAAGAGATTGAAGTGACGAATTCCAAGGTGTGACAAGTATAAGCCCTAAAACAAAAGTGGAATTTATACGGAAATAATACAGTCGTTATCGTTATACATTTTATTAGGGACATTAAGGGAACCGATGAAAGGAACGTGTTAAGCTTAACATTTAAAGTAAGGGTTGAAGATCGAAGTGTGGATTTGTCTTGAGGGCACCGTAAGGTAAGACTCATCAGAAGAAAGCAAGTGAATAGAGCACAAAGATTCTAAACGCACTCAGATATGACAAATAGATGTAGTTCGAAGCGAGAATTTTTGTAGAAACGAGTTCAATAAGATCCAGGGGTTAGTCAGCAAAGAAGTAGAGTGATTGAAGGGTATCTTTTAAGATCAAAAAAAAAAATTGTGAGAAATAAAAGAATTGAGCGATATTCCAATGGATGGGGCAAATATTAACAAGATATCAGAGTAACAAACATACTTGTTATGGTATGACCTCATTAAAGGAAGAATGATCCGATAACGGGATGTACCCGAGAATAGGATTATGGACAGACTACAAGACTAGTATGAACATTCGAGGACGAATGTTCCTAAGGGGGCAAGGATGTTACACCCCGGAAAAATTTCACGTTACCAAAACTATAGACGGCTTAGTTTGGGTCAAAGGGAGAGTAAAGTGACGCCAGGGTTAACGAGGTTAAGCTTCCGAGGCTTTGAAAGAAAGTTAGGCAAGGTCTGATACGAAAATTTTGGTATAAATGGAAGAAATGATATGTTCTAGTATATTAAGAGTTTTGAAGTAAAACAAAAGTTTAAAGTGAAGTTCGGAAAGTCTAGTTTCCAACGGAACAAGCGGCTCCTCAATCGGACCTCATGGTAAGGAAATATGGACATTACAAGTTGGATGGGCAAGCCAAAAAAAAAATGGTCTGCGCGAACGCGCAGAAGGCCAAAGGGCCGATACAGCGCGAACGCGCTGAACAAAAACGCGAGAATCAAGTTCGGAATGAAGGTTGTGTTACAGAAAGGTAATAATAACATATATATGACATTTGGAGATCATATGGTGTGAATTAGTTCATAGGTTATTTGACGAAAAGCCCTTGCCGCTGCGAGCTAAGTGGGACCCACATGCTGGAGTCTTATAAAAGACGTGTGAAAAGATATATGAATAGTATATGGAAAGTTGAGCAAGTCCTAAGAAGGACCCTTAAGCCAAAAATGGGCATAAGCCCTCCAAAAGGACGATTTAAGGAAACATTTTTGGATGATTTGACTTCCACGGGAAAAGACGGCATTATAATTTTGGAATTTGGAAAATGCCCAGAAATAAAAGTTGTAGATAATTGAAATATCTTTCCAACCATAGGTCGTGGTCACTCACACGATATCGGGATGAGGAGTTATGACCTTTTTACTGAATGAACGTCCAGTCAGGAAATTTAACTCTGCGCGAACGCGCAGAAGCATTTTATGTCGGTTCTGGGCCGAATCCAGAACCTTATAAAAAGGGGTAAACCCCCATTTTTTCCAGAAAATATACTCAAAAACGTCCCAAAATTTCTGGAAAATTCCCCAACATTTCCATACCCACTTTTTAGCCCAAACCAGGTATAATTTCCCAATTCCAGTCCGGATAAGCCTATAGTTTTCGCTGCAAAATCGTATGGCGGTGCATTGTGGCATAAAACTAAGGTGAAAAAGGGAAGATACAACAATATTAAAGGGAGAAAGGTATGAATCTCTTTCTACTTGTATTAATATGGGATTATTTACGAAGAAAGCACGATTAAATGATTGTATACTGAGTTAATTAGTTGTAAAAGTTGGAAAACAGCGTGTGGGCTGTTTTATGAGATATTTTGGAATTGGAAACATTATAATTGATGTTGGAATTGTTGTTGTTGTTGGTTGCTGGATTGAGAATTTGGGCTAGGCATATAAACAGGGGAGATGCTGCCCGATTTTCGGCAGAATATAAAATAGTATAATTTGAATTATGGCACAAGTGTATGATGAAAAGGATAACATTAGTGTGAATTATCTTAAATGTAGACTTACAAGCTCGGACACATAAGCGTAGCTAATAGGGCGTGGAACAGGTATGTTAAGGCTATTCCTTCTTTCATTTTGGCATGATCCTTGTTGTTACTCATTCCATAAGTACTCCATATGATTCCATTCTTAGACGAGTAAGGTCTAAATGTTTCTTGTGATGGTTTATTGATATTGTACTCCTATTATGTTTCGAAGGGAACACCCATAAGATGCCAGTTGAGATGTGTATAAGATTTTACTAATGATTTCGATGAAATTAGTTTTATACTAAAGGAAACATAAAGTTAGATTTTCAAAACCACTCCGAAGGGGGTGCGAGATTTTACTATTTAGCTTTTCAAAACCACTCTGAAGGGGGTGCGAGGTTTTACTACTTCATTTCATTTACGACTTATGTTTACTCTCTATACCATCATTATTATTATACCGGAAGCGGCATGCCCGAAGGGGCCATCATTATTATTATGCCGGAAGCGGCATGCCCGAAGGGGCCATCATTATTATTATGCCGGAAGCGGCATGCCTGAAGGGGCCATTATTATTATTAAGCCGGAAGCGGCTGCCCGAAGGGGCCATCATTATTATGCCGGAAGCGGCCGTCCGAAGGGACTATTGTGATACTGTATTTATATTGTGTATTCTAGAATTTGCGTGTGCTGTATTTATATTGTGCATGCTAGAATTTGGGTAAAGGCCACAGGATTTGGTTCAGAATGCTATTTCAGGTTACTCTTTTATCTTATGACATGTTCTATGTTCCATACAGTTATTATTCATGCCTTACATACTCAGTACATTGCTCGTACTGACCCCTCTTCATCGGGGCTGCGTTTCATGCCGCGCAGGTACACCCAGATGAGCTGAAGCTAGCATAGAAGATGTTCCAGCGGAGTTGGTAGGCTCCACTTGTTCTGGAGTGCTGCCGAGTCAGAGTATATGTGCTATGACGTTTTGTTCAAAGTTAGAGACTTTGCAGACAGAGTCGTGGGTTTCGGGAGTCAGTTTGTATTATGATACAAGTTTTACACAGTTACAGATTTTATTTGATTTGAAAGCAACAAAAAGAATATTTCAGTAAATTTTATTATGTGTACTTGATTTAGGGGTTCAAAGGGTTATATATGTAATAAGAGTCAGCGGGTTCGCTCGGCTCCGAATATGGGGTCGGGTGCCCATCACACCCTAGTAAAGTCGGGGTGTGACAGTATACTTCTGGACTACTCTGGATAACGTAAGATCCCTGGATGCCATAGACGTAAAACATAAGGAATCAAGAATACAATGAATCCTGTACCATCTAAGAGTAGAGTCTTTGGAACTCGCTCGCTTACTGTGTTCGTTTAGATAATAAGGATCATGCCAAAAATAAAAGAAGGAACAACCTCAACATACCTTTTGGTCTCTTACTACTTAACGTTTATTCTCCCGAGCTCGTAAATCTACATTCAAGAGAAATCATACTACTGTTAGCCTTATCGTCATATGTCTATCTTAAGTCTTCAAATTAAAATCCTTTAGAATCTACCAAAATTCGGGCTGCATCTCCCCTATTTATATCCCTATCCCGAAATCACAATACCAACAACCAACACAACAACAACACTAACGCCAATAACATCATCATCAATACCAAAATATTCCATTAAATATCCCACACGATGTTTATCCAATTTCTCAACCAACAAATTGATTATACAATCATTTAATAGCTCTACCTCCGTAAATAAACCTAAATCAATATCAATAAGGGAAGATTCATACCTTACTCCCGCTAGAACCGCAATATCTTCACTTTTCACCTTGAATCCAAGCCAAGATTCACCGCAATACGGTACTATAATCACAACTATACGCTATCTGGACCTAAATCCCGAGATTATACTTGATTCGCGTTACAATTTGACGAATGGAAGTTGGGGGAGAGTTCCAGAATGTTTGAGAGGAGTTTAGGGGTGTATGGATGGAAAATGAGGGGGTAAACCCCTTTTTATAACATTCTAGAGTCGGCTTGTACTGACCTAGAATTTACTCAGCACGTTCGCGCCACCTTGGGGCACGTTTGCGCTGAGTTAGTCCTTGGTCCTCTGCCCGTTGCGCCACCTCCAAGTGCGTTCGTGTAGAGTTAATTTTTGCCCTGGCAGTCTATCTTAAATTTCCCATAACATTTGATTCCGGTGTCGGATTAACGCGCGATTTGTTGTGTTGGAAACTAGACTTCCTGAGCTTTAATTTAGGCTTTACCTCAAAACTCTCCATATGCTAAAAGATATTATTTCCCCAATTTAGACCAAAAGCATCGTACGAAATCTTACCCAACTTTTCTCCATAGTTCCGAAAAATCAATCTCCTTGATTCACTTGTTCTCCAACCCTTCCATGACCTATTACATAAGCTTAAACCCTCACAATCATAAGATAAGCACATATAATCTCGTATATCTTCGAAAATAACTCCAGTGTCCACAATTGAATGACTAATACCTAGCGAATCTCAACGTACAAAACTATGAGGTGTAACATTCTATCCCCCTAGAAATTCGTCCTCGAATATTAAAACTCTTAGGAATTCTACGAAAATTTTGCCAGAATTTCCCCTGTAAATATACCAATCCAGCTTGAACATTGCAATCCAAAATAATGCCACACAATGGCCTTACGCAGCTAACGATAGTAACTAGTAGCTTATTACAAACCTAATGGCGGGAATGTCTTAATCAACTTTGCTGCCCTCATAAGCTACTCTTAAGCATCGGGGTATTACTTTTCCATTTAGGTACAGGTTGGAACTCATGATCAATTCTAAGGTAGTATGATATTTTTCGGTATCTCTAAGTCCACTAAGGTACTAGGCTTCTTCCTGCAATCTTTATATACCTTCCCAACTTACTACGAAGTTATCCGTGAGAGAAACTACCTCTAAGGGTTCATATATTAACTCGGGTTTCCTACAAGGCTTATAGTCGATAAAAAGGTGCATCGTAAGTTAATTTAGCATCTAATCCCACCAATACAAAAGTCAACAATGCCTAAATGATAAATGTACCTGTGGCTACATCAAGTGACAACTCGCGATCCTGTCTACTAGCTAATGCATAAGCTAGTGCATAAATACGGTTCTGCGGACCGCTCGAACACGATGCTCCACTCCTTCCTCTACCACATCCTATTGGTATTTGAGAACCTTGCCCTGGAGGGCGTATAGATGAATAAAAACCAGCTACGGACCCTATAGGATAAACAATATCTACACCACCTCTCGACGGACACTCCTTCATCACATGACCTGGCCGACCACAGGCATAACAAGTATCCGCACCAAACGACACGGTCCAGAGTGCAACCAACCACACTGGGTACACTATGGCAAAGGTGGCCTCACCTAGCTTAACTCTGATCTTTACTGAGAACCTGAAGCTCTAAAACTCTAAGTCACTCTGAAATAAGAAGACCAATCAAACCTAGGGCCTGAAAACCGTAGAGGTGCACTCCCTGCTGAATGGAATGGATACCAGGAATGTTGTTGTCTCTGTCCTCCCCTGATTCACCAACCATATCTAAATACTTAGCCCTTTTACCATGGCCTTGGTCATGCTCACACTCTTCACTCCGCTGACGCTTATGGTCCTCCAGATTTTGCGCATATATCTGTATGCGAGAAATATGCATGCTCGGTTGTAATGCAGCGGTCGTACATTCATCAATCAGATGTGGCCCTAGACTAACCACGAAACAGTAAACTCATCTCAGCCACCATAGCTGGGGCGTATCTCGCCAAAGAATCACTTCTGTAAACTCATTCTGCCCTGCTCAATACGCAAGAACCTATATGCTCGGGCCTGTCGAACTTCTGGTGGTAAGTACTGGCGAATAAAAGCATCTGAAAACTCTTGCCAAATGGCTGGAGGGGCATTCTCTGCCCTAGACAGATCCCATGTCTGATACCACTGGACTGCAACATCACGGAGCCTGTAAGAAGCTAACTTCACTGACTAAACCTCATCAGCGTACATAACCCTCAAAGTCCTCTGCGTACCATCAATGAAATCCTGGGGGTCTATATTCTGCTTCAGCACGGAGAACTCTGGTGGATCTAAACCAAGAAAAGTCTTAACCCTCGAACAACCGGCTCGGTCTACCTGGTCAACACAAACTCTTTGTCGCTGAGCTTGAGCGGCTACCAATCTGGTCAATAACTAAATAGCATCCTGCACATCCTGACCCGGTACATCTGGCTGAGGAACTGGGGGCACTGGGGCAGGTGTTGGAGGTGGTGTATGTGAAGTCTGTCATGAACTCTCACTTTGAGACTCATCCCGAACCCTAGTAGCCCGCTGAGTACGGCTAGTAGCCTCACCAGTTGCGCTCTTACCCTTCTGGGTGGCTGTAGCTTTCTTTGGAGGCATTGCTAAAATTAGAACAAATTATTAGAAAACGAACTCTTAACACAAGGCGCTATCGCACGATCTAAGAGAGAAAGAATGACAACATCCTAAATGTCCTGCAGCCTCCTGTTTATAAGTGTGGTGCACAATACACCTATAAATAAGACTCCACTACACACGGTCTGTAGACAACCCTAGGACGAAACTCCTCTGATACCACTTCTATCACGACCCCCGCCGGTGAGCTGTGACGAGTGCCTGATCCCTAATGACCAAACACCCCTGTACTCATACCTGGATAATACTGAATAGTAAGGGCCCATAAATAACTCAGATTGAACTTATACTGACTCGTGAAAGGATGACATCATGAACTCTGTACAATCTCTCTCTCTCTCTTTCTCTCTCTCTCTCTCTCTCTCTCTCTCTATATATATATATATATATATATATATATATATATGCTGAAAGAACTGGAGCCAACAAGGCTACATCATCTGTTAAATACACACAACTGTCTTCTCACGACCCAACTAGGGTCCATAACGGGTACCCAGAGCTGACTACCGAGCACCGCCTACTATACTGACTAACATATTCATCCTGGGCATGTATCATCCTTAACACAAACTTATCACAAAATAATCTCCAAACATCCCCCAAAACATATGTAAGCATAGGCTCATAAGGCTACAAAGTGATGTACAAAGTATACAATGAAGAAGTCTCATAACATCTACAACCCACACATAGGTATCTACGAGCCTCTAACTGAAGACTGAAATCATAAGGACGGGACAGGACCCCGCTGTGCCCCAAATATGTACACAAAATAATATAGCAATAGGTTTCACCTCCAGAGTAGTGGGGTGCTCCCGGACAACTGCTGAGTAAGCTCCTTAGCATCTGCACTGTCTCCCTGTCTACCTGTGGGCATGAACACAACATCCAAAAAGAAAAGGACATCAGTACGAACAATGTATTGAGTATGTAAGGCATACATAGTAACATAATAAAGCAATATAGAAAGCACAAGAAGAAAAGATAACTGTAACTACTTGCCTCTTGAGGCGGAATCATCCATGCTCACTTTTACCTTTGAAACGTATCACACGTACATGCATAAACTGTCTGAATCAATGACTACATCAGCCTACATCCGGGCCTCCCGCGTCCGGGGTAACCAACTCACGCCGCCCACTAGTGGTGCTGCCCGTACCGTATAGACACGGTGTTATCATAAGCCGCCCGCCTTAGCGGTGCTGCCCGGCCATCTAGGCACGGTATAATCATCCATAAGCTGCCTACTACGCTCACCGTAGTGGTGCTACGCGTCTGTATAGGCGCGGTGTAATCTTACATGTATATAAACTAAAGTATGCATAAGAGCTCAAATAAAAGTTATTACTCTATCGGAGTGACGTAAGGTCGGGAACCTCCGATTACATTATGGAATATGGTCATCGCTATGCCTCTCCTTGAAAGAACTAGTATCATGAGGTGAGGCAACAACAAGGAATAGCATCAATAAAATCATAACCATAGGATTATCAGGCTTATGAAAGCATCATTATCATCATCATTATCATAGAATATATCTCATCTCTATCCCATTAGGAGCTCTTAAGGATCTTTAACTTTCATCTTTAGGGATGTAAGAAAGTCATGGGAACATAGGGAAGAAATCACAATGTAAGATTCATACCTTTGAAAGAAGGGGAATAGCCTTACATACCTTTACGTCTCCTCAACTTTATCGTCTAATTGTTTGCCTTTCAAGCTTGCGATTCTACCTTCAAGAGGATTTGTACTAAGATTAGACAACCGGAAACATACTTAAGCTTAAGCTAAAGCAACTAAGAGTTAATGAAAATTTGGCGACATTTCCTTTGTTTCGACAACTTCTTCCGTAAAATAAGACAACTCCCAAATATCAATAAGGACATCCATAATATCATAATTGATAGATTCTTTAAGTTACATTGTTCACTTCTCAAACCCACCTTCAAAATCATCCATAACCATACCTATACTACAACATCATATTTATTATTCACATAACACTCTATTCATCCTCATATAACACTCCCTCATCATCATTTGTATTATTCACCACAAGATTGTACTCATAACATGTCAAGAACTATAATTCAAGTCAAGTCATTATTCAAGAATATAAGTATTTCCATACTTGCACTCCATATTCTTATTCCTTCCATAATCCAAATCTTTCAACCACTCAATGTTCTTAATAACATGAATTGAACATAAAACTCACCTTTGATGATGTAGGAATGGACTTTGGGTGACAATACTTTACTTGGAGAAAACCCCCACTTCAATACAAAAGAACTTCTTGATCTCCACAAACCCTAGTGAGCATCCACACACTTGATTCTACTAGTTTTGGTATTTAATCTTTGATTTACCTTAGATATATGATAATATGGTATGAGTAATATTCCAGAGCCTTCAAGACTTAGAGAGAAAATGAAATCTGAAAATTTAGAACATGACTTGTCTATTTATAGCTGAAACTGGAAAGTTCCAGAGAAGCGGTTCGACGAGCGGGTCAACGACTTGTCGACTTGCTTCGTCGACTTACTCCTGAAAATATCTGATTGCAAAAACATGTTAACGGTTGGGTTGATGGTCCCGTCGACGTGTCGACGATCCATCGACTTGTCCCGTCGAGTTGCGCCTGTGGATTCCAGTTTGCTGAAATATGTTAACGGTGCACAGTGACGGTCCGTCGTCATGTCGATGGCCCGTCGACAATGAACTGTGTCTACAGAATTTCCTAATTCAATTCATATTTCGCCGATTCGATCTGTTTAACTTATAGTCCTGTAAATTACCAGGAATACCTACTGGTACATTTATACACGAGGTAAGACACTCTTTGCCTTAACTTTCTCCAACGAGCTTTCCACTCTCTCCTCAAGTGTCTTTGGAATCTTAATTAGAATCTTTAAGTATCCCTTCTTACTTGTAGGGACACCTTAACCATTTTAACTTAGGTTAGTCCTTTCACCGCACAACAACCCAAAATTCCGAGGTGTAACATGTCTACAGACCTCTACTGGAGTATAAAGCTGTAGAAAGGACGGGACAAGGCCCCGTCATACCCATATGCATGTACATCTCTAATAAAATGGAATACCAAAATAGACTGCAGCTCCGAATCAAGTGGAGCGCTCTGACCACCGCTGGATAAAGGTCCTACTGAGCTAGACCGTCTGTTTGTCTACCTGAACCTGCGGGCATGAACACAACCCCTCCGAGCAAAAGGGAAATCCGTACAGACAATGTACTGAGTATGTAAGGCATAAGAGTAACATATACATAAGAATCATGAAAGGAATCTGAAACTCATAAGCCAGCTGACTGTCTGAATGGTTCTGTATAACTGAAAGTGTCTCTGAGGGCATATGATATGCATGCTCTCTTTAAAAAATCATATGCATCTACATATAAAGTAGACTGCCCGACCATATAGGTACGGTGTTATCATTAAATGATTAGTATACTGCCCGGCCATTTATGCACGATGTTATCATCATATCCTGTGTCCGGGATGATATCATAAGCTGCCCACTGCAGTGGTGTGTCTGCCCGGCCATACAGGCGCAGTGTTATACTGCCAGGCCATGTAGGCACGGTGTTATACTGCCTGGCCATGTAGGCACGATGTAAGAAAATAACTGCACATATATGTATATATATAAACACTAGTTCCATGAGGCCCGTGCTAAACCCGAGCCCAAACTCATGATAGAGAAATAATAATTTTAATTAAAAAATATAGTTACTTGTGTCACATTTTTTAATTAAATAAAAATATAGTTACTAGTGTCACATTTTTTACTGCATAATTAATTTAATCTAATGGTAGATTAATCATTTCTTGTTGATAAGTTTTGTGGATAAAATTGTTCACAAAATCTTCTTTTGCAGTTTAAAAAAATTAGCTAGGAAAAAAATCAATTACATGAGAATCTCACTGATTCAATACGAATAAAATATGACATCATATAATCACCAAAATTCAAGTTGGTTTGAACTTCTTCAAAGTGATTATTGAAATATATGTTTCTCTAATACTTCCCCCGTCTAATTTATGTGGCACCGTTTGACTTGGTACAAAGTTTAAGAAATAAAGGAAGATTTTTAAAATTTATAATCTATAACAAACCTTAGACATTTGTGTGTCTATAAATTATTTCATTTAGGGCAAAAGAAAAAATTTCAAGTTAAGTTATTTCTAATTATAAAAAGGTGACTTTGTTTTTAATAGACTAAAAAGAAAATGATACCACATAAATTGAAACAGATGGAGTAAGAGATAAGAAGAAATCCGCAAAAAATTACACCTTTTACAAAGGCCCACGTAAATTGTGTTAAGAAAATCAATGATGGAAAAATGAGAATACAAAAGAAAAAGTAGCATCCACGTGGAGCAATTTCATAGGGTCAAATGGTATGTGAGGATGACAACTCTTTTGGATTAACGCTTATATATAATAGTAATATATATATAATGCATGAAAGACTCATGAAAGGTATACTTCTGGACTACTCTGGACAACGTAAGATCCCTGGAAGCCATAGACCTAAAACATAGCGAATCAAGGATACAATGAATCATGTACCATTTAAGAGTAGAGTCTTTGGAACTCACTCGCTTACTGTGTTCGTTTAGATAATAAGGATCATGCCAAAAATGAAAGAAGGAACAGCCTCAACATACCTTTTGGTCTCTTACTACATAAAATTTATTCTCCCGAGCTCGTAAATCTACATTCAAGAGAAATCATACTACAGTTAGGCTTATCGTCATATGCCTATCTTAAGTCTTTAAATTAAACTCCTTTAGAATCTACCAAAATTGAGACAGCATCTCCCCCTGTTTATATCCCTAGCCCGAAATCACAATACCAACAACCAACACAACAACAACAACACTAACACTAATAACACCATCATCAATACCAAAATATTCCATTAAACATCCCACACGATGTTTATCCAATTTCTCAACCAACAAATTCGTTATACAATCATTTAATAGCTCTACCTCCGTAAATAAACCTAAATCAATATCAATAAGGGAAGATTCATACCTTACTCCCACTAGAACCACAATATCTTCACTTTTCACATTGAATCCAAGCCAAGATTCACTGTAATACAGTGCTATAATCACAACTATACGCTATCCGGACCTAAATCCCGAGATTATACTTGATTCGCGTTAAAATTTGACGAATGGCAGTTGGGGGAGAGTTCCAGAATGTTTAAGAGGAGTTTACGGGTGTTTGGATGGAAAATGTCACGACCCAACTAGAGGGCCATGACAGGTACCAGGAGCTAGCGTACCGAGCACCACCTGTACGACTTGTCATCAAACTCAACTGGAACATACATCATTCCCAACACAAGCTTATCATGAAATGATCTTCGAATATCTCTCAAAACATAAATGTACATAAGCCCACGGGGCTACAAAATGATATACGAGATGTACACTAAGAAGATCACTAAACATATACTACCCACACATATGTATCTACAAGCCTCTAACTGGAGTGCTGAAATCACAGGGATGGGACAGGACCCCGCCATGCCCCAATTATGTACACAAAAGAATATACCAATAATCTGCAACTCCGGAGTAGTGGAGTGCTCCTGTATATCTACTGATAGAGCTCCTAAGCATCTGTGCCGCCTCCCAATCTACCTGCGGGTATAAATCCAGCGTCCATAAAAGAAAGGACGACAGTATGAACAATGTACTGAGTATGTATGGCATGTATAACAACATAAGCTGGAAATAAGATAATATAAACTGAAGAGATAACTTGTAACTAATTGCCTCTTAAGCGGAACCATGCATGCTAACTTTTATATTTAAAACATCATCGTATCGTATATACATATGTAAGGTGCCTGACCCTATACGTACAGTGTGATCATCATTAGCCCGCGTCCGGGGTAACCATCTCATGCCGCCCACTAGTGGTGTCTGCCCGGCCAACTAGGCACAGTGTAACTATCATCATAGCTGCCCACTATGCCCTTCGTAGTGGTGTCTGCCTATCCAGTTAGGCACGGTGTGATTATACATATACATAACATAAATCATGCATGAGAACTCAAGTAAAAGCTATAGCTCTATCGGAGTGACGTAAAGTCGGGAACCTCCGATTATATTATGGAACAATCATCCTCATTATGTCTCACCTTGAAGGAACTAGTATTATGTGGTGAGATGGACAACAATGAATAACAGAAAGAAAATTATGAAATAAGATCATTAAGCTCATAATAGCATTGATTTATAAACATTGGAACCTCTAGAAGTAAAATCATCATCATCATTATCATTGAACACATCTTATCTCTTTCTCATAGAAAGCTCTTAAGAATCTTTAACTTTCATCTTTTGGGATGTAAGAAGGTCATAGAGATATATAGAGGAAATCACAATATAGGGATCATGCCTTTGAAAGAGAGAGATGTTATGACCCGACTAGGAGGCCATAACAGGTACCCGGAGTTTACTACCGAGCACCGCCTATCATTCTAGCCTTCATACTCATCCCAAACAAAATAATCTCTCAAAGTAAACTTACTATGGAATGATCACCAACATCTCCCAAATCATACATATAAATACGCATAGGCCCACAAGGTTACAAAAACGATATACAGAGTATACACTGATAAGATCACATAACACCTACTACCCACACCTATGTATCTACGAGCCTCTACTAGAATACTGAGATCATAAGGACGGGACAGAACCCCGCCATGCCCCAAATGTGTACACAAAAGAATATACCAATGAGTGGCGACTCCGGAGTAGTGGAGTGTTCCTGTACAGCTGCTGGTAAGGCTCCTAGGTGTCCAGGCCGTCTCTCTGTCTACCTATGGGCATGAACACAACGTCCATAAAAGAAAGGACGTCAGTACGAACAATGTACTGAGTATGTAAGGCATATACGATAACATAATAAGGAAGTATAGAAAGCATAAGAAGAAAGGATAATTATAACTGCTTGCCTCTTGAGGCGGAATCATGCATGCATACTTTTACCTTTAAAGTATATCACACATATATACATAAACTGTCTGAATCAATAACATCATTAGCTCGAATCCGGGCCTCCCGCGTTTGGGGTAATCATCTCACGCCGCCCACTAGTGGTGCTGTCATCATCCATAAGCCGGCCGCCTTAGCGGTGCTGCCCGTGACATATAGAAACGGTGTTACCATAAGCCTCCCGCCTTAGCGGTGCTGCCCGACCATCTAGGTACGGTGTAATTATCATCATATACTTAACCTGAAGCATGCATAAGAGCTCAAGTAAAAGCTATAACTCTATCGGAGTGACGTAAGGTCGGTAACCTCTGATTACATTATGGAACATCATGGTCGTCACGTCTCACCTTGAAGGAACTAGCATTATAAGGTGAGACTATCAACAATGAATAGCATAAAAGAATCATGTAAAGATGACTAACATCTTAATAGCATCATATCATAAGCTTTAAAATCTCTGAACATAGATTCACCATTATCATTATCACATTCATAACACCTCTTATCTTTATCTCATGAGAAGCTCTTAGTAATCATAGACTTATAACTTTTGAAATGTAAGGAAGTCATGAAAAGATAGAGGAAATCATGTTATAAGAATCATGTCTTAGAAAAGAAGGGGGCTGGCCTTACATACCTTTATGGCTTCTTCACGACTAAATATTCCCCTTCTAAGCTTACGACTCTACATTCAGGAAGATTCGTACTACATTAGATCATTTAAAACATGCTTAAGCCTAAACTAAAGTGACTACAAGCTAACGAAAATTGGGCAGCACTTCCTTTATTTCAACAACTTTCACCGTATAATAAATAACTCCCAAACGTCATTAACAACACCCGAGATATCATAAGCGATAAACTTCTTCAGGTTAAGCGTTATTCAATTCTTAAAATGCCCTTCCAATGTCACTCACAATCATGACTATGACATAGCACCATATCCATTCTCATATATTACTTATGTAATGTCACTTACATCATTCACAACATGATTACACTCATGGTATGTCAAGAACTATGATTCAAGTCAAGTTGTTATTCAAGAATGGCACTATTTTCGTATTTAAACTTCCTACTCTACTTTCTCCCATAATCCAAGTCTTTCAACTACTCAATATTCTTAATAACATGAATTAAATGTGAAACTCACCTTTGATCACATAGGAATGGGCTTTGGATGAAAATACTCCACTTGAGAGAAAATCCTACTTCAATATCAAAGAGATTCTTGGTTTCCACAAGCCCTATTGAACATCCTTGCACTTGATTCTACTAATTTCTTGGTGCTTACTCTTTAATTCCACTTGGATTTGTGATAATATGATATGGAGAGTATTCTAGAGTTTTCAGGACTTGGAAAGAAGTGAAATCTGAAAATTATGAGCAAGGGTCGTCTATTTATAGCTGGAACCAGAAAATTCCAGAAAGGCGGTTCGACGGTCAGGTCGACGGTCCCGTCGACACTGACTGGTGTCTGCAGAATTTCCTGAATCAGTTCAAATTGTGTTGATTCGATCCGTTCAACTTATAACCCCATAAATTACTAGGAATACCTGCTGGTATATTTGTATACGGGGTATGGCACTTTCCACCTTAACTTTCTCCAACGAGCTTTCTTCTCTAGCCTCAAATGTCTTTGGAATCTTAATTAGAACTATCAAGTATCCCTTCTTACTTGATTAGATCATTTACAACATGCTTAAGTCTAAACAAAAGCGACTAAGAGCTAACAAAAATTGGGCAGCATTTCCTTTGTTTCGACAAATTTCTCCATACAATAAACAACTCTGAATCATCAATAGCAGCACCCATAATATCATAATCAATAGACTTCTTCAAATTAAACATTGTTCAATCCTCAAACTCCTTTTCAAAGTAATTCATGACCATAATTACAACACAACACCATATTCATATACATATACTACTCCTTCATCATCCTTGATATCATTCATAACAAAATTATACTCATAGCATACTAAAAATCATGACTCAAGTTAACTTACTACTCAAAATGTCATTCTTTCTATATTTGAGCTCATATTCAATTTGCTTCTCTCATCCAAGTCATTCAACCACTCAAATACTCGTAATACCATAAAATAGATGTAAAACTCACCTTTGATCATGTAAGGATGAACTTTGGATGAATATACTTCACTTGAGAACAACCCCAACTTAAATACCAAAGGAATTCTTGATTTTTATAAACCCTAGTGAGCCTCCTTGCACTTGATCCTCTTGATTCTTGGTGTTTAATATTTGATTTCCCTTGGGTTTGTGTTAATATGATGTATAGAAAATAAGAACTTGGTCATCTTTTAGAAAAAAAAAAAAAACAAAGCTGCCCGATAGGATTTATACGAACACATATACGGTCCGTATAATTTTATACGGTCCGTGTAAGTGACCATATAATGTCACTAGTGATTGTAGGATGATGTCCCTACAAGTAAGAAGGAATACTTAATGATTCTAATTAAGATTCCAAAGACATTTGAGGAGAGAGAAGGAAGCTTGTTGGAGAAAGTTAAGGTAGAAAATATCTTACCCCGAATACAAACGTACCAGTAGGTATTCCTGGTGATGTACGGGGTTAGAAGTTGAACGAATCAATTGATGCAATCTAAATGGATTAAGAAAATTCTGCAGACCCCAGTCAGTGCCGACGGGCCGTCGACATGTCGACGGACCATCACTGTGCACCGTCAACACGTTCCTGGAAATTGAAATCTGCAGGCGCAAGTCGACGGGCCAAGTTGACGGATTGTCGACGTGTTGACGGGACCATCAACCCAACCGTCAACATGTTTCTGCAATCAGGAATTTGCAGGCGAAAGTCGATGGACCGTCGACACGTCGACGAGTCGTCGACCCGCTCGTTGAACCGCTTCACTGGAACTTTCCAGTTCCAGTTATAAATAAACGACCCCTACCCTTATTTTTCAGATTTCACTCCCTCTACAAGTCTTAAAGACTCTAGAAAATTTCATACACTTCTCTAGCACCAATCCAAGGTAAATCAAAGATCAAGTACCAAAAAATTAGTATAATCAAGTGCAAGGATGCTCTCTAGGGTTATGGAGACCAAGAAACTCTTTGGTGTTAAAGTGGGGTTTTTCTCCAAGTCAGGTAGTTTCATCCAAAGTCCATCTCTACGTCATCAAAGGTGATTTTCAAATTCATTACACGTTATTAAGAGTATTGAGGGGCTGAATGACTTGGATTAAGAAAGAAAATAGAATATGAAGCTTAAATGTGAAAATAGTGGTATTCTTGAATAGAACTTGATATGAATCACAGTTCTTGATATGCTATGAGTATAATCTTGTTATGAATGATATTAAGAAGGTTGAATAAGTATTATATATGAATGAATATTACGTTTTGTTGTAGCTATGGTTGTGGATGACCTTGAAAGGGGATTTAGAGAATTGGATAATGCTTAACTTGGTGAAGATTATTGATTATGGTATTATGGGTGTTGTCATTGATGTTTGGGAATTGTTTTTTGTATGGGGAAAGTTGTAGAAACAAAGGAGATGTCCAATTTTCATTAGCTCCTAGTCGTTTCGTTTAAACCTAAGTATGCTTCTAATAATCTAATATAGTACGAATTTCCTTGAATGTAGAATCGCGAGCTTGGAAGGAAAGCATTAGTCGATAGAGTTAAGGAGACATAAAGGTATGTAAGGCTAGCCCCTTTCTTTCTTAAAGGCATAATTCTTATATTCCACCTTCCATGCATTCCATGACCTTCTTACATTCCAAGAGTCGAAAGTTCAAGATTGTTACGAGTTCCTTATGAGATGGATATGAGACATGTTTTATGATAATGATGAGTATTCTACTTCTAAAGGATCCATGGTTCATAAATTGATGCTTTTATAAGATTTATGATCTTATTCTATGTTCTCCTTGACGACTCTTCATTGTTGCTAGGGTAACACTCCGTAAATACGAGTTAGGTGTGAATGTATTAAATGAAAAATAATGTGACATTTTATGCATATTAAGTCCTATCAATATGAGTTAGGTGGAAATAGTTTATTTAAGATCATTACCAAGCAGTGAAGTTCGTAAGAGTTCTTAAAATCGCCTAAGTTTTGTTGACCTGTATTGTAGGCAAATTTCATGAAAATACGTTGAGAATGTGGGAAAACTTCCTCTAATAGAAGTTGTAGATCTTTGAAATACCTTTCCAAATATATAAAGTGGATCTTAAACGGACTTGTGAGTAAAAGTTTATGGCTGTTTTACTAACCTGCGTTTCGCGGGATCATCCTTTTGTTCAATCCTTCGAATCTCAGGATGAACACCAAAAATCATGCCCCTCTATCCCGTCGTGCGATAGGGCTCCATTTAACGGGTCAAACGTGCGATTCACGGGATGTGTCACGCGCTTTGCTCTACTATAAAAACCCCCAGAACGTGAAGTTTTCTTAAACCTTCATTCCACTTCATCTTTGGCCGACTTTTTGCGAAGAAATAACCCTAGGGCTTTCCCAAAACATATAAGGTAAGTTCTTGATCAATTCCTATCATTTCTACATCAATCTAACATCAATTCACTACTCTTAAACACTAGTTCATCTTCTCAAACCCTAGATTCTTGAAAGCTAAAGAAAGAGAAGAAGAAAGGAACGTTGGAGACTTTGAGATTCCTTCAAAAAGGTATGATCCTTGATTTATATGATGTTAT
The DNA here is from genome assembly GCF_019175385.1 of Lycium barbarum. Taxonomy (NCBI): domain Eukaryota; kingdom Viridiplantae; phylum Streptophyta; class Magnoliopsida; order Solanales; family Solanaceae; genus Lycium; species Lycium barbarum. The sequence goes on along the minus strand of NC_083339.1, from coordinate 77,900,364 downwards.
TGAAAGGGTTTAGACTAATGTAGGTTTTTCTATGGATTAGAATCCATGAAATTCATGAAGTGTTCAAGAACACGTTCTAGACATGAAAACCCTTGTTTTTCTATAACGGGGTATATGAGTAGAATTAGATTAAAGCTCTAATCTTTCCCATCTAAAACCATTATAGTGCGATTATTGAATCTTGGGATGTGCATTTGAGTGGTATTTGAGGTATGTCTATATTTCAAAAAATCTTTTCAAGTATGTCTAGATTTCCAAAAATCTTTCTTGAAGTATGTCTACTTTTCAAAACTCTTCTCTTTGAAGTATGTTATATTGCTTGAAATGTGTGCATGATTGTTCGTGACTTGAAATATTCCTTTAGAATATGAACATGATTATAACTCTTGTTTGGTGGAAGCTCTTTTGGAATAAAAGATGATTTCTTTTAGACAAGGTCATGCGTGTGTAGGATCAGGCCCGCATCGAACCATATATGAACTATACTACTTTGTGAAACACGCTTTTCTCATTATTGGATGATTTAACTTATTTTTCTAAAGGTAGGACCTTAAACTTGTTTTTTTATTGAAAGGGTTTCTTGAACTTGAAATTGAATAAGAGATTTCAATAAGATTCTAAATCGGTTATGACTTGAAATGCCTCTATTTTGAGATGATGACTTGAGAAGTGAGATTCGGCTCTAAGCCATGATTGACGATTCGGTAATATGCCATGATTTGTATTTTGTTTGTGTTTGGGACTGTATGGGCAAGCTATGCTAGTCCAGAGGATGATTAGCCGTTATGCATCCTAACGTATCGATACGAGTATTGTTGTGTCAGTCCAGAGAATGATTGACCTCCGTTGCTTTCTAGCCCGGAGCATCTATTGATGTGTCAGTCCAGAGGATGATTGACCTCCGTTGCTTCCTAGCCCGGAGTATATATTGTTGTGTCAGTCCAGATGATGAATTGACCTCCATTGCTTTCTAGCCCGGAGTATTTATTGTTGTGTCAGTCCAGAGGATGATTGACCTCCGTTGCTTCCTAGCCCGGAGTATCTATTGCTGTGTCAGTCCAAAGGATGATTGACCTCCGTTGCTTCCTAGCCCAGAGTATCTATTACTGTGTCAATCCAGAGGATAATTGACCTCCGTTGCTTCCTAGCCCGGAGTATCTATTACTATGTCAATCAAGAGGATGATTGACCTCCGTTGCTTCCTAGTCTGGAGTATCTATTGTTGTGCTAGTCCAGAGGAAGATTAGCCTCCGTGGTTTCCTAACCCGGAGTATCAATTAATTGATCTGCCTGTGAGTGGCTTGTTTCGTACTTTGATTAGCCTGTGAGTAGCTTGTTTTGTATCTTGTTGCCTATGAGTGGCTTGTGGTGATTTGAATTTTTCAGTGAAATGCTTGGCCTGGTAAATGGTAAGTAGTTAAGTTAATGTGTCTGTCCTTGTTGGATTATTTGATGACTCTTTAATGTTGCCGACTCACTTTATTCCTGGGTTTGAACTATTATTTTTATTGATATCATTTTATTGATCTTATTCATTATATCTTGTTGTGTTAACTATTTCCCCTTAGACACTCACTGAGTACCCAATACTCAGGCATACCATTGTTATTTTTTATGGTATGTTAGGTATCATTGAGGAGCAGGTTCATGATACGCCTACGACTTAAGAGAACTTGCTGCTTTCGAGACTATTCGGTGAGCCCACATGATTGTTCGTGGGGCACCATTCTATCTTCACTTTTCGGGCTGCGTATTTTAGTTTTTCGTATTTTAATTTCGGGCTGTGTCCCGATGATTTAGACATTACTCATTATCGTAGAAGCTCCTTAGATAGTTGTCAGATTCTGGGTAGTGTGTTGGAGTCTCGTATGACTCATTGGGGCATTTGTGCCACGTTTATTAATTAAGTATTTGATTTGACTTCCGCTGATTTTGTTCATAATTGTGATCTTAGATTTTATTTATTGTTTATCACTTGTTTAATTAAAATAAATGAAAGATTATCGAAAAAGGGTTTGACATTACTGATTTATAAGGTTATTCCGATGTTGTTCATGACAACAGATGTCGGTCATGTCTAGGGTGGATTTTGGAGCGTGACAGCTAGTCTCACCTTACACCATTAGTCCCTTCAAGGTGAGACATGACGATTATGATTATTTCATAATATAATCGGAGGTTACCGACCTTACATTACTCCGATAGAGTTATAACTTTTAATTGAGCTCTCATGCATGCTATTTATATTATATGATATACATGGATATATGTATATGAATACACGGGATATGGGCAAAAGGGCCAGGCGCTATATACGCAGTACCACCTGATCAGCTGGCATATTCTGATATCTTCCCGGATGCGGGATATATGGATAAATGGATCGGGCCGTTCGTTCCGCGGAAATATATATATATACGTGATGAATGTAAGGATAAATGACTCAGGCTGCACGTTCCGCAGCAATATATGATATGATATGATGTTGTTTATTATATAAGTTAGCATGCATGACTCCGCCTTGAGAGACAATCAATACAGGTCATATCTCTATCTTACGCTCTCGTATTTCTTTATCATGTTATTGTATATGCCTTACATACTCAGTACATTGTTCGTACTGACGAACTCTCTTTTATGGACGCTGTGTTCATGCCCACAAGTAGACAGGGAGACGGCGCAGACGCTTAGGAGCTTACTCAGCAGATTTGTAGGAGCACTCCACCATTTCGGAGTTGCCATCTCTTGGTATATTATTTTGTGTATATATTGGGGCATGGCGGGGTCCTGTCCCGCCCTCATGATTTCAGTACTCCAGTTAGAGGCTCGTAGATACTTTTATGTGGGTTTTAGATGTTATGAGACTTTTTCAGTGTATATGTTGTACATCATTTTGTAGCCTCGTCGGCTTATGCATATATACATATTTTGGGAGATTCGGAAATTGGTTTATGACAAATTCTATGTTGAAAGTGATATATATATATATATATATATATATATATATATATATATATATATATATATATATATATATATCCCGATTGAGTACGATAGATAGCATAATGAGCGGTCCTCGGTAGCCAGCTTCAGGTACCCGTCATGGCCCACTAGCTGGGTCGTGACAAGATTTACGTTTTCCAGGATGATATAAAATACTCACATCATAGTCTTTCAACAGCTCTAACCATCGCCGCAGATTCAACTCCTTCTGCTTAAAGATATACTGGAGACTTTTGTGATCTGTATAAATATCAACATGTACACCATACAAATAATGTCTCCATATCTTTAGTGCATGAATAACCACAGCTAATTCAAGATCACGGGTTGGGTAATTCTTCTCATGTTTCTGCAACTGCTTGGAAGCATAGTCAAAAACTTTACCGTGCTACATCAACACACAGCCCAACCCAAAACAGGAGGCATCACAATAAACAACATAGCCTTCCGATCGTTCTAGAAGTGTCAGAACTGGGGCTGAAGTCAACCTATCTTTCATGTTACACCTTGGAAAATTCCCCGTTGATGTACAGTGAATAGGCTAGGGAATAGCACGACATATAAGATGAGTTGATAAGTACGAGATAGCATTTGATAATCCTAATCGAGATTCAAAGACATTTGACCAAAAGGAAGAAGTTTGACAAAGAAAGTAAAGGATGTGTTATGTGTTGGGTAGGAATTTTAAATGACGAGTTAATAATGGCGTAATGACGTCTTAGAGAAGATTAATAACGTCCCTTAGATTGGTATTGAGGTGTTAAACAAATTCCAAGAAGGTTCCATAAGAATCGGAGATCAAACGAGTCGACGAGAACAAGTCTCGGATAGCTAGACATTATACGGCCAGACATACTGGCCGTATAAAATACACGGACCGTATGTACAGCCGTAGGTTCAGCCCAGAATGGCACACTTCACTGGACCAAACATACGGTCAGTGAAAAATATACAGACCGTATGTTGGTCCGTATGTTCTGGTCGGGACAGATTTTGAATTAATATAAGGGACCTCTCTCTCATTTCATTTTCACTCCACAAGTCAAGAAAACTCTATAATATTCTCTTCACTCTTCATCCACAAGAATCCAAAGGAAATTGATGATCAACTTCATCAAACCAACAAGAATCAAGAGTGTGAAACCCATTAAAGTCATCCAAGCCAAGAAATCCCAAGAGAAGTGAAATAGGGTTTTGGTGCTAGAAGAGTATTTCCATTCAAGGCTTGTTTCTACACTATCTAAGGTAAGTTTCATGGTATTTTAATGATGTTTGAAGTATTGATAAGTTGAAACACTTGGATTGTAGAAGAGTATAGAAAATGGGTCATAAATGAGTGAATGGTGTCATTGTTGAACAATAGTTGGATTGAATTATGAATATTGGTATGTTGAGATTGCAAACATGTTATGAATGACCTATAGAACATGGAATGAGTATTATATATGAGAAAACGCGATAGTGAGCCATAACTATGATTGTGGAGAAATTTAAGGGAAGTGGTGAATTGTGGTAAATGTAGATAAATGATGATTGTTGTTGCTATATTGTGAATGTTGTTATTAGCGTTTGGGAGTTGATATAGAATATGGGGAAAGTAGTATAAACAAAGGAAGTGCTGCCCAATTTTCCCTAGAAATAGTAACACGTTCTTGTAGTCGATTAATTAATGATAATGCGAATTCTCTCTTGAAGGTAAAAACGTGGCATTGAAGGAGACCGAGCAAGTGATAGATTAGTTATACGTAAAAGGTATGTGAGGCTAGTCCTTTATTTCTATGGCATGAATCCGATGGTATGATTCTCCTTTCTCTCCATGAATTCTCTATATGTCCCGGAAAGACAAGAGTCTATGATCATGAATAGCTATATGAGATAAGAGATATGTTATGAGTCCAATGATGATGATGATAAGCTTGAGTCTAAAGACTCTAGAGTTCATGATATGACGTTCCTATAACGCTAATGATGTCGTATGTTGTATACACTCACCTCATACATTATTCCCTTCGAGGTGAGGCAGAACACCATTAAGTTAAGTATGTCATGTATTGTATACACTCACCTCATGTATTGTCCCTTCAAGGTGAGGCAGAGTACCATAAAGTCGACGATGTTATGCATTGTAAACACTCACCTTATATACTACTTCCTTCAAGGTGAGGCAGAATGCTTGTGAATGTTTCATAATGAAATCGGGGGATCACGACCTTACGTGTCACCCCGATAAAGATAGTTGTCCTGGAGTCTTCATGAATGTATTATGATGAGCATACTATGATAAGCATACTATGATGAGCATATTATAATGAGCATATGATGATGATATTACACCGTACCTATAAGGTCGGGCAGATATACACATCACTATAGTGGGCAGCTTATACCCCGGACGCGGGAGGCCTGGACGCAGGTTACTTATACATTATCACACCGTACCTATATGGACGAGCAGCTTATACTTATACATTTATGCATATATGATATGATGATGAGTATGAGTAAGACAGCATGATTTATTTCTTTTATGATTCACAGTCAGTTACAGATTGCTCCTCATTTCATTGAAGTTTCATTATTGTTTATGCCTCTCATACTCAGTACAATGTTCGTACTGACGTCCGTTTTCTTTGGACACTGTGTTCATGCCCACAGGTAGATAGGGAGGTGATCCTGATCCAGACTTATAGGAGCTAGCAGCTGATTTGAGAGCACTCCATTTTCCGGAGGTGCTTATGATTATTATTTTGTGTACATGTATATTTTGGGCATGACGGGGTCTTGTCCCGTCCTTATGTCTAGCACTCCAGTAGAGGCTCGTAGATACGCAGTGTGGGTTATATGGTCTCACGAGATTGCTACTATGTATATATATTATTTTGATGGCCGAAAGGCTTATGTATATAAAAGAATTTATGTTTTCAAACGAAACATGACCTTCTCATGATTTGAGTATAAATTTGATAAAAGAGCGTTAAATGAGTATGATGAGTAGCAGGACGAGCGATGCTCGGTGGTTAGCCCCGGGTACCCGTCGCGGCCCCTAGTTGGGTCGTGACTTCAATTCCTAGAAATTGCGCTCACAAGCATCGGTCCGTTGAAATTTTACTGATTTTTGAGTTAGCTTCGTCAATGGTGCTGAAATAGAAGAGAATCCTTCCACAAATCTGCTATAATAACCTGTTAATCCCAAAAATTTACGGACCTCTGTAAGTGTTGTAGGCCTTGGCCAAGTCTTCATGGCTTCAATTTTCTGAATATCCACTCAAATGCCATCAACTGAGATAATATGGCCCGAAAAAGTTATAGAATTCAGCCAGAACTCACATTTTGAAAATTTTGCATATAATTCTCGGGTACGAAGAATCCCAAGGACAGTGCGTAAATGTTCTACATGTTCTACTTCTGATCGCGAGTACACTAGGATGTCGTCGATGAACACGATCACAAATAGATCTAGAAAAGGCCTGAATACATTGTTCATCAAATTCATAAACACTGTTGGGGCGTTAGTCAAGCCAAACGACATTACACGAAATTCATAATGACCATATATGGTTCTAAAAGCCGTTTTCGGAATGTCTTCTTTCTTGACTCTCACTTGGTGATATCCTGATCTCAGATTTATCTTGGAAAACCACTTAGCACCCCGCAATTGATTAAACAAATCGTCGATTCTTGGAAGCGGATATTTATTCTTTATTGTCACCTTGTTCAACTGCCTATAGTCAATGCACATTTGCAAGGAACCATCTTTCTTTCTCACAAACAAGACAGGTGCTCCCCATGGCGATGAACTGGGTCTAATGAATCCCTTTTCGTGCAAATCTTTAAGTTGTCCCTTTAGCTCTTTCAATTCTGCGGGAGCCATTCTGTAAGGAGGAATAGATATAGGTTTGGTGTTTGGCAGCACATCAATAGTAAAATCAATCTCCCGTTCTGGTGGAAGACCTCGAAGCTCATCTGGAAATACGTCCAAAAACTCATTTACTACCGGGACAGATTGAAGGGTCGGCGGCTTTACTTCGGTGTCATGAACCTGGTCTAAATAATAAATATACCCTTTAGAAATCATCTTCCTTGCTTTGAAGTAGGAAATAAACCTACCTCTTGGAGACGCTGTGTTACCTTTCCATTCAAGCACTGGTTCTCCTGCGAATTGGAACCGAACCATTTTTGTTCTGCAATCCACATTAGCGTAACAAGAGGCTAGCCAATCCATGCCCATAATAACATCAAAATCTAACATTTCTAGCTCAATCAAATCAACTGTACTCTGACGATCACATACCACAATCACACAACTTCTATATACCTGTCTAGCTATTACCGGGTCACCAACAGGAGTAGACACCTCAAAAGGTTTGATTGGCTCGGGTTTTACACCAATACGACCAACAAATTAAGGAGTGATATATGACAAAGTAGAACCCGAATCAATCAATACATAAACATCATAAGAGGATACGGACAATATACCTGTAACGACGTCAGGGGAGGACTCAAGATCCTGTCGTGTGGCTAATGCATATATACGGGGCTGAGGGCCACTCGAACTAGATGCTCCCCCTCTGCCCTACCGGGCGCACGGGCGAAGAAGAGCCGGCTACTAATCCTGTGGGTTGGGCCCCAACTCTACCGCTCATCGATAGACAGTCACGTATCATATGCCCAGTCTGACCACAGGCACATCAAGCGCCTGAGCCTTGCCGATACTGACCCGAATGTAATCTAACGCACTGGCTACATTGCGGTATCGGTGGTCTCCTCTGACTAAGGTCACCTCCAAACTGGGAACCCGAAACTCTCGAACTCTAACCCGGTCCAGAATAAATTGAGCGGTCAAATCTCCTATCCGCAAATCGAAGAGGCACACTAGTTATAGACTATCTCTATACACACTACTAACACCGGCAGATCTAGCACTCTTACTATGTCCTCTGTCAATATCGCGCTCACCCCTTTCCGGCTGTTGTTGCTCTTCCAAATTTTGGGCATGGGCCTGAATACGGGAAATGTCCATCCTCTCCTTGAGTGAAACTGTCAAGCAATATTTGATCAAATGTGGCCCTAAACCACTCACAAATCGATGCACCCGATTTCCCATATCGGCTACCATGGCCGGAGCATACCTAGTCAAGGAATTGAAACGGAGACTATACTCCTGAGCACTCATATCTCCTTGCTTTAAATTTAAAGTGAGCTCGGACCCGACGGACCTCAGGTTGCAAATAATTGTCACACCCTAACAGTGGTAGGGCATGATGGGCACCCGACTCTCATTAGAGTAAGCGAACCCTTGACATTCGCTCTATCAAAACCTGTCATTTCAAAAACTTTTAAAAACATAAAACTTTTCCAGATAGAAATCATTATCTTTATAACGATTATGAAAACCTTCAATAAAATAAGTACTTAAAACCAATTGAAATCATCTAAAATACATATTCTTTTAAAATCCACAAATGACTCAACTGACATCACTTTGTTGACATCTCGACAAACATACCACAGGACACTGTCTGCAAAAGCCTCTAAGAAGTAAACTGAACATTATGAGTCAGGACAGGGCCCTGACATACCCATAATCATACATATCAATACATGACTCGGCCCAGCTCCAGAATGAGGTGTAACTTGCCAATCCCAGCTGACGTTCAAGCATCCTAGCTATACACTTAACCTGCCAAACAATCTGGGGCTACGGGCATGAACGCAGCGTCCCCAGGCAAAAGGACGTCAGTACGGACAATGTACTGAGTATGTAAGGTGGTAACAAGTCATAATCATAATTTTACTTAGGAGAGAATAAATCGCAACCTAACTCAATACCTGCAGCCTTCGCTGGAAGAAACATAATTGTGCACATGAAGTCTCAAAATAATCTTTAAGTAAATAATGCAATCCAACACATATGCCGCTTCCGACATCTTAACAGAATAGTCCCTTCGGACAGCCGCTTCCGGCTAGTGTCACAATAGTCCCTTCGGACAGCCGCTTCCGGCATAATAATGATGGCCCCTTCGGACAGCCGCTTCCGGCTTAGCTAGGGTGGCCCCTTCGGGCAGCCGCTTCTGGCTTAATATAACCATCATATCAACACAAACTCAATTCATAAATAACAATCTCAATTCAAAGCATAAGTCACTAATTAATTCATCACAATCCAGTTATTAGCCTTAGACTTTCATAAGAAGTCATCAAATTTGTATCTCACTAGACTTAGGAGGACATACTTTCAGGTTTGAGGGTAGAATTGTTATCAAATTCTTACTACTTATATTCTACTCAATTTCATCTTATTGCCCTACCCAAAGAATAAGTGATCATATCAGTACAAAGGGATGATACTATGGAATATAGACATAAATCGTAAACGAAATGAAGTAGTAAAATCTCGCACCCCCTTCGGAATAGTTTTGAAAATCAAACTTTATGTTTCCTTTAGTATAAAACTCATTTCCTCGAAATCATTAGTAAAACCATATACACAACTCAACTTGGCACCTTATGGGTGTTCCCTTCAGAACAGAGTAGGAGTACAATATTAATAAGCCATCACAAGAAACATTTAGACCTTACTCATCTAAGAATGGAATCATATGGAGTACATATAGAACGAATAAGAACAAGAATCATGCCAAAGGAAGAAAAGTTTGCCTTACATACCTTTGCCGCTTTCCAGCTAACCACAGCCCATCTTCGGGTCATGCTAATCTATCAACAATACCAATTTACCAACAATCAATCCAATATATATCCTTATAATCAATCCCTTAAACTTATCTTTATTTCTAACGGAATTTCGATAGCATTTCCTTTATAAACTCGACAACCCCAAGAATCCAATTCAGCTAAATTAACAACAACAAGAACCATCTCATATAAGCCTTTTTAAACTCAAAGTATCAACTCCCAAGGATATACACCAAAACGGCCCGGTATACGCTTTGTATATGATATCTTCATACACTTTATTCTCCCAAATTCAAGAACAGCAACTTATCAACAACATATCAACAATCATTTTATATCAATATCCAGCTAATTCTATCCATTTAATCATACCAAAACAGCCCCCAAGTCATTTGATATCCAAAAATTATAACCGAACTTTCAACGTCATTTTCTCTAATCTAACCCGTCAAATCTATCAACGATCATGGTAAGAACATCTTAAACATACCTTATATGAGCAGCCACCACGAAACCAACATCCCCCAAGTTCAACTTTTAGCTTAAAACGACGGCAACAACTTGTACTACACTTTATCCTTCACGGGCCTCGGGATTCGAGGCCTCGAACTTGATCGATTCTCCACTTTCTCTCTCTAATTCTCCTCTCTGTCTATCTAAAATATTCTAGACCTTTGGTATGAAAATGAGGCAGATAAGGCTGAAATTTTCCCCTAAATAGCAAGGGAAGTGGGCCTGACCCGACTTGGAATCGAGTTGGGCCGAGCCCACTGCCCAGCTTGACCTTTCTGTCTTAAAACGTCCATAACTTTTTATCCATATGTCACATGCAGGCCCACGACCTATGGTTGGAAAGTTATTTCAATTATCTACAACTTTAATTTTTGGAGTTTTCCCAAATTCTCTAATAATGATGGGGTTATGGCCTCCCAAAGTCAGATCACCCAAAAACGTAACTTAAAAACATCTTTTTGGAGGGCTTCCACTTTGATTTGGCTCAAGGGTCCTTCTTGAGTTGTGTTTAACTTCACATATATTATCCATATAACTTGTCATATGTCCGTTAAAAAATCTCGACATATGGACCCCACCTCAGCTTACGATTACAAGGGCTATATATCTTTTAATGTATCAGTCCAATCATATTGTACGAATTCCAAATATCATATTCATGCTATCCTCGTGCTAATACAGTAGAATTTCATCCTTTATACTTGTAATATTTGCTCCTCCTTGAGCTCACATTAAGCCGTCTGCGGCCTTAGTAACATGAAATTTTCTGGGGCGTAACAATAATGGCAGATAAAAGCATCTACGAATTCCTGCCACACCGGGGGAGGTGTATTTTCCTTCCTCAAAGATATCCAATTATTATACTATAGAACGGCTACATCCCGCAACCTATAGGAAGCCAACTCCACTGACTCAGTGTCGAACGCATGTATTTTTCTCAGCGTTCTCAGCATCTGATCTATAAAACCCTGCGAGTCTTGTTCTGCCGGCGCATTAGTTAGCCCAAATGACAGTACCCGGAACTCAAAATGACCATATCTTGTTCTGAAGGTTGTCTTAGGGATATCTTTCTCCCTAACTCTCACTTGATGATACCCGGATCTCAAATCTATCTTCGAAAACCATTTGGCGCCTTGCAATTGATCAAATAAGTCATCAATCCTCGGGAGAGGATATTATTCTTAATCGTCACCTTATTCAATTGTCGATAATCAATGCACATTCTCAAGGAGCCATATTTCTTTCGGACAAACAATACGGGTGCTCCCCACGGGGATGAACTAGGCCTAATAAAGCCTTTTTCAAGCAAGTCTTTCAATTGCTCCTTTAATTCTTTCAATTCTGCGGGAGCCATTCTATAAGGAGGAATAGATATGGGCTTAGTGCCTGGCAACACATCAATGGCAAAATCAATCTCCCGTTCGGGAGGAAGGCCTAGAAGCTCTTCCGGGAACACATCCGGAAATTCATTTACTACGGGGACTAACTAAAGAGTCAGCGACTCAGCTTCTACATCTTCAACCCGGACTAGATGGTAGATGCACCCTTTCGTGATCATTTTCCTTGCCTTTAGATAGGAAATAAACCTACCTTTTGGTGACTCCGTATTCCCTTTCCATTCTAGGACTGGTTCTCTCGGAAATTGGAAACGAACCATTTTCATTCTGCAATCAACATTGGCATTACAAGAAGCCAACCAATCCATGCTCATAATAACATCAAAATCCACCATTTCTAGCTCATGCAAGTCAATCATGGTACGACGATCACAAATCACAATTACACAATTTCTATATACTCGGCTAGCTATTACCGATTCACCCACGGGTGTAGACACCTCAAAAGGCTTGATCGACTCCAGTTCGACTCTAAATCGACCCGCAATATATGGAGTAACATATGACAATGTGGAACCCGAATCAATCAAAGCATATACATCATGAGAAAATACCGATAATATACCTGTAACCACATCAGGAGAGGACTCAAGATCTTGGCGTCCATTCAAAGCATAAACACGGTGCTGAGGACCGCTAGAACTGGGGACTCTCCCTCTGCCTCTACCATGGTCGACTGGCGCATGTGAACCTGGCCCCATAGGGCGTACAGATGCTGAAGATCTGGCTACCGACCCTGAAGGCTGGGCCCTACCTCTACCATGAACCGAGGGGCAATCACGCATAATATGGCCTGGTCGACCACATGAATAGCAAACATCTGAACCCATTCAAAATTGACCCCAATGCCACTTCCCACACTAGGAACATCGTGGTACGGGTGGCCTTGCCTGACCTAAATCATCTCCAAACTGAGACCCCGAATATCTTTGACTCGGCCCGGAACGAGGAGGTCTATCGAATCTCTGGCCTGAAAATCGAGGAAGTGCACTAGTCATAGGATAGCCTGAGTGCCTAGGAATCTGCTGTTTGTGCCCACCTCTGAACTCACTCATCGGGCCTGAAGATCTGGCCCTCTTGCTATGGCCCCTATCCTGCTCGCGTTCACTTTTCTGCTGTTGTAAACTTTCTTCTAAGTTCTGAGCATGAGCCTGAATGCGTGCAATATCCATATTGTCCTGAAGGGACGCAGTCAAGCACCTATCCATCAAATGCGGCCCTAAGCCTTTAACAAATCCGTGCACCCGGTCACCCATGTCCGCTACCATAGCCGAAGCATACCTAGCCAAAGAATTGAAACGGAGACTATACTCTAGAGCACTCATACTACCTTGCCTCAAATTTAAGAACTTATCGACCCTAGCTCGCCGAACTTCTGGAGGCATATAGTGTCGGAGGAAAGCATTAACAAACTCTTGCCATACCGGGGGAGGTGCATTGGCTCCCCCTGAAGCCATCCAAACTGTGTACCATTGGATCGAGACATCTCTCAATCTATACGATGCTAACTCCACCGATTCGATGTCCGAAGCATGTATCAATCGAAGTGTCCTCAACATACCATCAATGAAGTCCTGAGGGTCCTCCTCTAGCTTTGACCCAAAGAATTCTGGAGGGTTCAAAGTAATGAAGTCATGGGCTCTTGCACTAACAGCCCTGTCACCTTGCCCTGTACTTTGCCGCTGAGTCTGGGCAGCAACCAACTGAGATTGAGCCGCACTCTGGGACTCACTTTCCTCTACTATCGGTGGCGGTGCTTTTTCAGGCCGTTTTTCTGCCACCGTCTTGCCCTTTTGGGCTGCTGTAGCCTTTCTCTTTACAGGCATTTCTGAAATACACAACACACGATTAAGGAACAAGAATTTCTTATATCATAGCTCTATCGCACGATTCTTATGGAGAAAGAAGGTCATTTATTCCTAAAATGTCTGTAGCTTCTCGTTTATAAGTGTGGTGCGCAACACACCCATAACCAAGACTCTACTAGACACGGCTCGTAGACACACCCTAGGACTGAACTGCTCTGATACCACTTTTGTCACGACCCGTCTATGGGGCCGCGACGAGTGCCCAGTGCTATCCCACCCGGGCACCCCTTGGCTTACACTTATACTTACATCTAGGTGAGCCACATAATTAAACGTTCATTTCTGTTCATCATTCATGCTAGTCCCATTGGACAACAATGCTTTCATATCATGGTTGGCATTTATACCACGTCAATGTACATGAGCCGACAAGGCTATCAAAACGATATACAAAATATAGGCCGACAAGGCCAGACATATCTAACCATATACACATGTCTACGAGCCTCTAAGGAGAGTATGTCATATCACATAACCGGGACAGGACCCCGCTATACCCATAATTATATACACAAAAGAATAAGTACCCAAAAGTTATGGCTTCGAATGAAATGGAGCTCTGCTTTGTAGTCTCTGAGAATGTAGCTACGGATCAAGTCTGTCTCCCTATGCACCTGCGGGCATGACACAGCGTCCACAAATAAAAGGACGTCAGTACGAAGAATGTACTGAGTATGTAAAGCAGGGTCACTGTCAACATAAAAACATAATGAACAACATGAAGAATAGCAAAAGATGGGAGATGGTAATATCATCGTCATAGGCACTTGCTTGCCTCAAATAGGATCTTTCCATTTCTAATGCGTATTTACGTACCTACATTCATATCCGAATTCGTTCCGTGTCTGTACTCATATTCGCATACATACCCTTATTCGCATTCATATCATATCATGTTCATATTCATACTTATATGCATATCATATACATAATCATATCATATACATAGCAATTACAGAGCATACCCGACCATGCAGGATCGGTGTTTCATACATACTTGGCCAACCAAGGCTCAAGGTTGCTCATACCTGGCCCTACCAAGGCTTCAAGGTTACATCTACCTGGCCCTACCAAGGCGTCAGGGTTATCCGTACCATCTGTAGAGGTGTCCGCGCGTTACGTAATCATATACATACTTATTTACATATCTTACCCGGCCTCATAAGCTCGGGGTTTCATAATAGTCATACATAGGCACCTATACATAATAGCTCATAAGCATCTTTACTAATTACATCTTTATAAAAATCGTCATCAACATCATTGTTACTATTATCGTCATTCATCACATTTATCCCAATAGGCCTACTCGTCATACGAGAAACTTAGTGCAATCGTAGCGTATCAAAAATCGTGAGCCTACTAGTTTGGAAGATCAACTCATTTGAAGGATATCATAGTCTCATAGAAGATTTAGACGTTGGCCAAAGAAACATGCCTTATGAAAGAAGGGTTAGCCTTACATACCTCTTCCGTTGAACTATTCTACATTTGCGCGTTCCCCTCCAATGCTAGCGTTTCTACCTTCATTGAAGTGCATACTCATATTAGAATCGATAGCTAGCATATATGACTAAAACTAGAGAAAATCAGACAGCATCTCCTCTATTTATATGACATTCCTCCACAACGTATATCAACTTCCAAACGTCAATAATACATTCACGATACCATAACAATAGTCATTATTCATCCACATTTCTTAGTTTACCTTCAATCACCCATATCCATGGCTATAACACACGACTATGTCCATTCGCGTACATTGCTCATCTCATGTTCTCAACATCATTTATAACATATTTACATCACAATACATCAAGACTCATAACTCAATTCAAACTATTTCTCAAAATGGCACTATTCCACATTCAAGACCCATCTTCCTATACCCTTCTACAATCCAAGTATTTCAACTCTTCAATACCTCAAACAACATATATATACCATAAATCTTACCTTAGATGTTGTAGGAACAAGCCTTGGTTGATAATACTCCACTTGAGCAAAAACCCTAGTTTATCTCCATTGGGATTTCTTGACTTGAATGAGCTTTGATGGGTTTTCTTACTCTTGATTCACTTAGTTTATGTTGTTGATCATTAATAATCCTTGAATTCTTATGGAATAAATGTAGAGAGATGTTTTAGAGAGAAGGGGTGAAGTGTGGAAACGAAATAATAACCTTGGTCCCCTTTTTAATAACCCAAAAGCTGATTTGAAATGAATAGTCATCGAAAGTGCACAGTGGTCGTAAACCCAGTTTACGGTCCGTATTCCAGTTTACGGGTCGTATTTCGTGGTCGTATTTAAGCATATCAAAACCAGAAAGGTATGCTGGAGGTCATGGTGATTTACGATCGCAGTTTACGGGCCGTATTTCAATTTACGGTCCGTATTCCAAGTCGTATTCAACCATTTGATCATTTGACAGAAAGTTGAAGTTTTGAAAGTTTGAAATAAAACATGGCAGTTTACGGGCCGTATACCACTTTACGGTCCGTATTTCACTTTACGTTCAACTGGCCAAAATGCAAACCTGCAACTTTCCACATCTTCGGAACCTATAATTAGTCATTATGGAGTATAATCTATCTCTTATTGCAATTGCCTTTGGAATTTTACTTAGGGTCATCAATGTCATTTCATACTCATGGAAATATCGTATACTCGTACTCCTCACTAGTTCATTCACTTGCGTACCAACGGAAAATTTTCCGAGGTGTAACAGATCATCATTAGCCAGCGTCCGGGCCTCCCGCGTCCGGGGTAACCATCTCATGCCGCCCGCTAGTGGTGTCTGCCCGGCCAACTAGGAATGGTGTAACTATCATCATAGCTGCCCACTACGCCCTTCGTAGTGGTGTCTGCCCGGCTAGCTAGGCACGGTGTGATCATACATATACATAACATAAAGCATGCATGAGAACTCAAGTAAAAGCTATAGCCCTATCAGAGTGATGTAAGGTCTGGAACCTCCGATTATATTATGGAACAATCATCCTCATTATGTCTCACCTTGAAGGAACTAGTATTATGAGGTGAGATGGCCAACAATGAATAACATAAAGAAAATTATGAAATAAGATCATTAAACTTATAATAGCATCGATTTATAAACTTTGGAACCTCTAGAAGTAAAATCATCATCATCATTATCATAGAACACATCTTATCTCTTTTTCATAGGAAGCTCTTAAGAATTTTTAACTTTCATCTTTTGGGATGTAAGAAGGTCATGGAGATATAGAGAGGAAATCACAATATAGGTGTTATATCCCATATTTTCATATATTGGGACGTTTTAAACTAAACGTGACAAGTTAAAGACAAGACTATTTTAAGATACGGAGTAGAGATTTTAACTTCCGGTTTCGTTTCAAGTCATAATTCAACTACAATTTCGTTTGGCATTGATATATTAATGAAAAGTGGGATTAAACTAACCATTAGTGGGATTGGGAACCAAAAACAAATCTGCCCATATTGTTTTCCATGTGTAGCCTAGATTAGTGCCATGGTCAAAGGTTATTGACCCAAGATTAGTGTGGTACACATGTCCAAGTCTTGTAGGGAATACACATAATGAAAAATCAGATTTACTCCACAACTCACTACACCATTTCAACACTTACAAGTTAAGAACACATAGAGAGAGAAAAGGAAACTCTTGACCTAGAGTTAGTCGAAAGTGAGGTCCAAATTTGTTCCAACAAAATCGGTTTTCTTCCTCAAATCAACTCCTCATTTAGTGTACAATAATATGTAGTAGTTGTTGAAACGAAACCAAGAAGTGAAGCACCTCAATAGTGTTGAAAATTCGTCCAAAGTGAAGAACAAGATTGTAAGGTAAGAATGCTTATTGTTCTTGTGTTTCATGACGATTTGAATGTATAGTTCATGCATGATTGTTATTTTCATGAATTTCATGATGGAAATGAAGGTGTTTAATGGTTGGAGTTGAAACTAAAATCGTTTGTGAGTTGTTGTAAGGATTATAGAAATGACGATGTAGTTTAGTTGTGTACGCATTGATGTTGTATTTGTCGTGTGGATAGCTGGTCATAACCTACTGAAAATATATGAAAAGAAGGCATGAAATAATGTGTAAGAATCATAGGTGGTTTTCTTAGTATGTTCGTAAATGTTTGCAAGAATTCCGAACATTGTTTAGGGACTGTTTTAGCCGTGTTGTTGATTAGGGACTGTTTTGGACGTGTTGTGGTTAGGAACTGTTTTGGACATGTTGTATTCTTTAAATTGGAAATACTAATGATAGTTAAGAATATATATTGTATTTACGTTGTTTGGGTTGTTGTAAAGTTGTTACACGAAAACGTTAAGGCTACGGATTATTAGGAGTAACTTGAGAATGTAGTAGCCGTATGTGAATCGTTATGGAATGTTGTGAATGTGGGCTATTTGGAATGTTATGTGGGCTGTACGGATTGGTATTGAACATATGATTATTGATGTTGGGGTGGTTGTATGTAGTTGATTTGAATGCGAGTTAAACGTCGTCTAAATGTTTGAAAGGGATTGTTGACGTTAAAGTACGTATTGAATTCCCTCGTAGACTAATTGTAGCTCTTGATATCTTGATATAGGATAAGTGTTTTTGGGCAGGAAGTACAAGTTATAATACGACTAAACTCTAAAGGTATGTAAAGCCTATACTTTCTTTCTTTTGGCATGTCCTAGACGTAAGTATGGAACGATATGAACCTTGGGGTAAATTCTACTCTCTAGTTCCATGCATGACTTATGATTCTATATTTCCTTAATGCTATTGTCACAAGCCTACTATATGA
Organism: Lycium barbarum; assembly: GCF_019175385.1. Taxonomy (NCBI): domain Eukaryota; kingdom Viridiplantae; phylum Streptophyta; class Magnoliopsida; order Solanales; family Solanaceae; genus Lycium; species Lycium barbarum. The sequence goes on along the minus strand of NC_083339.1, from coordinate 77,882,076 downwards.
TTGACTAATGAATGATGTATAGAAGTTCCTACTCTTAAAGAATTGCACAAATAGAGGCATACTTGACTTTCAAAAGCTACACCATGTTAAGTTGGTACATGTACACGAAATCTGAAACGTTTCTTGTTATAGTTTGTTATGAGACTTAAAAAGAACTGAATATGAATATTATTTTGACATTTTAGAGCTGGTTAGTGCTTCTCCATTGAGTCTCAAAGAATTAAATGCATATATGTGGTTGTTATTTATTCTGCTCGTGCTTGCCGCTATATCCTTCACTGAGTCCCGGGCCAGGACACGTTCTCGTGCGCATATTTACTATTTTAATTACCGAGTCCCTCACTAGAGGGCCGGGACATGTTATATATATATATGTATATGATGATATGATGACATGATGATATGGAGATGTTGGCCAGGAGGGCATATTCCCTATTACCGAGTCCCTTATTAAAGGGTCGGGACACGTCTATGTTTATGTTTATGATGCTATGATTTTAATTACCGAGTCTCTCATTAAAGGGGCGAGACACGTTATATATGTTATATAAAAAAGGATTTTGCAACTTTGATTACAAAACTCTATAACGATATTGATATGAGAATGATACAGATGAAATATGTCCAAAGGCAAGTTTTATGAATTTCTGATTGTTGCATTGGGTCCTACATACTTTGTCTCCTTATGAGTCTATTACTACATTTCATGCTTTACATGCTCAGTATATATTCCGTACTGACCCCCTTTCTCCGGGGGGCTGCGTTCATGCCCGCAGGTACAGACGCTCGTTTTGGAGATCCGCCGGCTTAGGATACCTATTCAGCTATTTTGGACTGCTCCTTTGTTCCGGAGCCTAGCTTGTGGTATAACTTCCTTTGTTGTATATATATAAGTGTTTATTCGGGTACGGCGGGGCCCTTTCCCGCCATATGATACGGTCATTACTCTTAGAGGTCTGTGGACATCGGTGTGGGTCTGTTTGTAGTTGTTGATGCGTTTTAGGTCTATGACTTATGTTTGGGGCGTACCCATTCGTAATGGCAGCCTTGTCGGCTTGCATATATATGTATGTTTGGTATTTTGTATATCGTGGCAGCCTTGTCGGCTTGCGTAGTAATATATATATATCTATGTGGTTATTTAAAAGTGCAACTCCTCAGGAGACAGGTGCCTAAGACACATAAAACTTTGACAGATTTTAAATAACTCGCTATCTTTTTATATACAAATGAGATCATGACATGCTAATTGTAAATGACTATAGTTAACAGATAATATGAGTGTCCAATTCGGGCACGAGTCACGGCCTACGGGGTTGGGTCGTGACAGAAGTGGTATCAGAGCGGTTCAATCTTCGGAGTGTCTACAGACCGTGTCGAGTAGAGTCTTGTTTATCGATGTGTTGTGCACCACATTTATAAACAGGAAGCTACAGGACATTTAGGATTTCATCTTTCCTTTCATTCTAGATTGTGCGATAGAGCTGTATTATCAGGATAATCTTTCCCTAACAGATTGTTATGTTTACAACGATGCCTCCAAAGAAGGCAACAGCCGCCCAGAAGGGCAAAGCGGTAATTGAAGAGACCAGTGGGACCCGGAGGGTCACTAGAGCTTATTCCCAATATGTGCCTGAGATTAGGCTTCAGTCAGCGAGCTCCGCTACACCATCATTATCAGAGGAGCCTAGGGCAGCGGCAGCTACAGATCAGGAGATAGATTTACCACCAGCTCCTGAGGCTCCAGCACCCGAGCCTCCAGCTCCCCAGCCTGGGGCGGAGGATAGGGCTATGCGTGACGCAGTACAGTTATTGACCAGGTTGGTGTCGGGGCAGGCTCGCAGACACGGGTTAGGAGGTGATTATGCGGACAGACACGATAGTTCGAGGGTCCATGATTTCTTGACTTGTAAGCCCCCAGAGTTCTATGGGTCAAAGCCAGCAGAGGATCCACAGGATTTTATCCGACAGATGTTGCGTATGTTGAGGGTAATTAGAGCTACCGAGACTGAGTCCGTTGAGTTGGCTTCATATCGGTTGCGTGATGTGGCTATTAACTGGTACGAGTCCTGGGTATTATCTAGGGCTGAGGATGCTCCTCCAGCAGTATGGGACGAGTTCGTGCAAGCCTTTTTGGGTCATTTTCTGCCTCCGGAGATGAGGCGGGCCAGAGTTGATAGATTCCTACACTTGAGACAGGATGGCAGAAGTGTTCGAGAGTATAGTCTCGAATTTGATTCATTGGCTAGGTACGTGCCCGCTATTGTAGCTGACATGGCAGACATGGTCCATCGTTACGTAATGGGGTTGGATAATTACTTGATTGATGGTTGTATGGCAATGGCTTCTCAGCCCGGTATGGACATCGCTCGAGTGCAGGCATATGCACAGGGGGTTGAGGGTCGACAGAGAGGGCGTCGATTTGATAGGGATCAGGTTAGGGGTCAGCAGAAGAGAGTTAGATCAGCTGGGTATTTTGGTGAGTTTTGGGGCGGGCAGCCCTAGCCGCAGCACAATAGATATCCTTCTCAACCGGCATGGAGTGAACCTCCACGATTCACTGGTAGAGGGTTTGATAGCACAGGGTATTCAGGAGCTGGTCAAAGCTCCATGACTTCCGGTTTCCAGATGCACAGGGACTCAGGCCAGATGAAGCCATCTATACCACAGTGCCCTCGGTGTGGCAGGCGCCATCCGGGGGAATGCCGCCGCATTACTGGTGCTTGTTTCTCTTGAGGCCGTCAAGGCCATACTATGAGGGAGTGTCGATTTGGGGGTGGTGCAGGTGGTGCAGCTCAGCCTACGGGATCAGTTGCTGGTTCTTCTTCTTCAGTTGCCATGCGTCCTATGGGACAAGGTATTCCGACGCCAGCAGGCCGTGGCAGAGGCCGTGGAGGGGCTTCCAGTTCTGGCGGTCCTTCAAACCGCTTATATGCTTTAGCTAGCAGACAGGATCAGGAAGCGTCGCCAAATGTGGTCACAGGTATACTATCGATTTTCTCCCGAGATGTATATGCATTGATAGGCACAGGCTCCACACTGTCACATATTTCTCTCTCTTTGTTGTAAATTATGACGAGTTTATAGTAAAAAGGAGTAGTAGTATGATTAAGATGAGAGTACAGAGGAAAACGAATTGTGACGGATGCAAATGTATTGGTAGGACAGGCTGTGAGGTTGTGAAGGATAAGATTGACCAGGAAGGGTGAAAGCTTAAGTATGCTTAGGCAACACTAATGTAACATTCGAGGACGAATGTTCTAAAGGGGGGAAAAATGTTATATCCCATATTTTCATATATTGGGACGTTTTAAACTAACCGTGACAAGTTAAAGACAAGACTATTTTAAGATACGGAGTAGAGATTTTAACTTCCGGTTTCGTTTCAAGTCATAATTCAACTATAATTTCGTTTGGCATTGATATATTAATGAAAAGTGGGATTAAACTAACCATTAGTGGGATTGGGAACCAAAACAAAATCTGCCCATATTGTTTTCCATGTGTAGCCTAGATTAGTGCCATGGTCAAAGGTTATTGACCCAAGATTAGTGTGGTACACATGTCCAAGTCGTGTAGGAAATACACATAATGAAAAATCAGATTTACTCCACAACTCACTACACCATTTCAACACTTACAAGTTAAGAACACATAGAGACAGAAAAGGAAACTCTTGACCTAGAGTTAGTCGAAAGTGAGGTCCAAATTTGTTCCAAAAAAATCAGTTTTCTTCCTCAAATCAACTCCTCATTTAGTGTACAAGAATATGTAGTAGTTGTTGAAACGAAACCAAGAAGTGAAGCACCTCAATAGTGTTGAAAATTCATCCAAAGTGAAGAACAAGATTGTAAGGTAAGAATGCTTATTGTTCTTGTGTTTCATGACGATTTGAATGTATAGTTCATGCATGATTGTTATTATCATGAATTTCATGATGGAAATGAAGGTGTTTAATGGTTGGAGTTGAAACTAAAATCGTTTGTGAGTTGTTGTAAGGATTATAGAAATGACGATGTAGTTTAGTTGTGTACGAACTGATGTTGTATTTGTCGTGTGGATAGCTGGTCATAACCTACTGAAAATATATGAAAAGACGGCATGAAATAATGTGTAAGAATCATAGGTGGTTTGCTTAGTATGTTCGTAAATGTTTGCAAGAATTCCGAACATCGTTTAGGGACTGTTTTAGGCGTGTTGTTGATTAGGGACTGTTTTGGACGTGTTGTGGTTAGGAACTGTTTTGGACATGTTTTATTCATTAAATTGGAAATACTAATAATAGTTAAGAATATATATTGTATTTACGTTGTTTGGGTTGTTGTAAAGTTGTTACACGAAAACGTTAAGGCTACGGATTATTAGGAGTAACTTGAGAATGTAGTAGTCGTATGTGAATCGTTATGGAATGTTGTGAATTTGGGCTATTTGGAATGTTATGTGGGCTGTCCGGATTGGTATTGAACATATGATTATTGATGTTGGGGTGGTTGTATGTAGTTGATTTGAATGCGAACGAAACGTCGTCTAAATGTTTGAAAGGGATTGTTGACGTTAAAGTACGTATTGAATTCCCTCGTAGACTAATTGTAGCTCTTGATATCTTGATATAGGATAAGTGTTTTTGGGCAGCAAGTACAAGTTATAATACGACTAAACGCTAAAGGTATGTAAAGCCTATTCTTTCTTTCTTTTGGCATGTCCTAGACGTAAGTATGGAACGATATGAACCTTGGGGTAAATTCTACTCTCTAGTTCCATGCATGACTTATGATTCTATATTTCCTTAATGCTATTGTCACAAGCCTACTATATGATTGACTAATGAATGATGTATAGAAGTTCCTACTCTTAAAGAATTGCACAAATAGAGGCATACTTGACTTTCAAAAGCTACACCATGTTAAGTTGGTACATGTACACGAAATCTGAAACGTTTCTTGTTATAGTTTGTTATGAGACTTAAAAAGAACTGAATATGAATATTATTTTGACATTTTAGAGCTGGTTAGTGCTTCTCCATTGAGTCTCAAAGAATTAATTGCATATATGTGGTTGTTATTTATTCTGCTCGTGCTTACCGCTATATCCTTCACTGAGTCCCGGGCCAGGACACGTTCTCGTGCGCATATTTACTATTTTAATTACCGAGTCCCTCACTAGAGGGCCGGGACACGTTATATATATATATGTATATGATGATATGATGACATGATGATATGGAGATGTTGGCCAGGAGGGCATATTCCCTATTACCGAGTCCCTTATTAAAGGGTCGGGACACGTCTATGTTTATGTTTATGATGCTATGATTTTAATTACCGAGTCTCTCATTAAAGGGGCGAGACACGTTATATATGTTATATAAAAAAGGATTTTGCAACTTTGATTACAAAACTCTATAACGATATTGATATGAGAATGATACAGATGAAATATGTCCAAAGGCAAGTTTTATGAATTTCTGATTGTTGCATTGGGTCCTACATACTTTGTCTCCTTATGAGTCTATTACTACATTTCATGCTTTACATGCTCAGTACATATTCCGTACTGACCCCCTTTCTCCGGGGGGCTGCGTTCATGCCCGCAGGTACAGACGCTCGTTTTGGAGATCCGCCGGCTTAGGATACCTATTCAGCTATTTTGGACTGCTCCTTTGTTCCGGAGCCTAGCTTGTGGTATAACTTCCTTTGTTGTATATATAAGTGTTTATTCGGGTACGGCGGGGCCCTGTCCCGCCATATGATACGGTCATTACTCTTAGAGGTCTGTGGACATCGGTGTGGGTCTGTTTGTAGTTGTTGATGCGTTTTAGGTCTATGACTTATGTTTGGGGCGTACCCATTCGTAATGGCAGCCTTGTCGGCTTGCATATATATGTATGTTTGGTATTTTGTATATCGTGGCAGCCTTGTCGGCTTGCGTAGTAATATATATATATCTATGTGGTTATTTAAAAGTGCAACTCCTCAGGAGACAGGTGCCTAAGACACATAAAACTTTGACAGATTTTAAATAACTCGCTATCTTTTTATATACAAATGAGATCATGACATGCTAATTGTAAATGACTATAGTTAACAGATAATATGAGTGTCCAATTCGGGCACGAGTCACGGCCTACGGGGTTGGGTCGTGACAATAGGATCATGACTTTGAAAGAGAAGGACTAGCCTTAACATACCTTTTCGTCTCTTTAACTTTATCGACTGAACGCTTTCCTTCCAAGCTCACAATTCTACATACAAGAGAATTCATACTTGATTAGATCATTTACAACATGCTTAAGTCTAAACTAAAGCGACTAAGAGCTAACAAAAATTGGGCAGCATTTCCTTTGTTTTGACAACTTTCTCCATACAATAAACAACTCCCAATCATCAATAGCAACACCCATAATATCATAATCAATAGACTTCTTCAAATTAAATATTGTTCAATCCTCAAACTCCTTTTCAAAGTCATTCATGACCATAATTACAACACAACACCATATTCATATACATATACTACTCCTCCATCATCCTTAATATCATTCATAACAAAATTATACTCATAGCATACTAAGAATCATGACTCAAGTTAACTTATTACTCGAAATGTCATTCTTTCTGTATTTGAGCTCATATTCAATTTTCTTCTCTCATCCAAGTCATTCAACCACTCAAATACTCTTAATACCCTGAAATAGATGCAAAACTCACCTTTGATCATGTAAGGATGAACTTTGGATGAATATACTTCACTTGAGAACAACCCCAACTTAAATACCAAAGGAATTCTTGATTTTTACAAACCCTAGTGAGCCTCCTTGCACTTGATCCTCTTAATTCTTGGTGTTTAATCTTTGATTTCCCTTGGGTTTGTGTTAATATGATGTATAGAATATTCTAGAGCTCTCAAGAGTGGTGTAGAAGATGGGAAATGAAAATAAGAACTTGGTCATCTTTTATAAAAAATAAAAATAAAAATAAAAAAGCTGCCCTATAACTCCTTCCCAAGACATTACTAAATAATCGTTAACTCAATACCTGCAAAATCCTCTCCAAACATGACTTATAATTTAGTTCCTTCGATGAACTTGGTTTCACCGATTCATATAACTTTAAAATCTTGTTGTATGCACTTTAAAGTTACTAAATACTCTCCTTATTGTCATAAGGGCTTCATGTTAACCTTAAGCTTGCGGTAGTCTATTCACAACACACGATAATGAATGTCCGAGGTGTAATAGAAAATGAGGGGGTAAACCCCCTTTTATAACATTCTAGAGTTGGCTTGCACCGACCTAGAATTTACTCAATGTGTTCGCGCCACCTTGGGCCGTGCTTGAGGACAAGCAAATCAGAACCAAAATCTCAATGAGGATCCATCAATACAAGCTTAGGTAGTGCTGCTATCATTTTCAAAGCACATTCTTCAACTAAGCACAACCCTCATAACTTTGGTTGGTACCAACAATTAGGCTACAAGCATGTGAAACTTCAACCATATAACTCTCTTATTTCAAAATACGATTTCAAGAATGCAATGGAGTTTTCAAAACAATCAAGCGACAACATTCAAGCCTCAATAAGTGACTCAAAACCACTAGCTTACTAGATATGCTCATTTAACATAAGTTGGAATTTTTCAACATCGCCAATCTATTGTGATCCACATGCCTTCACAAGAAAGAATGCCCAAAATCACTATATTCACAACAACAACAACACAAGGGACATATACACAAAGTCACTCACACTCAACAAAGAAATTCTAGTGATAACAATATCACACCATAAGCTTGCCCTTATTTTCATTGATCACTAACTCAAGAACATTCGGTTGGAGATCACATAGTGACTTTTTAAGCTTGTAATGTAGGCTTAGGGGAAGGTAGGATAAGTATTTGGGATACTAGTGACTACGCCCTCCTCGAACACTACACATTACCTTTTGTCCACTTTCCTCTTCATTTCAAAACATCACTCCTTCCCTTGCATACTAGTTTCCACAATTATTCCACCTTCTTTTTGTGCAACCATTTTCTTGATTTCTAATGTTTTTGTTCTTTTCCAATTCCTTTTTCACAACGATACTTTTTTTTTTGCACAAAAAGTTTGCAACCTTATTGTATTTTTCAAATTTTCTTCCGTTCTTTTGACTTTTCCACAACACAAACCTTCACCACTTCTCAAGCAACACTAATACCCCCAACTTAGGCTTTTGGTCTCAAATTCACAATTTCATGTTCAAAGAGGGAAAGGTTCAAAAGAGAGCTTTTCATCAAAAAGGGTAAAGGCTTGTAATGTGGCAATCAAAGAAAAGGTCATACGCTCAAATGGGGTTACTAGTGATATTATTTATGCAATGGTAGGCTAGAAAGGCTAAAGAAGTTTATTCAAAAATCACAAAGATAGCCCAAAGTCATCTCTCCAACCAACATAATAAAAATTAGCATTGAAAGACTAACCGGACAAGTTCTAGATGATAAAAGTAAGCACACGAATTATTCAAAAAAAACACTCACCACACATGGCATATGAACTAGTCAAGATAGAACAATTTCACTTCCTAAGCAAGAACAAATAGAACAATGTCTCATCATCCCAGGTAAACCCATCTAGTAGGTAAAGAGTCACCAAATGAGCCAAAAAGTTGTCACAAAGATCATTTTTTCCTATGCACCTTGCTTTTTAACTTTCACAAAAAATTTGGAAGGGTATTCGCATTTCAACATTTCACATACAAGAGACTAACTCTATTAGTACCAAACAAGCCAAGATTTTCCACATTTTTCCTCAAAGGAGCACCTACACCTAAACTACAAGACTAATTAAAGAAGCTAAGAAAGAAAATAAAATAATAAAAGTGACTAATCCACAACATTCCAACAAAACAAAATCTTCAAAAATTTGAGCAAGTTCCATTTGTAACAACTCCACAGCCACACCAATAGTCACAAAACAAGCCCGGCAAGGGCACACAATATCCATACATAAGACAAAAGCCCAGCAAGGACACAAATTAAGCATAACCAAAATATAATGTGCAACCACATGCCACCCCCAACTACAAACATTGCAATGTCCTCACTGCACATAATCAAAACAAAACACAAAATAGTTTGAGAGTAGAGAAAGAATTTTTTTTCTCTGTCAGCACCTGCGAGACGCACGCATGACCTGTGAATCGCAGGTGATGTCACCTGAAAACTTTTTTCAGCAGCAACTACTGGTTTGGGGCTGCTCTGAAACCCCGACCTACTCAAAACGACTCCAAAAATTCTGAAACTTTGCAGATTAGTCAAAAACAATAAAATAAACTATTCTAAAAAAATAAAATTTCAAAAGCGACTTAAAATTTTGAAAACGATGGGTTGCCTCCCACGAAGCGCTTAATTTAACGTCGCGGCATGACGGTTATCAACTTTACCACTTTTCCTTCCATTTGGAAGATATAAATTTGCGCCCCAACTTTTAATCAAGATTCCGGTAATGCTTGTGAGGCGGTGGTAGAATAGTAAAGAGGTCAATTCTCGGGTATCGCATTTTGCACTTCTTGGCCCATAAGCGAGGCATGCCATTTTGTCTTCTTGGCATAGCAAACTTCAAAATAAAAACGCTTTGATCTTCATCTCCAAAATTCTCTATAGGCTTGGTTAGTTCAACTTCCATATTACCCACCAAGCACAATGTTGAAAAACGGTTAGAATGAGGTCCAACGTGCTCAAATTCCAAACTTCCATGAATTTTGACATTCTCACCCAAAAATGATCTAGAGTCTTCAAAAATTATTTTATGAACTTTTTTATGCAACTATAGTATCATTTCATCAACTTCGGCATCATTCACTATTTTTAGGTTGGTCGGTTGGCAATTCACCATTAGCTCATGAAAATCAATCTTGACCTCTTCTTCATTGGAAACCAACTCAAAACTACAATTCATTGCCCTTTGATATTGAGCATCACATGCCTCAATATTTGCATTCAACATGCATTTTTAGAAATTCTTCCATCATCCGTGAAATGCCTTCACGGTGATCCCCATAGGCTTCAAGTTGTTGAGCTTGATTCATTAGCCAATCTTGGCTCAAAATTTCTATCTTGTCAAGTTTTTCTTCATTGTGAGAGTCATCCAAAGCTTGTAAAAATCCATTCATGGTGAGATACGCCTTTTGGATAGTTTCATCATCTCCATGTTGAACTTCTTCCCACAATTTGGTCAAGACTTGCCCATACTTTTCATTCCTCCCCATTATGCTTTTCAAAATTTCCTCAACTTCTTCTTTTTGAGAATTGGAGATTTCTTCTTCAAGGTTTTGCTCTTCTTCAAGTTGAACCACTTCTTCACTTTCACAACTTTGTTATGGTCACAAGAATTCTCGGGCTCATTTTTTAAATTTGAAAGCTCTTCTTCAACCATTTCATTTTGAGGAGTCGACACTTCCATGACAATTGAGAAATTTGCACCCTCTAATGAATCATTTATTCTTTTCATAGCCTCTCCATTTTCTAAAACGGATTGTTGGATGAGTTTTCGCTCTTCCTCCATCTTAGCTTCCCGATCTAAGTATGTTTGAAGCATTGCCATGATACCTTTAAACCTGGCACTTTGTCCTTCACTTGCCATGTCATTGTCTCTATCAAACTCAAAAGCACAACTAGCATTTTTGTTAGAACAACTTGGGGAAGGGGGAGCAAAATAATTGGGACAATCACCCCAATGTCTATCTTGGCCACCACTTATATTACAAATATTCCCATCATAGAATTGAGATGGTGCACACATCTCTCTCCCGAGAGCATTTTCACAATCTTGCCAAAAGTGGGGTCCTCCACAATATGGACATGGGTCATCAAAATATGGATTGCAACCATCAAACCCATTTTCATTCCAAGATGCCATAGAGACAAAAGTAAAAAATAAAATAAAAACTAAACACAAAACACAAAAAATTAAAAAAAAATCACAAACACATTTTCACAAATATTCAAAAGTTTAGAAAAAAGCAAGTAAGCTAAAATCCCAAACTAGCCCAAATACGCCAAATTGTTCCCTGGCAACGGTGCCAAAATTGATAACGTCCAAATCCACTCCTCAAAGAGAAAGTGTATACGGTCATATGCAATATAATTTACTCAACTATGAGTCGGGCTCGAACCCACAGAGAACAATATCCTAGGCGGTTTAAGTAAGTAAGGAATAATCTCTTCCTAAGCTAAGCCAAACACTTGATAATATTTTGTTTTTTGATTTTAAAACTAAAAAAGCTAAAACTAATCTAGAAAGAAAATAAAATGATCAATGGCCACAAGCATGGATACAAGGAACTCTCAAGTAACGATCCAATATATTTTATGATTTTACAACTAAGAGCGAGCTTATGTTAATAGATAATGGTTTCTAAAATCTCACTGAAAGTCTTCCAACCAAATCAATGAATTTCACTCTAAGCTTTTCCAAGCCTTAGAGTGTGATATCAAGCGCAACCAATGGAATCTCAAGTAACTTTCCTATTCCTAGCTCAAGTTATTAGATGAGGTTTATGCCCCAAATTCTTGTTAATTAATCTTTCCCAACTAAATTTTTTCTCTTCCAGGCTCAATCCAAGTAAATGGGTGAGTCTTAGGGTTAGCTGCTCCCTTAAGAATTTTTCAAAACGAGATTAATTAAAGAAACAAGGGCCTACTTCATTAGATATAAACATCATTCAATACATAAGCATAACAAGAGTTTGATCCAAAACTTTAACAATGTATATTCTCGTAAACACGTTTCAAGTAATGGAATAAAATACAACACACTTAAATATGCAATACAAAGCAAGGAATTGAAAAAAAAAGTTACGAAATTTATCATTAAAGAGCTCCAATCTTCTCCTCCAAAGGTGTGGTGTAAAAACCTTAGCTCCAAAGCTTGTAAAAATGGCCAAAGATGAGTTTTACAAAACCCTAAAAGAGTATTTATAACATTCCAAAACGGAAACAAATTGTGGACAAAAATACCCTGCGTGCACAATATGCTAATCGTATCTGGTGTCGTATGTACAACATGCCAGTCGCATGTTGCACCAAACTCTAGCATGTTATGCAAGAAGCTGTGGTGCAGCACATGTTGCAGCAAGTGCTACTCGCATGTGCTGCTAGCATGTGCTGCAACACAGCTATTTTTGCTTCATTTTTCTCTGTTATGCTCTCCGGACATCTTATCCTACAAAACGACATAAATACACGAAAATTAACACCAAAAGTGCTTGAAGAGTCACAAAAGCTTAAGGAATTAGCATCGAATATCCCGTAATTTTACGGCACATCAGGGCGTGTTCGCTCTGAGTTATTCCTTGGTCCTCTGTGTGTTCGCACCATCTCCAGGCGTGTTCACACAGAGTTAATTTCTACCCTGGCAATCTGTCTTAAAATGCCCCTAACGTTTAATTTCGGTGTCGGATTGACACTCGGTTTGTTGCATTGGAAACTAGACTTTCTGAACTTCAATTTAGACTTTTACTTTACCTCAAAACTCTCCATATGCTAAAAGATATTCTTTCCCCAAGTTAGACCAAAATCATCGTACGAAATCTTACCCAACTTTTCTCCAAAGTTTCGAAAACTCAATCTCCTTGATTCACTTGTTCTCCAACCCTTCCATGACCTATTACATAAGCTTAAACCCTCACAATCATAAGATAAGCACATATAATCTTGTATATCTTCGACAATAAATCCAGTGTCCACAATTGAACGACTAATACCTAGCGAATCTCAACATACAAAACTATGAGGTGTAACATTCTGTATCATCCGCTGGGATTCAATTTTGTTCTATGAGAATCTTTCCTGTAAGGAGAAGTCTGACATGTGTGGCCGATATCTTTAGTTATTACCGATTCGAGCATTTTCTGCCCTATCTTCCTTGTCGCTCGAGGACGAGCGATTATTTAATTGGTATCTGATGTAACGACTTACACCAACCCGTTTGGTCGCTATTGCATTTTCAGCCCTTTTGACCCTTTCCCGAGCTTGGTTAGCTCACTTTTAACCCCAGAGGACTGTTGACATACTTCCCGAGGTGTCTAGAATTGATTCCGGTGACTTTTTGTGAAATATGGGCTTTAAGCGAAAGAGAGTTGACTCAAAGTTGACTTTGGGGTAAATATACCTTTTTCAAAAATCCGTCCGGATGGTCATTTAGAAATTATTTGTATATTTGGTTCGACTCTCAATGCACTCGGATGCATTTTGGGACTTGAGTTGGGAATTGAAAATGAGGTATCGGGGATTGACTCAGTCAATGAGACCTCTGTTGGAAATTCCAAGGCGACGGGTGCGTTTATAGCATATTTTTATGTGTATCTGTATATGTGGTTTGTGAGCAGATGGCCTCGGGAGTAGTTCAAAATTTTGATTGAGACTGAGAAAATTTAGTTGGATTCTTCATGATTTCAAATCTAGATTTCGAATATACCTAGACTTCTTTGATATTGAGGCTCAGTGGAAGGGCAAGGCTATAGAGTGATTGTTGGTGTTGTTGTTCGGCCATCCAGGTAGGTTATGGCTTACCCTTGGTTAGACTTCATGTAGCGAAGCATATATTTAGATGATATTATCGGAGAAAGCATGTAAACATTCGCGTATGATGTTGGGTTGGATATTGTCTCAGGCTGGGCCCTGTTGCATAATTGGGGCTAGCCACCCCCTTGTGTTATGACTGGACTGTTCTATTGTGTTGGCTAGATGCCACGTGTTGTGAGTAGATATTGGGATTTGTTGTTCCATCTTGATTGTGATATTGTAGTATATTATGGGTTGACATTGATATTAGGATAGAGTTCTATGTGACTTGTATAGTCTTTGATGATATTGTTGGCGTACCCACGTTGGTACTTGTGAGACTGATGTATTGTTGGCATACCCATGTTGGTACTTATGACATTGATATATTGTTGGCGTACCCATATTTGGTACTTGTGGTATTGAGTTGATTCTTGATGTTAACATATGCATTGCACTCATTCTCATTCGTCATGATATATTGTTGATACATTGTTGACACTTGATGAAACACTGTCGTGAGCTGAGCTCGGTTTGCATGAGAGTGATGTGAGTAGTCCGGTGTCCGATGGTTGTTCCGGCGTCATGGATTGTGTGCAAGTGATGTGAGTAGTCTGATGTCCGATGGTTGTTCCGGAATCATGGATTGTGTGAAAGAGAGATGAGAGTCTGTGATCCGAGGTCATGTACGGGAGCGGAATGAGCATGATAAGAGATCTCGTTGTTGTCATCTACATACTCGAATCATACATTGAGCACTCATCTTGCATATACACACATATATATACATATATATATATATATATATATATATATATATACATATATAAGACACATTTGACAGGGCGGTGACGATGTGGCCTATGTTGTGTTGAAATATTTGGAAGGTTTTATACTAATTGCGCGACCATTCTATGTTGTGTGATACGGGATGGTCGACAGGGTGGAAAGTTCATCTATATGCTGTGTGATACGGAGCGACATAGTACATGGACTTTGCGGGTCCCCTAGGGTGGTGTCGGTGAGAACCCTCCGTGGGCAAAGATACGACGTCTCGTCTGTATGTTGGGCAAAGATCCGGGACGAGTGACACTTAGACTTGGTGAGTCACCTTGGGTTGTGCTACCGAGATGTCGATATTTCCATCCGAAGTACATGTGTACACAGCATTTGCATGGCATTGCATTGCTTTCACACATTATTGCATTGCATCATGGCTTATATTGAGATGATTTGGTGTTTTACTTGTGATGTTGGTTTCCGATTATATATATTGAGACTTTGCACATTTGGGATAAGATGCTCTACTTAGACGATGACGTGTACTTGGCTTAGATTATGTTTGACTTATACTTGCTGATTTATCTGCCTATCCTGCTTTATTGTCTGAATTATGTTATCTATGCTTAGTCGGCCGATGACACCTACCAGTACTATGGTTTTGTACTGACCTGCATTTGCTGCATTCCGTTATGAATGCAGAGTTCTAGGTTGGGTCTGCTTCCATCTCCCGTGGCTGATAGTCGCCATTAGCATAGCATTGAGTTTTTAGGGTGAGCACGAGTCGTTCACTGCCTTGAAGACTCCTCTTATTATTTTGTCTTACTTTCTATTCTGACACATAAACAAATTTATGTATTATTGATATTCCAGACTTGTAGATCTTAGTTAGATGCTCTTGTATGACCAGACCAGATACTGGGGAGGATTTCATTTACTTTCGCATTTTCGTATTTATATTATAATTGTGAAAATTCCGCTATTTTACTTCTTCCGCTACTTTCTATTATTGCGAATGTTGAATTAAGGGTTCGCCTACCGGGGTGGGAAAGGTAAGTGCCCGCACGACTCGACTTAGCTGTTACACCTCGGAAAATTTTCTGTTAATGCATAGTGAATAGACTAACGAAGAGCACGAAGTATACGGTATTGCAATAAGTAAGGAATGACATTGGATGACCCTAATTGAGATTTCAAAGACGTTCGAGGTAAGAGAAGAAAGTTTGTCAAGAAGAGGCAAGGCATACGATAGGTATCGGAAAGGATTTACGAGTAACAAGTTAACGACGACTTAACGATGTTTTAGAGAAGAGTTATAACGTCTCTTAGATTGTTATTGAGGTGATAAACAAGTGTCAAGAAGGTTCCATAAGGATTGGAGATCAAACGAGTCGGCGGGAATGAGTTCGGAGTAACAGGGCATTATACGGCCCAACATACTGGCTGTATAAATTATACTGGCCGTATGTTTGGCCGTATAATCAGCCCAGATGGCCAGCCTCACTGGACCAAATCTACGTCCAGACATACGGTCAGTGAAATTTATACGGACCGTATGTTGGTCCGTAGAAAATGGTCGGGACAGATTTGAGTATTATTAATAAGGGGTCCAACTTATTTCATTTCATTTCCCCTTCACACCCCTTCTCTCTAGAACTCTCTAGAAATTTTCTCCACACTTCTCCCACAAAAATTCAAGGGATATTAGTGAACAACTTCATCAAACCAAAAGAAACAAGTGTAAGAAACCCATTAAAGTTCATCCAAGACAAGGAATCCAAGTGAAGGTGAAACTAGGGTTTTGCTCAAGTGAAGTGTTTCCACCCAAGGTTCATTCCTACACCATCTAAGGTAAGTTTTATGGTATTTCCATTTTGTTTAAGGTATTGAGAAGTTGAAACACTTGGATTGTAGAAGGATATAGAAAATGGGTCATGAATGTGGGAATAGTGTCATTTTTGAGTAATAGCTTGGATTGAGTCATGAGTCTTGGTATGTTGCGATTATGGTTATGTTATAAATGATGTTAAGAACATGGGATAGACATTATATATGAATGAATGTAATCGTGTGCTATGACAATGGATATGGATGATTGGAAGTGAATTGAGAAGTAAGGATAATGTAGGTGAATAAAGACTATTGTTATGATGTTGCGAATGTTATTATTGATGTTTGGGAGTTGATATATGATATGGAGGAAGTCGTATAAATAAAGGAGATGTTGTCCAATTTTCTCTAGCTTTAGCAATGTATGCTAAGCTATCGATTTTCTAATGATAGTATAACCCTAATGAAGGTAGAAACGTGAGCATTGAAGGAGAACGTGCAAGTGATAGAATAGTTGAACGAAGAGGTATGTAAGGCTAACCCTTCTTTCAATAAGGCATGGTTCTTTGGCTATACACCTATCCTTTCATGAGCCTATGATGTTCTCCAAATGATTCTATCTTTAAGAGCTACTAAGCTCATGATTCTTGATATGTTACGATTGTACTAAAATTCCTCCTATCATGAGTAATCCTCTAGGGATAGATGTAATGAACGACGATAGTAATGATGATAAAGATGTTTATGAGATTTTATGTATATGTGCCTATGTATGGCTATTATGAAACCCCGAGCTTATATAGCCGGGTAGAATATATATAAATATTGTGCGCGCACCACTGCAGTTGGGTACGGACAACCCTGAGCCTTGGTAGGGCCAGGTATGTGAAACACCGAACCTTCATGGTCGGGTATGCTATGTATATGATATGGATATATATACGATATGAATATGAATATAAATACGAATATTCTATGAATACGAAAATGGATACAAAATGTAAATGAGTACGGATATGAATACGGATACAGATATGGATGTATGTACACAATCACGCATTAGAAATGGAAAGTCCCTATGAAAAGCAAGTAAGTGTTTATAACGATGATACTACTATCTCCCATTCTATGCTATTTCTTATGTTGTCTATTATGCTTTCATAGTGATGTTCATCATGCTTTACATACTCCGTACATTCTTCATACTGACGTTCTTTTGTTTGTGGACGCTGCGTCATGCCCGCAGGTGGCCAGGGAGACAGGCTTGATCCATAGCTTTATTACTAAGGGACTACATAGCGGAGCTCCATCTCATTCGGAGCTATAGCTTTTGGTGTCTATTCCTTTGTGTACATACTTATGCGCATGGCGGGGTCCTGTCCCGCCTATATGATATGACATACTCTTCTTAGAGGCTCGTAGACATGTGTAAATGGTTAGATATATTTATCCTTGTCGGCTTATCTTTTGTCTATCATTTTGCTAGCCTCGTCGGCTTATGTATATGGATATGGGCATAGTAATTAATGGTGGTAGGAGTGTATTGATGCTCAATGGGAATATCATGAATGATGAATGAAAAGTATGATTTGGCTATGTGGCCCACCTAGATGCATATGTGTATGTACGTTAAGAGGTTCCCGGGTGGGGTAGCACCGGGTATCCGTCATGGCCCTCCGGTTGGGTCGTGACAAAAGTGGTATCAGAGCAGTTCAGTCCTAGGAAGTGTCTACGTGTCGTGTCTAGTAAAGTCTTATTTATGGTGTGTTGCACACCACACTAATAAACAGGAGGCTACAGGGAATTTAGGAAAAATGACCATTTTTTCATCTCTAAGATCGTGTGATAGAGCTAAGTCATAGGAAATGAGATTCCTTATATTAACCCTTGATTGCAGCTAAAGAACGGTATTGACAGAAGAAAGTGAATGATGACATTGAATGTTACGGGGGTAAGCCCCTTCGTTGAGGCTACGTTATCGGAATTTGTATTTATATGATAATGGATTGGTTGTCATAGAGTTAAGTCGATGTAAGTACAACAGAGGAATTGACTAAAGGTATCTCTTGATGAAAAGTTCAGTTATAAGTTTGTGAACTAAACAAATTGAATGAATCAGAACAAAGGTAAGCGACGGTACGAAAGTTGTGTGTCGAGTAAGGTAAGAATATTAGGGTATGATTGAAATGTAAAGCTAAAGGATGAAAGGAAAAGTAAATAGGAAGGGATAACAGGGTGGATCGCTAAAGGATCAGGTACATCTCGAAGTGTGATATATGAGGTAAGTTTCGACATCTTTGTGCTTTTACTTGAAATTGGGAGCCCTGTGCGGCTGAGGTATGTCATATGTATATATTAGCTCGGTGAGGCATTGTTGGTATTTGCTGCGTGCAGGTTTTGGGATAGTAAGAAATATAGAGGAAACTCCGCCGAAATTTTTCTAAAATCTAAAGGAGATAAGATATAAGCTTGAAATATGTTCTAACGAGAAAAGATGTTGTGCAAAAAGTAATGGCAGGACGAGATTAAGTTAGGAGTATCATTAACAACTACAAGAGATGAGTTAAATACTATTGAATTGATAGTAATGGTAATAATAAAATCGACATTGGTACGATAAAGATAAATGCTAGAGTAAATTAGGGAGACTGGTAGTGCTAAAACACGACATAGAAGAGGAATGGTAACTCTAATAGAGTGCGATACTGGAGTATTGATTGGATGGATAAGCACAAGTAAGATACGATAAGTCTATTAGCAAAATAAAGTAACAGCATAACTGAGGCAGAGGTATGAAATACGAAGGGGTATAACGAATGTGAATCCATTGGTAAAACAACTTATATGGTAAGTGTAATAGGGTTGATTAGAAAGAGTAACAGGTTGAGTATGCTTACTTCACGAGGTTTATTCTATTTTATAAGCGGGCTTGCGAATGAGATCAAGAAGTGTCACCCTATAGAGTTGATTATGATCAGGGTATAATGAGAACGTCACAAGAACTGTAATACAAAGTATAGCGAGGAAACGACTAAAGATGTGACATGTTCTATATGAATAAAGAGTGAATGCAAGTGTGAAACCAACAAGCGAGCCATGGGGCAGTAGATGAGAAAGCTTATCAGACCTTGTTAGGGGAAAGTCCAGCATAGGGGTTCCTCAATGACAGAAATGATAGCAAACAAAAGGGGGAAGTCAACTTGAAAAAAAAATTAGAGAAAAGTGATATGGCAAAGTAGTAACGGTTGGTGATTTGTATAATCGAGATCACGAGTGATATCTTTGGCTGGATGTAAAATACCAAGACTACGGGAAGATGAATAACGAAATAGAACGATTGTTAGGAGAAGGATTAGCATAATAAGGATGAGAGGGGATGATCAGAATGAACAGAATAAGTTTTGGAAGCGAAGAACGGATTGTATAGAGGTAATATATTCTAAAGGACAAAGCAGTACTGAGATAAGAATAGGATTCCTTGTGCGATGAATAAAGGATTTATTATAAAAAGGGAGGTAATAAGATAAATTGAGGAGGAAAGAATGTAAGGGATTAAGTACAGATATAGAAAGAAAAGGAAATATACGAAGTACGCGTGCTTAAGAAGTAGTCGTGTTATGATTAAAGGAAGATGCATCTCCTACGAATATTCTATACCCAGTATAACGAGTAAAGTAAATGAAGTAATGAGTTGAAAAGAAAAAGGTGTCCATGAGTTATGAGTTTACCGTACGACGATAAAGCGATAGAGCAAAGCTATCATCAATGACAAATACAATGTGATTATGATTGGTTTTGAAATCAATGTTGAGTGCAACACAAGAGTAAAAGTGTATGAGGCACAAGGGGTATTAGTTGCGCATGAGACTTAGGCCCTGGAAAACAAAGATGACGCTACAAGTGAACTTTGAGCACCAAAGAAGAGGGCAAGTGACATTGCATGGATGGTATGGATAACTAGACATACTACTATTGTGAGCATCCCCATGAGACAAAAGTTGTTAATTGGAGCGGATTTGGACATTAACTCATAACTACCAGATGAGCTAAGTAAAATACATCCTTGTTCGGAGTGCTATGTTGGTTGTACTACTTGATTACAAAACTGCGAGATGAGCATGTTAAGACTTCACATATGAATTACCGTAGCTATAAATTATGGGAGATGACATGAATATGATGAAGTATAATAAGGGAATTGAGGAATGGGATATATGAATTCAAGATTAAAAGTAAGGTAACGGATTTGAGAATGGTATAAGTAAGATCCTTAAGAGGGGAAGTGAGTAACGAAAATAGAGGTGTAGAGATTGAAACGATGGATCCTAAGATGTGACAGATATAGACTCTAAAACAAAAGTGAAAGTTATGCAGAAATGAGTCTAATGGCTAGTAAATAAGTGAACAAGAATCGAGCGGGTATCTGAGACTGTACTGAAAATTATTCGTGAAAACCTTGAACAACATGACATTGGGAGCAAATAACTTGAGGAATATTATAAAGGATAGCGATGCTATACTGGAATAGAGGCGAGGGAATTGACAATAGAGTCGTTCGTTAATGATGTTGTGAGTTATAAGCGACAAATAAGAAGAGGCATAAAGTTTTCTATAATATAATATAAGATGTGATAATCAGGGGACTAATAAAGGAGAGAAAAGAGTATGACGAGATAAGTTACATTAGATAGACAAAAGAGTTTAGGTATGTGTGTGATACGTAAAATAGAACGGACCAAAGGAACGGAAGTTTATGGATAAGATTAGATGTTCGTACACGAATCACACAAGAACGGTTATGTAACCTGTAAGTACTTACATATCGAGAATGAAACCAATAGGATACGTAGAAAGAGGAGTAGGGGGTAAACAATAATAGTGTGTTTGTGATACTCTGGGTCAGTTGAGGGAGAATACATAGTAAATTAAGTTGAAATGTTGAGTCGGAATTATCATTAAGGACCAATAGGACAATTACTCAGGATGTGATATAAGTATATGTTATATGTTTCCTACGATAGTGTTACACCTTGGAAATTTCATGTCGTCGCATAGTGAATTAACCAATGCGAGCTTGAGGGTAACAGGAAGTTCTTGAGACTATAAGATGAATACTTGGTGGTCTTAGAATGCGTACGTTAAGATCTTGAAGCTATACGAATTGATGGGATAAGGATCGGTAAAGATAAGTGGAGTATAAGTGAGGTTTAAGAAAGGTTTTGTAAATTATTGCGTCAAGCATTTTTTGGTAAGGTCTTGAGGGCGAGTTATAGGGATGTTTATATCATTAATGAAGTATTAAACAAGTGTCAATAAGGTTGTATAAGGATTGGAGATCAAACGAAACGACGCGGATAACTTCGGAAAAAGCTATGAGTTCCACGACTTTATTGCACAGACGGTGAAACTTTCCACGGACCATATACTGGTCCGTAGAATAGCCAACGGAGATGATGGTTTCCTGGTGATGATCCACGACTAGTTGTACGAGCCTTACAATATTCCACGGACCGTACAAGTGTCCGTGGAAGTCCCGACGGGCTGAGTAAGTTCAATTATATATATGTGATCCCACTTCATTAAATTCATTCCCACACACTTCTTCATCTCTCAAGACCTCTAGAAGGTTCCACAAACTTCATTTACAAGAATACAAGGGAAATCAAAGGTTTATACCATAGATTCAACTGAATCAAGTGTAAGGAAGCTCACTAGGGTTCCTCCAAGTCAAGAATTCTCTTGGGAGTGAAGTTAGGGTTTTCTCCAAGTGAAGTATTACCAACCAAAACCCGTTCCTACGCATTCAAAGGTTAGTTTCATGATTATTCCATGTTGTTAAAGGTAAGGAAAAGTTGAAACACTTGGATTATGGAAGAAAATGGAAAATGGATTACAAAAGATGAGATTAGTGGCAATTGTGAATAGTAGATTAATATGAATCATGAATATCGGTATGTTGTGATTGTAAGTATGTTGTGAATGACATTTAGACCATGAAATAAGTATTATATATATGAGAAAACGCGATAGTGAGCTATAACCATAATTGTGGAGAAATTGAAGGAAAATGGTGAATTGTGGGAAATGTAGATGAATGATGATTGTTGTTTGCGATATTCTGAATATTGTTATGAACGTTTGGGAGTTGATATAGAATATGGGAAAAGTTATATAAACAAAGGAAATGCTGGCCAATTATCTTTAGCTTTAGTACACACGTTTAAGTAATCGATTAGCTAATGTTCATGCGACTTCACTTGAAGGTAGAAACGTGAATATCGAAGAAGAACGTTCAAGCGATAGAGTAGCTAAACGAAAAGGTATGTGAGGCTAGTCCTTTATTTCTATGGCATGAATCCTATAGCATGATTTTTCTTTCCCCTTCATAATTCTCCTACATTCCGAAAGACGATGAGTCTATTAAGAGATACGTTATGAGCGTAATAATGATGATGATGAGCTTGAGTCTAAAGATTCTAGAGTTATGATATGATGTTTCTATAAGTTAATAATGTCGTTTGTTGTATACACTCACCTTATACACTATTTCCTTCAAGGTGAGGCAGAATACACATAGATGCTCCATAATGGAATTGGGGGTTCACGACCTTATGTCACTCGATAGAGTATAATTGTCTTAAGTTTCCAGTCATGCATTATGATAATAATATGATGAGAATATGATAAGTCTATGATAAGTACATGATGCTATCACACCGCGCCTATATGGCCGGGCAGACACCACAAAGGCGGGCAGCTATATGTATACACTATGTCTAGGTGACATAGGCAGACACCACTAGTGGGCGGCATGAGATTGTACCCCGGACGCGGGAGGACTGGACGCAGGCTAATGATTATCACACCGATCCGATATGGATGGGCAGCTTATACATTTATGCATATATGATATGAGGATGATTATGAGTAAGACAGCATGTGTTATTTCTTTTATAAGAGACGGTCATATACAGTTGCTCCTTATTGATGCTTCCCTTATCTTATTAACGTATTGTTGTTGTTTATGCCTCTCATACTCAGTACAATGTTCGTACTGATGTCCATTTTCTTTGGACGCTGTGTTCATGCCCACAGGTAGACAGGGAGGTGAGCTTGATCCTGACTCGTAGGAGCTGTCAGCTGATTAGAGAGCACTCCATTGTTCCGGAGGTGCTACTTGGTTCATTCTTTTGTGTATATATATATATGTATATGTATTTTGGGCATGACGGGGTCCTTTCCCGTCCCTATGTCTAGCACTCTAGTAGAGGCTCGTCGATACACAGGTGTGGGTTATATGGTCTCACGATGTTATTGTTGTATATATATGTATATTATTTTGATAGCCGAAAGGCTTATGTATATAAAAGAATTTATATTCTCAAAAGAAAAATGATTTTCTTATAATTTGAGTATAAATTTGATAAAAGAACGTTTAATGAGTATGATGAGTAGTAGAACGAGTGGTGCTCGGTGGTTAGCCCCGGGTACCCGTCACGGCCCTAGCCGGGTCGTGACAAAAGTGGTATCAGAGCAGTTCAGTCCTAGGAAGTGTCTACGAGCCGTTTATAGTAGAGTCTTGTTTATGGTGTGTTGCGCGCCACACTAATAAACAGGGGGCTACAGGGCATTTAGGAAAAATGACCATCTTTCATCTTAAGAGATCGTGCGATAAAGCTGTGTTATAAGAATTTCCCCTCCTAATAGTGTGCTCTGATTTAAGAAATACCGCCAAAGGGAAAAGCTACGACCGCCCAGAAGGGGAAGACTATGACGAAAAGGCGGGCAGAAAGAGAGCCGCCAATGAATGTAGAAGAGGGCGAGTCACAAAATGAGGCTCCATCTAACACTTCCTCTACCCCGCCCAATGTAGAAGAACAAGGAGGAGCTTCAGCTCCATTTCCTCTACCAGTTGCTTCAGGTCAACAAGTGACTGAGGCCATTCATCTATTGACACAGTTGGTTGCCGTCCAGGCACGGCGGCAGAATGTGGGTTCTTGTGATCGGGAAGCTAGTACCAGAGCCCGGGATTTTATGAGTTTAAATCCTCCGGAGTTTTTCGGGTCAAACCCGGATGAAGACCCGCAAGGCTTTATTGATGAGATGTTGAGAACACTGAGGATTATTCATACCTCTGAAATTGAATCTGTGGAGTTGGAATCTTATAGACTCCGAGATGTGGCAGTATTGTGGTACAACAATTGGCTAGCATCAAGGAAGGAAAATGCACCTTCTCCCATTTGGCAAGAATTTGTGGATGCCTTCATCCGCCATTATTTGCCACCCGAGGTCCGCCGGGCTAGAGCGGATAGATTTTTAAACTTGAAACAAGGAAACATGAGTGCCCGGGAATATAGCCTTCAATTTAATTCATTGGCTAGGTATGCCCCGACTATGGTGGCTGATATGGGAGATAGGGTGCACAGGTTTGTGAGTGGCTTGGGGCCATATTTGTTCAAGGATTGTTTAACGACCTCGTTGCAAGAAGGGATGGATATTTCCCGAATACAAGCCCACGCCCAGAACTTAGAGGGACGATAGCAACCACAAAGAGGTGATCGCGACATGGATAGAAGGCAAAGCAAAAGGGCCAGATTTATGGGGGCAGGTAGCGATTATAGAGGGGGATCGAGGCAGACTTATTCCCGACATTCAGGCCAGTAAGTGACTACTGCGCCTCCACGATTTGCAGATAGGAGATTTGATCACTCCTTTCCTTTAGGACAGGGTCATAGTTCGAGAGCTTCGGGTTCTCAGTTTGGGGGTGATTGTAGTCAGAGAAGACCCCCAGTACCGCAATGCAGCAGTGCGATAGACTACATTCCGGACGGTGTCGCCAGGGTTCGGATGCTTGCTATGCCTGTGGCCGGGTTGGGCATATGATGCGAGATTGCCCGTCGATAAGTGGTAGAGTTGGGGTTCAGCCCACAGGATCAGCAGCGGGTTCTTCTTCAGTGCGCCCGGTAGGGCAGACTCACCAGATGTCAGCAAGTCGAGGTAGAGGCAGAGGGGGAGCATCTACTTCAGGTGCCACTCAGCCCCGTGTGTATGCTTTAGCCGGACGACAGGATCTCGAGTCCTCCCCAGATATGATTACAGGTACATTATGCATATTTTCCCATGAGGTGTATGCATTGATAGATTCGGGTTCTACAATCTCTTATATTACTCCATATGTTGCTGGTCGTATTGGGGTGAAACCCGAGCCAATTAAACCTTTTGAGGTATCTACTCCGGTTGGTGATCCCGTGATAGCTAGACAAGTGTATAAAAATTGTGTACTTGTGGTATGCAATCGCCAGACCAAAGCTAATTTAATCGAGCTGGAAATGTTAGATTTCGATGTGATTATGGGCATGGATTGGTTAACTTCATGTTATGCTAGTGTTGATTGCCGAATGAAAGTGGTTCGATTCTAATTTCCGGGAGAGCCCGTGCTTGAATGGAAGGGTAATGCAGAATCTCCAAGGGGTAGGTTTATTTCCTACCTTAAGGCTAGGAAGATGATAGCTAAGGGCTATATTTATCACTTAGTCCGAGTACATGACACCGAAGCAAAGTCACCAACTTTCCAATCCGTTCCGGTAGTGAACGAATTTCCAGATGTATTTCCAGATGAACTTCCAGGCCTTCCTCCAGAGAGAGAAATTGATTTCGCCATTGATGTGTTGCCGGATACCAAGCCTATTTCTATTCCTCCGTACCGAATGGCTACGGTAGAATTGAAGGAGCTAAAGGCGCAGTTGAAAGATTTGCTTGAGAAGGGGTTTATTAGACCCAATTCATCACCGTGGGGAGCACCAGTCTTGTTCGTGAGAAAGAAAGACGGTTCCCTACGAATGTGCATCGATTATAGGCAATTGAACAAGGTGACGATAAAGAATAGATATCCTCTCCCAAGGATTGATGATTTATTTGATCAACTACAGGGTGCCAAGTGGTTTTCTAAAATAGACTTGAGGTCGGGTTATCATCAAGTGAGGGTCAGAGAAGAAGATATTCCCAAAACAGCCTTCAGAACAAGATATGGCCATTATGAATTTCGGGTGATGTCGTTTGGGTTGACTAATGCTCCGGCAGTGTTTATGAATTTGATGAATAATGTATTCAGGCCCCTCTTGGATCTATTTGTGATAGTATTCATTGATGATATTCTGGTATACTCTCGCACGGAATCAGAACATGCAGATCATTTACATATCATTCTTGGAATTCTTCGAGCCCGAGAATTATATGCAAAATTTGCAAAGTGCGAGTTTTGGCTGAATTCTGTAACCTTTCTAGGCGAGGTTATTTCAGATGATGGCATTTGAGTCGACACTCAGAAAATTGAAGCTGTGAAGACTTAGCCAAGGCCTACGACGCCTACAGAAATCCGTAGTTTTCTGGGATTGACAGGGTACTATAGAAGATTCGTAGAGGGATTTTCCTCTATTTCATCCCCATTGACGAAGCTACCCCAGAAGTCAGTCAAATTTCAATGGAATGATGCTTGTGAACGCAACTTCCAAGAGTTGAAGGACAGATTAACCTCAGCTCCGGTCTTAACACTTCCAGAAGGGCCAAATAGTTATGTTGTGTACTGTGATGCTTCCGGTGTTGGGTTAGGAGGTGTTTTAATGCAGCATAACAGAGTCATTGCTTATGCTTCGAGACAGCTGCGGAAACATGAGAAGAACTATCCAACTCATGATCTTGAATTGGCTGCAGTTATTCATGCGTTAAAAATGTGGAGACACTACTTGTATGGGGTTGCATGTCGATATTTATACAGATCACAAGAGCCTTCAATACATTTTCAAGCAGAAGGAGTTAAATCTGCGGCAGAGGCGATGGCTAGAATTATTGAAAGATTACGATGTGAATATTTTATACCACCCCGGAAAAGCAAATGTACAAATGTAGTAGCTCATGCGCTTAGCCGCCGATCAATGGGCAGTTTATGTGAAGTTCCTCTGGAAAAGAAAGAGATGATTTATGAGCTCCACCAATTAGCTAATCTTGGAGTACGTGTGATTGATTCAGGTAGTGCAGGGATTAGTATTAATGATCCCACATTTTAGTCCCTGAATATGGATGTAAAAGAGCGCCAGTATGAAGATCCTCAATTGTTCCATTACAAAGATATATCTCATGAAAAAGAGAAGTCCCCATTTGAAACTTTTACGGATGGAATTCTTAGATATCGAGGCAGGCTATGTGTGCCGAATGTGCCAGAATTGCGCCGTCAAATTCTAGAAGAAGCCCATCATTCTCGGTACTCTATTCACCCAGGTGCAACCAAGATGTATCATGATCTCAAGTTGATATATTCGTGGGATGGCATGAAGAGAGACATAGCAGAATTTGTAGGCCAATGTCCAAATTGCCAACAAGTAAAGATCGAACATCAAAAGTCAGGAGGATTATTGCAAGCAATGAAAATCCCTACTTGGAAATGGGAAGTGATCAATATGGATTTTATTGTGGGATTACCTCGTTCGTGAGGCAGGTATGATTCTATATAGGTGATTGTGGATAGACTGACAAAAGCAGCTCATTTTCTTCCAGTCAGAACCACATACTCAGCAGAAGATTATGTAAGGTTGTATCTCAAAGAAATTGTGCGACTCCATGGTATTCCACTATCTATTATCACAGATAGAGGAGCCCAATTTACAGCCAAGTTCTGGAAATCCTTCCAAGAAGGCCTAGGTACCCAAGTAAAACTTAGCACGGCATTTCATCCGCAGACCGATGGGCAGGCCAAACGTACTATTCAGACTTTGGAAGATATGCTACGGGCATGTATACTAGATTTTGGTGGTAGCTTGGATGATCACTTGCCTCTAATCGAATTTGCATACAACAATAGTTATCATTCCAGTATCCAAATGGCTCCGTATGAAGCCTTATATGGAAGGAAGTGTAGGTCCCTAATTGGATGGTTTGAAACAGGAGAAGTACAGTTAATAGGCCCTGAATTGATTCAGCAAGCGGTAGAAAAAGTCAAGGTGATCCGAGATCGATTGTTGACAGCCCAAAGTAGCCAAAAATCTTATGCAGACAACACCTGGCGAGACTTGGAATTTCAAATTAATGACTGGGTATTTTTTAAGGTGTCACCAATGAAAGGGGTAATGAGATTTGGCAAGAAAGGGAAGTTAAGTCCACGATACATAGGACCTTATAAAATTATCCGCAAGGTGGGTCATGTAGCCTACGAGTTGGACTTGCCTTCGGAGCTAGAATCAGTCCATCCAGACTTCTATGTTTCGATGCTCCGCAAGTGTGTTGGAGATCCCACGAAAATTATCCCAATAGAAGATGTGCAAGTGACAGGAAAGCTAGCATATGAAGAAGTGCCCATTGCCATATTAGACAGGCAAGTACGAACACTTCGAAATAAGGAAGTAGCTTCAGTCAAATTTTTGTGGCGAAACAATAACCGAGAAGAAACAACTTGGGAGGCGGAAGAGAAAATGAAATCCACATATCCGCACTTATTCCAACCCCCAAGAGAGGTTCAAGATGAAACACTAGCATTATAAGGTATGCATGCTTACTTTGCATGCTTTTGGTCGTGTGTGGCCATACATATATTGATATTGTATTGTAGCCCTGTGAGGCAATGTTATAATAGGTTGTTGTGACAGGACGGTAATGCCATATTACAAGGGAAACTCTGGAAAAAATTTCGTAGAATTCCAGGGTGTTTAACATTCGAGGACGAATGTTTCAAAAGGGGGGAAGAATGTTACACCTTGGAAATTTCATGTCGTCGCATAGTGAATGAACCAATGCGAGCTTGAGGGTAACAGGAAGTTCTTGAGACTATAATATGAATACTTGGTGGTCTTAGAATGCATACGTTAAGATCTTGAAGCTATACGAATTGATGGGATAAGGATCGGTAAAGATAAGTGGAGTATAAGTGAGGTTTAGGAAAGGTTTTCAAATTATTGCGTTAAGAATTGTTTGGTAAGGTCTTGAGGGCGAGTTATAGGGATGTTTATATCATTAATGAAGTATTAAACAGGTGTCAAGAAGGTTGTATAAGGATTGGAGATCAAACGAAACGACGCGGACAACTTCGGAAAAAGCTGTGAGTTCCACGACTATATTGCACGGACCGTGAAACTTTCCACGGACCGTATACTGGTCCGTAGAATACCCAACAGACATGATGGTTTCCTGGTGGTGATCCACGACTAGTTGTACGAGCCTTACAATATTCCACGGACCATACAAGTGTCCGTGGAAGTCCCGATGGGCTGAGTAAGTTCAATTATATATATGTGATCCCACTTCATTAAATTCATTTCCCACACACTTCTTCATCTCTCAAGACCTCTAGAAGGTTCCACAAACTTCATTTACAAGAATACAAGGGAAATCAAAGGTTTATACCATAGATTCAACTGAATCAAGTGTAAGGAAGCTCACTAGGGTTCCTCCAAGTCAAGAATTCTCTTGGGAGTGAAGTTAGGGTTTTCTCCAAGTGAAGTATTACCAACCAAAACCCGTTCCTACGCATTCAAAGGTTAGTTTCATGATTATTCCATGTTGTTAAAGGTAAGGAAAAGTTGAAACACTTGGATTATGGAAGAAAATGGAAAATGGATTACAAAAGATGAGATTAGTGGCAATTGTGAATAGTAGATTAATATGAATCATGAATATCGGTATGTTGTGATTGTAAGTATGTTGTGAATGACATTTAGACCATGAAATAAGTATTATATATATGAGAAAACGCGATAGTGAGCTATAACCATAATTGTGGAGAAATTGAAGGAAAATGGTGAATTGTGGGAAATGTAGATGAATGATGATTGTTGTTTGCGATATTCTGAATATTGTTATGAACGTTTGGGAGTTGATATAGAATATGGGAAAAGTTATATAAACAAAGGAAATGCTGGCCAATTATCTTTAGCTTTAGTACGCACGTTTAAGTAATCGATTAGCTAATGTTCATGCGACTTCACTTGAAGGTAGAAACGTGAATATCGAAGAGGAACGTTCAAGCGATAGAGTAGCTAAACGAAAAGGTATGCGAGGCTAGTCCTTTCTTTCTATGGCATGAATCCTATAGCATGATTTTTCTTTCCTCTTCATAATTCTCCTACATTCCGGAAGACGACGAGTCTATGTTGATGAATAAGAGATACGGTATGAGCCTAAAAATGATGATGATGAGCTTGAGTCTAAATATTCTAGAGTTATGATATGATGTTTCTATAAGTTAATAATGTCGTTTGTTGTATACACTCACCTTATACACTATTTCCTTCAAGGTGAGGCAGAATACTCATAGATGCTCCATAATGGAATCAGGGGTTCACGACCTTATGTCAAACCGATAGAGTATAATTGTCTTAAGTTTCCAGTCATGCATTATGATAATAATATGATGAGACTATGATAAGTCTATGATATGTGCATGATGCTATCACACCGCGCCTATATGGTCGGGCAGACACCGCTAAGGCGGGCAGCTATATGTATACACCATGTCTAGGTGACATGGGCAGACACCACTAGTGGCGGCATGAGATTGTACCCCGGACGCGGGAGACCTGGACGCAGGCTAATGATTATCACACCGATCCAATATGGACTGGCTGCTTATACATTTATCCATATATGATATGATGATGATTATGAGTAAGACAGCATATGTTATTTCTTTTATAAGAGACAGTCATATACAGTTGCTCCTTATTGATGCTTCCCTTATCTTATTGACGTATTGTTATTTTTTATGCCTCTCATACTCAGTACAATGTTCGTACTGACGTCCGTTTTCTTTGGACGCTGTGTTCATGCCCACAGGTAGACAGGGAGGTGATCTTGATCCTGACTCGTAGGAGCTGTCAGCTGACTAGAGAGCACTCCATTGTTCCGGAGGTGCTACTTGGTTCATTATTTTGTGTATATATATATATGTATATGTATTTTGGGCACGACGGGGTCCTGTCACGTCCCTATGTCTAGCACTCTAGTAGAGGTTCGTCGATACACAGGTGTGGGTTATATGGTCTCACGATGTTATTGTTGTATATATATGTATATTATTTTGATAGCCGAAAGGCTTATGTATATAAAAGTATTTATATTCTCAAAAGAAAAATGATTTTCTGATAATTTGACTATGCATTTGATAAAAGAACGTTTAATGAGTATGATGAGTAGTAGAACGAGTGGTGCTCGGTGGTTTGCCCCGGGTACCCGTCACGGCCCTTGCTGGATTGTGACGGATAGCCCTGAGGTGGGTTAGATTACTTACGAATTCAATAGGATCATTGAATAAAAGGGGGTTTTACCAGAAGAATATTACGCCATGGAACTTTCATTTTGTATCATTGTGGTTATAGCGAATTTCCAACAGCTTACCAAAGGGTTATGAAATTCTCGAAAATTATGAAGTCTTGAATGAGTCGACGAGGGACACCTACGACAAGATATCTCGGTTTGAATTTATCTAGACTCTATATATTAAATCAATACCATTATCATGGTCACATGGAAGAAAGAAAGTGGGAAGTAATTAACATGGACTTCATTACAAGCTTGCCCCGTTCTCGATGTAAGTATGACTCTATATGGGTGATTGTGGATAGACTCACGAAGTCAGCTCATTTCTCACCAGTCAGAACTACATATGTGGCAGAAGATTATGCAAATCTTTATATTAAAGAGATATTGCGACTTCACGGTGTTCCAATATCTATTATCTTTGATAGAGGAACTCAGTTTACAGCTAATTTTTGGAAGTCCTTCCAAGAGGGTTTGGGGACTCATGTGAGCCTTAGCACGGCATTTCATCCGCAGACTGATGGACAAGCTGAACGTACCATTCATACTCTTGAGGATATGTTACGGGCATGTATGTTGGATTTCGGAGGAAATTAGGATAATCACTTACCCCTTATTGAATTTGCTTATAATAATAGTTATCATTCTAGCATCCAAATGGCATCGTATGAGGCTTTATATGGGCGAAAGTATAGATCCCCAATAGGGTGGTTTGAAGTAGGAGAGACTAAAGTGATAGGGCCAGACTTGGTCCACCAAGCCATAGAAAAAGTTAAGCTCATACAAGGTCGCTTATTAGCAGCCCAAAGTCGACAAAAGTCTTATGCGGATAATCGTCGAAGGTACTTAGAGTTCCAATTTAAAGATTGGGTATTCCTAAAGGTGTCGCCAATCAAGGGCGTTATGAGATTTGGCAAAAAGGGGAAGCTTAGTCGCAGGTACATTGGGCCTTATGAGATTGTGCGCAAGGTAGGCAAAGTGGCTTACAAGTTAGATCTACCTCCTAATTTGGAGTCAGTTCACCCAGTTTTCCATGTCTCGATCTTCGTAAATATGTTGGAGATCCTAATAGCATCGTGCCAGTAAATGATGTTCAAGTGACAGAAAATTTGATTTATGAAGAGGTACCAATTGCCATATTAGATAGGCAAGTACGGAGGCTTCGAAATAAAGAAGTGGACTCAGTTAAGGTCTTATGGTGAAATAAAAACCGAGAAGAAATGACTTGGGAAGCGGAAGAAATATGAAATCCAAGTATCCGCACTTATTTCAAACCCCGGAAGAGATCCAAGACGAAACATCAAGATTATGAGGTACGTATGCTTTCTCTTTATGCATATGGGTCGTGTGTGGCCAAACTATATTGTTATTATGTTGTGGCCCTGTGAGGCATTGTTATTATGGGCTATTGTGACAGGATGGTAGTGCCATATTACAGGGGAAACTCTGGCGAAATTTTCGTAAAATTCCCGAGTGCTTAATATTCGAGGACGAATGTTCCAAAAGGGGCTAGAATGTTACACCTCGGAAAATTTTCTGTTAATGCACAGTGAATAGACTAACGAAGAGCACGAAGTATACGGTATTGCAATAGTAAGGAATGACATTTGATTACCCTAATTGAGATTTCAAAGACGTTCGAGGTAAGAGAAGAAAGTTTGCCAAGAGGAGGCAAGGCATACGATAGGTATCGGAAAGGATTTACGAGTAACAAGTTAACAACGACTTAATGATGTTTTGGAGAAGAGTTATAACGTCCCTTAGATTTTTAATGAGGTGATAAACAAGTTTCAAGAAGGTTTCATAAGGATTGGAGATCAAACGAGTCGACGGGAATGAGTTCGGAGTAACTGGGCATTATACGGCCCAACATACTGGCCGTATAAATTATACTGGCCGTACAATCAGCCCAGATGGCCAGCCTCACTGGACCAAATCTACGGCCAGACATACGGTCAGCGAAATTTATACGGACCATATGTTGGTCCGTAGAAAATGGTCGGGACAGATTTGAGTATTATTAATAAGAGGTCCAAGTTATTTCATTTCATTTCCCCTTCACACCCCTTCTCTCTAGAACTCTCTAGAACATTTCTCCACACTTCTCCCACAAACATTCAAGGGATATTAGTGAACAACTTCATCAAACCAAGAGAATCAAGTGTAAGAAACCCATTAAAGTTCATCCAAGACAAGGAATCCAAGTGAAGGTGAAACTAGGGTTTTGCTCAAGTGAAGTGTTTTGTCACGACCCGACTAGGGGCCGTGACGGGTACCCGGGGCTAACCACCGAGCACCACTCATTCTACTACTCGTCATACTCATTAAGCGTTCTTTTATCAGATTCATACTCAAATCTTAGAAGATCATTTTTCATTTAGAAACATAATTACTATATATATATATATATATATACATACGCCCTTCGGCTATCAAAATAATAATACATACACCATAGTAGAAACGTGAGACCATACTACCCACCTACGTATCTACGAGCCTCTACTTAGAGTACTAGACATATGGATGGGACAAGACTCTGTCGTGCCCAAAATACATATACATATATATATATATATATATATATATATACACAAACGGATAACCCAATTAGCACCTCTAGAATAATGGGGTGCTCCTGTAAATCTTCTGATAGCTCCTATAGGTCTACGCCGTCTCCCTGTCTACCTGTGGGCATAAACACAGCGTCCAAAGAAAACGGATGACAGTACGAATATTGTACTGAGTATGCAAGGCAAGAATGAAATAAACGATGAAGAGGAATCATAAGTCATAAGGTGAAGGCAAAACCTGCGTGACCTTTAAGGATGATTACATTTCTTACATATATCATATATACATAATCGTAGTACATGAATCATCATAGCGTATACATCATTGTGTCATATAATTCATCGTTGTAGTACCATATCTGTTCATACACATAAATCATTATCCGTATTCGGCCATGTAATGGCTCGACAACATCCGTATTCGGCCACGTAGTGGCTCGACAACATCCGTATTCGGCCACGTAGTGGCTCGACAACATTCGTATTCGGCCACGTAGTGGCTCGACAATATCACATACATTATAACAAGGCTCGGCATATCTCATCGTCATCATTGCCATAACATACATCTCATAAGCTTATCATAACCTTTTCATAAAGCATACATTTGAATTTAAAGACAATCTATGAAAATTACATCTTATTCGCAGCATGAACTTCGTATGAATATCGTATGATAGACTTTATAATCTCTAGACTTAGGCTCAACATTACCATTATCGTTTCTATAGCATATCTCTTACCTTTATCTCATATGAAATCCTCTATGAACATAAACTCGTAACTTCTCGGAACATTGGTCATAGGACATGCATTAGAGCTTATAGACAATCTATAACAATGTCAGGGTGACATAAGGTCGAGAACCCCCGATTCCACTATGGAGCATTCATAAGCATTCTGTCTCACCTTGAAGGAATTAGCATATAAGGTGAGTGTATTCAATGAACAATATCAATAGATCATAATATGGATCATTAGCCTTGTAGAACCATAATATTATAGGCCTTAGAATCTTTAGATGTAGACTCATCATCATCATTATCGCATTCATAACACATCTCTTATCTTATCCCATATGGCTATTCATGAACATAGGCTCTTAGTTTTCCGGAGGTAGGAAAGTCATGGAGAGGTAGGAGGATAATATTATAGGAATCGTATAGGGATCATTAGCTTCATAGGAATATCATATCATGAACTTTATGACTTCTAGACTTAGATTCATCATTGGTATCGTCACGTTCGTAGCGTATCTCTTTTCTTTATCTCGTATGAAGTTCTTTATACTCATAGATTCATAGTTCCCAATATGTAGAAAAATCATAGAGAGATAGGAGGATTCATACCATAAGATTCATGCCTTAGAAAGAAAGGACTAGCCTTACATACCTTTTCCTTTAGCTATTCTACCGCTTGACCGTTCTCCTTCAATGCTCGCGTCCTTATCTTCAAGGGAGTTCGTATTAACATTAGTTAAATGATTATAAGAACGTGTTACCATTTCTAGGGAAAATTGGGCAGAATTTCCTTTGTTTATATAACTTTCCTCATTTTACATATCAACTCCCAACATCCATCACAACATTCACAATATCACAAGCAACAATCATCATTCACCCACATTATTCGCATTTCACAATTTCACTCCAATTTCTCCATAATCATGGTCATAGTTCATTATTGAATTTTCTCGCATATAATACTTACTCCATGTTCTAAATATCATTTATAGCGGACTTATAATCACGACATACCAATATTCATAATTCACCTCAAACTACTACTCAACAATGACACTATTCACACATTCATGACCCATTTTCTATATCTTTCTACAATTCAAGTGTCGTATCCTTCCAATACCTTAAACAATATGGAATGATCATAAAAATCACCTTAGATGATGGGAGAATAAGCCTTGAGTGGAACTTCTCTTCTTGCACCAAAACCCTAGCTCACTTCCTTTGAGATTTCTTAGTGTAGATGAACTTTATTAGGTTTCATACACTTGATTTTGTGGGTTTGATGTAGTTGATCATAGATTTCTCTTGGTTTCTTGTGGGTGGAATGTTCTAGAGATTTCTAGAGAGAAGGGGAGTGAAAAGGGAAAATGAAAAAAAATGAACTTGGTCCCTTATTAAACACACAAAACCTGTCCCGACACAAACATACGGACCAACATACGGTCTGTACATTTTATATGGGCCGTATGTCTGGCCGTATGTTTGGTCCAGTGAACATTTCCCATTTTGGCTAAATATACGGCCTAACATACGGCCAGTATAATTTATACGTCCAGTATGTTGGGCCGTATAATGCCCAGCTGTTCCAATCTCGTTCTCGTCGACTCGTTTGATCTCCAATCCTTATGGATCCTTCTTAACACTTGTTTAACACTTCAATACCAATCTAAGGGACGTTATCACTCTTCTCGAAGACATCGTTACGCCATCCTTAACTTGTCACTCGTAATTCGTACCCGACACACAACTTACCCCTTGCTTTTCTTGACAACCTTCTTCCCTCACCTCCAATGTTTTTTTAAAATTTCGATTAGGATCGTCAAATGCTATTTCTTACTTGTCAAAACATTGTATACTTCGGGCCCTTCGTTAGTCTATTCACTGTACGTTAAAGGAAAAATTTCAAGGTGTAACATGTTTCCACCCAAGGTTCATTCCTACACCATCTAAGGTAAGTTTTATGGTATTTCCATATTGTTTAAGGTATTGAGAAGTTGAAACACTTGGATTGTAGAAGGATATAGAAAATGGGTCATGAATGTGGGAATAGTGTCATTTTTGAGTAATATCTTGGATTGAGTCATGAGTCTTGATATGTTGCGATTATGGTTATGTTATAAATGATGTTAAGAACATGGGATAGAAATTGTATAGGAATGAATGTAATCGTGTGCTATGACCGTGGATATGGATGATTGGAAGTGAATTGAGAAGTAAGGATAATGTAGGTGAATAAAGACTATTGTTACGATGTTGTGAATGTTATTATTGATGTTTGGGAGTTGATCTATGAGATGGAGGAAGTCGTCTAAATAAAGGAGATGTTGTCCAATTTTCTCTAGCTTTAGTCATGTATGCTAAGCTACCGATTTTCTAATGATAGTATAACCCCAATGAAGGTAGAAACGTGAGCATTGAAGTAGAACGTGCAAGTGATAGAATAGTTGAACGAAGAGGTATGTAAGGCTAACCCTTCTTTCAATAAGGCATGGTTCTTTGGCTACACATCTATCCTTTCATGAGCCTATGATGTTCTCCAAATGATTCTATCTTTAAGAGCTACTAAGCTCATGATTCTCGATATGTTACAATTGTACTAAAATTCCTCCTATGATTAGTAATCCTCTAGGGATAGATGTAATGAACGACGATAGTAATGATGCTAAAGATGCTTATGAGCTTTTATGTATATGTGCCTATGTATGGCTATTATGAAACCCCGAGCTTATATGGCCGGGTAGAATATATATATATATATATATATATATATATATATTGTGTGCGCACCACTGCAGCTAGGTACGGACAACCCTGAGCCTTGGTAGGGTCAGGTATGTATGACCCTGAGTCTTGGTAGGGCCAGGTATGTGAAACACCGAACCTTCATGGTCGGGTATGCTATGTATATGATATGGATATGTATATGATATGAATATGAATATAAATATGAATATTCTATGAATACGAAAATGGATACGAAATGTAAATGAGTACGAATATGAATACGGATACGGATATGGATGTATGTACACAATCACGCATTAAAAATGGAAAGTCCCTATGAAAAGCAAGTAAGTGTTTATAACGATGATACTACTATCTCCCATTCTATGCTATTTCTTATGTTGTCTATTATGCTTTCATAGTGATGTTGATCATGCTTTACATACTGAGTACATTCTTCGTACTGACGTCCTTTTTTTGTGGACGCTGCGTCATGCCCGCAGGTGGCCAGGAAGACAGGCTTGATCCATATCTTTATTACTCAGGGACTACATAGCGGAGCTCCATCTCATTCGGAGCTACAGCTTTTGGTATCTATTCTTTTGTGTACATACTTATGGGCATAGCGGGGTCCTGTCCCGCCTATATGATATGACATACTCTTCTTAGAGGCTCGTAGACATGTGTATATGGTTAGATGTATTTAGCCTTGTCGGCTTATCTTTTGTATATCATTTTGTTAGCCTCGTCGGCTTATGTATATGGATATGGGCATAGTCATTGATGGTGGTAGAAGTGTATTGTTGCTCAATGGGAATATCATGAATGATGAATGAAAAGTATGATGGCTATGTGGCCCACCTAGATACATATGTGTATGTATGTTAAGAGGTGCCCGGGTGGGTTAGCACCGGGTACCCGTCATGGCCCTCCGGTTTAGTCGTGACATTAGTGAAATTGGGTCGTGAAAAAAAATTCCTGATTTTTCGCCTTAAAATTTCCAACGGAGGTCTGATTGACCAAGTCAACCCCTAATGGACTAAGACCAACTTTCCAACCAATATCCCAAAACTCTCCCAAATGCCTTGGGAGCCGAACCTAACATCCCACCAAGTCACAAACGACCATCCGGACCTCTCGAAATTGACGAAATTTCGAAAAAGGTCCGTTTACCTAGAAGTCAACTTTTGATCAAATATTTTTTACTTAAAGGATCAAATTCTCAAAAGTCTCGCTAAAACTCACCCGATGACCTCGGGAACCATGACACCCATCCCCGCAGGTCAAAATAGTACTAATAGGGCTCGAGGAAGGGTCAACGGGGGCAAAAGGGTAAAAAGCACTATAACGACCAAACGGGTAGTTACAGTTCTAAGCAGATTCTTCTTGGGGGTAAGTTCTCTAACCTTGATTTCCTTATTTCGCCTTTCTTAAGCATGAATCCATGGTAGAAAATCTATAGAACTTAAGGAAGAAGATGGGTTTTAACCTTTAATTTACTATTTGATATTTAGCCTTCTAACATGAGATTTGTTGATGGATTTGACTAATCTAAGCATGGAATTTGATGAATTAGTAACCAATAGCCTTGAATCTTCCATTATAGTTGAAGAATTGAAAGTTAGGATTTATACCTAAATTGGGGGTTTTGACTTGAATGATGAAATTGATCAATACTTGAGCTAATTTAGCAATTGGGGAGTAGAATTGAACTTCTAGAACATTGGGTTACCTATTCCATCTTTGAAATACCCGTTTTACCCTAATGGACCAGTTTTTCCCATTTTCTTAGTTGTCTTTTATTCGAACGATAGGATAGCAATGTGGGAATCGTTGTTTCTCAGTTCTAACTTAGAATTCGATAATGGCTAGACTTTAAGTACTTGGAGGCTCTTCGAAAGGGCAAAGTCAGATTTAATTATTCGTGGCTCCAACTCAGCAGCGAGGTAGGTTACGGCTTACCTTCTGGTTAGACTTCGGTTAGCGAAGCATATGTAGTGTCAGTTAATGTCGGAGAAAGCATGTTATGCCTTCGGGTATGAAGTTGGGATGGATTAATTAGGTTTGGTATTGTTGACTGATTTGTGGGCTTGTTGCCAAGTGTGTGATATTGAATTTGTACTTAGTTCCCATATTGTGATTATGATACTGTTATATCTCACTTATCTTGGCATTATCATGGATAGAGGAAAGAACTTGACTTAATCTTGATATTGTGGTATGTGTCTATGTGTGGCACAATTGGTATTGATATGATTTCACTAGGCATTGATATTGTGCATGGCACTCAGCCTCATTTTACATGATACATTGATATGAGCTGAGACTTGTAACTGATGACGATGAGAGAGATGAGTGTCCGATGCCCGAGGTCTTTGCCGGGATCGTGAGAGTGGTACATGGACTTCGCAGGTCCTCCATGGTTCATGACTATCAAGGTATGGAGGTATTTCGTCCATAGCATATATGTATGGAGATTACATTTGTCCAGTGCATTTCATTGCATTGCATTGCGTATGCATTCATTACTACATTCATATATTTCTTGGATTCTGACTTGATACTACTATACTTGAGTTATTGTTCTTGGATTGTGTTGTGTTTGTACTTAATTGCGAGCATGTCTATTCTTCAGTTTTCTTTCTTTATATATGTTAGCTAACTGTTGTCGGCCTATGATGCCTACCATTACATAGTGTTTGTACTGATACTACCTTACTGCATTCTTTTTTGAGTGCAGAGTACGTGACAGGCTCTACGTCCACTCCTCGTGATTGATTCCCGAGGCCCTGCTTTCTAGTATCTAAGGTGAGCATCTGAGGAGCCGCTGCCCGGAGACTCATCTATCTTGTCTTTATATTCATCCATTCAGATAGTTGTTTTTGACTGACTGACTTGTATATTTAGACATTTACGTAGTTGCTCTTGTACGATTCAGACCAGTTCTTGGGGATGGAATTTGTATTCCACACTTATCTTTATTTATGTTTTAGACTTATATTTCTACTATTTTATTTATTTTATT
The DNA here is from genome assembly GCF_019175385.1 of Lycium barbarum. Taxonomy (NCBI): domain Eukaryota; kingdom Viridiplantae; phylum Streptophyta; class Magnoliopsida; order Solanales; family Solanaceae; genus Lycium; species Lycium barbarum. Next base: position 77,841,558 of record NC_083339.1, on the reverse strand, counting down.
TTGGATTGAGTTACTGATTGAGGACGGGTTCGCCTACCAAGCCGAAAAAGGGTAGGTGCCCGCACGACTAGTGGTTTGGGTCGTGACACTTGGCAGTGTTTTATTCCCAAAAATAGAATTTTACATTTCATTTAATTTGAGGTAGAGACCTCGGTTTTGAAAGATTCTCGGAGGGGTTTTCGAATTATGTCATGGGCGTGAGAATCTTACCTCCCTTTTACTAATTAATCATGTAATCTTGCAGATTTTATCCTTCTAAATCATGATATGGGTCGGGAAATTGAGATTTCAAGCCCTAAAGCTGAAATTATGTAATTTTTTAAATTGTCAGTAGAATTGAAGTCAGAATTGAATGATTTTCTGGATTTAAACTCTATAGGATATGCGCAAACTAATTTTGTGATGAAATTATTGTTTTCTCCTCCGGGGCTCGAGGTCGACTTTTGGGGTGACGTTGTGGGTTCGGATTAGTAATATAGCAATATGGGTGTTCATGAACTGTATGCTTATGCAGATTTTATTTTTGAACAGATTGGGCTTGTTCGGAAGCTTTAATACAAGGCAAAGTTCTGTTGTGCGCTTCGGATTCCCGAATATGGCAAGTTGAGACCTTATTTGACTTTATTTAAAGTATATGGTTGGTGAATTAACTAATGTTAAAGAAAATGGTTAATACTTGTGAGGTCATGAGCACTCGTACGAGTACCGAAGCTATGATTGGAGAACTTGTGTCATATTCAAAATGTTTATTTCAATGTAAGAATGCTAAAGAATGTGTCACGACCCAACCGATGAGCCGTGACGGGAGTCTGACCTCTAGCGACCAAACACCCCTATACTCGTATCTGAAATATACTGAAAATCAAAGGCCCATGAATGGCACAACTAATCTCATAAAAAGGAAACATCAAAACTCTGTACAATCTGCATACATATATACACAATCATGCGAAAGAACAGTGCAAGCCAGCTAGGCTGCTACATATACTGTACACAAAAGAATAGAGGCTGATAAGGCTACATCGTCTGACTAATACATACAACTGTCTACAGACCTTTACTGGGATAAAAGTTGTAGAAAGGATGGGACAGGTCCCCGTCATTCCCATATACATACACATCTCAAAATGGGCATACCAAAACTGACTGTAGTTCCGGATCGAATGGAGCGTACTGACCACTGCTAAATCTAGAGATCCTACTGAGCTGGACCACCTGTCTGTCTCTCTGTACCTGCGGGCATGAACGCAGCCCCCGAGCAACGGGGAGTCAGTACGGATAATCTACATCATATATATATACACATGGGAATAATGGATAAGGTCTGAACTCATAAGCTGAATTGACTGACTGCATGTACTTGTATGAACTAGTATCTGCATGTACTTGTATGAACTAGCATCTGCATGAATCTGTATATCTAACAATGCCTCTGTGGGCGCATAATATGCATGCTTGTGCCTATCAATGAATGTCATACATCTGTATATAGGTGCGTATATAACGCCTGATATATGCGCGTATATGACGCATGTCTCTTTTCTCATATCATATCGGCCTCTCTGCGGCCATCATCATGTACATTGCTGTGATACTTGCAGCCTGATTCTCATATCATCATAATAGTGCACCAGCTGACCAGGTGGTAATGCGTATATAACGCCTGCTCCTTTTCATACCCCATATACATATAATACTTGCGTATATAACGCCTTCTGGTCATGGGTCAACATACATATATATATATATATATATAAAAATGAATGTAATGTAATGTATGAATAACTGTATACATAAAACTGGACCCATGAACAGAAGGAATAATCATAAAGGGGGTGCATGAACATCAAAGACTAGAATACTCCTAATACTTCTAAAAGTAGAGTAATATGAAATCTCGCTTACTCACTTGTTGGATCACATGATAGGATCACGCCAAAAGAAGGAAAGGATAGCCTTAACATACCTTGACATATATCAAATCGTCCAACTCCTACTTCTCAACTTGTAAGTCTACAACTAAGACAACATAGACCTTCATTAGACTAGGTACTTCATTTGCTAACCTCCTTTAGATGCATAGAGAGCTTAACGAATCATGAACAACATTTCTCTCATAAGCTTAACAACTCTTCAACTTCTCATTCACTTTAATACCAACCATAACAACACTTGTATATCAAAATATATTCCAATCCATTCCCAATCATCTCTTAAAATAACCCTAAGTTACTAGTTTGTCTTTCGTCATTTACCACTTTCACAACTACCCCCTCTTGACTTAGAATCACTAAAACTCTTGATACTCAACTTAAATAAAAAGGTAGAAATCATTTACATACCTTGAGGCGTCAAGAATCCCAAGAATCACTTCACTTTAACTCCCTAAGCTCCACAACTTGAAGAAACCCTAAAAGCAACCTTTCTTCTTTACCATCTCGGGTTTACGGGGTTCAGGTCTTGTCAAATCTTCACTAATGTGATGGAAAATATTAGGAGAGAATGTATTAGGGTTTTTCTGATTTTTGGAAGGAGGAAAATATGAAATGAAGTCGTGACCCACATATTTATACTTGGAGAATTAATTGCATCAGTGGTCCGGTTCGACGAGCGGGTCGACGACCCGTCGACGTGCTCATCAACCTGCGTCTATAGAATGCAGGACTGCGGAGCCCTGCCGACGCTGCACAACGACGGCCCGTCAACAAGTTCGACGACCCGTCGATTTTGACTGATGTCTGCAGACTTTTCCAATTTAGTTCAGATCGCGTCGATTCGATTCGTTCAACTTCTAATCCTGTAAATCACCAGGAATACCTGCTGGTACCATTGCACACGGGGTAGGATACTTTATATCTCCAAAACTCGGGCTCGGGTCTCAATTCCCAAGGCCTACCCATCTAGGAAATCATAAGTTCTACCACTACGAAAACGAGGGGTGTAACAGAATGTGGGTATTATTATCTTACGGCTTATGTGAGATATGAATCTCTCACCTTTTTTATTATGTGCTCTCATCACTCTAGATTCTCGTTTAAGGATGAAAAGGAGCTAAATTTAGCCCTAAATTTAGCCTTTACCTTTATAATAGTGTTGCTTATTATGTGTGCATATTATATTCATATTTTCATATGGTATCTCATGCATATTACACTTGAGGATACATATGGTGATGTCTAATGGGAATGGTTCCGGTGAGAATGGTTCCGGGCAGAGTGATGCAGATAATACCCGAAATTGGGCTAAGTACAGATATTGGCTGAGAACACAAGGGAAACGGTTCGGGGTGGTGTATCGACCTCGCGATTCCTCTAAGGGTCACGCATCCCTATTAAAGGAGCATGTGTATAAAACTTTCGGAATTTCAAATAAATTTCAAAAGATAAATCGTTTTAATCATTCCTTAGAAGCTGAATCTTTATTATTTGAAGAAGTATGAAATAGGTCAATCTCTCCTATTGAGTCACGTGAAGATGCGGAATCAAAAAAAACTCATTTATTCGTCTTATTATATATATATATTCAGGGGCAAACCCATGTACTAACTTTTTGTGCTCGAGCACCCATTATCCGTGGCGGATAATCTATGTAGACATTATAGAAAGAATTTAAATTTTAGTATAAAATAATAAATAGCACCCAAGAAACAATAAAAGATATTTGTGCTTTGGTTAAAATGTTGTAGGTTTTAGGTTAAGCCATGGAGGAGCCAAGTTCAAATCCCACTCAAAGCAAGAGTTCGGAACCTAAATGACCCAAAAAAAAGAGAAAAGTGAACCAAAATACCCCAAGAAAAAAAAAGTGATACCAAAGTACCCTTAACAATTACTGCGTTTTTTTTTTTTTTGGTTAATTACTTTTTTTCTTTTAAATTTTCATATTTTTCCCGTACTTTAGCCATAGATTAGTCATGCTTTGAGACTCCGCAACTTCATTATTTTATATAGAACCCATTTTTTTGTGCAATTAATAATGTAGACTCAGTACATCAAGGATACGTAAAACTTCGGGTCTTCGTTTTAGTGGTTGAAAAGTGCTCGAAGTAAGTTTTTGTTTGAAAACTTGTTATCATTAGCTTTAAGTTTTTTATTTTTAAGGGTTTAGAGTTAAGCTTGTTATTTTTTAGTTAATGCGTAACTTTATTCGAATATGTTGCGATTTTTTTATAATTAATTTAGGATGTCACACGAGTTAGTTATAAATAATAACAAAGAGTAAAATAAGATTTATCATTAAGAAATAGATACGCAAAAAATATAATATTTACTTAATTTATTTATTAATTGTTTATTCTATGCTAATTTGTTAATTAGAAAATTAATCTCTTATTATTTGTTAAATATGTAATTTCTAATTTATTTATTCAAATTGTTTATCATATGTTAATTGTTAATGTGCTAAGTATTTATCTAATTTATGTGTTAATTATTTAATTAATGATTAATTAGTTAGTTAATATTATTTCTCGGAAAATGAATTAGTTCGTTATTACTTTAATTGTAGTTAGAAGAATAATTAGTTAGCAATTGTTAATTATGAATTAGTTAGTTAATAAATAACATAATTTTTACAAGCATAAAATGAATAACGAATGATAAACTAAATCCCGTCGGTACACAGGTTTGATTTTTAACAAATGTTAATGTATTCAATATAATTATTTTTTTAATTATATTGATAGGACATCGCTCCAGCTTCAGCCTCTCAGCATCCCGTCCATGAGACTACTTCAGATTCTGCACCAGACCCACCTCAAGGGCTCTTTCAAGAGCCTACTCATGCACCCGTCGATACACAGGTTTGATTTTTAACAAACGTTAATGTATTCAATATAAATTAAAATTAGTACTAATTTTTATATGTTTTTTCACGTTCATCCTTCGTCGCCTGCAATCCCGTATCCCGATGAGGATGATTATGTTGCGGTCCCGTCTCCTGATGAGGATGAGCCCATCCAATCGAACGTTCTGAGCGTACCAGCAGTACGAGATCCAAAGAAAAAGCATTTTATTGTCAAGAGAGCAAAGAAGGGAACGGGGACGATGACGAGGGTGGTGGGGATCGTACATGTCTTAGGCCTCAAGGTATTCTAAAGTTTATTACATATGGGACCGATTGACGATTGTCTATATGTAATAAGTTGTATAGTTTAAGTAAACATTAAGTATATCTTTTGCGAATCTATTTCTTAATGATAAATCTTATTTTACTCTTTGTTATCGTATATAACTAACTCGTATGACATCCTAAATTAATTATAAAAAATCGCAACATATTCAAAATAAAGTTACGCATTAACTAAAAAAAACACGCTTAAATCTAAACCCTAAAAAATAAAAAACTTAAAGCTAATGATAACAAGTTTTCAAACAAAAACTTACTTTGAGCACTTTTCAACCACTAAAACGACGACCAGAAGTTTTGCGTATCCTTGATGTATTAAGCCTACATTATTAATCGCACAAAATAAATCGGGTTCTATATAAAATATTGAAGTTCTGGAGTCTCAAAGCATGATTAATCTATGGCCAAAGTACGGAAAAAGTACGAAAATTTAAAAGAAAGAGAGTAATTAACCCAAAAAAAAATAGAATAACGCAGTAAATTACTGCGTTAAGGGTACTTTGGCACACTTTTTTTTCTTGGGATATTTTGGTTCACTTGCTCTTTTTTTGGGTTATTTAGGTTCCGGACTCCTCAAAGCAATATATTTTTTGTTGATTTTAAGGTGAGCACCCAAGACTATTGAATCCTAGGTCCGCCACTGTATATATTAATATGTTAGACAACCAGTGATAAATGACCTTTGCATATCATATTATATCATTTCATTAATTCTCTGTTATTTGATTTAGTTGGAAGACTAGTTAAAATATGATTATCTGACTTGACTGATTACTTGGATATTGGTTGAACGATGTAGATTACTTATCTTTTACTTATCGGATAATGATTATGCCCTTTTGAGCTAATAGTTGCTAAGTGTGGGAGTAAGCATTCGAAAGACCGATCCTCATTACTGCTTTAGTTTAGGGTCGGTCAACGATGCTGCTGAGTACACGTTGTTTTTCCATACTCATTCTACACTTGCTGCACCATTTGTGTGTAGAGTCTGTCTCTAGTACCAGCAGAGTGATGTTTTAGCATGCCTTAATAATATATGTATCATATTAATTCATTCAAGGCATGCTCAATAATTACATTTAACAGTCAACTAATCACATAAGATTACAAATAATAACTCAAGTACCCTAACATGACACCAGTATTCGCAAAGGCGCTCATCACCTCGCATATACGGTACCCCTTACCCTTAATCCATTTCAAAAGTTACTTAATTGGGAAAACATTCCTCATTAGAAGTCAATGTCTTAACTTATCTTAATCTGACGCTTTTCAATCGCCTTAGACAACCTTCTCTTTCCTTAGAGCCTCCAAGAGCTCCCAATTTATTCAAAAATACACTCAATGGTGACCACATCCATATCTCAATATAAAAATACCGAGTCAAAAGACAATATAAAGTCAAATCCGAGCCTCGGGGTCAACATCGAAAATTGATTCCAAAACTAGGTTACCCATTACCTAAAGGTTACTAACCTAAAATTTCAACTCAATCTAATCCCACTTCGACCTTCAAATCGGCAATTAATAGCCTCTTAACTTAGGGCACGAAATCCACTTTAACCCATCGCGACATCAACAGGTATGCCTGCAATCGCGAAGTGTGGCCATGTGGGCACCTTGCGTGACCGCAAAGGCCTCCATGCGGTCGTGAAGCTCTAGAACTCAAGCTTGCGCGAACGCGAAGCACAAAACCTATTGCACCATGAAAAAAAAAATTGATGCAACTGAAATGGAAATTAGCACCTGAAACTCACCCGAGCCCGTCGGGTTGCAATCCGAACATGCATACAAGTCCAAACCACCTCCCAAATCTGTAGGAACTCTCATATCACCAATTTGAGCCCGCCTTATCACTTTTTTGACCATGATCAACTCTTATTTTTTGAAGTTACTAGTTTTAGTTTAATAGTTTTGAATCACTCCCAATCCCCTTAGAACTCAACCAAACTATCCAAATAAGTCCTAAATCATCATAGAAATATATAGGAACCTTCAAATTACGAGTGTGACTCTATTAACCCAATGTTGACTTTGATCAACTCTTAATTTTCCAACTCTAGTTTTGATTTTTGTTTCTCCGAAATGCACAACAGTTCTCCGAGACTCGTGCCACCTATATCCACAAGTCATAAAATGCAAAATGAACCTATGGGAATTATCATTTAGGGAAAAGGATTCTAGAACTCAAAACAACTAAATGAATCGTTATGTGTTGTCAGAAATAGTTTGCTGATATTATCATTAAATATGAGTCAATGTTGACAGTAAAGATAAAAAATAAAGGTGAAAATTATGTGGCAAGTGCAGGAAATTTTCGCTAAGTTTAGTACTATGTGAATAAGGAAATTATACTTTCCCGCATTGCGATAGAGAAGGTAATATTCCTATAGACTACTAGCTAATCTTGGAGATTCGAGGAGGGACATTATACTCTTCACACAAGCTATTCATTGTCTGTAAATGCAAAATCTTCTATGAAGAATGACAAAGAGGGTACCGGTTTTAGATTCAAGATAAAAAAACAAAACACTCAGATGAATATTTTATAGTATGTACATGTTATTATAAACTGTACTCAGTTTTCCAACACTTTCACAAAGACAATGATGAGTGCTTACACGTCCATGCTGCAGAAAACACTCAAATGTACTCCACCCTCATGACATCATTAACTCTTTTATCCCTATCTTTACAATGGAGGCCAAATTTTGCTGGCTTGAGTAATGTTATACTTTTGAAATATCGATCCTCTCAAGGAATTGGTTAATCCCCCAAATAAATCTTCATTCCCTCAAGGCCATGATTCATTTAGAGTGTGTCATAAATTCATGATTTGTCTGGGAACCATCTCCTAGCTTGTGAAATTTGGAGGTTCCATGAACAATTGATGCAATATTAATTTCAATAGTACCCACTAGTGTAGAATTTGCTTCAGTGATACTAAAAAACATCAAGGAATGATTTTAATATTTGTGCAATCGTAATATGTGTGCTGCCTTCAACAGTTGTAGCAGTGGTACATTCTTCAGGCACTTTCCATGCATCATTTGTTGTTTGTCTTCTTTAACAAGTTCAACAAAGATGAAATTTGGAGGAAACATGTTGAATTCTAATTTGCTATTGTTAAATTAGTCACTACACATATCAAAATCTTCATGTGTTTCACTATGACATCTCACTCTTGAGCAACCAACTAAACAAGAATTGCAATTAGGGCTGAACACAAAAAACCGAACCAAGCCGGAAAAAAAAATCGACATTTATTTGGTTTGGTTTTAAAATTTAAAAACCGACTATATTTGGTTTGGTTTTGGTTTCAAGTATAAAAAAACCGAAAAAACCGAACCAAACCGACTTTATATATACATATTTTAAAAATTATATTTGTATATATATGTGTGCGTATTTTAATTTTTTTATGGAAAAATTACAATTTATATTATGTTTTTATACTCTTCGACCATGCTTTTGAAAAAAAATTACTGGCATATTTCCATGTTTATAGCAAGCTCTGGAAAGGAGTATTATATTTATAGACCAGTGAGTCACTAGTACTGTTAGCTGCTTTAGCATGTTTCCATAGTAAAGATGTGGCAAGTTTTTATTTTTACAAAGGTAATAACTATTAAAGACGTGGCAAGCTTTTGTGGCAATATCTAGTTTTCTATTTCAGATGAGTTTGGTTTTAGATAGTGACTACATTGTATTTTAGAAACCCGACAAAAATCGGAAAAACAGATAAAAATGGACAAAAATCGAATAGTAAAAACCAATATAGTTTGGTTTGGTTTGATTTGACAATTTGAATAACCGACTTAATTGGTTTGGTTATTTTTTAAATAAAAACCGATCCAAACCGAATCGTGAGCACCCCTAATTGCAATGATACAAAAAGATGATTCTTAAAATTTTACCCCATAATTATGCCACTTATTTTCCATATTCCGCCAAATCATTTGAATTTCAGTTGTGTTGGTCTGGACATCCTCTAAAGAACCAGAAATACACTCACAACTTCATGACATCATAAATCTCTGGTATAGCAGAAAATCATCTTTCTCCGAGAAATAACAATTTTGTGAGGTATTTTTCAAACAATGTGACTGCATAGTGCATCTCTTTATATTCAGAGTAAACACCAAGCATCGAATTACTAAAGGTGATAGTAAGAACATTTGGACTACGATCAAATGGAAATCAATGCAAAATACTTAGATGTAGCATCATACAGATGTCGCACTCGCAGTGTAACACTCCGTGAATCCGGGTTAGGTGTGAATATATTAAATGAGAATTTTTGTGACATTTTAGGCATATAAAGTCCTATCATGATGAGTTTGGATGGAAATAGCTGATTTAAGATCAAGAACAAGTAGTGAAGCTCGTAAAGTTCTCAAACTCGTCTAAATTTCGGTAAGTCTGACTTCTAGGACAGTTTTGTGACAATCCGCTGAGAATTTGGAAAAACTTCCTCAATGAAAGTTGTAGCTCTTTGAAATATCTTTCCAATGATATATTATAGAGCTCAAATGGATATGTGAGTAAATATTTATTACCATTTTACTAAATTGCATTAGGCTGCAACGCAATCTGCGTTTCGCAGGTGTTGTATGCGGCGCAACCTACGTTTTGTAGGTTGCACCCCAAAAATTATGTTTTACTGTTAGCATTTGTATTCGGTCTGCGTCCAGCAGGTCACACCTGCATTTCGCAGGTCGTGTCGCAGGTCCTGTTCAGTTATAAAACAAATTGTGAAATTTTCAAAAATTATTCATCCCACTTCGTTTTGGACGACTTTTTGAGATGAAATAACCCTAAAGCTTCCCCAAAACATCTAAGGTAAGTTCTTGATAAATTTCCATCATTGCTACATCAATCTAACATCAAATCACAACTCATTGACACTAGTTCATCTTCCCAAACCCTAAATTCTTGAAAACTAAAGGAAAGAAGAAGAGAGGGACGTGTGGGATTCCATCAAAAGGTAAGACTTCTAAATTTTATGAGATTATTATTGAAGTTGAACTAGTATGGAGTAAACTAAGAGGTTAGAATCCACCAATGATTCCCATATAATTCAAGAACAAGATTTTGGGCTTAGAAAAACCCTAGTTTTAGAAATTCCAAGAAAACTTAAAGAAACGATTAAAGTTCTAACCTTTATCATCTAAACCTATTGTAGAGTGATGGTTGAACCTTGGAAATTCTATTGGTACCATTTTAGCAGGATTAGAGGTATGTCTTTTTTTTTAACATAATGTTTTTTCAAACGTTTAAGGTGTTGTTTGGCAAGGTTTGTGTGCGTGAGGGACAAGCCTGCATTAAGCCTTTAGGTGTATTTTATATATATATATATATATATATATATATATATATATATATATATATATATATATATATATATATATATATATATATATGAATACATGATTCTCCCTTATTGAAGGTTGATTGGAATTGAAATATAAAGCATTAATCTTTGAACATGGATTACCCCATAGGATGCTTAAACTTGGTTTCGGAAAGCTTGGATATTTCATGTGGTTTGCCCTATGAACGGGTTTCGTTGAATTGAAATTGAATAATGATTTGAACTTGATTTCTAAATTAGTTAATTATATTGGTATACCCTATTAACGGGATGATGAACACAATTCATAATGAACAATTCGTCTATCATGATATGATTTGAGACACGGCTTCTATGCCATTATTTATAATTCGGCTATTATGCCATGATTATATTGTTTGTGTTTCAACTAGCTACTCGGGAGGAAGGGTAGTCATTATGGATCCTAGTGGTGTTATCCTAGCCATTAGGGAGGAAGAGTGGTCATCGAGGGTTCGCAACCCCGGTGTGGTATTTGCCTAGCTATTCTGGAGGAAGAGTAGCCATTAGGGTTGATAACCCCGATGTGGTGCTTCTATGCAGTTTAGGGAACCTTAAATGGTCATCCCTTCGTTATATTTATCTGGGCATGTATTGGATTATGTTATAATTTGGTTGCCTATGAGTGGCTTATTGATGATGTTGAATCCATATTTGAAAAGGCTGAAATGTGATAAACGACATGGTGAGTTGAAGCTGATTTATTTCTTCTTAAATGATTTCTATTAATGGTTTCATTAAGTTGATGAGTTACTCTATCCTTGGGTTTCAAACTGCCTTTATTGACATTATTTTACCGATCCTTATTATATTATTTTGTTATATTAACTATTGTCTCGGAGACACTCACTGAGTACTCAGTACTCAGACATACCATTAATGTTTTTGCTGGTGTGTTAAGTAACATTGAGGAGCAGGTTCGTGATACGCATGCGGATTAGGAGAACTTGATGCCTTCCAGATTTATTGGTGAGCCCACATGTGTTACATCCGGCATTTTTGCATATTCAAAAAATTCGAGATAACTTGGCTTGTAATGAATGAGGCCATATTTGGACCTTACTTGGTATGAATGTGTCGGCTAAGAATACATTGGTGTGGAATTACGAAAGGCGGCCGAGGGCAAAATAGGAATTTTGGAAATTGGTTTCGAAAATTACAAAATTTAGCCAACAATTGGGCTCAAAAAAAATGAAAATAAGGCCCAATTTGAGATAGGGTGGCCGGCCAAGAGGCCTTTGGCCCAAGCCCACCAATTAGTCATGTGACTAATTATATTAAGAGATAAGGCTTCAAGAAACTTCAAGAAAATTCAAGCAAAAACAAGAACAAAAAAAGAGAGGGGCAATCGGCCAAAGAGGAAGAGAAAGAGAAAAAGAAAAGAAAAATTCTTGAAGCTAAATTCTTGGTTCAAAAATCCAATTTATTGTGGGATTATTACTAAGTGCAAGATTCTCTACAAAGTGATATAAGTATCTTGGCAAGAAAGTGACTTGGTGGCAAGTGAAGAACTTGAAGGAAAGGTAAGAATTTTATGCTTTTGTTATGTTATGGGAGGTGTATGTATGATGTAGTAAGTGGAAATGAATGAAAAGCATGAAAATTTTGTGTGTTGGGATTGTAGGCATGTTGGCTGTATGTATGTATACATATTGCATATCTATGATGACTTGAATTCATGTTGGAATCTAGTTGTAGTTATAGTAGAAATTGTATTGGAAGTGAAAGTTGAATGAATTAGTGAAAGTTGGAAATTTTAATGTATGGCCGTGTGGTGCTATGTGTAGGATGGAAGATGAATTAAATTTCTTTAGTATGTTAAGTGTGTTATTGTGAAGTGAATGAAAGGATAATGGTTCTTGTTGTTATGGAAAAATGGTTGTTAAGTTGTTGTAGGAAAACATGCAAGTTTATTGTAACTTATGTAAATATGGAAATGGAAATAGTAAGAGGCAAATTATGATTGTCATTGATGAAGTTGGAAGATAGAAATATGTCACGAACATATATGCTAAAGATTGGAAGTTGTGGGTAAAATATGACTTTGGTAGTAAGCTTGTATATTGTGTATACCTTGTGAATATTTTGTGAAAATGGTATGATATGCCTCCGAAGTATGTTGTAAGTGATGAATATGAAAATGGTAAGATTGATTTGGAAATGTAAGGTCGGGATGAAAGATGTCATGTTATGTCGGAAAGATGGCTAGTAATGCCATATTGCATATTTTGTAATACTTGTTGTTGTTATTGATGTTGTTGCTGGGTTGCTGTGTTGATATATTAAGCCGAGCTAAGTCTCGGGGATGTTATATATATAGGGGAAATGCTGCCGAAATTTCGGTAGGCAAGTATGTAATAAAATTTGGATTCTTAAAGGCTTGAATTTGACAATTGGTAAACATGACCATTTGTAGATTCTGGACGGAATTGAAAGTGAAGCTAAGCGAGCAGAAGGCGCAATTGAGGTATGTAAAGCCTTCCCCTTTATTCTTAGGCATGTTCTGAATGTAATAGGCTCGGCCGCGAGCCTTGAATACGACTCCGTTCCTCGGAATTCGAGATGGAAATCCGCTCCAATTCCTTCAGTACGATTGAAACCTTTTCCTTATAACATGCCTTTAAAGAGAACTTTTGTACGAAACTTTTCTAAACGGAGTCGGAATACTTCCAAATGATTATGGATGACCTCATAAGGTCTATTATCAGTAATTTACGTATGTCGCCTCGGGTTGGTCCGAGGTGGGCCCACGGAGTCCCGATACCTCTTGTATGACCTAAATTGCCTTATTCATGTCCGTTTTTTTTTCAAAAGTAACATCTGGACTATTATTCTGATCATGATATGACTATTTTTATATAAATCCTACGAAATGGTTTTGATATCTGGAAATCTGATTTCGACAATAATCTGTCGTGCCTTCCCAAGTAGGATATAGGCGCGTATTATGAACACTATCTGAATACTCTGATTTGACTCGCCATATGGCCTACCTCAATTTGATTGGGTCTGTATAATGATCTGTATGTATGTGGTTTCTCATTAATCAGTTCGTGCATGTGCTACGATTCCTTTCACCGGATCCCGGGCCGGTTTATATCGTGCGGATGGGCCGCCGAGTCCCTTTGTCGGGGGTCGGGTCCCATGTATGAATCCCGAAGTATGATGTGTCCGGTTCCGGGGTACTGTGGTATATGTCCGTCCCCGGTTACCGTGTATATGAATTACGAAGTATGATGTGTCCGGTTTCCCGGCGTGTGATCTGTCCCCGGGGTTACCGTGGTTATGATATGATGTGTTATGTAATGGAGATGTTCGAAGATATGAAATCTTCTGAAATACGATGTGCTGTGGCACCAAAGGCAGGAGTGGCGACCACGTTTCTGTACCCTATGTATGATACTGTTTGTCCGTCTGGATTCTGATTCTGTCTGTCCGTATGGATTCTGATTCTGTCTGTCTGTATGACTTATGATTCTGTTTGTCCGTTCGGATTATGATTCTGTCCGGTATACTTCCGTCTGTCTGTCTGAATTATGACTCTGTCCGGTATACCTCTGTCTATCTGTTGGATTATGATTATGTTCGCTATATTTCTGTGCTTCTAATTCAGACTATGATTATGTTGTTATATTTTCGCTTTACATACTCGGTACATTTTTCGTACTGACCCCCGGTTCTTCGGGGGCTGTGTTACATGCCCGCAGGTACAGACACACCCGGTGATACGCCGCCAGTCTAGGGCACCGATTCTGCTATTTTGGAGAGCTCCTTTGGTCCGGAGCGTGTACTTTTGGTATATATCTTCTGACATCTGTATATTCTGTACGTATGGTAATTCTGGGTACGGCAGGGCCCTGTCCCGTCATATGATTTTGTATGTCTGTTAGATGCCTATAGATATGTATGTGGGTTACGGGTTGCTATGATTCGGGTAGGTACGTACGTTTTCGTGACTCTGTCCGTTATGTTGGCCTCATCGGCTTATATGTAATTTCAGTATGTTCGGGTATGTGTATGTTATAGCGCGCGCGGCATTTGTATTGGCTTAAGTCTGTGTACGGCTAGTGTGAATTATCTGTCTGGTATGTCGATTCTGTCAGGTAGGTACGGATGGGTATCCAGTTAGGATACCAGTCGCGGCCCACGGGGTTGGGTCGTGACAACATGCTTGTTCGTGGGTCACCCTCTATCTTAGTTATTGCTTTTTTTTTTCCGAGCTGCGTCCTGAAGTTTAGACTATTCGAAGGGTGGCAAATGGGTGGGTTTGGTTGGATTTGATTTGGTTGAAAATGGTTTGAACAAAAACGAGTTGGGTTTCAAACTACTCATACTTCATGTGGGTAAATATGGGTTGGGTGATAAATGGGTGGATTGGTTAGGGGTTAACCCATATTATACAAGTGTAATATTATTTCAAGTGTAAAATTTGGAGGGAGGGACGGGGGGGGGGGCATGGAGGGGGTGGGGCGGAGGGTAAGAATTTTTTTCCATTTTTTATAAATTTGTATAAAAGTAAAAATATTTTTTGGGGAGGGGGGGCATGGCGGGGCGGGTGGTGGGGTAAGGGTTGGGGTGGGAGGTAAGAAAGAAATTTCTCATTTTTGAAACGAGTTGTTATTGGGTCTAGTGTGTTCTTATATAGATACTCATATTTTACCCATATTTGCCCATATTTTTATGGGTTAAAAAGAGACTTGAAGCCCATATTTACCCACATGAATTATGAGTGACCTAACTCACTAAAATGTGGGTAAAATGAGCTAATTTTCTAAATATGGGCTCAAATTGCCACCTTTAGACTATTCATTTATTGATCTTAGAAGCTCCATAGATAGACATTATCATTGTGGGTAGTGTTGAAGTCATTGTTTGACTCATTGAGTATTGCTACGTTCTTATGACGTTACATCTATATTAGACTTCTTGTTTGATTTCATAGTCGTGATCATGATTTTATTTAAGATATTTATAATTGTTTGGATTAATTAATAAAAGATTATTAAATAGGGACCTGTTGTTATCAATTCATAAGGTGCTTCCGGTGTTGTTTATAGCATCGGATGCCTGTTATATCCAGGGTCAGGTTTGGGCGCGTGACAAGTTTGGTATCAGAGCCTAGGTTTAGATGTGTCCTAGGAGATGTCTGTGTTTGTGGAGCTGTGTCTAGTGAAGTCTTCCTTGTGCAGCCTGGTCACCTGCATGATCGAAAGACTACCAGGGCATTTATAGGTGTTTCTCATTCTTCTTTATTCTAGATTGTGCTATAGAGCTTGAACTTCTCTTAGGATCGTTTTGCGTGTTCGTTATTTCGTGCCTCGCAGAAATGGCTTTAACTCGTGCGGGAGCTGCTAACCAAGGGAGTAATAGTGCTTCTGATTCATCATCTGGCGGACGAGCCGCTAGAATCATTAACCGTACCACTGCTGAGAATAATGGTGCTTTTTTTTATTTATTGCTCCCCCGATTCCAAAATAAGTGTTCACTTAGCCTCCCATTAAGAAAACACTAGCTTCTAGGATGATAGGTATTTTAACTAAACTATCCTTAATTAATAAAACTCTTGCATATTTATTGCCTTGAGTAAATAAAGATAAATCTAAAAAAAAAAAAATTAATTACTTCTTGATTATGTAAGTGAACACCTATTTTAACCAAAATAAATTAGCTACTCGGACACTTTTATTTTGAACGGGAGAGAGTATTTATTTTTTAAAGTAGTGTCATTTGGCCCGTGTCAAACCGATGTTAAAAATTTAATTTGTAGATATTTTTTAAAAAAATTCTGTTCTTGCTTCTTTATTTTTGTAACATTAATTTTGACACTTTCAAAAGATTTTAGAAAATATATTTTTTAGTTGTATTATATTTTTAAAAAAAATCAAACAATAGAAAACTCTTCTAATTAATATTTTACTTAAATCTTTTGAGATTAAAGTCTCCAATGATCTAAATTGAGCTTTCCTTATGTTATATCAATTTCATTTGGTTTTTTGAATTGAACCCATATCGGCTAACTTATTTTTTACCAAAAGATATTATAGTATTCAATTAATGTCAAAAATATTTAATGCGAAAATATTGTGGTATAAGAAATCAACAAAGTTAACTTATAATAATAAATATAAATAGTTAAAAGCCTTTATATTACAAGATATCTCTGTAGAACTTCTTTCAAATTAAATCACAAAAGGGAAATACTGAAAAGTCAATAAAATTAAATTGTTCTTACGTTAGGCTTTCTTTTTCCTTCCAAAAGATGCATGCTAAAAAATTATATATATATATATATATATATATTAATTTAATGACCCTTTTTATGAAATCATCAGTGTAATAACTTTTTCATGTTGAACTTAACTATTTTGTCCTAAATTATAGAAAATATTTATTATCCGGTATTTAAAAAAATATTTTAATATTAAAAATAAATAAAAAATATACTTTTTGCAATTGTCTAGTATTGTTACGAAGATCAAATTGTATTTTCTTTAACTACAGTATTTTTTCAAACATCTTTAGAATATAGATAAAAATAATATTTTATAGTTCCTCTTCTAATATAGTAAGCTAAAGTTAACTTATAATAGTAAATATAAATAGTTAAAAGCCTTTATATTACAAGATATTTCTGTAGAACTTCTTTCAAATTAAATCACAAAAGGGAAATATTGAAAAATCAATAAAATTAAATTGTTCTTACGTTAGGCTTTTTTTTTTCCTTCCAAAAGATGCATGCTAAAAAATTATATATATATATATATATATATATATTAATTTAATGACCCTTTTTATGAAATCATCATTGTAATAACTTTTTATGTTGAACTTAACTATTTTGTCCTAAATTATAGAAAATATTTATAATCCGGTATTTAAAAAAATATTTTAATATTAAAAATAAGTAAAAAATATACTTTTTGCAATTGTCTAGTATTGTTACGAAGATCAAATTGTATTTTCTTTAACTACAGTATTTTTTCAAACATCTTTAGAATATAGATAAAAATAATATTTTATAGTTCCTCTTCTAATATAGTAAGCTATTAGATATGTTTTATCTTAAAAGTGTGTGCATGTAATATTTGATTAATTAGTACCGTACTTTGAAGTTCATTTTTCGATTAAGACGTAAGGACTATAATTTACGTTATACATTTTTAAAGTATTTAACATTAATATAGTTTATATGTATTTATTCCTTTAATTTAAAACTAAATTCTACCTTAAGTGAAATCTTTGTTAATTACTTATTTTGCCAGCATGTACGACACAAAATTACAAGAGAAAATAAAACAGTTTTGCGTCTAACCAGACGAATAAAAATTGAATATAGCAAATGATAATTAGTAAACAACATCAACAAATACAAAATAGTATTTCTTGACTCTTGACTTTAAATTCTTGACTTTAAATTCTTGCCTTTATTCCTTTAGCTTATAGTGCTATCTTTCTTGTCATAGTAACCTGACTTGCATATAGTCTCTTGATAACTGTGCTTTAGTATTGATTCTTGTTTGTTTTAGATAGATCTTTGATTTGCTTTTATTCCCCTTAGTGGCTATAGTGAGTGATGGTAGGCTAGGGTCATGTTCTCGGTCGGGGGCTAGGGTTAAAGGGGGTAAGTGGGGTCAGGGAGCGTCTAGGTTGAGGGTAGGGTCCTGGAACATTGGGACTTTGACAGGGAAGTCTATAGAGCTAGTTAAGATTCTTAAGGAGAGGAAGATTAATATAGCTTGCATCCAGGAGACCAAATGGGTAAGATCTAAAGCTAAGGATGTGGATGGGTATAAGTTATGGTTCTCGGGTAAGTCAATGTATAGGAATGGGGTAGGTATTTTAGTAGATAGCGAGCTAAGGGATCAGGCCGTAGAGGTTAGGAGGGTAAATGACCGGATGATGGCGGTTTAGTTGTGGAAGGGTTTACCTTGAACATTATTAGTGCTTACGCGCCACAAGCGGGCTTGGACAAGGAGGAGAAGAGGCGCTTCTGGGAGGATTTGGATGAAGTGGTGGGAGGTATACCGCCCACCGAGAAGTTATTCATAGGGGGAGATTTCAATGGACACATCGGCTCAACCTCGGGGCGTTATGATGATGAACATGGAGGTTTCGGCCTCGGAGTCAGGAATGGAGGAGGAGTCTCACTTCTGGATTTCGCTAAAGCCTTTGGATTGGTAGTAGCCAACTCACATTTCCCGAAGAGGGAGCAGCACTTGGTAACCTTTCGTAGTTCGACGGCTGCGACGCAGATAGACTTTTTGCTCCTTAGAAAAGAGGATAAAGGTCTTTGTAAAGACTGTAAGTTCATTCCGGGTGAGAACCTTACGACCCAACATAAGCTTTTAGTGATGGATTTGGGGATTACGAGGAAGAAGAGGAAGAGGGTCACGGATGACCTGCCAAGGATCAGGTGGGGGAGTCTGACTTTGTCGAGTGCCCAGGCGATGGGGGAGAAGTTGATGGATATGGGGGCTTGGGAGAGTAGGGGGGACGCGAGCAGTATGTGGGATAGGACGGCGAGCTGCATTAGGGAAACGGCTAGAGATGTCCTGGGAGCCTCGAGAGGTCGCCGTGGTAGGCGACGTAGGGACTGGTGGTGGAATGGAGAAGTCTAGGGAAAGGTGGAAGCAAAGAAAGTGGCGTACGCGAGGTTGGTAGACAGCAAAGATGAGGAGGAGAAGCGGAAAAATAGGGAAACGTATAAGATTGCGAGAAAGGAAGCAAAGTTGGCAGTTTCGGCGGCAAAAACGGCAGCTTTCGAACGTCTATATGCAGAACTAGAGGACAAAGGTAGGGATAAGAAGTTGTTCAGGCTAGCCAAGGTGAGGGAGAGAAAGGCACGGGACTTGGATCGAGTAAAGTGCGTCAAGGACGAGGATGGCAAAGTATTGGTAGAAGGAGCTCTCATTAGACGGAGATGGCAGTCATACTTCTATAAACTCTTGAACGAGGAAGGTGAGAGAGACATTGTGTTGGGAGATTTGGAGTACTCTGAGAGGCGCCGCGACTTTGGGTATTGTAGGAGTATAAAGGTGGAGGAGGTTAAGGGTGATGTTTGCAGGATGCGCAGGGGAAGAGCTACCGGTCCTAACGAGATCCCTGGGGAGTTTTGGAAGAGTGCGGGCAGGGCAGGTTTGGAGTGGTTGACTGGATTGTTTAATGTTATTTTTAAGACGGCGAAGATGCCTGAGGAATGGAGGTGGAGTATGATGGTCCCTTTTTATAAGAACAAAGGTGATATTCAAAGTTGCAACAACTATAGAGGGATCAAGCTGATAAGCCACACTATGAAGGTGTGGGAAAGGGTGGTGGAGATGAGGGTGAGAAGAGGCGTGCCCATATCAGAGAACCAGTTCGGATTCATGCCGGGGCGCTCGACTACAGAAGCCATCCATCTTGTGAGGAGACTGGTGGAGCAGTATAGGGAGAGGAAGAAGGACCCGCACATGGTTTTCATCGACCTAGAAAAGGCTTACGACAAAGTGCCAAGAGAGGTTTTATGGAGATGCTTGGAGGCCAAAGGTGTACCTGTAGCGTACACTAGGGCGATCAAGGACATGTATGAGGGAGCCAAGTGTTATAGCCCGTATCTTGTACATTTGGAAATCCCAAAGTCGTCGTGGGAAGTTAAGGACGAGATCATTTTCAAAAGTTATTTTAATAGACGAGTTGGTTATAAATATTATTTATGAATATTATTGCATGGAAATATTGAGAAAGTTTAAGGGTAAAAAGGGGAATTCGCAAAGTGGTCAATGGAAATAATGTGGAAGCTTAGGGGCAAAATGGTAATTTTACAAAGTTCAAAGAAAACAATCCATGAAGGAGCCATGTTGGCCGTGCATTATATGCCTTTATTTTAAGTATTGGGGGCTATTTGTAAATTCTAAAAATGTGGGGGTCAAAGCTTCTTCAAGAAGACAATTAGTCTTCTTTGACTAAGCTTAAGGAAAAATCAAGAAAATGGGAGAAATTTCTAGAGAGGGGCATGTGCCCCTCACATGATTGGACACACTCACACACACATATATATATATATATATATATATATATATATATATATATATATATATATATATATATATATATATATATATATATATATATATATATATATATATATATATATGTTGTCTTCTAATTCAAGACAAGTTCATGAAACTTCAAGAAAGAAAAAGAAATGGAGAGCAAAGAGAAGGGCAAATTCGGCCAAGCCATGGAAATTCAAGCCATAGAAATATTGCTCCAAAAATTATTTTCTTGTGGTATCTCCACTAATTCAAGGGTCCTCTACAACGTGGCATAATTGTTTCGGAAGATAAGTCATCCGTTTCGTCGTTCCCGCATTCGAGGCAAGTTGAGAAGTTGAAGAAGAAAGGTGAGTTTTAACCTTGTTTTATGTGTTATGAAGGGTTTATATGTGTTGTAGTATGCTAAGATGGAAGAAAGTCATGATAGAAATCAAGTTGAAGTTGAGGCCGTGTAAGTGGTGTTGGGTCGTGTGTGTATGTTGTGATGAAAGTTTTGAATTAATGTTAATTAGTATGTTTTGAATATTGTAGTGTGAGGAAAAGAATGAAAATCATCCTTAGGTGTGTGTTGAAAAATGAACAAATTGTCGTTAGCATTTTAGTTGCCGTCGTTATGGATTCTATGATGAGAAGTGTAAGTTTAATGACTCAAAATAATGTTATGTTGGTTGTGGGATGATTTGGAAATTTATGTGAATTTTATGTAATTTTTGTATTTAGGAGAATTGTATTGTTAAGGTGTGGGGTAATGGTGTAAGTTATGAATTTGGAAGAGAAGAATGTGTTTGGTGCAGTTCTCGGGTTTGGAGGCAATTTCGGGTGAGTTGGAGCCTTGTTTGAGTTGTTTGAAATATTGTGTGAATTGAATTTGATATTGAAGTTGAAATATAAATGTTGGTATTGTTATTGATAATTTGGCCGGGTTGAATTCCCGGAATGTTGACAATTGGCCGAGTTGAATTCTCGGGTGTGTTGTTGTTGATTTGGGGCCGAGCCATATTCTCGGGGTTGGTATATTTACAGGGGAGGTGCTGCCAAAATTCCGGCAGAATATAAGTGAATGTGTTTGAAAGGTTAAGGCAAGTATATGATAATGAAACTAATGAATGGATGAATTCTCTTGCATGTAGACAAACAAGTTGGATGCATAAGCGTAGCTGGTAAGGTGCGGCACAGGTATGTAAGGCTTACCCTTTCTTTCTTTTGGCATGTCTTAGAGCCAAGTAAGGTGTGATATTGATATATGGGGGCTATTCCATTCTGTGATTCGAGTCTGTTTATGATTTGTATGTCCTCCCTAGTTTAAGTATCTAATAATCCTGATAGGCGGATTCTGACTTAGGTGTTCTGACATCCGTATTTTGACATAAGTATTCTGGTTTGAGAATTCTGACATAAACATTCTGATGTAAGTATATGGCATAAGCGTTCTGGTATGAAAAGTTCTGATACAAATAAGTACTCTGAAGTAAGTATTCTGACATAAATACGCTGAGATAAGTATTCTGACATAATCCTTCTGATATAAGTAATCTGTTACGAATATCCGGATAGTACGTTAGGTTAATCCCTTGAGTCTTGATTATGTGCATTTAGTTTCTCACTTTCTGCTCGTGCATAGAGTCTGTTTCCTTCACCGAGTCCCGGGTCGGTTTATATCGTGCGCGCGGTTTCCGAGTTCCTCGCTTGAGGGCCGGGCGCCGTATATGAATTCTGAAGTATGATGTGTTACGAAGTATGATGTGTTCTGGTTCGCTGAACCACATATGATCTGCTACTATGATATGATATGATGATTGTGTGTCGGAGATTAGAGCAATACTTCTGGAGTTAGATGTGTGTGGCGCCGAGAGCAGGGCGGCGCCACGTTTTCCCCGGGTCCTGCAAGGGACTGGATACCGTTCTTGGCATGCATGGTCTGTATTTCCAGTAAGTTGTTTCTATCACTTTGCATATCGTACATAAGTTCTGTACATCTGTATCTGATTATGACTCCATCTGTTATACTTCTGTACCTTTGATTCTGATTATGATTCTGCTTACTGTATTCTTGCCTTACATACTCAGTACATATTCCGTACTGACCCCCTTTCTTCGGGGGCTGCGTTTCATGCCACGCAGGTACACCCAGATGAGCGGAAGACTTGGCTAGGAGGTTTCAGCGGGATTGGCGAGCTCCACTTCCCATCGAAGTGTCGCCGAGTCTGAGTATGCATAAATTGTGCTTTCTGATTTGTGTTAGAGACTTTGCAGACAGAGTCGTGGGTACGAAGAGTCAGTTCGTAAGCAGCTCATATGTCCACATATTCTGTTTGGTTTGGTCCGAGATCTGTGTCTTAGGCGGCCCTGTTTGCTATGGTGGCCTAATGTGGCCTATATGTTCGTAAATGTACGTATGATCAGGCGATGTACATTCCGCCTGCTTACAGGATTTGATATGATATGTTTGATATGTTTGATACACGTGGCCGCTTAGGACGATGTCTGTCCTCTGTTTCTGTTGAAAGTCCTATTATATGCTTCATATGATTTGATCTGTAAATTGGAAATAATATGTATGAAATGAGAGTCTGAGGGTTCGCTCGGCTCCGTATGTGGGGTCGGGTGCCCATCACACCCTAGTAAATTCGGGGTGTGACACCAAGACCAGGGTAAGGATAGTGGGAGGAGACTCGGAGTACTTCCCAGTGGAGATGGGGTTGCACCAAGGATCAGCTCTTAGCCCATTTTTATTTGCTCTAGTGATGGATTGTCTGACGCGGCGAATTCAAGGTGAGGTGCCATGGTGTATGTTATTTGCGGATGACATAGTCTTGATCGACGAGACACGCAGCGGAGTGAACGCTAAGCTGGAGGTCTGGAGACAAACTCTGGAGTCTAAAGGGTTCAAGTTGAGTAAGACCAAGACAGAGTACATGAAATGCAAGTTCAGTGACGTGACACATGAGTCTGGCGTGGAAGTGAGGCTTGGTACTCAGGTCATCCCAAAGAAAAGAAGTTTCAAATATCTCGGGTCTATTATATAAGAAAATGGGGATATTGATGATGATGTCTCACATCGTATTGGCGCAGGGTGGATGAAATGGAGGCTTGCTCCAGGAGTGCTGTGTGATAAGAAGGTGCCACTAAAACTTAAAGGCAGGTTCTACAAAGTGGTTGTGAGACCGACCTTGTTGTACGGGGCAGAGTGTTGGGCAGTCAAGAGCTCTCATGTCCAAAAGATGAAAGTTGCGGAAATGAGAATGCTGCGATGGATGTGTGGGCACACCAGGCGAGATAGGATTAGGAATGAAGATATCCGGGATTAGGTTGGAGTAGCATCAGTGGAGGACAAGATGAGGGAAGCGAGACTGAGATGGTTTGGGCATGTGAGGAGGAGAGGCAGAGACGCTCCAGTGCGGAGGTGTGAGAGGTTAGCTATGGATGGTTTCAGAAAAGGTCGGGGTAGGCCGCAAAAGTATTGGGGAGAGGTGCTGAGACAGGACATGGTGCAGGTTAAGCTTATCTTAAGATAGAATTTGAATGACAGGATATTTCTTTATGTGTCTATAATAAATTTCTAAGGAAAAATATTTTTTAAAACAAGTTTAATAATAAAAACTCAAATATATATGAGTATGCTTTGTGGGGTTCACTATAACCTTTTCCATGATATCATTATTTCTAGTGGCATAAAAACAAAATTCCTAAAGTTCCCAAAATTTACCAAAATGTGTGAGGATTCACAAAGTCATAAAACCTTCAATTAGGGTAAAGATATAAAATAAATTCATGTGTGGACTACAAAAAGTTGGTATTATAAAATTCCATGTGGAGTTGTCTCAAAAAATTGAATGAGAGCAAAAAATGAAAAATGAAAATATGCAAAGAAAAGTCAATTGGAGAAGCCACATGTAAGCATCTTATTAGAGTTTGAGGATGTAAGGACTATAAAAAATCACTATCTAGTACTCCCTCTGTTTCAATTTATATGAATCTATTTCCTTTTTAGTTCGTACCAAAATGAATGACTTCTTTCCTAATTTGAAAACAAATTCACTTTATGAAATGATTTATAGCCACACAAAATATTCAAGACTTTTTTGAACCACAAGTTTAAAAAATTTTCATTCTTTTTTAAATGTCGTGTCCAGTCAAATGAGTTCACATAAATTGAACGGAGAGAGTAGTAATTTTGGGTTTTTAAGTCGAAAATTGGGGCAATCTAGATTATCGAGCTTCATTTAACAAGTTGTAATCGTGGCCCTTAGATTTGAGTCGGTTATTTCCCTTTGCCCTTTTATTCATTTCAGCTGAACGAATCCTCACATATCTCACTCTACAAGTACTAAAAGTAGAAACAACCAAAAGTATTGCTCCATCCAGACCTTCATTTCGAACTTTCTTTAAGGCGGGACAATCGAAAAATCCTTCAATTTGAGGAATTCAGAAGAATGGTGCTATTTTTGCTCTGTGGTGTTTTTTAAACGTCTTCAATAGGGTGTTAATTTCTTAGGGTTTATGAATTTTGATGTTGTTTTTGTTTCAAATTTGGCAGGATAAATCTAATGAAGAACTGGAACCTCTATTTGATTACAGACGTGTTCAGCCCTTCAATACTCCCTTTAATCTTGTCTGCCTTGACGGTCAGCTCAGCTCCCTTTTGTTTTTAATTATAACACACGCACATACATTTATGAATATGTATATATACTCTCTCTGTCCCAATTGATGTGGCACAGTTCGGATTTCGAGCGTCAAATAGTTTAATTTTGACTGTGAATTCGGGCATAGAATCTTCAAGTTTTTTTTTTTAAAAAAAATTACATATTTGGAAACTACTTAAAAAGTATTATAAGTCACAATGATCGACAAATCAAAATATTTAAAGCATATATGAAAACATTACGGTCAAAGGAAAACTTGTTTGAATCTCGAAATCCGAAAGTTGCCACGGAGGGAGTATGTGTTATGTATATACCAATGTGTGTCAGATGTAATTGCTGTTTTATGTGCATATATAGTAGGCTTAATTTATAGGTAGCCCCTTAAACGTGCCGGCAGATTTCATTTTAGACACTCAAACTACAACCTGTTCCAATTGAGTACCTGAACACATGATAAGTTGTTCCAATTAGACGCTTTTGGAAAAAAAATTGTGTTCGTTATTATTAGTCTATTAGGTAGTTAAGTTAACCACATAATATATGTCATCTCCTTTAATTATATGTATCAACCTCAATTAGAAAATGTATGTGGTTTTACAGCTTATTGAGGCGAATCATATAACTTAAGGAGATGACATATTTTATGTGATTAACTCAACTACCTAATAGACTCTTGAGTCTTGAGAACACGCGCAAAAAAAAAAAAAAAAGAAAAAAAAAATATATATATAATATTGAACCGAAAGTGTTTCATTGGAACACTTTATCATGTGTTTAGGTGCTCAATTGGAACAGCTCGTAGTTCGAGTGTCTAATTGAAATTTGCCTGCAAGTTTAAAGAGCTGCCTATGTATTAAGCCTATATAGTATAAACCTTGGCTTAGCTTTAACATTGGCAATTTTTCCCCGTGCTTTGTTATAACATGCTGTGGTCCCAATGACCTTAGGAGGTTGTCTTTTTTTTTTTTTTTTTTTTGTCATGGATAAGTTCTCCCTCGCTGTCCTATTCATAAGATATGCTGATTTAAGATAGTTTGATTCATGAAAGTCGGGTGAGAGAGCATTATTAATGTATGTATGTATCTGCTTGATATTGTTCCTTCTTAAGAATTTTGTCATATTTCTTTTGATCGTCAACAGATGATAGTCCAGACTCGTCTCCAGTCATCTCAAAGAAACGGAAAATGACCGATACTGCTGTAAACTTCTCTTCTTTAATGTTTTGTAAAATGTAAATTGTCGTTTTCTCAATTTGTTAATTTGATCTTACTTTATATCGTTATTGGACTTGGAAATAGGTCGAAAAGAAAGAAGACAAAAAGGTAGCAGTTCAAATAGTTGACTGTGAAGAAAAAGAAGAGGATTGGCTGCCACCTTCCCCAAATATTTCTGCTCATACTAGTAACCTTGTTGAAGATTCAACTATAAAGGAAATTAGGTATATTCGTAGTACCTTATTTGATCTCTGTGTTTTTTTTTGTATCCATTGATTTAAGATATGCATTACATGTTTCGTAACAAGAACTTAATGGCTGTGGGTTCGCTTGCTGAAGTGTTTTCAGCTCAATTTTTAAATTAATTTAATTTGGTGTCTGATTTGATTATGGTGGTTTTCTTGCTACTTTATATGAATGAAATGAGTTTTGTGATCTTATGAATTGTCACTTTTCGAAGTTGGATTCTCCAGTATCATTTAATAAAGTTGATGTAAATATTAATACCCTTTTGGTGAATCTAACTTTGATGTCTGCTTTCTTTAGGTGACAACTGATTAGATAATTCTTTTTGCTTTGGTATATCCAATCTTTAATGAGTTAAGTTCCTAAATGAGATATTGAATTCAAATAAATAGATTATGTTCAAATAGCGAAAGCATAGAATTGACCATCCATTATTAGATTTGAATAGCATCGTTATTCATCAATTAAATCCCTTCTGGTTCCATGACAGCTTACCCCAACCTATGCTCGATTTCTTCTGTTTAGGGTTTAGTGAATGGGAGGTCCCTCTCTCTTTTTTCTTAAACATCAGGCTTCTGTAGTCTTTGAGAAGATTTGTATTACTAATTGAGTTGCACTTGCTCTTGTTCTTCTCTTTTTCTCTTTACTATTATGAGTGGCTGTTTGTAGGTTGAAAAAGAAAGAGCTGGCATCATTTGCCCAATCAGCTAAGGATGAGCTGCGAGATGTTGAAGAATCTGTAAAAAGAGATCTTAGTGCTTCGCTCCATTCACTTCAAGATAGTGTGGCTGAGCCGCCATCAAAACCCTCAACTGAAAGAGCTAAGATAGTCATTTCTATCCAAGACAAGGATGGAGCGAAACAATTTCGGGTTTACATGGTATTCCCTGGGGGTGCAGTTCATATTTACATATATAAAGTTTGCATATCTGTCGTGTAATTATGTCACCTGCACCATAATGTTTAAAAGAGGTGTAATATCATCTTTCCTTCATTCTTGAATGGAGTATATACTTGTATATTATCCTAAACAAATGCTAGTATACAAACACAAAGAAGTTATCCTAAAGAATAAATGTATAGTGCACCTGATAAAAAACAGATGAATGTATAGTGCTTTCTACAAAAATACTTGGTAATTAATGATTTAGAGGTATTAATAAGGTTCGTTTATATAGGAGAAACTAAATCACTTTTTGTTTCATTAATGCATAAGTAGCTTACAATTATCAGCCATATTGTGTTACATAAATGTAGCTCAAATGCTCAATGATGCTTTCAGTGTACTACTTCTTGAAGTTGACTTCTCCCTACTTTAATCTTTTTCCCCATTTATATATTACAAAAGTAAACTGAGTCTAAGTGATAGGGGAAGTTTATAATCTGTTGTCTGCCAAGTGTTGTTTGTGAAGTGATGTTGTAGGATGATCTGATTTTCCTTGGAAGCCAAGATCATAGGAGGCTTTAATTGTATAACTGTATAGAAAGTTCTTTGAAGTATTTCTCTTGTCATCTTTAAATGCAATATGGATAAAACTCTACTTCACCTTTATCTTCATTTGTGTTAAAGCATTTTCAAACAAATATGACTGCAGTGTAAGTGCTTTTTAACAACAATGCAAAATACAGTAAAAGACCTACATACACGTGTAAGTGTACATAGATCTACTGTACTAGTTTTTGAGTTCATGTAACATATGCAGAAATAAATGAGTTGAGGTTAGCATAGGATAAGGTAATTACTCCTATAAGGGAGATGAGTCTATGCTTTGAGCATGGGAAAGAAATTAGTTAGGATGGTTCCTTTTTTTTTTGATGAAGTAAAAGATTTCATTCAAAAGGCATCAAGTAGATGCATAGCAAAAATTACAATATAAAGATGTATCTGCTCATCTACAACAGCTTACACTAACACTAGAGAGCAGATACAGTCCAAAAAAGTTCACAACTAGTTACATGTGCTTGGTTTGAAACTCTTGGTTTTGAGGACATGAATAGGAGTTGTGATACCATCTAAACATCTTCTGCTCGTTTCTTTCCAGATGCACCAAAAAATACAATAAATTAGTTAGGATGGTTTCAGCATCTCTTATGGCCCTTCAAAGACTTGAGAGCTTGATGGCTGGTGGTACAACATATTTTTAATCATGTAAGACAACATTTAAAAGGTGCATTAGAAAATGACTAAATTGTAAAATGTCCTATTTAAAAAAGTGGATATCACTTCAGGATCTAATCAATTCTGTTGTACCTTGACTTTTATGATGGAACAAATATGTACCGATAGCGCTTATTAAAAAAAAAACAAATATGTACCGATAGCGGCAGGATTTATTTTCCTACCATTTGTCCATTATATTTAAATTGGTTATTTTGGTAGATGAACTTAATAATTCCCGACTTTTCTCTTTTATAATAACAACTGCTTTATTTACCATCTGGAAAATCGACACATCATATCTCAATAAGCCTTATTTGACAATTAACCATTAGTAAAGATGACAGTCATCCAGGCTAGGCTCATCAAACATTTTAGCAGTGATGCCTTGAAGTGATCAGCACTAACATTGACATGCCATTAATCTTGAAGATATTTTTTTGTTCTCTCTTTTGTTTTGGCCTTGAACTATTTCATTTTAAAGCTGTTTCTACATCATGTTAAACTTGTCATGGTTCATATTTCTCTATGCTGTTTGTCTCTGTTATTTTGTTCTCTGTTGTTTGTCTAGTTCTTGAAAAGGATATGCTTTAGTCATACTCCATAGCCAGGAATGAAATGTTATTATGACTCATTCCTATTGCATATTCACGTAGGATGATAAATTTGAGAGGCTGTTCAAATCGTACGCTGATAAAGTCAAGCTTGACCTGCAAAATCTGGTTTTCTGCTTTGACGGGGATAAAATTAATCCGACTGCAACTCCCAGTAGTCTCGAGATGGAGGACGATGACATCATTGAAGTGCATGTAAAACCAAGTTGTTGAGGTAAAGTTGTTATTTTTTAAATTATTGCAATGTTCTTCTGCTTCTCCTCCCTCTTCCCCCCTCCCGGGTACTTTTTCCTTGGTTTGCATATATCTCCTTTTTCTGTTGTCTACACTTTACAAGCTATGTATAAGGGAATTGAGAGCTGCATTTACCATGAATGAATAACGTTTTAGAATATTACCTCTTTATTCTATGACATCTGAGTTGTATTTTTGTCATTTTACTAGCTTCAATTGATGGACTCCTTTAAAATGATTAGAATTAAGTACAAGCAGATACTATCCGGATACACCTCTTCCTTTTCGCTTGCTTCTCGTTTCCACGATAAATGAAACTCGACTCCTGCAGAAAATTCTAAACTTTCTTTGGAAGGTGGTGAAAGATAGCTAGGATTGATCAGTTCATGATCCCTTTTTCTTGATACTCGATCATTTTGTCTCCACTTTCTTGATGTAAATTATAAGACTCAATGCAGCTTTTGATAATTTCATTTATTTCTGAGGAAGCCATGAACATATAAATGAATTCAACTTATAATCTTTGGTTTCTGTGATGTTCATGTGTTCTCTATTTCCGTATGACATTTAACTCATGCACATATTGCTCATGTCATCCATTATAAATGTATGTCATTGTTCTTCGAATGAGTATCATTGTTGGATTAAACTTTACTCAGGATTAAGGGGTTCTGGAGATGGTAAGAACAAGGAAGGACACCAGGGAAACGCATGCTATTTATAAGCAAGGCTATACTTTCCCTATTTGAGTAAAAACCATAATTTGTAGTGTTAATTGGTCAATTTTGTCAATAAAAGATTGAATTTACCATAATGAAGACAGATGACAGATTGTCATAAAAAAATAAATAAAATGAAAACAGATGATAGATGTAGGAAAATACAGATGAAAGATTTTGGAAAAAGGAGGTTAAGCATCTGTCTGAAATAGGTATGTATTCCATCTGAGCCACCCCTGGGGATGCTTTCTTTGGCTTAACTGGATTAACCCCGAACTAGAGCTTGGCCAAGCATTCCAAGTTTTTAGCTTAACCGAGGTCAATTGAGATGGGTTATCAAGCTCAACATGGTTTGACTACTATCAAGGTGGGGAGGGCTTTTTTATTTTCTTCGTCTTGACATATGAGGGTAGAGATAGGCAGCAGAGGTGAACGTTGTGTAAGATGCAGCTGGGGCTGGCGGTATATTTCAAATACAGTTTTGGATCCTTTATATCCTTGAGACAATCTATTTACTCACAAGTTGACAGACATGAGTAAATTCAGAATGCGTGTATGAAACACCTTGGAGGCTTAAGAAGCATGTTAGCCAGGTATGAGGCTTAAGCTCAGCTATAAAGTTACTCGACCTCTGCTCTAAATGGATAATATTGACTAGGGCCTGAAGATAGCTCAATTGTTTCCTCGCTAACCGTATTCTGCGAAAGGTAGACTTCAAGCCTGTGAGTCAGGAATTTTGAGGCTAAGCTTAGATATTTACACGTCCTCTGTTCAGAAGCATAAAATTGAATAGGCCTGAAGGTTTCCAAGCTGAAATAGTCCTCAAGCCAGCCGTAGTGTGCAAGGGTAGTCTCATGGTTCCCGTTTTAATTTTTTTTTTTTGACTTAAAAGCAGTTGATCATGTTTATATTGAGCCCGTTTGGATTGGCTTATAAGTTGCTTATAAGCTGTTTTCAGTTTTTTTGAGTGTTTGGCTGGCCAGCTTAAAGTCATTTTGTGCTTAAAATAAGCTCAAAAAAATAATTGGGCTCATTTGACTTAGCTTATCTAAAACAGCTTATAAGCCAAAAAAAAAAAAAGTTAGACTACCCCAACTTATTTTTTTTAGCCTATAAGCTGCAAACAACTTATAGGCATAAGCCCATCCAAACAGGCTCATTGTCAATTTAAGGTAAGTTAACGAAATAGTGCTTAAGACACTGTGTGCTAGACTGCTAGTACGAGGCAAAACCTAATGATCTTTCTTTTGCACTTTAAGCTGCCATATAGCTGTTTCTTTATGTGTTCTGTGGCTGGAAAAGACATTTTCTTATTTTGTCACACTCTTCACTTTATATTTCGTCAGCCTTCTTGTTTTTGCTAATCTGTTTCAGGTTGAGTTCATCCTGCGGCTGAAGGTGACTTCTCAATTTGTGAAGTTAATGTTCCAGACTTTTTGCTATGCTTTTTTGGTCAGACTTTGGTCCTGCAACTGTACAGTAGAGGCTCTTCTAAAAAAAAAAAAAATTGGTGGGGGGAGGGAGGCTGAATTTAACATAGTAGGGGTGTGTTAGAGAAGTTCTTGGATGTTGGAAGATAGATTTTGGAGTTTGGCGTTCATCTGGTGCTTTTGTCCTCTAATTGCATTTTGTTTTTGTTCGAGGGGAGAAACCAGAAACGAGGTCTCCCCTCTGCGACGCATAAGTGATTGCCTGTGCGGTATGTCAAAGGCTTAACCGGCTTTCATCATGTAGATAATAGCAAAAAGTATAATCGTTGTTTAACGTCTTAAGGTTTGAATTTAAATTGTTTAACATTCACACCACATGTGCACCCATGGGTGCACATGCACGTACATGTGCATCTGAGCTCAATCATTTCTTCTTTTTTCCAATTCCATATTTATGGTCTTTAGCGTTACGGTTTTCCCCTTTCTGTTGCGACAAACCCTCCATTGTTAACTAGGTTGTGCAGTCATTTGAGACAGAACTTAGGAGTTGACTTGGATCAGAAGTTGTTGCGCTGGTTTATTATGTGAGACGAGATTTGGTCTATGAATGGATGCAAAAAAAAAAAAAAAAGGTCCAAATACATACGTTGATTCCTAAACTTGTTCGATTTGTTCATTTAGACGCTTAAACTAGTGCTAATACCTATTGAACACCTAAATTCTTTAAAAACTGTATCAATTAGGCACATTTTTGTGAGACAGCCACAATGAAAAATGCTTGCATCTCCCACACAGTAGACGCGGCACGCCTTGGATAAGAAATCAAAATAGTCCCTGGTTACCTAGGTGGACCAGGAATCAAATTTGGTGTTATACCCCAGTTGATCGCCCCTCATTAGTGATTTTCTCCCCGAAAAACCTCAAGTCACTTTCGCTTACCAGCTCCTGGGGAATTTGGCCACCATTGAAATTTGAAGGCCATTCTAGTGTGGATACATTGGAGTGATCCCAACCTGAATTACATTGGTCAACCACAATCCAACCAAATAAGGAAAAATTATCAAGTAGATTATTCTTTGTCACCTTTTTATTCTTTTGATGAATGATCATGATTAGAGGCGGATTTAGGATTTGGAGGTTGAGTGCCACTATTTTATATATATGAAATGCCTACCACTCTCCACAAAGCTTGAATAGGAAGGACGGGTCGGGTCAATTCGATTAGGTCTTTTGGTCGTAAATAGACAAATAAATTTGGTTTAATTTAATTTTTTTCGAACACTTGATTTAAATATTTAGATTTTAGTCTAGACAAAAGTTGCAAAAAAAGAAAAAAAATCAATAACACTTGAAAAAGTATATCCAATTAGTCAATTTGCAAAAAACGTAAGCTTAATTTCTACATATTCTTTGTTTACTAGATTAGTTTACCTTCAATATTCTTGAGTAAGTTTTTTCCGTCTTAATTATAAAATTTTATGACAACTATTTGAAACAAAAGCTTCAAAATTTAATCTATGAGAATCAGATATCTAGTAAACAAACCATTTTGTTATTTCAAAACTCAATAAAATAATGCTCAAATTATATTCAATGTAAATCAATTTCCGGTCATCAAAAAACAAAAACTATATGTTAAATAAAATAAAGTCAAATTACTTATCAGCAAGTTGTTTCTTATGAAGAAGCTTTAATTAATTGTAGAAACAAAATGATGGTTTTTGTAAATAAATTGCAAAAGAAAGACGATGAAGAGATTTGGGAAAATAACTATTTTCGTCCCCGTGTTATTGCCTTATTATGATTTTGATCCCTATGATATTTGACTCCTCATATTTAACCTTTAATTAATCAAAGTGATTAATTTTAGTCCTTCTGCTAACGGTGGTTACAAATACAAACAGACCCGTCACTACTGTCAAGGGCAATTTCGGCATTACAACAAGGAATACTTTTATACAAACAAAAAAAACTAAACATACGAATACGTTTACATATCGTTACAGGGTGAAAATCATTTACACCCCGCAACTATGCTTTAAAAATCAAACTCCCCTCAACTTTGAACAATAGACATCCCCCCCCCCCCCCCCCCCCTCCCTCTATCCTAATTGACTTTTTAAAATGTCTATTTTACGCTTACATTATCAACTTTTGTCCTTTGTTTTTTTTTTTTTTTACTTCTTTAAAATCATGATATTTCTCATTTTTTTAGTTTATGTAACAAATTTCTTACAAAAAATAAATATTATCTTCTAGATGAAGAAAAAGGTGAGAAATATTAATTGAGTATATAAGTTAATGATGTTTTCTAATAAAATAAATTAGCAGAATAAACAAAAAATTAATTTTATTAAAAATAATCAAAACTTTAATAGTTATTTTATACAGATGAAAAATAACAGGTCATAATAACTTTATAAATATATTTCTATGTAGGTAATGCAAAAACAATTAAAAAATATAAGCAAATTTTTAAAAATGATTTATTTTATACTGTAAATGAATTTTATTATAATTTAAAAAATATTCCATTAATGACAAACAAAACTTGTTTATTTATATAGACAATAAAGAATAAGAGAGAAGTGAAACTTAAATATACACACATGCATGTACATATATATATATATATATATATATATATATATATATACACACACACACACACTTCATATAATATTGATATAACAATCATAAAAAATAGCATTCGATTTTGTTACAAATTCATAAAAATATTATTCTACTTATAATGTTAATAAACTTAAATAAGAATCTATAAATACCTAGATTAATATATATATATATATATATATATATATATATGTATTATGGGGATTTAAAAAGCAAGGGTGAAATAGTCATTGCAAAGGATAAAAGGGGGATAATGTCTGTTGTTCAAAGTTGAGGGTGAAATAGTCATTGCAAAGTCCAGTTGAGAGACCAGGTCCCTGGAGCATTGAAAAGTAAACTCCACAGCTGTAAAGTTGCCGACACTGTAGCAGTACAGCAGTGCAACAGTGCAGCAGCAATACAATAGCAGAGGACCAATATGGGCTGTCACCTTCTCACCCCCTTCCCTCTACATATAAAACACCATGCTCAAATGAAGAAGTATTCTTGCACAAATCAAATTGCTCCATCCTAAGTGCAAGTCTCCACTCTCAAGGTGTTCCCCAAGAATAAAGCCTCAACAAGCCGAAGGACCAGATCCAGAACTGAAGATGCTTTAGGTCCTTAGGTTGTTGAGTCTTTATTCTTTTGTGCTAAATTGTAAACCTACTCTTCGCTAAATGGAAGCTAGTTGTAGGTTTTCTAAATTCTCAAAGTATCTTCCACAAGCTCTAGAGTACTAGGCTAGAGTTAGTCTAGGTGTATTAGTATGTGGGTGGCTAGAGTTAGTGTCACGACCCGACTAGGGGGCCACGACGAGCACCCGGTGCTACCCCACCCGGGCACCCCCTTATCATGCATATCATAACATCTAGGTGAACCATAATTCATTTCATGCATTTTAAATCATTAATCAAGCTAGTCCCATTGGACGACCATCATCAATTAACATATCATGGGCATCTATGCCATGTCAAATATACAAGGCCGACGAGGCCAACAAAAGATATACAAAACATAGACCGACATGGCCAAACATCTCTACCCACATACACATGACTACGAGCCTCTAAGAGTATGGCATATCATGAGCGGGACAGGACCCCGCCATGCCCATAATTATATACACAAAAGAATGAGTACCCAAAAGATATGGCTCCGAAGGAAATGGAGCTCTCTATGAAATCTTCAAATAGGCAGCTATGGGTCAAGTCTGTCTCCCTGTGCACCTGCGGGCATGACGCAGCGTCCACAAACAAAAGGACGTCAGTACGAAGAATGTACTGAGTATGTAAAGCATGATTAACATTGATATACAACATAATGAACGATATATGGAATAGCATAGGAGGGGAGACAATAATATCATCATCATCATGTCGCTTACTTACTCACATCGTCATTCGTGCCCCATAATAAAACACGTACCATACTTGTGCTCGTATTAGTA
Organism: Lycium barbarum; assembly: GCF_019175385.1. NCBI lineage: Eukaryota > Viridiplantae > Streptophyta > Magnoliopsida > Solanales > Solanaceae > Lycium > Lycium barbarum. The sequence continues at coordinate 77,805,684 of NC_083339.1, read as the reverse complement.
TACATGTCCTTATTCGTATTCTTATACATAGTCTCATCACATTCTTTTACATAATATATACATACATAGTCATTTCGTATACATGGCATTTACATAGCGTACCCGACCTCATTGGATCAGTATTTCATATACATACTTGGCCAACCAAGGCTCAATGTTACTCATACCTGGCCCTACCAAGGCTTCAGGGTTATCCGTATCATCTGCAGATGTGTGCGCGCGTTTCGTAATCGTATACATATTCTATACATATTCATACACATATATTCTACCCGGCGTTATAAGCTCGGGGTTTCATTATAGCCCTTCATAGGCACGTATGAGTATAACAGCCCGTAGGCACCTTTAGCATCATTATTATCACCATCATCATTACTATCATTATCGTTATTGTTACTTCTATATCGTAGTCTTACTCGTCACCTGAGGTGCGTAGCGCATTCGTAGTACCAATCAAGGATAGTGAGCTTATGAGCTCGGAATGTGAAACATTTGTAGTCAACATGCTCATATAGAGGGATTAGGAGTTTGGCCAAAGAACCATGCCTTATGAAAGAAGGGTTAGCCTTACATACCTCTTTGTCGACTTATTCTACACTTGCACGTACTCCTTCGATGCTCACGTTTCTACCTTCATTAAGGCCATACTATCATTAGTATCGATAACTAGTGCACGTGGCTAGAACTAGAGAAAATTGGACAGCATCTCCTTTATCTATACAACATTTGTCCATATCATAATTCAACCCCCAAACGTCAACAACACATTTATAATATCATTTCCATGGCATTTAATCATCTACATTATCCACATTCTCAATTCACTTCCATTTGTCCCTATTTATGGTCACAACACCCAACTTTGTTCATCCATATACAATGTCTATTTCATGATCTTAACGTCATTTATAACACACTCATATCACAATACACAACAATCATGATTCAATTCAAACTATGTCTCAAAAACGTCACTATTCATCATTCATGCCCTAGTGGACCATGTTTTCTACAATCCATGCATTTTAATTCTCCAATACCGTAAACATCATATAAAAATCATGAATATTACCTTAGAAGTTGTAGGGACAAGCTTTTGTTGATAATACTCCACTTTGAGTAAAACCCTAGTTTTTCTCCATTTGGGTTTCTTGACTTTAGATGATCCTTGATGGGTTTCTACCTTGGATTTACTTGTTTAATGTGGTTGATGGATTAATACCCTTGAAAACTTGTACAAAAGTTGTAGAGAGATGTTTTAGAGAGAGAGAGGAAATGTGGAAATGATTTTCATGAACTTGGTCTTTATTTATTAAATCATCACTGAACTGTCGGGTTCCATTATACGGTCCGTATAATGGTTATACGGTCCGTATAATAGACCGTGAAATGGGTCTGCCCAGCACCCCTTCACTGTGACTACTTGACGGTCCTTTTTACGGTCCGTAAAACAGTTTTACGGTCCGTATAACTGACCGTAAAACGTTACCAGTGAGCAACCTTTCACTGTGACCATTCGACGGTTCGTTATACGGTCCGTATAAATTTTATACGGTCCGTATAACTGACCGTAAAATTCCACCAGCAAACAACCTTCACTGTGATGGTTTTACGGTCCACTATACGGTCCGTATAACATTATACGGTCCGTATAATGAGCCGTAGAACTCATCAGTCACTGAACTTAGTTTCGCCACTTCGTTTGATCTCCGATCCTCATGGAACCTTCTTAACACTTGTTTAACACTTCAATACCAATCTAAGGGACGTTATAACTCTTTCCCAACATGCCCTTAAGTCATCCTTAACCCGATACTCGTATTTCGCTAGTTCATTCACTTGCGTACCAACGGAAGATTTTTCCGAGGTGTAACATTCTCCCCCCCTTAAGAACATTCGTCCTCGAATGTTGAGAACACCCGGGATTTTATAAAACTTTCGCCAGAGTTTCCACTATAACATGGCACTAACAACCTGTCACAACAACCCATAATATCGATGCCACACAGGGCCACATCATAACAACATGAAAATTTTGGCCACACACGACCCAGAAGCATAAAAGGAAAACATCCATACCTTATGATTTTGACGTCTCATCTTGGACTTCTCCCAAGGGCTGAAATAAATGCGAGTACTTGGATTGCATATTTTCTTCCGCTTCCCATGTCATTTCCTCTCGATTATTATTTTTCCACAAAACTTTAACTGAGGCCACTTCTTTGTTTCTAAGCCTCCGTACTTGCCTATCTAATATGGCAATGGGTATTTCATCATAAGTTAACTTTTCTATCACTTGAATATCATTCACTGGGACGACCCTCGTAGGATCTCCAACACACTTCCGAAGCATCGAGACATGGAAAATCGGGTGAACTGACTCCAAGTCTAGAGGTAAGTCTAATTCATAGGCCACTTTGCCTATCTTTCGCACAATTTCATAAGGCCCTATATACCGGGGACTAAGCTTCCCCTTTTTGCCAAATCTCATAACGCCCTTCATCAGCGACACTTTCAAAAACACCCAATCCTTAACTTGAAACTCTAAGTCCCTTCGACGATTATCCGCATAAGACTTTTGGCGACTTTGAGCCGCCAACAACCGATCTTGTATGAGCTTGACTTTCTCTATGGCTTGTTGGACCAAATCGAGCCCCATTAACTTGGCCTCTCCCGTTTCAAACCACCCAATCGGGGATCTACACTTTCGCCCATATAAAGCTTCATATGGTGCCATTAGGATGCTGGAGTGATAACTATTATTGTAAGAAAACTCAATGAGTGGCAAATGGTCATCCCAATTTCCCCCAAAATCTATCATGCATGCCCGTAACATATCTTCAAGAGTCTGGATGGTGCGTTCAGCTTGCCCATCGGTCTGTGGGTGAAATGCCGTGCTAAGGCGCACTTGGGTCCCTAGACCCTCTTGAAAGGACTCCCAAAATTTGGCCGTAAACTGAGTTCCTCTATCGGAGATAATAGACACTAGGACACCATGGAGTCTCACTATTTCTTTAACATAAAGCCTTGCATAATCTTCTGCCACATAGGTCGTCCTGACCGGTAAGAAATGAGCTGATTTAGTGAGTCTATCCACAATCACCCATATGGAATCATACTTGCGTCGAGAACGAGGTAGCCCTGTAATGAAATCCATATTAATCACTTCCCACTTCCAAGTTGGGATTTCTATATCTTGCAATAAGCCACCCGGCTTTTGGTGTTCTATTTTTACTTGTTGGGAATTGGGACATTGGGCTACAAACTCCGCTACATCTTTCTTCATCCCATTCCACCAATATATAGACTTAAGATCATGATACATCTTCGTCGTTCCAGGGTGAACGGAGTAACGGGAACAATGAGCCTCTCTCAAAATCTGGTGGCGTAAGTCTGCCACATCGGGGACACATAGCCTGCCTCGGCATCGGAGGGCTCCGTCTCCCGAAATATCAAATGGTGACCCCTCTTTCTGAGCGAGCGTATCTCTGTACTGCATTAGCCTGGAATCCTCACCTTGCCACTCTTTTACTTCCGCTACTAGCGACGAAACTGCCGAATTCTGAATGGTAGCTCTGTTGCTACCTGAGTCCACTACTCGGACCCCTAGGCTGGCTAGCTGCTGAAGCTCACGGGTCATTTCTCTCTTTTCTTGTCGCACATCGCATAAGCTTCCCATAGACCTGCGGCTAAGAGCATCGGCCACAACATTTGCCTTTCCGGGGTGGTACAGGATTTCGACGTCATAGTCTTTTAGCAACTCTAGCCATCGTCGTTGCCGCAAATTTAACTCTTTCTGCTTGAAGATGTACTGGAGACTCTTATGATCCGTATAAATATCCACGTGGACACCATATAAGTAATGTCTCCATATCTTTAAAGCATGGACCACCGCGGCCAATTCTAAGTCATGGGTAGGATAATTCTGTTCATGTTTCCGTAATTGTCTAGAAGCATACGCGATCACCTTACCATTTTGCATCAATACACAGCCTAGCCCGACGCCTGAAGCATCACAATAAACAACATACCCTTCCACTCCCTCTGGAAGTGTCAAGACTGGGGCAGAAGTCAATCTGTCTTTCAACTTTTGGAAACTACGTTCACAAGCATCTGTCCATTGAAACTTAGCTGACTTCTGAGTCAACTTTGTGAGCGGTGCAGAAATAGAAGAGAAACCCTCAACAAATCTTCTGTAATACCCGGCTAAGCCCAAAAAGCTACGAACCTCTGTAGGGGTTGTGGGCCTTGGCCAAGTTTTCACTGCCTCGATCTTTTGACTATCCACTCGAATACCATCCGCCGCAACAATATGGCCCAGAAATGATACCGAGTTCAACCAAAACTCACATTTGGAGAATTTTGCAAACAACTCTCGAGCTCGAAGAACTCCAAGGACGGTTCGCAAATGCTCCGCATGCTCAGCCTCGGATCTAGAGTAGACTAGGATATCGTCGATGAATATAATCACGAATAGGTCCAGGAAAGGCCTGAATACATTGTTCATTAAGTCCATAAACACTGCCGGTGCATTAGTTAGCCCAAACGACATTACTCGGAACTCGAAATGGCCATATCTTGTTCTGAAAGCTGTCTTAGGGATATCTTTCTCCCTAACTCTTACTTGGTGATACCCGGACCTCAAATCAATATTTGAAAACCATTTGGCACCATGCAATTGATCAAATAAATCATCAATCCTCGGGAGGGGATACTTGTTCTTAATTGTCACTTTATTCAATTGCCGATAATCAATGCACATTCTCAAGGAGCCATCCTTCTTCCGGACGAACAATACGGGTGCTCCCCACGGGGATGAACTAGGCCGAATGAAGCCTTTTTCAAGCAAGTCTTTCAATTGATCCTTCAACTCTTTCAACTCTGCGGGTGCCATCCTATAGGGAGGAATAGATATGGGATTAGTGTCTGGCAACACATCAATCGCAAAATCTATCTCTCGCTCGGGAGGAAGGCCTGGAAGCTCTTCCGGGAACACATCCGGAAATTCGTTCACTACCGGAACTGATTGAAGAGTCGGCGACTCAACTTCTACATCTTGAACTCGCACTAGGTGATAAATACACCCTTTAGTGATCATCTTCCTCGCTTTTAGATAGGAAATAAACCTACCCTTTGGTGACGCCGTATTCCCTTTCCATTCTAAGACTGGTTCGCCCGGGAACTGGAAACGAACCACCTTCGTTGTACAATCAACATTGGCGTAGCAAGAAGCCAACCAATCCATGCCCATAATAACATCAAAATCTACCATTTTTAGTTCATGCAAATCAGCTACTGTACGGCGGTCACATATCACAACTACGCAATCTCTATACACTCGGCTAGCTATCACCGATTCGCCAACGGGCGTAGACACCTCAAAAGGCTTAATAGACTCCGGCTCAATTATAAATCGACCCGCAATATATGGAGTAACATAAGACAATGTGGAGCCCGGATCAATCAAAGCATATACATCATGAGAGAATACCGATAATATACCTGTGACCACATCAGGAGAAGACTCAAGATCTTGGCGTCCAGCCAAAGCATAAATACGGTGCTGAGGACCGCTGGAACTGGGAGCTCTGCCTCTACCTCTACCATGGCCAACCGGCGCATGTGAACCTGGCCCCATAGGGCGTGCAGATGCTGAAGACCCGGCTATCGACCCTGATGGCTGGGCCCTACCTCTACCCTGTACTGAGGGGCAATCACGCATAATGTGGCCTGGTCGACCACAAGAATAGCAAGCATCTGAACCTGATCGGCACTGACCCCAATGCAACTTCCCACACTGGGAACATCGTGGCACGGGTGGTCTAGACTGGCCTAAATCATCTCTATACTGAGGCCCTGAATAACTCGGGCTCGGCCCTGAATGAGCAGATCTATCCAATCTCTGGCCTGAAAACCGTGGGGGCGCACTGGTCATAGAGTAGCCTGCATGCCTAGGGGGCTGCTGCCGGTGCCCACCTCTGGACTCACTCATCGGCCCCGAAGATCTAGCCCTCTTGCTATGTCCCCTATCCTGTTCACGTTCATTCCTCCGCTGCTGTAGGTGTTCCTCCAATTCCTGAGCATGCGCCTGAATACGTGCAATATCCATGCCATCCTGAAGAGATACAGTCAAGCATTTATCCATCAAATGTGGCCCTAGGCCCTTCACAAATCGGTGCACCCGATCGCCCATATCCGCTACCATGGCCGAAGCATACCTAGCCAAGGAATTGAAGCGGAGACTATACTCTGTAGCACTCATGCTACCTAGCCTCAAATTCAAGAATTTATCGGCCCTAGCTCGCCGAACTTCTGGAGGCATGTAATGACGGAGAAAAGCATCGACAAACTCTTGCCATACCGGCGGAGGTGCATTGGCTCCCCGCGAAGCCATCCAAACTGTGTACCACTGGATTGAGACATCCCTCAATCTGTATGACGCTAGCTCCACCGATTCGGTGTCTGAAGCATGTATCAATCGGAGCGTCCTTAGCATACCATCAACAAAGTCCTGGGGATCCTCATCCAGTTTCGACCCAAAGAATTCCTGGGGTTTCAAAGCAATGAAGTCACGGGCCCTTGCGCTAACAGTCCTGTCACCTTGCCCTGCGCTTGGCCTCTGAGTCTGGGCCGCAATCAACTGAGTAAACAAATTAATGGCCTCTCTAACGTCTTGGCCTGAAGCATTCGGCGGAGGAGCTGGAGCTGGGGCTGAGGCTCCCACGTGCTCCTCAGTAATAGGCACTGTCTGGGAGGACTGAGATTGAGCCGCACTCTGGGACTCATCTTCCTCTACTACCGGTGGCGGTGCTCTTTCAGCCCGCTTTTCTGCCACCGTCTTGCCCCTTTGGGCTGCTGTAGCCTTTTTCTTTTTAGGCATCTCTGAAATACACAACACACGATTTAAGAACAAGAATCTCTTACATCATAACTTTATCGCACGATTCTTAGGAAGAAAGAAGGTCATATATTCCTAAGATGTCCGCAGCTTCTCGCTTATAAGTGTGGCGCGCAACACACCCATAACCAAGACTCTACTAGACACGGCTCGTAGACACATCCTAGGACTGAACTGCTCTGATACCACTTTTGTCACGACCCGACTAGGGGGCCACGACGAGCACCCGGTGCTACCCCACCCGGGCACCCCCTTATCATGCATATCATAACATCTAGGTGAACCATAATTCATTTCATGCATTTTAAATCATTAATCAAGCTAGTCCCATTGGACGACCATCATCAATTAACATATCATGGGCATCTATGCCATGTCAAATATACAAGGCCGACGAGGCCAACAAAAGATATACAAAACATAGACCGACATGGCCAAACATCTCTACCCACATACACATGACTACGAGCCTCTAAGAGTATGACATATCATGAGCGGGACAGGACCCCGCCATGCCCATAATTATATACACAAAAGAATGAGTACCCAAAAGATATGGCTCCGAAGGAAATGGAGCTCTCTATGAAATCTTCAAATAGGCAGCTATGGGTCAAGTCTGTCTCCCTGTGCACCTGCGGGCATGACGCAGCGTCCACAAACAAAAGGACGTCAGTACGAAGAATGTACTGAGTATGTAAAGCATGATTAACATTGATATACAACATAATGAACGATATATGGAATAGCATAGGAGAGGAGACAATAATATCATCATCATCATGTCGCTTACTTACTCACATCGTCATTCGTGCCCCATAATAAAACACGTACCATACTTGTGCTCGTATTAGTATACATGTCCTTATTCGTATTCTTATACATAGTCTCATCACATTCTTTTACATAATATATACATACATAGTCATTTCGTATACATGGCATTTACATAGCGTACCCGACCTCATTGGATCAGTATTTCATATACATACTTGGCCAACCAAGGCTCAATGTTACTCATACCTGGCTCTACCAAGGCTTCAGGGTTATCCGTACCATCTGCAGATGTGTGCGCGCGTTTCGTAATCGTATACATATTCTATACATATTCATACACATATATTCTACCCGGCGTTATAAGCTCGGGGTTTCATTATAGCCCTTCATAGGCACGTATGAGTATAACAGCCCGTAGGCACCTTTAGCATCATTATTATCACCATCATCATTACTATCATTATCGTTATTGTTACTTCTATATCGTAGTCTTACTCGTCACCTGAGGTGCGTAGCGCATTCGTAGTACCAATCAAGGATAGTGAGCTTATGAGCTCGGAATGTGAAACATTTGTAGTCAACATGCTCATATAGAGGGATTAGGAGTTTGGCCAAAGAACCATGCCTTATGAAAGAAGGGTTAGCCTTACATACCTCTTTGTCGACTTATTCTACACTTGCACGTACTCCTTCGATGCTCACGTTTCTACCTTCATTAAGGCCATACTATCATTAGTATTGATAACTAGTGCACGTGGCTAGAACTAGAGAAAATTGGACAGCATCTCCTTTATCTATACAACATTTGTCCATATCATAATTCAACCCCCAAACGTCAACAACACATTTATAATATCATTTCCATGGCATTTAATCATCTACATTATCCACATTCTCAATTCACTTCCATTTGTCCCTATTTATGGTCACAACACCCAACTTCGTTCATCCATATACAATGTCTATTTCATGATCTTAACGTCATTTATAACACACTCATATCACAATACACAACAATCATGATTCAATTCAAACTATGTCTCAAAAACATCACTATTCATCATTCATGCCCTAGTGGACCATGTTTTCTACAATCCATGCATTTTAATTCTCCAATACCGTAAACATCATATAAAAATCATGAATCTTACCTTAGAAGTTGTAGGGACAAGCTTTTGTTGATAATACTCCACTTTGAGTAAAACCCTAGTTTTTCTCCATTTGGGTTTCTTGACTTTAGATGATCCTTGATGGGTTTCTACCTTGGATTTACTTGTTTAATGTGGTTGATGGATTAATACCCTTGAAAACTTGTACAAAAGTTGTAGAGAGATGTTTTAGAGAGAGAGAGGAAATGTGGAAATGATTTTCATGAACTTGGTCTTTATTTATTAAATCATCACTGAACTGTCGGGTTCCATTATACGGTCCGTATAATGGTTATACGGTCCGTATAATAGACCGTGAAATGGGTCTGCCCAGCACCCCTTCACTGTGACTACTTGACGGTCCGTTTTACGGTCCGTAAAACAGTTTTACGGTCCGTATAACTGACCGTAAAACGTTACCAGTGAGCAACCTTTCACTGTGACCATTCGACGGTTCGTTATACGGTCCGTATAACTGACCGTAAAATTCCACCAGCAACCAACCTTCACTGTGATGGTTTTACGGTCCACTATACGGTCCGTATAACATTATACGGTCCGTATAATGAGCCGTAGAACTCATCAGTCACTGAACTTAGTTTCGCCACTTCGTTTGATCTCCGATCCTCATGGAACCTTCTTAACACTTGTTTAACACTTCAATACCAATCTAAGGGACGTTATAACTCTTTCCCAACATGCCCTTAAGTCATCCTTAACCCGATACTCGTATTTTGCTAGTTCATTCAATTGCGTACCAACGGAAGATTTTTCCGAGGTGTAACAGTTAGTGTCACGACCTGACTAGGGGCTAAGACAGGTACCCGGGGCTAACCACTGAACACCGCTCATACCATTACCCATCGTACTCATCAAGCGTTCATTCGTTAATCTTATACTCAAATCATAGAAAAACCATTTTTCATTTGGAAACATAATTACCTTATATACATAAGCCCTCCGGCTATCAAAAAAAAATAATATATATACATATGAGGACATCGTGAGACCATACTACCCACACATACGTATCTACGAGCCTTCTACTAGAGTGCTAGACATAGGGACGGGACAGGACCCTATCGTGCCCAAAATACATATACATATATACACAAAAGAATAAGTCAATGGCACCTCCGGAACAATAGAGTGCCCTCAAGTCAGCTAATAGCTCCTACGAGTCTGGATGACCTCCCTGTCTACCTGTGGGCATAAATACAGCGTCCAAAGAAAACGGACGTCAGTACGAATATTGTACTGAGTATGTAAGGCATGAATGAAATGAACAAAATAGAGAAATCATAAGACATAAGATGAAGATGTAACATGCATAACTTTTAAGGAGGGATACATTTCATACATATATAATATATAATATATAATCGTAGTACATGTATCATCATAGCGCATACATCATCGTATCATATATATATCATCGTCGTTAACCCGCGTCCGGGTAACCATCATATGCCGGCCACTAGTGGTGATCATGTCCGGCCTTCTAGGCGCGGTGGAATCATAAGCAGCCTGCCTTGCCGGTGACATGTCCGGCCATTTGGGCACGGTGGAATCACAAGCAGCCCGCCTTTGCGGTGACATGTCTGACCATTTAGGCACGGTGGAATTGTATCATCGTGAGCACATCATAGACTTAACATTATTGTACATCTCATAGGCATATCACGACCTTATCATAACTTAGCATCGTTATACATTTATCATCAAAACATACATTAGAACTTGAAGGCAATTATGGCTATGTCGGGGTGACATAAGGTTGTGAACCCCCGATTACATTATGAAGTGGTCATAATCATTATGTCTCACCTTGAAGGGACTATCATTTTAAGGTGAGTGTACATAAGAAAAGCATCAATAGAATCATATTTAGGATCATTAACCTCATAGACATCGTATGTTACTCTAGGATTCTTTATACTTAAATTCATCATCATCATTATCATGCTCGTATCGTATCTCTTTTCTTTATCTTATACATATATAGCTCGTTACAGTCATGGACTCATAGTTCCTCTATTTAGGAAGATTATGGAAAATTAGGAAGATTCATGTCATAGGAGTCATGCCTTAGAAAAAAAAGGGACTAGCCTTACATACTTTTTCGTTTAGCTACTCTGTCGCTTGAACGTTCCTCTTCCAATATTCACGTTTCTACCTTCAAGAGAGTTCATACTCATATTAGATAATCGATAACATAAGCGTGTTTGAACTAAAGCTAGAGAAAATTGGGCAGTATCTCCTTTGTTTCTACTACTTTGTCCATATCATATATCAACTCCCAAACGTCAATAATAACATTCATAATATCATCATCAATAACTTTTGTCAAATTCATCATTATCCAATCCCCACAATTTCCTCTCTTGGTCATCCATAATCATGATCATAATACAACATTACATTCATTCTCATCTATTGTTTCTCTCACTCTCTTAACATCATTCATAACGTAATTACAATCACAACATATCAAGAATCATGATTCATTCCAAGCTACTACTCAAAATAACACTATTCTTACATTCATAACCCATTTTCTATCTCCTTCTACAATCCAAGCGTTTCAACTTTTCAATACCTTAAACAACATGGAATAATCATAAAAATCACCTTTGAATGTGTAGGAACGGGTTTTGGTTGGCAATACTTCACTTGAAGAAAACCCTAGCTTCAACTTCCAAGGGATTTCTTGACTCTAGCAACCCCAAAGAGCTTCCTTGCACTCGATTCACTTGAATTTATGATATGAACCTTTGATTTCCCTTGTAGTCTTGAAAATGGAATGTTCTAGAGGCGTAGAGAGAAGTGGAGAAGTGGAAAGAATGAGAAAATAAAAGTGGGAACATGTATTTATACTTGCAACATAATCAGCCCGTCGGGCATTATACGGATCACTTATACGGTCCGTATAACATTGTACGGTCCGTATAAGTGTCTGTAGTTCACCACCATGGAAGAAATTCTTCCTGTTGGGTTATACGGTCCGTATAAAGTTCCACGGTGCGTGTAAGGTGGTCGTGTAACTCACAGTTTTTCCGAAGTTGTCCTCGTCGTTTCGTTTGATCTCCAATCCTCATACAACCTTCTTAACACTTGTTTAATACTTCATTAAGTTTCTAAACATCCCTATAACTCGTCCTCAAGGCGTTATTGAACAATTCTTGACGCAATAATTTACAAAACCTTTCCTAAACCCCACTTGTCCTTATCAATCCTTATTTCATCAATTCATATGACTTCAAAATCTTAACGTATGCATTCTAAAACTACTAAATATCCGTCTTATAGTCTTAAGAACTTCCTGTTATCCTTAAGCTCACATTGGTTCATTCACTACACGATGACATGAAATTTCCAAGGTGTAACACTTTTCCCCCCTTTTTGGAACATTCGTCCTCGAATGTTAAGCACTTGGGAATTCTACGAAAATTTCGCCATAATTTCCCCTGTAATCTGGCGCTACCATCCTGTCACAACAGTCCACAATAATATTGCCTCACAGGGCCATAACACAATAGCAATATAAGCTGGCCACACACGACCCATATGCATAAAAAGAAAACTTACATACCTCATAATCTTTGTGTTGCATCTTGGCTCTCTTCCGGGGGATGAAATAAGTGCGGGTATTTGGATTTCATATTCTCTTCTGCTTCCCAAGTCATTTCTTCTCGGTTGTTATTTCGCCATAAGACTTTAACTGAGGCTACTTCCTTATTTCGAAGTCTTCGTACTTGCATGTCTAATATGGCAATGGGCACTTCTTCATAGACTAGTTTTTCTGTCACTTGAACATCATCTATTGGGACAATCCTCATAGGATATCCAACACACTTGCGGAGCATTGAGATATGGAAAACTGGATGGAATGATTCAAGTTCTGGAGGCAAGTCCAATTCATAAGCTACTTGACCTACCTTGCGGATAATCTTATAAGGTCCAATGTATTGAGGACTTAACTTTCATTTCTTACCAAATCTCATCACTCCTTTCATTGGTGACACCTTTTAGAATACCCAATTATCAACTTGAAATTCTAAGTCTCGCCGGCAGTTGTCCGCATAAGATTTTTGGCGACTTTGGGCTGTCAACAATCGATCTCGGATCACCTTGACTTTTTCTACTGCTTGTTGAATCAACTCAGGGCATATTAGTTGTACTTCTCCTATTTCAAACCATCCAATTGGAGACCTACACTTCCTTCCATATAAAGCTTCATATGGAGCCATTTGAATACTGGAATGGTAGTTGTTATTATATGCAAACTCAATAAGGGGTAAGTGGTCATCCCAACTACCACCAAAATCTAGAACACATGCTCGTAGAATATCTTCCAAGGTCTGAATGGTACGTTCGGCCTGCCCATCAGTTTGCGGATGAAACGTCGTGCTAAGCTTTACTTGAGTACCTAGACCTTCTTGGAAGGATTTCCAGAACTTAGCTGTAAATTGCGCTCCTCTATCTGTGATAATGGATATCGGAATACCATAGAGTCACACAATCTCCTTGAGATACAACCTTGCATAATCTTCTGCTGAGTACGTAGTTCTAACAGGAAGAAAATGAGCTGCTTTCGTGAGTCTGTCCACGATCACCCATATGGAATCATACTTGCCTCGGGAACGAAGTAACCCCACAATAAAATCCATGTTGATCACTTCCCATTTCCAAGTAGGGATTTCTATTGCTTGCAATAATCCTCCTGGCTTTTGATGTTTGATTTTCACTTGCTGGCAATTTGGACATTGGGCTACAAATTCTGCTATGTCTCTCTTCATGCCATCCCACCAATAAATTAACTTAAGATCATGATACATCTTTGTTGCTCCTGGATGAATAGAAAACTGAGAATAATGAGCTTTTTCTAGAATTCGACGGCACAATTTCGCAACATTCAGAACACATAGCCTGCCTCGGTATCTAAGAATTCCATCCATAGAAGTTTCAAATGGAGACTTCTCTTTTTCATGAAATGTGTCTCTATAACGGCTCAACTGAGGATCTTCATATTGACGCTCTTTCACTTCCATATTCAGGGACGAAACAGTGGGATTATTAATACCAATGCCTGCACTACCTGAATCAATTAGGCGTACTCCAAGATTAGCTAGTTGGTGGAGCTCATGAATTAATTCTCTCTTCTCCGGAGGAACTTCATATAGGCTGCCCATCGATCGGTGGCTAAGCGCATCAGCTACTACATTTGCCTTCCCGGAGTGGTATAAAATACTCACATCATAATCTTTCAATAATTCTAACCACCGCCGCTGCCGCAGATTCAACTCCTTCTGTTTGAAAATATATTGAAGGCTCTTGTGAACTATATAGATATCAACATGTACGCCATACAAGTAATGTCTCCACATCTTTAATGCATGAATAACTACAGCCAATTCGAGATCATGAGTTGGGTAGTTCTTTTCATGTTTCCGTAGCTGTCTCGAAGCATAAGCAATGACTTTACCGTGCTGCATCAATACGCATCCTAACCAAACACCGAAAGCATCACAATATACAACGTAACCATCTGGCCCTTCTGGGAGTGTCAAGACTGGGGCTGAGGTTAATTTGTCCTTCAACTCTTGGAAACTGCGTTCACAAGCACCATTCCACTGAAATTTATCTGACTTTTGGGTTAGCTTCGTCAATGGGGCTGAAATAGAGGAAAACCCCTCTACGAACCTTCTATAGTAACCTGCCAATCCCAGAAAATGACGGACTTCTGTAGGCGTCGTAGGCCTTGGCCAAGTCTTCACAGCTTCAATTTTATGAGTATCAACTCGAATGCTATCATCTGAAATAACATGACCTAGAAATATCACAGAATTCAGCCAAAACTCTCACTTTGAAAATTTTGCATACAATTCTCGAGTTCAAAGAATGCCAAGAACAATACGTAAATGATCAACATGTTCTGATTCTGTACGAGAGTATACCAGAATGTTGTCAATGAACACTATTACGAATAAATCCAAGAGAGGCCTGAATACGTTATTCATCAAATTCATGAACACTGTCGGAGCATTAGTTAACCCAAATGACATCACCCGGAATTCATAATGGCCATATCTCGTTCTGAAAGCTGTTTTGGGAATATCTTCTTCTTTAACTCTCACTTGATGATAACCTGACCTCAAGTCTATTTTGGAAAACCACTTGGCACCCTGTAGTTGATCAAACAAATCATCAATCCTTGGGAGAGGATATTTGTTCTTTATCGTCACCTTATTCAACTGCCTATAATCTATGCACATTCGTAGGGAGCCATCTTTATTTCTTACAAATAGGACAGGTGCTCCCCACGTGATGAACTGGGTCTAATAAACCCCTTCTCAAGCAAATCTTTCAACTGTGCCTCTAGCTCTTTCAATTCTGCCGGAGCCATCCGGTAAGGAGGAATAGAAATGGGCTTGGTGTCCAGCAACACATCAATAGCGAAATCAATCTCTCTCTCCGGAGGAAGGCCTGGAAGTTCGTCTGGAAATACATCCGGAAATTCATTCAATACCGGAACGGATTGGAAAGTTGGCGACTTTGCTTCGGTATCATGAACTCAGACTAAGTGATAAATATATCCCTTAGCTATCATCTTTCTTGCCTTAAGGTAGAAAATAAAACTACCTCTTGGAGAGGCTGTATTACCCTTCCATTCAAGCACGGGCTCTCCCGGAAATTGAAATCGAACTACTTTCATTCGGCAATCAATACCGGAACGGATTGGAAAGTTGGCGACTTTGCTTCGGTATCATGAACTCAGACTAAGTGATAAATATATCCCTTAGCTATCATCTTTCTTGCCTTAAGGTAGAAAATAAAACTACCTCTTGGAGAGGCTGTATTACCCTTCCATTCAAGCACGGGCTCTCCCGGAAATTGAAATCGAACTACTTTCATTCGGCAATCAACATTAGCATAGGATGAGGCTAGCCAATCCATACCCATAATCACATCGAAATCTAACATCTCCAGCTCAACTAAATCAGCTTTAGTCTGCCGGTTGCATATCACAATTACATAATTTTTATACACTTGTCTAGCTATCACGGGATCACCAACCGGAGTGGATACCTCAAAAGGTTTTATTGGCTCAGGTTTCACCCCAATACGACCAGCAACATACAGAGTAATATAAGATAGGGTAGAACCCGGATCTATCAATGCATACACATCATGGGAAAATACGGATAATATACCTGTAACCACATCCGGGGAGGACTCAAGATCCTGTCATCCGGCTAAAGCATACATACGGGGCTGAGTGGCACCTGAAGTAGATTCTCCCCCTCTGCCTCTACCTCAACCTGCTGGAATCTGGGGAGTCTGCGTTACCGGGCGCACTGAAGAAGAGGAACCAGTCGCTAATCCTGTGGGCTGAACCCCACCTCTACCATACCTCAAGGGACAATCACGCATCAAGTGCCTGGTCTGTCCACAAACATAGCAAGCATATGTGCCCTGGCGACATGGCCCGAGTGTAATTTTCTGCACTGGCTACATCGTGGGACTGGTGGTCTCCTCTGGCTGTAATCACCCCTAAACTAGGAACCTGAAGCTCTCAAACTCTGACCCTGTCTTGAAGGAATGGAGCGGTTAAATCGTAGAGGTGCACTAGTCGCCGACTGTCCTGAGTGTCTAGGATATGTCTGCCTTGATCCCCCTCTACAATCACTACCTGCCCTCATGGATCTGGCCCTCTTGCTTTGCCGTCTATCAATATCACGATCGCCCTTTTGTGGATGTTGTTGTCCTTCTAAATTCTGGGCATGGGCTTGAATGCGGGAAATATCCATCCCATCTTGCAACGAAGCCATCAAACAATCCTTAAATAAATGTGGCCCTAAGCCACTCACAAACCTGTGCACCCTATCTCCCATGTCGGCCACCATAGTCGGAGCATATCTAGCCAATGAATTGAACTGAAGGCTATACTCCCGAGCACTCATATTTTCTTGTTTCAAATTTAAAAATCTATCCGCTCTAGCTCGGCGGACCTCGGGTGGCAAATAGTGGCAGATGAAGGCATCTACAAATTCTTGCCAAACGGGAGGAGGAACATTCTCTTTTCTTGACGATATCCAATTATTGTACCATAATACCGCCACATCTCGGAGTTTATAAGATGCCAACTCCACAAATTCAGTTTCGGAGGCATGAATAATCTTCAATGTTCTCAACATATCATCAATAAAACTTTGCGAGTCTTCATTCGGCTTTGACCCGAAAAACTCCAGAGGATTCAAACTCATGAAACCACGGGCTCTGGTACTAGCTGCCCGATCACTTGGACCCGCATTCTGCCGCTGTGCCTGGGCGGCAACTAACTGCGTCAATAGGTGAATAGCCTCGGTCACTTGTTGACCCGAAGTAGCCGGTGGAGGAACTGGAGGCATAGGAACTGGAGCTGAAGCCCCTTCTTGTTCTTCTATAATAGGGGGAGTGGGAGAAGTATTAGATGGAGCCTCATTATGTGATTCGCTCTCTTCTATATTCATTGGCGGCTCTCTTTCTACCCGCCTTTTCATCGTAGTCTTGCCCTTCTGGGTGGCTGTAGCTTTTCCCTTTGGCGGCATTTCTGAAATCATAGTACACTATTAAGGAGGAGAAAATCTTATAACACCGCTCTATTGCACGATCTCTTAAGATGAAAGATGGTCATTTTTCCTAAATGTCTTGTAGCCTCCTGTTTATTAGTGTGGCGCGCAACACACCATAAACAAGACTCTACTAGACACGGCTCGTAGACACTTCCTAGGACCGAACTGCTCTGATACCACTTTTGTCACGACCCGACTAGGGGCCATGACGGGTACCCGGGGCTAACCACCGAGCACCGCTCATACCATTACCCATCGTACTCATCGAGCGTTCATTCGTTAATCTTATACTCAAATCATAGGAAAACCATTTTTCATTTGGAAACATAATGCTACACCTCGGAAAAATCCTCCATTGTTGTCCAAGTGAATGGACCCGCGAGGAGTACGAGTATCCGATGTTTTCATGAGTAAGAAATAACATTTGACGGCCCTAAGTAAGATTCCGAAGGCAATTGCAATAAGAGATAGGTTATGCTCCATAATGAATAATTATAGGTTCTAAAAATGTGGAAAGTTGCAGATCTGCATTTTGGCCAATTGCACGTAAAATGAAATACGGACCGTAAAGTGGTATACGGCCCGTAAACTGCCATGTCGTATTTTGGCTTCCAAAACTTCGACTTTCTGCCAAATGATCAAATGGTTAAATACGACCTGAAATATGAACCGTAAAGTGGTTTACGACCCGTAAACTGTGTCCGTAAATCACCACGTCTCAGCCTGAGTTTCTGGTTCTGTTATGATTAAACATGACCACGAAGGACTGTCCGTAAACCAAGTTTACGACCACTGTGTTGTTCACTCCAGACCAGATTTTAAGTCATGAAATAAGGGATCCAAGTTTATTATTTCATTTCCACATTTCATCCCTTCTCTCTAAAACATCTCTCTACATTTATTCCACAAGATTTCAAGGATTATTAGTCATCAACAACACAAATCAAGTGAATCAAGTGTAAGGAAACCCATTAAGATTATTCAAGTCAAGAAAATCTTATTGAAGGAAAACTAGGGTTTTTGCTCAAGTGAAGTATTTCGACCAAGGCTCGTTCCTACAACATCTAAGGTAAGATTTATGGTATTTATATGTTGTTCAAGGTAGTTGAGAGTTAAAATGCTTGGACATTAGATGAGTATAGAAAAATGGGTCATGAATGATGAATATTGTTGTGTTGTGATATGAATGTGTTATAAATGATGTTAAGATCATGAAAATGGGCATTGTATATGAATGGACGAAGTCGGGTGATATGACCATGAATATGGGTGAATTGGGAGCGAATTGAGAAATCTAGATAATGTGGTTAATGTAAATGATTAATGGCCATTGTTATGGTATTGTGAATGTATTGTTGACGTTTGGGAGTTGAATTACGATATGGAGGAATGTTGTATAAATAAAGGAGATGCTGTCCGATTTTCTCTAGCTTTAGCCATGTGTGCTAGTTGTCGATTCTAACAATAGTATGACTTTAATGAAGGTATAAACGCAACCGTTGAAAGAGAACGTGCAAGTGGTAAATAGTCGAACGAAAAGGTATGTAAGGCTAACCCTTCTTTCATAAGGCATGGTTCTTTGGCCAAACGTATAAACCTTCTATAAGACTATGATTTCTTCAAATGATTTGATCTTACGAGCTAGTAAGCTCACGATGCTTGATACGTTACGGCTGTACCAAGTTCCTCATATGACGAGTAGGCCTATAAGATAAATACAATGATAACAACGAAGATAGTGATAATGATAGTAATGATGATGAGAATAATATGATGTTAAAGATGCCTACGGGCTATTGTATGTATGTGTGCCTATGAAGGGCTATAATAAGACCTCGAGCTTATGATGCAGGGTAGGATATATGTATATGAATATGTATAGAGTATGTATATGATTACGTAACGCGCGCACACTTCTACAGAAGGTACGGATAACCCTGAAGCCTTGGTAGGGCCAGGTATGTATGACCTTGAGCCTTGGTTGGCCAAGTATGTATGAAACACCGATCCCTTATGGTCGGGTATGCTATACAAAAGCTATATATATATATACATATGACATCAATATGAGTACGAATATGCTAAGGATATGTAAATGTTGTGCAAAGGCTATGTATAAGCAATGTATATGAGATGTAGACGCTAGGAATATGAATATGAATGGGAACATGAATATGAATACGAAAATGAATGTGAAGGTAAATAAGTACGGATATGGATGTATGTACACAGATACGCAATAGAATTGGGTTGTCCTTGTGGGAAAGCAAGAAAGTGCCATGACGACGATATTATTATATCCCATCCTATGTTGTCTCATATGTTGTATATTTTGCTTCTATATTGTTGTTGATCATGTTTTACATACTCAGTACATTCTTCGTACTGACGTCCTTTTGTTTGTGGACGTTGCGTCATGCCCGCAGGTGTGCTGCACAGGGAGACAGGCTCGATCCATAGCTACATTCTCAGAGACTACATAGCAAAGCTCCATTTCCTTCGGAGTCATAGCTTTTGGGTACTTATTCTTTTGTGTACATAATTATGGGCATATCGGGGTCCTGTCCTGCTTATGTGATATGTTATACTCTTCTTAGAGGCTCGTAGACATGTGTATGTGGTTAGATGTGTTTGGCCTTGTCGGCCTATATTTTGTATACCATTTTGTTGGCCTCGTCGGCCCATGTATATTGATGTGGCATAGATGCCTATGATGATATAAAGAGGTTGTTATCCAAAGGGGACTAGTATGATTGATGTATAGAAATGTAAATTTTTACTATGTGGCTCACCTAGATGTTATGTGAAAGTATGTCAAGGGGTGCCCGGGTGGGATAGAACCAGGTGCTCGTCGCGGCCCCCTAGTCGGGTCGTGACACATAATTACCTTATATACATAAGCCCTCCGGCTATAAAAAATAATAATATATATACATATGAGGACGTCGTGAGACCATACTACCCACACATACATATCTACGAGCCTCTACTAGAGTGCTAGACATAGGGACGGGACAGGACCCCGTCGTGCCCAAAATACATATACATATATACATAAAAGAATAAGTCAATGGCACCTCCAGAACAATGGAGTGCCCTCAAGTCAGCTAATAGCTCCTACGAGTCTGGATCACCTCCCTGTCTACCTGTGGGGATGAACACAGCGTCCAAAGAAAACGGACGTCAGTACGAATATTGTACTGAGTATGTAAGGCATGAATGAAATGAAAAAAATAGAGAAATCATAAGACATAAGATGAAGATGTAACCTGCGTAACTTTTAAGGAGGGATACGTTTCATACATATATAATATATAATCGTAGTACATGTATCATCATAGCGCATACATCATCGTATCATATATATATCATCATTGTTAACCCGCGTCCGGGTAACCATCATATGCGGCCCACTAGTGGTGATCATGTCCGGCCTTCTAGGCGCGGTGGAATCATAAGCAGCCTGCCTTAGCGGTGACATGTCCGGCCATTTGGGCACGGTGGAATCACAAGCAGCCCGCCTTTGCGGTGACATGTCTGACCATTTAGGCACGGTGGAATTGTATCATCGTGAGCACATCATAGACTTAACATTATTGTACATCTCATAGGCATATCATGACCTTATCATAACTTAGCATCGTTATACATTTATCATCAAAACATACATTAAAACATGAAGGCAATTATGGCTATGTCGGGGTGACATAAGGTTGTGAACCCCCGATTACATTATGGAGTGGTCATAATCATTATGTCTCACCTTGAAGGAACTATCATTTTAAGGTGAGTGTACATAAGAAAAGCATCAATGGAATCATATTTAGGATCATTAAACTCATGGACATCGTATGTTACTCTAGGATTCTTTATACTTAAATTCATCATTATCATTATCATGCTCGTATTGTATCTCTTTTCTTTATCTTATACATATATAGCTCGTTACAATCATGGACTCATAGTTCCTTTATTTAGGAAAATTATGGAAAATTAGGAAGATTCATGTCATAGGAGTCATGCCTTAGAAAAAAAAAAGGGACTAGCCTTACATACCTTTTCGTTTAGCTACTCTGTCGCTTGAACGTTCCTCTTCCAATATTCACGTTTCTACCTTCAAGAGAGTTCATACTCATATTAGATAATCGATAACATAAGCGTATTTGAACTAAAGCTAGAGAAAATTGGGCAGTATCTCCTTTGTTTCTACTACTTTCTCCATATCATATATCAACTCCCAAACGTCAATAATAACATTCATAATATCATCATCAATAACTTTTGTCAAATTCATCATTATCCAATCCCCACAATTTCCTCTCTTGGTCATCCATAATCATGATCATAATACAACATTACATTCATTCTCATCTATTGTTTCTCTCATGCTCTTAACATCATTCATAACGTAATTACAATCACAACATATCAAGAATCATGATTCATTCCAAGCTACTACTCAAAATAACACTATTCTTACATTCATAACCCATTTTCTATCTCCTTCTACAATCTAAGCGTTTCAACTTTTCAATACCTTAAACAACATGGAATAATCATAAAAATCACCTTTGAATGTGTAGGAACGGGTTTTGGTTGGCAATACTTCACTTGAAGAAAACCCTAGCTTCAACTTCCAAGGGATTTCTTGACTCTAGCAACCCCAAAGAGCTTCCTTGCACTCGATTCACTTGAATTTATGATATGAACCTTTGATTTCCCTTGTAGTCTTGAAAATGGAATGTTCTAGAGGCGTAGAGAGAAGTGGAGAAGTGGAAAGAATGAGAAAATAAAAGTGGGAACATGTATTTATACTTGCAACTTAATCAGCCCGTCGGGCATTATACGGATCACTTATACGGTCCGTATAACATTGTACGGTCCGTATAAGTGTCCGTGGTTCACCACCATGGAAGACATTCTTCCTGTTGGGTTATACGGTCCGTATAAAGTTCCACGGTGCGTGTAAGGTGGTCGTGTAACTCACAGTTTTTCCGAAGTTGTCCTCGTCGTTTCGTTTGATCTCCAATCCTCATACAACCTTCTTAACACTTGTTTAATACTTCATTAAGTTTCTAAACATCCCTATAACTCGTCCTCAAGGCCTTACCGAACAATTCTTGACGCAATAATTTACGAAACCTTTCCTAAACCCCACTTGTACTCCCCTTGTCCTTATCAATCCTTATTTCATCAATTCATATGACTTCAAAATCTTAACGTATTCATTCTAAAACTACAAAATATCCATCTTATAGTCTTAAGAACTTCCTTTTATCCTTAAGCTCGCATTGGTTCATTCACTACACGACGACATGAAATTTCCAAGGTATAACAGTTAGTCACGGTGTTGAATTCTCAAAGGGTGCCTTTGAGTGGTATACTTGGCTAGAGTTTGTCTAGGTGTATTAGTTTGCTTGGCTTGGGGTAGTCAAGTGTGAAGGCTACGATTGGGCTATTGTAAGAGTGAGGGATTATGGGAGTTAATTCCTATCTTACAATCGGTTGTAATCTAAAGTTGCTCGGTTAGTGGAGTTGAAATCCTACTGGGGTAGGTCGTAATTTTTAATCCCTTGAGAAAGGAGTTTTCCACGTAAAAAATCTTGTGTTATTCTTTTACGACACTGTCTGAGAGAACTGGAAGCAACCAGGTCTCTCTATATACTTTGTTTGCTAGACGCGTAGCCTCTAACACTTTTGGATGTGAATTAACTGTCTAATCCATGAATGATTGAGTAACTTTGTATGTTTGTTGGTTAATGAACAATTATTCTCTTTAGTTGCTTCCCTGCTTATGTGAGAACACAATTTAGCAACTCCTCCTAGGTCATATAAAGCAACTCACTACAGCTGCAAGAGAAACAAAATATTATGTTTGATAATGAAACTCCGTTACAAGAGCGGGCTGCAATTCACGCCGACATGTAACTACTCAGTCAATTTATATAGTCTAAATCTTTAATATTGACTGATGAAGAAAAGACCAAAATCTTTGAAGAAAAGACCAGAAGCTAGAGCAAAATAAGGATAAAGCTGCTGAATGTATTGCCACTAAATCTGACCAATTCCACTACTAGGTTGAGGATATCTATCTTAGACTATTCTCTGTTGATCTTAAGGAGAAGACATGGTCTTGTAGGAGATGGAAATTAACAGGAATACCTTGTAATCATGCTATAACAGCTATATGGGTTAAGAAGGATGAGGTCGAAATGTATGTTCATGAATGCTACAGTGTTGAAAAGTACATGAAGAGTTATAGTCCATCCATCTTGCCAATTGTCAGCTCTGAGCAATGGCCTAAGATAGGGATTGAACCACCACTGCCACCCATATACAAAACACAACCAGGTAGACTAAAAAAATTAAGGAAGAAAAGGGTTGCTGCGACAACTCAAAAAGAATCGGATTCTGGAAAGCTTACCTTGTTAAAAGCATCAAGAAAAGGCAGAAAAAAGAAGTGCGGATTATGTGGAAGATTAGGGAATAATAGTAGAATATGCCTTATTCTTATGGGAAGCAGCCACTCTGAAGTTCAACAACAACAATTCCATCAGCGATTCGAAAGGGAAGGCCCTTCTCCACCTAGTAATGCAACAGAAGTAACAGAAGTAAGTAGTCAAATAAGTTGGTTTTCTTCATCAAGGGTAACAATACTAAAAATGTTATTTCGTTGTAGGTTTCAAGCACCATTATTGAGAGTGCAACATCAATGTAGTCCAGTTCCTCTTTTGTAACTGAACAAATTGTAATTGCCTTTCTTCTTGTCTACTCATGTTATCTGTATCAAATTGTACTAGCTGGCTTATTCTCTTCGGTATATTGCAGGTCAATCAACTTAACTAGCCCAGGGTACCTCAACAACAATTGAAGAGTTCTGCATTCATTTTAGAAGAAATGGGTGAGCATTCCAGAGAAGATACAAGGCCACTCTTCCTCGAGAGAATCGGAAAACAATACGTACCACAGTCAAGATTACAAGAAGATCTTTCTCAAAGTAGCAAGAGAGTTGGAAGTGTCCCACGGGCCAAAAGGAATAATTATCCTTAAATAAAGTTAAAGACAAAGACAATCAATGACAATACGTACATGATTTTAGATCTAGTTCTTTCCTGATGACTTTGAAGTTAATCATGTTCTAGTGACATGTAAATGATTGTGTTTTCTCTTTTAAAACAATATGCAGCTTAAATAGTTATCTTTATCCCTGATCTTAACTTAATCGCCTTCATTCTGCACTTTGACTACAGTAGATCATAAGAACTATTGTTATCTACAGCAAAAATGTAGCCAATTTTTAAAAGTACGTTTTGATTGATGTTGATTTTCTCTGTTAAAATTCTTCCAAGATTGCAACTTTTCAAGTTTGGATTCATCACTTTCATCCAATTCAGCTGAATTTGCAAGTACATGAGATCTCATGTGGCCCCCCAATGACTTCCCACAAGGGTACTTTTTGTTACACAAATTGCAAACAAACTTCAAATCTTGATCTTCTTCCATTTCAGCTAAATTTTTGGGAGTATATGACAACAAATCAAACTTGAAAAGAGAAATCAAGAAGTATAAAAGCAAAGAAACAAGTGAACAATTTTGCAAGCTCAAATCATACAACAATGCCACATTTTCAAGAACACCAAAACATTCTCTTAGCCAAGAAGCAAAACTCCATATCAAAAGAAAGAAAGAAAACTAAACTTGGCCTATGGGGTTGATACACCGATCACAAAGTGTTGCTCAAGCAATAGGAATTATAAAAAATAATAAACTAAGTCAGTTGTGGCACTTTTTTGGAAGTAAAAATCAGACTCACAACAAAAAGAATGACTATTTGAATTCCATATATGTGTAATCTCCGTAAGATATATATACCCTTTTGATATCAGTATTTTAAGAATCCCAAATGAAAAAAAAGTCATTATTCTAATTTTTCAGTAAATTGTTCTCTTCCTGTGACGAAGATATAGAAGCGATGGTAGATTAGTGTTGTAGAGAAAAATACAAACTAACATATTTATAATCTTGATCTTCAGAGTCTGATAAGTCTAAGCATAATAAAAAAGGGCAACTGCTATAGCTTTCCTGCTTTCCTCCAATATTGATTCCAAAGTTATAGTCTTTTTCTTTCTTTCTTTTTGTCCCTACGATTGCTACAACACACATAATCATAGCCTTCTAAAAATCGAAAGAGAAAAGATATTATCCAAGAATAAGATGTCATAATTATCATTTAAAATTATTCAGGTGAGAAAATATTTACTCGACTGCTAGAGATTTAATAAATTAGCAGGCCCCTCAAGACACAATCACAATTTCTAAAGTGTAAGTTCAATGCTAAATATCTTAAGTATTGGACCTATCAAGCTTAATTGCTGCATCCGCCTCCATTTACAATATAGTCCATATCACATATATCAACTTGTTTTCACCATATTTACAATACTATTGTGGCATTAGTTGAAGCAGACATGTCCTAAAGAAGAGAAACAATTGATTTTTACCAGAATTTGTCATTTACTGTAGTGATAATAGAGAAAGAACCCCGGGCTTGATTTTGCGCTCCTTCTTCTCAAGTTTCAAACTTTTCTACAACATATTAACTCAGAAATTGTTGTTTAGACTCCCACTGATCGGCTCCCTGAAAAGCTCCTTCTCTCTATTATTAAAGCCAAGTACTCACCCTCCCCAAATGGGCAGTAGATTTCAAAGCCGTACAGCAAGTATCCACATTGATTTATACACTTCTATAGATAATCAAGAAATCAGCAAGCCCACAGGATTATGAATTATCAATGATCCAAATCAAATAGGTGTATTCCAATCCCAATAAAGTGAGAAACTATAGCAAATCTCTAAGCAGCCAAAAAAAAATTAAAATACATAAAGAAAATATCACTAATTAAAAAGAAATGGTCAGTTACCCATATTCAATAGCATGTTTGAAAATTTAACACAGAATTCCCACCCTGAAATTTCAGAGCTCAAATTTTTTCGCTTCCTGAAATTGATAGCTTATTGGTTTCCAAATCCGGTAAGATCTCGTAAGAGCATAGAAGGGAGAGTCAGTGCAATTTTTTAAAGGGATACATACAAAGTTAGGCAAAACACTCCCAACAAACACATTCTCCATAGCCAAACCCATCACCTACTAAACTTGAGCTACCATGCACGTATTGTTTGTAAGAAAAAGCTTCAGCTATGCAATTTATATAACACGATAATCATAGAGCTTAATCGAAAAAGAAGATAAAAAATAGAATCCAAGAACCAAATCAGCTTGACCAGAGCATGTAAAAAAGATCGAAGAGGGATGGAAGAATCGTATATCTCTAGTTGAACTGAATAATGGAGAAGAGAACTCGAACTTTGACATGATTTGAGCAAAAATTACTACGATAATGAGCTCCACCTTGAATTTCCTCTTGAAATTTGGTTGAATTATGCCATTTGAAGAGACCAAAAGCTTAACAAAGAAGGAACAGAGAAAGAGAACTCCATTGCTGAGATAGGAAAGTGAAATGTTCATTGTAAAATGTGTCACGTGAATGAGGTCCTGATACTTCTAGATATACTAGATGGTTTGTGCCCGTGCTAGGCACGGGCGTTAGTTAGTACTGAGATGCAAATAAAGGAGAGATGATTAAACTAAATATTAACATAACATGGTTCATAGTATATTACATTCATTTGTGGAACAAAGTTACAGAAGTAGTTTGCAGGAAAGACAAAAGTACAAAGATTGTAGGTGCTCCAACATTTGTATGAGGTTGGGCTGAAATCTGAATTCTGGCAGTTGAGCATAAGTATGCTCTTGAAAGATAAAACTCTTTCATGACCTGGGAACTTTCATGACCTGCGAAGAAATTGAAGGAATAAACTTACATAATCCAGTAGATAGTAAAGTAATACTGTAAACATAAAGAAAGTTTAATGACTCTTACTTTGCTTACTGGTACAAAGGATAGAACAAATGTTGATAGAGAAGAAAGTTAAAATCAGTTAAGAACTTGGCAGAAAAATTGGGATGTCTCTTTTCTCTTCACCCTTTGCTTTAAAAAATTGAGGTTGGGGGTTGTGGTGGTGGGTGGGTGCCATTGCCTTTCACATAAAGAACAGCAAGGACTATGAACTCATATTTCTGCCAATTCCTTTACAGTCTAGAACTTGATAATATGAGAAGAAAGTTAAAATCAGTTAAGAACTTGGCAGAAAAATTGGGATGTCCCTTTCCTTTCCACCCTCTACTCTAAAAAATTGAGGGTGGGGGTTGTGGTGGTGGGTGTGTGCCATTGCCTTTCACATAAAGAACAGCAAGGACTATGAACTCATATTTCTACCAATTCCTTTACAGTCTAGAACTTGATAATATGATCGAAGAATACAGAAATTCCGTACTTACCACAAAATACTGTGTGCATACTGGGCATTCATGTGGCCTGTCCTTCTCTAGCTAGAACCAAACGACGTGATGCTCATCTTCTGTTAAATTAGAAAACAACTTAGAAGATTAAGTGAACTGGCTAAAGGAAAATATCTGTAACAGAGATAGACTTACTGTCTTCACTTCCTGGACATCCTACAATTCTTTTGTCATAGTAGGATTTAAAACATATTCAAATACTTGATCATGTTCCCACACATTTAATTGGAAAGATAACTTATATTTTTAGTAGCTATCAATGTAAACAATCTCTTCATACATAATCCTTTGTTTTTCGTGGATAAATGTGTCTGAAGACTCATAAGCACACAATGTAATTCATTAGCAGATTTCATTACTGATAGCAATATAATAATTACATTTCAGTGTGTTAAAATGTGAAAAAAAGGAAAAATCAAAAGAATTTTTTTAGTCACAACTGATTGGACATTGGAGTTTGACAAGTTTCTAGTGATTTTTGATAGGGTAAATGGTATTTCATTGATGGTATCAATGTTAATTGTGCACAATTGGAAGAAAGGTGCATAGTTGGATGGACTAAGGGTCAATCTCATTTTTTCAATAAAGGCTCATACCCATAATTTTACAGCAACAAGGTCTTAATATGTTTCCACTTCGCAAAGATGATCCTCATAATAACACCATTCCCTAGAAACAGGAAATTAAAAAGACAATGAAAAACAACAGTAATAGTCTAAATCATGAAACCCTGATATATGTTACCTAGTGGAACCCAAATAACCTAATCAAGGAACTCAAGATGTTCTATTTTATTTTTTGTTCCAATAATATTGATCTTAGCAGCACAATTACAAATAAGAAGCACAAAGGAAGTACAAAATTTTACCAAATAACTTTGAAATAAAACAGAAAGAAAAAGAAAAAAAAACAATAACAAACAGATTGAACCTTTTATATTCTTTAAGCAAGTTAACCAGATGTGCAATCACCAGAAACAAGAAACCTTGAACAACCGCAACCCATAAGCATTCCACTGTAACATTGAAAAAAAAAATCAAGTTATTTACACTTCACACCCTATTAAAGTACAAAAATAAACCAATCCAGTTTCAACAAATGGTCCAATTTGAGATCTAATAAACCTACATGCAAAAAGAAAATCTAACAGAGTGGGTAATTTGTATACTCCACAGTTAAATCAGGAGGGCAAAAAAAATGGTAGATCTGTAGCTAACAGATTAATTTACAAACAGATATGATGTTAGAACCTGAAAATTGGGAAGAAAGCAACATAGCAGAGACTGACCTTTATTCCATGACTATAGAAGTCACTGGAAATCTATGTACAAGCCAAAAATTGAGCAAGTTATAGTCAAAACTTCATTTTCCTGCAAAACAACTGTTGATATGTATTTAAAAAAATTTAGTGAGTAGTAGTTGTTGGGAAGAGGGGAAAATTAAGCAATCAGCTAAATATAAAGGATCACCAATATCAGTGTCTAGATGCTGAGCATAAATTAAGGGAAGTAAATGAAAAAGTAAATTTCCTAAAGATTACCAAACAAAGATCGCAACTTTAAACCAAAATACTTGAGATGAAGTAGGTGAAACATCTAAGTGATAAATGATAAGAACTTTCGTTGTAATTACCTTTGTTCCATGAAAGCCAAAAGTGGTTGCAAAATTAGTTGGTTAACCTGTGTAAAAGGAAGATGATAGTTGTTAATGAAAGCTGTGATATATATTTATAGAAAGATTGAGAAGAAGAAATGTGTTGTTGACCTTCATTTCCTTTTCACTGGAGTTGTTGGCTCCAGTTTCTAATTCATCTTGACTGATTCGCCTTGTTCGGTTGGCAGGTTTGTTTTTGTATCATGGGAAGATACATGTTCTTTTTTCCTTTTACTGTTTTTGCTGATATTGATTGATGCTGTGGTTGGTGCTGGGAGAGAATGAATAATGCTTTCCTTTTCAATGCATGACTGGATATACAATTTTGAAGATGATGTGGATGAAGCACGGCCAAATGGCTTCTTCACTTGAATTCTGAACAGCTTCTGGTCAAATTTGCTTTGGAAATCTTCCACAGGCAGGTTGTCATTCTAGGGGGAAAAAAATTCGTTTAATTTTTTGAAAGTTTATTTAGGAGGTGATTATGTATAAATTGTTTTTTTACAAATTGTACCTCAGCTGAAGCTCTTTCGTAAATCTCTGCTGCAGTAAGAGATAATAGTTTTTTTCCTTCTTTGTCCATAATCATCCCAGTTGCTGACCCAGAGGCATCTTTGAGATTCACATCAAATCGACACCTATAGTATTATATGTATAAAAAAATTATTATTTGTTGTTGAGAGTAAAAAGATTTTTGCAGACTGTAAAAATGTCTCCGAAAATAGATCCAAAAGTACCTGGGAACCAACATACTCTGCTTATTACAATTCATGCAGTGAATTTTTCTCTTGGTCGTACTGCGTACTTCTTGTCCACAGCTTGAACAATTCAAAACACAGAAAGACCTGAGGCTATTTGGGAAGGATATTTTTGCTTCAATGTAGAATGCCTTTCCCTGTATTAGGAGATGAGACTAATGATTGTCAGAATAGACTCTAATATGAAACTATGAATAAAACAATGTACTAACGTCTTCCTGGGATTGAATGTTTGCAATTGGCACTACTTCATTCATTAAAACAAAGATGAGAGATCCAGATCTGGATGTACTCCGCATAGTGAAAGAGGTAAGGGTTTCTTTGTTTTGTGCGACCCTGTGCAAAACAAAAAGCTTAACTATTTAGAATATTAATTCTAATAGAAAAATAGGTAGAATATAGGGAGAAGTAATGTAATACCATTCTTGTAGTTGTTGACACTGTGAATAAGGTGGATCAATTTGTATTGTTGTGCTAACTTTGTTGTCAATGATATACCTACATCAATTACATTACATGTCGATGAAGTTAATTCTATTTGTAGTCAATTATATTGTTGTAGACATTATTAATTAAAATGTCAATATCTATTAAAGCAAAACTTCAATACCACATAGACCACATATGCATACTCTAATAAATTTCAAGGAAGATGAATGAGAGAGATACATTCGATTAATTAAAAGTTGAAGGTTAAATGTAATCAATAGATATGGAAAATTTTAAAAAGTGAGGAAAAATAATTGCTAAAAATTCATATTAAATCAAGAATCAACTATTGGTAGTTGAAATATTAAAAAATATAGGAAGTGTTGTTTATTATAGCTCACCTTCAAATTTGGATGCCCCAATACGTGTTGCAAGAATTATAGGATATTCTTTGGTTACTGTTCATGACAAAATGGGCAGTATTTGTAGTGTCTCTTTTGTAGCGTAAAATAGTAAGAATAAAAGAAACTATGAAAAAGCCTAAAGTTAGATGAAAACACTTACAGGGTATCAATAACAATGAGCTCTTGCAATCTTTTGTCGACACTCGCAACATATCTTGGTGGGGAACAGTTGACAATAATTGCAAGTATGTCTGTTGACAAGAGGTTTTAAAGTCAGTAAATGAAGATTTGAAGTGATAAATTGGTAGTTTATATTAGAGTAAAATTTAGTGAGTAAAAGAATAAAACAGTCGTACTGAATTCTTTTTTAGTCAGAGTATTATTGATATCTTGGAAGGCCTGATCCTTAATATCTAAGAAGGAGGTAACATTAAGCTTTGTAGGAGGCGGCAACGCATCTTCAGCATTCTTTTCAATTGGATCAATGATGGTCTTTTTATCGAGAACCCATTCAAATGCATGTAATGGACTTTCATATTTCAGATTTGGTAGTTGTATGCGTGCACCCGTTATCCAGTAGGTATGATAAAGTTTCATCAGACTCTGATAAATGGGGATGTCATCTCCATAAACAATTGCTTTTATTTGATCTTCCTGTAGAAATTTGTGCAAGACATATGTGTTCAAAGTGTAAGTATATAGTTGAAAGATGTAAGACAAAACATATTCATTAGTTGGTACAGTAACAAAATGTAAATTATTTGGAAAAGTAAAGATGCACCTGCTCATCTTGAACAATCATGTTCAGATATTTTATCTTTTTTACATTACTTTCACCTGGTCCACATATATCTACAACTTGTATCTTACAAGTCCAGTCAGCTGTGTCCGTAGTTATTACATGTATACCCAGTTTTTGTGCCATTTTTTGCTGAAGCTGAAAAATAATGAAGGAACAGTGTTTCAGTAAGTTAGCGGGATAAATGGAGGAATACTAAATAGAAAACATAAAATCAGACTGATAACTTACAGATTCTTAAGCTGTTATTAGATATATAGTCAATCAAACAGTTTAAGAGAAAGCTTTTTTGATAATTTCACTATATACTATATTGTAAGTCGAATGATCATCGAGGTTGTCTGTTGTTGCGGGGCGAATTAACAGCTTTACACAATCAGAACTTTTTGCTCGTGACAAAGCAACGTAAAGTTGACCGTGTGAAAATACAGGTTCACGTAAATAAATTCCAACAAAGTCTAATGTTTGACCTTGAGCTTTATTTATAGTCATAGCAAAACATAGTCTAATCGGAAATTGTGTTCTTTTAAATGGAATAGGTAATTTTTCATCTTGTGATGATAATAATGGTATGCGAGGAATAAAAACATGTTTGCCTTTAAAGTCACCGCTTGCAATTTTGGCACTAATAACGTGAGTTTTGAAATTAGTACAAATTAGGCGGGTGCCGTTACATAAACCTTCAGAAGGGTTCAAATTGCGCAGTAGGATAACAGGGCAATTTTGTTTTAGAACTAACTTATATGGAGGTAAACCAGAAGGATTTAAAGTATGCAAAAAATCTTCATATTGGCTTTGATCTTTTGGCTCTACAGTTTCGTCAATTCCGACAAAAGTCACAATAGTGTTTGGAAATTGATCTATGAACATTTGATTAATTTCATCTACAAAATCATTTTTGGTTGTTAGGATAACGCGAGATGTCACAGAGGATGTATCGTGGATGAGTGTGTTTACATTGGGATGAATAGTTTTGAACAAGATGTTCAATGATTCTTTTTCGTTTGTAAATGGAATGAGAAAAGATTCTGGAATTTCAATTTTATTATGTTCATTAACCTTTTCCCTGCCATCTCCAATTCTCAGTAAATACTCACAGAATGTAGGATCAATTCTAGCACGCATATTTTTTGACAGTCGGTATTTTTCTAGAAGATCCCAGATGTTTGAGTTCAATAGACATTCATGAATAAAGTCCTCTCTTTTCCCGCTCTGTACAACTGGCAAAGTTTGTCTAAAGTCACCACCAAAAACAACTACCTTTCCACCAAAGAGTGTATTTGAGTCCATAATATCTCTCAAAAGTAAGTCAAAAGTCTCAACAAGCTTTTTTTTTGCCATAGATACTTCGTCCCATACTATTAGCTTTGCATCTCGAATTAAAGATGCAAGTGAACTTTGTTTACTAATATTGCAGCTATGACTTTTATTTGTGTCAATAGGCAGTTTAAAACGTGAGTGAGCAGTTCGTCCTCCTGGGAGGACGGAAGCTGCAACACCAGAAGTTGCTGTTGCTAATGCTATAAATCCTTTAGATCGTACAGTAGCTAGTAAAGCACGATATAAAAAAGTTTTTCCAGTTCCTCCAGGACCATCGATAAAAAAAGCACCCGTTCCATTTGAAAATATCCTATTAAGGATTGCATGATATGCTGTTTGTTGCTCTTTATTCAATTTTTTGTATAGCAATAAATCCTCCTCAGTCACAACTATGTTTCTTTCCAAGTGGATGTCTCTAGCCTCTTGAATTCCAGTAAAAGAGGTGGAAGGTGAGATTTTTTCTGATATAAGTTTAAATTCATTAATATCACGTCCCATTGAATGTAAAAAATCGTTAATCTGATTTAGCACTAAATAACGAATGTTGTTTGTTTGTATGTTTGGTGTAGCTGTAAAATCTTCAGACATAGAAGATTCAAATCTTTCCCATAATCCTTTCGGATTAGCAGGGTTACAATAAACTAATAGTGTTGCAAATAAACGTCTCAAACTGTATGGCATTTGGTAATTAGTAGCTTCTGACATACATTCAATTAAGTTGTTGTCACAAGCTAGCAAGCCTCTTTTTTCAGCAGCTTCTCGGAATGTGCTACAACATCTTCCATTAACAGTTCTAAGATCTTCGTAGGATTTTGGTCCTCTTATGTTCATCAACAATAGTCGAAGATAGTATCTTTCTCCTTCTGTTGGATGACAAGTGACAATACGACCAATAACATTACCTTGTATTCTTCGTGTCCACATTCTATCGCTTGTTGACCAGACAAAGTATTGGGGGAATTCTTTGTATAGTAAGTTAAGTTCATTTGCAACTGCATTTGTTGCATTCATTGAAAAGAATTCTGTTAACATTGTTTTTGTAGTTGTAGGATTATTTAAGACTGAGTTTAGAGTTGCAGTTGTCTTAAAGGAAACATATTGTTGTTCCTTAAGATGAAGCTGAAGATGGTAGACTGCTGGATTCATTTCACTAATAGGAAAGGCGAACAAACGCCACATAGCTTATGGCGGTGAAACCCATCTAGCTGATCGATAGTCTCTTATTTCGTCTATTTCTACATCAGAATCATTACTATGTACATGCAAAGCAATTTTATCATGCCCCTTACAAATGTATTTATAGATATATTTGACAACTTTAACATCCGAGCAAATTTCAACATTTATGTGACAATTGAACTTGCTTAATAGATATGGATTGTAAGGAACAACCCATGAATTGTCGAGATATTGAGTTCTAACCTTGAAAAAATTTCCGGTATCTTGCCTTCTATAAATTGGGTAAGAATTCTTACCTTTACATGTTTCAGGGGCATAACTTTTGGGATATTTAAATTTACAGTGTCCCGTCTTTATCATGCATGGGCTTTTAGGATTTAAACTTCCGCAAGGTCCATGCATCATATGCTTAATAACCAATGAATGTAAATAATGATTTGTGTCAGGGTTTGGTATTTCAGCACAAATAACTTTATCATAAGCTTCAGGTGTTAATAATTTGTATTCATCAGCAAGTATGATAAGGAAATGAGCATGTGGGAGACCTCGTTTTTGGAATTCTATAGTGTACATAAAAGCTGCTACTTTTCCAAATATACCTTTTTTAATGATGGCTGACTTTAGTTCTTCTACCTTTGCTTTAAATGTACGACTTATTAAATCTGGTCTGTTTTGGACTTCATCAGTAGGTAGTAAGAGAACTATTTCTGGCCATGAAGGATTGCATGTCATTGTTAGGAAGATATCAGGTTTACCAAAGTGTTGCACTAATGCAATAGCGTCCATATATCGACGCCGCATGTCTCTTGGACCTCCAGTAAAGCTAGCAGGAAGGAATGTTTTTATGCCAATTTTTGAAGTGCCTCTTTCTCCTTGCCTTAGAAGATCCCTAAGACCTGCCAATACTTCAAGCCTAAACAAATCTTGATTGAATAACAAAAAGTCCAATCTTTGTGTTTCCACTTTTATAAATTCATCTACAGAATATTGCTGGAATAACCTTCCAGAATGTAAAGTTCCATTATCTTCATTGTCTCTAATCTGAAGTTTATAGCAGTAATATTCACGACATGACACATTGTTTTTATTACGTCTCCCTTTTTGTAAGATTTCTTCTTCGATGTTAAGAAGTCCATCAATTGAGCACCAGTTAGAGACAGAAGGAAGTTGCTCTTGATTGTGGGAAGAATGATTCCTGGAAGAGCTACGTTTTTCTACAATTTTTTGGATGCCGGAGTGCCACCCATTTTCTCCGTAGGGAAACAATAAAGGGTATTGTAATGGATCATAACAACCATAATGATAGCGTACCAACTGGCTACTATCACAGTGGGTGTAAATTCGAATATGCGGTGATGAGATAGCATTGTTAGAGTCATCATCAACCCATATAGCTGCAACTTCTGAGACACTGGGTAAATTATATGTTCGTTGGTCCAAGGCAGAATCACATTTAAGTGCAATATAGAAATTGGACAGGTTTGGAATGCCCGTTAAAGATTTCAGAAACATAGAGTATGGATTAACTTTTAGAATGTCTATCAATTTTGCAATAACTGATCTGTTCAGATTCTCTGAAAAGGCCATTTTATTAACTATATCGTCCTCATTGTCATAAAAATAAAGCTGTAGGTTTCTTGGTTCATTATTGTAGGGAATGAGGTTGTTTATAAAATGGTACATTTGTCCTTGAACTTTAAAGGTATAGATACCTTGAGTTCTGGTTGCTAACTCCTTATTGTACTTTACTCCTAGTGAAGTAAATGCAAACATGTTATTATATGTTCTTACATAAGTACGGAAATGATTGGATTCATCAGTGACACCTAAGTAAAGGCTTTTTAACTTGGAAGGCAACTGGTGAGAAACTAATTTCACTGAACCTTTACTGCAGCAGAAGCTAGGAGGTTCATATTGAAATCTCCTGGCTTTACAAAATTTGCAGTTTGGAACTTTCTTTAAAATGGAAGGACTACAAGGTAGTTCTTTGATATTCCAACAACCCATCAGTGTTGACCTATGTCCTGCAGAATTCTAGTGTAGTTTAGTAAGAGCCAAACCTAGGAAAATGGGATAAGTAATGTAACAATATGATCATGATTAAAAAAAGACCTCTAACAGTTGGTAGTGATTGGCGTAAGCTAGAACGGTCATTACATGTTCCGGATGTCGATCCTGCAAGGATTAACATATCAACTATAGTGAATAACTATGTAGCTGCAGCTTTAAATTCTTAAAGTTAATTTACGCTAACCTATTTCATACACACTAGCACATTGAGTTGGTTGTTCCTTGGCAGGAGGAGTAGAAAGTCCGTCTCTAATGAAGGTAGTAGTCGGCAACGGAATCAAGTTTGGAGGTTCAGGGGAAGAATCAATCTGCATGGAGTGGCTAGTAGAAGAATTTTCAGAAAGACGACGCCTTCTTGTAGAATAGGCTGCACGACGGCGTTCCAGCAGAGCTTCCTTTTGTTCAGCTGGCATTGCTCAATAAGCAATACGGCGTCTAAGGTTTCTTTCACTATTTTTGTCGGACATCTGATGTCAAGTGTTTAATAGAGTTCTTTTGTTAAAACTGGAATTTTCGCAATCCTAATGTTTAATTTGATGTTAAAGCACAGATGTCAATTTATCATAATATAGACTGAAAAGCGCAAGCATTGAGCATTATAACTAAACATATAGGACAGAAGAAATCGAGAATTTACCCTATCAGTCAGAGTATTTTCTTGCTTTCTTCGCTTGAGGAAATTTGACTTTGAAAATCCTGCGAAAGCCAAAGTGGTCGATAATTAATTTTCCAGAACAAACATTCTACTGAAACCAAACCATTAGAAACTCCGATAATTGTCACTACCACCGGAAAATAGAAGTGCAATAAAAGGAAAACAATGTCAAATGCCTAAAATCCACAACCAAACAGAGCAGCAAGAATAAAATAAATACCAAAGAAATCATACAGAAATAAACAAAATGACACCCCAAAACAGCAAAACCAAAAAAGAAAAAAATGAAAGCACAAAGAGACTCTCTGTTTCAATTTCTTGGCAGAGATATGAGAAAGAATAGTACAGAAACAATAACAAAAGAGAAACAATAGAAATCCTTACCAAATGGTAGTTAAGTTGTTTCAGGTATACCACCGAACACATTGGGTTCATTAGTCTTTGTAGCTTAAAATTTCATCATAGTAAAGAATGAAGATAAGAAAAAAGTAGAAATAGAGAAAAAGCCATCAAAATGGAATTAGTCACAAACCGTAAAATATAAAGAAAGAACACCATGAATAGCTAAAAAATATTAAGTACCAAAGACCCAATCTTCCAACATCAAGTTTAATATTACAGAATTTGCACAAACGATTCAATTTGCAGTAATTAATTAATGCGAATATTCGAAAAGACACAGTAATCCAAAATAATACACAATTACATGTACCAGTCATCTATTTCAACCATGCATGTGTGGATTAGATAGAATTACAAAAGTTGAACAAAAAAGGAACAAATTTCAAGGGAATCCAAAAGTGATGGGCAGAAATGCTTCAAGAAAGGGAACGAACAGGAGAAAACTTATCGAATGTAGTGAAAGAAGTAGAAGCTAGAAAATCAAAAGAAAAATCAAAAACCCTAGAGGGAAGAAGAACTCACTAGAAAGTAACCTTGGAGGAAGAAAAAGGACGGAGAGAGAGAAAATAAGTCAAATGAAGTCGCTGAAAAGATACAGGTGGGTCTCTTAGCAACACATATGTACATATATTTTGGGAAGAAGAAAGAACCTCATTTAGGTTATTATTAACAGAAATGCCATTCGTCGTACATATAGGCTCACACTTATTATAAAGTTAAAGTTAAAAGTTAAAAAATAAGAAAAGATTTTATTAGTATTTGTATATAATATTATGTAAAATACCATTAGTGTCCTTGATAGTAGTGACGGGTCTGTTTGCATTGGTAACCACCGTTAGTACAAGGACAAAAATCAATCACTTTATTAATTAAAGGTTAAATGTGGGGAGTCAAATATCACAAGAATCAAAACCATAATAAGGTAATAACAAAGGGACCAAAACAGTTATTTTCTCAAGAGATTTTTTAGCAACAACGGAAAATAAAAAGAAGAAAAAAGAGGATAAGCGTGGTGAGGCCCTAGGTAAAAAAACAATTTTCAGTATATGCCTGGACCAGGAATCGAACTCGCACACATCGGGAATCAAAAAACTTCGGCGGCCTACACGAACCAATGGCACCAGAGCTGCGTTGTGCAGTATGGGTGCCAGTTAATGTATTTAAAGGTTTCTGCAGAGATATTTACATATACACTTGAATTTTTTTTCCGAAGCTTACGGGTGGCGTGGCCTTCCTACCTCACAAGGTAGATCCGCCCTTGATCATGATAGGAATTTAAGAGAAATTTTGCTTATTTATTCTTCTGCCGCCATGAATATATTTTTCTCCTTTAATTCCAACATCAGGTTCAAGTCTAAAGCCTAAAGGAATTAATTTTTGCAACTAAAGGCAAAAAAGTTATTTCAGGCTTATTTTAACTAAGCTAGCGTTTGGCCATAGATTTCCAAAAAAAATTGAAAAACTTGATTTGGGTGAATTTTTTCAAGTTTTAAAAAAGCGTTTGGCCATAGTTTTTTCAAAACAGGTTTCACTTTTTTGTTTTGGAAAATATGAAACATTACTTATATCCATAAGTTCTAAAAATTATCAAGAATACCCAATCATACAAAACATACATACTTGCTAATCCCAAATTATGCAGAACAAGATATTTAAATAATAATTGCTAATAACACACTTACTAGCTACTACAATTCAAATTAAAATACAAAGATCCATTTTTATCTTCGCAACGGATTTCTACAGTTGGTAGAGCAATTTTCCCTATGGTTTCTTCTTCTATTGTTTGGGCACAACTTAGATCGTTCACTTTATAAAAGAGGCTGCTTTGATTGTGGAAACATGGTAGATACGACTTTAATGGAGGAACATGGTAGATAGAATTAATTGGGTCATAAATAAATTGGATTGTTTTATAAAATACAAAATTTTGGGGTAGTTTTTAAAAACTTTGAAAAGGCCAAAACATAGATTTTGGACCAAAAACAGGTTTGAGCTAGAATTTGGGATTTGAAGATTTGTTTTCAAAATCTGTCAAAATTTTATGAAAACAAATCTTCCAAATATGCTGTTACACCCCGGAAAGTTTGTGTCACCAAGACTGGCGGCGGCTTAGTATGAGCTCAAAGGAGAGCAGAGTTATACAAGAATTAGGGATGAAGATTGTATTATCTGCGTATAAGAGTATTCATGTGACATTTGGAGATCGTATGGAATAAATCAGTTAACAAGTTACCTGATAATAGCCCTCGTAACCATAAGTTAAGGTGGGCCCACATGTCGGGATTTT
The DNA here is from genome assembly GCF_019175385.1 of Lycium barbarum. Lineage (NCBI taxonomy): Eukaryota > Viridiplantae > Streptophyta > Magnoliopsida > Solanales > Solanaceae > Lycium > Lycium barbarum. The sequence goes on along the minus strand of NC_083339.1, from coordinate 77,765,870 downwards.
ATAAAAGACATATGAAGAGATATATGGGTAGTACATGTGAAGTTGAGCGAGTCCTAAGAGGGACCCATAAGCCAAATATGGACATAAGCCATCCAAAAGGACGATTTAAGGAAATATTTTCGGATGATCTGACTTGGAGGGGCAAAACGGTATTATAAGTTTGGAATTTGGGAAAACTCCCAGAAATAAAAGTTGTAGATAATTGAAAGAGTTTTCCAATCATAGGTCGTGGGCCCTCACACGATGTCGGAATCAAGAGTTATGGCCATTTTAAGAACACGACCCTAAGCTGCCTAAGTGGATCCGCGGGCCCCACATGGGAAGGTCGGTGGAACCGACCTAGGGGGGCTATAAATACCCCCATCAACTCGTTTTTTTCAGCAAATTAACATTCCAAAAGTTCCTAGAATTCTCTCAAAACATCTCCCAAACATTATAGTCCGATAAATCAAGAAATTGACAAGATTTCGCCAAACTAGTCCGTGAAAAGTGATTGTTCTTGCTTCTACTTAAGCTTGGTGTTGGAAAAGGTTGACGTGGCTGAGTTTTTTTTCAAGTATAAGGTATGTTATTTATCCCATCTTTTATGTTGAGTTTATTCGAAGGTCTAGCAAGCTTTAAAAAAAAACGAGGATAGTTATGGAGGAAGGGTCATAAAGTGTTGTGTTGTAGTTGTTGTGTTTATGGGTTGTTTGGAAATTTTATGCGTGTAAAAACGGTATCTAACATTGTTGGTGTGTTGATGAGATTATACTCCTTGGTTGGGATGAAAAAAAGTGTATATTGTTGTTGTATGTTGAAAAACATCATGTGGGATGTTTATGGAATATATTGGTATGAATAATAGTGTTGTTGATGTTGGTATTATTGTTGTTGTTAATTGGTTGCTGAATTGTAATTTCGGGCTAGGCATATAAACAGGGGAGATGCTGCCCGATTTTCGGCAGAATATAGAATAGTAAAAATTTGAAACTCGGAATAAGCGTGTGATATGGAGACTAATGTAGTGCTAATCCTCTCGAATGTAGATTTACGATCTTGGACGAATAAGCGTAGCTAATAGGAGGTTGAACAGGTATGTAAGGCTTACCCTTTCTTTCTTTCTTTGGCATGTCCTAGAGCAAAGTAAGATATGACACGCACCTTGGGGTAACTCTATTCTTTAATTCCGAGCTTGTTTATGATTCTTATTCACTTCTTGATTTGAGCATGCTTAGTATGGTCGAGCTTATTGTATGATGGAATAACGAGCAAAGCATAAAGATTTTCTGTTTCTAAAAGGGTCCTATAAGGATTGATGCCCTTAACTTTCATATACTAACTCGGATTGCTTTGAAACGTTCATAAAGGTTTCTGTAATGAATAACGTCCATAAATTTCTTGTGATAACTCGAATTGAATCGAGACGTGTTTATGATCCTTCAAGTGTCGATTAGTGCACTTACCTATTGAGTCCTAAAAACTGATTTATATGCATATGGTTTTACTAATGATTTCGAGGAAATTGGTTTTATACTAAAGGAAACATAAAGTTAGACTTTCAAAACCACTCCGAAGGGGGTGCGAGATTTTACTATTTAGACTTTCAAAACCACTCCGAAGGGGGTGCGAAATTTACTATTTAGACTTTCAAAACCAGCCCGAAGGGGCCATCATCATTATTAAGCCGGAAGCGGCTGCCCAAAGGGGCCATCATTATTATTAAGCCGGAAGCGGCTGCCCGAAAGGGCCATCATTATTATTAAGCCGAAAGCGGCTGCCCGAAGTGGCCATCATTGTTATTAAGCCGGAAGCGGCTGCCCGAAGGGGCCATTATTACTATGCCGGAAGCGGCCGTCCGAAAGGACTATTTTGTTAACATGTCGGAAGCGGCACGTGTGTTAGATTGCATCATTTACTTAAAGAATGTGTGTTAGATTGCATTATTTACTTAAAGAATGTTTGTTGGATTGCATTATTTACTTAAAGATTGTTTTGAGACCTCGTGTATACATTTATGTTTCTTCCAGCGAAGGCTGTAGGTATTGAGTTTGATTGTGATTTCTTCTCTCCTAAATCAAGTTATGGTTATGATTTGTTACCACCTTACATACTCATTACATTGTCTGTACTGACGTCCTTTTGCTTGGGGACGCTGCGTTCATGCCCGCAGCCCCAGATTGTTTGGCAGGTTGAGTATACAACTAGGATGCTCTGACGTCTGCTGGGATTGGCAAGTTCCACCTCATCCTGGAGTTGTGATGAGTCATGTCTAGTTATGCGTGATTATGGGTATGTTGGGGCCCTGTCCTGACTCATAATGTTCAGTTCACTTCTTAGAGACTTCTGCAGACAGTGTCTTGTGGTATGTTTGTCGAGATGTCGACAAAACGATGCCAGGCGAATCATTTGTAGATTTTAAAAGAGTATGTATTTTAGATGATTTCAATTGGTTTAAAGTACTTAATTGATTGAAGGTTTTCATAATAATTATAAAGATAATGCTCTCTATTTGGAAAAGTTTCATGTTTTTAAAAGTTTTTGAAATGACAGGTTTTGATAGAGCGAATGTCTAAGGGTTCGCTCGACTCTGATGAGAGTCAGGTGCCCGTCATGCCCTACCATTGCTAGGGTGTGACATATGCTGCCAAAATCTATTGCCAAACGAGAGCTAAATATTGGCTATTTCTTATACCAGTTTACAAAAGTGGGTTATATTTGAAGAGCGAAATGTACCAATACCTATTTTTTGGGACCACCATTTACTTTATACTCGAATTAATTTCTTGCTAACCCTTTTTGTGGCCAGCTTCATACGTATGTGACTGAAATTAAAAATTCGTGTATGACTTGGGATATTTTTGTTTGAAGGGAGGCTTTGTGAAGGTCAGACATCAAACATTTCAGCATGAAGTTTGGTACGACTTGCCAAGATTAACTGCCGATTTTTTTGACTGAAGTAGTAGACTAGACAAGGCAAAACTTCAAACATTTTTGACAAAAATTATGACCTTGGAAAAATTCATATATATTGATGAACACAAAAGGTGAGCAGATATTTGTAACACCCCGTAAATTCGGATTAGGTGTGAATGTGTTGAATGAATTTTAATGAGGCATTTAGACATATGAAGTCCTATCGAGATGAATTTGGGTGAAAATAGTTGTTTTAAGATCAATACGAATAGTGGAGTGAGTAAGATTCGATAGAATCGATTAAGTTTTCGGTAGGCCTGCCTTTCAGCCAATTTACGTGAAAATCCTTTGAGAATTTGAGAAAATTTAAATCATGAAAGTTGTAGCCTTTGAAATACCTTTCCAACCATATATTGTGGAGCTCAAACGGAGCGTTGTGCTAGGATTTATGCCTATTTTACTGAATGATGTCGAAACAGTTGAAAATCGTAAAATTTTGACTAAGTGTGAAATGGGCAGGGGAGCTCGCGGCGAGATAGGAGCCCGCCATAGCCCTCGTTCAGCGGGGTAGGGGGGTATAAAAGTGAAAAAAAATTAAGAAAATCTTTGAAGTCCTTTTAGACGGGTGAGCCCGCTGAGCGCGGCCCATAGCGAGGTCACCCCTCACTGGAGCTCGCTCGGCGAGCCAGGGGGTCCAAATGCACAGTATTATAAATTCAGCACTTAACTCTAAATTTCATTCATTTGACATCCCAACTTCGTAAAAACCCTTGAAGGATGACTTTTTAAAGAGCAAACAACCCTAAGGCTTCCCCAAAACATCTAAGGTAAGTTCTTAATCAATTCCAATGATTATTACCTCAATCTAATGAAGATTAACATTAGAAACATCACTTATTCCATAGATTGTGAGAATTCGATTCAAGAACGGTTGAAGAGGAAAATTGTTGGGAATTCATCCTGAGGTAAGTTTCTAAAATTCAAGTATAGTTATGGGGGTTGTTGTCACACCCCACCCTATTGGCACCCGGCACCTTACGGAAACCGAGCGAACCAACTTACTACTCACATCCTCTATGTCTCGAATGGCAACGATAAGATCAAGAGGCTAAATATGAACATAATATCATACATAAGTATATGTACAATAGACCCATGATGCCGACATTACTACTGTCACACTATGACTAAGTTGTACACAGGAACTGTCTGCAAAACCTCTATGAATATGACTGAGGTATACAAGTCGGGAAAGGGCCCCCGACGTACCCTTAACACAATTCATATATATATATATATATATATAGACTCAGACTCGGCAATGCTCCAGGAAGAAGTGGAGCCACAACTCAAGACCAGTACCTGAAGGCAGCCTACGATGAAAGATCCTCGTCTCGTCTATCTACACCTGCGGGCATGAACACAATGTTCATAAGAAGGGACGTCAGTATGAGCAATGTACTGAGTATGTAAGGCATGAATAGTAGTATGATATCAAAATGAAGATAACATAAGATAAAGTAAGTAATTATACCTCGTACTCTTCTCAAGATCTCTGTCATGTAAACTACTCGTCTACAGGAAAAAAACATTTCATACACATCCATACACACCATACATACATATGCATTCATATACACTTACTATACATACATCTGTCATATCCGTACCCGACTCTTTCGGGACTCAGTGTCATCCGTACTCGACCCTTTCGGGACTCGGTGTCATCCGTACACGGCCCTTTCGGGACTCGTTGTTATCTGTACATGGCCCTTTCAGGACTCGTTGTTATCCGTACACGGACCTTTCGGGACTTATTGTTATACCCAACTGATCAGTGGGAGTGCAATGCATACATACATACATATACATAAAAATACATAAATGAAATCAATATCATCATTAGCATTATCATTATCACTATATCCTTCCTTAGAATATCAACTATCTTAAGGTGAAGTCGACGATGTCATGGGAGCCTCGAGAATCATGAACTTAGATAGCATTAGAAATAGAATCGTCATCGCTATATCTCACCTCGAAAGAACAAGTATTATGAGATGAGATCAATCACAAAGAATAGTCTCAAGATCATGAATAAGCTCACTAATATCTTAAGGATCATGAGATCCATAGACTTCTAGCATTTGTGGAAGCAAGGATATTATGGATATGGCACAAAGGTTTTTAACAAAAGAATCATGCCTTTAGAAAGAAAGGGTTTAGCCTTAACATACCTTTCGGTCGCCTTAGTCGTTCAACATTTATTCTTCCAAGCTCGAAACTCTACACATGAACCATCCATGTTATTATTAGGCTCAATATCATACACTTGTCTCAAGCATTCAAATGAAATATTTTTAGAATCTGCCGAAATTCGGGCAGCATCTCCCCTATATTCTTTACCTCCTCCAAATACCAAAAAAACTCCCAAACGATACCAACAACATCAACAACAATATCAATACCAATATATTCCATAAAACATCACATACAATGTTTCTCCAATTTTCAAACCGACCATAACAACATCCATAATACCATAATCAAAGAATTATATTCAATTTAGTCTCAAATTAATCCAAAATTCTCTTTCAAACTCACCTCATGGCCATTAACTTCAATTCAACTCTTTATGATTTTTCTCCTATGATTCTTTCCTTTCTAAGAATTTCTAAACCTTTACATCATCTCAATCATGTAAATAATAGGAAAAACATACTTTATAGTAGAAGAACTTCACTTCATTCACCCCTTTCCAAGATCAAGTTCATCACCACCTTGAAGAGAAACAAGAACAATTATCTTCCATAAATTTTCTTTGAGATTTTGATGTTGATATTCTCTCTTGATGATATAGAAAGGTTGTGGAAGATTATGGAGGGTTATGGAGGATTAAGGAAAATTATAGAAAGTTATGGAAGATTGTTGTTGCACCTCAGAAAATTTCCTATTTACGTACAGTGAATAGACTAACAAAGAATACAAGTATTCGATATTTTAATAAGAAAGGAATGACGTTTGATGACCCTAATTACAATTTCAAAGGCAATCGAGATAAGAGGAGAAAGTTTGCCGAGAGAAGGCAAGGCATACGATGTGTATCGGAAGGAAATTACGAGTAACGAGTTAATGATAACTAAATGGTGCTTTGGGGAAGATTTATAACGTCCCTTAGATTGTTAACGAAGTGATAAACAAGTGCTAAGATGGTTCCCTATGGATTGGAGATCAAACGAAGTGACAAGAAAAAGATCAATGAAAAGATGAGTTATACGGTCGATTATACGGACTGTATAATGTTATACAGCCCGTATAATGGACCTTAGGATTGTCACACAATGAAGTGGTTGAGGGGTTGATTTTACGGTCACTTATATGGACCGTATAAAATTATACGGCCCGTATAATGTGCCGTCAAATTGACACAGATTGGGATGGTCACTGGAGCAGTTTTACGGTCACTTATACGGACCGTATAAGTGTCCGTATAATTGTCCGACGGGATCAGATTTTAAGTTACTAAAAGGAGACCCAAGTTCATTTTATTTCATTTCTCTCCTACACAAGCCAAGAACTCTCTAGAATATTCTCCACTCTTTATCCACAAGAATTAATGAAAAATTGATGATCAACTTCATCAAACCAACAAAAATCAAGAGTGTGAAGCACATTAAAGTCATCTAAGCCAAGAAATTTCAAGAGAAGTGAACTAGGGTTTTGGTGCAAGAAGAGTAATACCACTCAAGGCTTGTTCCTACAATATCTAAGGTAAGTTTTATGATACTTTCATGATGTTTAAGATATTAAGAAGTTGAAACACTTGGATTGTGGGATAATATAGAGAATGGGTCATAAATGTGGGAATAGTGTTATTGTTTAGTAGTAGTTTGGAATGAATCATGAATATGGATATGTTGTGATTGTAAGTAGATTATGAATGATATTTAGAACATGGAATGAGCATTATACGCGCAAGAACGTGATAGTGAACTATGACCATGATTACGGGGAAATTGAAGTGAAATTGTGAAATGTGGATAATGTAGATAAATGATGATTGTTATTTATGATTTTATGAATGATGTTACGTATGTTTGGGAGTTTATATGGAATATGGAGGAAGTCACATAAACAAAGGAAATGCTACCCAATTTTCTCTAGCTTTAGTAAGCACGTTCTTATAATCACTTAGCTAATGTTAATGCGAATTCTCTTGAAGGTAGAAACGTGAATATTGAAGAGGAGCGTTCAAGCGATAGAGTAGCTAGACAAAAAGGTATGTAAGGCTAATCCTTTCCTTCTAAGGCATGAATCTTCCTAATTCTCTATGATCTTCATATATAATGGCAATTATGAGTCAATGACCATACATAGCTATATACGCTAATGACAAAGAAAGGAGATACGTTACAAGTATGACAATGATGATGATGAATATAAGTATGAAGAATCCTAGAGTAATATAAGATGTTCATGAAGCTAATGATCCTAAATATAGTTTCATTGATGATTTTCCTTGTGCACACTCACCTTAAAATGCTAGTTCCTCCAAGGTGAGACATGACGATTACGATTACTCTATAACGTAGTCGGGGGTTCACGACCTTATGTCACCTCGACATAGCCATGGTTACTGATAAGTTGGTATTTTACCAACTTATCTCTTCTTTAATCTTATATTTTTGCTATGTTTGCTTGAGAAAATAGTGCATTTAATATCGTTTACATCTATTTTACAGGTTTTATGTGATTTAGAAGTGATCGGAAGAAACCAAGTGAAAATTAACTCAAAAAGAGGCCAAATGGGACAGTTTTGCAAAACTGTCCAAACTGGACAGTTTTGCAAAAACGGGCCAGATCTGCAAAAACGGGCAGAATTGCAAATCTGAAAAATGGGGAATAAAATAGAGGTTTAGGGCAGAAAACATTTATCTTTGGCACAACACACAAGTTCTTGGAGGCTAGGGTTCATCACCAACACCTTGGAAGAGAAGATTTGGAGACACCAATGAGAAATTCTTTACTCATTTCTTCTACTCTTGCTATGTATTGAATATTTATGTGTGTAGTATTTCATTTCAATACTTGAATTTCGTTTATGGAAATATTCTTGATTAAAGTTTGGATTGAATCTCTTGTTTTGCTTATGTGTTGAATGATTTTATTCCTAATGAAGTGAGTTATTGTTTCTTTAATTAATCTCATTTTGAATGATTCTTAAGGGAGTAGCTAACCCTAAGACTTGCCCATTTATTTCGGTTTAAACTTGGAAGAGGCAAACTCGGGATTGGGAAAGATTAATTAACAAGAATTTGGGGCGTTAACCCTCATCTAATGGAAATCGACCTAGGAATAGGCGACACCACTTGTAGCCATATTCGGGTGTTCTTAATGCTCCTAATTGCTTTAGGGATATTCAATTAGGTAGTCTAGTTAGTCTTCGGAAGAAGCTAATTTAGAGTCATTATCCGAGGCTAAGTAATATAAACTCACCATTATTTGTAAATCATGAAGTACATTGGATCGTTACTTGAGCGTAGTTTCCCTTGTATCCATGCTTGTGGCCATTGATCATTTTACTTGCTTTCTAGGTTAGTTTACATTTTTGCGTTAGTTATAATTTTCTCTCAAACAAAACCAAAATATTATCTATCGTTGGGCTTTAGCGTAGTTGGTGAAAATTCCTAATCTGCTTAAATCACCTACATATTGTTCTCTGTGGGATTCGACCCCGACTCATAGTTGGGTAAATTATATTTGCATACGACCGTGCCCATTCCAATTAATCGGGTGGATTTGGACGTTATCAAAAATGGCGCCGTTGCCGGGGAACAATTTGACGTATTTGGGTTAATTTGGGATTTAAGCTAACTTGCTTTGGTTTAAACTTTCTTTGCTTTATAAAAAAAAAAAAAAACTGTCCAGTTTTTGCTTCTGCAAAACTGTCCAGTTTTTGCTTTTGCTAAAAAAAAAAAAATGGCATCATATAATGAAAATTGGTTGGATGGTAGTTGTTTATACTTTGATGACCCATGTCCATATTGTGGAGGACCTCACTTTTGGCAAGATTGTGAAAATGCTCCCGGGAGAGAGATGTGTGCACCGTCTAAATCCTATGATGGGAATATTTGTAATATATGTGGTGGTCAAAATGGACATTGGAGTGATTGTCCTAATTATTTTCCTTCCCCTCCCCCAAGTTGTTCTAATGAAAATACTAGTTGTGCTTTTGAGTTTGATAGGAACAATGATATGACAAACGAAGGGCAAAGTACCGGATATGAAGGTGTCATGGAATTGCTCCAAGCATACTTTGACCGGGAAAGGGAGGAGGAGCGAGAACTCATCGGGCAATCCATTTTAGAAATGAACAAATCACTTGAGGATGAAAATTTTTCAATTTCCATGGATGTGCCTATTCCTCAAAATGATGTAGTTGAAGAAGAGATTTCAAATTTACAAGATGAGCCCGAAAATTCTTGTGACCACAACAAGAGTTGTGAAATTGAAGAAGTGGTTCAACTTGAAGAAAATGAGCTAAGTCATAAAGAAGAAATCTCCAACACTCGAAAAAAGGAAATTGAGGAAATGTTAAGTGGCATTATGGAGAGAAATGAAAAATATGGGAAAATAGTGGCCAAATGGTGGGAAGTAGTTCAAAATGGAGATGATGAAACTATCCAAAACATGGATTTCACAATGTTAGGATTTTTACAAGCTTTGGACGATTCTCACCATGAAGAAAATCTTGACAAAATGGAAATGGTGAGCCAAGATTGGCTAATGAATCAAGCTCAACATCTTGAAGTCTATGGGGATCACCGTGAAGGCTTTTCACGGATGATGGAAGAATATCTAAAAATGCATGTTGAGCAAAGTCAAGAAGTGGAGCTACTTGAAATTGATATCCGGAAATTGGAGGCCGAATTGAATGCAAAGATTGAAGCATGTAATGCTCAATATCAAAGGGCCATGGATCATAATTTTGAGTTGGTTTCCAATGAAGAAGAGGTCAAGATTGATTTTCATGAGCTAATGGTGAATTGTCAACCGACCAATCCGAAAATAATGCAAGATGTCGAGATTGAAGAAATGATACTAGAGTTGCATAAAAAAGTTCATAAAATAATTTTTGAAGACTCTAGTTCATTTTTGGGTGAGGATGCAAAAATTCATGCAAATTTAGAATTTGAGCGCGTTGGACCTCATTCTAGCCATTTTTCAACGTTGTGCTTGGTGGATGATATGGAAGTTGAACCAATCAAGCCAATGGAGATTTTTGGAGATGAACGAGAAAGCGTTTTCATTTTGAAGTTTGCTATGCCAAGAAGAGAAAATGGCATGCCTCACTCACGGGCCAAGAAGTGCAAAATGCGATACCCAAAAGTTGGCCTCTTTGCTTTCCTACCACCGCCTCATGAGCATCACCGGAATCTTGATTCAAAGTTGTGGCGCAAATTCATATCTTCCAAATGGAGGGAAAAGTGGTAAAAGGTAACCGTCGTGCCGCGACGTTAACTTAAGCGCTTGGTGGGAGGCAACCCATCGTTTTAAAAATTTTAAATTATTTTTGAAATTTGAGTTTTTAGAATAGTTTTGTTTATGGTTTTTGACTAATCTGCAAAGTTTCAGAATTTTTGGAGTTGTTTTGAGCAGGTTGAATTTTCGGACAGCCCCAAACCAGTAGCTGCTGAAAATTGCAGAAACTGTCCAGTTTTTGCTTGTGCAGTGAGGACACTGCAATGTTTTTAGTTGGGGGTGGCATGTGGTAGCACGTTATATTTTGGTTATGCTTGATTGTGTGCCCTTGTCGGGTTTATTTTGTGACTGTTGGTGTGGCTGTGGATAAACGTTACAAATGGAACTTGCTCAAATTCTTGAAAATTTCGTTCGTTTTGCATGTTGTGAATTAGTCACTTTTGTTATTTTATTTCTGTTCTTAGTTAGGTAGTTTAGGAGTAAAAATGGTGTTGGGATGTGATTTTTTACCCCTTGGCTAATTTTTGGCTTGCTTGGTACTAACTTATTTAAACCTTAACATATGAACTCTTGATTGTTGAAAAAGAAAAATGATTGAAGTAAGGTTTCTTGTTGTGACTTTTAGATTTAATTTTTGGCTCTTACTTTCACTAATTAGTCGCTTTAGGCTATGAGTGACTTTTTGAGTTCATTTGTTTCAATTGGTTCTTGGATACATATTCTACTTGAGTTTTCATGTGCCATGTGTGATGAGGTTTATTTGTGAGTTCTTTTGCATTATTTGTGGTCTAGAACTTGCCCGGAATGAGTTTCAAGGCGAAATCCTAGACTACACTTGGTTTGAAAAATGATGTTAGGCCTTCCTTGAACCGCTTTTGTGCCTTAAATATCCTACCTTTGCATATTTTCCCTAGTCAACCCCTTTTGAGCCTTTAACCTTTTCTTTGGCAACCATGTTACAAGCTTTAACCTTTTGTTCTTCATTGATCCATCTTTTGGTACCCTACCTCCTTAAGTGCGTTGAAAGTGCAAACATAGGCGAAAAGCCTAAGTTTGGGGGTGATGGTTGGAAAAAGTTGTTATGTGGGAGTTACTTTAAAGGAGAAAAAAAAAAAAAATTGAACTGTTAAATGGTTCCGTCGTTCAGTGTTACGGACCGTAACGTGTGTTACGGACCGTAACACCCATCGTAACATCATTAAATTTCCAAGTAAACTCTCTGGAAATTTGGATGACGTTACGGTGAGGTGTTACGGACCGTAACACCCATCGTAACACCATTGATTTCCATGTAAAACTTTCTGGAAATTTGGGTGGTGTTACGGTGAGGTGTTACGGACCGTAACACGTGTGACGGTCCGTCGAATGAGTTACGGTTCCTGTGCTATAAATGAATAACTTGAGTTACGGTTGGAGATACGGCCCGTAACACGATCGACGGTCCGTCGACGGTGTTACGGTGCAATGAAAAAAAAAAAAAAAAAAACTAGTGTGTGAATAATGGGAAGACTAAGTGGTGAAAGGAAAAATGAAGAAAGGGGTGGAAAAATTTCAAAGGAAGTATGCTTTGATTGTTGAAAATTGTAGTGCTTAGGGAGGTTTTTGAGTCACTATTTCCAAATTATGTTCCTACCTTAACCAAAAGCCTACATTACAACCCTTTAAGTCCTAATTGATTTTGAACCAAGTGTGTCTATATTAGTGGAGAAATACATGAAGGGCAAGCTTATGGTACTACTTGTGCAATTGAACATCTTTGTGAGAGAAGAGAGTTAATTCTTTCTATTTAAATATCCCATTTGTGTTTTGAATTACATTTTCTAAGTGTGGGATTCTCTCTTGAGTGTGAGGGCACATGAGAATTTAAGTTGTGAACTTGTTCCATTTTCCAATTGAGAGGAATGAACAAAAGAAAGTTGTTTTGTGATAAGGAGGCAAATTTTGAAGCTTTATTGTCATGACTTAATTGCTACTTTGATTAACTTGGTGTTTGAGCACTTGAAAAGAAAATGAAGTTTTTAAGAAGAAGTTGGTGATTCATATGTTTTGAATTAATTATTGGTACCAATCAAAGTCATGTTTTGTGCTTAAAGTAGACTTCTTAACTTGGTATGATGTTGGTGCACTATTGAGTAAATTCCTTAGAAAGAGATTTTATGTTTTGAATTGCTTGAGGACAAGCAATAGTTTAAGTTTGGGGGTTTGATAAGTTGGTATTTTACCAACTTATCTCTTCTTTAATCTTATATTTTTGCTATGTTTGCTTGAGAAAATAGTGCATTTAATATCGTTTACATCTATTTTACAGGTTTTATGTGATTTAGAAGTGATCGGAAGAAACCAAGTGAAAATTAACTCAAAAAGAGGCCAAATGGGACAGTTTTGCAAAACTGTCCAAACTGGACAGTTTTGCAAAAACGGGCCAGATCTGCAAAAACGGGCAGAATTGCAAATCTGAAAAATGGGGAATAAAATAGAGGTTTAGGGCAGAAAACATTTATCTTTGGCACAACACACAAGTTCTTGGAGGCTAGGGTTCATCACCAACACCTTGGAAGAGAAGATTTGGAGACACCAATGAGAAATTCTTTACCCATTTCTTCTACTCTTGCTATGTATTGAATATTTATGTGTGTAGTATTTCATTTCAATACTTGAATTTCGTTTATGGAAATATTCTTGATTAAAGTTTGGATTGAATCTCTTGTTTTGCTTATGTGTTGAATGATTTTATTCCTAATGAAGTGAGTTATTGTTTCTTTAATTAATCTCATTTTGAATGATTCTTAAGGGAGTAGCTAACCCTAAGACTTGCCCATTTATTTCGGTTTAAACTTGGAAGAGGCAAACTCGGGATTGGGAAAGATTAATTAACAAGAATTTGGGGCGTTAACCCTCATCTAATGGAAATCGACCTAGGAATAGGCGACACCACTTGTAGCCATATTCGGGTGTTCTTAATGCTCCTAATTGCTTTAGGGATATTCAATTAGGTAGTCTAGTTAGTCTTCGGAAGAAGCTAATTTAGAGTCATTATCCGAGGCTAAGTAATATAAACTCACCATTATTTGTAAATCATGAAGTACATTGGATCGTTACTTGAGCGTAGTTTCCCTTGTATCCATGCTTGTGGCCATTGATCATTTTACTTGCTTTCTAGGTTAGTTTACATTTTTGCGTTAGTTATAATTTTCTCTCAAACAAAACCAAAATATTATCTATCGTTGGGCTTTAGCGTAGTTGGTGAAAATTCCTAATCTGCTTAAATCACCTACATATTGTTCTCTGTGGGATTCGACCCCGACTCATAGTTGGGTAAATTATATTTGCATACGACCGTGCCCATTCCAATTAATAGGGTGGATTTGGACGTTATCAGTTACCTCCCAGTTCTAATGTAAGATTAATGATAAGTTATGATATACTTATGCGAGGCATGAAAATGTTAAGTTATGCATGATTATATGATGCTATGATTACACCGTGCCTGGATGGCCGGACATGTCACCGCTAATGCGGGCTGCTTATGATTCCACCATGCTTAAATGGCCGGACATGTCACCGCGAATGCGGGCTGCTATGATTACATCGTGCCTAGTGGGCCGGACATGACACCACTAGTGGGCGGCATATGATGGTTACCCGGACGCGGGTTAACGATGATGATGATGTGATGATGTATGTGCTATGATGATATACATGTTCCATGATTATGAAAAAATACTATATATGTATGAAATGTACTCATCTATAGAACTCATGCAGGTTATATCGATCTCCTATGGTTTATGATTCTTCTACTATGCTTATTTCATTCATGTCTTACATACTCATTACAATGTTCGTACTGACGAACATTTTCTTTGGACGCTAACATGGAGGTGAGCTTGATCCTGACTCGTAGAAGCTGTCAGCTGACCAGAGAGCACTCCATTGTTCCGGAGGTGCTACTTGGTTCATTCTTTTATGTATATATATGTATTTTGGGCACAACGGGGTCTTGTCCCGTCCATATGTCTAGTACTCTAGTAGAGGCTCGTAGATACGCATGTGTGGGTAGTATGGTCTCACGATGCTATGATTGTATATATGCATATATTATTATTTTGATAGCCGAAAGGCTTATATATATAAAAGTATTTATGTTTTAAATGAAATATGACTTTCTTGTAATTTGAGTATGAATTTGATACAAGAACGTTTAATGAGCATGATAAGTAGTAGAATAAGCGGTGCTCGGTGGTTAGCCCCGGGTACCCGTTACGGCCCCTAGCTGGGTCGTGACAAAAGTGGTATCAGAGCAGTTCAGTCCTAGGAAGTGTCTACGAGCCGTGTCTAGTAAAGTCTTGTTTATGGTGTGTTGCGCGCCACACTAATAAACAAGAGGCTACAGGGAATTTAGAAAAAAATGACCGTCTTTCATCTTAAGAGATCGTGCGATAGAGCTGAGTTATAAGATTTTCCCCTCTTGATAGTGTGTTATGATTTCAGAAATGCCGCCAAAGGGAAAAGCTACAGCCGCCCAAAAGGGCAAGACTACGACAAAAAGGCGGGTGGAAAGAGAGTCTCCAATGAATGTAGAAGAGGGCGAGTCACATAATGAGGCCCCATATAATACTTCCTCCACCCCGCCCGATGTAGGAGAACAAGGAGGAGCTTCAGCTCCAGTTCCTCCACCGGTCGCTTCGGGGCAACAAGTGACCGAGGCCATTCATCTTTTGACACAGTTGGTTGCCGCTCAGGCACAGCGGCAGAATGTGAGTTCAAGTAATCGGTCAACTAGTACCAGAGCCCGTGACTTTATGAGTTTAAATCCTCCGGAGTTTTTCGGGTCAAAGCCGGATGAAGACCCGCAAGGATTTATTGATGAGATGCTGAGAACATTGAGGATTATTCATGCTGCTGAGACTGAATTCGTGGAGTTGGCATCGTATAGACTCCGAGATGTGGCGGTATTGTGGTATAATAATTGGATAGCATCGAGAAAAGAGAATGCGCCTCCTCCCGTTTGGCAAGAATTCGTAGATTTTTTCATTCGCCACTATTTGCCACCCGAGGTCTGCCGAGCTAGACCGGATAGATTTCTAAATTTGAAGCAAGGAAATATGAGTGCCCGGGAGTATAGCCTGCAATTTAATTCTTTGGCTAGATATGCCCCGACTATGGTGGCCGCTATGGGAGATCGGGTACATAGATTTGTGAGTGGCTTGGGGCCACATTTGTTCAAGGATTGTTTGACGGCTTCGTTACAAGAAGGGATAGATATTTCTCGAATACAAGCCCATGCCCAGAATTTAGAAGGACAAGACACCCGCAAAGGGGTGATCGTGACATTGATAGAAGGCAGAGCAAGAGAGCCAGATCTATGGGGGCAGATAGTGAGTATAGAGGGGGATCAAGGCAGACTTATCCCCGACATTCAGGTCAGTCGGTGACTAGTGCGCCTCCACGATTTGCAGATAGGAGATTTGATCGCTCCTTTCCTTCAGGACAGGGTCAGAGTTCGAGAGCTTCGGGTTCTCAGTTTGGGGGTGATTATAGTCAGAGGAGACCACCAGTTCCACGATGTAGCCAGTGCATAAAATTACACTCGGGGCCATGTCATTAGGGCACGGATGCTTGCTATATTTGTGGACAGACTAGGCATTTGATGTGAGATTGTCCCTCAAGGTATGGTAGAGGTGGGGTTCAACCCACAATGTCAGCAGCGGGTTCATCTTCAGTGCGCCCGGTAGGGCAGACTTCTCAGATTCCAGCAGGCCGAGGTAGAGGCCAAGGGGGAGCATCTACTTCAGGTGCCACTCAGCTCCGTGTGTATGCTTTAGCCGGACGACAGGATCTCGAGTCCTCCCAAATGTGGTTACAGGTACATTATGCATATTTTCCCATGATGTGTATGCCTTGATAGATCCGGGTTCTACTTTCTCTTATATTACTCCGTATGTTGCTGGTTGTGTTGGGGTGAAACCCGAGCCAATTAAACCTTTTGAGGTATCTACTCCGGTTAGTGATCCCGTGATAGCCAGACAAGTGTATAAAAATAGTGTAATTCCGATATGCGATCGTCAGACCCAAGCTGATTTAATTGAGCTGGAAATGCTGGATTTCGATGTGATTATGGGTATGGATTAGTTGGCATCGTGTTATGCTAGCGTTGATTGCCGAATGAAAGTGGTGCGATTTCAATTTCCGGAAGAGCCCGTGCTTGAATGGAAAGGGTAATACGGAAACTCCAAGAGGTAGGTTTATTTCCTACCTTAAGGCAAGAAATATGATAGTCAAAGGCTATATTTATCATCTAGTCCGAGTTCATGATACAGAAGCAAAGTCGCCAACTTTCCAATCTGTTCCGGTAGTGAATGAATTTCCGGATGTATTTCCTGATGAGCTTCCAGGTCTTCCTCCAGAAAGAGAAATTGACTTCGCTATTGATGTGTTGCCGGACACCAAGCCTATTTCTATTCCTCCTTATCGAATGGCTCCGGCATAATTGAAAAAGTTAAAGGCACAGTTGAAAGATTTGCTTGAGAAGGGGTTTATTAGACCCAGTTCATCACCGTGGGGAGCACCAGTCTTGTTCGTGAAAAAGAAAGATGGTTCCCTACGAATGTGCATCGACTATAGGCAATTAAACAAGGTGACAATAAAGAACAAATATCCTCTCCCAAGAATTGATGATTTGTTTGATACACTGAAGGGTGCCAAGTGGTTTTCCAAAATAGACTTGAGGTCGGGCTATCATCAAGTGAGAGTTAGAGAAGAAGATATTCCTAAAACAACTTTCAGAACGAGGTATGGCCACTATGAGTTCCGGGTGATATCGTTTGGGTTGACTAATGCTCCGGCAGTGTTCATGAATTTGATGAATAATGTATTCAGGCCACTTTTGGATTTATTCGTGATAGTGTTCATTGATGATATTTTGGTATATTCTCGCACAGAATCAGAACATGCAGATCATTTACGTATCGTTCTTGGAATTCTTCGAGCCTGAGAATTATATGCAAAATTCTCGAAGTGCGAGTTTTGGCTGAATTCTGTAACATTTTTGGGCCATGTTATTTCAGATAATGGCATTCGAGTCGACGCCCAGAAAATTGAAGCTGTGAAGACTTGGCCAAGGCCTACAACACCTACGGAGTTCCGTAGTTTTCTGGGATTGGCAGGCTACTATAGAAGGTTCGTAGAGGGATTTTCCTCTATTTCAGCCCCATTGACAAAGCTAACCCAGAAGTCAGTCAAATGTTAATGGAATGATGCTTGTGAACGCAGCTTCCAAGAGTTGAAGGACAGATTAACCTCAGCTCCAGTCTTAACACTTCCAGAAGGGCCAGATGGCTATGTGGTGTATTGTGATGCTTCCGGCGTTGGGTTAGGATGCGTGCTAATGCAACACGGTAAAGTTATTGCATATGCTTTGAGACAGCTGCTGAAACATGAAAAGAACTATCCAACTCATGACCTCGAATTAGCTGCAGTTATTCATGCATTAAAGATGTGGAGACATTACTTATATGGGGTGCATGTCGATATTTATGCAGATCACAAGAGCCTTCAATACATTTTCAAGCAGAAGGAGTTAAATCTGCGGCAGAGGCGGTGGTTAGAATTGTTGAAAGACTATGATGTGAGTATTTTATACCACCCCGGAAAAGCGAATGTAGTAGCCGATGCACTTAGCCGCCGATCAATGGGCAGCTTATGTGAAGTTCCTCCGGAAAAGAAAGAACTGATTCATGGGCTCCACCAACTAGCTAATCTCGGAGTACGTGTAATTGATTCGTGTAATGCAGGAATTAGTATTAATGATCCCACAATTTTGTCCTTGGATATGGAAGTGAAAGAGCGGAAATATGAAGATCCTCAGTTGAGCCATTATAGAGATGCATCTCATGAAAAAAAAGCTCCATGTGAAACCTCTATAGATGGGATTCTTAGATATCGAGGCAGGCTATGTGTTCCGAATGTCGCAGAATTACGTCATCGAATCCTAGAGGAAACTCATTATTCACGATATTCTATTCACCTAGGGGCAACAAAGATGTATCATGATCTTAAATTAATATATTGGTGGGATGGCATGAAGAGAGACATAGCCAAATTTGTAGCCCAATGTCCAAATTGCCAAGTAAAGGTCGAACATCAAAGGCCAGGAGGATTATTGCAAGCGATGGAAATTCCTTCGTGGAAATGGGAAGTTATCAATATGGATTTTATTGTAGGATTACCCCATTCCCGAGGCAAGTATGATTCTATATGGGTGATTGTGGATAGATTGACGAAAGCAGCTCATTTTCTTCCAGTCAGAACCACATACTCAACAGAAGACTATGCAAGGTTGTATCTTAAAGAAATTGTGCGACTCCATGGTATTCCACTATCCATCGTTACATATAGAGGAGCAAAATTTACAGCCAAGTTCTGGAAGTCTTTTTAAGAAGGTCTAGGTACCCAAGTGAAGCTTAGCACGACATTCCATCCGCAAACCGATGGACAAGCTGAACGTACTATTCAGACTTTGGAAGATATGCTACGGGCATGTGTATTAGATTTTGGTAGTAGCTGGGATGATCACTTGCCTCTAATCCAATTTGCATACAACAATAGTTATCATTCCAGTAACCAAATGGCCCCGTATGAAGCTCTATATGGAAGGGAGTGCAGGTCCCCAATTGGATGGTTTGAAACAGGAGAAGCACAGTTAATAGGCCCTAAATTGATTCAGCAAGCGGTAGAAAAAGTCAAGGATATCCGAGATCGATTGTTGACAGCCCAAAGTCGCCAAAAATCTTATGCGGAGAACCGCCGGCGAGACTTGGAATTCCAGCTTGATGATTGGGTATTTCTGAAGGTGTCGCCAATGAAAGGGGTGATGATATTTGGCAAGAAAGGGAAGTTAAGTCCTCGATACATTGGACCTTATAAAATCATCCGCAAGGTGGGTCATGTAGCCTATGAATTGGACTTGCCTTCGGAGCTTGAATCAGTCCATCCAGTCTTCCATGTTTCGATGCTCCGTAAGTGTGTTGGAGATCCCACGAAAATTGTCCCAATAGATGATGTACAAATGACAGAAAGGCTAGCATATGAAGAGGTACCCATTGCCATCTTAGACAGGCAAGTACGAAGACTTCGAAATAAGGAAGTATCTTAAGTCAAAGTTTTGTGCCGAAACAACACCCGAGAAGAAATGACTTGGTAGGCGGAAGACAAAATGAAATCCACATATCCGCATTTATTCCAACCCCCAGGAGAGATTCAGGATGAAACACTAACATTATAAGGTATGTATGCTTTCTTTTCATGTTTTTGGTCGTGTGGGGCCGATTTATGTCGCTATTATGTTGCGGCCCTGTGAGGCAATGATATTATGGGCTGTTGTGACAGGATGGTAGTGCCATATTATAGGAGAAACTCTGGCGAAATTTTCGTAGAATTCCCGAGTGTTTAACATTCAAGGACGAATGTTCCAAAAGGGGGGAAGAATGTTACACCTCGGAAAATTTCCTATTTACGTACAGTGAATAGACTAACGAAGAATATAAGTATTCGATATTTTAATAAGAAAGGAATGACGTTTGATAACCCTAATTACGATTTCAAAGGCAATCGAGATAAGAGGAGAAAGTTTGCCGAGAGAAGGCAAGGCATACGATGTGTATCGGAAGGAAATTACGAGTAACGAGTCAATGATAACTAAATGGTGTTTTGGAGAAGAGTTATAACGTCCCTTAGATTATTAACGAGGTGATAAACAAGTGCTAAGAAGGTTCCCTATGGATTGGAGATCAAACGAAGTGACAAGAAAAAAATCAATGAAAAGATGAGTTATACGGTCGATTATACGGACCGTATAATGTAATACGGCCCGTATAATGGACCTTAGGATTGTCACACAATGAAGTGGTTGAGGGGTTGATTTTACGGTCACTTATATGGACCGTATAACATTATACGGCCCGTATAATGTGCCGTCAAATTGACACAGATTGGGATGGTCACTGGAGCTGTTTTACGGTCACTTATACGGACCGTATAAGTGTCCGTATAATTGTCCGACGGGATCAGATATTAAGTTATTAAAAGGAGACCCAAGTTCATTTTATTTTATTTCTCTCCTATATAAGCCAAGAACTCTCTAGAATATTCTCCACTCTTCATCCACAAGAATTCATGAGAAATTTATGATCAAATTCATCAAACCAACAAAAATCAAGAGTGTGAAGCACATTAAAGTCATCTAAGCCAAGAAATTTCAAGAGAAGTGAACTAGGGCTTTGGTGCAAGAAGAGTAATACCACTCAAGGCTTGTTCCTACAATATCTAGGGTAATTTTTATGATTCTTTCGGGATGTTTAAGATATTGAGAAGTTGAAACACTTGGATTGTGGGAGAATATAGAGAATGTGTCATAAATGTGGGAATAGTGCTATTGTTGAGTAGTAGTTTGGAATGAATCATGGATATGGATATTTTGTGATTGTAAGTAGATTATGAATGATATTTAGAACATGGAATGAGCATTATACGCGCAAGAACGTGATAGTGAACTATGACCATGATTATGGGGAAATTGAAGTGAAATTGTGAAATGTGGATAATGTAGATAAATGATGATTGTTATTTATGATATTATGAATGATGTTACGGATGTTTGGGAGTTGATATGGAATATGGAGGAAGTCACATAAATAAAGGAAATGCTGCCCAATTTTCTCTAGCTTTAGTAAGCACGTTCTTATAATCGCTTAGCTAATGTTAATGCGAATTATCTTGAAGGTAGAAACGTGAATATTGAAGAGGAGCGTTCAAGCGATAGAGTAGCTAGACAAAAAGGTATGTAAGGCTAATCCTTTCCTTCTAAGGCATGAATCTTCCTAATTCTCTATGATCTTCATATATAATGGCAATTCTGAGTCTATGACCATACATAGCTATATACGCTAATGACAAAGAAAGGAGATACGTTACAAGTATGATAATGATGATGATGAATATAAGTATGAAGAATCCTAGAGTAATATAAGATGTCCATGAAGCTAATGATCCTAAATATAGTTTCATTGATTATTTTCATTGTGCACACTCACCTTAAAATGTTAGTTCCTCCAAGGTGAGACATGACGATTACGATTACTCCATAACGTAGTCGGGTGTTCACGACCTTATGTTACCTCGACATAGCCATAGTTACCTCCCAGTTCTAATGTAAGATTAATGATAAGTTATGATATACTTATGCGAGGCCTGAAATGTTAAGTATGCATGATTATATGGTGCTATGATTACACCGTGCCTAGATGGCCGGACATGTCACCGCTAATGCGGGCTGCTTATGATTCCACCGTGCTTAAATGACCGGACATGTCACCGCGAATGCGGGCTGCTATGATTACACCGTGCCTAGAGGGCCGGACATGACACCACTTGTAGGCGACATACGATGGTTACCCGGACGCGGATTAACGATGATGATGATGATGTGATGATGTATGTGCTATGATGATATACATGTTCCATGATTATGTAAAAATATGATATATGTATGAAATGTACTCATCTATAGAACTCATGCAGGTTATATCCATATCCTATTGTTTATGATTCTTCTACTATGCTTATTTCATTCATGTCTTACATACTCAGTACAATGTTCATACTGACGTCCGTTTTCTTTGGACGTTGTGTTTATGCCCACAGGTAGACAGGGAGGTGAGCTTGATCCTGACTCGTAAGAGCTGTCAGCTGACCAGAGAGCACTCCATTGTTCCGGAGGTGCTACTTGGTTCATTCTTTTGTGTGTATATATATATATGTATATGTATTTTGGGCACGACGGGGTCGTGTTCCGTCCATATGTCTAGTACTCTAGTAGAGGCTCGTAGATACGCATGTGTGGGTAGTATGGTCTCACGATGCTATGATTGTATATATGCATATATTGTTATTATTTTCATAGCCGAAAGGCTTATGTATATAAAAGTATTTATGTTTTAAATGAAAGATGACTTTCTTGTAATTTGAGTATGAATTTGATACAAGATTTTTTAATGAGCATGATAAGTAGTAGAATGAGCGGTGCTCGGTGGTTAGCCCCGGGTACCCGTCACGGCCCCTAGCTGGGTCGTGACAATTGAGGAGAATTATAGAACTCTTTAGAAGTGGGGAGGATGAGAAAATGGTGAAAATTGATGAAAATTAATGGGTTAGAGGGTTATTTATAGGTGTGTGTGGGTTGGATTACTGTAGCACCCGGGTACTGAGCAGCGTTTTTCTACTTCTTCCACCTAACTTGTAACGTCCATAACTCCCTGCTCTGATGTCTCATTGATGAACGGTTTGTTGCGTTGGAAACTATACTCGAAGAACTTCATTTTAGGATTTTAAAACACCTTAAAACACCCTATATACCTAGAGATATACCCCTCCAAAGTTGATCCAAAATTCTGTCCAGAATTCTGCCAAATTGTTTTTCCAAATTTTCGAGAAACTTATTTTCTTTGCTTTACTTGGTCCCGGAATCTTCCGAAACTCTCCATACATGATATTTATCATTGATAATACTTGATAATGGTCATTTCCTTTGGTTCCAAGGTTGTCCTTCCCGATTAAGACTTACGAAATTGTGATGCATCCTTTACTTCGCTGTTACGTTCTTCCCATGGCTTGTGCCTTCCAAAACTTCATCGAACGTCTCTGATACTCCATTAATACCGTGAAGTACGTGGCATACTCATGATATAAAAGTGTGAGGTGTAACAGTTGTTTGGGGTTTATAGATCATTTATATATGGTCAGAATCCATGGCTGAATTACGTGAAAGCAAGAACACGAAATTTGGCCTAGAAACCTTAGTTTTCAAAAAGGGTAGGGATTCTATGGAAAGGTGTAAAGTTTAAACTTTCTCATCTAAAATCATTGTAGTGTCACTGTTGAACCTTGGGAATTACGTTTGAGCAGGATTTGAGGTATGTCTACGTTTTGAAATTTTCTTGAAGCATGACAACTTTATTGAAACATATTAAAGTATGCTCTTTTTTTTTTATGTGTGTGGTTGAATATATGTGTCTTGAAATCGTTCTTTGAAATATGAACATAACTGAAAAATTCTTGTTTGGTGGATTCTTGTTTCGAATATATTTTCAGAATGTGAGATGATTTTTAATAAGGTCATGCGCGTGTAAGGTCAAGCCCGCATCAAACCTTAAACGAATTAAACTATCATAATGAACATGTTTTTTCCATTATGAGATGATTGAATTTGTTTTCTAAAAGACTGAAGTTTTAAATGTGTTGTGCCTTGAATGGATGTTCTTGAACTTGAAATTGAATAGGTGATTTGAACATGATTTCTAAATGGAATGTGACATGAAATACCTCTATTGTGAGAAGATGGTCTGAGAAGTGAATTCGACTATGAGCCATGATTGATGATTCGGTTATACGCCATGATTTTAATTATTTATGTTTGGGCCTATATGGGTAAGCTGTGGTAGTCCAGAGGACGATTATCCGTTATGGATCCTAACGTATCGATACGAGTATTGTTGTGTCAGTCCAGAGGACGATTGACCTCCGAGGCATGCTGCCCGATGCAACTATTGTTGCGCTAGTCCAGATGACGATTAGCCTCCGTGGTTTCTTAGCCGGGAGTATCGAGTGGTTGATATTTTGTTGCCTGTGAGTGGCTTGTGGTTATATTGAGTTCGTAAGTGAAATACTTGACACGGTAACGGTAATGAGTTAACTTCATGTGTTCTTCGTTGTTGGATTCCTTGATGACTTCTTTAAGGTTATTAACTTACTCTATCTCTGGATTTGAACTGTCTTTCATTGATACAGTTTTACAAATTTTATTTATCTTATTTTATTTTGTTAACTATTGCCTCTTAGACACTCACTGAGTACCCAGTACTCAGGCATACCGTTGTTGTTTTTTATGGTGTATCAGGTGACACAGAAGAGCAGGTTCGTGATACGCCAATGACTTATGAGAACTTGTTGCTTTCAAGATCATTTGGTGAGCCCTCATGATTGTTCGTGGGGCACCATTCTATCTTTAATTTACATATTTTAGTTCTTGGGCTTTGTCCCGATGAGTTAGACATTTATTCATTATCTTAGAAGCCCCATAGACAGTTGTCAGATTCTGGGTAGTGTGTTGGAGTCTCATATGATCGTTGAGGCATTTGGCCACGTTGACTAAGAATTCGATCAGACTTCCGTTGTGTTATAATTTATAAGTGTGATAATGATTTCATTTAGATATTTATGGCTCGTTGGTTTTAAATAATGGAAGATTATTAAATAGGAACTCATTGTTATCAATTCATAATGTTCTTTTGGTGTTGTTCATTGCAATGGATGTCTGTTACGTCCAAGGTCGGGTTTGGGGGCGTGACAAGCTTGGTGTAAGAGCCTAGGTTTTGTTTTGTCCTAGGATTTGTCTGCGTCTGTGGAGCTGTGTCTAGTGGAGTCTTCCTTGTGCAGGCTGATCCCCTGCATGATTAAAAGACTACCCAAACATTTATTGGTGTTTCTCATTCTTCTTTATTCTAGATTGCGCTATAAAGCTTGAACTTCCCTTAGGATTGTTCTGATGTGTTCGTTAATTCGTGCCTCGCAGAAAAGGCTTTAACTCGTGTGAGAGTTGCTTGCCAAGAGAGGAATGGTGCTACTAATTCGTCATCAGGCGGACGAGCCGCTAGAATCATTAATTGTACCACTGTTGAGACTAATGTTAGAGTTGGAAACGACAATGGAGACCAAGAACCAATGCTAGCACTACCTGCTCCAGCTGCTCCTACTTACCACCCTTGTTGTAGCCTTAGGGGTGCGGATCCGGCACTTGGTGTGGAGGAAGACTTAAGCATTTTTTTAGGCTGAATCCGCCCAAGTTCTTTAGTTCGCGAGAGGAGGATGATCCCCAGTACTTTATGGATGAGACTTTCAAAGCTCTAAGGAAAATGGGTGCTCACAATTCTCTAGCTATGGAATTCGCTGCATACCAATTGAAAGATGTTGCTCATGCTTGGTTCGAATTGTGGGAGACTGAGCGGGGTAATGATGCTTCAACTCCTACTTGGGCTGAGTTCGAGAAGGCGTTTATGGAGAGGTTTCTATCTGACGAGGAGCGGTTTGCTATGGTTACTAAATTTGAGAAGATCAAGCACGACACTATGTCTGTTCGTGAGTATAGCTTGAAGTTTACCCTTCTTGCGAGGTATGCAACGTATATGATTCTGACTGAAAAGCACAAGTTTACCTGATTTGTGCATGGTTTAGTACCACGTATCAAGTCTGCGTGTGCTGTTGTGGCTATAGCTCTTACTTGTACATTTTCATCTTTGATTGGGTTCGCTAAGCAACAAGAGAATTAGAATGGTGAAGAGAGGCTAGAAAGGGAATAAAGTAAGAAGCCCGATCTGAGGGTGGGTTCAGTGGTTCACAAAATGGAGGGCAAAGGAAAGGGTATTCTGCACCTGCACAGACTGACGCTTATTCTAATGCTGGTGCTCAGTCTGGTAGATAAGGTCAGAGGAACAACAATCAGAACAGGTATTCTCAAGGTGCGAATAAACACTCATCTGGATGGGAGGATCGTATTTGTCATCATTATGGTATAAGGGGTCATATCAAGAAAGATTATAGGAACTGGCTTCATGAAATGGCTAACTGTTCTGGTCAGAGAAACAATTCGTCTGCACCTGTTGCTACTAGGAATCCGCCTGCTGGTAATACTAACAATGCTTCTAATGCTCGTGGTAATGGGACTGGTAAAGCAGTTGCTAACACCGCTAATGGGGGTCAAGCCTGACTTTATCGTTTGACTTGTAGGGAGGCAACTGAAGCCTCAGATGCTGTGGTCACAGGTATTCTTACTATTTGCTCTTTTGATGCATATTCGTTGATTGATCCGGGTTCAAATCTCTTATGTGACACCGTATTTTTCTCTTGATTTTGGGGTTGAGACCAAACTATTGTTAGAACCTTTCTCTGTGCATACCCCTGCTGGTGTTCCCGTTGTTCCTTCTAGAGTTTATAGAAACTGTGTAGTTGTAATTAAAGGTCGTGAGACTATAGTAGACTTTTTTGAACTAGAGATGGTAGATTTTGATGTGATTATGGGGATGGATTGGCTGTTTGAGTGTTATGAAAATGTGGATTGCCGGTATAAATTAGTTCGTTTTGAATTCCCTAATTGTTATATCCCGTATTCTCATGTGTTGGATAGTGTGCGAGTTAAATGATATTAGTAATGGACACGAGGTTATCCCCCATGCTTATAGGTGGTTAAAGTGATGGTACACATGTACCGTAAGGATTTGAAGTTAAACAAATTGAAGAAAATAAGCTTCGTCGAGATTTGAAATTTATTTGAGTGAAATACGGTCCAAGCTATAATCTCCCGTATTTTTGGACTAGGAAATGGAACCGTCCAGCATGAGCAAATTTACCCGAGCCCGGAGAATTCGATCATATCCAAGGAGGAAAATCAAGAGCTCGGTGTGTACAAGGATGAAGTCCCAAAATTATTTAAGACGAAAGAGTGTGACGACGATGACTGAAAATAATATTTTATGTGTGGAAAAAGAGTTATGGACTAGTGTTATATTACGTGATCATGATAATGAGTATATGAAGTGTGTTAAAAATGATTCTTATTTAAATGAATTGTGATCAAGAAATTTATATGGGTAATTTGTTAAATTTTTGAAGTTAGTGAGAGACAAAAAGGGATTAGCTAATAATTAAGTGGGTAAGTAACAAGAGGCACCTTTCCACATGGCACCATTTTATAAAAGGAATAATTGACTCATATGCATGCATACGGATCTGGTGGCAATAGTAGGACATTCTTACAATTCATAAATGTTAAGGTGGGTCCCACGAGGGAATTATACCCTTTATAAGTAATTATGGATTTATATTCAAGTGGACATTATCCGCGTGTAAAAGGAGCAAGTGATGAGTAAGGTTAGTAGCAATATAGGTGTCATCTTAAGAGTGAAAAGTTGAAGGTATTTTATAATGGACTCCACTTTCCAATAAATTAAGGAACGGACTACATTTGAAGATATCATAGTCTCACGTATGATACACAATTTCCAGCAACTATACTAGCAACGTTTTTGGTCTTTAATATAGTAGAAGTACGTAAAGATATTTTCAAGAAGTACTACGTCCTACATTGATGCTGCAAAATACGACATAAGGGTGTTCGGGTTCCTCCGGGTGATAGCAAATAGGAGATTTCTTCAAAGTAATGTAAGGTGGAAGAAGAGTACTTTTTGCATATAAGGTAAGAAATCCTCTCTCCTAGACATATTTGAGTTATTCGAGTCGTATCTACGTTGCTAGATAAAAGAATTACGAAAGTTATATTGGAAATCGGATAAATAGTTATTGTTATTATGTGGGTAGTTAGTGGATGTTGAAATAAAGTGGGACAGCAAGGAACTAATTATTGTATTATCGGACAAGGATAAAGAGGTAGTATTGTATTGCTGGATGGTTTATGAGGTGGCAGCCCCCTACACGTGGAAGCATAGTAGAAGAAGTGATTAGTGACTAAGTCACTTACATACAGATCTGCAAGCCTCATCCAACGAAATACCTTTTAGTGGTGGGCTCCACCATCCAATACATATTCTATAAAAACTTGTCTTGTTTTTGGAGAGTACAAGACTTCTTGAGAAATATAGATATATATATATATAGGTTCTACATCACTATTTTGGCTATGTACGTAACATATAGCTAGCTCTCACGTTTCAGTTATATATGTAAAGAAGATACATATATTTCTTCTTCTTACTTTAGTTTAATGGAAGATATAGAAGTGGACAGTAACGTTTTACATTTTTGTTTCAAAGAAGATTAACGACCAGCAACGTTTTAGGCACTTCATTTTGAGAAAGAAGGGAGCCGCAAGGCACTTAGCTTGTAGTGTAATTGGAAGTTGGGTAGCAACTAAGTGGCACCTTGCAGTAACGTGTATTCCATTTTAAGTGGTTGCTTGGTTCTTGTATACTCGGGGCAAGGCAGGTTGTTTCATTTTGGTTTAAGAATAAGTTTGGATGAGACGGTGGTTTTATTGTGATTGGCGGATCGATAATCGAGGTATGTAAGGCTAACCCTTCTTTCTTTTGACATGTCTTAGATATAAGTGATGAATGATATGAACTTTGGGGTAACTCTATTCATAGGTTCCGAATGTGATTCATGATTCTTGTGCTATTCATTCTATATGTACTCCATATGATTCCATTCTTAGACGAGTAAGGTCTAAATGTTTCTTGTGATGGTTTATTGATATTGTACTCCTATTCTGTTCCGAAGGGAACACCTATAAGGTGCCAGTTGAGTTGTGTATATGGTTTTACGAATGATTTCGAGGAAATTAGTTTTATACTAAAGAAAACATAAAGTTTAATTTTCAAAACCACTCCGAAGGGGGTGTGAGATTTTACTATTTAGATTTTCAAAACCACTCCGAAGGGGGTGCGGGGTTTTACTATTTCATTCCATTTACGACTTATGTTTACATTCCATAGCATCATTATTATTGAGCCGGAAGCGGCTGCCCGAAGGGGCCATTATTATTAAGCCGGAAGCGGCTGCCCGAAGGGGCCATCATTATTATGCCGGAAGCGGCCGTCCGAAGGGACTATTGTGTTATTAGCCGGAAGCGGCTGTCCGAAGGGACCATTTTGTTAATATGTCGGAAGCGGCATGTGTGTTAGATTACATTATTTACTTAAAGAATGTGTGTTGGATTGCATTATTTACTTAAAGATTGTTTTGAGAATTCGTGTATACATTTATGTTTCTTCCAGCGAAGGCTGCAGGTATTGAGTTAGATTGTGATTTCTTCTATCTTAAATCAAATTATGATTTGTTACCACCTTACATACTCAGTACATTGTCCGTACTGACGTCCTTTTGCCTGGGGACGCTGCGTTCATGCCCACAGCCCCCAATTGTTTGGCAGGTTAAGTATATAGCTAGGATGCTCTGGCGTCTGCTGGGATTGCAAGTTCCACCTCATTCTGGAGCTGTGCTGAGTCATGTATAGATATGTATGATTATGGGTATGTCAGGGCCCTGTCCTGACTCATAATGTCCAGTTCACTTCTTAGAGACTTCTGCAGACAGTGTCCTGTGGTATGTTTGTCGAGATGTCGACAAAATGCTATCAGTTGAGTCATCTATGGATTTTAAAAGAGTATGTATTTTAGATGATTTAGATTGGTCTAAAGCACTTATTGATTGAAAGTTTTCATAATCGTTATAGAGATAATGATTTCTATTTGAAAAATTTTATGTTCTCAAAAGTTTTTGAAATGACAGGTTTTAGTAGAGCGAATGTATAAGGGTTCGCTCGACTCTAATGAGAGTCGGGAACCCGTCATGCCCTACCGTTGCTAGGGTGTGACACTAATAAACCAGTTATTGTGTGGAAAGGTGAAATTACTACGCCTCGAGGTAGGTTTATTTCTTATGTTAAGGCTCATAAAATGATCTCGAAAGGGTGTATTTATCATCTAGTTGCTGTCAATGACACACAAACAGTAGTACCCGAATTTGAGTCTGTTCCTATAGTTAATGAATTTCCCGAAGACCTTCCAGGCATTCCGCCTAATAGAGTTATTGATTTCATAATTGATGTTATTCTCGATACCCAACCTATCTCTATTCCACCATATCGTATGGCTCCGGCATAGCTATGGGAGTTGAAGACCAATTGTAGGACTTGTTGGATAAAGGTTTTATTCGACGAAGTACCTCACCTTGGGGTGCTCCGGTCCGTTCGTCAGAAAGAAGGATGGTTCACTTAGAATGTTTGTTGATTTCAACTTAATAAGGTGACCATTAAGAACAAGTATCCTTTACTTAGGACAGATGATCTATTCGACCAACTTTAGGGTGCTAAGTTCTTTTCCAAGATTGACTTGAGGTCTGGGTATCATCAGTTGAAAATAAAGGAGCAGGATATTCCGAAAATAGCTTTTCTTACTCGTTATGGGCACTTCGAATTTCTGGTGATGTCCTTCGGTCTGACTAATGCAGCAACTGCATTTATGGACCGAATGAACCATGTGTTCAACCCTTTTCTTGATCATTTCACCATTGTCTTTATTGATGATGTTATGGTGTACTCGAAGAGTCGTGAGGAGCATGCAGGTCACTTGAGAATAACATTGAAAGCGCTTGAGGAGAACAAGCTTTATGTAAAATTTTCTAAGTGTGAATTCTAGCTTAACTCTGTGGCATTCTTGGGCCATGTAGTGTCTAGCGAAGGTATCAAAGTTGACCCTCAGAAAATTTCGGTAGTCAAGGACTGGCCGAGGCCCACAAGTGCAACGGATATTCGTAGCTTCTTGGGTTTGGCAAGTTACTATTGGAATTGTCACGCCCCGAACCTGGCCTGGACGTAACACGGCACCCGGTGCCTAACTGCATGTGACCGAGCGAACCAACTGGCTGACTGAATCAACATGAGATATCAAAACGTAACTGAATGTGGAAACAACTAAACACATGATGATATACTAAAAGTCTGACTAAAATCATAATGCGGAATTACTTAGACAATCTGAAATATATCTGACAGTAGCCAACATGGCTAAACCAAGACGATTGAACAACTGCCAACAATGCTAAAATAATAAATATCTGACTGTCTAAACTGTGTCTATGAAGCCTCTAAGAGTACTGAATGATAGGGCTGTCTATAAACTGAAATAACTGGATAGCTGACAACGCCCCGAAGGAATGTGGGGCTCACCAGTAGCTGATACGTGCACTCCTAATTAGCTGAGTCGTCAACCTGTGTATTGTTACCTGCAACGCGAGATGCAGGCCCCCAAGCAATAAAAAGGGACATCAGCACATTTGAATTGTACTGGTATGTAAAGCAACTGAAGCAATAAAATACTGAAACTGAAACTGATAACTGTAACTGTAATAGTAAGGAAGTAGAGATATGAATACTCCCTGCACTGTATCTGAATCATCTGTATTATCTGTGTTTATATATGTGGGGCCTCGGCCCAATAATAAATGCACGCTATGGCCTCGGCCTAGTAGTGCGTCAGTCAATGGCCTCGGCCACGTATACGTATACACAAGACTGTGTTGTGCTCTCGGGCAAGATCACATATGTATAATTATGGTTAATTAATAAGGACTGAGACCATAACAATAATGAACAATGCTGAACTGAAATAGACATGCTGGACTGAATTAAAAACACTGACTGTTTCTGAGCATACTGAATTTCTAGACTGAGACTCATGTGGTAACAATACATAAGTCTATAAAGATTACGTACTGAGTCCATGATATTCAAAGTGACAACCATGAACGAATTCTGTAACTGCAACCCTAGAAGATAACAGTTCTACAACATATCACGAAATTAGGGCTAAGATGTATTCTGAGTCATATTACTGACAAGTATGAAGAATGAGGCGTAGGGAGAATCATGAACATTCACTAACATAGATAGTTAGCCTCACATACCTTAATTCCATCCTTTGAGCGTAATACAATGTTCGTCAAAGAAGACTAATTGTCTTCTTATGAAAGCTTTGGCCCCATGTGTTTTTATTATTTACAATTAGCCCCCACTTAATATGAAATAACCACATGCCTCACTTTCTTTCTTTGCCTAGATTTTTCCTCCATTTTCTTGAAATTTTCTTAAATAAAAAGATGACCACTTAGCTTATCTCATAAGCTTTATCCATATGTCTTATTTTTATTTTGTCCACCATTTACCTATGTATATACACTTAAGCCCCTCGACTTTCCTCAATATTACCATTTACCATTTTGCAATTTCTCCTTTCTGCCCTTAACCATTCTCAATGTTTCCGTCCAATAATATTCATAACCAACTTGTATACAAAAATAAGTTTTGAAAATGGTCTCGCCCTTAACTCTCCACGACGACCTTGAAATATCCAAACGTACGAAATATGGGCTATAACATCCTCCCCCCCTTTAGAACATTCGTCCTCGAATGTTCAACCAACCTTATGGGGTCTTGTAGCACTCCGAGGGGTGCCCTTTTTCTTCGAGTCCATTCCATATCAGTTATCCTACTTTCCTTACTATCAAACTCCTGGATCCTTACATGAGTCTTCATTCCATGTCATGGGTTTATTTTATAGCTACTCTTTCCATCATGCCCGTTCCTTATCCTTTACCTTATTTTCCTTATAATCGAACTCCTTGACTTTTCATGAGTCATTGCTCCATGTCATAGGTTTTTCTAACTCGCTGTGTCATCTCATTATCCTTGTTCTTTCCGGGTCCTTTCCTTTCTATTATTGTCCCGTCACCACACCTTAACGGAAGCCACGCCTTAGTACGCAATCCTTACTTAACGATTCGATGTAGTCATAGGCTATTTCTTTATCCTCAGGTCTATCTCTTAATATACTCATTGTTATTTCGCTTCTACTCTTCTCCCAAGTATTCTTGCGACATGCCGACATATTTTAAACTCTGATTCCAAGCTAATAGATTTCCTTTTCTGACACTTGATAGTGTTGCAATTCCTTTTTAGGTCTAATATGGTCTCCCCCCTTTAGGGGACTCCTTATATGCTGACCGCCTTCGAGTATCTTCCTTCTCTTTCTATGTCTTCATATGGGTTCTAAACTTAGGAACTATTCCTTTGGCCCTACTTATTGGAATCGGTCCTTAAACTACACATTTTTCCCTTTTGATCTATATTGCCACACTCTATCCCTTCTCACACCTATTTTTTTTTTAAATTCTTGGCCCAAGTAGTCTCGTGTCTTATCGATAGTTTCTCTCGGGTTTTCCCTTACTACCTTTTCTTACTTTTCTTTCACTGCGATTTCTTATCGTTCACCCTTCTGTGCCCTCTGGTCTCCTTATTTTCCATTAGCTCACTCTTTTTTTCCTTTCCCAACTATTAATATATTAGATCCTCCAGCCTTAATCTGTCGCAGAGGCACTAACAGCTTACCTTATAGCACCAGTACCATTTACTTTCGCTATCTCTCGGGCTTTGTTTCCTTTGTTTGATTAATGCCCTCTTTGCCATAGTGCCGGTTACTGGAACTCTGAGATTCACCCATACAATCATTTTGGAATATTCTACATCTTCACATATATATGTATATAATTACTATCAGCTACCCCACAAAGTACGTCCAAATCCTGTTCAAGCCTATCCTAATTCTAGGGCTGTAATGTACTCCCTGTCTCTTTACCGGGCTAATCCACCTTGTCTTACGCGTCCTCTTAAGGTTTCCAGCCATCCCATATACTCTAATTTTCTTGAGGCTACCCTAATCTCCCATTTGTCCCTTATGTCCGAATATGCAGCATTTCTTGTAAACTTCCCAGGGGGTCACCCATCATGGAATTGCTCCCACCTGAGCACGCTTAACCCAAAAACTTCACTGAAATTCGGTGTCTTAATGCTGACATTTTCGCGTCCGCTATCTCACATGACATTTATTACATGCTTTGGAGCAAGTCGAAGTCTTACAGGTCTCGAAACATTTTCGTAGCACGTCCTT
This sequence comes from Lycium barbarum, assembly GCF_019175385.1. NCBI lineage: Eukaryota > Viridiplantae > Streptophyta > Magnoliopsida > Solanales > Solanaceae > Lycium > Lycium barbarum. Next base: position 77,731,926 of record NC_083339.1, on the reverse strand, counting down.
TCTTTTATAATTACCGTTTTAGCCTTCACCTTCGTGTATCACTTCCTTTCATCCCAGATTCCCAGATTTTCAGTGGTGGCAAATATATCTTCTTTGCCGTGACAAATCTATATCATTTCTGAACCAACGCGTTTCACTTATTACCTATTCACAGTATTTCTTTTCCATGTTTCTTCCTGTGGGGCGTACCCGTCCTGGCAAAACCTCCTTTACCGTTCCTATTATTCAAAATCTGTATGCGGCCAATGTCATCGATGCCTCACAGAACGTACGGCTATATGGCACATCCCCGCCATCTAGTACTTCCAGTTCAGGTAGCAGAACAATTCCGTCAGGACTTACCTCCATAAGCTTCCACAGCCTCGCTCGTCTTCTTTTCGTCGTACGTATAGCTCATATAGGGAATTCTTATTCCTTATGACTTGGCTCTATCGCACGATCTAAGACAGAAAGAAGGTCAACATTTCCTAGATGCCCCGCAGCCTCCTGTTTATAAATGTGGCCGGCTTCACACCCATAAACAGGACTCTACTGGACACGACTTTGCAGACAACCCCTTAGACCGACCTGCTCTGATACCACGTTGTCACACCCTGACTTTACTAGGGTGTGATGGGCACCCGACCCCATATCTGGAGCCGAGCGAACCCACTGACTCTTATTACATACATAGACTCTTGAATCACTTAAGAGTAAAGTACATAGTAAGCTCTCCAATTTTTATTTTTTTTCATAAGTAATGTCTATCATCATATGGGACCCGTGACATGAAACGTAATAACATATTGACTGGCGAAGCCATCTACAAAGCTGACACTCTGTACCCACGACTCTGTCTGCAAAGCCTCTAACATTGAACAAGGACATCATAGCATAGTACGCTGACTCGGCTACACTCCAGGGCCAAGTGGAGCTCGCCAACTTCGCTGGAACACCTTCTATAATGACTTCGGCTCATCTGGGTATACCTGCGCGGCATGAAACGCAGCCCCCGAAGAAGAGGGGTCAGTACGAGCAATGTACTGAGTATGTAAGGCATGAACGACAACACAATGAGAGGTACCAGTGGAGATAATCACAAAGGAATCATAGGGCATCTCATAGGGTACATATCATGTCATATCATATCGTGTCATATCCTATCATGTCATGTCATACCATATCATATCATATCCTGTCGTGTCATATCATGTCAGGTCATATCATATCATATCATATCATATCTTAGGGAGACATATAGCATATCATAGGCTGACTGAGATACCTGTACATGTGAATGCCACTTAGGGCGGAAACCATGCATGCTTATTTGGTCATATCATATCATTGCGCCGAACAAGTCGGCTCGCCCACATTGCGCCGAAATATGTCGGCTCGCCCATATATCCCGCGTCCGGGATGATAATGCCAGCTGACCAGGTGGCGATGAAACATGTTTCCCTTTCCCATGTCCCCATATACATGTATCCCTTCCCCCCTTCCATTTACATATATAGCATGCATGAGAGCCCACGGAAAGTCATGTGTCTATCGGAGTGACGTAAGGTCGGTAACCTCCGATTGTATTATGGAATCATCTTGGTCGTCATGTCTCGCCTTGAAGGAACAATTATAAGGTGAGACTATCAATGAAGAATATCATCACGGGGAAACATGAAACAGGATCATAACATTTTATTTCATATACTTTGAAACCTTCGAGATAGTCATTATCCAAAAATAGCTTAACATTTCATATCGTCGTAGTCATGGTAAGAACATATCCTTGACATATTCGTCATAGACACTTTATCATGTCTAGAATCATTATTATCGTCATAGTATCGTAGTCGTTGTTTTAATCATAAAAACTTTCGAAATCGTAAAGCTTGGATTTTGGAGAAAAATGAATATTTTGGAAAACATTTATAACTTTTAGAAAGGAAATCATGTTTTGAATTCATAACTTCTAGCTTTTGAAAACAAGGACGTTATGGGAGCATTTTTAAGACTATATCGTATGATTCATGCCATAGAAAGAAAGGGCTTAGCCTTACATACCTGCGCCGCGCCTTACTAGGTACGCTTATTCGTCCAACTTGTTAATCTACATTCAAAGGAGTTCACACATTCGTTAGATCCTTTGTCATATACTTGCCTTAACCTTTCAAACACATTCATTTATATTCTGCCGAAATTTCGGCAGCATCTCCCCTGTAAATACACCACCCCCGAGATTCTAACTCGGCCAAATTTAGCAACAACAATCCGAGAATGGAACTCGGCCAAACCAACAACTATATTAGCAATTCATTCTAGCAACATTCCAACATTCAATTCAATTCAATTCAATTTAATTCAATTCAATTCACATAATCTTTCAACGACTTAATCAACATATTACTTTGCCCGAAACACTCCAATTCAACAACGACCGTGTATGTCATCATCATTCATGTATGCTAACTTCAACAACAACCTTCATTCTTCATCACATAATCCATAACGACGACAACTAGAATGTCAAATAACATCGATTTACCTTAACTTACCAAAACGCCTCTTATTTGACCATAACCTCTTCTTACATATTTTCATGCATTTTCATGTTTTTCACCCACTTCTACATACCATAATATTCACAAACCATTTATAACATACAAAGGAAGACTAGTTCTTACCTTATCTCCTTCAAGTTTTCTCTTGGCTAAGGTCATGAATTTGTCCAAATGAATGATTTCCTTATTCCAACAACTCTTCCATGTTGTAGAGGACCTTCCACTTGCTTGGAAAACTAGAAGAAAATATTTTTTTGATAAGTCTTCCATGGCTTCAATTTCTTGGCCATAGGGCCGAACCTCTCCCTTCTCTCCTTTTTTTTTTTTTTTTCAAGTCTTCTTTTCTTGTAAGAATATGACTAATAATCATATATATATATATATATATATGTATATATCATGTGAGGGGCACATGCCCTCTTTCTCTAGAATTCTCTCGGAATTTCTTCCTTTTTTCTTGAATGTTTCCCATATTGGTCAAAGAAGACTAATTGTCTTCTTATGAAAGCTTTGGCCCCATGTGTTTTTATTATTTACAATTAGCCCCCACTTAATATGAAATAACCACATGCCTCACTTTCTTTCTTTGCCTAGAGTTTTCCTCCATTTTCTTGAAATTTTCTTAAATAAAAAGATGACCACTTAGCTTATCTCATAAGCTTTATCCATATGTCTTATTTTTATTTTGTCCACCATTTACCTATGTATATACACTTAAGCCCCTCGACTTTCCTCAATATTACCATTTACCATTTTGCAATTTCTCCTTTCTGCCCTTAACCATTCTCAATGTTTTCGTCCAATAATATTCATAACCAACTTGTATACAAAAATAAGTTTTGAAAATGGTCTCGCCCTTAACTCTCCACGACGACCTTGAAATATCCAAACGTACAAAATACGGGCTATAACAATTTGACGGACCGTATAATTGTTTTACGGACCGTCAAAATGTTCTACGGACCGTCAAATGGTCTGTCGAAATTTGTTTGCTCGGACAATCTGTCGTATAATGTGCATAACTCTTTGTACAGATGTCCGTTTGAGGCCCATAATATACCGTTGGAAAACTATTTCAAAGGGCTACAACTCTTATCAAGGAGCTTTTCCCAAATTCCAATTTAATAAAGGGGTTATGGTCGTTGGAAGTAAGACCTTCAACAAACTCACTTGCAAACATGCCCCGTAGAGTGGCTTCCAACTTTTCTTTGCCCAAAGACATTTCTTATGACTTAATTGGTTTTCAGAACACTTCCTATGTTATATCCCGTGTTTTCGCATAATCGAAAATCGTGAAAATAATTAAGACTTGCATGTTATAAGAAAATATTTTGATTTTAGTTAATATGCCTATGTTGTTTATGTAAATATTGGTGTGGAAATGTGAAGGAAGTCCAAGGGCAAAAATTGGAATTTCGGAAATTAGTTTCGGGAATTACAAAAAAAATATAATAATAATAGGATCCATGATTATTTGGGCTCATTAAGTTAATGAAAATTGAGGCCCAAAAACCATGGGGGTGGCCGGCCATTAAGGCTTGGCCCAAGCCCCATTTTAAATGGTCATGTGCATTGCATGTGACCATTGATCAAGATAAGTATCATTGTATACATAGAATTTTCAAGAAACAAAAATCAAACACACCTTGGGAGCAAAAAAACCCCCTTCGGCCGAACTCCTTTTTCCCAACAACAAATAATTTTCCTAGCTTGGTTTTCAATCCAAAAATCTTGTTTTTCTTGTAGTTGTAGCAAGTGCAAGACGCTCTCCGACGTGATACAATTAGTTTGGCGAAAGAGCGACGTTTGCGGCAAATCGGAATTTCAAGAAAAAGGTGAGAAATCTATGTTTTTATGTTATGAAATGGGTTTATATGTTATAGTGATTGATGTTGCATGAAGACTATGGAATGGTGTTGTGTTTGTGCATGGCGTGTGTGTGTGAGAAGGGTGTGTTTGGCCGTGAGCCATAGTGTGGTGGAGGGGAGGTGAATTTGATTTTGTTTAGTTCGTTAGTTGTGTCGTTGTGGCATTTTTGATGTAAATGAATGTTAAACGAGTTGAATTGGCATTGAAGTTGGTCTTGTGTCGATATGGGAGATTATGTAATTTTCATGTGATTTTTTTTATATAATTATAGAAGTAAGATTTTAAATGTGAATTATGGTCGTTGTTAATGAATTTGGATGAAAACAATGCAAGTTGATAGTTTGTCGCATTTGTTGAAGTTTTGGATAGAATATGGAAAGTGGCGGCATACTTGAATTCATGTACATCGCTTGGAATATTATTGGAATGTGTTTGAATAACTTTGAATGAGTAAATGAATATGATAATGTGGATGTTAGTTTGATGTTGTGAAGTTTGGATGAAAGTTGTTGAATTATGTAGAAAGAAAGAATATTGACGTTAGACTTATTTCGTTGCGACATATGATGTTTGTGATATTGTGGGCTGTTGTGTTGTTGTATATGGAGCCGAGCTAAGTCTCGGGGTGTTATATATATAGGGGAAATGCTGCCGAAATTTCGGTAGGCAAATATGGGATTAAGTGCATTCTTAAGTATTGAAATTCCTAATTAGGTAACTCTGACCATTTGCAGATTCTGAGCGAAACGGGACTTGAGTTTTGGGCGAGCGTAAGACGTATATAAGGTATGTAAGGCTACCCACTCCTTCTTTTGGCATGTCTTAGGTATGCTAGGTCGATATCGGAACCCCGGGAGCAATCCTGTTCCCCGAAATTCGAATTAGAGAATGTCTACTATTCATTCAATCGAATTGAACCTCAAAGTTCTTATTTTGCTTTCAAAGTAATTAAATGTTCGAAACTTATGCAAATGTAATCAAATCGCTTCGGATCCTCCATGGATGATTCCATAGACCCCAAATGTCCGTGATTCATGTCCGCCACCTCGACTTGACCCGTTATAACTGCCACGATATTCTAAACTATATTTTGAACCATAAATATTACTTTGGAAATATCTTTGTGAAAAGAACTCCGTACTAACTAATCGCTCGACTATTTTGACTAATAAATTGACTTATGATTTTGACAAGTTTCAAAGAATATTTTGACATACAAATTGCATTGTTTGCTCACGACTCCGCTCGTGCCCTTATTATGATTTCGTTCGCCGGTTCCCGGGCCGGTTATGATTCGTGCGTACTATGATGAATTCGGCCGTATGCTGTGTTACGGTTCCCGAGACCTCGCCATAGGGCTGGGTTCCGTTTGGAGTTATGCTGTGATATGGCTGGTGATATGTATGATGATATGTGTGTTCGGGGATGTACGGAGATTTGAACCTTCTGGTGTTATGCTGTGTGTGGCACCAGCGTCGGAGTGGTGACCACGTTCCTGAGCTTTGCATGATTTTATTTGCATTATGTATATATGTTTTGATACAAATTTTGATATATCATTCAGTACTTCCCTTTGTATCTGTTTGCTTTCAGTTGTGGCCATATTTCTGTACTCTATGCTTTACATACTCAGTACATCTTTCGTACTGACCCCCTTTCCTCGGGGGCTGCGTTTCATGCCCGCAGGTACAGACACAGGTGATCCACCACTGTAGGCTCCACTTTCTGCTATTTCAGAGTACTCCCTTTGATCCGGAGTCCACTTTTGGTACATGCATCTTTTGCTATGTATATATATTTCTGTATATCTGACTATTTGGGTACGGCGGGGGCCCTGTCCCGTCATATGATTCTGTCGGTCTGTTTAGAGGTCTGTGGACATGTTTGTGGGTTAGGGTCTTTCTGTATGGATATGTGTATATGTTGTTTGGGCGATCCCATACGCCGAGGCGGCCGGTCCGCATATGTTTATACGTTGCTTTGTTAGCCCTGTGTGGCCTTTGTTGGTGTTTGTTGTGTACAGGGTTATTTTGGATAGTCTGTAAAACAAAGGAAATTCTGCCGAAATTTTTCTGGAAATTATCTAAATTTGGAATATAGCCTTGTCGGCTTCTGCTATTTACTTGAATGCATTTGATAGATGGGTTCGGGTGCCCAGATCGGGCACTAGTCACGACCTACGGGGTTGGGTCGTGACAAAAGTGATATCAGAGCGGTTTGTCCTCGGAATGTCCACAGGCCGTGTCTCGTAGAGTCTTGTTTATCGGTGTGTTGTGCACCACATCTATACACAAGAGGCTACAGGGCATTTAGGGTGTCACTTTTCTTTGGATTCTTAGATCGTGCGTTAGAGCTGTGCTATTAGGATGATTTTGATCTGATTCGTTATTGTGTTTGCAGTGATGCCTCCGAAGAAGGCAACGGCGGCCCAGAAGGGCAAGGCAGGGATAGCAGGGACTAGTCAGGCACAGCGAGTTACCCGGGCTCGTGTTTATGATTTGCCCGAGGTTGTGCCCCATTCAGAGGGATCTGCTACACCACCGGCGAAGCCTGGAGCAGGTTCTTCAGCAGCTCCAGGGGCCCGAGTACCCGCACCCGAGCCTCCAGCTCCTCAGCCAGGGGCGGAGGACAGGACACTGAGAGAGGCTGTGCAGTTATTGACCACTCTGGTAGCGGGACAGGCTCGCAGACGCGGGCGGAGAGATGATGATGACGACGACAGGCATGACAGCCTGAGAGTTCGAGAGTTCCTATCGTGTGGCCCTCCAGAGTTTTACGGGTCTAAGCCCGACGAGGACCCCCATGACTTTATTCGGGGGATGCGGCGCTCACTAGACTTGGTCAGGGCTTCAGAGACTGAGTCTGTTGAGTTGGCTTCGCATAGACTACGGGATGTTGCTGCTCACTGGTATGAGTCCTGGGAGCTATCCAGGGGTGAGGGTGCTACCCCAGCTACTTGGGACGAGTTCGTGACTGCTTTCACTCACCACTTTTTGCCCCCAGAGTTACGGCGGGCGCGGGTTGACCGATTTTTGCATCTGCAACAGAGGGGTCGGAGCGTCCTTGAGTATAATATGGAGTTTGATTCTCTGGCCCGGTATGCACCTGCCATAGTAGCAGATATGGCCGATCGGATGCACAGATACGTGATGGGGTTAGACCGCTATTTGATTGATGGCTGTATGGCGGTGGCATTGCAGGCAGACATGGATATTTCCCGACTACAGGCTTATGCCCTGGGTATGGAGGACCGACATAGAGCTGATTATTCTAGCAGAGATCGGAACAGGAGGCCGCCCAAGAGGGCCAGATCCGCAGGTTATTCTGGAGATTCTCGAGGCGGACAGCCTCAGCAGCAGCAGTCAGGCAGACATCCTCCTCCGTCAGGCCGGGGTACACAGCCAGCCGGTAGGAGATTTGACAGTGCAGGACAGTCTGGGGCCGGTCAGAGCTTGTTATATCCCACATTCTTGCGTATTTGGATAATTCGAGATAGTGGCGAAAGGTCAAGAGCAAGACTATAATTTTGATCTTGTTGGGTGCATAAGTGGTTTATGAAAATTTTGAAGTGGGAATATTAAGAAAGGTCAAGGGTATAAAGGGAAAATTCGCAATATGACTCGTGGAAATATAAGGAGGATGAAGGGCAAATTTGGAATTTGGAAAATAATTTTTCATGAATTGCAAAAAAAAAAAAAAAAAAAAAGGGCTAGATCACTTTGGGCCAAGGTTGACCATCCAACTTCCTTCTTGATGGGCCAAGCCCATGGGAAATTAAAATTTATGGGATTAAAAGAAGACTAAGTCTTCTAAATAGTCCCATAATCTTCTAGACATTTCAAGAGAAGAGAGAAAAGAAAGAAGGAGAAACTTCTCCATAGGCCATTTTCGGCCAAGTTCAAGACCAAAAAAAAAAATTCTTCAAAAATCATTTCCTACCAATTCAAGGATTCCTAGCAAGGTGGAGTGTTCATTGGAACAAGAAGATTTCATATTCTTGCAAGTTACCAATTTTAATCAAGTGAAGAAGTGGAGAAAAAGGTAAGGTGAAACTCTTTTCTTATATGTTATGGATCTTTATGCATGTTGTAGTATGCAAAAGTGAGTGAAATTCATGGAAGAGAAAAACTATGTTGTGACCGTGAGGTGTGCTATATGTGTGTGTGTGTGGAAATCATGTTTTAATTATTTTTATCTAGTAATTGGTTGTTATTGTTGTGAATGTTATGTTGATAATGGAAGTGGAATGATTTTGGAGAGGTTGTAGTTGTATATGCATGATGTATAGCCGTGTATATTTGGTGAATCATGAAGGGATGTGAGCAAGTTTTATTTGGTATGTTGGTTGTTGTGTTGTGGATTTTATGTTGCAAATAAAAGCCTAATGAGCTTAGTGAAGTATTAGTAGTTGGAGGCTTGTCTTGGAAGATTATGTTCTTACATGTATGGAAGATAATGATATTAGTATGGTGTTGTTGGAATATATATATGATAAGGTTGTTATTGTTTTTATTGGAGTTGGAAGGTTTTGAAAGAAGTAGTAAATTGATTAAGTTGTTATAATGTATCTTGGATTGAATATGGAAATTGTTAGTATGGTTGTTGAAATTATGTTGATAGTTTGGCCGGGTTGAATTCCCGGGATTGTTGTTGATTGAAATTGGCCAAGTTGAACTTGGTGGGATGGAGTATTTACAGGGGAAGTGTTGCCGAAATTTCGGTAGCCAAGTATTATCTTAAGATTCCAATTCTAAATGCTCTAACCAAAGTTTGGTAAATGTGACCAATTTGTAGATTTTGGCGGATTTGCAACTTGAATTTGGAATAGCATAAGGAGCGGAAAGAGGTATGTAAGGCTTCACCCTTCCTTCTATGGCATGTCTTAGGCATACTAGGTTGGATACGAGCCCCGGGGACAACTCCATTCTCCGGGATCCGCACCTAAAGTTTCCCCTTTTTCATTCAGTAGAATTGAATTAGAAATTGTGTAAAATGTTGGAAAACCTTCCTAAACATATAGAACTTGCATAAATATGACCCGACTACCTCAAAATCCTCACAAGTGACGTCATGAAATATAATGTACGTAAATTTGGTACGCCGCCTCATTTGACCCGAGATGGGCCCATTGTTCCCGAATTTTCCCTATTGCTCCGTTTGACTTATTTTGGAGTAGAATCCAAAGGAAACTTTTGATCCTTGTTCCGATTATCAAACGATAAGTACTGTACTATTCTAATGGAATATGTATATGACGACCATGATAACGATAATGCTAAGGAAGTGAATACGTCTATGGTAAGTATGACAAGAATGATTCTATGACTAAGAGTCTTAAGCTAAGGACCCAATATGAATATGAGTATGAAAGTATCAAAGTAGTTCTTGATCTTATATTCTATTCCTTGGTTATGACACTATCTTCTAAAGATTCCAAAGGCATGATCCCCAAGTCGTAAAGTCTCAAATGTTTTTCTTATATCTTAGTTACTTGCAAAAGCTATAAGTCTATAACTTCAAGGTATAAGTCTTTTCCTAATAGTTCATAATTGTTTTTTTTATAATGTCCATATTTTTCGAAAGCCAAGTTTTAAGAGATAGGAAGCTCTTATGACTAAAATGATGAATATGATCTTATGAGGACAACGATGAAGTCAAAGATGAGAAAATGTCTATGATAGATATGCTGACGATATGTTCCTACTACGAATATGACAATATGACAATGTTAAACTATTTCTTGATATCTCAACTCTATTATGGGTAATGACTACTTTAAAGGTTCCAAGCATATGAAACGATGCCTTATGACCCTATTTTATGTTTTCTCATAATGATATTCTTCATTGATAGTTTCGCCTTATGATACTAGTTCCTTCAAGGTGAGACAAAGCGACCACGGTCATTCCATAATGTAATCGGAGGTCACCGACCTTACGTCACTCCGATGGATACATGATTTTCTTTGGGCTCTCCTGCATGCTTATATGACATATGTATATGCGATATGAATATGTACATGGGGTGGAGGAAGGGATACATGGGGAATGGGAAGGGAAACATGTTTCATTGCCACCTGGTCAGCTGGCGTTATCATCCCGGACGCGGGATGCCCGGACGCCGGATATATGGGTGAGCCGATGTATTTCGGTGCTATATGGGCGAGCCGACATTGTTCGGTGCTATGCTATGACCTGATATGCTATGACTTGATATGATTTGACATGATATGATATGACACGATATGATATGACACGATCTCATATGATACGATACGATATGATATGATATGATATGATAAGACATGACATAATATAAGCTCTATTTTCTATGACTATGAAAAAGAAATGTTTTCCAAAGACAGACAAGCATGCATGGTATCCGGCCTGAAAAAGGTATTCTGATGTACATGTTACTTTCTCGTCTCATTATATGTCCTATGACCCTATGATATTGATAATCATGCTTTACGTTTCTGTTTTATTATCTTCCATGCTTTACATACTCGGTACACTATTTGTACTGACGTCCCTTCTTGTGGACGCTGCGTTTCATGCCGCGCAGGTCAGCAGGTAGACGGACCTGATTCCTAGGAGTTCTATCAGCAGTAAGTGGCAGCGCTCCAGTTGTCCCGGAGCCTCAGTCCCTTGGTACTATTTTGTGTATATATTCGGGCACAGTAGTACTCGGCCCTTCCTATGTATATGTGTACTATGCTTAAAGGCTCGTAGACAGATATGTACAGTTAGATGTTTGTACTTTTGATGGTCCTCGTTATTGTATAAAGTGCTAGCCGAGTTTGTTAGCCTATGTTTATAACTATGCTACTAGTGTTAATGGTAAGTAAAAACATGTCGAGTTTGTTAGCCTCGTTATTGTATAAAGTGCTAGCCGAGTTCGTTATTGTGGACATATTTGTGGGTTAGGGTCTTTCTGTATGGATATGTGTATATGTTGTTTGGGCGATCCCATACGCCGAGGCGGCCGGTCCGCATATGTTTATACGTTGCTTTGTTAGCCCTGTGTGGCCTTTGTTGGTGTTTGTTGTGTACAGGGTTATTTTGGATAGTCTGTAAAACAAAGGAAACTCTGCCGAAATTTTTCTGGAAATTATCTAAATTTGGAATATAGCCTTGTCGGCTTCTGCTATTTACTTGAATGCATTTGATAGATGGGTTCGGGTGCCCAGATCGGGCACTAGTCACGACCTACGGGGTTGGGTCGTGACATCCTATAACCCTCATATTGGTTCCATTATATTATCATCTTATGAATCAAACTTTCGCCCGAAGCTACGAGGTGTTACAGGAATATTGTGGAAGGTTTCTCATCTATAGCTGCACCGCTGACGAAATTTATTCAAAGGACTTCTAAGTTCCAATGATCTGAAGCCTATGAAAAGAGCTTTCAAGAGCTTAAGGTGAGATTGACTTCGACTCCTATTTTGACTCTGCTTTCAAGGTCTGGTGGTTGTGTAGTTTATTGTGATGCTTCCAGAATTGGGTTGGGTTGTGTGTTAATGCAGAATGGTAAGGTGATCGCCTATGCTTCGTAACAATTGAAGAAGCATGAGAAGAATTATCCGACTCATGATTTGGAACTGGTTGTTGTGGTTTTCGCTCTAAATATTTGGGGTCACTACTTGTATGGTGAGTATTGTGATGTGTTCACTGATCACAAGAGCTTGTAATATATCTTCAAGCAGCGAGAGTTGAATCTTAGACAAAGGAGATAATTAGTAATCTATGGGCACATTAGCTTATTTGTGGGCTTAGGATATGCCGATGGGTAAGGAAATAAGAAGACTTGCCAGTCTTGGAGTCCAACTCGATGAAACTGAAAAAGAGGAGTTAGTGGGAGTTATGCGAGTGCGATGTGATATTGTGGAGGGAGTTAAGTCCAAGCAATATAAAGATGGACTTCTGGTGAAGCTGCTAGATGGAGTGGAAAAGGGTGAGTACACTTCATTCACCGTAGGTGCCGATGATGATGTCTTAAGGTTGCAAGGACGTTTATGTGTCCCTGATGTTGAACACATATCTATTTTCGGAATGTGAGATGATTTTTAATGAGGTCATGCGCGTGTAGGGTCAAGCCCGCATCGAACCTTAAACGAATCAAACTATCATAATGAACATGTTTTTCCCATTATGGGATGATTGAATTTGTTTTCTAAAAGACTGAAGTTTTAAATGTGTTGTGCCTTGAATAGATGTTCTTGAACTTGAAATTGAATAGGTGATTTGAACATGATTTCTAAATGGAATGTGACATGAAATACCTCTGTTGTGAGAAGATGGTCTGAGAAGTGAATTCGGCTATGAGCCATGATTGATGATTCGGTTATATGCCATGATTGTAATTGTTTATGTTTGGGCATTTATGGACAAGCTGTGCTAGTCCAGAGGACGATTATCCGTTATGGATCATAACGTATCGATACGAGTATTGTTGTGTCAGTCCAGAGGACGATTGACCTCCGAGGCATGCTGCCCGATGCAACTATTATTGCGCTAGTCCAGATGACGATTAGCCTCTGTGGTTTCTTAGCCCGGAGTATCGAGTGGTTGATATTTTGTTGGATTCCTTGATGACTTCTTTAAGGTTATTGGCTTACTCTATCTCTGGATTTGAATTGTCTTTCATTGATACCATTTTACAAATTTTATTTATCTTATTTTATTTTGTTAACTATTGCCCCTTAGACACTCGCTGAGTACCCAATACTCAGGCATACCATTGTTGTTTTTTATGGTGTGTCAGGTTACACAGAAGAGCAGGTTCGTGATACGCCAACGACTTAGGAGAACTTGCTGCTTTTGAGATCATTCGGTGAGCCCACATGATTGTTCGTGGGGAACCATTCTATCTTTACTTTACTTATTTTAGTTTCCGGGCTACATTTTTATGAGTTAGACATTTATTCATTATCATAGAAACTCCATAAACAGTTGTCAAATTGTGGGTGATGTGTTGGAGTCTCGTATGACTCATTGAGGCATTTGGCCACGTTTTATGACTAAGTATTCGATTAGACTTCCGCTATGTTATATTTTATAAATGTGATAATGATTTCATTTAGATATTTATGACTCGTTGGATTTAAATAATGGAAGATTATTAAATAGGAACCCGTTGTTATTAATTCATAAGGTGCTTCCTGTGCTGTTCATAGCATCGGATGCCTGTTACGTCCAGGATCGGGTGTGGGGTGTGACAATATTGGTAATATAGGGGTTGCCTCTGTTTCTAGTAGCATTTTCTCTAGGCTGGTCATGGTAATATTTACGATATATTACTTTACTTTACTACTATATATAAGGGAGAATACCCATTTTTTGTAGTCCTCACATGAGTTTTTTTGTTTCTTTTTGCCCCTTATTAAATATAATGACTTACAAAGTTATCACACATTTTGGTAAATGTTAAGAACTTTAAGGAGTTTGTCCATACCACTAGAAGTGATGATGACATGCAAAAGGTGATAGTGGGACCCACAAAGCACACTAATCATATATATTAGAGTCTTTCTTTTATGTGAAATATTATTAAACTTATTTCAAATTATATTAAAAAGGGAACTATAAAAGATTATTTTCATATATATTCTGAAATTTTTTGAAAATAACTATTGTTAATGAAAATACAATTTGATCTCCAAACAGTAATAATAGTAAACAATTGCAAAAGTATATTTCTCACTTTTTTTATTATTAAAATATTTTGCAAAATACGGGATAATCAATAGTTTACATAATTTAGGACAAAATAGTTAAGTTTAACATGAAAGGTTATTACAATATTGATTTCATAAAAAGGTTCATTAAATTAAGCGGAATAAATGTTATTTCTTAACATGCATCTTTTGGAAGGAAAAAGGATAGCTTAACGTAAGAACAATTTAGTTTTATTGACTTTTCAGTATTTGTTTTTTGTGAGGTTTAATTTGAAAGAACATCTACAAAAGTATCTTGCAATACCAAGGCTTTTAAGTATCTATATTTGTTTATAAGTAAAATTTATTGATTTCACCATACAACAATAATGTAGCATTACATATTTTTGACATTAGTTGAATATTGTGCTTTTGCAAAAAATAAGTTAAGCAATATGAGTACAATTTAAAGAAATAAATGAAATTAATTTTACATATGATAAAGCTCAATCTGGAGAGAGTATAATTTCAAAAAAATCAGTAAAATAAAAAGTATAAGAGCCTTCATGCATGCATTTATGTAATTTTTGTTTTTAAAAAGTCTAATATATAAATTAAGAAAAATATTCTCTTTAACTTTTAGATTCCTTTTTGTACCTTAAGATTTTAGAAGTCTTTAGAAAGGGTTCAACTGATGTTACAAAAAAAAAAGTAAGAGTAAGAAAAATATAAATTTAATTTTAACGTTAGTTTGGGCCCGGGTTTAGCACGGGCCAAATGGCACTAGTCAACGGATAATAAATGAAAGAAAAGCGATACTCCTTCCGTTCACTTTTGACTTTGCACGCTCCTTAATAATTAATAAATGAAGTATATATATTTTACCATAATATCCATATTAATTAGTGTATAGTCTCAGTAAACTTAGAAATGAGTAATTAATATTAAGGATAAAACAAGAGAAAAAGTTTATTTTTTCTCTTGATATGCTAAAGTAGACAAGTAAAAGTGAAAATTTATTTTTCGTATAGTGGACAAATAAAACTGAATGGAGGGAGTAAATGCGAAGAATAGAGCAGCGTGACCAACATACTGGATATAACGCTAGACAGTTAATATGACGAGTAGGGGAGTACAAAGTAAACCGACAAACCGCACCAAACTGATAAACCGAGTCAAACCGAGAAAAAAACCCGACTACTAGTTTGGTTTGACTTGGTTTGGTGTTGAAAAAAAAAACCCCAACTATAAATGGTTTGGTTTGATTTTAACTAAAAAAAGTCAAACCGAACCAAACCAACCCGACATTACATGTATTCAATTTTTAAAATATTTTATGCATAAAAATATTTATTTGTAATTTTATGAATAAATGTAATTTATGCATAAAAATATTTCTTAAATTTTTCGTAGTTTTTTATCTATTATCATATTATTCAAGCTTGAACTTAGAATTTTGAATGTCAATAAATTTTATATCGTATGGATGTTAGTAACTCAAATAAAGTCCAAACCTCAACCAACTCAACACTAATGCTAACAAAAGAAATTCAATTTACCACTAGGTATGACAATAATGTTGCATATCTATTCTTTAGTATTGCATAAATGATTTAGAGAATGAAAATACATAACTTAAATTTTTTTTCTTTGTCGTGTAATTAATACTTATTTAGCCGTACTTATTTTAGCATGACTTAGTATTTTTAGATTATGGTCATTTTTGTAACACCCCGTACCTTTAACCTAAGCTTTGACCATGATCCTAGACTTAGAAAACCAGATAAAGAATGTGGGAATTGGAAATTTCCTCTTCAACTGTAAGATGGTGGTTTACGCCCATGAACAGTGACCGTATTTCAGTTTACGGACCGTAAATCAAATCGTAAACTTGTAGTTGAATGTCATATGGTTAAATACGGACCGTATTTCACAATACGGCCCGTATTTCAAATCGTAAATTGAAACCAAGGATTTCTAAGCATTCTGGAATTTGGCAATTTGATGTCAAATGGTTAAATACGGACCGTATTTCAAAATACGGCCCGTATTTCAAAATTTATTTGGAATTTGGGAAAACTTCCTTCATGAAAGTTATAGAGATTTGAAATACCTTTCCAACGGTATATTATAGGGGTCAAACGGACATCTATGCAAAGAGTTATGACCATTTTACTGAAGAGAGGCAGTGCAGTCCGTATTTCAAAATACGGCCAGTATTTCAAAATACGGCCCGTATTTTGAAATACGGCCAGTATTTAACTGGGCCGAAAAATGAATTTTTCCAGAACAGTATATATTCGTCCATATCAGTTCAAATCATTATTTTTCATTCCTTCAAGCCCTAGAACGACTTCCTACCCTCTTGCATCATCAAGAACACCAAGGTAAGCCTACTCTAATTATTCCAAATAAATTCTAATACCTATCCTTGTAATCTAAATAAGAAATTATCATTCCTAAACTAGGGTTTTCAAGAAAACCCATCTCAAGGTTCAAGAATTCAAGATTTTGGAAATCTTCTTCAAAGCTCAAGTCTTTAATTCAAGTTTTGGAGCAATTAAGGTATGTAGAACTTCCATCCACATGTGGGAATCTCTACGTTCTTCCCCATGCTCCGTTTCTTGATATCCATGAAGTTCAAACCCTAGGGCATTAAACTCAACATATTGGTAGCCCGTATTTATGTATTTATGTACATGAATTTCGTATCTATATTCGTTATTGTATTCCTAATCTTCCATTACGGTTATTAGGAACCCTACCTTAATCCATGAATCATGAATTCTTCCTCATGTATTCTCATTATGTTTATATGAAACTTTATGATTTTATGTAGCAAGTTACAAGCATGTTTTCAAGTCAATTATATATATATATATATATAATTATGAACTATTGTTATTACTCATGAATCAAGAACATGTTTGCAAAACTATGACAAGTTATCTCATGAAACCATATTACAAGATATTTCATGAAACCATGTTTACAAGTTATTTCATGAAATCATGATTACAAGTTATTTCACGAAAATCATGGGCTTCTTAGCCAACTATATCATGTTCATGTTTTTGGGAATTGCTAAGTTAACCGAGAAGGCTCAGATAGCCTGAAACTACGTTGCCACCGTAGGATAAGGGTTGTCAGCAAGGAGGCAACACCTTCATTATGCAGTTTGGATCCTTACATGCTTATTATTACTTAAATCTCATATCCCTGGCAAGGTTGTGAGTGTTCTACTGGTAGGACGCAAGTACCAGACCATGTTGTCGGTTATACTATAGCATTCCCCACGTTACAAGCAGTTTTACATACATGTATTTCCATTGATTTACTGTTTTCAGACTTTACTCACGTTTTATGCTCATGTCCAAGTTACATTCAGTTTCAGTTCATGTCCTATACCTATACTGTGCCATGTTCTTCATTTCAGCAGGTTTTACATACTAGTACTATTCACCATGTACTAACGTCCCTTTTGCCCGGGGCCTGCACTTCACGGTGCAGATACCGATTTTCAGGAGCATACACCTGTGCAGTAGGATCACTTCAGTTATCAGCTTATTGGTGAGCCCCACTTCTCTCGGGGTTCAACATGGAGTCTGCATTAATATTCAGTTTATGGTAGTCCAGGGCCATGTCCTGATAGTTAGTATTCAGACATGTTTTAGAGGTTTCATAGACAGATGTTAGTTCACAGAGTCAGTTGTGCTTTTATGTTTGCAGACTATTATGTTTTCATGATATTTCATGCTATGAGAAAATTTCAAGACTTTATTCCGCAAATTACATTTTCTTGATTCATTTAAATTGCATCATATAGATTATGTTGTTTTGATGCCCATGTTGACAAGCAAGCCATGAGGTTCGCTCGGACACATGCAAGCAAGGCCCGAGTGCCGTGTTACTCCCAGGTCATGGTTCGGGGCGTGACAAAGCTTGGTATCAGAGCCCTAGGTTCAAGTGTCTTAGGGAGTCTATGAAACCGTGTCCAGTGGGGTCACTTTTATATGTGTGTGGCGCCCACACATATAAACAGTTGACCACCAAGACATTTAAGATTGTCTCACTTCTTTCAACTCTAGATCATGCAATAGAGCTGTGTTCTCAGAAATCACTCGAACTCATGTTTGTTTCCCATTCTACTGAATACGCCTAGTCTCAATGGATGAGGAAGATGTAAAGCTAGTCGTTATCGATGTGTTTCTCTCCGATAGAGGCATCAGGAATTATTCTAACTCGTGTCATGAAGCTTAGAGCAGTAAGTAACATTCTCTTTCCATCGAATTCTAAACGTATCGAATACGTAAGCGGCGAGAAGGAAAATTCGAGTCCCAAGACTTACCAAATAGTGCATGGTGTGTTTATCAGGTGATAATACCCTTTTAAAAACAAGTTTCGGCATGGCAGTATACATAGGTTATATACCTTACAGAATAAGTTTATTTGGATTATCTAACCATGGAGCTACCATATAAGGGTGATGGTTCATATTTAAGACCCCACGAGGTAGGATGTTATGAAGTTAACCACAGCAGGCATAAATTGTCCACGGTAGTTTTAAGTAGGAAATAGCCTAAGCCAATCACCTGTAATACTAGAAAGTATCGACTTTTTTTTTAAGGATATATATATTTTGTCATATGATCTATGCACATGACTAAGAAGGGACTGATGCGATAAGAAAACCACGAGTAGACGATATAAATTTTTGTAGGGTTAGTTTTAAATTATTTCAGCTTATTCAGATCAGACCTAGAGAGTATGACGTTAGTAAGCTACTAAAAGAAGCAGATATTACTACGAGATAAAAGATATGACAATTCTCTCTTAGGTTATGTGATTAAATATTTATCCCTGGTGTATAGTATGATATAAATTTTGAAAGTGTATAGAGAGTTTGGGGTTAGTTGATCCAATTCCTTGTTTAAGACAGATGAAATTTCCCTAAGTGTGATCCATGTCTATAGTTCAGAAAGATAGTATACAACTCCAGAATAGAGTCAGATAAGGAGGAAAAGTTAGAAATAACCTTATGCTTCACTTTAGTACTTAGAGAAGAATTAGAGATTATGATGCTAGTAAGTGGTCAACAGAAGCATAGTGAGTAAGTTTGAATAGACACAGTGAATTAGAAAATTTCAGCAGAGTTAGTAGAAGTACGATTTGAGTTACTTAGTCAAGTTAGCACTACTAAGGTAACTGCCTGAATACACCGAAGGCGTGTTAGAACCCAAACGGTTTAAGATAAATTTGAGGTATAGAAATTGGTGAAAGAACAAAACCATCTAAGCAGTAAGAGAGCAAGCTACAGAAGAAGAGTCTTTAAGAGTTATCAGAAAAGAGTTTTCCCCAAGACTGACAAAGCTAGCATGCGAGTTATGTACATTAGAAACCCGTTCATTTAAGTAATCCAGTTTTCCCTGTAAGTAAGACTTGCTTGAAGTAAGCGGAAGAAATGAGTCGTCAGTATTTTTGAGGAGATTAGCAGAGCCACTAGATGGCCACTTATCGCTAACTCGAGAGATCCACAAGCTTTAAATATTAAGTTTTGAACTAAGGGGGAGATTGTGTGATAAGGTACCGATATAGATTATGTGTTTCGTAAGTTGATAGGTGTTGAGGAGATTATGTTAGAGCATCACAGTTTTATGAACCCAAAATAAGATGCATAAAATGTGATTTTTATCATATTGTTGAGATCAAGTACTAGGTAATTATGTTATAAGATAAAGTTCTAGAGCGAATAGTGGGTTTTAAAGGTATAACGGTTCCAATTCCAGAGTAATTCATGTACTATGTGGTACTAATGCCCAGACGTACTCTACTCGTGCCTTTCGTACCCATATCATGCCCATGTTAGAGATTGATACTCTGCGTTTAAGATACAAGAATTAAGACTTTATACGATAGTAAGTTATCCAAGGGAATTTCCTTTCATGTTTCGCACATCAGGTGTGCTCATGTCTAACGTTAAAAACCACATTCATGTCTCACGTATCTATCATGCTTTTATAATCAGGTCCATGTTCTAGCATCTAAGTGCTTTTCAAATCTGATGATGATCTTGACCCCTATGATTATGTTATCCATGTTACCACATACTCGTGCCCCAATTCATTTCGCTATGCATTCCATTTATAACGGTATTGTAACAATGATTTTGTGAGATAATAATGAAGGTGAACCAAGATGGATGTCCTACCCATGCTTCTATGTAATTCATGCTTATGTTCCTTTAGCTAATGTTTTACGATCATGACGACATGATTCCTTTTTTCCTTTCGCTAAGTATCGAGGTCTCGTTATGTTCAAGGTGACTTTCTATCCATGTCTTAGATGCTCGAGGAACGAGTTATACATGCCTATAATCCATTCTTTCATGTGCCTTATTTATAACACGGGCGTTTACTCACGGTGATAAGAGTAAGCTATGTTGAACCATGTCCTATTTTTTTCGGTATATCTAAATTCTAAAGGTAATATTTTATCCATGCCTTAGTCTCTGAGTACCCAAGAGTTAGCCTACAACTTGTGCTCTATGCAAGTCAGACTAACGCCTTAGTCTTACTTCAATACTCATGAACTCAAGTCCATACGCCATGGTATGTAGGTACTCATATAAACGCCATATTTTTCATGGTCCCATGCCCCATGTCATCCTATTCACGTTTCATGCCATATGAATCACGTTCCCATATACGCATGTTCCATGTTACGTCTTCCATGTATAATGCACCATGCCATGTCTGTTCTTTAGAGCAAAGTATCTCATGTGAATAGTACCAATAATTCTTTTTCTCTCAGTCCTCT
Organism: Lycium barbarum; assembly: GCF_019175385.1. NCBI lineage: Eukaryota > Viridiplantae > Streptophyta > Magnoliopsida > Solanales > Solanaceae > Lycium > Lycium barbarum. The sequence goes on along the minus strand of NC_083339.1, from coordinate 77,711,049 downwards.
ATAATTCGCTCATGAGAATGAGCAAGATGAGCTAAGGAATTCATAATCATGATTAACAGCTAACAAGATAAGCAGAAGTAAGATGCATTCCTATATTCAAATAGATAACTTTTCATATAACCTGTGGTACTTATCTCAAGAGTATGCTACTCAGATTCGACGTATTCATGTCATGCCTATGCTAGAGATTTATGAATACCTATGTTAGGATCATATTCTTGTTATACGATTCAAGTCTGTTGCATTCGCATCGAGTTGCGCTTACATTCAAAGCCTAAGTCATACTCCTATATCATATTACCATGGTGACATACGAACGTCTGTGATTAAGTCTCTAAGTATCCAAATCCTACACGCGCTTAGTATTCAACCCACGTGTTGTAACAATCGTGTTTTCGATATTCAGATCCCATGTTACGATATCCATTTTCACACGTATTCGTATCTCATGACAGTTTAGCACTCATGTATTCATGTCATCCAGTTTCATGTATTTATGTCCCACGTCATGCGTCTCATGCCCAGGTAATCATGTCATATTCGTGCCTATTTCCAGTACTTCTGTCATTCATGCCTACGGATTTTCTTCCAAACCCCATGCATAGTAATCATATAATCATTCAGCCAATATCCGTGTGTTCAAGCCAGCTCAGTATATATGTTAGCTACATTCAAGATCCAGTAATCACGTTATGTCACATCATGCATATTAAGATACCGTGTGAGTTGTGTGTTGGTACTTTAGTTAGTTGGCAGGCGTTTGAGAAATGTCGTGAGGGTCCGGATTATGAAGGAAGTCCTACCATAAATTTTGTAGATTCCAGAGTTAGTAGCGATTCTTAACCACTAGTCATAAATCGAGGACAAATGTTTCATGATTCTCATTCATGTAGGCGCTACTCAGTTTCATGTTCCCCATGTACATGTTTCCATGTAATCACGTACTCAGTTCTCATGATCCATGACTATGTTCCCACGTAACCATGTCAAGCTCTTAGGTTTTACGTCATGTTTCTTTCATGTTCATGAATTCAAGCCATGTCCAGCCATGTTCTTAACCATGACCCATCATTCGAGGGCGAATAATCCCAAGGGGGAGATATTGTAACACCCCGTACCTTTAACCTAAGCTTTGACCATGATCCTAGACTTAGAAAACCAGATAAAGAATGTGGGAATTGGAAATTTCCTCTTCAGCTGTAAGATGGTGGTTTACGCTCATGAACAGTGACCGTATTTCAGTTTACGGGCCGTAAATCAAATCGTAAACTGGTAGTTGAATGTCATATGGTTAAATACGGACCGTATTTCACAATACGGCCCGTATTTCACAATACGGCCCGTATTTCAAATCGTAAACTGAAACCAAGGATTTCTGAGCATTCTGGAATTTGGCAATTTGATGTCAAATGGTTAAATACGGACCATATTTCAAAATATGGCCCGTATTTAAAAATGTATTTGGAATTTGGGAAAGCTTCCTTCATGAAAGTTGTAGAGCTTTGAAATACCTTTCCAACGGTATATTATGGGGGTCAAACAAATATCTGTGCAAAGAATTATGGCCATTTTACTGAAGAGAGGCAGTGCTGTCCGTATTTCAAAATACGGCCCGTATTTTGAAATACGGCCAGTATTTAACTGGGCCGAAAAATGAATTTTTCCAGAACAGTATATATTCGTCCATATCAGTTCAAATCATTATTTTTCATTCCTTCAAGCCCTAGAACGACTTCCTACCCTCTTGCATCATCAAGAACACCAAGGTAAGCCTACTCTAATTATTCCAAATCAATTCTAATACCTATCCTTGTAATCTAAACAAGAAATTATCATTCCTAAACTAGGGTTTTCAAGAAAACCCATCTCAAGGTTCAAGAATTCAAGATTTTGGAAATCTTCTTCAAAGCTCAAGTCTTTAATTCAAGTTTTGGAGCAATTAAGGTATGTAGAACTTCCATCCACATGTGGGAATCTCTACGTTCTTCCCCATGCTCCGTTTCTTGATATCCATGAAGTTCAAACCCTAGGGCATTAAACTCAACATATTGGTAGCCCGTATTTATGTATTTATGTACATGAATTTCGTATCTATATTCGTTATTGTATTCCTAATCTTCCATTACGGTTATTAGGAACCCTACCTTAATCCATGAATCATGAATTCTTCCTCATGTATTCTCATTATGTTTATATGAAACTTTATGATTTTATGTAGCAAGTTACAAGCATGTTTTCAAGTCAATTATATATATATATATATATAATTATGAACTATTGTTATTACTCATGAATCAAGAACATGTTTGCAAAACTATGACAAGTTATCTCATGAAACCATATTACAAGATATTTCATGAAACCATGTTTACAAGTTATTTCATGAAATCATGATTACAAGTTATTTCACGAAAATCATGGGCTTCTTAGCCAACTATATCATGTTCATGTTTTTGGGAATTGCTAAGTTAACCGAGAAGGCTCAGATAGCCTAAAACTACGTTGCCACCGTAGGATAAGGGTTGTCAGCAAGGAGGCAACACCTTCATTATGCAGTTTGGATCCTTACATGCTTATTATTACTTAAATCTCATATCCCTGGCAAGGTTGTGAGTGTTCTACTGGTAGGACGCAAGTACCAGACCATGTTGTCGGTTATACTATAGCATTCCCCACGTTACAAGCAGTTTTACATACATGTATTTCCATTGATTTACTGTTTTCAGACTTTACTCACGTTTTATGCTCATGTCCAAGTTACATTCAGTTTCAGTTCATGTCCTATATCTATACTGTGCCATGTTCTTCATTTCAGCAGGTTTTACATACTAGTACTATTCACCATGTACTAACGTCCCTTTTTCCCGGGGCCTGCACTTCACGGTGCAGATACCGATTTTCAGGAGCATACACCTGTGCAGTAGGATCACTTCAGTTATCAGCTTATTGGTGAGCCCCACTTCTCTCGGGGTTCAACATGGAGTCTGCATTAATATTCAGTTTATGGTAGTCCAGGGCCATGTCCTGATAGTTAGTATTCAGACATGTTTTAGAGGTTTCATAGACAGATGTTAGTTCACAGAGTCAGTTGTGCTTTTATGTTTGCAGACTATTATGTTTTCATGATATTTCATGCTATGAGAAAATTTCAAGACTTTATTCCGCAAATTACATTTTCTTGATTCATTTAAATTGCATCATATAGATTATGTTGTTTTGATGCCCATGTTGACAAGCAAGCCATGAGGTTCGCTCGGACACATGCAAGCAAGGCCCGAGTGCCGTGTTACTCCCAAGCCATGGTTCGGGGCGTGACAATTTTCTTTATGGCTTGTTAATTAGCAATATTTATTTTAACCGATTTATTAGCTTTTGTTGAATATTTTAATGCAATGTCATCACTCTTCTCACATTTTGTATTATTTTCTTAAGAAACACCTTAATTATATAGTTGTATCTTACTAGGACTAAAGAAATATTTGAAGTAAAAATTATATGTTTTGTATCAAGACAATTTCGAAAAAAAATCCGAAAAACCTGAGAAAACTTAATAACCCGAGGTTGAAAAACTCGAATTTTATTGGTTTGGTTTGGTGTTTAAAAAATCCGAACCAACCCGGTCCATGTACACCCCTAATGACGAGGAAGGAAAATGATTGAATGATGAGAATATCATAAAAATGAGGTTTTGGTATTCATTTAGGGTTACAATTGCTAAGGTCACAGACATTTATATTACTGGAAAAATATCTTGCGCCTTGTGCTAAGGTAACTTCAGCTAAAAAAATTTGAAGTTGTGGCTTTGGCAAGGCCTAACTTCAAACATTTTTTTACTGAAGTTATGATCTTGGCAAGACCCAACTTCAGACATTTTCGCATGAGGTTAGGGCATTTATTTGGTTAAACTTCAGCAATTATCGCATGAAGTTCAGGTGAACAACTTTTTTGTTTTTCGAATTTCAGTAATCAAACACACGATTCAACATTAGGGGCGGAGCCACATAGGGCCGAGGGATCCGAACCCCTTTCGGCGAAAAAATAAACTGTTTATACATGGTTAAAATTATTTTTTACGTATATATAGTAGATGTTGAACCCCTTTTGGCTTCCTTTCGTAAACTTACTTTTTTTATATTTTGAACCCCCTTAGTAAAAATCCTGGCTCTGTCACTGTTTAACACCCAAATCTACCTCAAATAAAATCAAGTTCGAAACATAACTTCCATATATCATAAAGAACAAACCCAATCATCAAATTACCAAATCAGCGACAAATCTAGCAAACTCATTTTGGGGTAATGGTGGCTTGTCATGTTTTCAAGCTTTTCCAACAACAATCATTTGTTTTCAAGCTTTCCTACCATCGTGAACTTATTGTTTATGTAAAGCGAAACAAAACTAATTCAAATCCGAGATCAATGGATAAAAATATCTGGTAATCTCAAATTCTAGATAAAAGAAGAAGAGAAGAGGCAAAACAATCTTTTATCTGCAGTTACCTAGTACTGAGTATCAGTTAAATGTTCGTGAATCTCTTACTCCCTACGTCCGAATTTAAGAGTATTAGTTTGACTTGAACATAAAATTTAAGAAATAAACAGAGACTTTTGAATCTTGTGGTCCTAAATTAAATATGTGTGTAATATACTAAAATGTCTTTTGAATCTTGTGATTTAAATTGTCAACTTTCTAAAAAAAAACACTTAAATTAGTACGCAGGGAGTACAGATGAATCAACATCAACTGCCAAGTAGTACTCCCTCCATTCCATAATAAGTAGTGTTTTTAGTTTATGCACACCCCTTATGAAATTGCTTACTCCTAGAAAATAATGACTGTTTTTACTAACTTACTCCTAATTAATGCCTAGAACAAGAAGAAGCTATTTAATGATTCTTGATTATAAATAAGGATAAGTTTGAAAGAATACGATCAATTTTTTTTTAAAATTCTAAAACACCATTTATTTTAAAATAAATGAAAAGCCTAAAACGCAATTTATGATGGAATGGAAGCAGTATCATTTTTAGTCGAAACTGCCCTGTCTCCCAAGTTGTGTCTTTTGGCCAGCAGATTCGCCGTTAAGGCCGCCCCCCACGCGTCTATATGAGTTATGACTACATACACGTAAAGTAAAGGAAATACTTAATTAAGTACAAAATAAACAAAAACAGCATCCAAACAAATATCCAAGCCCAGCCCTGTCTGGACAAAATCATCTGCATCTCCCCTTTATAACAATTTTCATCATAATTCTTGCAAATCACATCCCTTTTATGTATTCTGCTGAAACTCTTCCACTTTCAATTCATCCATAAACCCTAGCTAATTTGGATATTATTTATTTTTTCTTGTCCAATAAATTCTTCTTCTTCATCAAAGAGATGATCTTTTCCCGTATAAGCCGCTCTTTATCACGGTCCTCCCGTTCAAGAGTAAGTTTTTTATTTTCTTTTATATAATATAACATTGTTCTATACACTTTTCTTTTGAAATTTATATATATAATTTGGGGTAAACTTTGCAGAATGTGATCAATGGTGTTTGTAATAGGAGGTTAAAGGAGTTTCTTGTAGCTCCTAGTGTAAATACAAGTAATAATGAGGTTATGAATTTGGGGTTCTTGAGGGGTTATTTATCTACAATAAAGGCGAATCAAGATCTAAATTACGCGTTGAGAAACCCCAGATTGCACAGATTTTATTCCAGTGAAGCACCCAAGAAAAAGAGTGAGAATTTCAATGTTGTGTTTGAAATTTGAAACAGCAAATTGATTTGAGTTATGTTCTTACTTGTTTGTTTTATTTTCGGTCGTTTGCTTCAGATTATGAGAACTTTCATCCGAAACAAAGGAAGGAAGTCCCGGAGCAAAATGAGCAGAAATCTCAATCTAAAGGTTTATTAAATTAAACTCCTGATTTGTGTTTGTTGGTTTCTTGTCCTTCAAGAAGTTTACTGTCCATCCCCCCTCCCCGCCCCCAACCCAAAAAAGAAAAGGAAAAAGAAAAAAAAAAGAGTTCTCTTTACCACTAGTCTTTAGAGTAGCCTAAATATAGAGGTACCCAAGGGTGTGGCCTAGTGGTCAATGAAGTGGGTTGAGAATCATGAGGTCTCAGGTTCAAATCCCAGCAGAGACAAAAACACTAGGTGATTTTTTTCCATCTGTCCTAGCCTTGGTGGACAGAGTTACTTGGTATCTATTGATGGTGGGAGGTGATGGGTATCCCGTGGAATTAGTCGAGGTGCGCAAGCTAGCCCGGCCACCGCGGTTATAAAAAAAAATAAAAAAATATAAAGATGACTTCTTAGCCAAGCCATGCTCATGGTATGGTTTGTGTCAAAGGGACAAGCTGCAAGAAGCATTTCTGTGGATGTATCTAGCAGTGAATGGATGTATCTAGCACATGCAAGTATTTTGTCTTATTTTTATGATATTGAGCTTTTTAGGCTTGGTTATGAAGGTTGCAGAAATGTCGCTGCTTTGATTTCTTATAGCATTTCTTGAAGGGTACTATTTGCATGTGTACATGATAGATGAACCATCATGTCTGGTTATCCGGGTTTTCTATTACAAAATTGAGTCGTTATGAAATGTGCTTTGCCTTTGCACCTATCCGCTGCCCCTAATGAGAACTTCTAAAGAATTTCCCATCTTCTTCTTGTCCTCCTCTTGTTCCTTCTTGGCATCTATTTTTTCCTCAGTGAGCAGTTACTGATTTTGTATACGAAAGATAGAACGCCTGATCATAGCAGTGATCAATCAGGACAGGACTGGTGATGGACAAAGCTAAATATGCTCATTGCTAGTATGGCAGTTGTTGCGTTCCTGCTGTTTTAGGTGATGGTATTCAACATGCAGTTACTAGCCCCTCAATTGCAGTCAATGATAGCTTCATATATACATTGAGTCATCCTAAGAGAAGAAATGGCTTTTGATGAGCAGAATCTTTTGCCAGAGTCATAAATATCAGAAAGACATAGTTTAAGCATTCTCTCTAGAGATAAATTAGTATTGCAAGCGTCGATGCGCTATGTCATCTGTCCACAGACAGAGGGGCGTGATATTTCAATGATGGCGCTTAGATCTTTCAGTAATATGGCTGAGTTGAGGAAGCTAGTGGTAACAATAAAAAGCAAGTTAACAGATGTAATAGGTGTGGATGCTGGTGACACTGTGTGGTTAGGCTAGGACAAGGTATTGGAGAGAGCTTTTGCGACAAGTTTAATATGTCCATCACGTAGGTGGGCTTCTTAACCAAAATAGCTGGACTTTTATTTATGATGATTGTAGAGGTAAAAAAATATTAGGGGAGACAATTTCCATATGTTAAATTGTTACATCTAGTTTTTATACAATTGAACATTGTTTTGTAGTAGTCTGGAATTCACATTTTTCTGTAGGAATTAGGTATATTATAATGGGAATTATTTAGAGACAAAATTGTCCACGTACTCTGCTTTGATTTAATTTATATTCCAACAAGTGTTTAGTGGTGAATGTGGCCACTGAATTCGCATGCTGGTGGCACTATGTTGGCCCACAATACTGACCCTCATCTTAGCTAACCATGACTTCTATTTTCCAACTGCCACTTCCTGTACCTCTTTTCCAGTCCTCTCCTTGCTCCCTCAACTATGTTACATGAACTTCTCATTTGGCTCGTCCCGTTATACCGAATGGGGTTAAAATATATGGCTGCAGATATGTCGTAATGGTCCTATGAGAAGACACTAAAAAGAGCTAAAAACAGGACATATCCGCAGATGCTTACCCTCACACATTGTGGATATACACTCGTATAAGAGTTTATGTAAAAATTCAAACTAAATCCCCTCCGTGCTCTGCTTCCTTGCCCACCCACTTTGTGTCCTTGTTATTGCCTACCCTCCCATTTCTGTAGCTCTCCGTATGCTATGTCCCATTTGTTTTCTCTGTCCTTGATTTTGCTTCTTCGATGTTCTTCTCCATAATGCAGAGTAGTGGTGTGGATGGTGAACTGGGGTGTGGGGAGGACTTCCTACCCGCCATCCCATAATGCACAATACCATATTTGTTAAGAATAATCACTGAACTTAAAACAATGTTGATTCAATAGATCCTTTTGTTAAAATACTCTGTCATAGTCCTGAGGCAGGACTGAATTGCACATTGTTATTTATTTATATCAGATAAGTCAAGAATTTTCATTTTGCTGCACCAACATGGTTTTTAGGATACATACAAGGAAAGATGAGGGGCTTATATAGTTAGCTAATAAATTTTCCATGTTATAGTAAGAATCTTCTCAGGCTAGAAGTTTCTTTTTGAAAAGTTGCTTATATTCCTTCACTGTTATGGAACAATCTTCTTATTTTATTTTACACTGGTCAAAAGATACACAGCACTATAGTTCCCCTGAACCCTCCATTCATTTCTCATGCTGTATAGGTGATAATACTGCTTCTTTTTTTTTTTTTTTTGGGGAGGGCAGGGGGGTGTTTTTATATTATTTTTATATAATTGAGGGGCTTAGCTCTAGGATGGAAATCTTCGAGGAAAACCATGCATGGCGCCAAATAGTGGTGTAAGGGCTTGTCTTAGTGAGTAATAACTGATGTGACAATGTCTTTTCCCCCCTAATTGTCCTGTTCATTCTTTGTCCTATTGGTGGGTGGAATGGTGGGGCTAGTATGGATCTCTGTGGCAATATCTTGTCTGCTGATATTTATGGGGATGTAAGGTGTGCTAAACTTGGCTTTCTGATAGCCTTACAGTGAATACTGATAATACTAGGGTAGGAGGTTAGTTGATTCCAGGATATGATATGTCTAGCTTTCTCTTGCACGCATTTGTTCTCTTCTCTTCCTTAGTTCGTAATTTTTTTGTTGAAACGAGTACGATTGTATTTCAGAGGAGTCAAGCACAGGTGATCAGAGCAATTTTCAGGAAACTTTTATGAAGCATTTTCAGAATTTGCTCACTCCCCTACTTATGCTTGGGTTGGTTTTGTCAACATTTTCCTTCGGTTCCCGTGAAGAGGAAGAGGTAAGCAGATGCTTTTAGTATATTTATGCCTGCACAAAATTGTATCATGGTGCTTGATTTCAGGACCCTTCTTAAAAGCCTATTTGGCTAAGCTGCCGAGAAGTCAAAAGTGCTTATTTTAGAGAGTTGAGGTGTTTGGCCAAGCTTTTAAACTATGTTGCTCGGACTATTCAAAAATATCGACGGGTGCGTGTCGGACACTCCAAAAGTAGTGCATTTTTGGAGAATCCGACACGGGTGCGGCAATGAAAGTGAAGAGTCCGCGCAACTTAGCTTTTAAGAAAAAATAAGTGCTTTTGAGTCGTAACAAAAGCTATTTTTAGAAGCTAAAAAATAGCTTTTCCCCTAAGCACTTTTGGTACCATTTCCAAACACAAATTGTTGCTCTAAGTCAAGTGCCTTTTAAATTGATTAGCCAAACACAAACTGCTACTCTTCGAAAGTTCTTTTTCAAAAAGCACTTCTGATGAAACAGTTACCAGTTTCAAAAAAATAAAATAAAAAGCACTTCTGACGAAAGCAATTTTCAAAATAAGCAGATTTTGGAAGCTTGGCCAAACAGGCTATATTAATGTCTCCTTAATAGTACTAGTGGTAGTGCCTTGCCGAGGGCCTGTGCACCCCCGGGATTAGTCGGGTCTCAAAGAGACCCGGACACTCGGTGGTTAATCAAAAAAAATAGTACTAGTGGTAGTGATAGATGAAGCATGCTTTGGCTTCGTTTCCCGAATTATATTTAACAACCTTTTATCTGGACAAAATCCAAACCTATTCGTGTGTATCAGTTGTCTATGAAAATACCCTTTTCTTCCTTTGTTTCTTCCCCTTGCCTTTTATGACATCTTATAGTGGGCATGACTTTTTACAATCTCCTCGAGCATGTTGATAGTAGTGTTGGTGAGTATTTTGTAACTTCTAGTTTTTGTATGCAACCTTAAATATATATAAAACTATTTAGTTTGTCGTCCGTCTTATCTTATGTGAAGGTGTTATTATTTGGGGATTTTAAAATTTTCTTGTTGATTATGATTTTCTCAAACTATTTTTAAATACTTTGAATAAATAATTATGTTGACTTATAGTGCTTTTCATGTATTCTTTTGCAATATGTGAAGTTTTATTTAAAAAACTTGAAGAATCTTGTCACGACCCAAAATCCCCAAATAATAACCAAGTCTGATAACATAAATTAAGTGCGGAAATAAGAACGAACAACCCATAATAAGTCTCATAATAATAACATAAGCAAGTCTAAGTCAATACATCTCCCAAAACCTGGAAGTCATAAGTGCAAGAGCTGCTATCCAGAATACAAGTCTGAAAATACTACATAATAATGTCTGGAATAAAGAAAGACAGGAAATAAAGATAGGAATGAAGTCCATTGTTGTGGGACCATCATCAGCTCACCTTAGACTCCAAAGTATGCCTCAATGATCAACAGGATCTCATCCTCTACTCGTACTCAGATCCAAATCTGCACACAAAAGGTGCGGCAAGTGTAGAGTGAGTACGGGAAGCACGTGTACCCATGACGAGGGTTGGTCCTTTCGATACTCACTTCTTTGCTTTGTTAGTATTAAGTTTCACAGTTTATAAGCATTCAAGCATTTAAGATAAGGAATCCACAATCCAATCAAGTCATAAGCTTACGCCTTTCCATACGTTCAAATAAGGATTTCAAATAAGCAACTCAATCAAGTGTGAATGGTATGATATGCAAGTGATATGTAATGCAATGCAATGGCCAATATGCACCAGTATACACACGCTCTTACGGTAGGTTTCACGTGACCCATGGGAGACTCATGATGTCAATATACTCACCCGGAATTCCAGATCCTCTAGATCAGCATCGGGTCCCAGCCAATAGGCTGTCATATTATCATCACTCCAACCGTGTACCATATCCAATCAGGCCTTTACAGACCATTTCTTATGTCTCATTAGCCGTATATCAACAATATCATGAACGTATAAAATGGATATGCGTACAACATGCAAATGCATAATATCAATTCAATATCAAGAATAGTTCCTCTCTCATGATTTAGACGAGATGTGGCGTGATGAATGCATAATGAATCAATAATCACAAGTATATCTGTATATGTCAAACATGACTATCGTTAGACCAATAATCAACAACCATACTAAACCAGTAGATTTATCATTCCTCCAATGCCCTTAGGCTCAACATACATTTCCCGTCACAAGCACATTCCATTTTACATTAATTACCCATACAAATACACCGTTACCTGCACAAGTGCTCGTCGCCTCACGAATACGGGACCCCCAATTCCCCATTTTTTTTTTTTTGGGTAAAGTAATAAAATTCATTAGTAAAACATCAAGAAGATGCAAGGTTACAGATGGGAAAAGCTGGCAGGCTTGGCAAAACCTGTAGAACAATCTAAAGATATCCTATCTCTACTGAACTAGAGAAAAGGAGCTGATAAAATCTAGAAAGTTACCCACATTGTTTACAGGGGCAAAAAAATGCCAACTAAAAAGACTAACTAAACACCTAGACTTTAGAGAGCAAATAGTAGTTGAGATTCCTTCAAAGCATCTGTTGTTTCTCTCCTTCCATAGGGTCCAAAAAATTACTGCTGGGATCATTCTCCAAATTCTTTTAATGGATTTGTCAACTCTCCAGAGTATCCAGCTAGCATATGCATCTTTGATGTTGAAGGGCATTACCCATTGTAGACCAAGCATAGAGTAGAAGAAAAACCAGAGGCTAGCTGCTGCAGGGCAGTGCAAAAATTGATGGTTGACACTTTCATTGGTCTGCTTGCACATGGTACACATGTTAACAACTATTACACCTCTCCTTCTAAGATTGTCTTGTGTTAGGCATGCTTCCTTCAGTGCAGTCCAAGTGAAGCAAGTAACTCTGAGAGGCTGTCTGGTTCTCCATACAAGCTTCCAAGGCCAAACCTCTAAAAGGCTATTTTGAGAGCACCAGTTGTTGTAACATTCCTTCACAGTGAAAATCTTTTCCTTAGAATTGCCCCAGAGTATTCTGTCCTGAAAATCTGCCACCAAAGTACTTTGTCCCAAACTTTCTAATAGAGAAAGAAAATCATCAACTTCCCAATCCTGTAAGTTTCTCCTTAAAATTGGTGTCCAACAGTTGTTAACTCTATATTGAGCTAATGTTGCTTCTTTGTTAGAAGCTATCAGAAATAGTGAGGGAAATAAATCTTTTACTAAAGTGTCCCCAAGCCATTTGTCCTGCCAAAATCTGATCTTGAGCCCATTTCCAGCCTTGAATGAGACAGCCTGGAAGAATTCCTCTTGGAGACTACTGATGTGTTTCCATACTCCAACACCATGTGGTTCATTGCTTTTCTTTGCAGTCCAGTGGTCTTGAATACCATATTTAGCTTTGATGATTTCCTTCCAGTACCCTGCCTCATTTTGACCATATCTCCAAAGCCACTTCATGAGTAGGCTGTTGTTATGAAACTTAAGATTTCTAATCCCCAGCCCCCCTTGGCCTTTGGGTTGAATAACTGATTGCCATTTGACCAAAGAGAATTTATGAGTAACACTGTTACCTTCCCATAGGAATTTCCTTCTAAGCCTGTCAATTTGCTTTAGAACTGAGGTTGGCATAGGGAAGAGTGACATAAAGTAAGTGGGAATGCTGTCTAGGACACTTTTGATGAGGGTGAGCCTGCCACCCAATGAGAGATATTGCATCTTCCAAGTGGCTAGTCTTTTCTCCATTCTTTCAATGACCCCACTCCATATCCCAGATGATTTGAATTTAGCACCCAAAGGAAGTCCCAAATAGGTGGTGGGAAAGAAGCCTGTTTTGCAGCTAAGAATATCAGCAAGAGCTTCTCTGTTGGTCACTTCATTCACTGGATATATAGTGCTCTTACGTATGTTGATATGAAGTCCAGAGATGGCCTCAAAGATCATGAGGGTAGTGAGGGTAGTGTTGAGATTAGAGACCTGCTGACAATCAGCTCCACAAAATATAACGGTGTCATCTGCATAGAGTAGATGAGAGACTGAGACTGAGGTGGAAGGATTTCTGCCCACTTGGAACCCTTGAATCCACTGAAGTTCTTTGGCCTTTGCTAACAGCTGAGATAATCCCTCCATCGCAATGATAAAGAGGAAAGGGGACAATGGATCCCCCTGCCTGAGTCCCTTTTGAGAAGAGAAAAACCCAACTGGACTTCTGTTCACCAGAATTGAAAACTTCACTGTCGAAATACAGAAATAAATCCACCTTATCCACCTTTCCCCGAAACCCATTTGCTTCAAAATGTTGACTAAATAAGCCCAGTTAAGCTGATCAAAAGCTTTCTCAATATCTAATTTGCATAGGATCCCAGTCTCACCACTTTTAATTTTCCAGTCTAGCACTTCATTGGCAATCATAGATGCATCAGTGATCTGTCTATTCTTCAGAAAAGCACTCTGCTGTCCAGAAACTAAGGAATCCACCACTTTTCCGAGCCTCTTAGCTAAAATTTTGGCCAGCAATTTGTAGACACTGCCTATAAGACTTATAGGCCTATAATCTCTAAGCTCTGCGACCCCTTTCTTCTTTGGGATAAGAGCAATGAAAGAGGCATTGCATGATCTCACCATTTGGCAGTTCTGATGAAAGAAATTAAAAGCTGCTAGCAGGTCTGCTTTGATGAAGTTCCATGATTTTTGAAAGAAAGCCATAGTGAAACCATCAGGGCCTGGAGCTTTGTCAGGGGCACAAGTCATGAGAGCTTCTAAAATCTCCATTTCGGTGAAAGGAAGTTCAAGGTCCTCTTTATCCACTGTGTTGAGACTTGACAGACCTTCAAAGACAGCTGAGGGTCTCCAAGATTCAGTTTCTTTGTAAATTTGTTGATAGTACTCCAGAATACCATCCTTGATCCTTCCTTTGTCTTCAATTACTTCATCCCCTATTTTGAGTCTGTCAATGGTATTGCCCTTTCTATGAGAGTTGGCCATTCTTTGGAAAAACTTTGTATTCTTATCCCCCTCTTTCAACCATAAACATCTTGATTTTTGTCTCCATGAGATCTCTTCAGCGGTTGCTATTTGCTGAATTTCAAGTTTGAGATTCAATGTCTGACCTTTCTCTTCTGTAGAGAGAGCTCTGAGCTCAGCTAACTGGTCCAGCTTCCAAAGTTCTTTGAGTGCCTTGTTCCTTTGAGTCTCGATTGTTCCATAGACCTCCCTATTCCATTTAGTAATGTCTTTCTTGAGATTCCTTAGTTTCTGCATTAGCACAAAGTTTGGGGTGCCTAATACAGTGTAAGAAATCCACCATCCTTCTATCATGTCCATGAAACCCTCAGCTTGAAGCCACATGTTTTCAAATTTGAAATAAGAAGGTGTGGTCTCCCAATCTCCACTTTCCAGGATAATTGGTTTATGATCAGAAAAAACTCTAGGCAAGGGGTACTGTTTGATAGTATTGAACATTTCGCTCCATTCTGTTGAGATAAGGAACCTGTCAATTCTAGAGGCTTGGAGAGACTCCTCCCCTCTTGACCAGGTAAATTGTGCTCCCTGAAGTGGAGGGTCAATCAAATCCAGGTCTAGAATAGTGTTGGAGAAGCCCAGCATCGCCCTTGATCTTCTAACGCAGTTCAATCTTTCCCCCACAAATCTGCACACATTGAAATCCCCTCCTATGACCCATAGGTCAGACCACAATCCCCTGATAGATGCTAACTCGAGCCAAAGATCCTCCCTTTCTGGATTGGTATGAGGGCCATAAACACTAGTAAAAACCCATTTGAAATCCTCAGCAAGACTTTCGAATCTACATGATAAAGAAAAGGCTCCTGCTTCAAAATCAACACATTTCCAAGCTCTTTTGTCCCACATTATTAATATCCCACCTTTGGTACCAATTGCTTTGACTTCTGCCCAAGAGATCCATCTGTTTCCCCAAATTTGCCTGATTAGAGATGGATTCCATGTCTCTATTTTGGTTTCCTGCAGGCAAATAATATCAACTCCCCACTTGTGAATTAGAGATTTCAAAGTGCTTCTCTTGTCTTTATTGTTGAGACCCTGCACATTCCAGCTGAGTGTTTTAACTCTCATCTGGAATGAGCCTTGTGAGACCTGCCCCTCTCTTTCTTCCCACTCCCGTCCTGGAGACCCCAATCCAATCTTTTAAGTTCAGTAACTGCTTTGCTTTTCCCTTTCTTTAATTCTCCTGTTTTATTTTTTTGCTCAAGAATCTGCACTTTCCTTTTTTCCTCCATTCTCAGAATAATTCCCAGAAGTTCGTGTTCAAACCCAGCAACATTTACCCCCAACACTTTGCAAGCCTTCATCATTGTCAACTTCGTCCATTTTGAGGTTTCCACCACATCAGGGATATCAACAGTTTGAATTTGTGGATCATGCCAAGGCAAAGGAAGAAAACTGTTGTAGGACTGAGATGAGATACCAGAGTCAGATTCATTTGAAACTGATAGTGCTGAGAATATCGGTTTGGGTATATGTGGGTCCATCGAGTGCCCTGCGTGAACCGCTTCATCATCTGCTTCAGGCTCGGACAGTGTCCCCTCCATGAGTTCTAAATCCCTGAGACTAGAAGCTTGAATTTCTAGTTCAAAAGGATCAAAAGAGAATGAAGCATTCAAGGAAGATGAAGCTCTGAAGCAGCATGGGTCCAGCTTTGGTACAGATGATCTCCACACTTGCTTCTTTTTGTGTTGCTTGAAGTGTTTGCTTGTAAGTGGGCCTTTAGTGTAGTAACCGTTGTTCAAAGCTAATGAAGTTCTCCCTTTGTAGTGTTTCTTACTACCCTGACTATTAGAAGAGAATAAGGCCGGCCCATTTGTGTTTAAATCCTTCGAATTCCTTCTTTTCTCCACAGGTTCTTCCACACGTGTGTCACGTGAATCATTAATGGTATTAGCACGTGGAGCTGAGAGAGAATTTGATCCCATCTTATTACCAACCTCGGGCAAACCAGTTGAAGGACCAGCATGTAAAGAAAAAGACCGGATTTCCTTAATTATTGGCAATTCGAAGATCCTATCATCAAATTCAAAATTCAAACTTGCCGGAAACTTCATAGCTGATTTTTTGACGCAGATGCGAGCCCAGATCAGGTGGGTTCTGTTCTTCGTATCTTCATCAACACCGACATAACCCCCGCAACGAGCCCCTATATGTTCAAAAGTATCCATTGACCAAGCATTTAGAGGGATTCCAAAAACTTTCAACCATATGTTTTCCGAGCAGTTACCAGATTGCAATGAGAAAATGTCATGCGACCACCAAGATAAAGAAAGATGTCTTCCGTTCCAGAACCAATTCCCTGCCTTTACCCTTATTGCCTCTTGCCTGGAAGGAAGCTCAAAGAGGAACTGATTGTGGTCTAAAGGTATGACTTTGATGCCAGCAGTAACTCTCCATCTACTAATGAACCATTTCTGAATAGTTTCGGGATTGGGACTGTGATGAAATGGATCATTGAAGGTGCCAACCAAGCTTCTGTGCAAAGGATGTTTTCCATTCAATTCTCCTTTGTTGGTTCCTTGACTTATATCTGGCCATCTGTCAATGCTAGCAGCTGCACGATAAGATTTTGTCAATGGGGGAGGAGGAAGCAGTGGCTCTGCTTCGCTGAATTCTTTCAGAAATTGAAGGATTTTCTTCGCAATATCTGACCATCCACTGTTGAGGCTGATCTCAGGGATTATCACTGCTGCTTTAGATGAACCATGCCAAACCTCTATGCGAACAAATCTACCATAAACATTGAAATTTTGGTAAACTCTGAAAAGATTGTGTTGTTGTTTTCTACCCCACCTTCTATATAGTCGACCAGTGCCTTTTGATGCTTGAATAAGCGCTTCGCACACCCATCTCAGGTTCTGAATATCCATATTGATCTTGCTTGTATATCTCTTGCCCCTTTCTATTAATGAAAACCAGTTATAATATTTATCCCCTGTATTCCTGAGTTCAAAGGATTTATCCCCACTGATGAAAAAAAGGTGTGAGCCCTGCATGTTTCTAATGAAAGTCACTGAAACTGAAGGAGTTTTATGTTGATTGATGTGGTCGCCGTCACTGTCAGATGTCACCAGTGATTCTGCCGGCAGCAACTCAGGTCGCCGGAGTTTTTTTTTTTTTTTCTCCGGCATTGACAGGTCGCCGGAAAATTTATCCGGCACTGTCAGAGGTCGCTGATGTCGACAGAGGGTAGATCTGAAAAGATTTGGAGGAGAGAGAAAGCAAAAGAACTAGAAAAAGCTGTAGATGGAGGCTATGGAGGAGAGAGAGAAAAAGCTGTAGATGGAGGCTATGGAGGAGAGAGAGAGCTGGAGTCATGCTGGAGTGAGGGCTGTGATGGTGGTCTGAGGAGAGAGAATCAGATCTGGATCTATTTTGCTTACCTGGGAATCTGTGTCTGGGAGCATTTTTTTAGAAAGAGAAATCCAAAGATCTGAGATTTTTTTTCTCTACAAAAGTAGGACCCCCAATTCCCCATTACGCCCCTTAATTATATTAACCAACTCAACACTCTACCTAAAGGGTCTAATAAGTCTCAACTTGCCTGAATCTGTAGCCGAAGAATCATTCCGAAGCCTTCCCCTTCCTTTGGGCTTCCGAATAAGCCCAATCTGTTCAAATACGGTATCTACATGAGAATACGAACCCATAGACACCCATATTTCCGTATAAAGGTTTCGGGTCCAAAAAGTCAACCCAAAACAAGACAAAAAGCTCAAAACGACTAAACAAGACAAAAAGCTCAAAACGACTAAACGAATCGTTACAAATCCATGTTCGTATTCACATCGGAAATTAAGTGTTTTGGCCCTCATACTCGAATCCCTTCACAAAATTAGGATAGAGGGACTACTATTTCTAGAGAGGCTATCAAGAATACATTTCAAAAAATGAAAGCTCGGCAAAGAGAGTTGCTATAATGCATTTGAACTTTTGAGAGGTAACATTTTCTTGTATAACTATTTGCTGCAGCATAAAAACTGCAGCTGTCCATAACTAATAAAAGGAATATAGGACGATGTACTAAGCTATAAACTACTTACAGAGATCCTAGAACATCAACAAAAGATTCTATGCCTTCCGTATATTCATGTTCACACCAAAAATAGAAAAGGGCTAGACACTTCATCTTCACTTTCTGGATAGAGCTATAATTGTCTTCGATACACCTTTGATTTCTCTCTTTCCAAACTGTCCATCAAATGCAAGCAGGGACAATCTTCATCTTTCTTTCTGTTCCGAGTGCTATATTTGTTCCAGCACTTCAAGTGTATCTCTTGGAATCATCCACTTGATCCCCTTTAAATTAAGGAAAATCCTCCAAAGCTGTTCAGTTAACTTGCAATGCAAAAAAAGATGGTTGGTTGTCTCTGATTCTTCTCCATACATATAACATCTAGCGCATAGGTGGAAGCCCCTTTTCTTAAGTTTTTCATGAGTTGGGACTGCTTTCATGGGCAAGAGCCAAGTGAATCAAGCCACTTTGAGAGGAATTTTGACTTTCGAGATTATGTCCAAGGGCCAGTAGCTAATCTGGTTGTTAGAATGATTAAACTCGTTCTAAGCTGATTTGACTGAGAATCTCCCTTGTCAATGTGTTCTGTTCTCTTCTTTAAATATGGAAACCGCTTATGAAAAATCCTGCGTACACCATTGTGGGGCTCAAGACATATAGTTATAGAACCATAAAGAATTGGCTATAAATCAAAAGCTCCTAAATTCCCCTTATTCTCTCACATGGTTGGCTGAGGTTAAAGAGGTGGTTCCAGCTTAACAAGAGGGTTTCTTTATTTATCATGACTGTATTTTGTTGGAAGGAAATATGAAAATAACTTTCGTGGAAAGTATTTCACCTTGGAGAAACATTTTCTGGATCATCTGCCTGTTTGATTGGTTAAAAAAATGGGTGATAGAAGAAAATAAGTATTTTTCGCAATTAAAGATAACCATGTTGTATAATGATTCCATCACAGAGAGTAACTTTCCATAAAAAAATTACGGGTGACCAAACACACCCCATGTTGAGTTCATTATTGAGATTATTGAAGTTGTCACAAGTCTATTAGCTCTATTTGATTCTTCTTGTTATCGCTTTGATTCCGTCATTCAAAGTCATAAATGATTATTGCGTTTTCGTCTATATCATGATTTTTAATTTATATGGATGTTCCCTATTATCACCTTATTACTTAATTTATATGGATGTTCCCTATTTATCAAGTCTGTTTGTTCCTAGTTTCTTTTGCTGTAAACTTTCCTTTATATTTTAATTGAATTGTCACTTCGTGGATCCTCATATCTCATATGTTAGCATTTACAGATTAGTTTCCAAGAGTTCAAGAATAAGCTGCTTGAACCAGGCCTAGTGGATCATATCGTCATTTCTAATAGATCAGTTGCAAAAGTGTATGTCAGAATCTCACCACGTAATCCAAGTACAGGTGATGCATTTGAAGAACAAGATGGTGAAAGGCCTATTAGGGATGAGCATGCTGGGAAAAGCACAAGCAAGTATAAGTACTATTTTAATATTGGAAGTGTTGATTCTTTTGAGGAGAAGTTGGAGGAAGCCCAAGAAGCGCTAGGAATTGATTCCCATGATTTTATTCCTGTTAAATATGTTTCTGAAATGGTATGGTTTCATGAACTTATGAGATTTGCACCAACATTGTTGCTACTGGGATCACTGATGTTTATGGGCCGGAGAATGCAAGGTGGCCTTGGTGTTGGAGGTGGAGGTGGATCAGGTGCCCGTGGAATATTCAATATAGGCAAAGCACCTGTTACAAAAGTGGATAAGAACGCAAAGAACAAGGCTAGCTCACTTTTCTACTCCACTTGTGCTATTTTAGTAGATATTTCAAGTTACATGGAACAAACATTATTCTTTTTACTTGCAACATCTTTTATTTTCTTCATTTCCTGAAAATATCCAGGTTTATTTCAAAGATGTTGCTGGCTGTGATGAAGCAAAACAGGAAATTATGGAGTTTGTGCACTTCCTCAAGAATCCCAAAAAATATGAAGATCTGGGAGCCAAAATTCCAAAAGGTGCTCTCTTGGTAGGCCCTCCTGGAACGGGAAAAACACTCTTGGCAAAAGCTACTGCTGGTGAGTCTGGTGTGCCTTTTCTATCGATATCTGGGTCCGATTTTATGGAGATGTTTGTTGGTGTTGGCCCTTCAAGAGTTAGAAACTTGTTTCAAGAGGCAAGGCAGTCTGCCCCTAGCATCATATTTATTGATGAGATTGATGCCATTGGTCGGGCAAGGGGACGTGGGGGTTTCTCAGGAGGTAATGATGAGCGTGAAAGCACACTTAATCAGTTGCTGGTAGAGATGGATGGTTTTGGAACAACTTCTGGAGTGGTTGTTCTGGCTGGTACAAATAGACCAGATATTTTGGACAAAGCCTTACTAAGGCCTGGACGGTTCGACCGACAAATTAGCATAGATAATCCTGATATCAGAGGCCGTGAACAGATATTCCAGATCTACTTGAAAAAAATCAAGCTGGATCAGGAACCGTCATTTTACTCTCAAAGACTTGCAGCCCTTACTCCAGGATTTGCTGGAGCAGATATTGCTAATGTTTGCAATGAAGCTGCATTAATTGCCGCGAGACATGAGGAGACTCTAGTGAAGATGCAACATTTTGATGCAGCTATAGATAGAATCATTGGTGGACTCGAGAAGAAAAATAAGGTAACTCATCTTTCACTGACCTTGTTACATCGGCCTATGTCATGTCTACCTCAACATGCTTTTCTGTCCTGGCCCGTTCTTCATTCTTTGACAATATTAAACATTACTCTTTTTATAGGACAATCCTATACAAACCTTATACTATAGTGTTATACCTTATGGAGGTTATTTTTCATTTAAAAAGTCTTCTTGCCGTTATTGGGTCCGAGTCATGCTCTATCTTTTATTGGATTCGAAAAGTAGCACCTGCAATTCTGCTGAACAGCTGACGGCAGGTGGCAATTTGTGTAAGCATTAGACTTTATATCGGTTCTTCAAAATTTTTAAGTATTGATGTGCCAATAGAGGTCCTAATTGCATCAATCTAGTGAATATTAGTTGCATCATGCCAATATTCTTAATCGGCAGTTGAACTTATCAAAACCTGAAAGAATTCTTAACTGCAGTTGATACTTAGTCATGTGAGGGACTGTGGCTGGGGCTTTCTGATTGCGAAATATGCCAGCTTTGCAAGATTTTGAAATCCTGATTTTGTTGTTGATGCTCCATTCTTCTGACAGTCTAATGCCTATAGTAGGACCCTTTTCATTTTTAGAAAGTTGTACTCTTCTTAACTGCAACTAAGTTTAGTAGGCAAGACTGCTTGGGAAACACTTCAGAGTCTAGCAGTATGTGAAACCATGATTTTATCTTCTTTGTTTGTTTTGGGAGCGGGATTTGATTGATAAGAAAGCATGACTGCACGGTTGAAAGCGCGAGGCGGGCAACCTTCACTGCCAAAGAAAGAAGAAGAATATACGGCCAAATATAGAACAAGGACACGGAAGATTCAGCAGAAGGATCAAGGAACACACAAACACTAAGGATGAAGAACAAGAATGGCTAGAACTCAGTAAGAACAAGAGTAACACTAGAATATTAAGGACAGAAGAACTCAAAGAAACACAGCCAGAAGATAAGGAATCAAGCACTTTCTACAAATATCAAGAAAAGGGATCTTGACTCAAAATTGATCAACTAAAGACAATATAGCGTATAAAAACAATCAATGATTACCGATATTGAACCGGAGATATCAACAAAGGCATCCGAGCTACCTAAAGGAATTTTCTGACTTGAATGGATGTTTGCTTACTTGCTCGATGCCGAAGGAACTCTATATATTCCCCTTCAGACAAAGAGAAAGAAAATCCCTGGTTACCTATAATGTCGTTCTGACAACATGTTTTTGGTCGACCATGCAAAGAGTAGCATACTTCATGAGTGTGTCCAGGCTTATGACAATAACCACACATAGACCAGACCCCTCCTCGTCAATTCTCCACATTTTGATGTGTCTAATTTTTCATTGTTTAAGATGCGAGAACAGAGGAGTCAACGGTCGGTGATGAGACCACTGTGTGACTGGGTGGCACAGCAAGGCGAAGTAGTCGAGAGAATAGTTCATCAACTGTAAGGATAGTCGGACTAGCCTGGTCACGTACGAAATCAAGGTCATTAGGAACTCCAGCAAGTGTAAGAACTAGAAACATCTTCTGTCGTTCACTAACTAGCATCCCCTTCTCAAATTCCTCCATGACTGTCTGTAGCTGTCCCAAGTAAGTAGACATCCAATTCATGTTTCTTTAAGTTTGTCATCCGAGATATCACATTAAAAACGAGATATGTCATTAGTGTATAGAGTACGAGCCTTTTTCCAAACTGATAAACATGTCTGGAATGGAAGAAATAAGGGCATCAACTTGGAATTAATAGATCGCTAGAGGAGACTACATAATTGAGCATCGACCTTCTCCCACTGTGAGTGGGCCTTTTTATCTACCTTACTAGTCTTTTTGGTTAAATGATCTTGAACACCCTCGTACTGCAACTCAACCGGGAAAGCCCAAGCTAAATAGCTTGAACTTCCCATTAAGGGTTCCGACGTAATCATAACACTTGAATTTCTAACTCCCATATTTTTGGAAGTAAAAGTATCAAATCCGAGACATAGTTGGATTGAAGAGAGCTCTAAGCAAATAGATTGAAGAGAGCTCTAAGCAAATAATCTCAAACTATAACTAAGAAGGCTGCCGAAAAGTGTCGAATACTTGCTGTAAATACTGATGTAGGCTGGAAAAGCTTCAGCCAAGCTCCACAGTACTAAATAAGGTTGTTGGAAAACGCTGATTTGGCTTGAAAAAATATCCGAGTGGCCGGATTAGGGTTCTGGAGTCTTTAGGAAAATGGAAGGATGGGCTCGCGAGGACGGGACGACCGCAACAAAAAAAAGAAAGAAAAGAAATCATTCAGAAAACTGGTCAGAACAGGTCTCCTGGGCCAGCGCGTGTTAGATGTGTCGCCTGCATTAGAGTTTGGTGGCTCATGAGTGCGCGTGATGGGGGTTCTGCTGGAGCTGTTTTATGGGGTTTGGTCGCCGGAGCTTTCCGAATCTGATGGTAGTGTTGGTTTTTGCAAAACACTCACCAAAAATGTTGTGACGCAAAAACAGCCTGAATTGTCCCTGGAAATCGACGATTGTCTTTTCTGTCTCAATGTTTCTCACTGCAGCTCTGATACGATGTGAGAAAATATTATTCAGATGCGTCTCAACTATTGTATTACATAAAGCCCTGAAATTATGTGAAATAACAAAAACCATCTACAAGGAAAAAAAATGCTCCCAGGCACTCTTCCCAAGGTGCCCTTCTAGGGATCCCTTCTGGGTCTCTAGAATCCCAGCCCCGGTGGCCTACTACCATCGGATTTTTCATCTCTCTCTCTCTCTCTCTCTCTCTCTCTCTCTCTCATTCTCTCTCTTCTCTTTTCTTCTTCCCTTTCTTCTCTCAGCTTCTTCAGCAGATCATGCATGGAGAATAGGTTGTATTTTCAGGTCAGGGGGGAAATTTTATGATATCACGGAGACAATTTCTCGTACAGAAACATGGTTTGACTGGGTGGAGACGTCGAGACTGTCGCTCAGAAGAATGGTGCTTAGCAAGAGAGGGTTACTCTGGTTATGCAGCAGGCTCAAGGAAGCCTTTGATAACAGAGGAAAGAGCTTTAAATCTTGGAGATGTCGAGACTTTTCGACCCATATTTATTGTTCTTAAAAGTTCAATAAATATGGACGGTTTGTTTCTGTTATTACTGTGAAGGGACAGGACAGAACAGTGATTATTCTACCAGAAAATGCATTCAATGAGGGTTGGGGAAGTTTGGCCATTAAGGTGGAAAATTTCATTAAGAGAAAGACATTCATTGTGCATTTATTACAACAGGGGTGGTAGCTACAAATACATTCAAGGGGGGAGGAAATTACAAAGAAGCGTTACATAAAAGTAAATGGAATCAGAAAGAGGCAGAAGTACTGAAGAAAGATCAGATGCTGATGACAACCTCGAGCTTGGAAGACAATGATCTCCTTTAAAGATGCCTTGTTGGTAGATTCTGTGGAGGAGAAGAGGTTCCAACTCGAAATGATGTTAGGAGGTGGGCACAGCAAACCTGGAAGAATACTCCTAAAACTCAAGTGTATGACATGAATGGATTCCAATTCCTCTTTGAATTTCAGACAAGGAAGGCAGCGGAGCATGTTCTCATGGGGGACTGGAGACGTCAGGAGACGTCAGGGAATCATCTTGAAACTGGACTGGTGGTCCCCGACTAAGGGGGCTTTCCCTGATCAAACAATTTTTGATTGGTTCTGGATAAGGGTGTTAGGGCTTCCCTTACACCTCTGGAACAAAAAGGTCATGAAGAAAATCGGGGATGATTGTGGAGGTTGGTTGGAGAACGAGGAAGAAACAGAACTCAAAAACCATTTGAGATGGGCGAGAATCAAAGTATGAGGGCCAAGGGAGAATATTCCTTCAAAGATAGAGATCACAGATGGTGATCTGATTTACACTTTGCCAATATGGTGTGAATCGCCGGTGACCTTCAGATCATTGAAGGAGGAGATCTCTAATCGAGGTGACAGTGATGTGGTAGCAGAAATTGCAGAAGCCAGCTATGCTCCTGCAGAAGACAGGGTTAGTTTGCATCGAAAAGGAAAGGAAAAAGAAGGAGAGGGCATATCAGCTTTTGAAATAAACATGGAAAGGGAAAATCTGTCTGGGGCAAGTCTGCATCGAAAAGGAAAGGAAAAAGAAAGAGAGGGCATATCAGCTTTTGAAATAAACAAGGAAAGGGAAAATCTGTCTGAGGTAAGCCATGTGATAAAGGAAAATGGGGTCCCACTTGATTTAATAGCAGTATAAGCCTTTTCTATTGGGCCTGGACAGTTGATTCTAGAGGAAGCCCAACTCTTATTAGAGAACTCAAGCCATATGGGTTTTCTCTCTAGGAAGCCCACTGGGTTCACAGAACCCTTAACAAATTTCATTAATTTAGAATTGGGGAAAACAAAAAAAGCCTACGAACATTCTATCATCGATGGGGACGTGGAATTTTGCATGCGGATGGCTGAAAACTCTAAAAGTTCACAAAGACAAGATGAAGACAGATTGCAATTTGAAAATAACTCAGAATCATATGACCCAGTTTCACGCGAGCTAAATAACTTCGAGGAAGTAGGCAATGAAGGGGAAGACGATGATATGGAATTTCTGGAGGATCAATTGGTGGTCTATGATGATCCCAAACCTCTTTCAGTGGACGATAGCATAGCAGAGGACGTCTTTGAGTCACAGGCCACACTGAAGTTTCATCTCAATCTCATAAAACTAAGTCACTTATTTGGGGTCATTACCAGGGGGCATGAAAAAGAGTTCTACTCTTTAATTATGAAACTGGAGCAGAGCAGACCAAGGGAGAATCAGCAAGCAAAAGATGACTCATCCACCAACCACAGCAACACAGTTCCAAAGGTATTAAGGAACTTAATTTTCAACATGAAGTTCAAGGATGATGAGCCAAGAATTAGAGGGAGAAGCCTAACCTTGGTGGAACAATGAGGGTAAAATTAGTGTCATGGAATGTGAGGGGTCTAAACGACGAAAGAAAACGGGGACTAGTTAGAGATCAAATCAATCAATGGGGGGCAGATATCTATGTTGTAGTAGAAACTAAGTGAGGGAAATGTTAGCAACTTGATACAAAATATCTGGAGTAATAGGTGGGTGGGAGAGGTGCATCTGGAGGCACTAGGTACTAGTGGAGGGATCCTAATTTTATGGGATAAAAGGGTTTGGAAAGGGGAGTTAGTTGAGATTGGAGAACAAAGCATCACTTGCAAGTTAACTGGTCAGAACCAGGATCTAACATGGTTTTTGACTGCTGTGTATGCTAAATGCAAGAGAATGGAGAGGAGGGATCTTTGGTGCGAATTGGGTGCTATGAGAAGTCTTAGTGAAGAGCCTTGGGCAGTGTGTGGTGATTTTAATGTCATCAGATATCCTTTAGAAAGATCAAATTGTTCCAGAATCAATGGTGCTATGTCTGAATTCTCTGAATGTATTGAGGAGTTGGAGCTCATAGATCCTCCTTTATTTGGAGGTTCTTTCACATGGAGGAGGGGGGAGAATCACAGAACTGCATCTAGGATTGACGGAGTCATGTATTCCTCTCAATGGGAGGAGCTTTTTACCTTGATCAAACAGTCCACTCTGCCAAAATTGGGTTCTGATCACAACCCAATTCATCTGACTTGTGGAGACATGAATTTCAAGAAGTCATATTTCAAATTTGAAAACTGGTGGATGGGGGTTGAAGGATTCAAAGAGAGGGTGAAACTTTGGTGGCTATCTTTCTCAGTCACTGGCTCACCAGGTTATGTTTTGGCTGAAAAGTTGAAACTTTTAAAAGGGAAATTGAAGGAATGTAGCAAGAACAATAGGAGCAACTGGAAACAACAAAAGGAAGAGATTCTTGATCAACTGGCCAAATGGGAGACCATCCAGGAACAAAGAAGATTGACAGATGATGAACTATTGCAAAAGACGAATCTTGCTATGAACTATGAGGAAGTGGCCAGAAATGAAGAGATAGGATGGAGACAAAGATCCAGAATACAGTGGCTGAAGCAGGGGATAAAAATACTAAATAATTCCACAGGATAACAACATCACATAAGAGGTTTAACTCCATAGACATGCTGAATGTGGAAGGGAGCAACATCACTGATCCTAATGCTATCAAGGGAGCAATTCAAAGTTTCTACCAAAACTTATACAAGGAGACAGAATTGTGGAGGCCAGAACTACAACTAGAAGGGGTTACTTGTATTAATGAAGAGGAGCAGGAAGAGTTACAAAAACAAATTGAGGAGGAGGAGATTTTGGAAAGCATTAAACTTTGTGCTATGGAGAAGACACCGGGGCCTGATGGATTTCCTATGTCTTTCTACCTCTCTTTCTGGGAATTATTGAAAGAAGATATAAAGTGTGTTGTCCAGGAGTTCTATGCTAACCAAAGAACTGAGAAAAGCTTCAATGCAACTTTTGTGGCTCTCATCTCCAAGAAAGCAGGTGCTTCTGAGTTGAAAGACTTCAGACCAATAAGTCTAATCACAGGCATATATAAGGTGATAGCAAAAATACTTGCTGAAAGGTTGAAAAAAGGTGGTGGATAAGTTGGTCAACAAGCATCAAATGGCATTTATAAAAGGGAGACAGATAATGGATGCCACACTTATTGCAAGTGAATGTGTGGATTCAAGACTGAAAGGTGCTGAACTAGGTCTAATGTGCAAGCTAGACATTGAAAAGGCATATGATCATGTAAACTGGAAGTTCTTACTGAATACTTTAAAACAAATGGGTTTTGGAGAAAGATGGCTCGGGTGGATTAAATTTTGCATCAGCACTGTTAGATTTTCTGTTTTGGTGAATGGTGAACCAGTGGGCTTCTTTCCCTCAGAAAGGGGACTTAGACAGTGTGACCCCCTCTCCCCCTTCCTGTTTATCTTGGCAATGGAAGGTTTTGATAGCTTGATGAGGATAGCAATCCAAAACAGATAGATTAAAGGCTTTCAGATGGGGGGAAACAGTGATCAAGTCAAAGAAATTTGTCATCTGCTTTATGCAGATGACACTGTTATTTTTTGTGAACCTCAGGAGGAACAAATAAGATTCATCAAAATAATCATACTGTTCTTTGAAGCTTCTTCAGGTTTGAAAGTGAATTGGGGGAAAAGCAATTTGTTCCCAATTAAGGAGGTGGCTAATATTCAGAGTTTGGCAGATATTCTGGGATGTAAAGTGGATAATATGCCTACAGTCTATTTGGGCATGCCATTAGGTAATAAGCACAAGGATACAAATATATGGGATAGCATTGTGGAGAAGACAGAAAGGAGATTGGCAAGATGGAAGGCTCAATACTTGTCTTTAGGGGGTAGACATATCCTTATAAATTCAGTGTTAGATTCCCTTCCTACTTATGTAATGTCACTATTTCCAATACCTTCTGAAGTTTTGAAGAAACTAGACAAATTAAGGAGGGATTTCTTTTGGCATGGTTGCAAAGAGATTAAAAGTTTTAATCTGGTTAAATGGGAGATCACCTTGAAAAGCAGAGACAGTGGAGGGTTGGGCATCAGAGATTTGAGAAAGCAGAATAATAGTTTATTGATGAAATGACTTTGGATATATAATGAAGAGGGGCAAGCTCTATGGAAGGATGTTATCAAATGCAAATATGGTACATACAATCCTTGGTGCAGTAATGTCAGCATTGATACTTATGGGGTTGGGGTCTGGAGAACTATCAGAAACTTATGGCCAAAGCTTGAAGGCAATTTATATATAAAAGTGGGAGATGGTAAGAGAACAAAATTCTGGGGAGATGCTTGGAATGATCAGACCCCTCTGAGAGATTCCTTTCCAGATATGTTCATTCTTTGCAACAATCCTAAGGCTAATGTCAGTGATTGTTGGACACCACAGGGTTGGAATTTATCTTTTAGGAGGCTACTAAATGATTGGGAAGTGGAGAGAGTGGCCAAATTGCTAGAAGAAATAGGGATGTTTCCTGGCACCAACAATGCACCCGACTCATTGAGATGGAAACATAGTGAAGATGGGGCTTTCACTGTTAGCAGGGCTTACAAAATGGAAAGCAACCAGCAAAACAACAGACGCAAAAGCTTGTGGAGAAAGGTTTGGAGAAACTTAGCACCAACCAAAGTAAAATGCTTTACACGGTTGGTTGCTAGGAGGGCTTGCTTGACACATGAAGTTCTGAAGAAAAAAGGAATGATTGTAGTATCTTGGTGTTCATTATGTGGGAAAACAGAAGAGACCAACAACCATTTATTTTTGCATTGCAGCTTCACAACACAAATTTGGGCCATCTTTCTTAGTCTCATAGAAACAAAGTGGACCATGCCTGAACATACTGCAGATCTGCTAAGTTGTTGGATTAGAAGAGGGGGAAGTAAGAGTCAGAAGGCATGGTGGAGGATAATCCCACACTGCATATGGTGGACAGTGTGGAAAGAAAGGAATAGTAGAAATTTTGAAGATAGGTCCAATTCCATTCAGAAGGTTAAGTGGAATTGTATTGTATCTTTTTATTTCTGGTGTAAAGAAAAAGATATAGAGGAAACAGAACAGTTGGTAGAATTATTAGCATCTCTGTAAGTATTTCTCTCTTTGTTTTTCTTTTAAAGGTCCCCAGCATCTCCATAATGCTGAAGAATACCAATTACCATTTTCCAAAAAAAAAAAAAAAAAAAAAAAAAAACAGAGAGCCCTGATATACCTATACTTACACAGTACATAATACATATATATACCAATGTGGGACACTAAGTATACTACTATCTAACAATGATCAAAAGGATGCTTGGCTGATTGTCTGATAAACAGTTACTGCATTCAGTTCTTGGTAGTTGGTTAATCACAGTCTATCAATGAATGCTCTACAACACGTTTTGGTTGTCAACTTGTGCTTATGGAAATTCTTAGAAGGTTCAGGTCAGCGACTCTGGTTGTTTATGTGTTATGATGTGCTCCTTGTGGACTAAATGCTTACATTGAACTTGCTTCCATATATCTGCTTATTGACTCAAAAGGCATGAAACAAACATCTTGCGACTGGTGTACATATATGCTTAGAGGTACATTTTAGTATGCATTGACCTTGATTAATATTCTAAAACTGATCCTCAACAGGTAATTAGCCAACTTGAACGACGGACAGTAGCTTACCATGAATCAGGTCATGCTGTTGCTGGGTGGTTCTTAGAACATGCAGAACCATTGTTGAAGGTGACAATTGTTCCCCGTGGTACTGCAGCCCTTGGCTTTGCTCAGTACGTTCCTAATGAGAATCTTCTCATGACAAAGGAGCAGCTCTTCGATATGACTTGTATGACACTAGGTGGTCGGGCAGCAGAACAGGTAGCTTCACTTCTATGCACCACTAGTTATTGGTGAAGATGGTTGGAATATTATATATTGTTGATCCCCGAATCCTGCACATTACCTTGAAAAGAGCCATACCTAAGGCATTCCACTTTCCCCACTTTTTTAAAAGACAAACTCAAAAAATCAAAGAATGGAAAAAGTGATGCTTAAATATACGTTTTCGTGCTTTCCTCAAATATGCTTCTTGTTTAAGTTATCCTTTCCTGTTCATCTTCAGGTTTTATTGGGTAGGATTTCAACAGGAGCTCAGAATGACTTGGAGAAGGTTACAAAAATGACATACGCCCAGGTTGCAGTTTACGGTTTCAGTGAGAAAGTTGGCCTTCTTTCGTTTCCTCTGAGGGATGATGGATTTGAAATGTCCAAGCCCTACAGCAACAAGACGGCTGGAATTATTGACAGTGAAGTAAGGGAATGGGTAGGCAAAGCATATGAAAAGACGGTCCAAGTAATAGAGGAACACAGGGAACAAGTGGCTCAGATTGCTGAGCTACTGCTTGAGAAGGAAGTACTTCACCAAGACGACTTAGTCCAAGTGCTTGGTGAAAGGCCTTTCAAAGCAAGTGAAATGACTAATTATGATAGGTTCAAGCAAGGGTTCCAAGAGGAAGCTGAGAGGATTGTGGAAAATAAAACCGCAGATGACGATGTTTCATCTACCCTTGAACCAGATGTTGTCCCTGCATAACTTAAAATGAGACCTGTACAATGAACATACTCATAAGAGCCGACCCTCGGGTTCCATGACATCCCTGCAGACACTCTGGCAGACTGGTCAATCAATTATTCTGCTCTCTGATGCAGAACATGCTGCTGCTACTAAAATAATTCAAGAGAGGTATTGAAGCTATCAAGAGCTGGAAAACGCGATATTTCAGGCCTCCATTTTAACAAGGCCTTTTACACGAACAAAATGGCAAATGTATATTGATTGTTGATGCACTTGATTTGGTGTACATCTACTAAAGGTAAGTTATATTGTATTTGCCTTTTCTTTTCCTTCCATTTTTAGTGAATAATTTTCGGGTTGTTTTGAGAATCTAAAGGCAAATCTTGACATTACTATGATGATATGAATTTACCCCTTTACAACACCAACCCCCCCTCCCCCCCCCTCCCCCCCCCCCCACCCCCTCACAACGCCAATTCTCCTCCCTTCCCAATTATCCCTTGAAACTTGGCACAATTTATAAGTTACACTTTAACTTAACAAGTGATCAGATAGATACTTTGATAAAAAATTGTCTTTTAAACACAAATCAATAGAATCAAGTGCATGAAACTGACCTTCCGATGACATGTCAATAGACGGATTAAAAAAAAGATGTGTTAAAAATAAACACGTGTTGTTAGAGGAAAAAACCCAAACAACAAAAAATAAAAAATAAAAAAATAAATTTCCCCTTTCTTTGTGCCCATCCACTTCAAGCCCCAATCTTTTCTCCTTTTCCAAGAGAAAAACCAGAACTTACCCTCTTTCTCCATTTTTCTTCTATGCGATATATGCTATTGAACTATGGCTATTGTTATAGCGTTTACTGTGACTTGAACTGAATTCACAAAATTTGACAGCAGAAATTGCGAAAAGAAAATCCCTTAAGTCGGAATTTCTTACATATTCTAACTTTATGAATCATCTTTTCTCTACATTTTCTTTAGTTGAGAAAATATAGTATTTGGATTTCTATTCTATTTTATGTTTTATTAATTAACTTGTATACTTAATTTTCGTATAATGTGGCTTGGTATCGGGTGAAGGTCTTTAAATTTTGGGACCGATTTGTGGTCCTAGTTCTTGTTTTGCACTGTTCTCGCAAATTTCCTGCCCATTTGGATCATAAAGCTCACTGGCTGTTGTTTGAACGTTGTAGAAGAATTCGGATCCTATTCTTGTTTTGGATAGATAAATGGTAGTAGAATTTACCAAATATATCTTTGGTTCTCTGTTTGTTACACGCTCAACATAGACTTAGCAACACGTGATATGCCATGTAGGCTCCGTGTGTTTAAAAGATACTCCCTCCGTCCCAAAAAAATTGTCTTCTTTTGACTTCGCACAAAGTTTAAGAAATAAAGGAAGACTTTTGAAATGTGTGGTCCAAAATAAGCTTTATATATTTGTGTGACTGTAAATTATATCATAAAGTTAAATTATTTCTAAATATAAAAAGGGGATAATATTTTTGGGACAGAGTAAAATGGAAAGGAGGACAATCTTTTTGGAACAGAGAGAGTACAATTCTTTCGAGTTGGAGTGTCTATTTGGTCATTAGTTAAGTTAGAATGTTTAACTTACAAATTGTGCCAAATTCAAGGGCTATCTAGATATTTGGCCATATTGCAGTCATTTTTTTTTTGCACAGATTGTGCTTCTTTTGGGGTGGTTTTTAAATTTTGTCTCTCAAATTAGTGGTCTTTAAATTTTACCCTTCGCTTGAAAAGGTAGCCGAAAATACTGAGGTTCTGGGTTTGAATCCCCGAAGGCATAAAAATAAAAATAATTTCGCAAGGCAAGATTTTGAGAAAAGTCTGTCTTATGCGGCATAAGTTTCCTTAAGGCATAACTAAAGTTATGCCGGACCCGACATATATTGTCTTAAGGCATAACTAAAAGTTTGCCCTATGCTGGATCCGGCATAACTTTAGTTATGTCTTAAGACAACTTATGCTGTCTCCGGTAGAGGTTGCCTTAAGGCATAAAAGTCTGCCTTATAAATTGCCTTAAGGCATAAAATTTATGCCGGATCCGGCATAACTTTGGTTATGCCTTAAGGCACTTATGTCAGATCCGGCATAACTTCCTCCAAGCCTTGCCTTGCGAAATTAATTTTTATTTTTATGCTGGAGCCGGGATTAGAACCCAGAACCTCAGGGTTTCTACGCGAAGGGTAAAAATTAAAGACCAGCAATTTGAGGGACAAAAATTAAAGACCACCCCGAATAAGGGGCATTCTTGCGAATTGCCTACTGCAATTATATTTGGGCAATTTGCAGGATTGCAATTTGCAGGATTGCCTTTCGCCGGGGCCCCTCAAATTGGTGGGTCTTTAACTTTTTCCATTTGCTAAAAATTTCTTGGTTTCGGGTTCGAACCTCTATTTAGTCAAAAAATTTTAAAAAAAATTCGCAAGGTAGAATTTGGCAAAATTCCATTTTGCGATTTTTTTTTTAACTGAGATGGGGTTCGAACCAACAACCTCGGGATATTAGGCGTAGGGCAAAACTTAAAAACCACCAATTTGAAGGACAAAAATTAAAGGCCACCCCAAATGAAGGACAATCCGCGCAAAAAGAAGAGTCAAGAAATTATAGGGCATAATATTCTCATAAAAACTTAGATATTTGTAAAAAAATATTTATCCTTAGATTATAAAACACAAATTACCCAACAGTGGACAAAATAATTTCATCAAGCATCTTTTTGTCATATCAAACACATTTTATGTCTATCCCAAACGAATCGCGCTGATACCTAATTTTGTACTGTAACCACAAAGATTGCAGTACACCATTAAGTGCTAATCCTACTCAACAACTTTTTAATGATAACGGAAACTAACACCCAAAGCCACCCAAATAACTCAACAGGTATACCAATTGCAGGAAAGGACGTCATCCACTTAATTCAAATCTCACTTTTTAAATCTAAGGAAAAAACAATAAGTGCTCCAATGATAACCTTTAACAACTATAATAATATGGTTTATATGACACGTGTCCCTTTTAAATCAACTTGACGGCTAAGTAAATCATATTAATTCTTTCCTAACCAATATTTGGTACTACCAAATTGGACCAAGAAAAAGCGGTACGTACGTACTTCCAATTTCAAAGCTCTATGATTTATAAATATTGCCAGAAAATTCACTTCTTTAGCATCCATCAACTTTTATATTTCAGCTGGTGTGTATTCTTGTTTTCAAAAGATATATGGAAATGAAGCAGATGACATTTTTTTGGGGAAGAAATAACTGGGAAAGTTTACAGATGTATGTATTGGATTTGGTTGCAGTGTTCGTGCTTTCTTTTATGGTGGAATGGCTGTCACATTCGAGATTTATAAGGTCAGATACAAACAACGTAGTTGCAGGGCTATTGCAAACGGGGTTGTATGGCGTTAGAATATTTTTGGCTTACTTGGTCATGCTTTCTGTCATGTCATTTAACGTTGGTGTCTTGCTGGTGGCAGTGGCTGGTTACACTATTGGTTTTTTAGTATTTGGGAGTCGAGTGTTTGATAAATCTGAGTCCGCTTCATATCACAAACCTTCCGATCTTCCTGCTCTCAATTGTTGATACGGAAATCGCCAATATGTGAGAAAAATTATGACTTTGTTTAACACGGTTACCTTAGTTATAAACTGGATTCGGAACTACTTTTTCTTCTTTGTGCAAAATAGAGAAACTATGTAACCGGACCCATAAAGAGAAACTATGTAACCGGACATGGGTGCATGTCATGGTGTGCAGGAAGATCATATGCCCTCCAGCCCTGAGATGAAGTTGATATTGCATTAAGGGGATTCAGAACTTAATATTTATAAATAACTGAATAAATTGACCTTATATATACAGTGTAATTTTCCGATGAAGGGGGTTGAACCCCCTTACACCCCTGATGATGTGCACTGTTCATTAACTCTAACCTAGAAATGGTTGGCTGGAGAGCATACTTTAGAGAGAAAATGAGTAATTGCCC
Source organism: Lycium barbarum (assembly GCF_019175385.1). NCBI lineage: Eukaryota > Viridiplantae > Streptophyta > Magnoliopsida > Solanales > Solanaceae > Lycium > Lycium barbarum. Next base: position 77,676,249 of record NC_083339.1, on the reverse strand, counting down.
CGAAGTATATTTTAGAGTGTTCGTTGGTTAATCAAATGTGATTAGTCATTTTTATTTTTCTATATTAAAGGTGATGATAGTATGTGTTTCCCTTTTTTAATGTGTACATTGAAACTTATCGAACCCTCCTAGTTTCCTGTCTATATTCTCCTTAATTCTTTTTGTATGTCTCTCCCTTCTTTACAGTTCATTCTTCCTACACTGTGAAATTGTAAGCCGCAAGCTAATCGGATTTAACTGATCAAGTTCTACGGTATCCAGCCCCTTCCCCGGACCCCGCGCATAGCGGGAGCTTAGCGCATCGGACTGCTCTTTATCTTGCACAATGGTAGATGTTTCCGGCTTTGGTGTATCATAATTTGCATTCAAACACTCCGATATGGTAATACTATTTTTAATCTTGAATTTATATTTTTTCAGGAAATTATTGTCCACGCACCAATCAAATACCGGAAAAATACGTTTCATGAAAATGACTTCCATCCTACCAAACCCGCTCAGAATGTAGTTGCAATGTCAAATCTTTTGAGTCTCCAACATTGCACCAAAAAAAGAGAGAAAAGCCCCCTCTCCACGAGTTTGGACCAAGGAAAAGTAAGAAAAGGACCTGCCGCACATATAACACTTGCACTTCATACATTATATGCACACTATTTCCAGCTTCCCTACCTAAAACGTATTATTAACTTCCCTCCATCTAAAGTAGTTGAAGGTTAGCTTCTTCGGAAAAAACTGCTGCTCTTAAGACTGCTTGAAGCACAATGGAAACAACAATTTATCAATGCACAATCACCCACCAACCCTTTCCATCTGAAGGAAATATAAGGGTTACCACTAACCAGCGAAATTGTTGAAAGCTAACATTACGCGGAACTGAACGATGCAATTGCGTCCATTTCCTCCTGCAATAGAAGAGCATCAATAAAAGCATCCAAATCTTCTCCCTGCAGAACATCAACTATGGAATGAGTTGTGATGCCAACACGGTGATCAGTAACCCGTCCTTGAGGGAAGTTATACGTGCGGATCCGCTCAGATCTGTCCCCACTGCCAATCTATTCCACATGTGTAAATAATATACTATTATTATTCCAAAAAGGAAACAGAAGAAACATTGGAGGAAAAAAAAAAAAAGAGAGCTCCATCTCAAAGTAAATTCTACCTGTTCCATTCGAAGCTTGGATCTACTAGATTGATTGCTGAGTCGCTCAATTTCATATAGTTTTGCACACAATATTTTTAGTGCTTTGGCCCTGTTCTGAACAAATAGCAAAAAAAGCAAATGAGCAGGGAAATAGGTTTTTAGAAAAAAGAAAAAAAAGAGACATCAAAGCAAGCGGAGGCTAACAAGCAATCAAGCCAGAATGGCTCGTAACCGAAAAATCAGCAATGATGCCAAGGAACATATATACCTCAATGAACTATATGATGGGTAGGCTTAACATATAAAACTATGATTAGCTACTAAAAGAGGTGGACATCCTCAAAATTCTCACTTGTTTCCTCCTTCAAATTGCTAAATATGTTCCTCAAGGAGACTAAAAGAATTGAGAAATCAAATTACAGCTTTATTTATTTCTGCAAATTCATCTCAAGTAACTAGCTCCTCTCTACCTCCACGAGATAGGGGTAAGGTCTGCGTACACAATACCCTCCTAGACCCCACTTGTGGGATTACACTGGTTTTTTTGTTGTTACGTCTCAAGTAACTAGCAAACTGCCGAAAGAATCAAATCAATAAAGGAAAAGAGATAGATATAGGCATATTCAAAAAATCAAGTAGTAATATTTTTTTTAACATTCCCAACCTCGTCTCGTGTAATACAACTAATGCACCTCGAGGTGCTGCCGAGGAACTGAGGGACCTTCTCGAGCACAGGATAGGTAATAGAGAGGGTCTAGACGTCGCAGAGAATTGAGAATTGATTTTTTTAAAAAAATTCTTTGAACTGGAATGGCGTCGAATCCACAACAATGCATCACAGCTATGGATTCCAATTATTCTATTTTTTCTTTCATCCAATATGATCTACTACTATTATTTCTTTTTCCCATTCATTTTTTTCTTACGACATGATACTCAAATCTAGTTTGATGGCTAGCTCGCAGACGCAAATATTGGACCGAGGTTTGTTGATGGATCTGGTCTGTCATTTCACTTGATTTGTACTAAGTAATGAGCTAATGAACCCCCTTCTTAGTAACTAAATATTTGCAACTTGACAATTACGATTTCCAAGGCTCAGCTCAGGACCCCACTACTCGTCGTATTTGCGGCTCACCTAGATGCCTTGCTGGTGCATATGTTCGGCCAAACCAACCTTTGCTTTCTCTGTGCTTGTTTTGAAAGTGACTACTAGCCTACCTACATTAGATTGTCCCTTGGCTGTAGGTCCTGACACAAGGTTAATATTCTAGCCCTTTGATGATTCCATCATCTATGATTAAGTTGCGAAAACTTCTGGATAGGTATCCCACATCTGAACCAAACTCTTTCAGTTATGCTCAGGTTTTAATCAAGGGTATTCGCCAGCAGCAAGACAAATGTAGTTTCCCGCACAAAGATACCGGACATGGATAAGTTCGACAAAAGTAGGCAGTTAGATAGTGAAATAATTTTAACACTAAGAATGTTTGATAATGATCAACACCCTCATGAGAAATTAAGTTTATAATTTGCTGTCTATTCAACCGCACTATCAAAGGTCAGTGAAGAAGTAATAGTAATGCAGAACATAGTACAAGAAGAAAGTAAGTAAAAGCAATACACTGATGTGATTTGCACGTTACATATCAACAAGATGAATTGGGCAGCTGAAAGCAAATTAGAATTCTATGATTTACCAAAGATTGTCATGGCATTTGGACAACAAGATGCACATAACAAACAAAAGATTGCTGCTCATAATTACACTAGGACTGTGAATAAACACACGGCCAAGGGGCAAACTGCCAAAAGTTTGATAGCCTTACCATATGCTGGGAGCGCTGATCTTGTATGGCAACAGTTATCCCAGATGGAATGTGAGTGATTCTGACAGCACTGTTTGTGGTATTTGCATGCTGACCTCCTGATCCCCCTGATCTATAAGTATCAATTCTCAAATCTTCATTCCTCAACTTCACATCTAGCTGGCGAAGATTCAAAGATTAACTAAGCAGTCAGGAAACAACAGTGTCAACATTAAATGATCAACTAAAAAGAAACTAGCGCATATATCTAATCCAAATATACTAGAACATGTGCATGAGCCTGTCCTCCACCCCCTCGTCTCTCCTTGCGTTCCTTCTTCTAAGGTGAGTCAGACATGACACATGAAATTTAAATAATACAACATAAAGTATGTCCTTTTGTTTTTTTAAGGGCAGAATAAAGTATGTCTATAGGCTCAAGCTATGGAAAGTGCTCTAGGCAGGGGTTACAAGAGCTCTAGCAGGGGTTACAAGATGTGCATCTATTGCATGCTAGAACACACGCTATGCGTATATTTGTATATACAATATATGTATATTTGTATATATATCGTATAACACAAACACACTGTAGATGCATGAATATGCTATCACTCACAAGGACATGCTTCGTATCCTCCTAAGATCCTTTAAGCCAACCCCCAATCCCACCCTAGTGTTTCCCATGCATATGCGAATTATGAGATTAATAATATCGCAAGGAAATCATTTCCTTCAAAGGATAAAACTGCTGAAGAGCCCTGCATCAGAGCATCTAAAGTCCCTAGATGCAGCATCTTGGATCCTTGTGCACACTGCTCCCTTGCTGAATTGCATTTATGCTTTTAAATCTATCAAATGCATTCTCACCTGATCTGCCTGTGGGAGAATTGCAACAGAGACAGCACTGGTGTGAACACGTCCACCCTTCTCTGTCATGGGCACTCGCTGCAAAGGAAGTAAATCTCTTATTTGGCTATATAAACTGGAGTCAAGCACTAGACTTACGGTGATACTACCTGAACTCTGTGAATTCCACTCTCAAATTTTAGTTTCCCGTACACACCAGCTCCAGAGATAGAAGCAATAGCTTCCTGGCCATAAATTTTGCACAGTCAAAAACATACAATTGGGGACAACAAAAACATGGTACACTATCATTTACTTGGAGGCATTGATGCCATTATTTGAAGCTTACAAGCTCCTTTTGATCCAACAATGTCAGTCGCAATTTCAAACCAACAATGGTAAAAATATTTCAGGTGATGAATGAAGCATGGTACACGAACCTTGTATCCTTTAAGATCAGACTCAGCTACTTCTAGAACCTCATATTTCCAGCCTTTTTTCGCAGAATATTTTTCATACCTGATGTTGAAATAATATCAGCATCAGGAATGAGAAGTTATTAGTTGAACCAAGGGAAAACCAGGAACTCAACTCATGTTCTAGTAACCCACATTTTGAATATGTCCATCGCAAATAAAGAAGCCTCTTCCCCACCAGTTCCTGACAATTTTTTAATTGATCATTATTGGAATTACCAAAAGAGGTCCAATGGAAGTAGAGGTCAAATGAAGTTAGGATACGTCTAGCTTCAATGAAGCTCATTACCTGCCCTCACTTCAAGAATGCAGTCCCTCTCGTCAGCATCATCTTTGGGTAGTAATGACTTCAGAAGGAGAACCTGAAATTTCTTCTCTCCTTCTGTGGCTTCACTCAATTCTTCAGAAGCCATCTGCTGCATGTCTTTGTCATCTTGGCATTCAGATATTACTGATTTCAGTTCCTCAATCTCCTAGAAGGGGAAAAGACAAAATAGCAAGATCTATTAGAGCAAGACTGAGAATAAGATAGGATAAAATGATCCTTGGGACAATATAGAAAAAAAGTATTTAATATAAATGTCAAGAGAAAGGCGAGGAAAGAAAAGATATCTCGCGAAAAAACGGAAAGCTAATGTGTTTGCTTACAACAATTTGCACTAAATGTAATAAAGCCTTAAAATAAAATTCAGAATGATGCTAGGTACATCTGCTACTATGAAAACTGATAAGTAAAATGAGATAAGATTAATAGGACCACTAATTAGACAATTTTTCTAATCCTCATATTTAAACGTCTTTGTTTGAGCTTATCTTGCTCCCAACAGAAATCAATTTAAGCACACATCAAGAATCAGATGACACAATAGAGTTTTCTGCATTAGTTGTAGAACTGCTATGTGGATAATAGTTATACAACCCAACCACTCTTTTTGAGTTAATTTGTTCCAAATTATGTATTAACACTTATTTTAGTTGTATAACTATTTATGACTTGTTGGATGGTTTGGGTTGAGACCCGAGGAGCTTGGGTGAGTGTTGAAACACTTTGAACCAAAACTGCAGTTGCTGTATTTTTCTGATATCTGGTGCACCAGTTCGTGATAGCAGAGAAGAAGGAATTTCCAAGTTCGATGATAGCGGAGAGGTGGCCCAGCCCCTTCTCCATTTACCGCGATAGCGGAGGGCCGCGCAACCACGCTTACACTATATCAACTGTACTAGAACTATTAGATAACCACAGTTGATGATAACATCACGGTGCCCATTGCTATTACAGAACCGTACATGAGATTTTCACCTCATACGGCTCCTCAGAGGTCACAAATAAATCGCAGGGCCTCCGCGATCACGGACAGACTTCGAAAACCAGCAGCCATTTTTCAAGTTCTGGAGGATCTAAGTCACGCGTTTGCACTCTTTCTGAAGGGGATCATCATGAACCATCAAGGTAAGGATTCTAAAAACCCCTATGAATTATTTACATGATTTAATCCAAGTTTTTAACTTCAAATTCATGGGATCAGCCATAAAATTATGGACTCTAAACCTGAACCCCAAATAAGAAAAACAAGGATTTGAGTGGCGAAACGAACTTGGATTTGGAATATGAACATACATTTGGACTCGCTAGATCATGGCTAACCAGGAAAGGTCTTGGGTCTTGGGTTTTGACCCCGTTGACCACCTTGGGCTGACTTTGACGAACTCGAGGCTTTAGAACTGAGTCTTATGGGGATAATTAACCTCAAGAACTATTATTTAGCATAGAATTATTAGAATGTGGACGTCCGCTGCATTTGAGCCGAGTAGAGAAGCGTTGGAGCAATAAGGGGAGATTGGACTTGAGGTATGTTGAAACTTTACTTGCTACTGGAACTACTGGATATCGACCAAAAAGATACTAGACCAGCATGTTTGATTCATATGATTCTATAATCGATAGCACCAGTATATTATTTTACTTAACCTACCTCTCCCATGACTTCCCCGACCAACCAACCCGGATCTGCCTTCGCAAGTCTCTAATAGTGGTTTTCCCAAGTTAAGCATGTTTAATAGAAATATTTGAACACTACAAGTTTGGGGGTGCTTGTATATGAGGAGACGAACGTATACATAGGAACAAGGTTAAAATCTGGGTTATGGTTATCGTTATAGCTAACACCATGTGTTTTGTGTGTGTTATCCGATACATGCCTATATTGAATGACTATGTACATTCTTATATGCTTTACCAGCGTATGAAATGATTATTATAACAAGATACTTGCTAGTTAAGTACAAGTGCATATTTTCATTTAAATGCTACGGTACACAAAGTTCAATGTTTTGATGGCTTAATTGACAATCCCAAAGCAGAGTGAATGATTTTTATGGCTCAACTATACATCTCAAAGCAGAGTAAAAGAATTTATAAAAGAGATGTTTTGGAGTCTATGACTCCCAGAGTTAGAGTGTGGATCGATCATCCCGCATGAGTCATTGGTCCGTGTTTCGTCTTGGAACTCAGTGTACACACAGAATGCGCAAACGATAAAGCATAAGTAATTAAGCATTACATTTGATTGCATTCATCTATGTTTACAACTTTATTGCATATTATCGCATATGCTTAATGTTCCAAAATGGTATGACATACTGATTGCATTGATGTGCCTTTATGTTCATGCATATTCCCGAACATGCTAAATGACAGATTCTTCATGTACATAGAATTTCAGCTGCTTTTATGCTTGATGATATAAAATATGGATAATGACATTATTCCCAGTATGTATTTAGCTTCGTCTCATTTTTCAGGGGACGTCGAGGATGCATACTCAGTACTTTTGTACTCACCCCCTCTCTGGTTTTTTACTAGTGAGCAATGTGGCTAGTATACGGGAAGGAAAAAAAGAGCAGTGTGGCTAGTAAAGTTTCTGAGCTTTCAGTCAGCAATTAGCTGTTCATTCTTCTACCGTGGTTGCTAAGTTTAAATTTTATTGTTATTTCTTTCATAATGTCACTCCTATGTTTTAAGTCACGGGTTTGCACTCTTCTTGAAGGGGGGTCGTCACGAATCATCAAGGTAAGGATTCTAAAAACCCATGGACTATTTACATGATTTAATCCAAGTTTTATCTTCAAATTCAAGGAATTAGACATAGAGCTGTGGACTTTTTCCCCAAATAACAAAAACAAGGATTTGAGTGACCAAAAGAACTCGGATTTGGAATATGAACATATATTTGGACTTGTTAGATCATGCGTAATTCGGAAAGGTATTAGGTCTTGGGTTTGACCCTGTTGACTAAGAGTTGACTTTTTTTTTTCTTAATTTTGACTCTAACCAAAGTCCAAACTTTTAGAAATGAGTCTTATGAGTACAATTAACCCCGAGAATTGTTATTTTTCATAGATTGTAGACGTTCGAGTCCACTTGAGTGGGGTAAAGCAGTGTTGGAGCAATAAGGAAGCTTAGCCTAGAGGTATGTTGAGACTTTGACCTCTAAAGTGGTTTTCCCAAGTTAAGCTTTTTTAATGGAGATGTTTGAATACTACAAGTATGGGGGTGACTATGTATACGAAAAGACGAGCGTATACATACGAACCGGGTTACTGTTTGGGTTATGGTTATCTAAGTTGATCGGACTCTTCACTTTCGGTGTCGTACCCGTTTCGACACGACATGGGTGTGGGTGTGGGTGTGGGGTCCGTACTGGATATGGTTAACCAATTTTGGGTGCTTTGACCAAAATCGGAGGAGAAATTCGGGACATATATGTGCAATATTTCTGTAATCAAAACAAGAGCTAAGGTGAAATTAAAGAAAATGGTATACCTTGTATAGAAACTTCTATGCTAGTCCTTTTCCTTATATCTCATGGATTTCCTGTTGATCAATATTTTCTCCTCGGAATACCTTGTAAGTTTTCCACATAATGTCTCATAATTTAGACAAATAACTCTACTTTTAGATATTTGAATTATTTTGGGCGAATCTGCACACCCGTATACATACTTGGATCCATATCCCCGAATCTTAAAATTTAGAATCATGAGGGATCCAAACTCTTAGATCTGCACCCGTATCGGACACCCGCTCCGAGCAACTTAGATGGTTATAGCTAGCATTAATTATGTTATGTGTATTAGCTAATACATGCCGATGTTGTATGATATTTGCATTCTTATATGCTTTGTAAATGTATGAAATGATCATTACAACAAGTTACTTGCTCGTTCATATTTTCATTTATATGCTAGAGTACATAGAGTTAAATGTTTGGATGGCTTAATTGTCCATCCAAGGGCAGAGTTAAATATTTTGATGGCTTAACTACCCATCCCAAAGTAGAGTAAAAGATTTAAAAGAGATATGTTGGGGTCTATGACTCGCATAATTAGTGTGTGGATCGTTTATTCCCTCATCACTCGTCCGTGTTCTCCCTCCAATTTCAGTGCACATACCAGATGCGCAAAAGACAATATCTTATTTGATTGCATTCATCTATGTTTACAGCTTTATTGCATTTTCCCGCCAGTATTGTCAAATGCAAAAAGCTTTAAAAAGTGCTCTAGGTCTATTGGGGCTTTAAGTGCAAACCGGCAATTAAAGTGTGGGCTTCAGTAAACAAAGGAGCAATGAAGAAGAAAGTAAAAATATAGTATATATGTAATGCAAGAAGAAAGTAGCAAATTCAGTTATAGTGTTCTCCTAACAATTAGCATATCTCTTTTGCTGATTATATTTATTGTTTAGAGTCACTTTAACTTTGTATTCTTATATGCTTTGTAAATGTATGAAAGGATCATTACAACAAGATACTTGCTCGTTCATATACTTGGATCCATATCCCCGAATCTTAAAATTTAGAATCATGAGGGATCCAAACTCTTAGATCTGCACCCGTATCGGACACCCGCTCCGAGCAACTTAGATGGTTATAGCTAGCATTAATTATGTTATGGGTATTAGCTAATACATGCCGATGTTGTATGATATTTGCATTCTTATATGCTTTGTAAATGTATGAAATGATCATTACAACAAGTTACTTGCTCGTTCATATTTTCATTTATATGCTAGAGTACATAGAGTTAAATGTTTGGATGGCTTAATTGTCCATCCAAGGGCAGAGTTAAATATTTTGATGGCTTAACTACCCATCCCAAAGTAGAGTAAAAGATTTAAAAGAGATATGTTGGGGTCTATGACTCGCATAATTAGTGTGTGGATCGTTTATTCCCTCATCACTCGTCTGTGTTCTCCCTCCAATTTCAGTGCACATACCAGATGCGCAAAAGACAATATCTTATTTGATTGCATTCATCTATGTTTACAGCTTTATTGCATTTTCCCGCCAGTATTGTCAAATGCAAAAAGCTTTAAAAAGTGCTCTAGGTCTATTGGGGCTTTAAGTGCAAACCGGCAATTAAAGTGTGGGCTTCAGTAAACAAAGGAGCAATGAAGAAGAAAGTAAAAATATAGTATATATGTAATGCAAGAAGAAAGTAGCAAATTCAGTTATAGTGTTCTCCTAACAATTAGCATATCTCTTTTGCTGATTATATTTATTGTTTAGAGTCACTTTAACTTTGTATTCTTATATGCTTTGTAAATGTATGAAAGGATCATTACAACAAGATACTTGCTCATTTATATGCTATAGTTAGGGGTGTTCATGGTTCGGTTTGGGTCGGTTATTGGTTAAAACCATAACCAAACCAATTTAGTCGGTTTTTAAATGTCTAAAACCATAACCAAACCAAGTAAAATAATAACCACCGGTTTGGTTATTGTCGGTTTGGTTCGGTTTTTCGGTTTATGACTAGCCGTGACAATTCAAATATTTTCTCTCTACATTCTTCAAATTTCTTATGAAACTCTTTTTTCCCCATAGCCCACAAAGGTGAACTTTGCTGCATATTGAGGGAAAGACACGTTGTTGGCAAATTAGGTGGACCAAACTTGCAACGCAGTTTAGATTCAAAAGAACAAGTCAAACAGAGGTTTCAAAATACAAACAACCCTTATGCTTACGATTTATTAGAGTTGGGCTTGGATTGTTGGACATATTCTTTTAAGACATGGGCCTTAAAAATAAGTAGACCAAAATTAAATTAATAATTAAAAGGTATAAAATATCTTTAATTATTTATGAAAAGCTAATATTATACATATAAATAATTATAAATTTTATGTATATAATTATCGGTTTGGTTCGGTTATTTATTCGGTTATATTTTACTATAACCATAACCAAACCAAATATTGTCGGTTTTTCAAATTTAAAACCAAACCAAACCAAACTAAACCAAATGTCGGTTATTTTATTCGATTTGGTTAAATTTTCGGTTTGGTTTTGGTTTTAACCAAAACTGTGAACAGCCCTAGCTATAGTACATAGAGCTCAATGTTTAGATGGCTTAATTGTCCATCCAAGAGCACAGTTAAATATTTTGATGGCTTAACTACCCATCCCATCCCAGAGCAGAGTAAAAGAATTTAAAATAGACATGTCGGGGTCTGTGACTCGCATAATTAGTGTGTGCATCGTTTTTTTTTTTTTTTTTGATCAAGTAGTGTGTGCATCGTTTATTCCCTCATCACTCGTCCGTGTTCTCCCTCCAATTTCAGTGCACATACCAGATGCGCAAAAGACAGAGCATCTTATTCGATTGCATTCATCTATGTTTACCACTTTATTGCATCTTCTCGCGAGTACTGTCAAAGGAAAAAAGCTTTAAAAAGTGCTCCAGGTTTGTTGGGGCTTTAAGTGCAAAGCGCAATTAAAGTGTTGGCTTCAGTAAGTGGGCTTCAGTAAACAAAGGAGCAATGAAGAAGAAAGTAAAAGTATATATGTTATGCAAGAAGAAAGTAGCAAATTCAGTTATAATGTTTTCCTAACAATTAGTATATCTCTTCTGCTGATTATTTATTGTTTAGCATTGCTATTAAGGATAAATCTCTTGGCATTGAGGAACACGCCGTAGAGCCTTGCCTATACTAAAACGCAGGATAAGCGAGGCGAAGTACCCTCCCTAATCTTTTCTGAGTTTAAGGGCTGAAGCGCACCTTAAATGATCATTTTGACAACTCATTTCCTTGCATTACATGTTCAGAATGTTATGACTTACTGATTGCATTTATGTTCATGCATATTCTCGTATATGCTAAATGACAGATTCATCATGTATATAAAATTCAAATGCTTTATGCTTTATGATATAGGATACTGATTATGGCACTATTCTCTGTATGTATGAAGCATCGTCTCACCTTTTAGGGGACGATTGATGATGCATACTGAGTACGTTTGCACTCACCCCCTCCCTTTTTTTCTTTTACTCCTTCCGTCCCAATTTGTTTGGCACTTTTCGCTTTTCGAGCGTCAAACGAGTTGTTCTTTGATTGTAATTTTTTCATGTCTTTAAATATTTTAAATTATTAATTATTGTGACTTATAGTGCGTTTTACGTAGTTTCCAAATATGGAAATTTTATATCAAGAAATTTAAAGATTCTGTGTTCAAACACATGGTCAAAATTAAGAAGTTTGACTCTCGAAAAGCGAAAAGTGTCAAACAAATTGGGACAGAGGGAGTATTATGTTTATGCCCTCCCTTTTTTTTTTTCCTTTTATGGAAAAGGCTCAAATATGCCATCGAACTATCGGAAATGACTCATTTATGCCACTCGTCAATGGTTTGGCTCATTTATGCCATCGCCGTTACCAAAATGGCTCATCCATGCCATTTTTCATTAACGCCGGTTTTACAATACCAGATATGACACGTGACCTCCAATTAGAGGTCCACGTCGATGGCATAAATGAGCTAACTACTGACGAGTGGCATAAATGAGTCATCTCCAATAGTTCGATGGCATATTTGAGCCTTTTCCGCATACGAAATATAGTTCTTTGTATGCCTATAGTATGGTCATATTCATCCTAAAGTTACTGATCATGAAAAACTGGAGGCCACGTATCATATCTTGTATTGTAAATTTGGCGTTAATGAAAAATGGCATGGATGAGCCATTTTGGTAACGACGATGACATAAATGAGCCAAACTATTGACGAGTGGCATAAATGAGCCCTTTCCGATAGTTCGATGGCATATTTGAGCCTTTTCCGTTTCTTTTATTATGTTTATGCAGTTTCGGTACTAGTGAGCAACGTGGCTAGCAAAGTTTTTGAGCTTTCATTCAGCAGTGAGTCGTACATTCTTCTACTGTGGCGGCAAGGTTTAATTTCAATTGTTGTTTATTTTATAATGTCATAGTACTCTTAGATGCTCCGTTGACTCATGTATTGGACTATGGCTTAGTACTTTCTTGTAAAAGACTAAGTTTTTCTTTAATGCTCTAGATTTGCTATGGCTAATTGGTCACTCAGCAGGTTAGTCGCCGGCTCCGGTCAAGGATCCTTAGAATTTGGGTCATCGCAGAGGATGTAAAACAGGAAGGTAGAATCTTTGGTCTCCCTTCCAGCCACACCAAGCATTGTGTTAGAAGGGTAGGGGAGGAGATGTATAGACAGTTACCAACATTAAAATATCATATGAAACGCACACCAGAACTATAGAAAGCGTCAGCTCATACAGCATGCAGATCTATAGCCAAGTTAACTAAGCAATCATTTTTTCTCATTAGAAAGAATTCATTAAAGATGTCAACCTGCACCAGATCAAGTTGAGTTACCTTCTGTTTCGCTCTTAACTCGCTTATGAGATCTACTGAATCTCTGAGCTTCCTGAGCTCTTTGTTGGCCGTTGAATATTCAGAAGGAGTTAATTCTGGCTGCCATTAACCAATATATAAGGTAAAGATTAAGGAGAAAAACAGAAGATTCAGATAGGTGTAGAGTGCACTTAATACAAAAGATTAAAGAAAATAGAAGCATTTATTTTCCGACATCACTAGTAGACGACAACAATATAGCAAGCACACAGTAGAGTTAATCTGAATTGTTACATTTAAAGTTAGTTCCTTTAGAATGTAAAATTTATCTTTCTTTCTTAGAAAGCGACATTTTTTTATGACCGTGGTGTCCGGGCCAGCTTGCACTCAGCTCGACTAATTCCACAGGATACCTGTCACCTCCCGCCAGCAACAAGTACCAGGTAATTCTTAGAAAAAGACATTTCAATAGTTGTAAGTGCAAAAATGATGGCACTCCTCCAATTGATGTTCAATCAAATTCATCAGCACCAGTCACAAGAAACATTCACGCATTTGATTGCAGTACATAGGGTGAGCCCACCTGCTTCAGCCTTGGTGGACGGAGTTACCCGACACTCATGCTTATAGGTTCTAGCAAGCTGCCGATGGACTAGTCGAGACAAGTAGCCCGTACACACTGTCATCAAAAATAAAAATTAGAAAACAAGAGCAGAACATCTAGGAATAGTCAATCACCTGATCTAAAAAACGCTGAAGCTGAGCACTCCCGTTCTCAATTGCCGATAACCTTTGTTCCATTATTTTAATGAGGTCAATAGACAATTGAGGCTGCACCTCTGCCATTTATAAGAATCAAGTAACATAGTTAACTGGCCATGAATTAAATAGAAATATTTTAACTGGTACACACATTTTCTGTTTATAAGCTTAAAGCTCTTTTACTTGAAATCAATGGCCATGAATTAAATAAAAATTCTTTAACTGGTACACACACATTTTTCAGTTTAAAATGCTAAGCCCTAATATTCAGTTCATAGCTTCCCCCACTTTAGAACCCAAATTTACCAAAATAATTGGGTTGTTCAAGAATATTAAGTAGTATAATCATACTAGTACTAATAGCAATATAGTCGAAAAAGATGCCATTTTTATCAAATCACTGCATAGTTTTCATTTAATTAGTACATAGCATCATAAATAACACAACAAGCATGTTTTTTTGAATTATAAAGAAGCATATAAGGAAGTAGAAAGAACCTGTAGAATATAAACGAACAAGACTGGAAAAAGGGATTCTTCTGGTTGATAAATCTTTCTTTAGATTGGAGAGTAATTTAAATGACCCAATGATGGGTAGCCAAAACCTGTGATTTCTCATCCTTTATGTATAATTTCCTTATTATTTCAAAATGAGTAGCAGAAGAACAAGAACCGTCTTTTCATCCGCGGGTTGACACAGTTCCAAATTATGAGAATATCACTTTACCCCTCCTAATTTCTAACTCGAAAAACTTATGAGTCCATTTAAGTAAATAGCCCATAATTATGACTTTTTTCCATCTGAGTCATGTAATTATGTTTTCTAATAGAAAAATTAAAAAACTTTTACCTGCTAACACAAAAATTACAATTGATTGAAAATCTAGCATTCCGATGAGTGACAATTCTTTAACTTTTATATTTTAACCCAGTTGTATTTTTATCTTACAAATACAATCCCAATTAAAAGAGGATCAACTCAACCCATCCCAATTTTTGGAAAATATAGTTAATATATATGAAAAGCATTACATTACGTTGGTCAGTAAGAAATTGAATTTTATGGAGTAATAGATGCTACTACTAGTTATCAGGGCATCACAAGGTTATTAGTGAATAGAAAGTAATAATCTTGCGATAATTCTTTCTAGTTCATTGACATTTTTAATTGTTTGATTGATTAGAGTTGTTTTCTTGGAGTATTTTACATATTACTTTTTAAACAAATTAAAGTTGTTACACCTCGTAGTTTTGTATGTTGAAATTCGCTAGGTGCTAGTTGTTCAATTATAGGCACTGGAGTTATTGACAAAGATATATGAGATTATATGTGCTTATCTTGTGGATATGAGAGTTTAAGCTCATGCAATAGGTCATGGAAGGATTGGAGAACAAGTGAATCAAGGAGATTAAGTAGGCGTTTGGCCATAGATACCAAAAATAAATTCACTTGTTTTGGAATTTTTGGAGTTGGAGTTGTGTTTGGCCATATTTTTTGAAATTGTAGTTTTTGGTGAAATGTAGTCGTAAAAAAGTGAAAAAAGTGATTTTTTTTTTAAAAACAAGTTTTTTGAGTTTTTGGTATTCCGGAATACAACTTCAAGTTGTATTCGGAATATTTATGGCCAAACGCCCAAAAGTGAAAAAAATTCCGGAAAAAAGTGAATAATTTTTATGGCCAAACGGCACCTAAGTTTTTGGAACTTTGGAGAGAAGTTAGGCAAGATTTTGTACGATGATTTTGGTCTAACTTACGGAAAGAATATCTTTTAACATATGAAGAGTTTTGAGGTAAAGCAAAAGCCTAAATTGAAGTTCAGGAAGTCTAGTTTCCAACGTAACAAACCGCGCGTCGATCCGATATCGGAATCAACTGCTATGAGCATTTTAAGACAGACTGCCAGAGCAGGGATTAACTCTGCGCAAACGCGCCTGGAGGTGGCGCGAACACGCAGAGGAGCCAGGGGATGACTCAGCGTGAACGCGCCCCAAGGTGGCTTGAACGCGCTGAGCAAATTCTAAGTCGGTGCAAACCGACTCTAGAACATTATAAAAGGGGGCTTATGTCACACCCCAACCTTGGTGAGGCGTGATTGACACCCGGCACCCTACTGGGGCCGAGTGAACCAAACTGTACTTGCATCATCTATGTCTCCAATGGCAAAATAAGGCCAAGAAGGTCAACTATGAATATAATATCATGCATACGTATATGTACAATGGGCCTGCGACGTCAACATGTCCACTAACAAAACATAATTGAGCTGTACATAGGAATCTGTCTGCAAAGCCTCTAAGAACATGACTGAAGTACATAAGTCGGGACAGGGCCCCCGACATACCCTTAACACAAAATACATATACAACCCAGACTCGGCAATGCTCCGGGAAGAAGTGGAACCCACCAATCAAAACTAGTACCTGAAAGCAGCCTACCGCGGAAGATCTTCGTCCCGTCTATCTACACCTGCGGGCATGAACGCAGCGTCCACAAAAGAAAGGATGTTAGTACGAATAATGTACCGAGTATGAAAGGCAGAAATGTAATACAATAAATATATACTGCAAGTAGAAGGATAAGAGTCAACATGGCACTTCTGACTTACCAATGAGAATCTAGTACGCATGTCCCTTAATACTCTTATATCTTCCACTACATCCATGAACAATACTGTATCTCTTACTTACTTATCGTCCTAGTGCTAACTGCCCAACTGATCAATGGTAACTGCCCGACCGGTCGTAGCACGATGGTAACTGCTCGTTCGATTATCGCTCGACGGTAGAGCGCAACTGCCCGACTGATCAGTGGTAACTGCCCGACCAGCCGTAGCTCGGTGGTAATAACTGCCCAACCAGCCGTAGCATGGTGGTAAATACATAGCTGCCCAACTGGTCGTAGACTAGTGTAAACACATATCTGCCCAACCGACCATAGCCCGGTGGTAACATCTGCCCGACTGGTTGTAGACCAGTGGTAATTATAATCGACATCATAACCAAACTTCTACAAGTACTCTCTATACACTTCCCATAGTCATTACTTAACCCGTAGGGTCTACATAATCTCATAAGACTTATAAGCACAGCTCAGGCCATTAGTACTTCTTCCCGCTTGACTAAACATTAACCAAGTCCTAAAATACAACATAAACCTCTCTTCGAACATTAAATACCTCATTAGGGATCCTCTACTAGCACTCTATTCATGTCCTATAAAACATTCTTTAAGAACCTGTTCCTAAACTCGTTGGATTATTATTAGGGAACCATCATCATGAACACGTCTCACCATGAAGGAACAAGAGAGTAAGGTGAGATCAACATCAATGAATAACATCAATAGCCATGAAACAAGCTCAATGATATAACAGGAACATCGGGAACTCTAAGCTTTGGTATTTTTAGAAACATGGATATCATATATAGGTTCACAACAAAGGAATCATGCCTTAAGAAAGAAAGGTTTAGCCTTAACATACCTGAAAGCTTACTTCTCGACTTTCCAACCTACCTCCCGTCTTGCAATCTATTACGATTGTTCGTAGTCTTGTAATCTACATATAAAACCATTCATACTATTGTTAGGCTCACCATCATACACTCGTCTTAATCCTTTAATTTAAATCCATTTAGAATCTGTCAAAATTCGGGCAGCATCTCTCCTGTTTATATGCCTAGCCCGAAATCACAATCCAGCAACCAACAACAATAACAACAATACCAACATCAACAACAATATAATCAATACCAATATATTCCATAAACATCCCACACGATGTTTTATCTAATTTCTCAACCCATATGATCATTTAATAACTTTTCCTCCGTAAATAAGCTTAAATCAATATTTATAAGGAAAGATTCATACCTTTTCACCCGGTAGAATTGCAATATCTTCAATTAACACCTTGAATCCAAGCCAAGTTTCGCCACAATACAATATTATAATAACAACTATGTCCTGACCTAAATCCGGAGATTTCACTTAATGCGCGGTAAAATTTAATGAACGGAAGTTGAGGGAATTCTCCAGAATGTTTGGGAGCTTTTTGGGGGTGTTCGGTCTGAAAATAAGGGGGTAATCCCCCTTTTATACTTGTCTAGAGTCGGTTTGCACCGACCTAGAAAGTACTCAGCGCGTTCGCGCTGGGTTGCCTGTCACCCTTCTGCGCGTTTGCGCCACCTCTTGGCGCGTTCGTGCAGAGCAATTTCCTAGCCTGCTAGTCAAACTTGCAATGTCCGTATCTCTTTACTCTGATGTCGTATCGATGAGCAGTTTGTTGCGTTGGAAACTAGACTTCATGAACTTCACTTTAGGCTTTTGCTTTGCCTCGAAACTTTTGATATACCAAAAGGTCTTATTTCTCCATGTTGGGCCAAAATGGCCCCTTCATATTTTCTCCAAAGTTCCAACAAACTTAATTTCCTTGATTCACTTGCCGTTCAACCCTTCCATATCTTATTATATGAACTTAAACCCTCACAATCATAAGATAAACACATATAATCTCATATATCTCCTGAAAGGTAGGTCGAATCTCAACATACAAAACTACGGGGTGTAACAGCTTACCCCCTCATTTTTCATCCAAACACCCCTCCAAACTTCCCAAACATTCTGGAACTTTCCCCCAACTTCCGTTTATAAATTTTAGCGCGAATTAAGTGGAGTCTCCGAATTTAGGTTCGGACAGCGTATTGTTGCGATTATAATATCGTATTGCGAGGGATTTTGGCTTGGATTCAAGGCGGGTATTAAAGATATTGCGGCTCTAGCGGGAGCAAGGTATGAATCTCTCCTTATTGACATTGATTTAAGTTTATTTACGGGGTAAAAGCTATTCAATGATCGTATAATGAAATTGTTGGTTAAGAAATTGGATAAACATCGTGTGGGATGTTTTATGGAATATTTTGGTATGGATGATAATGTTGCTGACGTTAGAGTTGTTGTTGTTATGTCGGTTGTTGGTATTGTGATTTCGGGCTAGGAATATAAACAGGGGAGATACTGCCCGAATTTCGACAGAGTCTAAAGGAGTTTAATTTAAAGACATAAGATAGGCATATGTCAATAAGCCTAACTGTAGTATGAATTCTCTTGAATGTAGATTTACGAGCTTAGGAGGATAAGCGTTAAGTATTAGGAGATCAAACACGTATGTTAAGGCTAGTCCATTTCTTTCCAAAGGCATGATTCCTTTGTTATGAACCCACACATGTTTTCCATAATATCCTTATTCCCAAAAAACTAGAAGTTCATGATTCTCAAAGTTCTTATATTGCTAAAGATAGATGTTTCCTATGATGATAATGATGATAATGATGATCCCATTTCTAGAGATTCCAAAGTTTACAGTCTTGATGCTATTATGAGATTATTGAGCTTATTTCATGATTTCCTTGATTTCACCTATTGTTATTGATCTCACCTTATGATAATTGTTCCTTCAAGGTGAGATATAGCGATGATGATTGCTTCATAAAATAAATCGAAGGTTACCGACCTTACGTTACTCCGATAGAATTGTAGCTTTTAATTGGGCTCTCATGCATGCTTGATGTATTTTGATAACACCGTGCCTATATGGCCGGGCAGACACCACTGTAGTGGGCGGCTATGGATAATGGTAATAACACCGTGCCTATATGGCCGGGCAGACACCACTAGTGGGCGGCGTGAGATGGTTACCCCGGACGCGGGCTAATGATTGTGTTATATATGTATGAGAAATGTTTTTTTTTAAGAAAGCTAAGCATGCATGATATCCGCCTTACGAGGCAATCAGATGTACATGTTAACTTTATCTCATGTTATATTCCATACTTCTTCTTATGTTATTTTCATGCCTTACATACTCAGTACATTATTCGTACTTGTCACAACCCGACTAGGGGCCGCAACGGGTACCCGGAGAATTTACCAAGCACCGCTCTTTCTACTGCTTATTCTGCTCACTTAATACTCTCTTATGAATTTTTTTTTCATACTAATTGTGGGAAAATCATATATAATTAAAACATACATACTGCATATACATTGGCCTATTGGCCGCCAAAATAATATACACACATAGAAAACCGTCTTATGGGACCATCTAACCCACACTGAGTATCTACGAGCCACTACTAACATAAGGAATACATAGACGGAACAAGACTCCGTCATGCCCAGAATATACATATATGAGTGTACATCAAAAGAGAGTAATCACAAGCACCTCCGAACAAAGGAGTGCTATCTTCTAGCTGACAGCTACTGATGACCTGGGCCAAGCTCTCCTTCCTGTCTACCTGTGGGCATGAACATAGCGTCCGAAGAAAGGACGTCAGTACGAATATTGTACCGAGTATGAGAGGCATACATAAAGAAGGAAAACATCAACATAAAACATATGGATCTGACTGGTAATCATAAATGCAGTATTGCATGCTATCGTACTCATACTCATCATCATAACCTGTATGCATCATATGCAAGCTGCCCGTCCATGTCGGAACGGTGTAATCATCAATATCATTAGCCCGCGTCCAGGTCTCCCGCATCCGGGGTACCATCTCATGCCGCCCACTAGTGGTGTCTGCCCATGCCCGAAGGTCATGGTGTATCCGTATAGATGCCCGCCTTGGCGGTGACTGCCCGGCCAACTAGGCACGGTGTGAAATGCTCATGTCATGCTTATCATAAAATGCTCATAATAATAATATACTCCTCATAAAATACTTATCTCATTGTAATACATGCATAAGGCTCAAGATCAACTTTACTCTATCGGGGTGACGTAAGGTCGTGATCCCCCGATTCCATTATGGAACAACTATTGATACTCTGCCTCACCTTGAAGGAACTAGTACATAAGGTGAGTGTAAGCAATAATTAACATCATCATTATACTAGCATCATCATATCGTATAACTTATCTCATATGGACATTCATAAACGTAGGCTTTTAACTTCTTAGAAAGTGAGAGCTCATGAAGGGAATAGGAAATTACATCAAAGATTCATGCCATTAGAAAGAAAGACTAGCCTCACATACCTTGGTCGTTTATCTAAGATATCGCTCACTCGTTCTCCTTCAATATCGCGTCGTTACCTTCATAAGAATTCATATCAACATTAGCATACTAACTACAAGAATGCATCGCTAATTCTAGGAGAAGTCGGACAGCGCTTCATTTGTTTATACTATTTTTCTCATGTTTTATCTCAACTCTTAACATTCCTAACATTACTCATAATATCACAATCGACCATCGTCATTTACGTACATTTAGCAAATCCACCATTTTCCTCCAATTTCCCCATTTTTAGCCTTATGACTCGTCATTGCGTTTTCATGCGTTTAATGCTTGTTTCATGATGTAAACATCATTCATAATGTATTTGTATTCACAACACTTCAACATTCATAATTCAATCCCACTATCATTCATTTATGGCACTATTCACTCAATAATGGTCCATTTCTATGTTCTTCTACATTTCAAGTGTCTAAGCTTTTCAATACTTCAAACAACATAGAATGATCATGAAACTTACCTTGGATAGTGGTTGAACAATCCTTGAGTTGAAATTCTTCACTTAGCCAAAACCCTAGTTCCACCCTTCTTTAGAATTTCTTGATTTAGAAGATCCTTTGATGTGTTCTTACACTTATTTTCATGAATTTAGTGGTGATGATCTTGATATTCCCTTTGATTCTCTTGAATTCTTGTGGAGGAATAATTTGGAATGTTCTAGAGGTTTCTTGAGTTGTGTTGATGAATAATGAAATAAAATGAGGCCAAATGTTCCTTTTAATAACTCAAAAGCTAATGTTTAATGAATTTTTGTCGGGATGAACAGTGACCGTAAAGTGCAGTTTACGGACCGTATTCTGATTTACGGTCCGTCCCAGTGATCGTATTTAAGCATTCTCCAAAACAGAGAGTCTGGCTGGTGGACAGGGCAGTTTACGACCTGGTTTACGGTTCGTAAACCAGTTTACGGGCCGTAAACTGGGTCGTATTTAGCCATATTCAACAAATTCCAGAAAGTTGAGATTTTTGGCAGGTTGAAGGACGAGTGCACTATACGGTCCGTAAACCACTATACGGTCCGTATAGTGCCATATACGACCACTGGCAGTGAATTTCTCTGCAACTTTATTATTTTTCCGAGATTTCATAATTAGCCATTCCCGACTTAGTGAAACACCATACACTCATCATACCAGTACGGGAAAACTTCCGAGGTGTAACAGTACTGATGTCCTTTCTTGTGGACGCTGCGTTCATGCCCGCAGGTAGATGGACCTGATCCTTAGAAGCCTTATCAGCGGAATTTCAGAAAGGCTCCAATTGCCCTAGAGCTGCAGCTTATTGGTACTACTCTTTTGTGCATATACTTGGGCACGGCGGAGTCCTGCCCCGTCCTTATGGATTCATGTATTCTATATATAGAGGCTCATAGACCGATGCATGTATCTAGATATTTCGTAGTCTTATCAGTACATATTGATGTATAGTATTTAGACAGCCTTGTTGGCTTATGTTATGGGTATGGTTGTTGATGATTACATAGCGACGTGCCATTATCTTGTGATACATGTCCTTACAGAGTATGACGCATATGAGCTAGCTTATGGACCACTTGGAAATGATTATGAGATGTATGTTTGGAGGCACTCGGTAGGTTAGCTCCGGGTGCCCTCTAATTGAATCGTGACAAGAGCCCTCGGGGGCTCTTTTATAAATTCAGAAAAGGTAGAGGAGTACAACAATAAATAAAATAAGAAAAAAGTATAAAAAGGAAAGTGAATCTAAATTCCCTAATTTGTTCCAAAGCTCCTGAACTATGTCGGCTGGCTTGTCTCCATGGATACTCATGGAAATAATCCTCCATCACAATCAGCTCGAATCCAGGAGCTCTGAACTTATCTGTTGCCGATCTATGCTCTTCCTCATCTCTTGCAGCTGAATCTCACGTATTTCTTTCTGTGTGCTTCGACTATTATCGCTCAGGTGAGTTCTCACTCTTCTCTTCTATCTTTTCTCTGTGTTGGATGTTAATGATGATAAAATGATCTGCATCTGATCTGTGTTGTTGTATTTCTTGTTGATTTGCCTATTTGACCTCTGTTTGTGATATGTCGTGTCTTTGTACCATAAGACTTGCTTCTGTACCCCATATTCCATATTCCCTCTACTCTGTGTAGTTCTTGTTGATCTGTGTTGTTATATTCATGTAAGGAACCCCCACCCCTTTTGAGTATTGTAGATGCATATGATTTTGCTCGTTCATTTTTTTGGTCGACTTCTCAGATAGGGGATTTGAGATTTGTCATTGTTAAGAATCATCCTTTCTTCTACCTCTAGTTCCTTGAATGTTTGGCATATTACAATACCTTTATCAAGTGCTTGATTTGCCAAAGCATCCGCCAATTTGTGTCCTTCCCTTAATATGTGGTAAAACCTTATCTGCGTAACTCTACTGATTTCTTGTATCTCCAACCATATAGAAATGTAAGAAACTAATACAATATTAATAAAGAAAAATAGTAGAATACAAAAGGTCCCCAACTTCATCTTTTAATTTCTTCAGTTCTAAATTTAAAAGAGTTTTTACGTTCTGATTCCACATTGGAACTTAGACATTTAATAAATTTATAATTCAACAAAATATAATTAATAACTTTTTTTGATATATTTTGAGTAAGACTGTTATAGATAGGTAATTTTACAAAGTGTGTACCGTTATAATTATAGACGTTGTTATAGATAAAAGATTGTTATAAAGAGGTTAAATATAACGTAAAACCTGTTCCAAAGAAAACATGTGTGATATAGCCAAATATTGTTATAAAGAGTGGTTGTCACGCCTCAAATTGGACAAGCGGGACTGACACCCAATGCCTTACAATTACTATCGAGTTAACCAACCTATCATAGTATACTTAACATAATCCTTTCATGATTACAATTCTTAAACATTGGAAGAAACGTTTCCAATCATAAAAAGTGACACCATTGGCCTAAAGGTTTGAAATACCATAAAACATCATAATCTTTAAACCTGTGAGACTTTAATATAAATGACCAAACATAATTTAGCACACTACGTTTATGGACCCTCCGTGACGTTGTGAATGAAAAGAATGCTGAGACAAGGCCCCCATTATACCCAAAAGAAAGTGTTAGTTCAACTGCGACCTGTGCACTCAAATAACCAGGCTCTTTGAGCAGATATGCAAGAGTGTAAAGTATGGAATAAGTAAATCAACATGAGAATTTTCACATGGAAAACTCCTTGCTCAAAGGAGGAAAAACCAAGACCTGCCTCTTGTAGGATTCTCAAACTCTCTAATAAACTCGAGCAACTTTTAAGGTTACGACAACTTTTACACCTAAGAAACTGTTCCAAACAGCCCTTCCCACCCTCTCTCTCTATTCCTAGACAATTCTCTCAATTATTACTCTCTCCCTAACTCTCTTTAATGACTTTACACAGCCAAAGAAGTCCCTTACAAACACAACACAATACCTACTACAATCACTATGAAGGCAATCAAGATATTATCTTGGAACAACAAGAACCTAACTATTAAAACTCAAGCACAGATGATTGTCGCGGTTCGCTTTTTCATGCGGGTTTAGGGCGTAAAGAGGCTACTACGAACTTGTTGGTGCTCTTTCGGACTTTGTTTTAAAAGATTCACCACCTAATTTTTAGGAAATTAGGAAAACTAGGGGTGAAGGGTTTATTCAAATAACGTGAGAAAACCTTTGTAATCCAAAGTTCTAGGTAAGGGTTCTGATGATCCCCTGGGGAAGGTGTTAGGCACATTTAGTATTAAGGATCCATACTATACGGTTGACCTTCGAATTCTAGTGTATGAGTATTTGCTTAAACTGCTTATTTTGTGTTTATTTTCCCGTAAAAAAGAATTGTCATGCATATCATATTTTTTGGAAGAATTTGAATATATTCGCTTTTTATGTTATTTATTTTGAACTCATACACCGGGGCTTGGGTTGACTCGCATTGGTATGTTTCAGTTTTATTCGGAACTTTATATTACACGTAGGTTCTTTAAATGTTTATAAAGGCATTTTATATTTGAACAAGTATATCCCATCTGAAAAGGAAAATTTACCTGTCATAGCTACCTCTAAGACTTATTTATGAATAATAACTACCTTATTTTTTATTTAATTTTTGTAGCTTTATTTTTCCAAAATTACATTTCATAACTAATCCAGTAACTTTTGAAATACATGTACCTCTTTATTCTCCCTCACTATTAAGATTTATCATCTTCTCCAAACCCTAAAAAAATTCTCTCTCCTCTTTCCCTTTCCCCTCACTGTCGCCTCGGCTGAGACATCTCCTTAGCGCCACCGCAGCTAAGGCTGCTCTTGCCGTCGGTGATGCTAGAAAAAAATTCTCTCTCCTCTTGCCATCGGTTGAGATCGAGCTCCCTTCAAACAAGTTGATCGGATTTGGAATAATGAACATCACAACCGTAAAGCTTAAGCTTTTGTGATTGCACAGTATATATCTGATTCAATGATCTAGTAGAAGTTGATTTCAATTCCCTACTTTTCTTGGAGTTGTTACCAACATGTAAATGCGACTCAAATCTGTTGAGTTTTTTTTCGTGTTTTTCTTGATATCTTCTATCTTCTTTCTGCTAGATTAGGTGGTTCAAGTGTAATTTCGTTAGTGAGCAGCACATTCTTTGATTTGTCTTTGTTGACATGTTAGTGAGCAACACATTCTTTGTTAGTGAGCATCACATTCTTGATATCTTCTATCTTCTTTGTAATTTCGTTAGTGAGCAGCACATTCAACTACTCCTGCAAATGCACCAAATGACAACTATTCCTCAATCTCATTCCTGTTAATATCTTTTTTTCCTTCTCGTTAAGATATGCATATGCTCAAGTTACAATCTTTTCAAGTAAGTATGGCACTCAGAGATATAATGATGCGAAGAAGGTGTTTGATGAAATGCCTCAAAGATATATTGTTGCCTCTACTGTTACGATATCATGTTATCTTGATCATGGGTTGGTGAATAAGGCAATGGATGAATTTCGTCTGGTTTCTACCAAGGGTAATGTTGGCTGGACGACTATGATTGATGGTGGTTAGAAATAGTGAAATGAAACAGTTGTATATTTCGTTGTATTTCTATGTATTTCTAATTTATGAAATATTTTCTGATATGTTTCATTGTATTCCAGTGTACATACACATACTACAATTTTATATTTCTTAAACAATCAACCATATTTCATTGTATTTCAGTGTATATTTTTCTGTAATTGAAAGTATTTCTAAAAGTTTAGAATGGAGTAATTTGGAGAGAGAAACGTGGGTTGTTATGGAACTTTAACAGTTATGCGTCATACGTGGTTGATTTAATTTGACTTACCATTTAAAATGAAAGAAGAGAATCTATTCCATAAATACAACCTATTTTTACTCTGCCAGATTTTGTATTTCATTGTATTTCAAAAATGCGAACTCTCCCAGATTTTGTATTTCCGTGTATTTCCGTATATTTCAAAAATGCGAAATACAACCAAATACAACAAAAACTAGCTACGATTTGTAAATATAGAAAAAGTAGCTATAAATTGCTAGAAGCTATTAAAAGGTAGCTGTTTATGTAAGTTTCACATCTGAAAATGTAAGCTAACTTGGGCCAACTTTGGGCCAAAAATAATGTTTCGTGCTAAAACTCCTTCCTTTGCCTCTATGATCCAGAAAGGGGCATTCATAACTTGGTAAAAAAAAATTTGGTTTTTGTTTAAGTTAAAAAAACTCGGTCCAATATTTTGTAAAAAGGATTTGCGACTTATCAATATAGGTTAAACCGTTAAAGACAATTGCGTTCAATCTATCTTTTTAAAACTGAATCTTGAGAAATTCATCTATTAAGTTAATTAACTCATTTTTTGTGAAAATACCTCTATTATATAAAACGTGATTACCCTTTAAACTTAGAAAATTAATAGTGATTTATTTTTTGAAAGCAGTTTCGCAAAGGTCTCATTTTTTGTACTTTAGTTTATAAAAGGCATTATGTTTGAGTTCGTGGTTTATTGAAAATCGCGTACGGGGACCTAAAGTCGACTAAACGACATAAGAACCATTATCCTAAGATGTCTAATTCCAATCATAAGGATTTTCCACTATAATATGAGTTGAATACACATGAATACATACAAATAAAATCATACATATATGGAAATAAATTTAAACTAGGGCGTACCAAGCCCTTAGTGGCCATTTTCACCCACGGTTGGGCCTTCTGCGCCCCTCGCTGTTATTTTCTTCTCGGACTCGATCTTAATTGAATAGAGGTCCTATTGGGCCTTTGGCACAACAGGAGGCTAGTCTTTGACCCGAATGGTCATGCAAGTGGAGGAGGAAAAGAAAAAGGGGACCCGATTAGTTTATAAAACACTGAACTTATCACCAAAATAATAAAGACTATGAATAGTATATAAAAACACAAAAGGTACCTGCATTGTTCTATACTTGCCCCTCTCCTCCTTGAATGGATTTGCCTTGGTTGGGAATTTTGCAATGGCATGGGGGCTGAGTCCTTGCCTTATATCCTTGATGTCGCATAAGTTTCAAGAGGCTTCTAAGAACCCCAGGCATGGCTAACACCAAGAAGGCCTGAACGATCCCAAAATATCATAGCTTAGCTCCAACCAGTGCCTCCAAACAAGAGGAAAATGGAGTATGGAACTTGGGAGCAGCAACATATTTCAAGCAAATTCATACAAACAAACAGCCAAGTGCCATACTCTAAAGGGAGACATTAATACCCAAATAGTAACAGCACATTAAGTGAGACTAGACAACCAGCAAGTATAAGAACAAACGAGGGAAAATCCAGCTTCATAATTAAAGGTAATAAATGCAACTGCTATAAAAGGAACATTGATGATGATCACTCAAAACCATGGACTTGTTAAGATAATCATAAAAAAACAGAAGGAGTAAACTGGAACACTTCAGGTGTATCAAAACAGGTTCAAGAGATTCATGGTCCAACACAACTGGTCTCTTTTCAAGCAGTCACTCAACCCAGGACTTCTCATAAAAGACAGGTCCCAGATTTCCAAGTTAAAACAGCCTATCCTACTTATTTGTTGAGGTTCTAAAACCAACTGCCCAGAGGATATAATGCTGATGACACTAGTTCAATTGAGAGCATTCATCCTATCCTAGTCAAATTCAAGATTTCTCACAAACAGGTCCAGAAACAAACACAGTATTTTCAGAGGAAAGAAAGAAAAGAAAACCCATGAAGACCTCATAGATAGCGAAGGCTCATGGCCAACTTTAAACCTTTTTAGAGTACATATTCAGGACTGGCATCCCTTGAAGCTACTCCTCTTTATTAATACACCATAGACTGATACATAAAGCAAGACCCTGAATTAATAGGCAAGTGAACTTTGAAAAGACTCTACTAAGGGGAGGGAAATCTCAATGGACAAGCCAACTAAAACAATTTGTCAACAACTTTGATTCAAAAAGAAAAAGTTTTCCTTCAAAATATTTTAGACTGATTCAAGGGTTTTCCCAAAGAACAGAAGAGGAAGAAGAGAAAGGCAAGAAATGAATTGACAGCATGATCCCAGTTTTGGCAAAATAAAGAGACCAAACACCACATAAAGGACAAGCCTAAACCGAACAGACTAGGTGGTAGGTTTTAAAATTAGTCACGGATGAAGTAAATTAGAAAAATAGACAAAGGCATATAGCCAACAGCAAAGCACATGACACACATAACACACATTAACTCTCAGTTTCTCACAGATGAACTCAGGTTCACATAGCACAACTATCATCCCCCATTCTCCTTTAACACACAACCATTTTCAACTAAGTAAGGCTCAGGAAACCTACAAACCTTTCAGACAAAAAGATTCAGAAAAAAAGGTAGGGATCACATAACACTCAGACTTGGCAAGTATTTGTAGTTGCTTATTTGGTTCTAGGTGTGTCTTTCCCTCCCTGTTAGACATAGTTAAGCTGTTCCAAAATTACCTTGTACCTTTATGTGTCCCAAGGCCATGAAAAAGAGTTCTAAAAGAAAAGTAAGTGATCTCAGGGTAAGGAAAGGGGAAGCAGGATAGGGTGGGGTCATCACCTCCCCATCTCCTCCTCCTGAATCTCCTTTTCAGCAAAGGGATCCTGGGTTCCACTGGTCATTACCTCTAGTTCACGCCCAGGCTCACCTTCACTCTCCTAAGACCTCTTTCCTGTCCTTTATGCCCTCCCCCTCATACCCTAGTGACTCTACTAAGGGCCATGGAAGATCTAGGATAACTCAATTATATCACACAGTTTACAAAATGAAGCCAAACAGTCTTTTTATTAGATTCCCTTGTGAGTACTGGAAAACTGACACACCATGGACGTATAACAAATGATAATCAAACCAATTTTCCCTAACAGCTTCAAACATAAAGCCAAGATAAAAGAAAAAGTCTTTGTTTTTTACCACATTGTAATTAAAAGGAAAGAATACACATTTTCTTGTCCATCGGGATCAGGCCACACAAGAGGACAATCAACAGACTTCCACATCATCATTTTAGCCTTATAACCACTCTTTTTAAAGGAATTTATCTCTCAACATCAAAAGGAAACAACACAACTTTCAGAGAAGACCACACAGGGATAAGTTAAGAAATATTTGTGTCTGGTGTACCAAAGATCCTATCATCCTTCTTTCTTTTATCCCTTATTTACCTATCAGTGCAACTAGGTGGCAAGTTCTTAAAGCAAAAGGTTTTCTTGGACATAGACCTGGTCCATGGATCACACACACATGCATACATTCCTAGACAAGACTATCAACACTAAAATCCTTTTTATACCTGTTTTATCAGAAGCCATATTCCATCTGCTAGGTGAGGACAAGCACATGGTAGTTATCCCCTTAACCAACCTATTAGACTAGATGATTTGCCTCCCCTTTCTCTTTATTAAACATAGGCTATCTTAAAGCTGCCCTGGACCTAACTTATTATAACAACTTTTAGAGAAACCGTTTAGACTTAATCACATCACATCCACTCACTCCACATGTTGTACTCAGAGGCAGTCTAATAGATTCCCATATTTACCATAAACATAAACAACCAAACAAAAAGCAAAGCTAAGTGAGGCACCTTGGTCCAGCTAAAGCCCTTCCCCTCCAGAATTACCCCCCCCCCCCCCTTAAAACCTTTGTTTCAATACCTTATTGCATCCCCAAAGTGTCAAGTTTTATCAAATGGGTAAGGTTTAGGTGAGACAACAAGAATCAGGCCAAACAAATTGCCAAGTAAAACAAGTGGGAATCCACAAAGAGCATACATGACATTTACTAGTTTTGGAATCAAAATACCATTAGAGAACAGACATGGTCTGGCCAGGTCCAACGCATGACAACTTCAAACTTTCAAACAGACCAAATCATTTAAGAAAAGACAATGTGATACCTAGACTGGGTCTAATTAACAATGTGATACCTAGACTGGGTTTAATTTTACTTAGACTTTTCAGTCTCTCCTACAAGTATATGACCAGGCAAGACACTAGCAACCAGGCTGAGGCTCAACATGATGAGCCTTTACTATATTTTTGACACATAACCACATTAAACAAGCAATAATCATGTTGGGTTCACACATAGGTAAGCTTAACTTTCCAATGACACTTGTGATCAAGCAGGACAGATCATGATCAACTGATTCAAGATATCAAACTCCTAACTAACATATAACCACATAGAACAAACTATGACCAGACTAGGTAACCTACTTCAGACAGACCTCACGGTCCTTCCCTTTATTAGTCCCCAGTCCAGGACAAAACTCCCCACTGATAAATGACAAGACACAAGGCAAATCAAGTAACTCAAAAGAGCTTGTGACTTCAAACTAACCTCATGAACCTAATTTTTATAATATGAGATACACAGGACTAGACCATTCATGACTTCAACAGACCCATCTTGACC
Source organism: Lycium barbarum (assembly GCF_019175385.1). Lineage (NCBI taxonomy): Eukaryota > Viridiplantae > Streptophyta > Magnoliopsida > Solanales > Solanaceae > Lycium > Lycium barbarum. The sequence goes on along the minus strand of NC_083339.1, from coordinate 77,645,515 downwards.
TTAATTCATAACACGGGACTTATACTAAGCAATACACTAGCATGAACCCAACCCAGACCCTTACATAGAACACTTAAAAATATTTAGACAGTCATGATAAGACAAGAAAGTTTAGAAGGAAATCCACATTAGACAAAACTCTCTCAACTCAGACTATGGTCCCAAGCCACATTTAAAAGTCCTTAATCACAAGTGAACAACCAAGGGTACAAGTAGGGAAGCTAAACGGAAATCTAAGTGAGGCAGGTTCATTAGCTTAGTATTATAGCCTAGGTTAGGTATAAGGAAAAAGAAGCTGCTAGTCATACAAAGCAAGAACAAAATCCAGACTAAGAAGCTGAGTCCAAAATAATCTACTCAGTTTGAAAATTGTTCTATAGCTCACATTAGACTCCCTAATTGAGTAAAAATGCAGACAAAATCAAAAGGGAATCACAACAAGTACACCAGGTTTGAGCTTTGTTTTGAACCACAAACAATTACATGGACTAGGCACAATGTGGACACAAAACTAAAAAGAAAAAGGAATGAACCAGGAATATTGACTTAGACATCTTATCTTAAACCATATACACCCACCTTAACTAGATATAATGCAAGAAGAACCAAAATATAAAGGATGACCAGCTAATACACTAACTCACACCCCATCATAGACCATACAATTATGCTACCTAAACATCACACCAAACAGACACTGAGCATAAAGAGCAATAACTACTTAATCTTCTTCATAAAATCTTACATATTCCCATTAACTATGCACCACATAAGAAGAATTCAAGTAAGAAAAACAATGGACTAAAATGCTACCTTAAGTAGAATCTCATTAACTAAACTAAACTAACACAACATAAATAAGAAAACAACAAACTATATGTGGTTTCCAACTCCTTTGTTCAAATGAATGGGGGTTTCTATTTATAGAAACCCCCGAATGGCTTTGAAAACTACTACTACCGATGTGGGACTTGCAAATTTATGCAAGTCCTACTCACAAACTCAAACATACGGTCCAGATCTATGGTACAACAATGAAATCAACGGCTTAGAAGCCTCTATATTAACAACAACGACAGAAAAAATATAAAATGAAGAGATTGTACCTTTAATGGTTTGTTTGGCCTGATTTTGTGGAGAGAAGGACGAAGAATTAATGGCTTCGCCTTCTCTCTTCACTCCATCAGTGTTGACATGGGACGGGACCGCAAAAAGGAGCGGGGTAGGTGGTGAACAGGAGGTTGTGCTAGGGTTTTGCTCCCTAGCCGCCTCTCCTTTCTTTATTTGCAAACAGACCCCCTAGGGCCTTCTTTTGTTAAAACGGGTGGAGGAGTATAATACTCCCCCCCCCCCCCCCCCTTTAACTTCTAAATGGACCGGGTCCTGGTCCTTTTGACCGGGCCTGGTCCTCTATTTTTTCTGAAATGCTGGGCCTCTCTATATATACACACATATATTGTATATGCACCATGTATATTGGTATATACATGGTGTCTATACATATATATGCATAAAAGGTCGGGGAAAAATAAACTAATAAATAAATAAAGCAAACTAATTAATAGTCCATTAGGACTTAAATAATTTAAAACATGACTCATAAATGAAAATAGAAAGCATTTTGCAGATATTGCTTTGGATTAACCAGATAAAAAATAATAATTAATCAACTATGCAAATGCACACAAAATCAAGATTTAAAGGGCAAAATGATCACTTCTTTTAGTTACCCAAAGTGCCTTGGACAATAAAACCGAAATAAAACTAATAATTTTTCTTGATTTAATTAATTAAACAAATAATTATCAAAAGAGTTTTCTTGCCCCTTAGATTAATTTCAATAATAAAAGAAAATTCTTTGAATATCATTAATCTCCACAAAAATTAAAATTACCCGAGAGATTTATTTACCAATTTAAAAAAAGGTGAAATATTATCCCAAATAATTTCATAAGAATTACCCAGACCCCTCAGGGCGTGCAACTGATTTTATTTATTTTCCAAGGACTTCGAGCACTTAAAATAAATTACGGGAGGTAAAAAATTAGGTGTCAACAACTGCTCCTTCGGTGTTCGGGGATGGAAGGACCATCCCTGAGCAATGAAATTTGACTAACCCTAATTTTTGACGGACCCGACTCATCATGTCTTTAAATTTTCATGCAAATCACATAAGTGCGGCCGAACCCGGGCTGCTGGGTTTTTTACGTATCTCGGGTTGTACGAGAATTTAGGCCACTTATAGTTCGACTCAACTAAAGACCTTTAAGTGCATAGCTGAAGAATCTTGAGATTACCGGTATTGTGCCCGTTTTTCCAGACTTGTCGGAGGGTGGCTGACTCTCTGGTTTTGAGCCCGCCTACATATCCCTGGTCTTTGGGAATCAGGCCGCATGTAGTTCGATCCGCTGGAGAAGAGTATGTCTCTTATGCAGGAACACCTTCGTATTTCCCGGTGTGTACTCGACTGGTCGCGATTTTTAGTAAAGCAAACAAAATTTAGCTGAGTTTGAGAGTGGACGGCTTCTAAGTCTTGGCCAGAGAGCTTGACTCTCATGGGCACCCTATCTTGGCCGATTATGTAAGAAAAGTTCCACGTTTGCTCTGCAATTTGTCCGGATCCGGTTCAACAAGTTGGCTCTCTCTCCGAGATTGTGCGCCTGCTTCCGAAATTCAACAATATTGCTGGCATCTCACGATACTTGTATGAATGGACCTCCCTACAGCAGGAAATTAAATATGCAATGGCAGTATATATGAATGAATGGCACTCTCGGCAGTATGAATGAATGAATGAGTGAATGGTCCTCTCGACAGCAGAAAGTAAACGTGCAATGGACCTCTTGGCAGCAGAAAGTAAACGTGCAATGGCCCTCGTGGCAGCAGAAAGTAAGCGTGCAATGGCCCTCTTGGCACCAGAAAGTAAACGTGCAATGGCCTTCTCGGCAGCAGAAAGTAAATATGCAATGGCCTTCTCGGCAGCAGAAAGTAAATGTGCAATGGCCCTCTCGGTAGCAAAATGTAAACGTGCAATGGCCCTCTCGGCAACATAAAGTAAACGTGCAATGGCCCTCTCGGTAACATAAAGTAAACGTGCAATGGCCCTCTTGGCAGCAAAAAGTAAACGTGCAATGGCCCTCTTGGCAGCAGGAAATGAAAGAATTGAAAGGAATTTAAAGAATCAAAGAATTGAAAGTAATTAAAAGACGACGGATGTGGACCTTGCGGCAGGATGATCTTTCTTTTGTCCGTAGTGTGGGCTGTGACCCATCGTGGCCGGATATGCCCCTTTGTTTTTGTCATGACCCTTTTGGTCGAATATGTCTTTGTTATTCGCTTTTTGTGTGGCCCTTGCGGCCAGATAGGTCTTTGTCGTTTATTCTTCGTATGACCCTTTTGGTCCACTGCACCTTTGTTATATATCCCTTTTGGGACCCTTTGGTTAGCGGTGTCTCTGTCCTTTGTCCATCTCATGACCCTTTTGGTCAGTTACTTCCTTCAATCCAATGCGCCTTTCTTTCGTCCATTCGTCTTGTGGCGTACATGATAGCCCAACGAGTTATTCTCACCGGATTTGGTCTTCGCAGCTCCTTCGCTTTCCTGTTAAGACCTGCATCCACAGAAAAATTGTGAGTTTCCTAAAAGGTCAATCAACCTTGTTTTCCTCCCATCTGGTGGCTCCTCTAGGCGTCCTTCTGAACCCTCTTGGCCTCGGTATTCCTAGAGATGGTTTCAGAGCGTACTTACACTAAGGGTGTATGCTCTTTTAGAAACCTACAGTACGGATTATCGAAGAGCATTGTTCTCTCTCTCTCTATCTGTCTCTCTCTCTCTCTCTCTATATATATATATATATATATGTTTGTTATTATTATTATTATTATTATTATTATTATTTTGAAAATATTTGTCATGACATGTGACTTTGAGTGCGGTCTTTCGGATCTCCTGGGAGTATGACTGCTGATCCCTGATCTTGATGGAAGAACTTTAAGACCTTTCTCAAAAATTCTGTCTAAGTTTGGGCTTGTCCCTAACGGCCCCTGCTATTTCTCATCATGCGGCAATTTTTGAGGTTCCCTAAAAAATTCTGCCCCAGTATAGGGTCTTATTTTGCTATCTCCCTATTGATTGTTCCTGATAGGAATTTTTTAGATCCTAAAGAAGATCGATTCCGTAAAAGATGAGATCAGTAAATGACAATTGACTGAAATTGCATCTTTGTGAGATCGTCAATATTGTACCGAGGGCGTCTTTAGAGTATACCGAATCAGTATAGCTATCCTTCTTCTGACACAGCAACGCAATTTGAATTAGTATCAAAAGTAAGTACTAAATAATTTATTTTTTCCTTTACTTGTTGATGTAAAATCATCTTCCATTCAATAGAAAATTCTTTCTAAAAAATTCTACCCCAGTGTGAGGTCGATACTGACCAGTCTTTGTGTCTCGGTCTTCCTTGTTTGATCTCGTCGATCCTATCCTGCTTCATTGTCTATGGAGTTTTCTTAATGGTTTCTGGGTCTTTCTTTTGTGACGACCGAGCTCGAAAGCGCCTATATATCCTGTCGCAGTAGGAACTCAGGTCAAACGTAGTTCGGGATAAAGCAATCGAGTTTTGGTTTTTTATAATAAAGTGACCGGGTCCGATATGGACTGCCTATGTATCCTACCGTGGGGAAGTCAGGTCATTGCGAAGTTCATTACATAGATGATTTGTTTTTCTCCTATTCTAGTACGATTACAAGCAGAAGCTACGATTACAAGGAAACAACAATGCAGTCACAAGAAAATGGAGTCCTAAATGTAGTATCTCTTGAGCGCATCTGCGTTGATGGCCTTGGGCCATTCTTGTCCGTCCATCTCAGCTAGGACTACGACTCTGCCTGAGAGTACTTTCCTGACCATGTATGGTCCTTGCCAGTTCGCCGCGAATTTCTTTTTATATTGCTCTTGGTGAGGGAAGACTCGCTTGAGCACGAGTTGTCCGATCTGGAAGAGTCGGGTTCTAACCTGCTTGTTGAAGGCTCGAGACAATCTTTGCCTGTATAGCTGTCCGTGGCATACGACCACTATTCTCTTCTCCTCTATCGTAACCAGATGTTCACATCTTGCAGCTCCGGCTCTTGGATGATCCGGAGCGAGGGGATTTCCACTTCTACGGGTATGACCGTTTCTGTACCGTAGACAAGGAGATGGAGTTTCCCCGGTGGAAGTGCAAGTCCTTGTTCGGTATCCCAACAAAGCATAAGGCAGCTGTTTGTGCTAATTCCTGTAGTTGTCAATCATCTTCCTCAGGATCCTTTTGATGTTTTTATTGGCGGCCTCTACGACTCCATTCATCTGCGGCCGGTAGGCGATGGAGTTCCTATGGGTTATCTTGAATTGCGCGCAGATGTCCTTCATCAAATGACTGTTCAAATTGGCGCTGTTATCTGAGATGATGGATTCCGGTACACCAAAGCGGCATATCAGATTGTTTTTGACAAAGTCGGCCACGACTATCTTGGTTACTGACTTGCGGGAAGTGGCTTCCACCCATTTAGTAAAGTAGTCGATGATGACTTAAATGAAACGGTGTCTATTGGAGGCTGGGGGCTCGATAGGTCCTATAACGTCCACCCCCCTGCCACGAAGGGCCATGGCGAGCTCATCGCTTATAACTCGATAGGAGGAACCTTGATTAGATCCCCGTGTATTTGGCATTGATGGCATCTATGCACGAATTTGCATGAATCATGCTCCATGGTCATCCAGTAGTATCCTGTTCTTAGGATTTTCTTTGCAAGGACGAATATGTTCATGTGATGACTGCATGCCCCTGCATGCACCTCCCCCAGCAGTTTTGTATCTTCTTTAGTATCCACACACCTGAGTAAGTCGAGGTCTATTCTTTTGTACAAAACTTCTTTATTCAGGAAGAAACCATTGGCCAGCCTTCGGACGGTCTTCTTATGATTTGCTGAACTTTTTGGGGGGTATTCTCCCTTCTCCAAGTATGTCTTGATGTCGGTGGACCACGGTCGGCCATCCGGCTCGGCCTCGACGTGGGTGCAGTGAGCTTGTTCTTCCCTTATTGTGATCCCCAGAGGGTCGATGTGAGTACTCTCAGGGTGTTGGATCATAGAGGCTAGCATAGCCAACGCATCCGCAAACTCATTTTGGGCTCTCCGGTTATGCCTGAAATTGATATTCTTGAATCTCCCACATAGTCTTTGCACCAGATTCACATACGAGAGTATCTTATCATTTTTGGTCGCCCAGCTTCCTTTTACCTAATTTATGAGCAAATCAGAGTCCCCGATTACCAACAACTCCGGTATGTTCATGTTCAATGCCATCCTGAGACCGAGGACACATGCTTCGTACTCTGCCATGTTGTTAGTACACTTAAAGTTGAGCTTCGCGGCCATCGGATAGTGTTGTCCTGTCTCTGATATCAACACCGCCCCGATGCCTGACCCTTTGTAATTGATCGCCTCGTCAAAGTACAACCTCCACCCTGTGTATGGTTCCATCAACTCTTCCTCCATAGCTAGTACCTCCTCATCTGGAAGAAAGTCTGTAAAGGCTCAAGCTCGTCGTCGACGGGGCTTTCTGCCAGCAGGTCGGCCATGGCTTGTCCTTTGGTTGCCTTTTGTGCTATGTATATGATGTTGAATTCACTTAGCAGTATCTGCCATTTAGCCAACTTTTTCACGGGCATTGGTTGCCTAAAAATGTATCTTGATGAATACATTCGGGATATGAAGTGGGTGATGAACACCGATAGGTAGTGCCTCAGCTTCTGAGCGATCCAAGTCAGAGCGCAACCGGTCTTTTCTACGAGCGTATATTGCGCCTCGTAGGATGTAAACTTCTTGCTCAAATAGTAGATGGCATGTTCCTTCTTGCCTTCTTGGTCATGCTGGGCTAGCATACAACCGAAAGCGGTCTCTGATACCAAGAGGTACAATAAGAAATGACTCCCTTGCCTGGGTGGCACTAGAACAAGGGGATTGGAGAGATACTTTTTGATTTTGTTGAATTCCCTTTGGCATTCCTCCATCCAGTTCGTCGGGGCATCTTTCTTGAGCAATTTAAGGATTGGCTCCATGATCACAGTGGATTGGGCTATAAACCGCCCAATGTAGTTCAACCTTCCCAAGAAACTCATGACCTCTTTCTTGGTTTTGGCTGGCGACAATTCTTGGATTGCTTTGATTTTGGTAGGATCTAGTTCAATGCCCCTGCAGCTGACTATGAATCCCAACAACTTTCCAGCAGGCACTCCGAACGCGCACTTAGCAGGGTTCAGCTTGAGATTGAATTTGTGAAGTTTGTCGAAGAACTTGCGCAAGTGCATGGCATGTTCCGAGATTTCTTTTGACTTTATGATGACATCGTCCACATAGACTTCAATCTCTTGATGCATCACATCATGGAATAGGGTGGTCATGGCTCTCATGTATGTGGCGCCGGCCTTTTTGAGGCCGAACGACATTACCCTGTAGTGGTAGACTCCCCAAGGGGTGATAAAGGCTGTCTTCTCAGCGTCTTTCTCGCTCCTGAGTATTTGGTGGTAGCCAGTAAAATAGTCTACGAACGACTGCAGTTCTTGCTTGGCACAGTTATCTATCAGGATGTGGATGTTCGGGAGAGAGAAGTTATCCTTTGGACTGGCTCGGTTGAGATCTCGGTAGTCTACGCAGATTCGGATCTTTCCGTCCTTCTTGGGTACCGGTACTATATTTGCTATCCAAGTGGGGTAGGACGTTACTTCCACTATTCCCGACTCGATCTGTTTTTCTACTTCATCCTTTATCCCGATACTCATGTATGGTTTGAATGTTCGCGTCTTCTGTTTGATCGAAGCAAAACCCTTCTTTATGGGCAATATGTGGGCCACTATCTCAGTGCTTAACCCCGGCATATCTGCGTATGACCTAGCGAAGACGTACACGTACACATATTTCTTTAGCAAAGCTACGAGCTCTTCCTTTTGTGGGGATCCTAAGTGAGCGCTGATTCGTGTCTCCCTGACATCTTCTCCGTCACCGTGGTTAATCACCTTAGTTTCATCCATATTTGGCTTCTTCTTGTCTTCCAACTTTTCCAACTCCTTTACCAGCCCTTCTGGCATCATCGTCGATTCATCGTACTCCTCGTACTCCTGTTGGTTGCTTTTTTCATTTGTTTCATGACATGCCATGACATTTTTGGTCATTTTATTATGATTATTTCTGAAAAAGCGAGGCAACATAAAATTTGGCTTATTATCGCCTAGTTAGTAAAAAAACAAAAACAGTCATTATTAACCAGTAAAAGTAGTGATTTGCGTGGATCGAGGCTTTCACTAATTCAAAAGGTAATTGATTACAATTGTGGTCCTGGTCCGGAACAACGTCAGGCTATTTTCGTTTTAAAACACCACAAAATGCCTTTTTTTTTTTAGAAAAGGAGGTGATCATTCGGGCCCAGTCGATGTCACCGTTTTTAGCAAAAGGTTTTTTCCGAGAAAAGTCTATCTCTCTACCGAGGAGCCAAGAGGGGGGTGGATGTCCAATTTTTCAGGTATTCCTTTGGCCTCAAGCTGCGTATGCTGGGCGTCTCCTGACTTTCTTCAATGACCGCGTAGTATCCCTCTTCTTTGAGCAGTGATCTGAGACTTTCACCAGCTTCCTCTTCATCCAGCATCGACATCTTTCTGGGGAATGACTGGTACAGACCTGTGATTGGACTAGGTAGATTCCCTGTTCTGGGCTCTCTCTTGATTGCCCTCGTGAGCTTATCTTCGTTAAGGGTATACCCTGGACCGAAATGGTAGTTTTCTTTTGGGATTGGTACAGGTTCTGTTATCCCTTTGAGGTCCCTTCATAGACCCTTTCCCGTTTCAAAATCGTTTCTCAGCAGGGTAGAGGCAATCATTCTGTAGACTGCTGGCATGGGCTCACCGACCTCTTCTTCTGCATGGGTGGCCCCTATGTATTCCACTATATGAAAGTTAGAGAAACGAGGACTCCCTTCGATCATAGGAACGATGTCATAAGGGTACTTCTGAATATCCCTCTCAGCTGCCACTACAATTTCATGTCCTTGGCACTCAAGTTTTATGGCCTAGTGCAGGCTCGATGGTACTACACCGACAGAGTAGATCCAGGGCCTTCCCAAGAGCATGTTGTAATTGGTAGTGATCGCCATGACTTGTAACTCTACTGTGAAGGAGGTAGGTCCGACCTGGATTTGTAGATCAACCTCTCCCAAAGAATCACTTACGGATCCATCGAATCCCCTAATGTTCATCCCGCTTTGGCTAATCTTACCTATGTCATAGCCAAGTTGTGTCAAGGTGGTTACGGGGCAAATATTGAGGCCTGATCGATTATCCACAAGTACCCTTCCTACGGCCTTGTCGTGGCATGCCAAGGTGATATGGAGGGCTTTGTTGTGGGACGTCCCTTCGACGGGCAGCTCTTCCTTATAGAAGCAGATTTTATATTCCCCAATGATATGGGCCACTAGCCCGGCTAAATCTTCACCGCTCGTCTGCTGGTATGTGTGTATCATCCAATACCTTCATGAGGGCATGCCTATGTGACAGTAAGCTGGCCAACAGCGACAACACCGAGATTTAGGCCAGCGTCTTCTTCAAATGCTCGACAATGGAATAATCTTTTAGCTGCATGCGTCGGCAGAAATCTTCGGCCTCTCCTTCGGTCATCGCCCCTTTCTGAGCATTCTCTTTTCTTGTGGCGTTCTGGGCTAATTCTTCAGGAGTGTAGCATCTCCCTGAACAAGTCATGCCTTGGGTCATCGCCGTCTACACAGTGATTGGGTTTTTGGGGTCCGACACCATCTATTATGCTACCTAGGCCACTATAGGTGCTGGGATTAAGGTTCTGAATATAGCCTTGGGATCTCCCGGGCTAGGGATCAAGACTTAGAATTTGGGACGTTCTTGGAGTGTGAGAGAGGCCACCGTCTGTTCAAGAGGCTCGGCGACTTTGGGAGACAATGTCCCGCAAGCTTCCCAGTCCTCATCCCTTTCTATCATGTGGACCCCGCTGCTCCCATGATTTGGCAACGGGTTCGTGTTCACGTTGGGAGCGGCAGTTTCCAAAATGATCTCTCTTTTATCGATCAGATCCTGGATTTTGTGTTTCAGGTTTTTGCAATCTTCTGTGCTGTGCCCATTCCTTCCCGAATGGTAGGCATAAGTCTTATCGGGTCTGTAGAATCTGCTTTCTGGCTGTGCCAGCTTTGGTGGGGCTTTCTGGATCATCCTTGCGGTTAGTATCCTTTCCAATAGTTGAGCCCTTGGTTCGAGGAGTGTTGTGAATTCCCTCATAGGCCTTTTATCAAAAGCTAGACGTGGCACATTGTATGTTGGAGGCGGTGGTTGATTTTGGTAATTCTGGTTTTGATAGCTTTGTAGGGGGTTATTTTGTGGTGGATGATAGTTTTGTTGGGGTGGTGGATGGGATGTTTGTTGTGGTGGCGGTTGGTATACAAGAGCGAATACACAGATACTGGGTAGAGGAGTATATGTTGGTATAGCGGTGGTAAAGGTTGGTTGTGTGTAGTGCACGGGTGCTGGTCTGTACGGAGTGGCCGTGTAATTTAAGAGGGGTGGAGTTTGATGAGAAGATGGTGTTCCTTTTAGGTTTTGGCTTGAAAGGTGGGATATGCTTGCCACGTCTTCTTTCTTTTTGCGGAAGATTCCCGCAGCAGCTTGCCCAGACGCTTTGTTAAAGATATTGACGATCTTTCTCGATTTGAGGCCGTCTTCTATGGCCTCTCCCATTTTTACTAATTCAGAGAATGGCCTCCCGGCCATGGACAACATCCTATCGTAGAAATTCAGCTTCTGTGACCTGATGAATACGGAAACGAGTTCTCCCTCACTCATGGGCGGCTGCACACGGGCCGCTTCGGCCCTCCATCTGCTGGAAAATTCCCTATAGTTTTCCCTTGACTTTTGCTTGACCTTTTTGAGGTAGTAACGGTCTGGTACGGTCTCGATATTGAAACGAAACCTTTCCACGAAGGATTCTGCCAGGTCCTCCCACAGGCGCCACTGGCGCATGTCTTGTGTGGTGAACCATTTGGCTGCTTTACCCGTCAGACTACGACTGAATAGTCGCATGATCAGGGGTTCACGTCTCTTTACTCTGACTAATTGGTTGCAGTATCAACAGAGGTGTGCTTTGGGGTTTCCCGTCCCGTTGAAATTTTCGAACTTTGAGATTTTAAACCCTTCTGGCAAGTCCAAATCCGGGTGCATGCACAAGTCGTCATACCTTAGGCCCGTGGCCTTCCTCATGGATCTGTTGGTTTTTCCCAACAATTCCTCCATCTGCTTCTGTATATTTTTCTCAGGCCTGTCTTGTTCAGCTCTCCGAATCCTTTCCATTTCTTCATAATGATCCAACTCCTTATGTCCCGGGGAGGACTCATTTGGGATGTTGGGAGTGAAGAAGGAAATTTGGTTAAACGCGATAGTGGTAGCCTATCCCACTGGCGGCTGAGGCATGTGCCTGGATTGCCAGGTTGAAGAATGTCAGCTGAGGGGTTTGGTGCGAGGGGACTGAATGGGTGGTTCCTTGAGCTTAGGAGTTTTTAGTCAGCGGCGGGGCACCGCAAGAGGGACCAACATGGTTTGGTTTTGCGATTTTTAGTGGGGGTGGCAGGGTTCCTGGTGGGTACACAGGAAAGTAGTCAGGCATGGGAGAGCTCAGTAATGGGAAGGTAGGAGGGAGCCTCTTTCCTTCAGTGGGGTTATTCTTTTCGACATCGGCCGCCTCCCTTCTGGACACTTTTTCTTGGAGAGTGGTGACGGTGGTTGACAATGTCGCAATTACATCTTCCTGGGATGCTGCCTCTTGCGAGTCCTCGGTGTCTCCGTTGTGGAGGGCGAGCTCATTTCTTTTTTCTTTAGGGGTACCAGTCATTTTGTCCTTTCCTTTGGCGGAGAGGGATGTTCATGCGGCCTTGGATCTTGTGAAGTAGGCCAGGTTTCGATGTCACACTAATTGGCCCCTATCTATATGATAAAACTAAATCAAAGGTAAAGAAAATTAGTTTATGGGAATTAAGCATAAAGGGAAAATATCACATATGGGTATTTAAAGCGCAAGTAGCACACAAAGTCATATATTGAAGCTTGAGTACTTCAATCCGATGTTCTAAGGTTTTGGACATTACAAGCCTTTTTTGTTCGGATGGATCTTGGTTTGGTGGTCTCGCGGTTGACTTACCACGACTAATCTGTCAAGAAAATATTAACCAAATTCGGGGGAGGGGGGTGGTGGTGGTGGTTATAATTTAAAATATGAAGGGACCAAGTCTTACGTAGACTGCCTACGTATCTCGCCAGGGGAAATCAGGCCCTACGTAGTTCGATTACAAAGAAGGATATACATTTCTTCCTAAATATCCTTTGATTAATCCTAGCTACAGACATCCCCAAACCAGGCCCGACTATGGCTTCCCGCGTATCCCTCAATTGGGACATCAGGTCGGCGCAGTTCCTTTACATTTTTTTATGAGGGTGGGGGTAACTTTTGTCCTTCCCATATGCTCCGAATCCATAGCAGAGACAGCGGGCATCATCGTGGGCGAAGGTGCGTAGAAATCCGCTCCTTCATCAGTGGGGGCATAATAACCAGATCCATCGTCTGCGTCGTTTTCTTGAAACTCAGGAAGCATATAAAACGGGTTCTCCCCTATGTCGACATGCTCTTCCATGTCCTGAGGCTCTTCCTCCTCTTCCTTCGGCTCTTCTTTATCCTCTTCCGGTTCTTCTTCTTCCTCCGGCTCTTCTTCTTCAAAGTGCTCAGGATCCCTTTTATGGGGCCCTGCTCCTTCTGACGGGTCCGACGTGAACACCATGGATCCGAATCGGCTTCTTGTCCTTCGTTGGTTCCCTCTAGGGTTTTTTCCCTGGGTATTACGGGCCTTCTCTCTAGCGGTATATATAGTTTAACACTAATTCCCTCACCTCTTCAGGGATGTTTTCGTAGTATTGTTCTTGGGGTACGCCTTCCGGCGGATTTCCAACCATGTCCAGTAATCCATTTACTTCTTCAATCTTGTTCCCTATTTCTTGGAGGTGTTTTTTCATTTGCAGCACCTTGCCTCGTAGCATCTCAGCGGTTTCCCCTAGGGTCCGTGCTTCATGCCCTCCTTGATTTGCCATCGTACGTCAACCCTTTGTGGAGATAAGCTCGGGTTAGTTTCAAGTCTCATGGTTTTTCTTTTGGGGTACATAGTTTAGATTATCAGATCAATCGTACTCAAGCTTAATATATGGTTATACACATAGCGGGTAGGCATGCGAAGCACATAGTAAATAAGCACGTAATTTACAGGCATTTATACTACTCGTGTTCCTAAGGCCTTTTGAGTTAAGGCTTTCTAGTCGTTCAAAACATGTAAGTGCCATTTGTGAAGGTGAACCATTTCTCCGAAAAAGTCATCGTAACTAATAAATAATAGTAATATTTTCCCCGAAGGGATTACAAAAAGTGATGACAAAGCTGACATGGGGCTTATAATAAATAAGCAGTAATCAAAGAAATCTTCCAGCGGCTGATGTCGTGGTTTGGCCTGTCCGGGCCTTCTTGACCCTACGAAAGGTAGTCTGGATACGGAGGCGTGCCTGATATATCTCCATTCTAACGATCACCGGGTCTATCTCTTCTAATATCCTGGCTAGATTCTCGTCTGTACCTTCGAAGCATTCTTTTATGCGTTCCTCTTCTTGGGCCTCTTGGGGAGGTGCCAGCCCTGGCGTAAGTGCCAAGTGTGCCTGCAGCCATGCGTGATACCCCAGGTTGTACCCTGCCTCGAGCCTGTCTGGAGCTAGAGTATCTGGGCCCCAGCTCACATGGCCATTCCACTCTCTAAGGATCACCCTCGCGTGCTTGATTTTCTGGTCTGTGTGCTCAATAATGAACTGCTCAGTGCTTCCCACCTGAGGGATCACTTGCCTCCTGCCAAATTGTTTTAACACCCGGGATGGATAATAAAGGCGGATTCCTCGAACCCCCACTAGCGACACAAATAGGCAGTTCTTGCCTCGGACCACCACAGTCTCGGATATAAAATCAGGAAACATCTAATGGATCCGATCTTCAGTCAAGTCGGTGCAAAATTCAACCTAAGCATTTTTGGACATGAACCCGAGATTTGGACAGTAATTCTCAAGACGATCTACCCGGTTTTGTCGATTTCAACCCTGAACTTCTTTGGCAATGTTAAGGTGTTTGATGATCCACCATTGCAGCAACATATTGCATCCCTGGAAGTATCGGAAATGATTGTGGCATTTGTCTAGAGCCGGAAGATGTCAACTAATATGATGGGCGCCAGGTCGAAGTACCTTGTTTCTTGATCTTTGGTTATGCCGTGGAAGATTGCATGGGTCAGGTCTATCACCTTGGTGTCTATGGCCAATAACTCATCCTGTGGAACAACCACAATGCCTAATAAGGATATGGCGAAGGCTAAAGGCCTAGTGGTCTCCCATTCTTCTTGGCTCCTAAATTCTCTTTGATACAGGGTGTATCCGGTGATGTCTTCGAACCTTCGGTATAGATCTCTGAAGGCTACAGTGGGCCCTTGCGCCCAGGTGCTTCAGTCAAGGCAAGAAACCTCATGATTTGGCCGATGGTGGGCTTCTGTGGGAATAACAAATTGCGATTCAGCTTGTGTCGCCTCCTCAGATAGGTTCTGTTGCTGTCTATGGCATCCCTAATCTCTTCGAGGGTAGGAGTCATTTCAATGTCACCGAAACGGAACAACATCTCTTTATCATCCCAATACCCCGCCAACACCTCTATCAGCTCTGGGCAACCTTTTATTGTCATAATAGATGGCAAGTGTCCTAAAGTGCAGTTGATCTATCTCTGGTGAGCATCCCCTAACCATTCATACCAGGCCCTCAATTATTCTGGAGCCTCAGTGACGGTGTCAAAACGGATTCTTCGTTCCATCTACAAAACAAAACACGATTAAGATTCCCCTGTCCCCATAGGATCAATGGTTCACCACGTAGGCACGAAGATATTTCCATATAGCACATAAATGAGATGCGGTGTTTTTCGAGTCATAGACCGTTTCAACACAGGGTAGTCATTCTTAATGAGCCTTAAGTAGGTCTGAGATACCCAAGGTCCGTCTAGGTATAAATGCCCTAGTTCAGTAGGGATTTGGCTTAGCTCTTTCCTAGTTTTTCTAGAGTGGTTTTTCACAAATGAC